>NC_140993.1:133721965-135201666 GCF_052327205.1 Somniosus microcephalus
GGCTTCCCGCGCTGCTAGGCCGCGACTCCGCGCATCCACTACAATAAAGAGAGATTCCTAAATATCAAAGTTCAGGTTTTTAAGCACCCCATAGCTAAGAAGACAACTGCACAAAAGAACCTAATGGGGTACACACAGAAAGTGGGAAAAATAAACACACAGAAAGTGGGAAAAAAAATCGTTAGGAATCAAGATGGCGGACACTAACCTCAGTTGAGAATGATTAGGCCTGCCCACACATGCACCGATTGGTCAACCATCAGGTCACTGAAGTGTAGGATTGGTCAATCATCACATCACTCAACTGTAGGATGGCCCGCCCGCACACGCAATGAACCCGCCCCCGTGACGCAGTGATTGGTCGACCGTCAGGTCGCTCGACTGTACGATTGGTCAACCTTCACGTCACTCAATGCTAATGAGCAGATAATGAGCGGAATTTTGAACGTTTTTTGGATACCGCCTGTTGTATCCGTGTGTTAATGGAGACACGGAATGCAGGAGTTGGTTTAACAGGTGTTTACTGAACAAAGTCTGGAGGTGAACTAAAAGATACAAGACACTATACAGGCTTATATACCCGAGTGGTCACTACCGGTATTACAGTACAAAGGGGCTCTTAAAGGTACATACACTACAATTCCTCCCTTTTTAGATAATTAGTACATAACATTTTAAGTAATCATTAATTAACATGTTTACAAGAACAATAATCTACACATTTGCTGCAGTTAATCAATTATAAGTCAGTCTCTCTGGAGGCTTCCTGACTCGGTCCGGATAACGCCTCGGTGGTGTAGTAGTTTTTGGTGGTGTAGTAGGTTCTTTTGGCAAGGTCGATTCGGCTTGAATGCCAGTGTCGGGTTCATCTGGTTCCAGTATCACCGGATCGGAGGTAGATACTATGGGTATCTCTGCTTCATCATTAGGCGTATAGAGTTGTGGTGTAGGTTGTCCCTTTTCGGATGACTCTATGATCTGGTCAGCATGGCGCCTTATTATGCTTTCTCCAATGTCCACGGTATACATCAGCGGTCCTAGTCGTGTGCAAATAGTTCCAGGCTGCCATTTCTCGGTACGGTAGTCCCGGGCCAAAACTTGTTGACCTATCTGGAAGGTTCTAGTTGGCCTTTCATTCATGCCTTGAAATTGCCGGTTCTCTACGTCCCTTCTGATGTTTGGCTTGATCAAATCCAGCTGGCATCTTAGTCTTCTATTGAAAAACATCATGGCGGGAGTTTGGTTTGTAACCACATGTGTTGCATTCCTGTACGCAAACAAGAAGTTATCTACCTTATGTTGTAGATTTATGTCTTCATTACCCATGGCCTTTATGGCCTTCTTGAAGGTCTGGACAAACCTTTCAGCTAATCCATTGGTGGTGGGATGGTATGGGGCGGACGTGTAGTGCTTAACCCCATTGTTTTTTAAGAACTTCCTGAATTCTTCGGACACAAATTGCGGTCCATTATCAGAACAGATCTGTTCAGGCAGCCCATTCCTGGCAAATATGGTCCTTAATACTGTGATGGTTTTTTCCGTGGTGGTGGAGGACATCTTTATTACCTCCGGCCACTTGGAGTGTGCATCAACCACGATTAAGAACATTGAGTCCATAAATGGACCAGCAAAGGCGATGTGCACCCTTTGCCATGGAGATGAGGGCCACTCCCATGGATGTAGAGGGGCTTGTGGTGGGGCATTTTGGACCCTCTGGCATCCTAGACAGCTCTTGGTCATTTCTTCGATGTCTCCATCAATACCTGGCCACCACACAAACGCTCTGGCTAGGTTCTTCATTTTCACTCCACCCAGATGCCCCTCGTGAAGCTCCTTTAGCACTTTATCCTGGAGTTTGGGTGGAATCACCACTCTGGATCCACACATCAAGGTTCCTCGGCACACTGACAGCTGTTCTCTTCTTTGCGAGAATGCTGGCAACAATGGTTCGCCATGGGCTGGCCATCCCTTCACCGTTAAATCGTAGACTCGTGAGAGAGTCGGGTCATTTCTCGTTTCCTTTTCAATGGTAGAATTTGTTACTGGTAGACGTTCCACTATGGTTGAGTGGAACATCTCCACTGGGTCCACTGTAGGTGCCTCTTCTACCGTTGGCAATGGTAGGCGCGATAAACCGTCAGCATTCCCATGCTGTTTTGATCCTTTGTATTCTATGTCATATTGGTGTGCCCCTAGGAAAAGGGACCACCTCTGTAGCCTTTGCGCTGTCATAATGGGAACGCCCTTTTTAGGGTTGAATATGGAGACAAGGGGTTGATGGTCAGTCAACAAGGTAAATTTTTGTCCGTGTAGGTAATGGTTGAATTTCTTCACTCCCCATACCAGGCTGAGTGCTTCCCTGTCGATCTGGACATAGTTACGCTCAGCTGAGTTCAATGAGCGTGACGCAAAAGCTAATCGGCCGCTCCGAGCCATCAGGGAATCTATGCGATAATACCGCTCCTACACCGTAAGGGGATGCATCGCACGCCAGTCTGATTGGCAGTGATGGGTTGTAATGAGCCAACACTTCCTTGGACGTGATCAAGCCTTTGCATTTATGGAAGGCACGTTTACAGTCTTCGCTCCATTTCCAAATTACTCCCGTTTGTAGCAGTGCGTTAAGAGGGTACAGAACAGTTGACAAGTTCGGTAAAAATTTATGATAGTAATTTATCAATCCCAGGAACGACCTTAATTGTGAGACATTTTCAGGTGCTGGGGCTTTTATGACAGCTTCAATTTTTTCAGGTGTCTTATGCAACCCTTCTTCGTTAATTATATGGCCACAATATGATATTTGTTTCTGGAAAAATTCGCACTTGGGGCGATTTGCTTGTAGGCCCCGTTCTCTCAGCCTAGTGAGCACCTGCTCCAAATTGACAAGGTGCTCGTTGTTGTTTTCTCCTGTTACAAGGATGTCGTCTAGGTAGCATTGAGTCCCCGGAATCCCTTGCAGGACTTGCTCCATAGCTCTTTGCCAGATAGCTGGAGCTGATGCTACTCCGAAAACCAGTCGATTGTACTGGTACAGGCCTTTGTGTGTGTTTATCGTGAGATATTTTTTCGAGGCCTCTTCAACCTCCATCTGTAGATATGCCTGTGCCAAGTCAATTTTGGTGAAACGTTTCCCTCTGGATAGTGAGGCGAAAATATCTTCTATCCTCAGAAGAGGATACTGTACCGTGTGAAGGACCGGGTTTACAGTCACCTTGAAGTCCCCACAGATGCGAATTTTTCTCTGTTCTTCAGATTTATCATTATTCAACGTTTTCTTCATGACCGGGATGATGGGTGTTGCCCACTCGCTCCAATCTACCTTGGATAACATGCCTGCCTTTTCCAAATTCTCCAGCTCTGCCTCGACTGCTGGACGAATTGCGTATGGCACCGGCCTTGCCTTAAAAAACTTGGGAATTGCCGCATCTTCCACTTTTATTGAGGCGGTGACGCCTTTCAAGGTTCCTAGTTCCTGTTGAAACACTTCTTTGGCGTTGGCCAAGATGTCTTTTAATCGTTCAGGTATGACGTCATCATCATTTTTTTTCTTACTGGTCACCGTCAGTGCCTGAATGGAGTGCCAGTCTAAACGTATCTTCCTGATCCATTCACGTCCCAACAGCGGTGGATCACCATCTTGCAGAACGTATAAATACAACTTCTGTATTTCCTTGCCGTTGTATACAACAGGCACCCTTATTTTCCCTCTGGGGTATACTTTCTGCCCCGTATATGTCTTCAAGATAATGGATGTGTCTTTCAAAGGTATATGCGGAAATAGCCGCTCGTAATCCCGTCGACTTATGACGGTCAGAGCTGATCCTGTATCTAGCTCCATTTTAACTGGGGACCCCGCTATCGTGAGGGTAACCCAAATGGTCTGGTAATCTTCTTTGGCAATTACATTATGTAATTTGAGACAGCTTAGTCTCTTGTTTCCGGAGTCGCTATCGCTCTTCTGGTCTTCGGAGCTACTGTCCGTCATCATTTGTTCCTTTCTGTACTTTTCCTTATTGATTTTTTTTCTGTCAGTGGATTTTTTGTTTCCAGATCGGCATACACGTGCAATGTGTCCCATCTTTCCGCATTGCCTGCATGCTTTGTCCTTGAACCAGCAGTCCCTCTGGTCATGGGTGGATCTGCCGCAGCGATAACATCTCTCGAAACCCCGTGTCATTTCATGGGTGCCGAAGTCCTGTGGCTTTTGCTGTATCTCTGCAGCTCCTCTTGCTGCTGCTTCGTATGATACAGCCACACTGAAAGCCTTGTCCAGTGTCAAATCTTTCTCAGAAAGTAGCCTTTTCTGTGTTCCTTCACTTAGGAGACCGCAGACGAATTTGTCTCGTAGAGAATCTGCCAGTCCTGCCCCGAATTGGCAGTGCTTTGACAGCTTTCTTAATTCGGTGAGGTAATCAGCGTTACTTTCATTCTTGTGCTGATTCCTCTTGAAGAATTTGAATCGTTCTGCTATCAGCAGCGGTGTTGGGTTTAAGTGCTCCTGTAGGGTATCAACAATCTCCTTAAAATTCTTGTCCATCGGTTTGGCTGAAGTGATTAAGTTTCGTAACAGCCCGTATGTCCTTGCGTCCATCAGATTTAAAAGTACCGATGCCTTTTTATCATCCTCTACTTCATTCGCTGTGTAATATACCTCCACTCTTTCCACATATGTGGTCCAATCCTCTATATCACTATCGAAAGCAGTAATATTGCCAGTCTTAGGCATCCTGAAAATCAAAAATGGTGCCTCCCGCGCTTTCCTTTCTCCCCTGCCGAGAAAAAATGTCGCCTCCCGCGCTTTCCCGCTGCTGCCGCTGCTGACAACGCTGTTCTCCGCGGTTTTTATTTACACAGATATTTTTAATAGTTGGAGAGTCGTTCCCGCCGGACTCTCTGGGACTTTTCCCTCCCTCTGCTTGGTCCGAACGCCGACCTGCTTTGCAGCGCCGGCCGTCTCCCGAGTGCTCCACCCTCTGTCCCTGTTTGCCTCCGCCTTCTGACTCGCTGCTCGGCCCCGCTGCAGAGCCACCCGATCGAGCCCCAGCCCGCCGCCCAGGAAGGATTAGTGCAGTACCTGCCACCAGCCCGGCTAGCTGGTGAAACCACAGTTTTTTGTTTTTTTTCTTTTTTTTTTCTTCGACCTTCATCTGAGGAATCGATCTCCTTGAGGTGCTGCCGAATTGAAGGTAAGTCCGTTTCCAATTCGTCGCCACTGTTGTATCCGTGTGTTAATGGAGACACGGAATGCAGGAGTTGGTTTAACAGGTGTTTACTGAACAAAGCCTGGAGGTGAACTAAAAGATACAAGACACTATACAGGCTTATATACCCGAGTGGTCACTACCGGTATTACAGTACACAGGGGCTCTTAAAGGTACATACACTACACCGCCGGCACAATTTTTGTCTCACCGAAAAGTAGATATGCTTATGACCGTTCCGGAATCCTAAGCTTTCTTTTGATGTAACACACGTGTAGGTACGCTCTATAACTTTTGAGTGTATAGAGGACAGACAGACAGACAGACAGGCAGAAGAGCAATTATATATACTAGCTGGAGTGCCCGGCGGTGCCGAGGCTTTTTCGAGGGCATGTTGTTGTTGGAAGAGAGAGAGAGAGCGACTGGGGGGAAGAGAGAGAGCGACTGGGGGGAAGAGAGAGAGCGACTGGGGGAAAGAGAGAGAGCGACTGGGGGAAAGAGAGAGAGCGACTGGGGGAAAGAGAGAGAGCGACTGGGGGGGAGGGGGAGGGGAAGGGGTAAGGGGGGAGGGGGAGGGGGGAAGGGGAGGGGGGGAGGGGGGGAAGGGGAAGGGGGAAGGGGAGGGGGGAAGGGGAAGGGGGGAGGGGGGGAAGGGGAGGGGGGGAGGGGGGGAAGGGGAAGGGGGAAGGGGAGGGGGGAAGGGGAAGGGGGGAGGGGGGGAGAAGGGGAGGGGGGAAAAAGGGATGGGGAGCCAGCAGACACTCTCCCCTCTGCCAGTGTTGAGAGTTGCGCTGCCGGCGGCGGTTGGAGATATAGGTAGATAGATTGGCAAAGAACAGAAACTTTACAAATAAATCTATCATAATACCCAAGTGAGAACCCTTGTGATTATTAACGTGAGATCTTCTTCTTACGCATGCTTCTACGTTGTGAGACCCCTGTGGCTTCAGCATATGTGGTGGCAGCCTGCTCACTTCCCTGCTGCTCCTGCTTAGGCGCCTTTGGCGGCCGTCCTCTGGTATTGTGAGCCTTGGAGGGCCCCGCCAAAGTCTGCTCCTCCTGCGGCTGTGCAGGGGCAGACTCGGCCATCTCTGTTGGCTCAGGCAGATGGGGCTCTGACCGAGGGCTCGGCCGTGGCAAGAGAGTGTGAGCGCTTGGAGAGGATACCCCACTTCCTTGTGCTCGAACACCACCGTCCCTCTCATGGATCACCTGCACTTCACTGCTAGAAAGTTGCTGGAGGGAACCTTGCTGCACATCGGTGGGGCCATGTGGACCCGTCTCTGTACTGACAGTCCTCATAACCGGGACGTCCATGTACCTCTGGTTCCTCTCCATGATAGATGGCCTTCTATCCTCCATAGCTGCCCGTCTATCTAGAAGAGCCACCATGTTGGCTTCTGTCTGGTGAGTTAGGTCCTCCATGGAGGTTGCCATCCTTTCCATGGCGGCACCTAGATTGCCCATAGCGTTCACCATGGCATTGCTAATGTTTAAGATGGACTCCTCCATTCTCTGCACACTCGCAGTTACCATGGAAGCAAAACCAGTCAGAGCCTCCTGCACTTGTTCCTGAAGCTCCAGCACTGCTCTCTTTCTGGATGGCCCCCGAGGCTCAGCGTTTACATGCAGCTGAGCAGAGCTAGGAGCGCCCTGCATCCTCCAACGAGGACTCTCCACTGCTGTCCCTGTCTCCAACATCTGCTCCTGCTCACCTGTGAGCTGTGATACACCAGGTGATAACACTACTCTATCTCGCAAAAAACCCACCAAGGTGTGCTGGGTGCACTGAATGCTGGTGACGCTGCTCCCTCAGAGGCTGGTGGTTCCTCTGAAGGGTGCTCCTGCTCTTCCTCCTGGACAGTGGGGAGCGGGGCTCTTGATGGTCCTGTGGGGGAATAAAGGCATGGGTTAGACAAGTGAAATGTATGTGCTTAGCACTCAATCTCTATGAACATCATATCCCATATTAGTCACTTAAGAATGCTAAATCAGAGGCTTGGAAATCAATTCTGTCACCAGCTTGCTCTTCTACGCCCACCTCTCCGTCCCCCACTTCCAGCTCCTCTGCACCTCCGACGATCTCCAAGCCTGCCTCCTCAGCGCTCGTTAGGTGCGCCAGGGATGGTGGGCCTCCCCTTGTCCTCCCCCTCTCCCTTTTATTGTGGGCTCTCTTCTCCTGTAATGAGGGACACAAGTGGAGTTTGAGAGAGATTGATGGAGTGAGTGTAAAGAATGGATGACATAGATGTTTAGAGGGAGACTATGAAGGAGTGAGGTGCACAAACCAAGTTCCCTCCCTGTGCATTGTTAGTTGTTGGCATTGGATAAGAGTGTGCGTGGTGCTTAGTAAGATGGTGATGTGATTCTGTACAGAAAAAGAGAGGGATGGGTGAGGGTGCAAGGGATGTAAGGGTAAGTTAGGATGTGCAGGGGAAGGTTGCCAATGCAGAGTGAAGGAGATGAGAAGAGATGGGAGGCAGATTGAAGATAAGTGTGATGTTATACTCATTTTTGCTGATCGCAACAGATCATTAAACCTCTTGCGACACTGCACCCAGGTGCGTGTGAAGACTGACCTTGAACTGACCTCAGCAATTTGAAGCCAAGCTCCCTTGGTATGCTGAGGAGGCCTCCTCCTTCTGTCTCCAGGGAAGAGGACCTCCTTATGTCCTCTTACTCCCTCCACAAGTGCATGGAGGGAGTCCTCATCGAAGCGGGGAGCAGCCTTAGGTTTTGGCGCTGCCATACCTGCAGCAGCCTGTGGTGTATGTAACCTGTTCCAACTTAAGAGAACTTAAGCCTGTTCCACCTTAAGAGATGTACTACTTTCTCTGGCTGCTGTATACGTAATACCGGTGGTGACCACCGGTATATAAGCACTGTGTAGTAAGATTGTATTTCATATAGTCCTGACCTCCAACCAGTAAAGACCTGTTGAACTTTAATCTTGTAGTCTGTGTGTTATTAATTACAACTAGAACACACAGACTTTACAGTGGCGACGAGTCAGATTCTTACCCTGCGGCAGTTATATCCATGGCGGTTTCGTCCACAGAACGGACGTCGAAGAGAGGCTTCCACCCTCATCACCCTGCTGGAAGACATGTCGCGCGGCAGACATCGAGAAACCAGAGTGCAGAAGACATCCTGAACTCGAAGCCTCCAGCAGCGGCTGTCAGCTATCTTCTTTCTACCTCGGTAGTGGGTAAGCCGGGCAGCGACGCGACCAGAAAATCGGCCGCGTTGGCTGTACAGACGGGGTGGGAAGACGGAGGAATAAGGGCGGTGAGATCGATCGCGACCGGAGATAAGGGCCGGGCCGCATTCGGGCCAAAAGGCGCAGCGCGGGGACATCGATTGCGGCTGGTGATAAGGGCCGGGCCGCATTCGGGCTAAAAAGGCGCAGCGTCTGGGGGCAACTGAAGGCGCGAGAGCCGCGGTGAAGCGGAGACAGCGTCGGGGGAAGGGTGAAGACCGCCAAGCGCGGGAAAACCGCCATTTTGTAGGCGGAGGATGAAGACAAGTGCGCGGAAGCCGCCATCTTGGATAAAAATAAAAAGAAATTAAATTGCAACGATGCCTAAACATGGGAACATTAATGCCTTTGATAGCGACATCGAAGATTGGGCTATGTATGTAGAACGCATACAAAATTATTGTAAAGCAAATAAAATCCCAGATGAAGAGAAAGCACTAACATTATTAAACTTAATGGGTACGAAGACATACGGGCAATTGAAACACCTTTTATCACCAGATGAACCGGCGGATAAGACGTTCGAGGAGATTGTTACTGTCCTGAAAAATCACCTAAACCCCACGCCGCTGATGCTAGCGGAACGATTTAAATTTTACAGCAGAAGGCAGCTGAAGGATGAAAGCAATGCTGAATATTTAACGGAATTGCGTAAGCTAGCAAAGTACTGTCAATTCGGAACGAGATTGACAGAGGCGCTACGAGATAAATTTGTGTGTGGTTTATTAAAAGAAGATACACAAAAGCGACTGCTCGAGGAGAATGAGCTGACGCTTGAGAAAGCGGTCACTATGGCAGCAGCACACGAAGCCGCAGCGAGAGGCACGGCAGTAATGCAGCTGCGGTCACCGGAACTCAGTACAAATAAATTGGGTTTGAGTACTGTAAAATGTTATCGTTGCGGAAAGACAACGCACGATCAGAACCAGTGTTGGTTTAAAAACCAAGAATGCAGAACGTGCGGCAGGCTTGGCCACATAGCTAAAGTATGCCGGTCAGGAAAGAAGACCAGCAACAAAAAGTCACCGCAAGGAAAATACATAAAGGTACACAAGGTGACAAAGAACAGTTCGACCGAACAGAAGTCAGATTCAGACGCTAGCAGTAATGAACTGGGTAGCTTAAGAGTACACAACGTTGGTAAGGATGCAGATCTCCAGACAATTTGGGTCACCCTTCAGATTGCAGGAGTCCAAGTAAAGATGGAATTGGACACTGGATCGGCATTGACGGTCATGAATAAGAAAGATTACAAAAGGTTATTCCAACATATTCCCCTACGGGATACGGAGATTATATTGAAAACATACACGGGGCAAAGAGTGTACCCCATCGGAAAGATAGAGGTAAAAGTGGTCCACAAGGGCGAAGAAAGCCAAGTAATGGACTTATATGTGCTACCTGAAGGAGGTCCACCACTACTGGGACGGGAGTGGATTAGGAAAATGAATATGGACTGGCACTCCTTGAAGGCACTAACGGTAGATTCCGGGGAAACAGATGTCAAACCTAAACGATTGTCCAGAATATTGGATGATGCTAAAGAGGTGTTCCAGCAGGGACTGGGAACACTGAGAGGAATTATGGCAAACATCAAGATTAATGAACATGCACAACCAAAATTTTTTAAAGCCAGACCGGTACCCTATGCAATACGACCTACTGTAGAAGCGGAACTGGAAGCACTAGAACGTTCAGGTGTACTGTCTAAGGTAGATTGGAGTGAGTGGGCTACGCCCATTGTTCCCGTTATGAAACGTCCTTCGAGCAACAAGCCAGGAGAACCAGGGAAGGTTCGCATCTGTGGAGATTTCAAAATCACCGTTAATCCGGTGCGTCACACGGTGCAGTATCCGCTTCCGCGGATTGAGGATATTTTTGCTTCGTTGTCTGGCGGGAAACACTTCACCAAGATAGACCTGGCGCAGGCGTACTTGCAGATGAAGGTTGAAGAAGAGTCACGCCAATACCTCACGATCAACACACATCGAGGTTTGTACCGGTACAATAGGCTGGTTTTTGGAGTGGCATCGGCTCCAGCAATTTGGCAGAGGGTCATGGAGCAGGTATTACAGGGAATTCCAGGCACACAATGTTACCTGGACGATATTCTGATTACAGGTGATGGTGATGAAGAACACCTCGCAAACTTGGAACTGGTGCTCAACAGACTGAAAGAGTATGGACTTAGAGTTAATCGGCAGAAATGTGAGTTCTTCCAGAAGCGGATCTCGTACTGTGGTCATGTCATTGACCGGGAGGGGCTTCATAAGTCTCCTGACAAGATAGAGGCAGTTGTAAAGGCTCCCGCTCCGGATAATGTCTCTCAGTTGAGGTCGTTTCTAGGATTGATTAACTATTACCATAAATTTCTGCCAAATCTATCCACGGTACTGCACCCGCTAAACGCTCTTTTACAGAAGGGGGTACCATGGGAATGGAGCGAAAACTGTAAGAAGGCATTTCGCAAAAGCAAAGAATTGATCACCTCAGAGGAAGTGTTGGCTCACTTCAACCCGACACTGCCTATTCGGTTGGCTTGTGATGCTTCTCCATATGGTATTGGGGCAGTACTCTCACACAAGTTGCCAAATGGCACGGAAAGGCCAGTCGCGTTTGCATCCAGATCATTGACCTCCGCTGAGCGCAACTATGCGCAGATCGATAGGGAGGCTCTCAGCCTTGTATGGGGAGTGAAGAAGTTTAATCATTACCTGCAGGGCCAAAAATTCACACTTCTGACAGACCATCAGCCGTTGGTATCCATTTTTAACCCTAAGAAGGGTGTTTCAGTGATGACAGCACAGCGTCTCCAGAGATGGTCCCTTTTCCTAGGGGCACATCAATATCAAATAGAATTCAAAGGTACGAAGCAGCATGGCAATGCTGATGGGCTGTCGCGCCTGCCACTACCTGAAGAAGAAGAAACGACAAAAGTTGACCCTGTTGAGTTATTTCATTCGACCATCATCGAGTGTTTACCAGTCACCAATGCAAGTATTGAAAGAGAAACCAGGAATGACCCGACACTGTCCAGAGTCTACGAGGTGACAGTGAAAGGATGGCCAACACGTGGTGATCCTCTGTTACCGGCATTCTCGGCAAGGCGAGACCAGCTGTCCGTCTGCCATGGTACTTTGATGTACGGGACAAGAGTGATTATTCCTCCCAAGTTAAGGGAAAGAGTTCTAAAAGAACTGCATGAAGGTCATCTGGGGGGAGTTAAGATGAAAAGTCTTGCTAGGGCTTATGTATGGTGGCCGGGTATTGACCAACAGATAGAGGAGTTGACGAAAAGCTGCGCTGGGTGCCAAAAAGTGCAAAATGCACCTCCGATCGCACCACTACACCCATGGGAATGGCCTTCAGCCCCATGGCAACGCGTACATATTGACTTTGCTGGTCCATTCATGGACTCCATGTTCCTAATTGCGGTGGACGCACATTCCAAATGGCCAGAAGTGATCAAGATGAATACCACTACTTCAGAAAAGACAATTGCGGTGTTAAGAACAATATTCGCAAGGAACGGATTGCCAGAACAGATCTTTTCGGACAACGGACCACAGTTCGTGTCAGAAGAATTCCAAAAATTCTTAAAGAAGAATGGGGTGAAACATTATACCTCTGCCCCATATCATCCGGCGACAAACGGGTTGGCTGAGAGATTTGTCCAAACATTCAAAAAGGCAATAAAGGCCATGAACGATGACCAGATTCCGCTACAGCACAAGGTGGACAATTTCCTAATGGCGTATCGAAACGCCGCTCATGCAGTGACTAACCAAAGTCCTGCCATGATGTTTTATAACAGGAGGTTGCGGTCCAGGTTGGACTTGTTAAAACCAAATGTGCGGAGGGAAGTGGAAAACAAACAGTTCCGGCATATTAATAACAAGTCCACTCGAAGTTTCGAAGTAGGACAACCAGTGTTGGCAAGGGGCTATGGAAATGAAAAATGGCAGTCCGGAACAATTCGGGCCAGACAAGGACCTCTGATGTACACAGTAGATATTGGTAACAATGTGATAAGGCGTCATGCGGATCAACTGGTAGAATCAAGAGCAAGGGTCGAACCCATGGTTGCGACAGAGACAACTGTGGAAGACGTTAATGAACCTGAAGCATCTACCTCGGCAGGGACTTTACCTGATGATGACGTCCAATACATAGGAAACCAACAAGAAGAGTCACCTCAGCAACAAGAATCAGAGACCACTGAAAGGCGTTATCCAGACCGAATCAGAAGGCCTCCTGAGAGACTGAACCTTTGAACTGTTTATACCTGAAGTTATATATGTATATATGTTATGATGTTATGTTAAATGGGGATATGACTATTAAGCTAAAAAGGGAGGATTGTGGTGTATGTAACCTGTTCCACCTTAAGAGAACTTAAGCCTGTTCCACCTTAAGAGATGTACTACTTTCTCTGGCTGCTGTATACGTAATACCGGTGGTGACCACCGGTATATAAGCACTGTGTAGTAAGATTGTATTTCATATAGTCCTGACCTCCAACCAGTAAAGACCTGTTGAACTTTAATCTTGCAGTCTGTGTGTTATTAATTACAACTAGAACACACAGACTTTACACAGCCAGCACTTCAGGGAACGAAACAGAAATGAATCTGCAGAGGGGACACGGCCCCTTTAAATATTCAGTCCAATATTGCTTCATCAGGCGCGAGCAGCTGACCCGCACCCAGCAATTGCCTCGGAGAACCCGCACGTCGGCCTTAACGAGACCAATCAACCGAAAGTTTCAACTGCGGGGCGCAGGGAACCGGGAGCGGGTCTGGAACCCACCGAACAGTGGACCCGCCACCATGCGCAAAATTGCAGCCTCCGTTTCCTCCAGAGACCGTGACTGAGCTATGTCACCTGCCGCCGTCTGACTTACAGGCAACTCTATTGGCTGGAACATTGCTATACCATTGGCAAATTATAGTCAGAAACTAGTTACCTTCAGAATCCTTGGGTGTAAACCACCAGGTCTAGGTCATTTGTTTATCTGACATTTGGGTAATTTCTTTTTCTCATTTTTCTTTGAATAGTAACCTCTACTAAAAGTTCTAGACCCATTTCTGGTGGTTTTACAATCCTAATAACCATCTCCTCTGTGAAAACTGAGTTAAAGTATTTATTTATATCTCTGCCATTCCTTCACTCTATAAGCTTGTCTCTTTTATCTCTTAGCAGTCCTACCCACCTTGGCCATCTTCATAATGTACATGTCATATGCCTTTTTAGTGATTTTATGTTTTAGCTAATTTTCTCTCATACTTTTCCTTAGTCTTTCTGATTCCACTTTCTTATATTATTTGTATTTGCCCTGTAAATTGTTTATACCCTTTCTCCCTCCTGCTTAAATATTTCCCATTGTGTGTCTACAGTTCTGTTTGCCAATATTGCCTTCCATTTAGTCTGGGTAAGTTCCTTCTTTTATTTTGCTATAGTTTTATGTTTTTTCAAGTCAGGTACCCCTCTCCTTGACTTTCCTTTTCTATTCTTATATTGAACCTAATTATATTATGGTCACCGCTTCCTAAAGGCTCCCCTACTTAAAGGTTGCAGTTTTCTTTGCTTCATTGTCCAAAACCAAGTCAAGTAGTGCTTCCTTCCTTGTTGGAGTAGCAACATATTAACGGAGAAAATAGTTGTGAACATAATGCAAAGAAGCTTTCCTTTTCTCATCACAAAAATGTTCCTAATCTCAGTTTATTTTTGATGAATTAAAATCTCCTATAATTATAACTATTCTAAATTCATGCTTCACAAATTTGACTATAAATTTCCTTTCCACTATTCAGCAGTCGACTGTCAGTAGTAGTGTGACTGACCTCTAGTTATTTCTCAGTTTAATCCACAGGAATTCTTTTTGGACCACTTCTTGATTTAAATCCTTGCACTCTAGTACTGTGATGTCTAGTAATACTTATACACCTCCTCCCTTTTTTCCTTCCCTGTCCCTCTTACAGTTTTTATATCCTGATATATTTAATTCTGATGGAGTGACCACTGGCTCAGTAGTAGTATTCCCGCCTGTGACTTAGAAGCGTTGGGTGCGGGACCCACTCCAGACAGCCCTGGTGAGCGGAGACTGGAGCGCCAGCTCTGAATATTGGGTTGACGGCCAGCAGGGGTACTTGCATCCAGTAGGTGTGGGTGGCCCCTCATCATAAAGGGTAGGTGGGGCTCTTTAGCCTTGGTTGCAGCCGCTTAGAAGAAGGTACTCTGTAGATAAAAGCCATGAGGAAGGCAATGGGAAACCACCTCAGCTACTGTTCCCTGGTAAGTGACTCAATAATCTCATGTGTGAGATGTAAGTTAGGACCTGCCCTACAGCAGAACACAACGGACGGACAGATGTTTAATTTTCCAATCCTCAGTATCAGCTCAGTTATTGCTATTGTCTTGTAATTTTCTATTTTATTCAATAACTCTAGTTTCTCAATTTTTTTTCTTATACTCTGTGCATTAATATACATACATTTTAGTTTGGATTTCTTTGGTTTGGAAATTTTCCTTTGTATGCCTTCCCACATCCTGATTTATTTTTTAACTGTCTTGTCCTGTTTAACCTCTTTCAGCCTTTCTACTGCTTTATTATCTAAACACCTAAAGCTTCCCTTCCAAAATGCCTAATCTACCCTCTTACTTTTCTCCTTCTCACTGCCATATTAGTTTCATACCTCCACAGCTCTAGTTAAACTTCCCATGATAATATTGCTCTCTGCTCTGTTCAGGTATAGGCTGTCTCAGTGGTATAGCTCTCTCCTAACCTAGAATTGGTCCCAGTGCTCCAGGATCATGAACAGTTCTCTCCTACACTATGCCTCGAGCCATGCATTTATCTCCCTAATCTAGCTATTCCTGTGCTAGCTAATCCCGAGATGACTACCTTCACAGTTCTGCTTCTGAATCTACCTCCCAACTCCTGGAACTCTCTCTACAGGACGTGAATCCTATTCTTCCCTATGCCATATGTGTGAAGCGTGATTTCTGGTTGGATGCCTCTCTTTCCATAGAAACATAGAAACATAGAGATAGGAACAGGAGTAGGCCATTCGGCCCTTCGAGCCTGCTCCGCCATTCAATGAGATCATGGCTGATCTTCGTCTGAGATCATAGCTGATCTTACCAGTTCAGTACCCCGTCCCCGCCTTTTCTCCGTAACCCTTAATCCCCTTAGCCTTCAGAAATATATCCAATTCTCTCTTGAAAATATTTATTGAATTAGCCTTCACAGCCCTCTGTGGTAGTCCACAGGCTCACCACTCTTTGAGTGAAGAAATTCTTCCTCATCTCTGTTTTAAATGATTTGCCCGCTATTTTTAGACTGTGGCCCCTGGTTCTGTGTTCCCCGGCCATTGGAAACATTCTCTCTGAATTCAGCCTGTCCAGGCCTGCCATAATTTTATATGTTTCGATGAGATCCCCTCTCAATCTTCTAAACTCCAGTGAGTACAAGCCCAAACTATTTAATCTCTCTTCGTAGGTCATTCCCGCCATTCCAGGTATCAGCCTGGTGAATCGCCGTTGCACTCTTTCCATGGCAAGAACATCCTTCCGCAGATGGGGCGACCAAAACTGTACACAATACTCCAGATGCGGTCTCACCAGCATCTTGTACAGCTGTAGTAAGGTATCCCTATTCCTATACTCGAACCCCCTTGATATGAAGGCCAACATACCATTTGCCTTCTTAATCGCCTGTTGCACCTGCATGCTCTCCTTCAGTGACTGGTGCACAAGAACACCCAGGTCCCTCTGCACTTCCCCATCTCCCAATCTATTGCCATTTAGATAATAATCTACCCTCCTGTTTTTACCCCCAAAGTGGATAACCTCGCATTTATCCACATTATAGTGCATCTGCCACGTATCCGCCCATTCCCCCAACTTGTCCAAATCGCACTGTAGCCTCCTGACATCCTCATCAGAGCCCACCCCTCCTCCTAGTTTAGTGTCGTCAGCGAATTTGGAAATATTGCATCCAATTCCCTGATCCAGATCATTTATATATATTGTGAACAGCTGGGGTCCCAGGACAGATCCTTGCGGCACCCCGCTGGTCACTGCCTGCCACTCCGAAAACGAGCCGTTTATTCCAACTCTCTGTTTTCTATCCGCCAGCCAGTTCTCTATCCACGTTAATACTTTGCCCCCAATCCCATGAGCCTTAATTTTGCATGATAATCTTTTGTGTGGAACCTTATCGAAGGCTTTCTGGAAGTCAAGGTACACCACATCCACTGGCTCTCCCCCATCTATTTTACCAGTTACTTCCTCAAAAAATTCCAGCAGATTAGTCAAACACGATTTACCCTTTGTAAATCCATGTTGACTCTGTCCGATCCTTTCCCCATTTGTCAAGTGCTCCGCTATTTTATCCTTAATAATGGACTCTAGCATTTTGCCCACAACCGATGTAAGGCTTACTGGTCTATAATTCCCTGCTTTCTCTCTACCCCCCTTTTTAAATATTGGGGTAACATTAGCTACCCTCCAATCCACGGGTACTGTTCCCGAGTCAATGGAGTTCCGGAAGATGATCCTTAGAGCATCTGCTATCTCCAGGGCCACCTCCTTAAGTACCCTAGGATGTAGTTTATCAGGCCCCGGGGATTTGTCGGCCTTCAGTCCCCTCAACTTACCCAACACCATATCCCTAGAGATACTAATTTCTGTCAGCTCCTCCCTCTCATTAGTCCCTATGTTTGCCGATATTCCTGGGAGGTTATTTGTGTCCTCCTTTGTGAATACAGAACCAAAGTATGAGTTTAATTGGTCTGCCATTTCCTTATTCTCCATTATATATTCTCCCGAATCGGACTGCAAGGGACCGACTTGGGATTTTACCAGTCTTTTCCTCCTGATATACCGATAAAAGCTTTTGCAGTCTGTCTTTATGTTTGCTGCAAGTTTACTTTCGTATTCTATTTTCCCCTTCCTGATTAATCCCTTTGTCCTCTTTTGCTGTATCCTGTACTGCCCCCAATCTTCCGGTCTGGTGCTTTTTTTTGCCAGTTGATATGCCCTTTTTTTTGATTTTATGCTGTCCCTAATTTCCCTCGTTATCCACGGTTGAGTCACCTTTTTAGGTTTATTTTTATGCCAAACCGGTATAAACATGTTCTGGAATTCTTCCATTCTATCTTTGAATGCTTGCCATTGTCTATCCACTGTCAATCCCCCCAGAAACACCACCCAATCAATCTTACCCAATTCCCGTCTCATACCCTCGTAATTCCCTTTATTTAAGTTCTGGACCTTAGTCTCTGATTCAATTTCCTCACTCTCCATCTCGACTGAGAGCTCGATCATATTATGATCGCTCTGACCCAAGGGGCCTCGTACAAGAAGATTGCTGATAAGTCCCTTCTCATTGCACAATACCCAGTCTAAAATGGCCTGATCTCGAGTCGGCTCCTCGACATATTGGTCCAGATAACCGTCCCGAAAACATTCCAGGAATTCCTCCTCCTCAGAATTTTTACTAATTTGGGTAGTCCAATCAATATGTAAATTAAAGTCACCCATGATGACAGCTGTGCTCTTATCGCACGCTTCTCTAATTTCCCTTTTTATGCCTTCCCTCACCTCCATATTACTATTTGGAGGCCTATATATCACACCCACTAACGTTTTCCTCCCCTTGCTATTTCTCATTTCTACCCATACAGATTCCGTTTCATCCGAGTTAATATCCTTCCTTTCCATTGCATTAATCCCCTCCTTTACCAGCAATGCTACCCCACCTCCCCTACCTTTTTGCCGATCCTTCCTAAATATTGTATATCCCTGGATGTTAAGTTCCCAGCCTTGCCCACCCTGCAGCCACGTTTCTGTAATCCCAATCAAATCATACTTGTTTACCTCTATTTCCACAACTAATTCATCCACCTTGTTCCTAATGCTTCTAGCATTAAGATACAAAGCCTTCAGGCTTGCTTTTTTCACACTCTCATTATGAATTAGTTTGGCCCTTTGTGTTTCTCTCCTTTGCTTATTGCTTCTCACCGTTCTACCATCTATTTCTGACTTCATATGACTTCCCTCTTTTCCACTACCTAGGTTCCCATCCCCCTGCCAAATTAGTTTAAATCCTCCCGAACCGCCCTAGAAAATATTACCCCGAGGACATCGGCTCCCTCACAGTTCAGGTGTAGACCGTCCCCTTGGTACAGGTCACTCCTCCCCAAGAACTGGTTCCAATGCCTCAAGAATTTAAATCCCTCTCCCTTGCACCACTGCTCAAGCCACGTATTTAGCTTATCTATCTTACTCTCTCTAAACTTATTAGCTCGTGGCACTGGTAGCAATCCAGAGATTACTACCTTTGAGGTCCTACTTTTCAATTTAGCTCCTAACTCCCTAAATTCAGCTTGTAGGACCTCCTCCCTCTTTTTACCTACATCGTTGGTACCTACATGTACCACGACAACTGGCTGATCCCCCTCCCCCTTCAGAATGCTCTGCACCCGCTCCGAGACATCCTTGACCCTTGCACCAGGGAGGCAACATACCATCTTGGAGTCTCGGTCTCGGCCACAGAAACTCCTATCTATCCCCCTTACAATTGAATCCCCTATCACTATAGCCCTATCCCTCTTTTTCCCGCCCTTCTGTGCAGCAGAGCCAGTCATGGTGCCCTGAACCTGGCTGCTGGTGCCTTCCCCTGATAAGTCATCTCCCCCAACAGTACCCAAAACGGTAAACCTGTTTTGGAGGGAGATGACCGCAGGTGACTCCTGCACTACCTTCCTGCCTTTACCCTGCCTTTTGGTCACCCATTTACTGTCTGAGCTAGCCTTTACCTGCGGTGTGACCAACTCACTGAATGTGCTATCCACAACATCCTCAGCATCGCGTATGCTCCAGAGTGAGTCCATTCGCAGCTCCAGCGCCGCCATGCGGTCCGCTAGGAGCTGCAGCTGGACACACTTCCTGCACACATAGTTGTCAGGGACAGTGTCCCTGATTTCCCACATGGCACAGGAGGAGCATGACACGGGTCCGAGCTGCCCTTCCATGACTTAACCCTTACAAGACCCTTTTATTTACTACGATTTAGCTTAATTATTGAATTCTACTTAGAATAAGTTTGTGAAAGTACTCACCAACCAGTCACCTACCTGTTTTCTGGTGTTGTATTTTCACTGCCGCCTCCTGTCCTGGAACCTTTTCCACCTAGGTTAGGCTCCTGAAATAAAATAAATTGAACCTACCTTTTCAACTTCCCCTAACCCCTAAAAGGTTAGAGGAGGTGGAAGGGTGGGAGACACTACACTGTAGTGTTTCGGGTTTAGCAACAGCTCCACCTATATAAGAGTTACTGGCCTCCTGCTCTCCCGACTGCACCAGCTGTGAAAGAAAAAGCCCGCGAAAGGTGAGCTTTTAAACTCACCAGTTACTGGCCTCCTGCTCTCCCGACTGCCCCAGCAGTTACTGGCCTCCTGCTCTCCCGACTGCCCCAGCTGTGGTCTCGGGCCTCGCCTCTCTCCGGGTTTTCTCCCGAGCTCCTCCTCGCTGCTCCCGCTGGTCCCGATTACTTTTTACCTCTCTCCTGGAACCTGGATTGGTCGGTGCCTCTGACTGCTCCCTCTCAAGCCTTTAAGCTCTCCCACCTCGGGCTGCTCCCGCGCAGGTCCGCTGCTTCTCCGGTCTCGGGGCTGTGGGCCTCGGTGCCTCTGACTGCTCCCTCTCAAGCCTTTAAGCTCTCCCGCCTCGGGCTGCTCCCGCGCAGGTCCGCTGCTTCTCCGGTCTCGGGGCTGTGGGCCTCGGTGCCTCTGACTGCTCCCTCTCAAGCCTTTAAGCTCTCCCGCCTCGGGCTGCTCCCGCGCAGGTCCGCTGCTTCTCCGGTCTCGGGGCTGTGGGCCTCGGTCCAAGAACCACACTCGCTCCATATGTCTCTTGCCCTAGTAGCTGGTATACAGCACACCATTCAGGACTCACAGATGTAACTGCCTATTCCTCTCACTATTGACTTTCATCGCTTCACCATTGGCGGCCGTGCCTTCAGCCGACCAGGCCCTAAGCTCTGGAATTAATTCCTTAAACCTCTCCACCTCTCTCTCCTTCTTTAAGATGCTCCTTAAAACCTACCTTTTTGACCAAGCTTTTGGTGACCTGCCCTAATATCTCCTTATGTGGCTCAGTGACAAATTTTGTTTGATAATGCTCCTCTGAAGCACCATGCGACGTTTAACTATGTTAAAGGCACTACATAAATGCAAGCTTTTTTGTTGTTGAGTGTCCTATTAGTGTTCCTGCACTTAATTCTTCCCTTGGGTAACCACTTGCTCGAAGGTGCTGTGACAATGCCCGTGATTGTCTCCTGAGCTTCCGTCCTCATCTGCATTGTAGACATCTAGCGCTATATCCATATCAGACAGCTTAGATCCCCAGCCTGCACTATTTTTAGCTGAGTCCTCAGCCCCACCTGTTAGGCAGATAGTCATCCATTTCTCTTCTCCATCTCACTATTATTGTCTAGCTGTGTAGGGACCACCTCATGCAATGTGCACTTTAGGAATCTTTCCTTGT
The DNA here is from genome assembly GCF_052327205.1 of Somniosus microcephalus. Taxonomy (NCBI): domain Eukaryota; kingdom Metazoa; phylum Chordata; class Chondrichthyes; order Squaliformes; family Somniosidae; genus Somniosus; species Somniosus microcephalus. The sequence continues at coordinate 133,742,978 of NC_140993.1, forward strand.
TATGTATAGTGTTAAGGTCCTCCAATTGTTTCTCAAAATCAAAAAATTGAGCTGGAAAGGTTCAGCTGGAGACACTTAGACTTGTGGTTGTGGTAGACACTTAATTACCACATCATTATCAACTATGGCATCTGGAATGATTCAGATTACCAGTCTGACACACTGGCCTTGACATTTACAGGGAGGTGGGGCAGGGTTTGGGGGAGGCTGAAGAACCTGGCAAGGCTGGGGATGCAGAGGCCCTGCTGAACTTAACGGCAGGACCTCATTAACATTTTTTAGTTCCGTTTTCCACCCAGCAACAGGCCAAATGGATAGCCTAGTCGGCAGCGGGAAGGGGAAACCAGCAGCAGGAAAATGCAGCCCGGGAGCCTTGGGAAGGGTTCCCGACTATTCGAAGGGGGGAAGAGAGGCTGTGATCAGGAGGGGAGACAGAGGTCAGCAAGCAATTGGGACAGGGGAGAGGTTAGCAATTGGGAAGGCTGGTGGGGGGAGGCTGACGATCGGGGCTGGGGGGTAGGTGGGGGGGTAGGGGGGGGAGAGGGCGGGGAGGCTGAAGGCTTCCTTGAGGGGCCAGGGGGAGCACTCCTGCTCCACAAGGTATTCTAAAAAAGGCACTTAATTTGTGGAGCTGACAGCTCCCGCCTCCCTTTCACTGCCAGGTTTCCTGACCCCTGTGATTGCACTGTGTGAGCCTTTTTAAATATAAGTGACCTGCCTCTCCAATTCAATGCAATTCAATTCAATTCAATTCAATTTTATTTGTCATATATGCAGCAGACGTGTGTACTGCACAATGAAATGTTGATTTTTACGAGTCCTCCCAACATTGGAATAAATATGGCATAACAATGATAAAATACTAACAGAAATACAGTAATAATAAATAAAACAACAGTAATAAATAATAATAAATTATACGTTCATGAGTCTTATGGCCTGGGGGTAGAAGCTGTTTCGAAACCTGCTGGTACGAGACCGTATGCTTCGGTATCTCTTACCGGACGGGAGCAGGGCGAAGAGGTTGTGGCTGGGGTGGCTCGCGTCTTTAATGATTCTCAGGGCCTTCCCCTGGCACCTCTCAGGGTAGATATCCTGGACAGCAGGTAGTTTAATTCTTATAGTATGTTGTGCAGCTTTCACCACCATCTGTAGAGCCTTGCGGTCTGTGGCGGTGCAGTTGCCATACCAGGTAGTGATGCAGCCGGACAGGATACTCTCGATGGTGCACCGGTAGAAGTTGGTGAGAATCTGGGGGGCCATTCCAAATTTCTTCAGTCTCCTGAGGAAGAACAGGCGTTGGCATGCCTTCTTCATTATGACGTCGATGTGATGTGACCACGTTAAGTCCTCCGTAATGAATACACCAAGGAATTTGAAGCTGCTGACCCTCTCCACCTCAGCCTCTTTGATGTAGATTGGGGTGTGTCCCTCCCCCTGCCGCTTCCTGTAGTCCACGATCATCTCCTTTGTTTTGCTGATGTTGAGGGAGAGGTTGCTGTACTTGCACCATTCTGCTAGAGCTCTTACACTACAGAGACAGGCTACAGGGAGGAGGTATGTACTTTGCAGAAGGAACTATATTCTGCAGCCCCTGTATACTGCAGTACCAGTAGTGACCACCCCTGTATATAAGCCTGTGTAGTAACTTTTGCATAGTAGTTCCAGTTTGTCTCCACTCAGTAAAGACCTGTTATAACCAACTCCTGCAGTCCGTGTCTCAATTACACACGGACATAATACTGGCGACGAGCAGATCCGAACTTACCTACAGTCTGCACCACCTCATGGGGATCCATCCCTGAAGCAAAGTTGTCAGAGGTTGAGGCCAGAAGGAAGAAAAAATAAATAAATAAAACAAACAGAAGAAACGGGCGTCGACCGTGGGCAACCGCCGCTGATTCATTGGAGTTGAAGATTTGCAGGAGAGGCTGTCGAGAGCGGGGCTTGGTTATCCTGTCGATGGTGTTCCAGCTAATCGGGCTGGTGGCAGGTAGTACACTGATCCTTCCTGGGCTGCGGCGGGCTAGAGCTCGATCGGGTGGCTTTTCAACAGGGCCGAGCAGCGTTGTCGGGAAGAGGAGAGAGAGGGTGGAGCACACAGGGCGCGGCCGGTGCTACGAAGCCGGGCAGCATACAGACCCGAGTAGAGGGAGGAAAGTGTCCCGCAGGGTTGCTCCGACGACGGGGAAATAAAAGAAATTAGAAGCGCAGAAAGCCGTGAGGAGCTGCAGTTTGCCATGGGAACCGCGGAGAGCGGCATTAGCAGCAGCACGGGGGGAAGTGCGCGAAGACCATAGGGCGTCGCCATCAAGGCATAAAACGCCAGCAACAGCGCTAGCAGCAGCGGGGAAGACGGAAAGCGCGGGAGGCGCCATTTTGTTAAATCGGGGAAGAAGGCAAAGCGCAGGAGGCGCCATCTTAGATTTCCAAGATGCCGAAGACTGGCAATATCACTGCCTTCGATAATGCAATAGAAGACTGGACCACGTATGTGGAAAGAGTCGAAGTATATTGCGAGGCAAACGAAGTAGCCGATGAGAAAAAGGCATCGGTACTACTAAACGTAATGGGTGCAAGAACGTACGGCCTATAGCGGAACCTGATTACTCCAGCCAAACCGATGGCGAAGAGTTTTAACAAAATTGTTGATATCCTACAGGAACACCTAAATCCTACACCGCTGCTGATAGCAGAAAGATTTAATTTCCACAGGAGAAATCAGCATAAAGATGAGAGCAATGCTGATTACCTTACAGAACTACGCAAGCTATCAAAGCACTGCCAGTTCGGAGCAGGACTGGCAGATACCCTACGGGACAAATTTGTCTGTGGACTCCTGAGTGAAGGAACCCAGAAGAGGTTACTCTCAGAGAAAGAGCTGACGCTAGATAAGGCTTTCAGCGTGGCAGTATCGTACGAAGCAGCAGCAAGGGGAGCTGCGGAAATACAGCAAAAGCCACAGGAATACGACACCCACAAAATGACACGGGGATTTGAAAAATGTTATCACTGCGGCAGAACAACCCATGACCAGAAGGACTGCTGGTCCAAGGACAAAATATGCAGGCAATGCGGAAAGATGGGGCACATTGCACGAGTTTGCAGGTCTGGGAAGAAGACTAACGACAACAAAAAGGCTACTAAGGAACAGTACAGGAAAGTACAAAAGATGACGGACAGTAGTTCCGAAGACCAGATGAGCGATAGTGTATCCGGGAACAAGAGACTAAGCTGTTTCAAACTTCACAATGTAATCGCAAAAGAGGATCACCGAACCATTTGGGTCACCCTCACGATAGCAGGGTCCCAAGTCAAAATGGAATTGGATACAGGATCAGCCCTGACCGTCATGAATCGATGAGACTACGAGCGGCTATTCTCACACATACCCTTGAAAGAGACATCCATTGTCTTGAAGACGTATACAGGGCAAAAAGTATACCCCAGAGAGAAAATAAGGGTGCCTGTCGAATACAACGGCAAGGAAATACAGAAATTGTATCTGTACATACTGCAAGATGGTGGACCACCGTTATTGGGACGTGAATGGATCAGAAAGATAAGTTTAGACTGGCACTCCATTCAGGCATTGACGGTGGCTGGTAAAAAGGATGACGACGTCACACCTGGACGATTGTCAAAAAATCTTAGCTAACGCCAAAGAGGTATTTCAACAAGAACTGGGAACTCTTAAAGGCGTAACTGCCTCGATAAAAATAGAAGAGAATGCAATTCCCAAGTTTTTCAAAGCAAGACCGATACCATATGCAATTCGCCCAGCCGTCGAGGCAGAGCTGGAGAATCTGGAGAATGCAGGCATGTTATCTAAGGTAGACTGGAGCGAGTGGGCGACACCCATCGTTCCTGTCATGAAGAAAACGTTAAACAATAAGTCTGAGGAGCCAAGGAAGGTTCGCATCTGTGGGGACTTCAAGGTGACGGTGAACCCAGTCCTTCACACAGTACAACATCCTCTCCCGAGGATAGAAAATATTTTCACCTCACTATCTGGAGGGAAGCGTTTTACAAAAATTGACCTAGCACAAGCATATTTGCAGATGGAGGTTGAAGAATCCTCTTGGAAGTATCTCACGATAAACACTCACAAAGGTCTTTACCAGTATAATCGACTGGTATTCGGAGTAGCATCAGCTCCGGCGATATGGCAAAGAGCGATGGAACAAGTCCTGCAAGGGATTCCGGGGACTCAGTGTTACTTGGACGACATCCTAGTGAGAGGTGAAGATGACAGTGAACACCTTGCCAACCTAGAGCAGGTGCTCACTAGAGTAAGAGAACATGGGCTATGAGCCAATCGCCCCAAGTGCGAGTTTTTTAAGAAACAGATATCGTATTGTGGCCACGTGATTGATGAAGAGGGGTTACATAAGTCCCCTGACAAAATTGAAGCGGTAGTTAAGGCTCCAGCGCCTGAAAATGTGTCGCAACTGAGGTCATTCCTCGGATTGGTGAATTACTACCATAAGTTTTTGCCGAATTTGTCCACAATTCTGCACCCACTGAACGCCCTGCTACAAACTGGAGTAGCATGGAAATGGAACGATGAATGTAAGCGGGCCTTTCAGAAGAGTAAAGACCTAATCACTTCAAGAGAAGTATTGGCTCACTACAACCCATCACTACCGATAAGACTGGCGTGTGATGCGTCTCCCTACGGCATTGGAGCGGTACTGTCACATAAATTCCTTGATGGTTCAGAGAGGCCGATAGCTTTTGCGTCACGCTCGTTAACTTCAGCCGAGCGTAACTACGCCCAGATTGACAGAGAGGCCCTCAGCCTGGTGTGGGGGGTGAAGAATTTCAATCACTACCTGCACGGTCAGAAATTTACTCTACTAACTGATCATCAACCTCTTGTCTCCATTTTCAACCCTCAGAAGGGCGTCCCGATAATGACAGCACAACGGCTACAGAGGTGGTCCCTTTTCCTAGGGGCACACCAATATGACATCGAGTACAAAGGAACTAAACAGCATGGGAATGCTGATGGATTGTCGCGCCTACTGTTGCCGACGGTGGAAGAAGCACCTGCAGTGGATCCAGTGGAGATATTCCACTCGACCATAGTCGAATGTCTCCCTGTGATGAATGCAAACATAGAAAAGGAAACACGAAATGACCCGACACTCTCCTGGGTCTATGATTTAACGGTGAAGGGATGGCCAGCACATGGCGAACCACTGTTGCCAGCATTCTCGCCGAGAAGAGAACAGCTGTCAGTGTGCAGAGGAACCTTGATGTGTAGATCCAGAGTAGTAATTCCACCCAAATTGAAGGATAGAGTGCTCAATGAGCTTCATGAGGGTCATCTGGGAGGGATAAAAATGAAGAACTTAGCCAGAGCATTTGTGTGGTGGCCGGGAATCAATAGAGAAATCGAAGAGATGACCAAGAGCTGTACAGGATGCCAGAAGGTCCAAAACACCCCACCACAAGCCCCTCTACATCCATGGGAGTGGCCCTCATCTCCATGGCAAAGGTGCACGTTGATTTTGCTGGTCCATTTGTGGACTCGATGTTTTTAATTGCGGTGGATGCACATTCAAAGTGGCCAGAGGTAATAAAAATGTCCTCAACCACCACAGAAAAAACTATCACAGTCTTACGAACCATATTCGCCAGAAATGGGCTGCCTGAACAGATTTGCTCCGACAATGGACCACAGTTTGTGTCTGAAGAGTTCCAGAGGTTCTTAAAGAACAATGGTGTTAAGCATTACACATCCGCCCCATATCATCCAGCCACCAATGGATTGGCTGAGAGGTTCGTTCAAACATTCAAGAAGGCTATCAAGGCAATGTGCAATGAAGACATACCCCTACAACACAAGGTGGATAACTTCTTGTTTGCCTACCGGAATGCGACACATGCGGTTACCAACCAAACTCCAGCCATGATGTTCTTCAATCAAAGACTACGATGCCACTTGGATTTGGTTAAGCCAAACATCAGAGGAGATGTGGAGAACAGGCAGTTTCAGAATATGAATGACAGGCCGACCAGGAGTTTTAAGATAGGTCAACCAGTTTTGGCCCGGGACTACCGCACAGAGAAATGGCAGCCAGGAACGATCTGTACACGACAAGGACCTCTAATGTATACCGTGGACATTGGAGAGAGCATTGTAAGATGCCATGCTGACCAGATTCTAGAATCACTGGAAAACGTCAATTCCACACCACGATCCGATACACCTGGTGATGAAACCGAAGTACCAATTGCATCTACCTCAGAATCGGTGATAGTGGAAGCAGACGAACCAAACAACGACGTTGATCCCGAATCAACTTTGCCAGAAGAACCTGATACCCCAAAGAGGCGTTATCCAGACAGAATCAGGAAGCCTCCTCAAAGACTGAACTTATAATTGCTTAACTTAATGTATCTAGCAACTGTAATTGTAAATATGTTATTTAATTATTAATCGAATGTTATGTACTGTTTAGCTAAAAGGGGAGGAATTGTAGTGTATGTACTTTGCAGAAGGAACTATATTCTGCAGCCCCTGTATACTGCAGTACCAGTAGTGACCACCCCTGTATATAAGCCTGTGTAGTAACTTTTGCCTAGTAGTTCCAGTTTGTCTCCACTCAGTAAAGACCTGTTATAACCAACTGCTGCAGTCCGTGTCTCAATTACACACGGACATAATAGTCTCGTCGCCATCTGTGATCAGGCCTACAACGGTAGTGTCATCAGCAAACTTGATGATGGAGTTGGAGTTGTGTGTGGCCACGCAATCGTGAGTAAACAGGGAGTACAGAAGGGGGCTGAGCACACAACCCTGGGGAGCTCCCGTGTTCAGGATCAGTGTTGAGGAGGTATTACTGCCTATTTTCACCACCTGGGGTCTGCCCGTCAGGAAGTCCAGGATCCAGTTGCATAGGGAGGTGTTAAGTCCTAGCTCACTGAGCTTGTTGACAAGCTTGGAGGGGATAATGGTATTGAATGCTGAACTATAATCAATGAACAACATTCTCACATAGGTGTTCCTCTTATCCAGGTGTGATAAGGCAGTGTGCAGTACAGTGGCGATGGCATCATCCCTAGATCTTTTTGGGCGGTAAGCAAATTGGAGTGGGTCCAGTGTGTCAGTTAGTAAGGAGTTGATGTGGATTTTGACCAGCCTCTCAAAGCACTTCATGATGACAGAAGTGAGTGCTATGGGGCGGTAGTCGTTTAAACAGGTTACTTTTGGTTTTTTTGGGGACTGGAATAACCGATGTCATCTTGAAGCAGGTGGGGACTACAGACTGGTACAGTGAACAGTTGAATATATCCGTAAACACGGCTGCCAGCTGGTCAGCGCATGCTCTAAGGACACGCCCAGGGATTCCATCTGGACCGGGTGCTTTGTGGGTGTTCACTCTCTTAAAAGTCTTGCTCACGTCAGCCACGGAGATTGAGAAGACCCAGTCGTCCTGAGCCGCGGGCGCCCTTGTAACAGGCCAGTTGTTGTTGGCCTCAAACCGGGCATAAAAAGTGTTAAGCTCGTCCGGGAGAGAGGCATTGCTGGACATGACACAGCTGGGTTTCCCTTTGTAGTCCATAATAGATTGTAGTCTACTCCACATCCTTCGCGAATCTGAGCTATGATTGTGTGACTCCACTTTATCCGTGTATTGTTTATTTGCATTTTTGATGGTTTTTCTTAGCTCGTACTTTGATTTCTTGCACTCATCTATGTCCCCAGAGTTGAATGCGATGGACCGTGCTTTTAGCATAGCACGGATATCGCCATTTACCCATGGTTTCTGGTTGGGAAATGTTCGTACAACAATCCTCAGAACAACATCATCTATGCACTTGTTTATGAAACTAATGACTGAATCTGTATATGTGTTGATGTCATTGTCTGAGGCATTCCGGAACATATCCCAATCAGTGGAATCAAAACAGTCTTGTAACATAGCGTCTGATTGATCCGACCACCGTTGTAGAGATCTCATCACAGGCTTTTCCTGTTTCAGTTTCTGCCTATAGGTGGGTAGCAGCAGGATGGAGTCGTGATCTGATTTGCTGAAGGGAGGGCGGGGGAGGGCCTTGTATCCATCCCGGAATGGAGTGTAAATGTGATCTAGCGTGTTCTTGGCTCGCGTTAGGCAGGTGATATGCTGATGGTATTTAGGCAGTACTTTCTTCAGATTGGCTTTGTTGAAATCGCCAGCCACGATGAATGTTAATTAACAGGCAGTTAATTGGCACTAATCCCTTCCCGCCTCGGGTCGGCGGGTCCCAGTGCGGGGCGGGTACCCGCCTCCTTTGAAACTTACATGGAGGCGGGTTTTGGGTGGGATAGTGTCGGGACCCCCGAATTCGGGATTTTAGCCCCCCACACGCCTAAAAGCCCGCCTCACGGCACACTGAAAACCGACCCCATTGTCTCCTCGCATCGAAGCCCAGGGCCGGAGATCCAACAAATCTAAGGTGGAGTCTGGATACGTGAGTGAAGCAACTTGGGTGCATGCTAGGACATTGTAGAAATGAAAATGCCTGAATAAGTTGAGGCGCTCAGGTTATATAGGATTGGATATAGGGAAAATGCAATCTAGGTGGAGTTAAAACCGCGTAAGCAAGGAAAATTCCCTGAAGGTCCGGGGGAGTCCCGGAGGTAACAGGTCCAGGGGAGTCCTGGAGGTCCGGGGGAGTCCTGGAGGTCCAGGGGAGTCCCGGAGGTCCGGGGGAGTCCCGGAGGTAACAAACGAGGGGGGAACTAGCAAATCCACCCTAAAAGGATGGCGAACAAAAAGGACGCCAGAAGATCTAAACGCCCATACTAGTTTGTACGCGATAGTATCGGATAACGGAAATTCCGATAGGGACGGGGTAAAAAGACCCCGGGGAAGTGAGAAAACTCACGGAAATTCCCGAGCGGCTAGAAAATGGCCAGGAAAGAAATCAACGGACAAACAGGACGGCATAACGTAACTTGCCGTATGAATTTGTGCGCGATAAGTATGAGAAAGTTAAGGAAAAGATGGTTAAAAAAAAAGGGATATGATGACAAGTTAATAAAAAGAATGGGAAAGGAAGGTGGGATCCTGAATGTGTTCCCGACCAACAGAAAGAATGGTGGAGTAAGGAGAGGAATAATAAGGAGAAAACCGTAGTGGTTCTTTGTCAGGGCCACCTGAAAAATGTGTAAGATTGGGGCCACATGGAAGAGGGAAAAAGAGGAGTTAGTTGAACAGTTAAAAAAGGTAGGCGCCAAGTGTGCCACTGTAATGAAGACAAGGTCAATGCATAGTGGAAGGAATGATAGTGAGGAGATTGATTGGGATGGTTCAGAAAGAGAGACCTAAAGTTTTACCGACACGGAAGTTATTAACGTCTGTGCTGAAACAAATAAAACACAAGATTGTTGAGTGAAAGGAACCTTAAAAAAATGCTGGGATCTGTTAGTGTGAAAGTGTGTGTTAAAGTGTGAAAGTTTTCCTGACTCTGGATATTTAAGAAGTTACAGTATTCCGTTTGGCTGAAAGTCTGTCCTTAAAAAAAAAAATGTCTGTTGTGTGTTTTAGCTCCACCCACTCTTTTGTACAGAGAGCTAAAAGCTGTTTAACCCTTTGAAGACTTGTCTTGAAGGATGGACAAGCGTGTGTTGTTTTAATATGATAGCAAAATACTGCAGATGTTGGAAATCCAAAATAACAACAGAAAATGCTGGAATGTTTTAAGTTTGTTAATTGTTTTACAAAAGATAAGCTTCAGCCTTGAAGTCACAGTTGCCAATGTGCCTGGAAGAAAATGAATTTGAATGCTTACAAGGCATGGGTAATTGTTTCTTTGTTCATTTGGCTATCGTTTCTTTCTTTTCCAAGTGATACTGGTTAGTTTAAAAACATTTTTTTGATCTGGATTGAATTGGAGTTATTGAGGTTAATTAACCTATTAAAACCAGACTTTCATTGTGGCCACGGGGAAATTCTGGTTGGTGTAAATTTGTGTAGACCGTATTGAATAAGATATTTAATGGTCTGAAACCAGACTTTAAAATATTTACAGTCTTGGATATAGCGAACAGGTTCTGGTCCATACCATTGGCAGAGGAATCACAAGGGAAATTCGCCTTTACTGTCAGGGATAGACAGTATACATGGACCAGGGTCCCACAGGGGTTCCACAATAGTCCAAATATATTCCACCGTGTATTGAGTCAAGCCTTAGACGAGTTAGACCTATCAAGGTACCAGAGCGCCCTACTCCAATATGTCGATGACATAATGATTGCATCAGAGGATGTCAAAGGACACATGGGAGCATTACTAGCCACCCTCCAGACACTTAAGAAAGTTGGCTTTAAATTGAACCCCAAAAGGCACAGGTTGGACTGTCCAAAGTAAAGTATCTAGGACACAAAATTAGCCAGGGGTGTAAGGCACTCCCACAGGAACAAAAGGCAGCCATAAAAGACATGCCAAGGCCAGTGACCGTCCAGGGAATGAGGAAAGTGTTGGGACTATTTAATTACTGCAGGAATTTTATATCAGACTTTGCAGGGAAAGCAGAGCCAATTCAACGGTTAGTTACAGGGGGGAGACCCGCCACTGATAAGATAGAATGGGAGACGGAGCAGGAGGAAGCATATAGGGCCCTTAAACAGGAATTAATAACAGCCCCTGCCCTAGGATTATCAGATCCCACTCGACCCTTCCACCTATATTGTGATTTAGATCATGAGAGTTATTCAGCCGTAGTAATGCAAGATCACGGAGGGAAACAGAGACCCGTTGTGTATTACTCTGCAAAAAAAAAAGACCCAGTAGCGAAGGCGATGCCACGATGTGTGGCTGCAATAGATTGCGCCACCTGGGCGGTGCGAGTAAGCTAACCAATAGTGATGATGGGTAAGGTAATTTTGCATACTCAACATACATCAGTGGAACGACTCAACACAGAAAAATTGCGGACTATATCGGATAGCAGGAAAGCTAAATGAGAAGCTATATTATTCCCCAGGGATGGAACTGTGATAATACAAAAACTTACCGGGGTTAATCCAGCCACGGGCATATTGACGGAAGGAGAAGAGCACAGTTGTCAGATGAAAATGGAGGAAGAAATAGGTAGTGGAGTAAAGGAAGACCCACTAGAAAATCCTGATATACTTTCGGGATCCATCTACATAGATTATCATATCAACAGAGAACCCAGAACAGGGTGGGCAGTAGTAAATCAAGAAAGAAAGACCCTGTTAAAAGGAGCCCTTTATGGGGATAAGTTAGCACAGGTAGCGGAACTAGTGGCTTTAATAAAAGCGTTGGAAATAGCAAAAAACAAACGGATAAATGTTTATACCGACAGCCGTTATGCCTTCGGAGTGGTGCATGATTATATGACACTATGGGCCAGAAGGGGGTACATGACCTCTATGGGAGAGGTAGTAAAACATGGAAAACTAATAGAAAGGCACCTTTAGAGGCAGTGATAATTAAAATAAAAGCCCACATAAAGATAGAGGATATGGACTCACAGGAACCCCAGGACCAGGCCCCTATAGGGAATAGGTATGCAGATTTAGCCGCCAAACTAGCTGCGGAAGAAATGCAACCAGAGGACGCGTTCAAAAATGAAATAAATATGGTTATGACAGTCAGTGGGGTACAGGAAGTGAATATAATGGATATTCTGCCCTCGCAACGCGATCCTATGCAGAGCTAGACAGATAGCGAACAACTTGATATCTTCCAATAAAATCACAAGGCTTGACTTTTCTTGTAACGCTTTACTGAAAGATTCTTATTGTAAAACTGAAATACAACACAGAGATGGAAGGACACATTAGTATACAGACGCATAATTGATATGTATACACGAATTTAGGTACGCCTGGGCAACACAGTACATCTGGCAACGAATATACATTTAGCAAGCTGGAAGGCATTCTCTTTAAATTAGCCCTGTACATAGTGTATCAAATACGGCTGCTAGTTAACCAGCTAGACAGAGAAAAGTTACAACTAAACATTTTCTACAACATACAGTGTACGCTAATCATCTATAGCATTCTAAAATACTTACAGACAAACAATTTCCAAGACTCAAGCATGGGGACAATACAACTGAGGAGCACCGTGGCGCAAGTCCTGTTCCGGCGGAGGCTCCACGAGGAATGCGCTCGCAGTCCCGTGGGGGGCGTGATGACCTCATCACGCTCGGGGTTGCGACGTCATCACGTTTGCCGGTCATTGCGTCGCTGGCCGTTGGGGCCTGAGTCGGGAGCGGGAGCTGAAGGCCAGGCTGGGCCGGTGCTTGCCGCGGGAGCGGAAGATAGCGGCGCTCCCGGCGGCTGATCGATGCGGCCGAAGACGCTAGGCCGGGTTGTGCCGGCGGCCTTTCTGGAGGGCCGAGTCGGGCCGGCAGCCGCCTCACGCACGTCACGTCGTACGTGACGTGACGTCAGCACGCTAAGGCGCGTCTTAAAGGGGCAATGGCCCTAAAAGGTGAGTTAAAGGGGCAACGGCCCTAACAGGTAAGCTATACATATATAAGTAGGTTATGTACATACAGTAAGGTTGAGTTAGAGGGAGAGACAGCACAATGGAGGTACAAGAAAATACTAGTAAAGAGGAAAAGGAGAGATGGAAACAAGCTGGTGCCCGATCGCAAGATGGAATTTGGAAATGGGGACCACGAAGCCAGGTGATGGCACCGGAATGTTGCAGACAACAACTGATGGCGCTATACCATGGTGTAACACATACTGGCAGAAGTAACATGTTGCACCTACTGACACAGTACTGGTGGTGGCCAAAGATGGGTCGGGAAGTAGCGAAATATTACCACCATTGTATAATATGCACTAAGAATAATGTAGGACAGAGATGTAGAGTTAGAGTAGCAAACCAACCCAGGCCCCAAGGACCCTGGCAAAACTTACAAATTGACTTTACCGGCCCTGTAGCGCAGGACTGGGGGAAGAAATATTGCCTGGTAATAATTGACCAATTTACCAGGTGGATGGAAGCCTTTGCCACCCGAGATTGCTCTGCAAAAACAGTTGCACTAATATTGGCTACCGAGGTTATACCCTGTTGGGGAGTGCCTCTGCAAATTGACTCAGACAACGGCACTCATTTCACCGGCAAAATAATGAGAGAAACTTGTAAGCTGTTACACATAACACAAAAATACCACATACCATATCACCCCCAGAGCTCGGGGATGGTAGAAAGAATGAATAGGACACTGAAAAACACGCTGACAAAAGCCATCCAAGAGACAGGGAAGGGATGGTCGGAATTATTACCCAGCATACTAATGAGGCTGCGAGTCACTCCAGGATGCACGACCGGACTGACCCCCTATGAATTAATGACAGGACGAGCTATGAGACTACCAGAGGATCTGGCTGGAGGGGTGGGAGAACCAGGACCAGTACAAGATAGATTAAGGCGATACTTAGTACAATTAAATCAGGAGGTACAAGCACTAAATAAAGAAGGAACCGACAACAGATTAAAGATCTAGAAAGGCAGAATGCTGGAATTAAACCATACGAGTTGCCCAGAATAGATCAACAAGTAATGACGCAAGTTATCGAAAGAAAGGGAATGGAACCTCGTTGGATGGGGCCATATACTCTATTAATGACAAGTGATACGTGTGTTTGTCTACAGGAACCGACGGGTATGCGATGGAAGCACTAGACCCAGGTGAAACCATTTAACACTAAAGACCCCCATTCTACCCTCTCCTCTAGGGGAAAGAGCTCGGAAGACGACCAGACCTCTGTTTAAATTACAGATAAATATGGATCCAGTGAGATGGATTATTATAACTACTCTGATGACAACACTTATAAGCCCAAATAATGGGCTGAAAGAAATGGACTGCAAGTTAAGATCCCCTAGCGGAGACTCCACGAGGAACTTCATTATATCACACAGTTACGAGTGTGAAAAACAAGGAAAAGGATGTTACAGGTGTAACGGTATCTGGGTGAACTTGGATCAACAACCATGTGGACCCTGTAGAATGACAGATACCAGCAACATGGTTATACAATACTCCCCTCTGCCTCTATATCCCGAGCGGGTGTGATTGTGATCGACGTGATAATTCCAACATGCACCCCTCTGTCTTATTATAGCCGCACTCCTACCGGAAATGGGCATATCGTAAGCGTACACTTCTTCACGAAAAGGGTGGTAGAAGTGTGGAAACAGTGGATTCTTGCTCAATTAATAATTTTAAATCTGAGATCGATAACATCATGTATTTATATAGCACCCTTAACATAGTAAAACCTCGCAAGCCCCTAAAGGATATGGAGCCAGGGCAAGTGGATGGAGTTAAGATACAGATCAGCCATGATCTCATTGAATGGCAGAACAAAGGGGCTGGATGGCTTACTCCTGTTCCTATTTTCCTATGGCTAGAGGATTTAGTTAACCTCACCAGCAGAAAGTTGGACAATTATGAGTAGCCTGCGAAATAATCATTCCATGCCTTTCAGGTGACATACCAGCCATTAAAATAGTGAAGTAATGGCCAACATTGCTAATCCAACTCTGGAGTGTGGGAAACAAAGAGATTAAACAATGTACAGGAAACTTTGTGCTATCCGGCACTGACGGGACCGAGCTGTTGCCGTTCCCTCAAAACTGCTGGACACTCCAGCGTTAATGTTGAAGCATAAAGAGCTTTACATCTCTGTATCTGACAACACTGTTGCTTAGCAACAGCTTCTAAACAGTCGGCCCGTACCTTGGAAGCGTCTCTGTAGCTTAGCAACAGCTTCAGGCTTTCCAGAACCTGACTGTTGGGGAAAAAAAAAGCCACGAGAAGAAAAAAAGCCACGAGAAGAAAATAAACCTAACAGAACGGCTCCTGATTTTTGCCGGTGGCTCGAGCTTAGCCTCCAGATAACACAAAGTTTCCTGTACATCCCGATTCATTCATATGGTAATTTCTGGATTTTGAAAGACTGGTTTAAGAGGTCAATGGCATTAAAACCAAAGTATTTGCTTTCATGTTTTTGAAATCAGAAAAATTATTCAAATTTTGCACATTGTCTGCTTGTGCAGTTTGCACTGAAATTATTGGGACTGTTGCTTCTCGGCAACTGCATGAGCCAGCAGTGTAATGCGCTGACCTTGTGCTATAAGGCAATGCTCACAGAACAGCTGCACGTTGATGGCGTGAAATCCCTTTGTCTTCATGAATAGGGTATCATTGGGGATGGGAGCCCATATAGCCATGTGTGAGATAAATATTGCCCTAGATTTTGTAGAATTCAGCCAGTGAAAGTGCAGGCCTCTCATGTGTTGCTGCTTATTTTCCACGGTGAAGTTCATGAATCGAGAGGTCTGGGCAAACAAAACATCTGCCACCGGCATAATGTAACGGTGCACTGCAGGTTTGCGATTTAGCAGAAATCAGCTGTTGCTCCTCAGAATGACCTGTAGCATATAAATTTAAGGCCATGGTCTGCTTGACTGTGAATGACAGCCATCCCTGTTGCTGAAATGGTTTGTAGTTCTGGCTGTAGAACTGTGCAAAGTTCAGTGGCAGTTTCTTTTGAGACACATGGGCCTAGAAATTCAGTCGCGCCACTTTTGGGGCGCTAAAGTCGGGCGGTCGCTAAAGTTAGCGCCCGCCGGAAAGTGTAGGCCACTTCGCCGAAATTCAGTAGATTTGGCCAAGGAGTTTGGGCGAGTGCTGAAACTGGCGTTGCACTCCTATCTTTAGGCGCTAAGCCGGCGGTGCGGACTGATAACGCCGAGGCCGGGCGCAGCGCAGGTGCGGTCATGTTTTGATTGACAGCAGACACCCTGACGCCGGCCAGCTCTTAAAGGGGGAAGGGTCGACTTTGTCTGCTGCCACGCCCTGGATAGTGGAGCCCTGCAGCTAGGCCTCAACACTGCTGGTGGACCCAAATAGCGCCTGAAGCCATGCAGAAGGCCCGTGAACGAGCGCAGCGCTTCTCAGAGCCTGCTTTGTGGGTGCTGCTTAAGGGTTTGGAAAAGAGAAGAGAGATCTTGTGCCCGGACAGTGGCAAGAAGGCTCCCAGGAGGCAGTTCAGGAGAGCCTGGAGGGAAATCGCCCACAGGGTGTCAGCCACCAGCGATGTCCCCAGGACTGGTGACCAATGCCGCAAGAAGTACAATGACCTCACTCGGTTGGTCAAGGTGAGTAGCCTTTCCAGTGTCCTCCTCATCCTTGCATGTGCACCTCACATTATGGGCAAAGGGACCTCAAAGGCCTAATGGCCATCCCTCCTCCCGCAGCTATGGCACTGGCATGATCATCAATAGCACTTTCTGCACTTTACACACTGGACAAGCTATTCGACCATGGGAGGCAGTGCACACAACAACAGGGCACCACACTGGCCAAGCTATTCGACCATGGGAGGCAGTGCACACAACAACAGGGCACCACACTGGCCAAGCTATTCCACCATGGGAGGCAGTGCACACAACAACAGGGCACCACACTGGCCAAGCTATTCCACCATGGGAGGCAGTGCACACAACAACAGGGCACCACACTGTACTTAGAGGCCGTCCTTTCTCTTGCAGGCCAAGCTGGCCCAGAATATGAAGAGCCGGAATGTCACCGGGGGAGGCCGTGCCCAGTTCCAGGAGCTCAGTGAGCTGGAGGAGCGCGTGGCTCGACTCATGCGTGGCCGGGTGGTTGGCCCCGTTGCTATTGGTGCTGCGGACCCTGTGCTGGGCCCCAATGGTAAGGACATGACCGTTTGGACCTCTCTCGTTCCCCTTGCGCTTCAGATCTACATCCTTTGCCACTGTCTGACCAATGCGCATAATGCCACCACTCATGCCTCCCTCGCTGACGCCCTGTCCTCACTCTAAAGCTACTCTTGTGCCTTCCTGCTTTCAGCTGGTGAGGAGGAGGTCCATGAAGCTGAGAGTGCCAGTCCCTCGGAAGAGGAGGACGACGAGGACCAAGAGGAAGGCGGCACATTGGGGGAACCCTCATCCGCGCCAGGGGATGGCAATGGAGGGGAGACGTCTTGCCTGGAGGAGAGCCAGGGGGAAATGTTGCAGGGGGGTGTAGCTCCTGGGCCCAGTGGCGTCCAGGCACGCGGGAAGGGTCGGGCAGCACGGCGGCCTTCTCCCCAGAGGGAGAGTCCGCCCTCCAGTCCGGAGACGGTCCTCGCCCAGGAGGTGCGCCTCCTTCATGAAATGTCCGCGGCCTCAGAGCGGCGCCACAACGAGTTCATGGGGGTTGTGGGACAGATGCCTCAGGCCATTGAGTCCCTGGCTCATAGTGTGGCCGCTTTCGGGGACTCACAGGCCAGGGGTGTCGACCAACTCGCGGCAGCACAGGCCAGGGGTGTCGACCAACTCACGGCAGCACAGGACGCGAGTCGCGAGTTCATGAGTGGTGCCGTGCAGACACTGGCTGATCTGATGCGGGCACAGACCAGGGCAGTTCGGGCACTCACTTCTGCCACACTCGCGGTGTCACGGAAGCATCGCCAGGGCACCCGCCGCCCTGCTGCAGCACAGCGGTCTGGCCTCCACCAGATTGCTGCGCTTGCTGCAGTGCCAGCCCGGCCGAGTGCCAGTGTCTCTGGCGACCAGCGAGCGCCTGGCATCAGCCAGCTTGCCCCCATTGCTGCAGCCGCCACTGCCACTCCCCCAGCCAAGGTGCGACGAGCTGATGCAGAGACTGATGCTGCCCAGCCACAGCTGCAGCAGTCAGCAGCCGGCCCCTCCAGGGCCGGACCTCGTCTAGGCCGACCCCCAAGGGCATCTGCCGTCACGCAGTGTGCCCCTCAGGAGCCTTCCCCCAGCCTTGCCACACCCACAGGGCCCAGGTTGAGGCGGAGCAACAGGTCGGGCAGGGGCCGGAGAAGCCTGCACAAGGACTCGCCCTCTCGGCACACCAAGTAGAGTGTGTTGCCAACTGTTTTTTTATATGGGGGTGTTTGTGTTCTGGGGGGGGGGGGGGCTTATTTTGGGAAGGCCGAAGATGAAGCCAAATGTTTTTTTATATGGGGGTGTTTGTGTTCTGGGGGGGGGGGGGCTTATTTTGGGAAGGCCGAAGATGAAGCCAAATGTTTTTTTATATGGGGGTGGTTGTGTTCTGGAGGGGGGGGGCTTATTTTGGGAAGGCCGAGGATGAAGGCAAATGTTATTGACAAGTTTTGTTATTCCTCCCCAGGTTGTGGGAGTGAGAGATGTTTTTGACTGTTTTTTGGGGGTCTTGTCTGTTTCTCTGTTTCATGTGGGAAGGGCCCTGAGTTTGTTAAATAAAGCTTTTTATTTATTCAGCTTGTCCAGGTGTGATGTTTCAAGTGGTTGTTGCGTTAACCGGCTGAGGGCTTGCGGAGCGGCTGCATTCAGGTGCGTTCATTGCCACAAGCCATTCCCTGACAGGGGGCCTAGAAGTGCCGTTCAATAAGCCGCCGGCGGACGGCCCTTGGACCTTGTGGCTCCCTCCTGGGCTGGTACTCCTCCTCCTCCTCCTCCTGAGGTAGTGGTCCAACGTGAGGTGGCAGTGCCTGAGTCCTGCGCATAGCCAGGTTGTGCAGCATGCAGCAAACGACGACGAACTGGGAGACTCTATCCGGCGAATACTGTAGAGATCCGCCGGAACGATCCAGGCAGCGGAACCGTTGCTTGAGGACGCCAATCGTTTGCTCTATGATGTTCCTTGTGGCTTGATGGCTTTCGTTGTATGCCTCCTCCGCAGGGGTCCTGGGCGCGCGAAGCGGGGTCATGAGCCATGTACACAAAGGGTAGCCCTTGTCCCCGATAAGCCATCCCCTTGGTGGAGGCTGTGCCTCGAACATGTCAGCCACAGTTGTCTGGCGCAGGATAAATGCATCGTGGCTGCTTCCTGGAAAGCGGGCATTGACAGCTAGGATGCGCTGCCTGTGGTCACACACCAGCTGTACATTGAGGGAATGGTAGCCCTTCCGGTTGCGGTAATCCTCGGCATTGTCGATAGGTGCCCACATAGCCACATGCGTGCAGTCAATGGCGCCCTGCACCATGGGGAAGTCGGCGATCCTGGCAAATCCAACTGCACGCTGCTCCTGCCTCTCTAGGGTCATGGGGAAGGAGATGAATTGGTGTCTCCTTGCGAAAAGGGCATCGGTGACCTGCCGGATGCAGCGATGCACGGCAAACTGGGAGATGTTCGCTATGTCCCCAGCAGCGGCTTGGATGGAGCCGCTTGCATAAAAGTTCAGAGCCACCGTGACCTTCACTTCCACCGACAGAGAGGTCCTGCACATCAGCTGTGGACGCAGATCTCTGTGAAGCAGCTGGCAGATCTCTGCAACCACCTCCCTTCTGAAGCGCAGCCTCCTAACACAATGCGCGGCAGTCATGGTGAGATAGGACACCTGCTGCCGGTATTCCCTGAGTGGGTAAGGCCTACGTTGCCGACGCCTGATGGCCCCTCTGCGTCTAGGCATGGCTGCCCCTCTCACACAGCGTCTGCGAGCCCTTCGCACATAATGCTGGAACCGAGGGTTGGAACCCCATGCAGCCCCCATAATAAACTTGCAAACAGTGAAATCACAAGAGTCAAATTTCCAAGCTCTGGCTAGAAGCCAAAAATACCTCTCCTATGTTGTCCCAAATCAGTAAGGTCTGTTCCTTGGTCTCTGTACAGAAATCCAAAGCACTGAAGTCATTGCAGCAAAATGGCTGGCCTTTATAGTTCAGTGTAAGTGCCCTTTAATTAGCGCTCCCCGAGGCCCACAGGGCCTCTGCTGCGTTCCACTTCACAGTTCTTAACAGCGCCACGCCCACATTGGGCGGGTGCCACTGAATTTCCGGTTTGGGGCGCACAAACAGCGTTGCACGACAAAATGACGTCAGAAGCTGCGCGCGCAGCTGAGCGGGCGCAAACACTTTGCGCCGGCGCTAAATGTCAACTGAAGTTGGGCGTAGGCGCAGATCGACCTGCGCCCGGGCGCTAAGTGCCTAGCGCTGGAAATCTACCCCTCTTATGGCGTTAACGGCTGGCGAACGCAACTGAATTTCAAACCATGTTCTTTGCACACTTGTTTCAGCTATCATGTCCAGGCACAAGTACCTGGCTTGGTGTACACAACTGGCAGCATAAGAATAGGTCCTCACTGATTGGAGGTTGCTGAGTAGATCTTAGGCTTCAGTGCCCAATAATATGAGGTACAATGTACAACATCGCTACAGCCAGCCTGCATTATTGGCCACTATATTTTAAGTTGATTTCTTTGCTAGCTCTGGCCTTCTTTGCAATTGTAATAATGTACTTAAGCATCCAAACTGTGGAATTTTTGATTTCTCATGAGGAACAGCTCCACAACCAATGGGAGGTAGTGGTGAAGTTAGTGCTCAGATTTAAGATGCCCCTAAGCCCAAAGCTGCTCATGTGATTAAAATTCCAGTGAGCACAGCACATTAGACCAAAAAAAAGCTTATTTACCAACACCAGGTCAAGATTGGGCACTGCCTCTTATAGATTCCCTGATGTGCTGGGTCACACAGCAGTCATGCGTTACATTTACCAATGACTCTAAGTCACTTGAGTTTTTAATTCTTTTGTCATTTTAATTCCCTCCAGCAGTAAACTGTCTTATCTTTTTTTCTGCAAGCTCATTAACAAGCAACAGCAGATTTAAAAAAAAAACAATTCTCACCAATTTGGGGTGGGGGTAGAAAACAGAATTGGAAAGATTCTGGCAGTATTAGCTTATCTCTTGGTTTTCTGCTGATTTTAACATGCAACTCTGCCATCATCAGTAAACAGTGGAAAACATCTCTGCAGTGGGTCTACCATTTGACAGACTAGCCCCATTGAGTTACAGCTACTCAACAGTTTATATAGTCAAATTGTGGATTTTAGAAATGGTTTTCTAAACATCTCACCTTTTTAAAATTACTGTCATTTTTATTTCATCGGTTTCTAAGGAATAATGAGCATGTCACACCTTCTCAGTTTTCTGTTGATTTTAACAGGCATCTCTGCCATCATCACACCTTTATTGTCTGAAATAGAAGCATTAAATTTTCCATAAGCTTGAAATTATCAGTACACAGTAGCTTTGAAATACAAAAATACTGCAACCCGATACAGATGTCGTAATCATAAGCAAGATAAAGTAGCACCAAAGAAAAGTATTGCAATTATATATAATAATGCATGTGCTTTTGTAATAAAGTTTATTTAAAACAGTTGTTTTTATTGATTCTGCAGATCATGTTAATCGTTCTTATCTCGACCCTTGAAGTTTTCCATGGTTTGGAAAATGCCAAAGTAATTTCCAAGAAGAATTCCAAGTTTCACAGGAAGCATACTATTTAAAAAGAAAAAAAGACTGGTGACTACAATCATATATTGTTATAGCAACAAAAACCAACAATTACCAAAGAGAAAGAAAAAAGGTCCTTGACGAGCTTGCTATACACTTAACAAAACTGGAATTAAAGCAGTATTTGAAATGATTGGATAAGATCATTTTAGCAGAATCTGTCTTTTCTTTCATTGAGAATTATTTTAGTGACAATCAGTCTTTAATTGAATCTGAACTTTGACTATTAAACATATTGGAGTTCGGGCCTAAAAATTATTAGGTTCAATTAGCTTAGGCTAGTGACCTCAATTTAAAAAAAAATGTTTTGGCTAAACACTTGTCAGTTTGGCTCAGTATGTAGCACTCTTGACTTTAATCTACAACCTTTTGATCATGAAGTCCAACTTCAAGACCCAAACTCATTATCTCAGTTGACACTCCAGTGCAGTATCGAAGGAATGCTGCATTGTCAGAGGTGCAATCCTCCAGATGAGTTATTGAGGCCTTGCCTGCCTGTTCAAATGGATGTTGAAGATCCCATGTCACTATTCAAGGAAGAGAAGGACGTTCCTTCAGGTATTCTGGTCAACATTCCTACCTTAATCAAAGACAGGTTAACTAGGCTGTTGGAGGGCAGCGAAGTTCCAGGATTTTGACACAGCGATGATGAAGGAATGGCAATATATTTCCAAGTCAGGATGGTGTGTGACTTGGAGGTGGTGGTGTTCCCATGTGCTTGGTGCGCTTGTGCTTCTAGGTGGTAGAGATCACAGGTTTGGGAGTTGCTGCAGTGCATCTTGTAGATGGTACACACTGCAGCCACGGTGCGCCGGAGGTGGAGGGAGTGAATGTTTAACGAAGTGGATGGGGTGCCAATCAAGCAGGCTGCTTTCTCCTGGGTGGCATTAAGCTTCTTGAGTGTTGTTGGAGCTGCACTCATCCAGGCAAGTGGGAGTATTCCATCACATTCCTGACTTGTGCCTTGCAGATGATGGAAAGGCTTTGGGGAGTCAGGAGGCGAGACACTCGTCACAGAATACCCAGGCTCTGACCTGCTCTTGTAGCCACAGTATTTATGTGGTTGGTCCAGCTAAGTTTCTGGTCAACTTTTCTGCAACTCCAATCTGGTGCCTGCCCTACCACAGTACTGAAAAGACATCAAAGTCACAAATGGCATCCTCTGTGACTATCTATCCTTGACCCCCTTCTCTTCCTCCTCTACATGCTGCCCCTTGGTGACCTCTCCATCACCACTCTCAGTCCCTCCACTGCCTCTGTGGTATCAGACTGCTTGTCTGACATCCAGTCATGGATGAGCTGTAATTTCTTTCAGTTAAGAATTGGAAGACCGATGCCATCATCTTTATCCCTTGCCACAAACTCCATACACCACAAGTTTCACTCACCCATCACCCCTGTCCTATATTGGCTCCCTGTACCCCAATTTTAAAATTCCTTTCATGGTGTCACCCCACCCTATCTTTGGAAGCTCCTCCAGCCCTACAGCTACGCACCCCCCCCACCCCCCAATCTCAATTTCTCTGACTGGCTTTGTGAAATCCCCCCCTCACTTTGGTCCACCATTGGTGGCTATGCCTTCAGCTGCTTTGGCCCCTTGCTCTAAAATTCCCTCCTTAGACCCCTAGAACAGAGGGTAAGAGAATTGTGAGGTTGACTTATGTAATTGCACCCCGATTCATGAATTGGAGTCAGATGGCTGCAGATGCTATTTTGAAAGACAATTACAAAAATAAGTGCAGTGCAACTATGGACTACAAAATATATCACTATTTTTAGATTTAAGACTTCGGCATTCTACAGGATAAATTTAGTTGGTGCTTTTTGAAATATTTGTACTGCACCAGGAGACTGCAACGAAGTAGTCTATAATGTAAATTTACAGTCATCTGGGATTCAAGGATATATTTCAGTTTTAGGTACAATCTTAAAAGTGTTCATGACTACTCTTCCACTCAAATGGAACTTTTCTTCAATGGAATTGTACCATAAGAGTGCAGTTTTGCTTTTTGAGCATTGCATTCAATTTTTTCACAAATTGCTACAGGTCACGGATTCTTTCAGACAATCTTTGGCAATTTGATGGAAGCTAGAACACTGTTCACTTTACTGTTGTCCACGTGCTTGCTCTTTCTTTGTTTAGTGATGTGACATTCACTTGCATATCATTCAATAGCATCCACTAGAATATGTAGACAGCTTTGATGAAGCAGTAGATTTGAATAGTGACAGCCAGACTTTGATTGGCCAAAACTAAGTTAAAACATCAATTTGCAGGAATTGCTGCCTTAACGTTTGAGCATTAACCATGATCCACTACCAGTGTTGTCTCTAATCAGTGGGATGTGTGGTCTCATGGTAACTATCAGGTTTTCTGCTAGGAAAACCTCGAGATAGTGGCCTGCATCTTGGCGGCAAAGTCTGCTTGAGGTGAGGGTCTGTAAATCACCCAGTGCCACAGTCATTGCTCCAGGACTTAAGCACATAATCTTCGTTGACGCTCCAGTGCTACATTGTTAATAAGAACTTAAGAATTAGGAGCATGAGTAGGCCATACGGCCCCTCGAGCCTACTCCGCCATTGAATATCATGGCTGATCATCGACCTCAGCTCCACTTTCCCGCACAATCTACGTATCCCTTGATTCCAAAAATCTGTATCTATCTCAGCCTTGAATATACTCAACGACTCAGCATCCACAGCCCTTTAGGGCAGAGAATTCCAAAGATTCACAACCCTCTGAGTGAAGAAATTCCTCCTCATCTCGGTCTTAAATGGCCGACCCCTTATCCTGAGACCATGCCCCTTAGTTGTAGACACTCCAGCCAGGGGAAACAACCTCTCAGCGCCTACCCTGTCAATCCCCTTCAGAATCTTGTATGTTTCACAGAATCATTGAAAGTTACAGCACTGAAGGAGGCCATTTCGGCCCATCGTGTCTGTGCCGGCCAACAAAGAACCATCCAGCCTAATCCCACTTCCCAGCTCTTGGTCCGTAGCCCTGCAGGTTACAGCATTCCAAGTGCACATCCAAGTACTTTTTAAATGTGGTTAGGGTTTCTGCCTCTACCACCCTTTCAGGCAGTGAGTTCCAGACTCCCACAACCCTCTGGGTGAAGAAATTTCCCCTCAAATCCCCTCTAAACCTTCCACCAATTACTTTAAATCTGTGCCCCCTGATTTTTGACCCTTCCAAGGGAAATAGGTCCTTTCTATTCACTTTATCTAGGCTCCTCATAATTTTATACACCTCAATAAGGTCTCCCCTCAGCCTCCTCTGTTCTAAGGAAACAAACCCAGCCTATCCAGTCTTTCCTCATAGCTAAGATTCTCTACTCCCGGCAACATCCTTGTAAATCTCCTCTGTACCCTCTCTAGTGCAATCACATCTTTCCTGTAATGTGGTGACCAGAACTGCACGCAGTACTCTAGCTGAGGCTTAACTAGTGTTTTATACAGTTCAAGCATAACCCCCCCTGCTCTTGTATTCCATGCCACGGCTAATAAAGGCAAGCATTCCATATGCATTCTTTATCACCTTATCTACCTGGCCTGCTACCTTCAGAGATCTGTGGACATGCACTCCAAGGTCCCTTTGTTCCTCTACACTACTCAGTGTCCTACCAATAAATGTGTATTCCCTTTCCTTGTTAGCCCTCCCCAAATGCATTACCTCACACTTCTCCAGAATGAATTCCATTAGCCACTGTTCTGCCCACCTGACCAATTTATTGATATCTTCCTGCAGTCCACAGCTTCCTTCTTCAGTATCAACCACACAGCCGATTTTAGTGTCATCTGCAAACTTCTTAATCATACCCCCTATATTCAAGTCTAGATCATTGATATATACCACAAAAAGCAAGGGACCTAGTACTGAGCCCTGCGGAACCCCACTGGAAACAGCCTTCCAGTCACAAAAACACCCATCAACCATTACCCTCTGCTTCCTGTCTCTGAGCCAGTTTTGAATCCAACTTGACACTTTGCCCTGGATTCCATGGGCTTTTAACTTAGTGACCAGTCTGCCATGTGGAACCTTATCAAAAGCCTTGCTAAAATCCATATACAGGAAACTGTGCGCTATCCGGCACCGACAGGACCGAGCTGTTGCCGTCCCATCAAAACTGCCGGACAAACCAGTGCTAATGTTGAAACATACGAAGATTTTAAGCTCCGTATCTGGCAACAAACCCTGTTGCTTAGCAACAGCTTCTAAACAGTTGGCCGTACCTTGCAAGCGTCTCTGTAGCTTAGCAACAGCTTCAGCGAGACCTTGCAGAGCTTGACTGTTGAGAAAAAAGCAACAAAATGAAAAATGAAAAAAAACCTAACGAAACGGCTCCTGATTTTTGCCGGTGGCTCGAGCTTGCCGGACATTTAGCCTCCGGATAACACAAAGTTTCCTGTACGCTACATCAAACGCACTACCCTCATCTACCCTCCTTGTTACCTCCTCAAAAAATTTAATCAAGTTTGTCAGACACGAACTTCCCTTAACAAATCCGTGCTGACTATCCTTAATTAATCAGTGTCTTTCGAAATGAAGATTTATCCTGTCCTTCAAAATTCTTTCCAGTAATTTTCCCACCACCGAGGTTAGGCTGACTGGCCTGTAATTACTCGGTCTATCCTTTTCTCCCTTTTTAAACAAGGGTACCACATTAGCAGTCCTCTGGCACCACACCTGAAGCCAGAGAGGATTGGAAAATGATGGTGAGGGCCTCTGCTATTTCCTCTTTTGCTTCGCTTAACAGCCTGGGATACATTTCATTCGGGCCTGGGGATTTATCCACTTTTAAAGCTGCTAAACCCCTTAATACTTCCTCTCTCACTATGTTTATTTCATCTAATATTTCACACTCCTCCTCCCGGATAGCAATGTCTGCTTCGCCCCTCTCCTTTGTGAAAACAGACACAAAGTATTCATTAAGAACCCTACCGACATCTCCCGCCTCTCCAGACAGATTACCCTCATGATCTCTAATAGGCCCTACCCTTTCTTTAGTTATCTTCTTACTCTTAATATATTTATAAAACATCTTTGGGTTATCCTTGATTTTACTTGCCAAGAATTTTTCATGCTCTCTCTTTGCATTCCTAACATCCTTTTTAATTGCACCCCTGCACTTTCTGTACTCCTCTAAAGATTCTGCAGTATTTAGCCCTCGGTATCTGTCATACGCCTCCCTTTTCAATGAGATCACCTCTCATGCGTCTAAACTCCAGAGAGTATAGGCCCATTCTACACAATCTCTCATCATAGGACAGCCCTCTCATCCTAGGAATCAATCTAGTGAACCTTTGTTGCACCGCCTCCAAAGCAAGTATATCCTTCCTTACATAAGGAGACCAAAACTGTGCACAGTACTCCAGGTGTGGTCTCACCAAGGCCCTGTACAATTGTAGCACGACTTCCTTACTCTTATACTCCAACCCCCTTGCAATAAAGGCCAGCATGCCATTTGCCTTCATAATTGCTTGCTGTACCTGCATGTCAACTGTGTTTCCTGTTCGAGGACATCTAAATCTCTCTGAACACCAACATTTAAAAGTTTCTCACCATTTAAAAAATATTCTGTTTTTCTATTCTTCCCACCAAAGTGAATAACCTCACATTTCCCGACATTATACTCCATCTGCCACCTTATTGTCCACTCACTTAGTCTATCTATATTCCTTTGCAGACTCTGTGTTCTCCTCACAGCTTACTGTCCTGCCTAGCTTTGTATAGTCAGCAAACTTGGATACATTACACTTGGTCCCTTCATCCAGGTCATTAATATAAATTGTAAATAGCTGAAGCCCCAGCACTGATCCTTATGGCACCCCACTAGTTACAGCCTGTCAACCTGAAAATGACCCGTTTATCCCTACTCTGGTTAACGGACAGAAAACAATCCTCTATCCATGCTAATATATTACCTCCAACCCCATAACCTTTTATGTGGTACCTTATTGAATGCCTTTTGGAAATGTCTTTTTTCAGATGTGGATGCAAAATATCCAATGGCAGTAAGAGGAGCAAGTGGTTCATCTGGTGTCCTCAACCAACCTTACCAAAACAAATACAAAAAGAAAATACTGCAGATGCTGGAAATCTGAAATAAAAACAGAACATGCTGGAGATACTCAGCAGGTCAGGCAGCATCTGTGAAGAGAGAAACAGAGTTAACGTTTCAGGTCGATGACCTTTCGTCAGAACTCACGAAAGTTAATCAACCTGAAACGTTAACTCTGTTTCTCTCTTCACAGATGCTGCCTGACCTGCTGAGTATCTCCAGCATTTTCTGTTTTTACCAAAACACATTATCTGGTCATTCATCCATTCATTTGTTGTTGGTGGGTCTGTGCTGTGTGCAAACTGGTTGCTATGTTTGCCTACATAACAAGTGGCTGAATTTCAAAAGTAATCCATTAGTTGTAAAGGACTTTAGTACAGCCTGAGAATGTGAAAGATCACTACATAATTGAAAGAATGAACTGGCATTTACATAGCATCTTACACATCCCAAAGCACGTCACACCCAAGGATTACTTTTGAAGTGTAGTTATTATTATGAGAGTAACCTGGCAGCCAATTTGCACACAACAAAGAGCAGTGAGTTAATGCCCAGATAATCTGTTTAGTAATGTTGCTTGATGGTGAAATATTAGCCAGGACACCGGGAGAACTCCTCTGCTCTTCTTTGAATAGTGCCATGGGATCTTTTACATCTACTCGAGATGGCAAACGGGGCCTCAGTTTAAAGTATCATCTGAAAAATTGCACCTCTGACAGTGTAGCGCTCCCTCAGCACTGTGCTGAAGTATTAGCCTAGATTATGTGCAAGTCTCAGAGTGAGACCTGAACCCTTGACTGTCGGACTCAGAAGCGAGTGTGCTACCATTGAGGCAAAGCGGATAGATTTAAGTTATTTCTTTCCTTTCCTTACCCCCAAAAGATAAATGAGTCAAAACTCCGTAATATCCATCCTGCTTCATAAACCACAATATTCATGCTTAAATTCACTGGCATGGCACATCCAATGTCCAAGAACCTCCTAACCAGATAGTCACCTTTAACATGTTAAATTGCCACAACATTAAGTGAATTTGTAAGTCTGTTCCACATATCCATTATGCCATGGGAAAAAAATACTCCTTCTAATCTGAAGTTTTGTTCGCGTCATCAATTTTGTACTCATATATACCTCTCAGATTTATTTAAAAACAGCTTTCTTCAGTAAAAACAGTTCAATCCCTAGTCTCTCTTCATAACTTAAGAAGTCTGAAGCCTAGACTTATTTTTCACAGAGATCACAGAAACCCCACAATGCAGATAGAGACCATTTCGGCCCATCGAGCCTGCACCGACACATATCTCACCCGATCCCCGTAACCCCACGTATTTAATCCCCCTAACACTAAGGGTCAATTTTATATCATAGCCAATCAACCTAACCCGCACATCTTTGGACTGTGGGAGGAAACCGGAGCACCCAGAGGAAACCCATGCAAACACGGGGAGAATGTGCAAACTCCACACAGTCACCAGAGGCCGGATTCGAACCCGGGTCCCTGGCGCTGTGAGGCAACAGTGCTAACCACTATGCTACCGTGTTGCTTTTTGTTGCTTTTCTTCAAACCCTCTTCATAGCATTCATTTCTTGAAGCTAGGATGCCCATATGAACATGTAATATTTAAAATATAGAAAATTAGAATCATTTGTTTTTAGGTATAATCAAACTTTCTTTGAGATGCTTTCTATTATATGATTGTGGTCACATCTAAATCAGTTTTTCTTCTCTACCTTAATTATAAGACACTCCTTAATCTAGTGCTTATTTCAAATTTCCTGCATCAGCAATCAGAACCTTCCATTTATATCTACATTAAAATCAATCTGTCATTCTTTAGGCCACCTGCTTAATTGGTCCAGATTACTCTGAATGCCAAAATTACTCAATCATTCCTGGCTGCATTGTTTAGTGTTAAAAACAAATGCTATATAATACACAAGTACACTCCTCCATACTATTCAGGCATAGTATGAATAGAACAGATGGGGACCCTTAACAAAGCTCTGCAGAACTCTGCTAATCACTGCCCAAAGAAACCTTCTTTTCATTTTTAGCACTTATTGTAAAGCCAGTTTCAATCCAGTTACATTTTATGCCACTAATTCATTAACCTTAATCTACTTTATAGTTTTAAACAAGTTAGATTGGGCTAGAGTTTAAATTAATATGGTAAAATTAGTCAGCACAAAACAACATAACAATTCCTTTTTAGAGGCACAGATTGCAAAAAGGCAAAATGGGAAAAAGATGAAGGCTATATGTTCTAAATATATTCAATATGTAGTATACCTAAAGTATTAATTAGACACACATGACTGGTTGACATAAACCCACTAAGTAGAGTGTACTTAATGTCTGCAAAGTGACAAATATATTTTTCCAGCCACTATTCAGAGACAAACGCTTATTTTACTGACTTACATACAGTAGGACATAAATAATGGACTACTGAGTTAAATAGTCAGAAAATATTTGCAAAATTAGTTTTGTTGCAGAGTTAGGGAGAAGAGGCAAGTACCTCCAGACAGTGTTCTCAGATATTTATTTTTCATATTATGTTTGTGTCTTTTACATCAGAAGAATTATTAGATACACATGTTCAACACAAATAGTTAAAGCGATGTATAGGGAAAATTTAAAGCCTTCAAAATATGTAATTTATGGGGATTTTATTATTTCATACATCCAGTGAAGAGAGGGGTATATAGTAAATTAGTTTGTGACATCAAATAATATCTCACTGCCTTACTTAAAGCATCAAGCCATTGGTGTCTTATTACTGTAAAGATTCAGTGACCAGCTGTAACATGCCAACATATTTATCCAATCTGGTCAAGTTATTATTGCTCATCAAAATCATCTTTTAAGCTGTTCTCATTATTCACACTTAGCAAGACCATTGAAATGTTTCATGCTATCGAAAGATATATTCTCCCAGAAGAATTGCAGTCTTCAGAGGGATAATGCTATGTAGACAAACCACACACAACTATGAGTGGTGTTTGAAAATTAGAATGTTATTCCTGCAAACCACTAAGCAGCACTAATCAAAGTGTGATCCAAGTACAAATCAAAGCTTATCTTTAAATTAATAAGTGCTACATAAAATTGCAATGCTGGGATTAACTTGCAATGTTTCTAGTATTTTGATACTTTAATTAGGAAAGCACTGGAACTTTGTCATTTCTCAGTGCAATATTTACCTAGAATAGGAGTTCCAACCTTGTGAAAGTAACTACTAGTAGATTTAAGTTCCTAAATGCTATTAACTTGTATAGCTCTTAAATTAATTGATAGTCACTTCTGAAAATTATGTGGACATTCTAAGCCATTATCTGATAGTGAATTGTGCTTCAAATTAGGGAGCCACAAATGCAGTCATCAACATCTGAGCAGTAATGGCCAAATATAAAATCTCAAATGTGTTCCACTGATCCATTATATTTTGAGAGACTCATGGTGGACTGAATAGAATCTATCAAAAGAGGCCATTCACTTGGTCGGTGCTAACTCTTCAACCAAAGTCATCTACTCTAACTCCATTTCCCTGCACTTACCCCGAATCCTTTTATATTCTTCCTTTACAAAACTTATCCAATTCCCTTTTAAATGATATCAGAAATTTTTATTTTGCAAAAGGGCAAGGAAAAATTGCCTGTGCCATGTGAGCAGCAGGGATTTTTTCAAGGTACACCTCATTTCCATATGCTCCCAAACCTGGAAACTTGCACAGAGAGGCAAGACTGCATGTTGATTGACTGAAAGTAAGTCACAAAGTTGGATGAGCCAGCAGCTCTTAAAGGGCTGTTGCTCAGTATTAATACTTTGCTGCCTTGCATTGAAAGGAAGTTTGGAAACCTATAATTGCTGAAATATGCACATTGAGGACTGTACCCAGGACTTCTGCATTTAGTAACAATTCCTTGGAGGTTTTAACACAGACGTTACAGCAAAAGAATGTGGCATGTTTTGATGACAAAGGCCACCTATCAGTTAAAACACAGGTGTCAGCTGCATGGAGAGATAATGGAGTGAGTGAATGCAGTCTCCCACATCTGTTGTACCTAGGATCAAATGTGCAAGATGTTCAGCGGCATCAGGAGAAGTGCCAAAGTAGCTGTACCTATCGTCCACCTTTGTTTACTCGTCAGCCACAGTAAGTTGTGGTTCCAATGTAAATGTTCTATCTCCTGCACCCATAGGGAGAAAGCATGCAGAGAACATGTACATTTTTTTGTGACACTTGTTCATACAACACAAGCCGTAGGTTACCTTGCACCTAGCAGCTCAAAGTTTAGCTCAAAAAGGGTGCTGCCAATCAAAACACCATGCAATCTAATTTGCAAAGTCATGGCAGTAGGAGGGAGGTTAAATGGGCTCAGGGTGCTGAGGGAGTTGTTCACATCATCTTAAATATGCTCTGCTTACAGGACAATGCAGCATAACAGCTAGAGAAGGGGGACTAGGTCAAGCAGTGGCTTAAACAGGTCACCCTCAATAAGCAGATGGTCTTGGCCCTTTTTGGCTATGAATCTGTGAAAGAGATGTGCAAGGGAAAGTTAGAAAACTTAGTGACACCACCCCAGCAAGTATCCCCCATTTATTATTATCCTTTCTACACTGACTCATTTTCTTAATCCGCATGGCAAGGGCTACAATTGCAAAACAGTCAAAGCATGACACACAAAATGATTTATGATCACACCTCTCTTTGAAGGCATTGTCTTGGGGAATCTTTTTTTCCCTCCCCAAAGGTGAAATGGGAGCAAGTGGCACCATGGACTTCACAATAGTTCCCCTGCCCTCAACATAGATACCAGCACACTAGAGCATGTAGTGCACGACTGGAGGTTGCAGGAGAGGATGAAGACAGAGCTGGCCAGGTTGGGAGCATACAAGGTACGTCTACTCTATGGACAAAATCATTGGTATCCTACTGAACCGGACTTCGGACATGAGCTAATGTAGAAGCAAAAGACATTTTTCACATCCTTTGAATCTACTGTGAGCAGCCTGCAGCAGCTGGTGGAGAATGTGCAGTGGTGCACCTCTTAACACGTGGGATTTATGGGAATTCAAAGTACCAGAGTGAGTGCAATCTTCAGTTAACTGAAAGAGCACAAAACGGAACATGTGCTGAACACCTTGCTCTCAAGAAATATGTGACTGTGTTGGAACATGGAGAAGAGGCAGAGAGCTTGATGGGAAATTAAGTTAGCTTAGCATACAAAATAGGTGGGAAACTAAAAGCTAGTCTAGCATAGAGAATAGGAAACATTATTGCGAGATAGATAGTGTGTGCATGCAATTGATTGAAATAAAGCAGTTTGCCTGTACCCTGGAAGCCTGCCAGAAGGCGGCTTTTCGGCTGTAAAAGTTTGAAAGACAAAGGAGTTATTAAAATGCAGCTGCTGTTCACAGAAAGCAGACAGATAAAATGAGATAAGGGGATGCTACGTGCAGGATAGCCTAGGCCTTGGTTCAGTCTAGAAGCAATGGGAAGTTACTGAAGGGGTGGTGTCCCGTTAAATCAGGTGACACAGGAATCCAATCAAGGGAGAAGAGGCAGATTCAATTTTACTCGGGAGATAAGAATCATAAAGAGAGACATTTTGTGTTTAGAAAAGTTAATGCAGCAAAAGAAATGAATGTCTACATTTCTGTATTCATATCTGTTTAATCTACTTTGTTTGTAAAGTACTTTGCATGCTGATTGATGAAATTAAGGTATTGAACCTGAAGCACAAATAACTTAATTACTACTTGAGTAAAAAGACAACGTGGGTCTTTTTACCAACAGATTGGCACCACGAACACCATGGGCCCCCACTTACACAAGTGTCACTGGCTCAGACTGGATGATCAGTTGGAAAGAGTGTTGATGAGACAAACTGTACAGACAGCTCTTGTATAGGTCATTGGTCATCCAGCTGGGGTGTCCAGTACCAGAAGGCGTCTCAATAGAAGTTTCCCGATGAGAACATTTTAGGAGGTCAGCACATACCCCTCAAAAGATTGATGTAGCACCAGATGGCAGACAGGCCCTGGCAACCATGGAGCTGTTGGACATGGCTCCAGCTGTTGCATGAACATCTCATGTGCAACAGCCAGACATCCAGGCAACTACCATCCCAATAGGATCATACTACCCTACACAACTTGCACATCACAGTTGCTCCTCCCACTCAAGGAGCACTTAGACACAGCCTTAGATTACTGATTAGGACAAGCACTCTTCACCAGGGGAAGCACTAGTGTAGAGCTGAGAGCACATAATTATTTGTTTTGTGTTACTTGCATATTGATCTTTTTATTTCTCTTTTGTGTCGAGAGTTTTTAATTGGGTGGGGCTATGAAAAGATAATCAGTGGAAGGGGCCAGTTTGTTCTAATTGGGGTCATTAGCCATGGTTGCAAAGGGTAGTCCTGTTCATTCTTGCTGGGCCTTCAAATAATGCAGGCACCACAGAATGCTGCATAATAAAAGCATCATGCTCCCAAGATAATGATCATTAACATGCAGACATACATTCCTGTGGTCAGAAACCACCTAAGCATTTATGGAGTGATATCCTTTCCTGTTCATGTATGTATTGGGGTTTACACATGGAGCCAAATGCCCATCTGAGTTCCATCTATTCTGCACTGGACGCTTGGGAAGCCCATCAGCCACTAAAAGTTCTGCCCATTGCAATTACCGGCTTTGCTTCATTACCCAGAATTGAATCGAGCATTGCGTCTGTTCATGTTGGACGTGCAACATAGCAATTAAGGAAACAATTCTTGATGCATTTTCACCACAAACTTTTGCTGTATCCCAATCTACCTTAGAACAGCTAAAAGTCGCCCTGGACTTTATGGCTCAGAAGTTAATATCCTAGTTGTAAATAACAGCACCAACATGAAACTATTCAAAGGCAGTGGGGCTTATTTTCAGATATTTTTAGTTTATTTTGTAGCCCAGCGGTTTCAGAACTGAAAAATGTGCAACCACCTGCCATAAATGGGGAAATTGGATTTCTTTGTTTAAATTTTCACTACCAGCTCCATCTGTAAGATCTAAAATTGTAAGTTATTCACCAATAATAGCATCGCAATTATTTTTGGTTAACCAGAAGATTTGAAATACGTTAAAGATACTTTTGACCTTTTGTTTCCTTATACGGAGGAGCCATTGGAAGTGTACAAAGGGGAAGAAAGTGAGCTTATAATCCTGGTCTATAAAATACTGCATAATAGTCATGCTTTGTTTTGGTATCACAAAGGGATTCCTTGGACTCCATAGTGGTTTGCACAGAGTGATCCTAACTGAAGTGTTTCTAAACAGAGTGCTAAAGTTAGGAATTTGGAGAGAGTGGGAATTTGAGGCAGAAGGGGAACGAGAGAGTGAAGGAGCGGCCAGAGAGAAAGGTAGGCCCAAGAGTCCGGAAGAAACGCAAGCATCAGTGAGCGAGTTAAGTGATGTCAGCATAAGGGAAGGAGCTGAAAAGAAAAAATAAATTGGCGAGTAGCTTGGTGATTTTTTTTTTTAAGCCTCGAGTTTATTTCTGTTAAGTTAGTTAATAGTCTAGTAAATAGAGGCATGGCAGGGCACCTCAGTCCTGTGGAACTCCAGGACGCTTCCCGTGTCCTGGACAACCACATGTGCAGGAAGTGTCGTCAACTGGAGGAGCTCCAGCTTCGGGTTTCAGAGCTTGAGCAGCAGCTGGCATCACTGCAACGCATCAGTGAGGCTGAGAGCAACATGGATAGCACATTTCAGGAGGTGTCAACCCGCAGCACAACAGTTGGCAGGCAGAGAGGGAATGGGTGACCGCCAGACAGACCAGGCAGGTAGTGCAGGAGTCCCCAGAGTGCATCGCACACTCTAACCGGTAATACAGGTGAGGGCGATGATTCCTCTGGGGAGTACAGCCAGAGCCAAGTCCATGGCATCACAAGTGGCTCAGCTGTACAAGGCTTTGGTGGGGGGGGGGGGGGGGAAGATCAGGAAAGCAATAGTGATAGGAGATTCATTAGTTAGGGGAACAGACAGGCGTTTCTGCAGCCGTAGACGTGATTCCAGGATATTATGCTGCCTCCCTGGTGCCAGGGTCAAGGATGCCACTGAGCGGCTGCAGGACATTGGGTGGGTGGGCGGGCGGGGGGGGGGGGCGCGGGCAGGGGAGGGGGAACAGCCAGAGATCGTGGTCCATATCGGTATCAACGACATAGGTAGAAAGAGGGACGAGGTCCTGCAGGCAGATTTTAGAGAGCTAGGAAATAAATTAAAAAGCAGAACCTCAGAGTAGTAGTCTCCGGATTACTCCCAGTGCCATGAGCTAGTGAGTATAGAAATAGGAGGACAGAGCAGGTGAATGCATGGCTAGAGAGATGGTGCAGGAGGGAGGGCTTTAGATTCCTGGGACATTGGGAGTGGTTCTGGGGAAGGTGGGACCTGTACAGGCCGGACAAGTTGCACCTCACAGCTGGGACCAATGTCCTTGCAGGGGGATTTGCTAGTGCTGTTGAGGAGGGCTTAAACTAATTTGGCAGGGGGATGGAGCATTAGAAAGGAGAAACAAGGTGCACAAAGGATTGGGAGAGACAGATAGCACTAGAGTAAGAAACAGTATGGTATTAGGTGGGGTCAGACTAAGAGAATACAAGGTCTAAAATAGGTTTACAGTGCATGCGTGTAAATGCACAAAGCATGGTAAATAAGGTTGGTGAGCTGCAGGCACAAATAGCAACATGGGAATATGATGTTGTAGCGATAACGGAGACCTGGCTCAAAAAAGGGCAGGATTGGGTACTAAATATTCCTGGTTATAATTTGTTCAGGAAAAATAGGGAAGGAAAGAAAGAAAGGAGGTGGGGGTGACAGTATTGATTAAGGAGAATATTACAGTGCTGGAGAGAGAGGATGTCCTAGAGGGGTCAAGGACAAAATCTATTTGGTTAGAGTTAAGAAACAATACAGGTGCCATTACATGACTAGGTGTATTCTATAGGCCACCAACTAGTATAGGAAGGATATAGAGCAGCAAATTTGCAGGGAATTTACAGAGGTGCAAGAACTATATAGAGTAGTGATAATGGAGGATTTCAATTATCCTAATCTAGACTGGGATAGTAATCGTATAAAAAGGGTAGAGAGGGGGAAGAATTTCTGAAGTGTGTTCAGGAGAAATTTCTTGATCAGCACCTTCGATAAGGTTCCACACAAAAGATTATCATGCAAAATTAAGGCTCATGGGATTGGGGGCAAAGTATTAACGTGGATAGAGAACTGGCTGGCGGATAGAAAACAGAGAGTTGGAATAAACGGCTCGTTTTCGGAGTGGCAGGCAGTGACCAGCGGGGTGCCGCAAGGATCTGTCCTGGGACCCCAGCTGTTCACAATATATATAAATGATCTGGATCAGGGAATTGGATGCAATATTTCCAAATTCGCTGACGACACTAAACTAGGAGGAGGGGTGGGCTCTGATGAGGATGTCAGGAGGCTACAGTGTGATTTGGACAGGTTGGGGGAATGGGCGGATACGTGGCAGATGCACTATAATGTGGATAAATGCGAGGTTATCCACTTTGGGGGTAAAAACAGGAGGGTAGATTATTATCTAAATGGCAATAGATTGGGAGATGGGGAAGTGCAGAGGGACCTGGGTGTTCTTGTGCACCAGTCACTGAAGGAGAGCATGCAGGTGCAACAGGCGATTAAGAAGGCAAATGGTATGTTGGCCTTCATATCAAGGGGGTTCGAGTATAGGAATAGGGATACCTTACTACAGCTGTACAAGGTGCTGGTGAGACCGCATCTGGAGTATTGTGTACAGTTTTGGTCGCCCCATCTGCGGAAGGATGTTCTTGCCATGGAAAGAGTGCAACGGCGATTCACCAGGCTGATACCTGGAATGGCGGGAATGACCTACGAAGAGAGATTAAATAGTTTGGGCTTGTACTCACTGGAGTTTAGAAGATTGAGAGGGGATCTCATCGAAACATATAAAATTATGGCAGGCCTGGACAGGCTGAATTCAGAGAGAATGTTTCCAATGGCCGGGGAGCACAGAACCAGGGGCCACAGTCTAAAAATAGCAGGCAAATCATTTAAAACAGAGATGAGGAAGAATTTCTTCACTCAAAGAGTGGTGAGCCTGTGGAATTCCCTGCCACAGAGGGCTGTGAAGGCTAATTCACTAAATATTTTCAAGAGAGAATTGGATATATTTCTGAAGGCTAAGGGGATTAAGGGTTACGGAGAAAAGGCGGGGACGGGGTACTGAACTGGTAAGATCAGCTATGATCTCAGACGAAGATCAGCCATGATCTCATTGAATGGCGGAGCAGGCTCGAAGGGCCGAATGGCCTACTCCTGTTCCTATCTCTATGTATCTATGTATAAGATTTAGATTAGCTATAGAAAAGGGCAAGGAGCAATTTAGAGTAAAAATACTTAATTGGAGGAGGGCCAATTTCAGTGGGTTGAGAATGGATCTGGCCCGGGTAAATTGGAATCAATGGAACAATGGGCTGCCTTTAAAGAGATGGTTGAGGCACAGTCGTGGTACATTCCCATGAGGGGGAAAGGTAGGGCAACCAAAGCCAGAGCTCCCTGAATGACAAAGAGAGAGATTAAGATGAAGCAGTAAAAGGGGGCGTATAACAGAGGTCAGGTTGAGAATACAAGTGAGAACCAGGCTGAATATAGAAAGTTCAGAGGGGAAATGAAAAAGGAAATAAGAGGGGCAACGAGAGAGTATGAGAATAGATTGGCAGCTAACATAAAAAGGTAATCCAAAAGTCTTCTATGGGCATACAAATGATAATCGGCCTCGCCTCCTCTTACTACCCGTTTAGGGACCAAAAAAGAGACCTACGCATGGAGGCAGAGGGCACAGCTGAGGTACTAAATGATTACTTTGCATCTGTCTTTACCCAGGAAGGAAATGCTATCAACGTCATAGTGAAAGAGGAGGTAGTTAAGATACTGGATGGGATAAAAATTGATAAGAGGTACAAGAAAGGCTGGCTGTACTTAAAGTAGATAAGTCACCGGGATTCATCCTAGGATGCTGAGGGAGGTACTGGCCATAATCTTCCAACTCTTCTTAGATACGGGAGTGGTGCCAGAGCGCTGGAAAACTGCAAATGTTACACCCTCATCCAAAAAAGGGTGCAAGGATAAACCCAGCAACTACAGGCCAGTCGGCTTAACCTCGGTAGTGGGGAAGCTTTCAGAAACAATAATCTGGGACAAAATTAACAGTCACTTGGACAAGTGTGGATTAATTAAGGAAAGTCAGCATGGATTTGTCAAAGGCAAATTGTGTTTAACTAACTTGATTGAGTTTTTTTGATGAGGTAACAGAGAGGGTTGATGAGGGCAATACAGTTGACGTGGTGTACATAGACTTCCAAAAGGCGTTTGATAAAGTGCCACATAAATAGGCTTGCCAGCAAAGTTGGAGCCCATAGAATAAAAAAGTGACAGCGGCAGCATGGATATGAAATTGGCTAAGTGACAGGAAACAGAGTAGTGGCGAACAGTTGTTTTTCAGACTGGAAGAAGCTATACAGTGGTGTTCCCCA
This sequence comes from Somniosus microcephalus, assembly GCF_052327205.1. Lineage (NCBI taxonomy): Eukaryota > Metazoa > Chordata > Chondrichthyes > Squaliformes > Somniosidae > Somniosus > Somniosus microcephalus. The sequence continues at coordinate 133,781,924 of NC_140993.1, forward strand.
GGGGTCAGTACTAGGACCACTACTTTTCTTGATATATATTAATAATTTGGACTTGGGTATACAGGGCACAATTTCAAAATTTGCAGAGGACACAAAACTTGGAAGTATATTGAACAGTGAGGAGGATAGTGATAGACTTCAAGAGGAAATAGACTGGTTGGTGAAATGGGCAGACACGTGGCAGATGAAATTTAACGCAGAAAATTGCGAAGTGATACATTTTGGTAGGAAGAACGAGGAGAGACAATATAAACTAAAGGGTACAATTCTAAAGGGGGTGCATGAAGAGAGAAACCTGGGGGTACATTTGCACAAATCGTTGAAGGTGGCAGGGCAGGTTGAGAAAGCAATTAAAAAGCATACGGGATCCTGGGCTTCATAAATAGAGGCATAGAGTACAAAAGCAAGGAATTTATGATGAACCTTTATAAAACACTGGTTCGGCCTCAACTGGAGTATTGTGTCCAATTCTGGGCACTGCACTTTAGGAAGGATGTCAAGGCCTTAGAGAGGGTGCAGAAAAGATTTACAAGAATGGTTCCAGGGGTGAGGAACTTCAGTTACATGGATAGACTGGAAAAGCTGGGGTTGTTCTCCTTAGAGCAGAGAAGTTTGAGAGGAGATCTGATAGAGGTGTTCAAAATCATGAGGGGTCTAGACAGAGTAGAGAGAGAGAAACTGTTCCCATTGGAAGGGTCGAGAACCAGAGGACACAGATTTAAGGTGATTGGCATAAGAACCAAAGATGAAATGAGAGAACATTTTTTTTTACGCAGCTAGTGGTTATGATCTGGAATGCACTGCCTGAAAGGGTGGTGGAAGCAGATTCAATCACAGCTTTCATTAGATAAGTACCTGAAGGAAAAACATTTGCAGGGCAATGGGGAAAGGGCGGGGGAGTGGAACTAGCTGAAGTGCTCTTGCAGAGAGCTGGCACGGGCTCGATGGGCCGAATGGCCTCCTTCTGTGCTGTAACCATTCTGTGATTTTATGACTAATTTAGTCACCTCATATGTACATTAGCTCTAAAACAATCATGAAACATATTACGTACATGATTTTCCATTTCATTCCATCTTCATTGCTGTGTGGAGTTTATATAATTTCATTATTTTATATTCTTGCATGCAGTAGCACTCCAATTACAGGAAACTCTCGATTTACCGGCACCCAAACAACCGGAAATCTCGGTTAACCGGCAAAATTCAGGAAGGAGTAGGTTCAGTTAAGTTTTTCTTCATATTAGTGGCCGTTCCTGGATCTGTGGCTGTGTAATCAGGGGTTTCTGCACTTGTTGCTAAGCAACAGGGACGCTTGGATTTGTTGCTGTGTACAGAGTTCTCGTACCTTTTAACTATAACTCTCTGTAATCCGGACTTTTTGATAAACCGGCACCACGCCGGTGCCGGATAAAAAAGTTTCTTGTACAAAGTTTAACTACAATCTTAATATGCAGGCATTATGTCAGCAACTGTAAAGTGAAGCAGTTACTTATAATTGGTCATGCTTTGACGGAATGTTGTATTCATGCACCATTGTGTACAATCACTAGTTGTTTGCCAAACAGGAGTCTTCATGTAGAAGAAAAATTGTGTCATGACAAGCAGTTGCAGTAATGGAGATTTAGCACATTCAAGGCTTAGACTGCTTAAAAGACAGCATAAAAATGAATTGCAGAACTACTTACTTTTTAACAGCAAGCATAAAATATAGGCTTCGTGGCATCACAAGAAGCACTTGTTCCCGTAAAATGGCATCCGTAATCTTTTTGGCAGCGTAATTTTGATCTAACACAGGAAGAAGATGTGGCCACCTGTAGAGAAATTGAACATAGATTACGAAGTAAAAGCTGTGGTTCGATTGTTCACAATTTGTCTATTAAAAAAAAAATCATTCAGGTCTTCAAGACTAGAATAAAGGTGGTCAACCACCCAAAAATAGTTTATTAGAAATCCTACTAAAATATATATTAAAAAAGCAGAAGTTTTCTCCAAAATTGTTCATCAGGATCTCCCTGCTGACAACAGGGAGGTTTTTTTTTTGCCAGTGGTATCCATTAGCTGCACCTAAACAGTAGCAATAAATCTGTGGTACTACCAGATCGAGGAGTTTCCCTCAATGCAATAAAGGCTTCGGAGCACTTTTTGGGGCTAAACAGTAGTAAGCAATTTGGCAATATGAACATGCCACCAGCAGAGGGAGGGAAGACTCTCTGCAAGCCTTCAAGAGGGAGCTGGGCCAATTCTTGGCTGAGGCAGAGATCAAATTGTATAAAAGTTAAGTGGATTTAAAGTTAACGTATGCAGGATCAATGTGATCTCCTGGACTCGTTTTGATCGCTTGAGTGGGTCGGAGAGGAATTTTCCAGATTTTTTCCCTTATTGGTCCTGGTTTTTCTGCCTCTCCCAGATTATTATATATACCAGAGGGGGGTTAGGAACGGTCTAGTCATGATGCTCCAGGCATGAGTGTGGGGTAGGCTTGATGGACCAGCTGTCTTCTCCTGCATGTCATTGTCATATGTTAACTGTGTATTCACCTTTTCTTATCCAAGCTTGAATACATGTAATGCTAAACATTTTTCTGGGATGTAGTTTGTCTATTTCCTTTGGAATCTTAAATACCTTAATAAGATCACCTCAATACCACCCTCTCAACAAAATCGGGCAAAAGTAAACATCCTAGTACCCTGGAACCCATTCATCAACATAATTGATCTTCTTTGTATTCCCTCAAAAGGCCAAGATGTCCTCTTGTATTTTATACAGACTATCACGTTGTGCTCTATGCCTCAAACTAGACATTCTAAGTTCCTACTTTCACAACACATGGCACCACATTATGACGGTGGTTTAAGAGTGTTTACCACTAAAACTTTCATATCCCTCTTCTGTGTGCTTTCCTGTATTCCCACTGTTTGTTTTCATTCCCCAGCCTCATGATTTTGTGTTTCTGTACAAGAAAATATATCCTCCACTTTATGGCCTAAAATCCCTCAGCAAATGTTCTACTTCTTCCCTACTATTTATGGCCCTCCCAATTTGGTGTAATTGTCAAACTTTGACAGTTTTGTTATTGTTCCTTCCTTAAAATTATTTATATACACCGAAAATAACAATGGTCCCAGAACTGATTCCTTCAGCACACTGCTAAATCACATTTTCTTTGTTGGTGCAGCTCTCCTAACATAGAAACACAGAAGATAGGAGCAGGAGTAGGCCATTCGGCCCCTCGAGCCTGCTCCGCCATTCAATGAGATCATGGTTGATCATCCAAACTCAGTACCCTGTCCCTGCCTTCTCCCCATATCCCTTTAGCCTTAATATATCTAACTCCTTCTTGAATATGTTTAATGAATTGGCCTCAACTGCCTTCTGTGGTAGAGAATTCCACAGGTTCACCACTCTCTGGGTGAAGAAATTCCTCCTCATCTGTCCTAAATGGCTTACCCCTTATCCTTAGACTGTGACCCCTGGTTCTGGACTCCCCCACCATCGGGAACATCCTTCCTGCATCTAGTCTGTCTAGTCCGGTTAGAATTTTATAAGTTGCAATGAGATCCCCTCTCATTCTTCTAAACTCCAGCGAGTATAAGCCCAATCGACCCAATCTCTTCTCATACGTCATTCCTGCCATCCCAGGTATCAGTCTGGTGAATCTTCGCTGCACTCCCTCCATGGCAAGAACATCCTTCCTCAGATAAGGTGACCAAAACTGCACGCAATACTCAAGGTGTGGTCTCACCAAGACCCTGTACAACTGCAGCAAGACATCCTTGTTCCTGTACTCGAATCCTCTCGCTACGAAGGTCAGCATACCATTTGCCTTCTTAACTGCCTGCTGCACCTGCATGCTTACCTTCAGCGACTGGTGCACAAGGACACCCAGGTTTCGTTGCACTTCCCCTTCTCCCAATCTATTGCCGTTCAGATAATAATCTGCCTTTCTGTTTTTGCCACCAAAGTGGATAACCTCGCATTTATCCACATTATACTGCATCTGCCATACATCTGCCCAATCACCCAACCTGTCCAAATCACACTGGAGTTTCTCGGCATCCTCCTCACAGCACACACGTCCACCCAGTTTTGTGTCGTCTGCAAACTTGGAGATATTATATCTAGTTCCCTCGTCTAGATCATTAATATATATTATACATCTTCATTATGTGGATTAAATATGCACTTCATCAGAAGCATGTTCAGGTTATAAACCAATAGACATACCATTTAACAGGTAAATGAATAGTATTCAGAGCAGAACAATTATAATTTATTATTCTCGATTCATATCAAAACAATAAAGACACTACCCTCGAGTTCTCTTTCAAATTAACTAGTTCCCAAAAAACGATGTTCACTTCTTATTTGCAAAACCAGAGTCACAGACTCTCTGCTGGCTGAAGACAATAGACTGCCTTCAGAGGTCAACTTACCCACAGGAGTATCATTCCAAATCTTTTGAAGGTGCACTGAAACAAAGCCCTTGCACAAAAAACTGCATTTTCTGTAATTATATCAGATAACTATTCTTTGTCAATTGCACAGTAAGTTTGTATGCCAGTTGAAGTACCTGTGATAGTTGGAATTTAATACTTTGCCCATCCAGCCATCAAAGAGTAAACAGGTACAACCCAAGGCCTCTACATTCAAATTGACACTGATATATTAAAACCATCTTAATTTCAAGAGGAATCCGTCACAAATTCGTATTCAATTCCTTATCGATCCTTTTTCAGGCAGCTGTCTGGGTTCCAATTCATAGCAGCAATCAGACGATGCAAACCAAGGACTTCAAGATCTACATGTTTCTGCTTGGGCAAAACTATGGCAGGTGGAGTTCAATGTGGGAACTCAGAAAAATGAATCAGAATATTTTCTTAATATTGAGAAACTAGGAGCAGTGTGGGATTTAGGTATTCATGTACACAAATCATTCAGTTTTGGATATCAAACCTCAGGAAGGATATACTGGCCTTCGAGTGGGTACAGTACAGTTTCACCAGAATGATACCAGGGCTTTTATATGCTGCCCCTCGGCGATGTCACCCAAAAATCACAATGACACCCAACTCTACCTCACCACCACTTCTCTTGACCCATCCACTGCATCTGATTTGTCACCCTGCTTGTCCGACATCTGGTATTGCACGTGCAGAAACTTCCTCCAACTAAATATTGGGATGATCGAAGCCATTGTCTTCTGCCCCCATGACAAACTCCATTCCCTGGCCACAGATTCCATCACTCTTTCCTGGCCACTGTCTGAGGCTGAACCAGACTGTTCACAACCTTAAGAACATACGAATTAGGAGCAGGAGTAGGCCATACGGCCCTTCGAGCCTGCTCCCCCATTCGATAGGATCATGGCTGATCTTCGACCACAACAACACTTTCCCGCCCAATCACCGCATCCCAGGGTTCAATCTAGTGAACCTTCGTTTCGCCACCTCGAAGGCAAGTATGTCCTTTCTCAGATAAGGAGACCAAAACTATGCACAGTACTCCAGGTGTGGCCTCACCAAAGCCCTGTACAATTGTAGCAAGACTTCCTTACTCTTGTACTCCAATGCCTTTGCAATAAAGGCCATTTGCCTTCCTAATTGCTTGCTGTACCTGCATGCTAACTCTCTGTGTTTCCTGTACAAGGACACCTAAATCTCTCTGAACACCAACATTTCATAGTTTCTCACCATTTAAAAAATATTCTGTTTTTCTATTTTTTCTACCAAAGTGAATAACCTTCACATTTCCTCACATTATACTCCATCTGCCACCTTCTTGCCCACTCACTTAACCTGTCTATATCCCTTTGCAGGCTCTTTGTGTCCTCCTCACAGCTTACTTTCCCATCTAGCTTTGTACTGTCAGCAAACTTGGATACATTGCACTCGGTCCCTTCGTCCAAGTCATTAATATAGATTGTAAATAGCTGAGGCCCAAGCACTGATTCTTGCGGCACCCCACTAGTCACAGCATGCCAACTGGAAAATGACCCGTTTATCCCTACTCTCTGTTTTCTGTCCATTAACCAATCCTCTATCCATGCTAATATATTACCCCTAACCCCAAGAGCCCTTATCTTGCATAGCAACCTTTTATGTTGCACCTTATTGAATGCCTTTTGGAAATCCAAATATACTACATCCACTGGTTGCCCTTTATCTACCCTGCTAGTTACATCCACAAAAGACTAAATAACACAATTTCCCTTTCATAAAAGCATGCGGACTCTGCCTAATCATATTATAATTTTCTAAGTGCTCTGTTACCACTTCCTTATAATGGATTCCAGCATTTTCCTGTGACTGATGTCATGCTAACTGACCTGTAGTTCCCGGTTTTTTCTCTCCCGCCTTTCTTGAATAGCGGGGTTACATTTACCATCCTATTGGGTCCTACTTGACCCCAAGCGGAGCTTCCAACCCCATATCCTCTCCACCACCAAGACCACCCAATTCCACCTCTGCAATATCCCCCATCTCTGTCCCTGCCTCAGCTATTCTGCTGCTGAAACCCTCATCCGTGCTTTTTTTGACCTTTAGACTTGACTATTTCAATTATCTCCTGGCTGGCCTCCCATCTTCCACCTTTAATAAACTTCAGCTCATCCAAAGCTCTGCTGCCCGTATCTTGACTCGCACCAAGTCCCGTTCATCCAGCACTCCCTGACCGACGTTGGCTCCTGGCCAAACAACGCCTCAAAGGGACAAAGGAGCTGAATTCCAGAGGTGAGGTGAGAGTGCCTGCCCTTGACATCAAGGCAACATTTGACTGAGTGTGGCATCAAGGAGCCCGAGTAAAACTGAAGTCAATGGGAATCAGGGGGAAATCCCTCCATTGGCTGGAGTCATACCTAGCACAAAGGAAGATGGTTGTGGTGGTTGGAGGTCAATCATCACAGCCCCAGGACATCGCTGCAGGAGTTCCTCAGGGCAGTGTCCTCGGCCCAACCATCTTCAGTTGCTTCATCAATGACCTTCCCTCCAACATAAGGTCAGAAATGGGGATGTTCGCTGATGACTGCACAGTGTTCAGTGCCATTCACAACTCCTCAGATAATGAAGCAGTCCGTGCCCGCATGCAACAAGATCTAGATGACGTTCAGGCTTGGGCGGATAACTGGCAGGTAACATTTGCGCCACACAAGTGCCAGGCAATGACTATCTCCAACAAGCGAGAGTCTAACCACCTCCCCTTGACATTCAACGGCATTACCATCGACGAATACCCCACCATCAACATCCTAGGGGGTCACCATTGACCAGAAATTGAACTGGACCAGCCACATAACTATTGTGGCAACAAGAGCAGGTCAGAGGCTAGGTATTCTGTGGAGAGTGTCTCGCCTCCAGACTCCCCAAAGCCCTTCCACCATCTACAAGGCACAAGTAAGGAGTATGATGGAATACTCTCCACTTGCCTGGATGAGTGTCACTCCAACAACACGCAAGAAGCTCGACATCATCCAGGACAAAGCAGCCCACTTGATTGGCACCCCATCCACCACCTTAAACATTCACTCCCTCCACCACCGGCGTACCATGGCTGCCGTGTGTACCATCTACAAAATGCACTGCAGCAACTTGCCAAGGCTTCTTCGGCAGCACCTCCCAAACCCGCAACCTCTACCACCTAGAAGGACAAGGGCAGCAGGTGCATGGGAATATCACCACCTCCAAGTCACACATCATCCTGACTTGGAAGTATATCGCTGTCCTTCATTGGTCACTGGGTGAAAATCCTGGAACTCCCTCCCTAACAGCACTGTGGGAGTACCTTCACCACACGGACTGCAGCGGTTCAAGAAGTCAGCTCACCACCTTCTCAAGGGCAATTAGGGATGGGCAATAAATGCTGGCCTTGCCAGCGACGCCCACATCCCAGAAACGAATAATAAAAAAAAATTCTCATCCCCTTGTTCACATCCCTCCATGGCCTCACCCCTTCTTATCTCTGTAATCGCCTCCAGCATGCGAACTCTGCATTCCTCCAATTCTGGCCTCTTGTGCATTCCCGATTTCCTTCGCTCCTCCATTGGCAGCTGTGTTCAGCTGCCTAGGCCCCAGGTTCTGGAATCCCCTCTGCCTCTCTCTCTCCTTTACGACATTCTTAAAACCTACCTCTTTGACCAAGTTATAGGTCAGCTGTCCTAATATTTCCTTATGTGGCTCATTGTCAAATTCTGTCCGATAACGCTCCTGTGAAGCGCCTTTGGACGTTTTACTAAGTTAAAGGCACTATATAAATGCAAGTTGTTGTTCTAAATGATGAGAACAGGTTGCATAAACTTGGTTTGCATTCCCTTGTGTTTAGAAAGTTGAGGGGTGATCTAATCAAAGTCTCTATGTATCCTACATCGTTTCAGCCTGTTCTTGTCCCACGGAACTGATTTCTTTCTATCTTGACTCTTTTCCCCTTGTCCAGTCTCTTCCCACCTACATCCGCGACTCTGCCGATGCCCTCCGCCACTTTAACAGTTTCCAGTTTCCTGGCCCCAACCGCCTCCTTTTCACTATGGACGTACAATCCTTCTACACCTCCATCCCGCACCAGGGTGGCCTGAGAGCGCTCCGCTTCTTCCTTGAACAGAGGCCCGACCAGTCCCCATCCACCACCATCCTCCTCCTCCTGGCTGAAATTGTTCTCAGATTGAACAACTTCCCCTTTGACTCCACTCACTTCCTCCAAATTAAAGGTGTTGCTATGGGAACCCGCATGGGTCCTAGCTATGCCTGCCTTTTCGTGGGATATGTGGAACATTCTTTGTTCCAGTCTACTCGGGTCCTCTCCCTCACCTCTTTTTCCGTTACATTGATGACTATCAGTGCCGTTTCCTACTCTCGCCCTGAATTAGAAATTTTTATTCACTTTGCTTCCATTTTCCACCCTTCCCTCACCTTCACATGGTCCATCTCTGACTCTTCCCTTTCTCGACTTCTCGGTCTCCATTTCGGAGGACAGACTATTGAGAAACATTCACTATAAGCCCACTGACTCCCACAGCTACCTGAACTATACTTCCTTCCACCCTGCTTCCTACAAAGACTCTATTCCATTCTCCCAGTTTCTCAGTCTCCGACGCATCTGCTCGGACGATGCCACCTTCCATACTAGTGCTTCCAATATGTCTTCCTTTTTCCTCAACCAAGGATTCCCCTCGACTGTGGTTGACATGGCCCTCGACTGTGTCCGTTCTGTTTCCCGCACTTCTGCTCTCACCCCTTCCCCTCCCTCCCAGATCCACAATAGGGCTCCCCTTGTCCTCACCTTTCACCTCACCAACCTCCACATTCAACGTATCATCCGCCGCCATTTCCGCCAACTCCAGCGTGATCCTACCATCAATCACATCTTCCCCTTTCAGCATTCCGAAGGGACGGCACCCTCAGCGACACCCTGGTCCACTCTTCAATCACCCCCAACATCCCTTCCCACGGCACCTTCTCGTGCAAGTGCAGGAGATGCAACATCTGCCCTTTTAGCTCTTCCCTTCCCACTGTCCAGGGCCCCCAAACACTCCTTCGAGGTGAAACAGCAATTTACTTATACTTCTTGCAATTTAGTATACTGTATTCACGGCGCGGTCTCCTCTACATTGGGGAAACCAAATGCAGATTGGGTGACCGCTTTGCGGAACACCTCCGTTCAGTCTGTAAGCGTGACCCCCGAGCTGCCGGTCGCCCGTCACTTTAATTCTCTGCTCTGCTTCCACTCTGACCTCTCCGTCCTCGGCCTCTAGCACTGTTCCAACGAAGCTCAACGTAAGCTCAAGGAACAGCAGCTCATCTTTCAATTAGGCACTTTATAGCCTTCTGGACTCAACATCGAGTTCAACAATTTCGGACTGTAGCCTCTGCCCCCATTTTTTTTTTTTTCCCCGCATGGCAGTTGTTGATGATTCTGCCATTCCCATTTACACCGCATCTAGACTCATCTTTTGTTTCTGAACTTGTCCCATTACCATCTCCTTTTGCCTTGCACGATCATCCCTTTTGTCTTTTAATCTCTCCTGCCTTCCACCCTATCACAGACCTTCCCTTTTGTTCTTTCCTCCCCTCCCACCTTTCCCTGCACTTGCTTAAAAATCTGTTCCATCTCTAACTTTTTACAGTTCTGACAAAGGGTCATCGACCTGAAACGTTAACTCTGTTTCTCTCTCCAGATGCTGCCTGACCTGCTGAGCATTTCCAGCATTTTCTGTTTTTATTATTCTACCAAATCCCTTTATCATTTTAATGGGGGAAATCCAGAACAAGGGAGCATAATCTTAAAATTAGAGCTAGTCCATTTAGGAGTGAAATCAGGAAGCATTTTTTCCACACAAATGGTCGTGGAAATCTGCAACTCCCTCCCCCAAAAGGCTGTGGATACTGGGTCAATTGAAATTTTCAAGACCGAGATATACATCGATAGATTTTTGTTGGGTAAGGGTATCAAGAGATATGGGACAAAGGCGGGTAAATGGAGTCGAGGTACAGATCAGCCATTATCTAATTGAATGATGGAACAGGCTCGAGGGGCTGAATGACTTACTCCTGTTCCTATGCCCTGGGATGTAAATATTGACCAGAATGAAATATGAAGTCCTTTCAGTTTGCTGGAAAATAAATAACAATAATTGACCTTAACCCTGTGTGTGTAAAATGGCCGATTAAAGATGAACAAACTTAGTGAAGATACTAGTATATTTTAGTCACATGCCCAGTATCTATTGGTTTTTCCTTCATCATTCCCTTTAAATCCTAACCTTGTATGTGAAAGGCAGTCCTCAGGTTCATTTTTAAACATCAATGCAATCAAGGACATCTACAATTCTTTGGTTATTTGCTATCTTGAACTCATCCTCCACCTTACCCCCTCCAAAAACAATCCATCAGAAGTCTAACAGCTACCTTTGTAGCCCTTTTTCATGCATATATTTACAGAACCCTCATTTAAAAAAAAAAGTTACTGCAATCCTAATCTCATTATCTCAGCTCTCCTAATCCATTTATTTTCTTCATCTTTTCGCTATACTCATTCCGGTCTTTAAATCATATCTGTAGTTTTAAATAATGCAACCCTTTTTATCCCTCATCACCCGTATTAGTCCTTTTATTGCCTACGTTTGTTTCCTTCCTACCTCTACTGCACTTTCTACCTAATGGAATATGCTCATTTTGTAGCCTCCTGTTTATGTCTCTTGCCTTGAGCATGTAGAATTATCCCGTGTGTTGGAGTCACTACATTTTCACTTGGTATAATTCAGATTCATTAGTAGGACTGATTAATTTCTAGTAATTTTGCAGTGAATATTTATCAAAGTGCCACATTACCAACGTTTCAAGACTGTAAGATTTAAATAATGCAATCTAGCAATACATTTTAAAGCTTGAGTTGAAAGTAGAGATGCCATATTTAATGAATTAACATATCAACCTACTTGGTTTTACAGCCATCAAACATGCCAGTGTTTATGAAGTATGGGCAAACGAGGGTAGTCTTGACACCATTTTTTCCTGAAACTAGCATTTCTAGTGCAACAGACTCAGCAAAACCAATCGCTGCAAACTTGCTTGAACAGTAATCTGTAAGAGAAGAAAGACACCCATTGTTCACCAAAGTTGCGAAGGAAGCAGTTCCAGTAGGACAGAAGTCAGTTGTGTTTAGAATAATAGGACAGTTTAAAGAAATGTAAATGGATTAACATTTAGTTTCTGTGATTGAAATAGGTCCAGCACAATGCAGCATAAAAAGTGTGACTACTTCATATATGTATAATAATAATGCATGCGTGCTTTTACTGTTTACTCACTCCCCATCTGTTCCCCAGAGTTCAATACCTCGGAGATAAATCGGATTATGATTACAGTATCCTCATGTTAAGCAGATATGAGAAATTCCTGCATACAACAAGCATCATTCATTTTATGGTTTCAGAATTTTAAAAAGTGTGAAGTTTCAAATTACTAACACACATAGCAGTGATATTCAATATATTAGAATTTTTTGACATGCAAATCACATGTATTTCAATCTCCTCCCTTTCTCCCTTAAGCAGTGTTGTTACTTTGTACTCACACCTTCAGCAACCTGTGCAACTTGATTGGAGCCATGTAATCCATTTTCACTGACTAACAATTAACATCTGAATTTAGGTTCCAACAGGACCAGTATATGCAATACATGGTGCTGGGCCACTTCCAAATATGCTGCATCAAGGAAGTTAGAGAATTCTAAATATTCTTGAGAGTAGAGCAATGAATAAAAGTGAGATCCATTAAAAAGGAAAACAGTCAGGTGCCAACATTTGTATGTTTCTTTTTTGTGGACTATATTATTGAAGCAACAAAAGTGAAAATTAAAATGATTAATTCATTAAAATGTCAGTAGAAAAATTAGCAAGTAATTACATAGAATTTACAGCACAGAAACAGGCCATTTGCCCCTACTGATCTATGCTGGTTGTTTATGCTCCACACAAGCCTCCTCCCACTGCACTTTAACTTGCCCCATCAAGAGTGGTCTGCACAGAGTGATCTTAAACAAAGTGCACTTAAAACAGAGTGTTAAAGTTGGGAATTTGGAGAGAGTGGGAATTTAGAGCAGAGGGGGAAAGAAGTGCTGCTTTTTGTGGCTCCAATACACGTAGTGCTTTGTGTTCCATGTAAATAATTAATTTAATCTACCTTTAACTTAAACTAGATCTAGTAATTAGTTAAAAAAATAAACTATAAGCTAAGTTAATTAAATAAATAAAATGTAATTAAATAAATAAAACAAGGTTATATAGGGATGGCAGTGCAGGTGGTATGCTGCAACTGCAGCATGTGGAGTTTTTGGTGAGCATTACGATCCTGGACGACCATGTCTGCAACAAGGAACTTCAGCCCAGAGTTAAAGTTCCTCGAGATACAGGCACTGCGGGGCATCAGGAGGGGGGAGAATTACCTGGATACTTTGATCCAAGAGACAGTCGCACCCCTTAGGTTAGGTAGTAGTCCAGGTCTGGCTAGTGGTCAGGGACAGGAGGGTGCAACTGTAACTCAGGCAGGTAAGAGGACCCCAAGTACAGTGCTGGAGGAACCTTGGCTTTTGCCCTTACCCAACAGGTACAAGGTTCTTGCTGCCTGTGTGGATGAGGACAAAGTCTGCCAGGTGGATGAACAAACTGACCACAGCAACATTGTACAGGAAGCCATTCAAGTGTGGGGGGGGGGGGGGGGGGAAGGGAAGTGTAAAAGGAATATGGTAGTGGTAGGGGACAGTATAGTCAGGGGGATAGATACTATTCTCTTCAGCTGCGACCAGGAGTTCTGAAGGCCTGCCAGGGTTAAAAACATCTCCTTGTGGCTGGAGAAGAACTTGGAATGGGAGGGGGAGGATCCAGTTGTCGTGATCCACGTAGGAACCAGTGACATAGGTAGAACTAGGAATGAGGTCTGACGAGAGAGTTTGAGGAGCTAAGTCGAAATTAAAAAGCAGAACCTCAAAGGTAATAATCTTTGGATTATTACCTCAGCCACGTGCAAACTGGCATAGGGACAAGAAGATCAGAGAGTTAAATGTGTGGCTGAGAGAGTGGTGTAGAAGAAAGGGTTTGGATTCATGGGGCACTGCCGCCAGTACTGGGGAAAAAGGGAGCTGTTCCGTTTGGACGGGCTCCACTTAAACTGGGCTGGGGCCAGTGTCCTGGCAAATTGAATAATTGGGCTGTAGATGGGGCTTTACACTAAAAGGGTGTTTGGGGGGGGAAGGTGAAATTTAGAAATATGAAGAGAAAAGTCAAGGCAATGGAGCTGTGTAGCGAGTTGGGTAAAGATAAGCAGAGTGTGACAGGAAGGGACAGAGAGTTTAACAATAATAGTGCATCGGCGAATAAGGTGAAAGCAGGGAATAATGGTAAAAAGTTCAAATTAAAGGCTCTTTATCTGAACGCACAAAGCATTCATAACAAGGTAGATGAATGAGTGGCACAAATAGAGATAAATGAGTCTAATAGACATTACAGAGACGTGGTTGCAAGGTGATCAAGGTTGGGAACTAAATATTCCAGCGTACTTGACGTTTTGAAAAGATAGGCAGAATGGAAAAGGAGGCAGGGGTAGCCCTGATAATAAAAGATGACATAAGGATAGTAGTGATAAAGGATCTTGGCTTGGAAGATCAGGAAGTAGAATCAGTATGGGTGGAGATAAGAAATAACAAGGAATAGTTTATAGGCCCCCGAATAGTAGCTATACCGTTGGACAGAGTATTAACCAAGAAATAGCTTGTAACAAAGGTAATGCAATAATCATGGGGACTTTATTCTTCATATAGACTGGGCAAATCAAATTGGCAAAAGTTCATGGAATGCATTCGAGACAGATTCCTAGAACAATACGTTGTGGAACCAACCAGGGAACAGGCTATTTTGGATCATGTATTGTGTAATGAGACAGGGTTAGTAATCTCATAGTAAAGGATTGTCTGGGGAAGTGTGATCATATACGATAGAATTTCACATTGAGATTGAGAGCGACATACTTAAATCTGAAACTAGAGTCTTAAACTTAAACAAAGCCAATTACATCGGTATGAGGGGCGAGTTAGATTGGGAAATTGGATTAAAAGGCATGGCGGTAGATACGTAGTGGCAAACATTTAAAGAAACATTACAAAATTCTCAACGAAAATACATTCCATTGAGAAATAAATACTCCACGGGAAAAGTGATCCATCTGTGGCTAACTAAAGAAGTCATCGACCCGAAACGTTAACTCTGTTTCTCTCTCCACAGATACTGCCTGACCTGCTGAATATTTCCAGTATTTCCTGTTTTTATTAAAGAAGTTAAGGATGTTAGATAGTTGTGGAACCAACCAGGGAACAGGCTATCTTAGATCTGGTACTGTGTAATGAGACAGAATTAATTAATGATCTCATACTAAAGGATCCTCTAGGAAAGAGTGATCATAGCATGAATTAATTTCAAATTCAGTTTGAGGGTGAGAAAGTTAGGTCTCAAACCAGTGTCCTGAACATAAATAAAGGCAATTACAAAGGTATGAAGGCAGAGTTGGCTAAAGTTGACTGGGAAAATAGATTAAAGGGTAAGACAGTAGATAAGCAGTGGCAGACATTTAAGGAGATATTTCATATCTCTCAGCAAAGATATATTCCAGTGAGAAGGAAGGACTCGAAGAGAAGGATGAACCATCCATGGCTAACTAAGGAAGTAAAGGATGGTATCAAATTGAAAACAAAGGCATACAATGTTGTGAAGATTAGTGGTAGGCCAGACGATTGGGACATTTTTACAAACCAGCAAAGGATGACTAAAAAAGTAATAAGAGAGAAGATAAATTGAGAGAGTAAACTAGCAAGAAATATAAAAACAGACAGTAAGAGCTTCCACGGGTACATAACAAGGAAGAGAGTAGCTAAAACAAATGTTGGTCCCTTAAAGGATGAGACTGGGGAATTAATAATGGGAAACAGGGAAATGGCAGAGACTTTGAACAAATATTTTGTATCAGTCTTCACGGTAGAAGACACTAAAAGCATCCCAATAATAGATAATCAAGGGGCTATAGGGAGGGGGAAATGTAGTGTATGTAACCTGTACCACCTTAAGAGGATACCTTAAGGTGATGGGCTACTTTTTGATGGCTCCTGTACATTGTAGTACCGGTGGTGACCACACCGGTATATAAACCCTGCGGAGCAAAGTGTATCCCAGTTCAGCCCTGACCCTCAATCACTAAAGACCTGTTTACTTACTTCTGTAGTCTGTGTCCTGTTATTCAGTATAACTGCAATTGAAACCACAGACTCAACAGTGGCGACGAGTCTGATCTTACCTTGTGGCAGTTTTGCATCAAAGGAAGCTTCGTCCTCAGAAACGGGCGTCGGAAAAGGGCATCCACCCTCAACATCCTGCATCGCACGGGAGGCCGTCGGAAACCCGGGTTGGTTTACTGACCACGAAGTCAAGCATCAGTGAGCATCCCTTCTACGACAGCAGCGGGTAAGCCCGATCGAGCGGCACGGGGGGGGGGGGGAAAGTCGGCCGAGTTGTCAGTGGGAGAAGGGGAGGGAAAACGCCGAAAAGGGCAGAGAACACGACCGCAGCCGGTGTCAGGGGCCGGACTGCAATCGGGCAGAGACGCGCAGCAGCCAGAAAAGCGTTTATGGCCACAAGGACCGCAGGAGCCACGGGGGGAACAAGAGCAGCAACGTAGGGGAAAATAAAGGACCGCTGGGAGGCATGGACGGCAACAGCGCGGAAATCACCATTTTGAGTCGGCGGGGGAAGACAAGCGCGGGAAAAGCCGGCAAGCGCGGGCAAAGCCGCCATCTTGGAAAAAAAAAATAAATAAAATAATATCCAAAGGGGAAGGAGAAACTCAGCAAGGATGCCAAAAACGGGTAACATCACTGCTTTTGATAACGATGTGGAGGATTGGGCCACTTATGTGGAACGCATTGAAGTTTACTGTACAACGAATGAGGTACCGGATGATAAGAAAGCACTAACCCTATTAAACTCAATGGGTGCGAAGACGTACGGGTTATTAAGGAACCTTGTAACACCAGACAAACCGGTAGGAAAGAGTTTCACGGATATTGTTACTATCCTGCAGGAGCATTTAAACCCCACACCGCTGCTGATAGCGGAACGATTTAAATTCTACAAAAGAATTCAACTGAAAGCAGAAAGCAACGCTGAATTCCTAACAGAACTGCGCAAGTTATCAAAGTACTGCCAGTTCGGAACAGGACTAGCAGATGCACTGAGAGATAAGTTTGTGTGTGGGCTCCTCAGGGAAGGAACCCAGAAGCGACTGCTAGAGGAAAAAGACCTTGCGCTGGACAAAGCTTTCAGCATTGCAGCATCCCACGAGGCAGCAGCACGGGGCGCTGCAGAGATACAGCAAAGGCCATTGGAATTCAGCACCAATGAAATGGCATTGGGCACAGTAAAGTGCTATCGTTGTGGAAGGACAACGCATGACCAGAACCAGTGCTGGTTCAAAGATAAAGAATGCAGGCAATGTGGCAAACTTGGTCACATAGCGAGAGTATGCCGGTCCGGGAAGAAGACCAGCAGCAAGAAGTCACCGCAGGAGAAGTACAAAAAAGTACACAAGGTGACAGAGAACAGTTCGGATGAACAGAAGACGGATTCAGACTCCAGCAGTAAGCAACTGGGTTGTCTGAAAATACATAATGCGGGTAACACAGCAGACCACCAAACTATCTGGGTCATGCTTTGGATTGCAGGAGTCCAAGTGAAGATGGAATTGGACACTGGGTCGGCATTAACGGTCATGAATAAGCATGATTACAAAAGGTTATTCTCGCACATTCCCCTGAGGGATACGGAGATTGTATTGAAAACATACACGGGGCAAATAGTATACCCCAAAGGAAAGATAAAAGTAAACGTGGTCTACAATGGTAAAGAAAGTCAGAAAATGGACTTGTATGTGTTACCTGATGGAGGTCCGCCACTACTGGGACAGGAATGGATCCGGAGAATAAATGTGGACTGGCATTCTATACAAGCACTGACTGTAGATGCCTGTAAGGAGGACGACGTCAAACCTAAACGACTGTCCAAAATCTTAGACGATGCTAAGGAGGTGTTCCAACAGGGACTTAGAACACTGAAAGGAATTACGGCAACCATCAAGGTTGAAGAACATGCAAACCCAAAATTTTTCAAAGCCAGACCGGTGCCTTATGCGATATGACCTGCTGTGGAAGCAGAGCTGGAAGGGCTAGAATGTTCAGGGGTACTGTCCAAGGTGGACTGGAGCGAATGGGCTACACCCATTGTTCCTGTCATGAAGCGTTCGTTGAGCAACAAGCCGGGGGAACCTGGGAAGGTTCGCATCTGTGGCGATTTCAAGATCACTGTTAATCCGGTTCTTCACACGGTGCAATATCCGCTTCCGCGGATTGAAGATATCTTCGCTTCGCTGTCTGGCGGGAAACACTTCACTAAGATAGACCTGGCGCAGGCGTACCTACAGATGGAAGTTGATGAAGCGTCACGTCAGTATCTCACGATCAACACGCATAAGGGCTTATATCGGTATAATAGACTGGTTTTTGGAGTGGCATCGGCTCCAGCAATTTGGCAAAGGGCCATGGAGCAGGTATTGCAGGGAATTCCAGGCACACAATGCTACCTGGATGACATCCTGATTACAGGAGATAACGATAAGGATCACCTCGCGAATTTGGAGCAGGTGCTCATCAGATTGAAAGAATATGGGCTCAGAGTTAATCGGCAGAAATGAGAGTTCTTTCAAAAGCGAATCTCGTACTGCGGCCACGTCATTGACCGGGAGGGGCTCCATAAGTCACCTGACAAGATCGAAGCTGTTGTAAAAGCTCCTGCACCGGAAAATGTATCCCAGTTGAGGTCGTTCCTCGGGTTGGTTAACTATTACAAGTTTCTTCCAAATTTATCCACGGTGTTACACCCGTTAAACACTCTTTTGCAAATGGGAATACCATGGAAGTGGAGCAATGATTGTAAGCGGGCTTTTCAAAAGAGCAAAGCACTGATCACCTCTAAGTGTTGGCTCACTTTAACCCAACGCTGCCTATTCGCTTAGCTTGGTGATGCTTCTCCATATGGTATCGGGGCAGTGCTCTCACATAAGTTTCCAGATGGCTCGGAAAGGCCAGTCGCTTTCGCATCCAGATCATTGACCTCCGCTGAGCGCAACTATGCTCAGATAGATAGGGAGGCTCTCAGCCTCGTGTGGGGAGTTAAGAAATTTAACCATTACCTGCAAGGCCAAATGTTTACGCTGCTGACAGATCACCAGCCGTTGGTTTCCATTTTCAACCCTAAGAAGGGTGTTCCGGTAATGACGGCGCAGAGGCTTCAGAGATGGTCCCTTTTCCTAGGGGCACATCAATATGATATTGAATTCAAAGGTACAAAGCAACATGGTAATGCTGATGGGCTGTCGCGCCTGCCACTACCTACAGCGGAAGAGGCACCGGCAGTTGACCTTGTCGAGATATTTCACTCAACCATCGAATGCTTACCAGTCACCAATGCGGGTATTGAGAGAGAGAGAGAGAGAGACCCGAAATGGTCTCGGGTCTACGACTTGACAGTGAAGGGATGGCCAGCACATGGCAAACCACTGTTACCAGCATTCTCAGCCAGACGAGAACAGCTGTCCGTATGTCAAGGAACATTGATGTATGGAACAAGGGTGATTATTCCTCCGAAATTAAGAGAGTTCTGAAAGAATTGCACGAAGGTCATCTGGGGGGGGGGGGGGGGGGGGGGGAAGAGTCAAGATGAAAAGCCTTGCTAGGGCTTATGTGGTGGCCAGGTATCGACAAACAAAGAGGATCTGACTAAAAGCTGCTCAGGGTGCCAAAAAGTTCAAAATGCACCTCCAATTGCACCGCTGCATCCGTGGGAATGGCCTTCAGCCCCATGGCAACGTGTGCATATCGACTTTGCAGGTCCATTCATGGATTCCATGTTTTTGATAGCAGTAGACGCACATTCTAAATGGCCAGAAGCGATTAAGATGTCGACCACTACCTCTGAGAAGACGATCGCAGTTCTAAGAACCATATTTGCAAGGAATGGGTTGCCGGAGCAAATATGTTCAGACAACGGACCACAGTTCGTGTCAGAAGAATTCCAGAAATTCATGAAAAAGAATGGGGTGAAACACTATACATCTGCCCCATATCATCCGGCTACAAATGGGTTGGCCGAGAGATTTGTACAAACATTCAAAAAGGCGATAAAGGCCATGAGTGAAGACCATATTCCACTACAACACAAGGTGGACAATTTCCTGATGGCGTATCGAAACGCCACGCATGCAGTGACAAATCAAAGCCCTGCCATAATGTTCTATAACAGAAGGTTGCGGTCCCGGTTGGATTTGTTAAAACCCAATGTGCGAAGGGAAGTCGAAAACAAGCAATTCCAGCATGTAAATAACAAGGCCACTCGTAGTTTCGAAATAGGACAACCAGTGTTGGCCAGGGACTATAGGGATGATAAATGGCAACCTGGAACAATTTGTGCACGACAAGGGCCCTTGATATACACGGTAGACGTTGGAGAGAACGTAATACGACGTCATGCTGACCAACTTGTGGAATCGAGAACAAGGGTCGACCCCATGTCTACGGCAGAGACACCAGTTGAAGAACTTATTGAGCCTGTAGCATCTACCTCAGACTCGAACGTACCTGATGATGTTCAATCCATAGGAGATCAAGTGGATGAGTCACCCCAGCAACGAGAACCAGAGACCCCTGAAAGGCGTTATCCGGCCCGGATCAGGAGGCCTCCTCAGAGACTGAATCTTTGAACAGTTTTGTGTGTAAATTGTATATATGTTATCCATGTAATGTTTAATTTGGGGTGTACACGGTTAAGCTAAAAGGGGAGGAATTGTAGTGTATGTAACCTGTACCACCTTAAGAGGATACCTTAAGGTGATGGACTACTTTTTGATGGCTCCTGTACATTGTAGTACCGGTGGTGACCACACCGGTATATAAACCCTGCGGAGCAAAGTGTATCCCAGTTCAGCCCTGACCCTCAATCACTAAAGACCTGTTTACTTACTTCTGTAGTCTGTGTCCTGTTATTCAGTATAACTGCAATTGAAACCACAGACTCAACAGGGAAGAACTTAAAACAATCACTATCACTAGAGGAAAAGTACTCAGTAAAATAATGGGACTAAAGGTGGACAAGTCCCCTGGGCTTGACGGCCTGCATCCTAGGGTCTTAAAAGAAGTGGCTGCAGAGATAGTGGATGCATTGGTTGCAATCTACCAAAATTCCCTGAATTCTGGAGAGGTCCCAGCAGATTAGAAAACCACAACTGTAATGCCCCTATTTAAGAAAGGAGGGAGACAGAAAGCAAGAAACTATAGACCAGTTAGTCTAACATCTGTCATTGGGAAAATGCTGGAGTCCATTATTAAAGTAGTAGTAGCAGGACATTTAGAAACTCATAATACAGTCAAACAGAGTCAGCATGGTTTTATGAAAGGGAAATCATGTTTGACAAATTTGCTAGAGTTCTTTGAGGATGTAACGAGCAGGGTGGATGAAGGGGAACCAGTAGATGTCGTGTATTTGGATTTCCAGAAGGCATTCGATAAGGCGCCACATAAAAGGTTACTGCACAAGGTAAGAGCTCACGGGGTTGGGGGTAATATATTAGCATGGATAGAGGATTGGCTAACTAACAGGAAAGAGAGTCAGGATAAATGGGTAATTTCCCAATTGGCAAACTGTAACTAGTGGGGTGCCACATGGATCAGTGCTGGGGCCTCAACTATTTATGACTTGGATGAAGAAACTGAGTGTAATGTAGCCAAATTTGATGATACAAAGATAGGTGGGAAAGCAAGTTGTGAAGAGGACACAAAGAATCTGCAAAGGGATATAGCTAGGCTAAGTGAGTGGGCAAAAATTTGGCAGATGGAGTATAATGTGGGAAAATGTGAGGTTATCCACTTTGGTAGGAAAAATAAAAAAGCAAATCATTATTTAAATGGAGAGAGATTACAAAATGCTGCAGTACAAAAGGGATCTGGGGTCCTTGTACATGAAACACAAAAAGTTAGCATGTAGGTACATCAAGTAATTAGGAAGGCAAATGGAATGTTGGCATTTATTGCTAGGGGGATGGAGTATAAAAGTAGGGAAGTCCTGCTACAACTGTACAGGGTATTGGCAAGACCACACCTGGAGTACTACTGACTGTTTTGGTCTCCTTATTTAAGGAGGGATATACTTGCATTGGAGGCAGTTCAGAGAAGGTTCAAGAGGTTGATTGCCGAGATGAAGGGGTTGTCTTATGAAGAAAGGTTGAGCAGGTTGGGCCTATACTCATTGGAGTTTAGAAGAATGAGAGGTGATCTTATTGAAACATAAGATGCTGAGGGGGCTTGACAAGGTAGATGCACAGAGAATGTTTCCCCTCGTGGAGGAAGCTAGAACTAGGGGGCATAGTTTCAGAATAAGGGGTCGCCCATTTAAAACGGAGATGAGGAGGAATTTCTTCTCTGAGGGTCGTGAATCTGTGGAATTCTCTACCCCAGAGAGCTGTGGAGGCTGGGTCATTGAATATATTTAAGGTGGAGATAGACAGATTTTTGAACGATGAGGGAATCGAGGGTTACGGGGAGTGGGCAGGGAAGTGGAGTTGAGGCCAAGATCAGATCAGCCATGATCTTATTGAATGGCAGAGCAGGCTTGAGGGGCCAAATGGCCTACTCCTGCTCCTATTTCTTACCTTATTAAGAGAGGCTTATAATGTCACAAAAAATAGTAGTAAGCCTGAGGATTGGGAGAGCTTTAGAAACCAGCAAAGGATGACCAAAAAAAAAGAGAAAATAGAATGAGAGTAAACTAGTAAGAAATCTAAAAATAGACTAAGATCTTTTACAAGTATGTAAAAAGGAAGAGAGCAGCAAAAGTAAGCATTGGTCCCTTAGAGGCTGAGACAGGAGAAATTATAATGGGGAATAAGGAAATGGCAGAGACTTTAAACAAATATTTTATATCTGTCTTCACAGTAGAAGACACAAAAAGCATACCAATAAATAGTCGGGAGCCAAGGGGCTAATAAGAGTGAGGAACTTAAAGTAATTAATATCAGTAGAGAAAAAGTACTTGAGAAACGAATGAGACTAAAAAACAAATCCCCTGGATCTGATGGCCTACATCCTAGGGTTCTAAAAGAGGTGGCTGCAGAGATAGTGGATGCATTGGTTGTGATCTTCCAAAACTCCTTAGATTCTAGAACAGTCCCAGCAGATAGGAAGGTAGCAAATATAACCCTGTTATTCAAGAAAGGAGAGAACACACAGGGAACTACAGGCCAGATAGCCTGACATAAGTCATCGGGAAAATGCTGGAATCCATTATTAAAGAAGTGGTAACAGAGCACTTAGAAAATCATAATATGATTAGGCAGAGTCAACATGGTTTTAGGAAAGGGAAATTGTTTTTGACAAATTTATTAGCATTTTTTGAGGATGTAACTAGCAGGGTAAAGGGGAACCTGTGGATGTAATATATTTGGATTTCCAAAAGGCATTCGATAAGGTGCCACATAAAAGGTTGTTATGCAAGATAAAGGTTCATGGGGTTGCACATAATATATTAGCATGGATAGCGGATTGGTTAATGGACAGAAAACAGAGAGTAAGGATAAACGGATCTTTTTCAGGTTAGCAGGCTGTAGCTAATGGGGTGCCGCAAGTATCAGTGTTTGGGCCTCAGCTATTTACAATCTATATTAATGACTTAGATGAAGGGACGGAGTGTAATGTATCCAGGTTTGCTGACGGTACAAAGTTAGGTAGGAAAGTAAGCTGTGAGGAGGACACAAAGAGCCTGCAAAGGGATATAGACAGGTTAAGTGAGTGGGCAATAGGTGGCAGATGGAGCATAATATGGGGAAATGTGAGATTGTTCACTTTAGTAGGAAGAATAGAAAAAACAATGTTTTTAAATGGTGAAGAACTATTAAACGTTGGTGTTCAGAGGGAATTGGGTGTCCTCATACAGGAAACAGAGTTAGCATGCAGGTACAACAAGCAATTAGGAGGACAAATGGCATGTTGGACTTTATTGCAAGGGTGTTGGCATACAACAGTAAGGAAGTCTTGCTACAATTGTACAGGGCTTTGGTGAGACCACACCTGGAGTACTGTGCAGTTTTGGTCTCCTTATCCGAGGATTTGTTAAGGGAAGGTCGTGTCTGACTAACTTGATTGAATTTTTTGAGGAGGTGACAAGGAGGGTCGATCAGGGTAGTGCGTTTGATGTAGTCTATATGGATTTTAGCAAGGCTTTTGATAACGTCCCACATGGCAGACTGGTCATGATAAAAGCTCATGGGAGCCAAGGTAAACTAGTTCTGCATAAAAATTGGCTGAAAAAGTTAGGGCTGGTGCATTCAGAAGTAAGTCAGTTTTTAAAGATGTGATAAGTGAAAATTACTGAACAACCTCTCTGGCCCTGAAAAATTAATTTTACAAATGTGAGTCTCATATTCTCAGAAGAAAATTAGTGCTGGCGATTTAAAAAAAATTAAATAAGATTTTTTTTTTACATTTTCTGACCGTCTCTTTATCTCTCTCCCTTAATCCCATCCGCACTTCCCAATGTTTATTTCGGTTTCTCTACAGCATTTAAATCTAAGTTATATTTCCTGGTTTAGATTCTGCATGTCTCGGTGAGAATTCTTCAATCTGATTGGCTGAAGAACCTTGTGGCTTCTTGCCCTATTCACAGACGCCACAGCCCTTGTACAGGGCGTCATGCTGGAAAAGCTGCCAGATTAGAGGAAATCTCCACTGACAAGCCCGCGAAAAGTCTGTGGACAGCTATCGGCAAGATGAGTGGCGAGCAAGGTTCCTTCGTCGCTAAGAGCAAAATCTGGGCCTGTGTGTTACATGGTATAATGCTCCTGTAATTATAAAAGTATAATATCTGCACTTCTGTAAGAAAAGCAAAAGGAGGAGTGTCACTCATTGATATTAAATACCTTGAAAATATGCACAAACTTAAATGTAGAAAACAGCAATTCAAAGCTTAAACATATCCTGCCTCAAAATACACCATGCTTGGTCTAAATATTATAAACACATAAAAATCTCCAGAAACCACAGAAGCTATTCTTACCTGCCAATCCGTTGACTGGAAACAGTCCTGCCGAACTGGCAATGCTAACCAGATGGCCATGGTTGCTGGCAACCATTGCAGGAAGGAATGCTTTATAGGTCTAAAAACAATTAACCCTTAGAATTACTAAATGGACTTTAACTGATGGTACATTGTTTTCACTTAAAACTACAAAGTATTATTAAAGGAGGAAGAGAACAAAATAAGACATTTTTGAAAATTGTATGGACAATCCATTGTTTTTTTAGTACATGTTGAGCGCCCAAAATCTGGAGTTCCGGAATCCATAAAAGGTTCCGGAATCCGGACACCCTGTTTCCGCCGCCAGCCGGGCCCAGGCATTTCCAGACTTGGGACGTGTTTCTGATGTCCAAAGTCCAGAAATGCCCGAGCCCAGGTTGCGATATTTCCGGACTTTGGACATCAGAAACACGTTCTGAAGTCCGGAAAAACACGAAAACCGGCTCAGCCTCGGTCCAGAGGTTGCCAGATTCGGGACGTTCAGCCTGTAAAACAAAATTTCCTAGATTGTTTACATTAATCGCTGTTAAATGAAGGAAACCAAAACCAGTGAATATAACAGGGGAGTAAAACAGTGTGAAGTACAGAATGGGTCAATGCATTATAGAAACCCACTAAAAACCATGTACAAAACTGAAAAACAGCAATTACAACACAGAGGCATTTTGTCTTGAGCTTTTAGCAAACAGTATCCAATATGTACATGTATTTATCCTACAATACACTGCAGGTAAAACAATGTAACATCTAAAATTGTTCATGGGCCAGTTTTATTACCATTTGTGCATTGATGCAAAACAGTTTTAAGATGCACAATAATGTAAAAGCAGTAGTATAACTCAGAATTCAGGCCAGTAATCTGAATTTTCAAAAGGCATTTGATAAGGTGCCACATAAGAGGGTGTTACACAAAATTAGGGCTCATGGGATTGGGGTTTAATATATTAGCATGGATTGAGGATTGGTTAATGGACAGAAAAGAGAGAGTAGGAATAAACAAGTCACTTTCAGGTTGGCAGGCTGTAACGTGTGGAGTGCTGCAAGGATCAGTGCTTGGGCCTCAGCTATTTACAATCTATATCAATGACTTAGATGAGGGGACCGAGTGGAATATATCCAATTTTGCTGATGATACAAAGCTAGATTGGAACGTAAGCTGTGAGGAAGATGCAAAGAGGCTGCAAAGGGATATAGACAGGTTAAGTGATTGGGCAAGGAGCATATGGAGTATAATGTGGGGAAATGTGAAAAAAAGAGATTTTTTTTTTTTATAAAAAGGTGAGAGACTAGTAAATGTTGGTATGAAGAGGGATTTGGGTGTTCTTGTACACAAATCACAGAAAGCTAACATGCAGGTACAGCAAATTAGGGCGGCACATGGTATGTTGGCCTTTACTGCAAGGGGGTTGGAGTACAAGATTAAGGAAGTCGCTGCAATTATATAGGGCTTTGGTGAGACCACACCTGGAGTATTGTGTACTGTTGTGGTCTCCTTACCTAAGGAAGGAAATACTTGGCTTAGAGGGGGTGCAACAAAGGTTCACTAGATTGATTCCTGGGATGAGAATGCTGTCCTATGAGGAGACATTGAGTAGAATGGGCCTATATTCTCTGGAGTTTAGAAGAATGAGAGGTGATCTCATTGAAACATATAAAATTCTTAAAGGGATTGACAGGGTAGATGCCGAGAGGCTGTTTCCTTGGCTGGAGAGTCGAGAATTGGGGGTCCATAGTCTCAGGATAAGGGGTAGGCCATTTAAGACTGAGATGAGGAGAAATGTCTTCATTCAGAGGGTTGTGAATCTTTGGAATTCTCTACCCCAGAGGGCTATGAATACTCAGTCATTGAGTTCAAGACTGAAATCAACAGATTTTTGGGCACTAAGGAAATCAAGGGATATGGGGATCGGGCGGGAATGTGGCGCTGATGTAGAAGATCAGCCATGATGTTATTGAATGGCAGAGCAGGCTCGAGTGGCCATATGGCCTACTCCTGCTCCCATTTCTTATGTGGACCAAGCTAAAAGTTGGACCACCTCCACCATGCTTGGGACTTTGCATCTTCTACACAGGCCTACACTGTGCCATCTTCAGAAAAAAGGATGGGTTTTCCTCTTCATTGCATCTGGGGAATGCTCTCGAGGCCCAATTAGAAAAATCTACCAACATTTGATAATTTTGTGTCAGAAGGTCATAGGTTTAAGCCAGGATATCAGCACATAATCTCGGGGGTTTATACCATTTTAGCGGTTTGGGAGCCTGCCTCTTGTATGAACAGAATCCTACTAATGCATGATGGGAACCTCTATACATGTTCAGACTGTACCTGAAGCTAAGAGAGATAGCTCTAGGCCAAAGTATGAACTTCAAGCCCAGACTTTGGAGGCAGAAACCTTCAAGAAAAATATTAATTAAGCTACTCAGACGTAAAATAAAAATTTAATCGGTAAACTTAATCATATTATTGTGCAGACATAATTTTATATTGCAAACCTTGTTTGATTCATTAGAAATTTTGAGAAAATAGTAGCTTTGAAAAAGTAGTCTTTAAAAAAAAAAAGAGCCATTGAGCAGGAGACTCGAGTGGGGAGCCCAGATCTCTGCACCCACCCCCACCCGCCAAAACCCCTCTCCTTGGCACTTTCTTCACCAATTATTAGCATCATCATCATGGTGGGGGAGAAAGAAGCAAGGCTGAGGTAGTCAAAGATAATAATTGTTACCTGACCATACACGTTGCATGTTAGGAAGTTTCTAAGAATGAATACAAATAAGCCATCAGCCTATGACTGGTAACATGAAAGGCTTGCGTGAGCTGCAGGAGCCAATGAGCTGGAAGTGGCGGACGTTGTTTTAATGGATCGGGGTGGGGGGGGGGGGGGGGGGGTGTTAACTTCTTCGATTAATGAGCATTAAAAAAAATTAATTGCCAAAAAAATTAGCGTGTTAACTGCAGAATTTAAACTGTGATTAATTCACAGCCCTTAAAATTATGAAAAGTCTAGACAAATTGGATCCAAGTATGCTTTTCTGCGGTGTACAGAATTTAAGCACATTGAACAGATTACTGGCATGGGTGGTGGAACAAGAAACCTTAATGGGTTTCAAGAAGGCACTCGACAAGATTGTCAACAAATGGAATTCAGCATTACTGGGAATGTAGCAAGTGAATAATGTGGATAGGTGGGCTAAATGTCTTCAGCCTGAAACGGTTACTATGGTCGTGATTTCGCCGACCGAGGCAGGTCTGGGGCAGCCGGGGTCGGTAGCACGGTCCCAGCCCGCTGCCTACTGCAGCCCGCACTCTCCAAGTGATTTTACATTAATAGGGCTTGTTAAGCCTGTCCTGCAAAGTTCCCGTCCAATTAAAAGGAAGCAGATCGGATGACTTCATTTGATGACGCGTCATCAGCCGGTTTCCTTAAAGGGGCCATGTCCAAATTGATCTTGACAGTTCTGCTGTCAGTGTTCTACAGCACTGTGGTGCTGCAAACACTGATAAGCACTTTACAAAGGTGCGCGGCTGCACCCAGGCTCTCCCTTGACTCCCTCCATATGGAGGGAGTCACAGCACGCAGGGAGGTTCTCTTTCCTTCCAATGGGCGAAAGACACCTCCCCAGACCAACGCAGCCTGGTTAAACATTGCACAGGAGGGTACAAGCAGGGATGTTGTCAGGAGGACCAGGCTGCAGTGGTGCAAGCCTTTCAATGATCTGAGTAGATCACAAAACGTTACTGCCAAGCCACACTCAACCTCATCCTGATGTGCCACTCATCACATCCACATCACTCTGCCTTCCCTACCCTACTCCTGCACATCTTTACTCACACCAATTTACCTTGCACCTCCACGGTCGGAGGTGCTGTCTTTTGGATGAGACGTTAAACCGAGGCCCTGTCTGCTCTCTCAGGTAGACGTAAAAGATCCCATGGCACTATTTCGAAGAAGAGCAGGGGAATTATTCCTGGTGTCCTGGCCAATATTTATCCCTCAACCAGCATAACAAAAACAAATTATCTGGTCATCATCACATTGTTGTTTGTGGGACCTTGATGTGCGCAAATTGGCTGCCACGTTTCCCACATTACAACACTTCAAAAGTACTTCATTAGCTGTAAAGCGCTTTGAGACGTCTGGTGGTCGGGAAAGGCGCTATATAAATGCAAGTCTGTCTTTCTTTCACCCATCCCCCTCTATCTATGTCATCACTTCCCCATCTCACTAGCCACCCCTTACACTCACCCTCATCCTACTGCAAGCATACAAATTAACAGCACACAAGGGTAGGCACCTGGGTGGTTTAGCCAATGTTCATGTGAAGTTTGTGTTAATGTGTTGTCAAAACATTGAAATCTATATTTTCAACATTTTACCTTATTGGACAGATCTGTGCTCACCTTTGAAAGTGTCTTAATGAGTTCCAGGGAATGTTGAGACATAACTGTGAAATGGTAGCTTTCATACCACTTTTGCAGCTGTCGCCTATTCACAGCAATGGGGAGACAGAGAGAACCCGACCTACTTACCTGACGTGATCTCCGAACGACGTTAGCCTCGTTAAAATTGGTAAAATAGTAATAGGCTGGCAAAGTAGTAGTTAACAAGCATTTAACAAGCATCTTAAATGCCTCCCCCACTACTTGGTGTTGGATCTGTTCTGAAATCGCAGACCCGACACTTTGAAAACTTGCATGGAGGCGGGTTCGTAGCGGGCTCCCAACCTGCTGTCAATCATTTCGATTTTGACAGCGGACCCGCTTCCGAACCCGCACACTGAGCGCCAGGCAAAATCACGGCCTATGTAACTAAGGATACTGATATTGATAAGTCTGGAAAAAACTATCCTCCCTCTTACATTTGTTTCTTTCTCATCTCCCTCCTTCTCTTCCCTTCTATATGTCTTCCACTATCTTCTTTGACAAGAGGCCCCAAGCCATTGAGAGTATCTATGACATAACATACAAATTACAATCCTACATCCTTAATGGAATAATTTGCTTAGAGTGCCAATTCCAAAATGGTTGTCCCAAAGTTAGGGAATGAGCAGGCAAATTAAATTGATTTGTTAAAACTAGTTGATAAGAATTTTAAAAAAACTTCTAGATTATCAAATCCTGGTGTTGAAATTGCCAAGTTTTTAGCTGTTCAAATTGTGCTGTGGCATTCTTTAACTATCACTTGTCCTTTCTTCGTTATTTGGGAATAGCAACAGGAACTACTACAGAATTGTGGATGTACTTACTCTGCTGATTTGTGTACTCAGCCGTTCTGTGCAGAGGTACAGAATGAAAGCCAGACACCTCCCCATAAAAAGGGGATGGAGGAGGAAAATTAAACAGGGCTTTTTCATTGAGCTCATTTAGGACTATATATTCCAAGTAAATACTTTTAAACTTAAAGGAACACATTAAAAGCTCTTTTACATTAAAAAGTAATCCAAGTTAATCATATTGGTGAGCTTTAATCTCACTATCAGTCAAATTCACAGAAATCACACAGAAACCCCACAATGCAGATAGAGGCCATTTCGGCCCATCGAGCCTGCACCAACACATATCCCACCCGATCCCTGTAACCCCTACACCAACACATATCCCACCCTATCCCCGTAACCCCATGTATTTAATCCCCCTAACACTAAGGGTCAATTTATCATACTCCTCAGGCAGTACTTTTATATTTTTCCAGGTGTTGAAGGTGGCATCAGCATCCAGCACTACCCACGTGGAAGATTGAACAGGGTTCTACAGACTACTGTATGGTTTTTAACTCAGTTCCAGGACATAACCTATAAAACATGTTAATAGATTGGATAAGTTTGTTATGACATCTACAGTTCTTAAGTAATGTTTTTGATCTATTATCCCATGTGCTGTAATTTTGCTGTGGCAAATTCTGGGGAAAATCATAGGCCATTGATGATAAATGTCAAAAATTACAGAAATCACAGTAAGAACCATGAACAATAATGGTCACATTTTATGGTAACTAAAGTATCTTTTGCCATATTTTTATACAAATACCAAGAGATTTGTGTATTATGGGTTCCCTTTGTTTCCACAGTTGGGCTGTTTTTGTAGAATCAGTCAGCTATGGAGTTTACGGATGTCTACAGCCTGCAGACATTGGAGTGGGTGTTTGCATTCTGTTGTATAGTGGCCACTGCATCTTGGACCTGGGAAGGGATAACGGAGATGCTACGATACACTGGGTGGTCCAATAGTAGTCTTGTTGTTGCTTTCCATCTTGCAGGAGCATTTGAAGGAGGGGTTGAGATGCAGAGACTCAGCAGTCCAACAGGAATTTAAAAGCAGTTTTAAACTGCCAGAGTCAGCAGTACTGTGGAGTCCAGAGGTTCATGCTCACTGGAGAGGGGGAGCAGTGCTGGGGAAGGACGACTGTTGGAAGTGGGAAACATGTGTCAACGTCCATACCCAGAGAAAGAGTCAGAAACTACACGTGTTGTTTTATTCCTTACCAGCAGATAAACTGGTTTGGTTGGCAGGTTTTTTGGAAATGAATGTTTTATGTAAATAACCCTCAGCTCAGTCATCTGTGGATCCGTGCTGAAACCAAAAGGGAAGGCTACTGTAGGATTTGGCATGTCCATGTTTGATAGCAGTGTGCAGGGCAGAGGTAAACTAAAAAAGGCCTCAAGCTCCCATAACAAATCTAAGGCCTTGACTGTGCCCCATTTAAGGGAAACATAAGAGATGCATGAATTAACCCTTTCATTTGAAGGCATACTTATGCTTTGGTGCAGCACTTCTGCCTATTACTATGATGTGGAGATGCCAGTGTTGGACACACGAATCTCCATCAAAGACGGACACCTCAGCACTTCACTCTACCGCAAGCCCACGGGCAACCTCACGATGCTCCACTTCTCCAGCTTCCACCCTAACCACGTTAAAGAAGCCATCCCCTATGGACAAGCCCTGCGAATACACAGGATCTGCTCAGACGAGGAGGAACGCGATGGACACCTACAGACGCTGAAAGACGCCCTCGTAAGAATGGGATATGACACTCGACTCGTTGATCGACAGTTCAGATGGGCCACAGCGAAAAATCGCATAGACCTCCTCAGAAGACAAACACGGGACACAACCAACAGAGTACCCTTCATTGTCTAGTACTTCCCCGGAGCGGAGAAACTACGCCATGTTCTTCGCAGCCTTCAACATGTCATCGATGACGATGAACACCTCGCTAAGGCCATCCCCACGCCTCCACTACTCGCCTTCAAACAGCCGCCTAACCTCAAACAGACCATCGTTCACAGCAAATTACCCAGCTTTCAGGAGAACAGCGACCACGACACCACACAACCCTGCCATGGCAACCTCTGCAAGACATGCCAGATCATCAACACAGATACCATCATCACACGTGGGGACGCCACCCACCAGGTACATGGTACATACTCATGTGACTCGGCCAACGTTGTCTACCTCATACATGGCAGGAAAGGATGCCCCGGAGCATGGTACATCGGCGAAACCATGCAGACACTGCGACAACGGATGAACGGACACCGCACAACAATCGCCAGGCAGGAGTGTTCCCTCCCAGTCGGGGAACACTTCAGCAGTCAAGGACATTAAGCCTCCGATCTTCGGGTAAGCATTCTCCAAGGCGGCCTTCGAGACACACGACAATGCAAAATCGTCGAGCAGAAACTGATAGCCAAGTTCCGCACTCGTGAGGACGGCCTCAACCGGGATCTTGGGTTCAGGTCACGCTACATGTAACCCCACCTGACGTAGAGTCATCCAGACTCGAGTCGTCGTTGGTTTGTTCTCTCTACACAGATGCGGCCGGGCCTGCTGTGATTTCCAGCAAAAAAAAATGTTTTTTGTTTGTTTTTTGTTTTTCATACAGACCCCAGCATCTGCAACATTTGACCCCTTGTGACCCCACCTCATTGTTCTTTGATGTAATGTTTTCCTGACTGACCTGTTTGGACACCATTCACACCCGTGATTGCTGTGATTATCTCTCTGCCGAGGTGTGATAAAGGGCAGTTAGAAAGATTACCTGTAATCATCTGGCAGTACTCTCTGACTATATATGCTGTGCTTATATGCAACTCTTCACTTCACCTGACGAAGGAGCAGCGCTCCGAAAGCTTGTGATTTCAAATAAAGCTGTTGGACTATAACCTGGTGTTGTGTGACTGCCTATTACTATGCCAATGCCAGGATGAGCTTGTTAATACTGACAGGGACAAAGGGAAAATCATGGTCCTTTCATCTGACAATATGGCAACAAGAGGTCTGGAGAAGACATTATCAGTATTGCATTCCTTCTTGGTGATTTATACATTGGGAGAAAAGGAGGATAAAACTAATTGGAATTGAGGGTTTAGTAAGAAAAAAAAATTGGCAATAATAGCTTCTAAAACATATTTGATCAACTGACTTCTTTAAAATTGATCAGTGTTGCTAAATTTGCCACTATGATTGGTCAGGTCACATGAAGTGGGATTTTCCAATAGTGTAAGATATTTAATGTCAGAGATTGCTCATCTAAATTCAGAATATTTTCAAAGGAGGTTGGAAGGCTGGATGTGTTAAGAATGTAAAGAGAAGGTTTTGGAAGTTAGAAAGAAGTTTTCAGAAAGATTAAAGTTGGTTTAGATCCAAGTAGAAATATAATTGCTCCAGTGTAGTATCAAGTCAGATTTTAAAAGTGCTTAAAAAGAGTGTGATGGCAGTGGGAATGTGGATTTGCATACACAAACAGCTAGCAGCATAACTAGAGCCTCGGTTGCATAAGTTCAGAGGTGAAAAGGGCTGATGCAAACTCAGGGATCTCTGCAGCTTTCCATGATGCCCCCTCTGATTCAACACCAATGAATTGAAAGTTCTGTGCAGGAAAGGGCTTTGGATTACCCACAATGAAATATGGTGACCGTAGCCTTCTCCTTTAAAATTGCGTACATATTTAAGTTAGGTCTTGTTAGACAAACCAAAGAAGATACAAAACTATCTTTATTGATCTGGCCAAAGGTAAAATAAAATGCAAAAAATGTTTGCTTTTTTATCTTGCATTTTATTGCAACCCACTGAAAATGGGCTATACAAGATTGCTGAGCTCTGCTAAGCTCAAATCATCCAATAGTTCACTATTAACAGTAATGGAGTGCTTACCCAAAAATGTGCAAGAGTGTTCACCTCCATGGTTTTCTCCAGCAAGGCATCTGGGGAATCAATGAATTTCTTTCCAGTAACAATACCTGCATTGTTTATCAGAATACTGACATCTCCAACCTCCCTTTTTACCTGTCAAAAAAAAGAAACTTGTTAAATATCAACACATATACCAAACTCTTTACCTTCAAGGGATTTATATAAAAGTGCATTTTCCTATATTTACTAGGGTTATTCCATTATTTCTTTGAAAATTATGTTCTGTTTAACTCATTTGCACTCCAGTTTATGAAGTGGTTAGTTCATTAATTATACTTCCAATTACATTATTATCTTTTACACTTACCAGCCCTTCTTCAGCAGCTCATCAGCTTGGATTCAGGGTATCTAATCAATCATTAGACGTCAGCAATAAGTTAAGCATCTGAATGAGATAATAATGAAACATTTGATTGCTGAAATATGACTTACAGTCCATGCTGATCAAAACTGGTATTGGGAGAGCGATGAGGAGTGAAGAAAGCTACAGCTAAGAGGCTCATGATGTTTGGATTTGGACGATTAATGCCAACTCTATTCACCCAAGAGCGAGCTTTGTCAGGATGTTTCTCTCCAATTGAATGAAGCTGCGTAAAAAAGTTTTTCCTCATGTTGCCTTTGGTTCTTTTGCCAATCACCTTAAACCTGTGTCCTCTTGTTCGCGACCCTTCTGCCAATGGGAACAGCTTCTCTCTAGCTACTCTGTCTAGACCCCTCGTGATTTTGAACTCTATCAAATTTCCTCTCAACCTTCTCTGCTCTAAGGAGAACAACCCCAGCTTCTCTAGTCTATCCACGTAACTGAAGTCCCTCATCCCTAGAACCATTCTCGTAAATCTTTTCTGCACTCTCTCCAAGGCCTTCACATCCTTCCTAAAGTGCTGTACCCAGAATTGGACACAATACTCCAGTTTAGGCCAAACCAGTGTTTTATAAAAGTTCATCATAAATTTCTTGATTTTGTACTCTATGCCTCTATTTATGAAGCCCAGTATCCCATATGCTTTTTTTAAACTGCTTTCTCAACCTACCCTGTCACCTTCAACAATTTGTGCACAAATACTCCCAGGTCTCTCTGTTCATGCACCCCCTTTAGAACTTTGATTTTACAGGTTATCATAAGAATCTGAGCTAATGAGGGTTTTTTTGTTGATTATACTAACTTGTTAATTCCTATGCAATTTTATTTGCATGTAATGTAGAATTACTCTAGAAATTAGTATTCATTAGGTATCTACCTGCAGGCCAACTTAGAAAACTAGTAAAAGCTGACCAATAGCTTTAAATGAAACTGACACAGCTTCAAACGCTGACAATTTATGAATGGGCCTGACATGGGAAAACAATAGTCAGATCGGCAATTGGGATATACACCATTCCTTCACTCGGAGAACGAAAAACCCTAAAAGAAAAAAAAAATGTCGAAGGCACAAAATTGCAGGTGCATTTTTGGAAGGGGCAGGGAGGAGGTGGAGGCAATCTGGGAGAATGCGCTCTTAAAAAGATTTGAATTTTTACATTAATAATTATGCATTCTGGTTAATTTTAAGCACTTTTATACTTAACAATTACATCTTTTATTTTTAGAAAAAAGTGAAATTTGAATTTTGAAGCTAACCAAAAGTTACCTTAATAGTCACTGTCCTTCCAATCTCCCACCACTCCAGTTCACAGTGGCACTCTACCAACCCCTCCAGACCTATTCACCGAACCAGTGTAACACATCCAAATTCCTACCCTTTCAGAGACACGCTCTTCTTCAACCCGCCCAGTTGATACTGGTACTCTTCTCCCTTTCCTTTGTCAATTCAACCTGGAACACTTCTCTCCCTCCAACATTAAGCCAGTCCCCTCCAACCCCCACCCAGAAGTTCATACCTCCATTTTCCACCATCCCCTCCCCACAATTCATGCTGGCACTCTGGCTCCTCAATCCATTTCAATATTGAGACTCTCCTTCCTCCCTCACCCCCAAGCACCCACTCCCAGCTTTCCCCAACTTTTCCCAAAGCACATTCCCAGCTTCTTCCCCTCATTACCATCCACTTAGCCTTTTTTTCTATTGCCATCCATCTACCTTCTCCTCGTCATAGCCATCGATTTCCCCTTCTCTCTCCAATTCAATTCCCCCTCCCTTCAATTTCACCCATGCCATGCATACTCTCTCCACCTCCTCACATTTTCTTCCCCTCCTCCCATCCAAGTCCAATGGCTAATGCACTCCAGTGTAGAGACTGAAATCTGGCCAATAATGCTGGAAGCTTGTGAAGAGGAGTGGATTGGTTCAGTGCATTACATGCCAGATTCAGTAGGAGTGAGATGGGGGGCGGGGGTGGTGGAGATAAGGAGGGTAGAAGTGGGTCCCGGTTACAATGATTTGTATCAAATGTCAACTTGCTACCCCAGGCCCACAAATGCGGCCATGCCAGTGTTAAAATGCTGAAGGTTGCAATGTATGTATCCAATATACAAAGTTTGTTACGATAATGTTCTTTCCATACACAGTTTTATTCTCATTAAACATATTTAGATGATTTTACTGATCAATACTAATTTTATAAATTGCAAAAATGTAAAAAATAGTAATAATTCCCAAACATAGATCACTAATAAAAACAAGAGCACTTTAGTTCCTTGCAATGCTCTCGATTATCCCTCTAAAAAAGGTACTATAAATACTCTTGTTTTCAATATGCAGGTTTTTGGCTTTCCCTATATGTGCCAATTTTATACAAAGTAATCCATTGATTTAAGAACCATTAATGAAGCGTCCCATTGCACTATAAAAAAGGTGCTGTCTTTTACAGGTATTTTCAAGCAGCTAAAATCATTAATTGACTATACAGTGCCATCCATACTGTACATAGACAACAATAGCTGGCTATGACCGACCTTGGAGTACAATGAGTATCTGCAATTCTGGAGTCCAGGTTAACACTATAAATAGCAGGCCTGATATTTGTGCAACAGCTTTGAACTTATTGTTTTAAACAATGATTGCTCTTAAAACAAAATAGACTGCAGTAAAAACATCGCTCATCTGATAAAACACCATTTCTTTCAAGCTAGTTAGTGAATCATGCAATGTTAAAGGTCAGTTGTGTAATGCAGTGTTAAAGGTCAGTTGTGTATTGCAGTGTTAAAGGTCAGTAGTGTAATGCAGTGTTAAAGGTCAGTTGTGTAATGCAGTGTTAAAGGTCAGTTGTGTAATGCAGTGTTAAAGGTCAGTTGTGTAATGCAATGCACTGATTACACAGTATTGAAAGTTATTAGTCATGTACACAGTAAAAAAAAAAGCTTATGATGGTAGATTTTTCCAGCTACATTGCAGGATAATTCACTGAATTGTCATGAAGATTTGGTAAAGGAATCAGTTGGATATGTTTTTACTCAATACTCCCTGATGAACAATTAAAAGTCAGATCCTCCACCATAATTGATCTGATACATTAATACTCCATTTATAATCATAGCCATTAAAATTCTGCTGCAAGCTCAACCAAATTAAGGAGGTATCAAAAGACATACTGTGGCAAGTTCATCCAGGGTTGGGGAACGCATTGGTATATAATTTTTAAAATACATTATTTTTTAAATATAATAGTTTAAAAGTTTATTGTATAAAATAGCTCATTTTGTTTTGAAAATTTGACATTTTAAACTGTTCAAAAGCAGTTTACTGTGCTCAGATTCTGCATCTGCTCAGCTGCTTTCAATAAAAGCTGCCATTTTACACCTAGTTGTCTCACTTGACTCAACATAGCTTGACCAGATGGCTAGCTGTTATATGGCAGCTAGCTAAACTGGTGGCTTTTTACTTAAAGTGCTTGGAGCTAAAAATTTCTTTCTAGCACACACCTGTGTTAAGTACATTAGGAGTGCAGTGGGATGGCTGGAAATTAGTCCAGGATCTGGAACCACAGTGTCCCAACAGTTTCTGTCCACCACAAACATGGTCCTCTGCATCAGAAGGGACGTGGCTAGGCAGAGGTTACACCCAGTGCAGCAGTTTCCTTGTCCTCAGCCTGGGAGAAGAACAGTGGGCCAGAATACTGAACTGGAGCGGGTGACCGGCCAGCTGAAGAGGGACCCATGTTGGGGTCCTGGCCTAGATCCCTGAAGGTCTTAAGAATTTTAGCCCAATTTTTCATCCCTCTTATAAAGGGTGGCAATGGGCACATGCAAGTCATTTTTCTGTGGCTATGGGGGGGGGGGGGGGGGAGAACAGGACAGGGGTGAAGCAGGAGTCCTCTCACCAGAGAGGATTTCACAAATTGGGTTTGGTATCCTAGGTTAAGGAATGGAAAATTAGCCAGGGTTCCTGCTACACTGTTGAGCAGACCACGCTGGAAGTGGGGGGGGTCTGGACTCCAGGCACATTTGTCAAACAGCCCACTGGCACTCAAGTGTTATGGTTCACATGACCAGATCTCACCGTGTCTGGGTGCTGACCCTCAGTAGATGAAGTGGGGAAGGTAGAAAATAATTGGTGAGGAGGAGCGAGTTCAGATTTCCCTCCCCCTTTAAAGATATCCATTCTTTTGTTGGGTGGGGGCGACAAGGCCAGACTTCCAAACTGAAGTCAAGGAATTACATGAAAACAGTGGTAGTGGGATTTATTTACTAAACAAATAATGGGTTGCTATTATAGCCTGTGTGCATTGTATTTAATCCCTCCTCCCCGCCCCTCCAGGGAGTAATGCAAGCCTTCACTTTTAGA
Source organism: Somniosus microcephalus (assembly GCF_052327205.1). Taxonomy (NCBI): domain Eukaryota; kingdom Metazoa; phylum Chordata; class Chondrichthyes; order Squaliformes; family Somniosidae; genus Somniosus; species Somniosus microcephalus. Next base: position 133,820,542 of record NC_140993.1, read on the forward strand.
GGGAGTGTATTTTCCTGACCTGGTCGGCTACTTCGTACACGGATGTCTTCTTGCTGCAGTCACACGAGTAGGTGTAGACCCTGGCTCCTCTCTCTCGGGCCAGCCGCGCCGTCTCCTGGTTACCTTCCGTATTGATGTCCCAGAGCACGAGCGTAGCTTGCAGGCGGGCGAACTCCAGCGCCAAGAGCCGCCCGATGCCGCTGCCAGCCCCGCTCAGCAGCACGATCTCCCCGCTCACCTTCTTCTTCCGCACCGGCACCACCAGCAACACCAGTGCTTCCAGGGTGTAGTACAGCGACAGGACCAGCGTCTGAAGCGTCTCTACAAAGAAGTTCATGTTGTTTGTTGGCAACCTGTTGCGTCGTCCTCACACCAGTCGCTCCCTTCGCCCGACTCCTGCGTAAACCTGGCCTGTTCAGAAAAAAACAGCGACCTTTGCTCGAAACACGTCAGCAGCAATTGACTGTGGCCGCTCCAAATGCTATAAAGCGGCGGCTGTCGTTTATGCTGCCCCAAAAGTGATTTTGCAAATTAATTATGTTGCAATTCTGCTGCCTTGGGCGTATAAACAAAAGTTCGCGTTCCCGCTTTCCCTTTATTGTCATTACCAGTGGCTAAATCGTGCCACCTACAGGTTTCGGAACGCTGAAATCACACATTGGCTGTTCAGTGCTCCCGTGGTTTAAGGCGTGTAAAAAGTGAACTCTTGCATGATCTTTGCCTTCAGATCAGTAGATGAGACATAAAAGACTAAAACTACACGTTGCCAACCTTTTACATGGACAGTTTCGGACCCAGTGCCTGTTCACATTTGTTTAATCAAAAGCGCAACACAGAATCCAGGGGTGCAACCAACAACAACAACTTATACATTTATATAGCGCCTTTAATGTAATAAAACGTCTCAAGGCGCTTCACAGGAGTATTATGAGTCAAAAAAAATTGACACCGAGTCACATAAGGAGAAATTAGGGCAGATGACCAAAAGCTTGGTCAAAGGGGTAGGTTTTAATGAGCGTCTTAAAGGAGGAAGGAGAGGCGGAGAGGTTTAGGCAGGGAATTCCAGAGCTTAGGGCTGAGGCAACAGTAGGCATAGCTACCAATGGTTGAGCGATTATAATCAGGGATGCTCAAGAGGGCAGAATTAGAGAAGCGCGGATATCTCGGTGGGCGGTGGGGTTGTGGTGCTTGAGGAGATTACAGAGAGAGGGAGGGGTGAGGCCATGGAGGGATTTGAAAACAAGGATGAAAATTTTGAAATTGAGGTGTTGCTTAACCAGGAGCCAATGTAGGTCAGCGAGCACAGGGGTGATGGTTGAACGGGACTTGGTGTGAGTTAGGACATGGGCAGCCGAGTTTTGGATGACCTCAAGTTTACGTAGGGTAGAACGTGGGAGGCCAGCCAGGAGTGCGTTGGAATAGTCAAGTCTAGAGGTAACAAAGGCATGGATGAGGGTTTCAGCAGCGGATGAGCTGAGGCAAGAGAGGAGACAGGCGATGTTACGAAGGTGAAAATAGGCGGTCTTAGTTATGCCATGGATATGTGTTCGGAAGCTCATTTAAATATGACACCAAGGTTGCGAAAAGTGTGGTTCAGCCTCAGACAGATGTTAGGGAGAGGGATGGAGTCAGTAGTTAGGGAACGGAGTTTGTGGCGGGGACCAAAAACAATGGCTTCGGTCTTCCTGATATTTAATTGGAGAAAATTTCTGCTAATCCAGAACTGGATGTCGGACAAGCAGCCTGACAATTTAGAGACTGTGGAGGGGTTGAGAAAAGTGGTGGTGAGGTAAAGTTGGATGTCATCAGCGTACATGTGGAAACTGACGCTGTGTTTTCAGATGATGTCGCCAAGGGGCAGCATGTAGATGAGAAATAGGAGAGGTCAAGGATAGATCCTTGGGGGACACCAGAGGTAACATTGTGGGAGCAGGAAGAGAAGCCGTTGCAGGTGATTCTCTGGCTACGATTAGATCGATAAGAATGGAACCAGGCGAGTGCAGTCCCACCCAGCTGGATGACAGTGGAGAACGATGGAGTAGTCAACCAAGTCGAGAAGGACGAGAAAGGATAGTTTACCTTTGTCACAGTCACAAAGGATATCATTTGTGACTTTGATGGAGAGCCGTTTCGGTACTGTGACATAGGCAGAAACCTGATTGGAGGGATTCAAATATGGAGTTGCAGCAAAGATGGGTATGGATTTGAGAGGTGACAACACGTTCAAGGACTTTGGAGAGGAAAGGGAGGTTGGAGATGGGGCGGTAATTTGCAAGGACGGAGGGGGTCAAGGTTTGGTTTTTTGAGGAGAGGGATGATGACGGCAGATTTGAGGGAGAGGGGGACAGTACCTGAGGTGAGATAACCGTTAACAATGTTAGCTAACAAGGGAGCCAGAAAAGGAAGTTGGGTGGTCAGCAGTTTGGTGGGAATAGGGTCGAGGGAGCAGGAAGTGGGTCTCATAGACAAGATGAGTGTAATGTATCCAAGTTTGCTGATGATACAAAGCTAGGTGGGACAGTAAGCTGTGAGGAGAACACAAAGAGCCTGGAAAGGGATAGAGATAGACTAAGTGAGTGGGCAGTAAGGTGACAGATGGAGTATAATGTGGGAAAATGTGAGGTTATTCACTTTGGTAGGAAGAATAGAAAGACAGAATATTTTTTAAATGGTGAGAAACTTTCAACTGTTGGTGTTCAGAGAGATTTGGGTGTCCTCGTGCAAGAAACACAGAAAGCTAGCATGCAGGTACAGCAAGCAATAAGGAAGGCAAACGGCATGTTGGCCTTTATTGCAAGGGGGTTGGAATATAAGAGTAAGGAAGTCTTGCTACAATTGTACAGGGTCTTGGTGAGACCACACCTGGAGTACTGTGCACAGTTTTGGTCTCCTTATCTAAGGAAGGATATACTTGCCTTGGAGGCGGTGCAATGAAGGTTCACTAGATTGATCCCTGGGATGAGAGGGCTGTCCTATGATGAGAGATTGTGTAGAATGGGCCTATACTCTCTGGAGTTTAGAAGAATGAGAGGTGATCTCATTGAAACATACAAGACTCTGAAGGGGATTGACAGGGTAGATCCGAGAGGTTGTGTCCCCTGGCTGGAATGTCTAGAACTAGGGGACATAGGCTCAGGATGAGGACTGAGATGAGGAGGAATTTCTTCACTCAGAGGGTTGTGAATCTTTGGAATTCTCTGCCCCAGAGGGCTGTGAATGCTGAGTCTTTGAGTATATTCAAGGCTGAGATAGATAGATTTTTGGACTCTAGGGGAATCAAGGGATATGGAGATCAGGCGGGAAAGTGGAGTTGAGGTCGATGATCAGCCATGATCTTATTGAATGGCGGAGTAGGCTCAAAGGGCCGTATGGCCTACTCCTGCTCTTATTTCATATGAGCGCGGAGAGGTCATGAGGGGAGATTGAAGAGGAACTGGAGAGAGATGTGAGTTCAAGGTTAGGGGAGGGGAGTACCTTAGAGGGTGGGGGGAAGGGGGATATGGGTGGAGAGCAATATGAGGAAGTGGTCAGAGATGGCTTTATCTGCGATTGACATGATGGGAGTAGCAAGGCCACGAGAGATGGCAAGGTTGAAGAGATAATTACTAGTCCTAGCCCTTTTCGCGCCACCCCAGATCAGACGTATTCCCCAGACGTCCACCTTCAACTAAAGTTAGAGCTAGCTGAATTCTATAAGACGCTTAATTGGGTCTAAAGGTCTAGGCTATCTCTCTCTAAAGGAAAGGAATGACTTGAAGTTGTTACCATCCTCCAGATAGCACTTTTAATAAGTTTAACTAGACTGTAACCTTCGGGATATTATGAGGGTCCGGAATACTCCCCCAGAATTCTGTAACTCCTCATCAAAGAGTGTACAGAGATTGAGTTTGCGAGTTTGATAGAGAAGTACTCTGTGAGACAATTCTATAAATATATAGATTTATTAAAGAATCGACATGTAGTTAACAGCTGGTGATTTCAGTTGTAACATTAATAGTTCAAAATACAAATAGCTTACATTTCTTTTTCTCAGAGATCCTTATTCTCAAATCTTAACTTCGTTACATTTTTACATTTCTACTTCTTTCTTAATCCAGGATATCCACCAAAATCAAATAACAGTACCTTTTGATCCCCGAGACTCAAAGAGTTAAAAACTTACAGAGCCTGCCTCTGAAGTTAAGAATCGCTTGCCCCTTCCAGCGACTTCTGACTTTCTATCTGAAAGTTCCATATTTTATACCCTTTCTCAGTGGTATACCCTTTGAAGTTTTCTGCTGATGTAAGCTAATTATCTCTAGTCATTCTTTCTGTTGACTTCTTTCTAATCTTACTGTCAGTTCAGCTGTTAACTTGCAGAAACCTGTCTTTACCTTTAGGTGTTCAAATTTTATCATAAAAAATGGTTATGACTGATGTATCTATTTGATGCCATTCTTACAAAGTTCTTTCATTCAATTTCTAAATCACCTTAGCTGGTTATAAGCCAGACTTAGTGGGCTCGATTTTGTCATGGGGCGGGCTGGGGGCGTGACAGCCGCTTTTCGTGTTATCCACCTGACTCCACTTTGATGTGGGGGAAAATGTAATTTTCAACTAATTGGCCAATTAATTCCCAGCGTGTGGGAACCCCTGGCCCCGTGGGACGACGTCCGGCTCGCGGTCGATGCCATCGGGGCGGTGAAAGCAATGCTGCCCCCCGGCGCCGCAAGGTGCGTCGAGGCGGCTCGGGCACGTGGGGAGATCCCGTCCGAGCTTACTCCCGTTCGGATGGAATTCCTTATCGGTGCCTTGCCCCGAGACTCCCCTCGGGGATCGGCGCCTCACAACTTGAGCCGTCTCGAGGAAATACCCTCCGTGCTTTTTCATTCTGCGCGGAGGGGTTTCCTGTACGGGCTGCTCTTGCACACCTTCCACTTTGCCATCTTCGCCTGCCGTCCGGACACGCCGTGGCGTGCCGTTTTACCTCCGGACGGAGGCGGAGGTCCCCAATGGGGGGCTCTCTATGCGGGAGTCCTCCCTTGTTCTATCGGGGATTTGGCCTGGAGGGTGTTGCACAGAGCAGTTCCGTGCAATAGATTTTTAAATAGGTTTACGGACTCCCAGACCGCCTGTTTGTTTTGCGGTCTGGAGGAGTCCGTCTTTCACGTTTACACGGGGTGTGAGAGGTTGCAGCCCCTCTTCCATTTTTTGAGGGGGCTGCTCCTCAAATTTTGGTTGCACTTCAGTCCCACGCTCCTGATCTACGGTCACCCCGTGCGGAGGGGGGCGGGCGGGTCGGAGGACCTCCTCGTGGGCCTGCTCCTGGGCCTGGCCAAGAAAGCCATTAATTGGTCCTGGCAGCGGGCGAGCGAGGGGGTCGTCCGACCGGATTGCCTCCCCCTTTTCCGTGGCCATGTTCGCGCCCGGGTGGCCCTAGAGATGGAGCACGCGGTGTCCGCTGGCACGCTCGAGCTTTTTCGTGACCGGTGGGCGCCGCGGGGACTGGAGTGCATAATTAATCGGGACAACCAAATTTTAATTTGATTGGTGGAGGGCTATTTAAAAGGGTTATTGGGTTTTTGTCACTTTATGTGTGAACTTGTTTTTTTTGGTCGAATTAAAAAGAGAGGGAACCCCTGGCCCAATGAGTCTTTCCATTCTGAAAGTCACCTCTGATGACATCATCAATGCTGCTGGATTTAAGGCTTGCAAGCAGCCTTGCTTCTTCTGCAGACTTTAAACTTTATGGCCAGTGGTGTGATCGATATATTCAGCCAATATGTCCAGCAGTAGGCCAAAGTCTGCACCAAGATTCGATGATGCAGCCCTGCAAGCTCTGTTGGAGGGAGCAAGAGGAAGTAAGGAGGTGCTCTTCCCTTTCTCAGGGAGAAAAAAGCCTCCCCAGCAGACGAAAGCTGTGTGGATGCAAGTAGCCTGGACCTTTAGACTCAATTAAGCGTCTTATAGAATTCAGCTATCTCTAACTTTAGTTGAAGGTGGACGTCTGGGGAATACGCCTGATCCAGGGTAGCACGAAAAGGGCTAGGACTAGTAATTATCTCTTCAACCTTGCCATCTCTCGTGGCCTTGCTACTCCCATCATGTCAATCGCAGATAAAGCCATCTCTGACCACTTCCTCATATCTCTCTCGCTGTCTATGTGCCGCAGAACCTGGCTGCAGTGCAGGAAGAGGTTTCATGACCTGCGCACTGGAAAAGTGAGTATGACTTTCCCATCACCCTCAATCTGATCCCCATTGCCTCTCCTCACCAGCACTCAGCTTTGACAACCTCTTTCTCCACATCCCACTTGACAATGACATCCCTGCACCCTTACCCATTCCCTCTCTATGGTCACATTCACCTAACTATTCGACTATGCAGCCCTCAAACTTCCTATCGCTGTGATGCTATGAAAACAACTTACAACACACAGGGAGGGCCCTTGGTCTTGCCACCTCACTCCATCGTTGTCTCCTTCTAGCCATCAATGATATGGATTCTCTACACTCACTCCTTCATTCTCACTCAAACTCCACTTGTCTCCCTCATTGCAGGAAAAGAGAGCTCACAATAAGAGGGAAAGAGCAAGGACAGGAGGAGGGACACCCTCAGTAGCCCAGCTCACCCCCTGGGAGGAGGCGGCCCTGGAGATCGTGGGAGTGGAGGTGGATGCAAAAGTGGGGGACGGACAAACGGGTGCATCAGAGCAAGCTGGTGACAGAATAGTTTATCATCTCTCTCATTGACATTGCATGAGTCACTGATAATGATTCTGATGCTCTAACAGATTGACTTTTGATCATCTGCAATATTCAATGTGTATGTAACCTTGGCCTCACATCTCTGTCTCTTTCCTTTACTCCCCCACAGGGCCATCGAAAGCCCCCGTCCCCACTATCCAGGAGGAACAGCCTGAGCCTCCAGACTCCTCAGAGGAAGCTGCAACCTCTGAGGGCGCAGCGTCAGCAGAATTCAGCGCACTCAGCACCAGCGCAGACACTCGCACCTCGGTGGTACCTTCACGAGATAGAGTAGTGTTGTCGCCTGGTGCATCACAGCTCACAAGTGAGCATTAGCAGATGGTGGAGACCGGGACAGCAGTGGAGAGTCCTAGTCGGAGGGCGCAGGACTCTGCTGCATGTCGACCCTCTGCCTCCGGGTCCATCCAGAAGAAGTGCGGTGCTGGAACTCCAGGAACAGGTGAAGGAGTCTCTGGCAGGTTTTGTCTCCAGGGTCGCTGCGAGTGTGGAGCGAATGGAGGAGTCCATCGCGAGCATGAGCAAAGCCTTTGTGGAGGCATTGGCGCATGAACGCATCACCATGGAAAGGATGGCAACCTCCATGGAAAGGATGGCAACCTCCGTGGAAAGGATGGCAACCTCCGTGGAAAGGATAGCAACCTCCGTGGAAAGGATGGCTACCTCCATGGTAAGGCTGGCTACCATAGAGGAGAGGATGGTTATGGTAGAGGAGAGGATGGTTACGGTAGAGGAGAGGATGGCTACATCCATGGAGGAGCTTAGTCGCCAGGGTATGGAAAACATGGTCTTTGTTCAGAATAGATTGACATCTCTTGAGGAGCGATGGTCAGCTATTGAGCAAACAAACCAGACCTTCAGGCAAGTCCTCAGGAGTAGGACTTCCAGTACAGAATCGGGTCCTCATGGCCCCCCTGAATTGCAGCAAGGTGCTGTCAAGACACTTGCTAGCTCTGAAGTGGGCCTGACCCATGAGAGGGATGTTGGTGGCAGATAACAAGGAAGTGGGGGCTCCTCTCCAAGCACTCACACGACCATGCCACTGCAAAGCCCTTGGTCAGAGCCCCACCAGAGTCCCCATCCAACTGAGATCGGCGTCTCAACCCCTGCACAGCTGCAGGAGCAGCAGACTGTTACCGAGCCCTCACAGGTTCGCAACCCCAGAGGACGCCCGGCAAAGGTGTCAAGACAGGAGCAGCAAGAAAGTGAGCAAGGGGCCTCCACATCTGCTGAAGCCACAGGGGAAGCACCATGTAGGAGCACGCGTAAGTGGAAGATAATGCACAAGTAGTCACAAGGGTAGTTACTTGGGTGTCATGTGTTTATTTTTGAAATGCCATCAGTTGCTTATTTTGATAAAAAAATTCTGATGGCAAACTGTTGCAGTTGTGGCCTGTGTCATTTCGCAAATGGGACTTCCACAATGAGGGCTTAGGGCGACTTGCAATTGTCATTATGGTGGTCAGGGTGATAGGAATCCGCAGGCTTGGCCATTGTCAATGCTCTGGTAAGAAGGTGCGAGGGATGACCCTTAGTGTTAGGGGGATTAAATATGTGGGGTTACGGGGATAGGGTGGGATATGTGTTGGTGTAGGGGTTACGGGGATCGGGTGGGATATGTGTCGGTGCAGGCTCGATGGGCTGAAATGGCCTCTATCTGCACTGTGGGGTTTCTGTGATTTCTGTGAAAAGCTTTTGATTGGCCAGGCTAAGCAAATCTGGCCAAGATGAATGCGTCCCTTTCATCCCAGCCAGCAATGTGCTCGCGCTGGTTGATGCGCCTCTGCAAGCTGGTCATTGTCGCTCTCCTCCTCCTCCTCCACCTCATCTGAGGAGGCTATGTGATGAGCCACTTGGTCCTCAGGAATCTGCAAGCCATGATGCTGTGCCATGTTGTGAAGTGCACAGCAAACCACGACGATTCTGGAGACCCTGGCTGCTGAGCACTGCAAGGCTCCACCTGATCTATCAAGGCATCTGAAGCGCATCTTTAGCAAGCCGATGGTTTGCTCAATTATGGATCTGGTGGACATGTGTCTGGAGCTGTAGCGCTCCTCAGCTTCGTTGGATGGCCTCCTCAACGGCGTCATTAGCCACGTCTTCAGGGGATAGCCCTTGACTCCAAGTAACCATCCGTTAAGTTGTTCTGGCAGACTGAAGAGTGGAGGCACACTAGACTGGTGCAGGATGAAGGCGTCATGGCAACTGCCAGGGTAATTGGCACAAACATGCAAAATTTCCTTCTTGTGGTCACACACCAGCTGTACGTTGAGGGAGTGGAAGCCCTTGCGGTTGACAAAAATACCTGGATTGTGATGGGGTGCCTTAAGGGCCACATGCGTGCAGACAACGACGCCCTGCACCCTTGGAAATCCTGTCAGATTGTCAAAAACCGCACGTGCGGTTACACTGGCTTGATCCTTGGAGAAATGGATGTGATTGTGCGCGATGGCAAAGAGGGCATCGGTTACCTGCGTGATGCAAGTGTGTGCGGCCACCTGGGAGACACCGCTGATGTCTGCTGCTGATCCCTGGAATGAGCCTGAAGCAAAAAACTTGAGTGCAGTGGTGACTTTGACGGCCAGTAGTAAGGGGTGTCCACCTGCTCCTCTGGGCTCCAGGTCTTGCTGCAACATTGCGCAGATGTCACCCACTACCTCTCGAGAAAGTCTGAGTCTCCTTTGGCACTGCTGCTCAGTCATGTTGAGGTAGCTGATCCTCTGTCTGTAGACCCTGTTTGGGGGGTATCTCCTGCGCCGACGGGCTTACATGTGCTGGCGCCTTCTGGCCTGTGCAACTTCAGGTGGGTGAGCAGCAGCTTGGCGCTCCTGTTGTTGCTGCTGCTGTTGGTGCTGCTGTTGTTCATGGTTCTGCTGCTGCCGCGGCTGGTCTTCATCCGAATCTGATGTCCAGGAGGAAAGGAAATAAATGGTTCCCATGCTTCTGGTATATGCCACCATTGAGGAAGCGCTCAGTCAAAGTGGGGAGAGGGGTTTCCCAGGAGGTCACACTGGAGATGGGTGTCAGGCTCCAAACTTCCACAACAATGAGTATGCCTGCTAAAAGTTCCCCCAGACCTGAGACAACAAAGTTCTGCCACCTGCAAATGAAGATTGCTGAAAACTCCTTTTTAATGGTGGAGCTGCAGCTGGTAGTAAGTAATCCACTTCTGCTACCATCAGGTTTCACTGGTGTGTTTCAGAGGAGGTGTGCAGCACGTGGGAAAACTGTTAAAATCATAAAGGACCTTCAAAATGGTATTATAGAGGTACTTAACTGGTTGTTAAGGGCCTTAAGAGGCCATCCCGCCTCTTGGAGGCGGGATGGAAACGGGGTCAGAAAACACGCCTTTGGGAAAATTGCTTGGAGGCGGGATTGGGCCCGCCCACCAGTCTTTGCAATTTTAACACCTCACACGCCTCCAATCCCGCCTCCTCAGGCCTGGCAAAATCGAGCCCAGTGTCTCCTAACTGTTCCAAGTTCAATACAAAAATCATGTGATTGCTTGTTGCATCTATTGAAGTCATATTTACAAAGTCTTCTGTTGTACCTTTTACAATATGTAAATCAAAAACACTTCGGCCTAGATATTCATTGTAGCCACTTTTGGGGCGTTAAAGTCGGGCGGCCGCTAAAGTTTGCGCCCGCCGCCAAATCGAGGCCACTTCTGCGATATTCATGAGCTTCGCCCTAAGAGTTTGCTCGAGCGCTAAAACTGGTGCTGGACGCCTCTCTTTAGGCGCTAAGCCGGAGGTGCTGAGCGAGAGCGCCCAGGCCGGGCGCAGCGCAGGTGTGGCCATCTCGTGATTGACAGCAGACACCCTGGCACTGGCCAGCTCTTAAGGGGGAAGGGTCGACTTTGTCTGCTGCCACGCCCTGGATAGTGGAGCCCTCCAGCTAGGCCTGAACACTGCTGCTGGACCCAAATAGCGCCTGAAGCCATGCAGAGGACCCGTGAACGAGCACAGCGCTTCTCAGAGCGTGATCTGAGTGTGCTGGTTGGTGGTGTGGAGAAGAGGCGCCATATTTTGTACCCGGACAATGGCAGGAGGGCGCCGCTCCGCGCCTACCGGAGAGCCTGGAGGCATGTCGCCAGCAAGGTGTCAGCCAACAGCGAGGTCCCCAGGACCGGTGTCCAATGCCGCAAAAAGTTTAATGACCTCACGCGGATTGTCAGGGTGAGTACCCTTTCCAGTGACCTCCTCATCCTTGCATGTGCACCTCACATTATGGGCAAAGGGACCTGAAAGCCCTAATGGCCAGCCCTCATCCAGCAGCTATGGGACAGGCATGAACATCAATTGCACATTCTGCACTTAACACACTGGCCAGGCTATTCCACCATGGGAGGCAGTGCACACAAGATCAGGGCGACACACTGGCCAGGCTATTCCACCATGGGAGGCAGTGCACACAAGATCAGGGCGACACACTGGCCAGGCTATTCCACCATGGGAGGCAGTGCACACAAGATCAGGGCGACACACTGTACTTAGAGGCCGTCCTTTCTCTTGCAGGCCAAGCTGGCTAATAATCGGAAGAGCCGGACTGCGACCGGGGGAGGCCGACCCCAGATCCAGCCGCTCACCGAGCTTCAACATCACGTGGAGCGCATCATGGGTGCCCGGGTGATTGGCCCTGTTGCATATGGAGATGCCGACCCTGTTCTGGGCACCAATGGTGAGGACATCCATGTTTGGACCTCTCTCGTCCCACTTGCGCATCAGATCTACATCCTTTGCCACTGTCCGACCAATGCGCTGAATGCCACCACTCATGCATCCCTCGCTGATGGCCTCTCCTCACTCTAAAGCTACTCTTGTGCCTTCCTGGTTTCAGATGGTGAGGAGGAGGTCCCTGAACTTGCCAGTGACAGCCCCTCAGAGGAGGAGGAGGAGGAGGAGGAGGAGGAGGAGCAAGAGGAAGGCGGCCCATCAGGGGAACCCTCAGCCGTGGCAACCCATGCCAATGTAGGGGACATGTCTTCCCTGGAGGGGAGCGTCGCGGAAGTGTCGGAGGGGAGGGGAGCTCATGGGACCTGCGGCCTGCAGAAACGCGGGAGGGGGGTGCCAGGTCGGCGGCCTTCTCCCCAGAGGGGGGAAGGGTCGGAGGGGAGTCCAATTGCTGGGCCCAGTGGCCTCCAGCAATGCAGGAAGGGTCGGCCAGCTCGGCGGCCTTCTCCCCAGAGGGAGAGTCCAGCCTCCAGTCCGGAGATGGTCTTCGCTGAGGAGATGGAACGCCTCAAGGACTTGTCCGCGGACTCGGAGCGCTGGCACACGGAGCTCATGGGGGTAGTGGCACGGTTGCCTGAGGCCATCGAGTCCCTCTCTCAGAGTGTCACCGACGTCGGGGCCTCACAGGCCACCAGTCGGGCGGAATTCGGGGCAGCTCAGGCAGCGAGTGGCCAGGTGATCAGTGGTGCTGTGCAGTCACTGGGTGCTCTGATGCGGTCACTGAACAGGTCAACACGGGCAATCACTGCTGCCACACTCGCTGTGTCAGCCAGGCATCGCCAGGGCACCCGGCGCGCTGCAGCAGCACAGCGGTCTGTCCCTCGGCAGATTGGTGCGCATGCTGCAGTGCTGGCCCGGGCGAGTGCCAGTGTCTCAGGCGACCAGCGAGCGCCTGCCATCCGCCAGCTTGCCCCCATTCCTCCAGCCGCCACTGCCACTCCCCCAGTGGAGCTGCCAGGAGCTGCTGCAGCGACTGCTGCTGGCCAGCCACAGCTGCAGCATTCAACAGCCGCCCGCTCGACGGCCAGACCACGACTAGGCCGACCCCCAAGGGCATCTGCCGTCACGACATGTGCCCCTCTGGAGCCTGCCCCCAGCCTTGCAGCAGCCAATGGCCTTACTTTGAGGAGGAGCAGCAGGGCGGGCATGGGCCACACAAAGATGGCCAAGGCATCGACCTAACGGGCCAAAAAGTCGAATGTGTGGCCAGTTGTGTTTGTTTTTTGAGGCCGAGAATTGGATGTTTGTTTTTTGAAGGCCGAGGATGTGATGTTTGTTTTTTACGAAGGCCGAGGATGACGGCCATTTTAGTTGCACTGTTTTGTTAATCCTCTCCAGGTTGTGGGAGCGAGTAATGTGTTTGAGTGTTTTTTGGGGGTTTCGTCTGTTTTTGGTTTTCATGTGGGAGGGTCCCTGAGTTTGTACAATAAAGCATTTTATTTATTAACATTGTCCATGTTTGATCTTTGAAGTGTTTGTTGCCTTAACCGGCTGAGGGCTTGCGGAGCGGCTGCAATCATGTTCTTTCATTGGCACAAGCCATTCCCTGACAGGGGGCCTAGAAGTGACGTTCAATAAGCCGCCGACGGGCGGCCCTTGGACCTTGTGCCTCCCTCCTGGGCTGGTACTCCTCGTCCTCCTCCTCCTCATGCTCCTCCTGCTCCTCCTCCTGAGGTGGGGGTCCAACGTGAGGTGGCAGTGCCTGAGTCCTGCGGATAGCCAGGTTGTGCAGCATGCAGCAAACGACGACGAATTGGGAGACTCAGTCCTGCGAATACTGGAGGGCTCCCCCGGAGCGATCGAGACAGCGGAACTGTTGCTTGAGGACGCCGATTGTTTGTTCTATGATGTTCCTAGTCGCTTGATGGCTCTCGTTGTATGCCTCTTCAGCAGGGGTCGTGGGCGCGCGGAGCGGGGTCATGAGCCAGTTACACAAAGGATAGCCTTTGTCCCCGATAAGCCATCCTCTTGCGGGAGGCTGTGCCTGGAACATGTCAGCCACAGTTGTCTGTCGCAGGATAAAGGCATCGTGGCTGCTGCCTGGAAAGCGGGCATTGACAGCTAGGATGCGCTGCCTGTGGTCACGCACCAGCTGTACGTTGAGGGAATGGTAGCCCTTCCGGTTGCGGTACTCCTCGGCATGCTCAAGAGGTGCCCGCAAAGCCACATGCGTGCAGTCAATGGCGCCCTGCACCATGGGGAAGCCCGCTATTCTTGAAAGTCCCACTGCACGCTGCTGCTGCTTGTCCAGGGTCATGGGGAAGGAGATGAATTGATGTCTCCTTGTGAAAAGGGCTTCGGTCACCTGGCGGATGCAGCAATGCACGGCGAACTGGGAGATGTTAGCGATGTCCCCAGCAGCGGATTGGAAGGAGCCGGTGGCATAGAAGTTGAGAGCCACCGTCACCTTCACTGCCACCGACAGAGACGTCCTGCGCATCAGCTGTGGCTGCAGATCTCTCTGAAGCAGCTGGCAGATGTCTGCAACCACCTCCCTTCTGAATCGCAGCCTCCTTACACACATCGCGGCAGACATGGTCAGATAGGAGGACTGCTGGCGGTATACCCTGGGTGGGTAAGGCCTCAGTTGGCGACGCCTGTTGCCCCCTCTGCGTTTAGCCAGGGCTGCCACTCTCTCACGGCGTCTGTAAGCCCTTCTGGCATAAGGCTGAAAGTCAGCGTTGGCACCCAATGCAGCCCCCATTATATGCTGGGAAACAATGAGCTCTCAATGAAGGCAAAGATAATTGCTAAGCTCTGGCCTGAGCCAAAAATACCTGTCCTAGGGTTGGTCCAAACCAGTAAGCTCTCCTCCTTGGTCTCTCTCCAAAAAACCGTTGCACAAGAGTGAATGCTGCAAAATGGCTGCCCTTTATAGTGCAGGGTAAGTGCCCTTTAATTAGCACTCCCCGCGGCCCGCCTCGGCTGTGTACCGTTCCACTTCACAGTCGTTCGGGCCGCCCGGCGCACAATGGGGCGGCGCGAGTGAAGTTGCGGTTCGGGGCGCACAAAGGGCGTTGCACTAGTAAATGACGTCATGATCTGCGTGCGCAGCAGGGCGCGCGCTAAGACTTTGCGCCGGCGCTAAATGTGTACTGAAGTTGGGGCGAGGCGCAGATCGCGCTGCGCCCGAGCGCTAAGCGCCTAGCGCTCGAGATCTACTCCTCCTAAGGCGCTAACGGCTGGCGCGCCCAACTGAATTTCTAGGCCTTCAACTAGAGTGTTCTATGCATTTCTTAGCTACTTCAATGGTTATATTACGAATTATGTCCCCTGTCTTTCATTTGATGTGATATTTATGAAGGCATATGTTTCTTTAATGTTAGGGGGAAAAATTCAGTATCGCCCTGTTTGGGGCGCCATTATTGGCCGTGCGCAAAGTTTAGCGCCTGGCGCTAATTATCGTCTCCGACGGCAAACTTGGCTTTTATCGCCCCTGGAGGTGATTGGAGCGCTAAATCAGGTGCTTCACACCTGTCTTAAGGCGCAAAGACCAAGGAGCGAGGCGCTAACTCAGAGCACTGGCGAAGCTCATGTGATGTCAGTCAGCAATGGAACACAGACACACTGGCGCCGGCCAGTTCTTAAAGGGGAGTTCTGATGAAAGGTCATCGACCTGAAACATTGGGGTCGATTTTAACTCAGGTGCGGGGAATTGGCGGGTTCCTCGAATTTAGTGATTCCCACACGGTTCTAAATGGGTCTGTGAGATTGATGCAATTTTAACTCAATTGGCCAATTGATTTCCAGCGTGTGGGGAGCCTTGGCAATTGAGTATTTCCAGTCAGAAAGTCGCAGAATATGACGTCAGTGGCTGTCTAAAGGCTCCCGAGACCCAGGTAAGGCCTCAGTGCAAGAATCGGCGGGAATTGCGGGCTGAGCGGCTGTATAAAGGCTCCAGAGACCCAGGTAAGGCCTCAGTGCGAGAATCGGCGGGAATCGCGGGCTGAGCGGCTGTATACAGGCTCCAGAGACCAGGTAAGGCCTCAGTGCGAGAATCGGCGGGAATCGCGGGCTGAGCGGCTGTATACAGGCTCCAGAGACCAGGTAAGGCTTACCAATCTCCAATCTTGGAACTCAGAGGGAAGGAGAGAGGTAAAAAGTAATCCAAGTGTGACGTCACCAGAAAGCGGGTAAGCGATTGGTTGGTGAGTATTTCTCTCTTTTTTAAGCTTAAACTCTGTGGTTTATAGTTTCTAAGGTGCGATATTCATCATCTAGAATCGGGGCAGTGGGTATTTAAGAATAATATTAATAAATCTAATTAATTACATAGAATGGGAGATCAGGTGATGTGTTGCTGCTGCAATATGTGGGAGCTGGTGGACACCATTGATGCTCAAGGTGATCACATTTGCAGTAAGTGTTGGCTGCTCGAGGAATTCCGGCTCCATGTTGAAGAGCTGGAGTCCGAGCTTCAAACACTGAGACACATCAGGGAGGGGGAGAGTTACCTGGACTCTGTGTATCAGGAGGTAGTCACACCAATTAGATTAATTAATTCAGATGTAGCCCGTGGCCAGGGTCAGGATGGTGTGACTAGAAGTGAGGCAGGTACGGGGATCCAGGAGGTAGTGTTGGAGGAGCCGCAGCCCTTGCTCTTGTCCAACAGGTTTGAGGCTCTTACTCCCTGTGAGGATGGGAACGGGGACTGCGGGGAGGATGAGCAACCCGGCCACAGCACCGTGGAGCGGGGTGCCATTCAAGTGGGGGGAGATAAAAGAAATGTTGTAGTGGTAGGGGATAGAATCGTTAGGGGGATAGATAGAGTTCTTTGCAGCCGAGAGCGAGAGTCCCGAAGGCTGTGTTGCCTGCCCGGTACCAGGGTTAAGGACATCTCCTCTGGGCTGGAGAGAAACTTGGAGTGGGAGGGGGAGGATCCAGTTGTCATGGTCCATGTTGGTACCAACGACATAGATAGGACAAGGAAGGAGGTTCTGCTGAGAGAGTTTGAGCAGCTAGGGGCCAAATTAAAAAGCAGAACCACAAGGGTAATAATCTCTGGATTACTACCTGAGCCACGTGCAAATTTGGCTAGGGTAAATAAAATTAGAGAGTTTAATGCATGGCTCAAAGACTGGTGTGGGAGAAATGGGTTTTGCTTCCTGGGACACTGGCATCAGTACTGAGACAGGAGAGAGCTGTTCCATTGGGACGGACTTCACTTGGCCAGTGCTGGGAATAGAGTCCTGGCGAATCGAATAACTAGGGCTGTAGAGAGGGCTTTAAACTAATTAGTGGGGGGGAGGTTTTAAGAGAGCGAAAAATAAAAATGACAGCGGAGAAGGCAATAGAGCAAGGTAGCAGTGGGGGAATTAAAAACCAGAGCGTGTCAGGAAGGGACAGAATGTATAATGATAAAGGTAAAGTAGTAAAAGGGGTAAAAGCAGGAATAATTAGTCAGAAAACATATTTCAAAGTTCTTTATCTGAATGCACGCAGCCTTCATAACAAAATTGATGAGTTGACGGTACAAATAACTACACATGGGCATGATCTGGTGGCCATTACGGAAACATGGCTGCAAGATAATCATGACTGGGAACTAAACATACAAGGGTATTTGACAATTAGGAAGGACAGACAGGAAGGAAAGGGAGGTGGTGTTGCTATGTTAATCAAGGATGGAATCACTGCAATAGTCAGAAATGATATTGGGTCAAAGGATCAGGATAGTGAAATAGTTTGGGTGGAGATAAGGAATAATAAGGGGAAAAAGTCACTAGTGGGCGTAGTCTATAGGCCTCCTAACAGTTGCAACTCTGTTGGTCGGAGTATAAATCAGGAAATAGTTGGGGCTTGTAATAAGGGAACAGCTATAATCATGGGGGATTTTAACTTTCATATTGACTGGACTAATCAAATTGGGCATGGCAGCCTTGAGGAAGAGTTCATAGAGTGTATTAGGGACGGGTTCCTTGAGCAGTATGTAACTGAACCAACCAGGGGGCAGGCAATCTTAGATCTGGTCCTGTGTAATGAGACAGGATTAATAAAAAAATGTCATAGTAAAGGATCCCCTTGGAATGAGTGACCATAATATGGTTGAATTCCAAATTCAGTTTGAGGATGAGAGAGTTGGTCCTCAAACCAGCGTACTGAGCTTAAATAAAGGAGACTATGAAGGTATGAGAGTAGAATTGACTAAAGTGGACTGGGAAAACAGATTAAAGTGTAAGACAGTACAAGAGCAGTGGTCTACATTCAAGGAGATATTTCACATCTTTCAAGATAAATATATTCCACTGAGGAAAAAGGGGAATAAAAGAAAAGACAGCCATCCGTGGCTTAGTAAAGTAATAAAGGATAGTATCCGAATGAAAACAAGGGCACATAAAGTAGCCAAATCTAGTGGGAGGATAGAAGATTGGGAAGCATTTAAAAGCCAGCAAACAATAACTAAAAGATTAATTAAGAAAGGGAAGATAGATTATGAAAGTAAACTAGCAAAAAATATAAAAACAGATAGCAAGAGTTTCTACAGCTGTATAAAAAGAAAAAGGGTGGCTAAAGTGAACGTTGGTCCCTTAGAGGATGGGACCGGGAAACTAGTGGTGGGGAACATGGAGATGGCAAAGACGCTGAACAAATATTTTCCATCTTTACAGTAGAGGACACTAAAAATATCCCAACACTGGACAAACAGGGGGCAATGGGGGGGGGGGGGGGGGGAGGAGCTAAACATGATTAAAATCACTAAGGAGATGGTACTCAGTAAAATAATGGGACTTAAGGTGGATAAATCCCCCGGACCTGATGGCCTACATCCTAGGGTCTTGAGAGAAGTGGCGGTAGGGATTGTGGATGCATTGGTGATTATTTTCCAGAACTCCCTGGACTCAGGAAAGGTCCCGGCAGATTGGAAAACTGCTAATGTAACACCCTTATTTAAGAAGGGAAGTAGACAAAAAGCTGGAAACTATAGACCAGTTAGCCTAACATCTGTGGTTGGCAAAATGTTGGAGTCCATTATTAAGGAATCAGTAACAGAGCATTTGGATAAACATAATTTAATAGGACAGAGTCAGCATGGTTTTATGAAGGGGAAGTCATGTTTGACAAATTGGCTCGAATTCTTTGAGGATGTAACATACAGGGTGGATAAAGGGGAACCAGTGGATGTAGTGTATTTGGACTTCCAAAAGGTATTTGACAAGGTTCCACACAAAAGATTACTGATCAAGATAAGAAATCACGGGATTGGGGGTAATATACTGGCATGGGTGGAAGATTGGCTATCTAACAGAAAACAAAGAGTTGGGATAAATGTTTCATTCTCGGGCTGGCAATCAGTAACTAGTGGTGTTCCGCAGGGGTCAGTGCTGGGACCCCAACTCTTTACAATCTATATTAACGATTTGGAGGAAGGGACCGAGTGCAACATATCCAAGTTTGCCGATGATACAAAGATGGGAGGGAAAGCAGTGAGTGAGGAGAACATAAAAAACCTGCAAAAGGACATAGACAGGCTAAGTGAGTGGGCAGAGATTTGGCAGATGCAATATAATGTTGGAAAGTGTGAGGTTATGCGCTTTGGCAGAAAAAATCAAAGAGCAAGTTATTATCTAAATGGAGAGAAACTGCAAAGTGCTACAGTACAAAGGGATCTGCGGGTCCTGGTGCATGAAACACAAAAAGTTAGTATGCAGGTGCAGCAGGTGATCAGGAAGGCCAATGGAATCTTGGCTTTTATTGCGAGGGAGATGGAGTATAAAAACAGGGAAGTCTTGCTGCAGTTATACAGGGTATTGGTGAGGCCACACCTGGAATACTGCGTGCAGTTTTGGTTTCCATATTTAAGAAAAGATATACTTGCTCTCGAGGCGGTTCAGAGAAGGTTCACTCGGTTGATTCCGGAGATGGGGGGGTTGACTTATGAGGAAAGTTTGAGTAGGTTGGGATTCTACTCATTGGAGTTCAGAAGAATGAGAGGCGATCTTATCGAAACATATAAGATTGTGAGGGGACTTGATCGGGTGGATGCGGTGAGGATGTTTCCACTGATGGGTGAGATTAGAACTAAGGGGGCATAATCTAAGAATAAGGGGCTGCCCTTTCAAAACTGAGATGAGGAGAAATTTCTTCACTCAGAGGGTAGTAAATCTATGGAATTTGCTACCCCAGAGAGCTGCGGAAGCTGCAACATTAAATAAATTTATAATGGAGATAGACAGTTTCCTAGCAGATAAGGGAATTAGGGGTTACGGGGAGAGGGCAGGGAAGTGGACGTGAGTCTAGATTCGGCTCAGCCATGATCCTATTGAATGGCGGAGCAGGCCCGAGGGGCCGTATGGCCTACTCCTGCTCCTACTTCTTATGTTCTTATGTTCTTATGTTTTAAGGTCCACAGCAAGCCTTGTTTCCTCTGCAGGCTCCCAAACTTCACCATTAAGACAGCACAGGAGCCTGCAGGAGCAACAGCCAGCAGGAGGGCCAGATCTGCCCCCAAATTTGATGAGGCTTCACTCCAGGCATTACTTGATGGTGCTAGAGCCCACAGGGAGGTCTTGTTCCCTTCTTCAGGGAGGAAGAGGCCTCCCAGTCAGACCAGGGCTGTGTGGCTACAGGTGGCAGGTCAAGTCAACTCCTTGGGGCTCACACGAACGTGGTTGCAGTGCAGGAAAAGATTCCATGACCTTCTTCGCACTGGAAAAGTAAGTACTGTATGAAGTTTCCATCACCCTCAATCTGATCCCCATTGCCTTTCTTCACCAGCACTCAGCTTTAGCAATCTCTTCCTGCACATCCCACTAGACACTCACATCCATGCACCTTTACCCATTCCCTCTCTCTCTATGCTCACATTCACAGAACTATTCCACCATGCAGCCCTCACACTCCCTCTCACTCTGATGCTTTGAACACAACTGACTACACACAGGGAGGGCCCTTGGTCTTGCAACCTCACTCCATCTTTGTCTCCTTCTAAGTATCTATGCTATGCAATCTCTGCACTCACTCCTTCATTCTCACTCAACCTCCACTTGTCTCCCTCATTGCAGGAAAAGAGAGCTCACAACAGGAGAGAGCGAGCCAGGACAGGAGGAGGGCCGCCCTCATTAGCCCAGCTCACCCCCTGGGAGGAAGGTGTCCTGGAGTTGGGGAAGGAGAGACAGGTGCATCCCCGCAAGCTGGTGACAGAATAGTTTTCCATCTCTCTCATTGGCATTGCATGAGTCGCTGATAATGATTCTGAAGCTACATCATATGGACTTATGATCATCTGCACTATTCAATGTGCATGTAACCTTGGCATCACATCTCTAACTTTTTCCTTGACTCCCGCACAGGACCATCGAGAGCCCCTGTCCCCACTGTGCAGGAGGAAGAGCCTGAGCGGCCAAACTCCTCAGAGGAATCTGCAACCTCTGAGGGCACAGCGTCAGCAGAAATAAGCGCACCCAGCACCAGCGCAAACACTCACACCTCGGTGGGACCTTCGGGACATAGAGTAGTGTTGTCACCTGGTGTATCACAGCTCACAAGTAAGCATCAGCAGATTGTGGAGACAGGGACAGCAGTGAAGAGTGTAATGATATCAGCAAATAGTGATGGTATTTGCCTGTTTGATTATGATGCCTTACCAGCATAGTTGCCTGATTGATTACTTATGCCTGACCAGCAGAGGGCATGTGACAGAGACAAGCAGTTTAGTTTTAGTTTCGTTTTAGATGGATTTCTAGCATGGTGTCTCCTGTAAGGCTGTTAACCAGAGTTGAACAAACTTTAGATTAAAAGACATTCTCTTTCATAAATGTCTCGTCATTGAACCCACAAAGAAATCAATACAGAGAGTTCTCGTCGGAGGGCGCAGGGCTCTGCCAGCTCGGCTCCGCTGCATGTCGATCCTCTGCCTCTGGGTCCATCCGTAAGATCAGAGGTGATGGAACTCCAGGCACAGATGCATGAGTCTCTGGCAGGTTTTGTCTCTAGGGTCGCTGCGAGTGTGGAGCGAATGGAGGAGTCCATAGCGAACATGAGCAGAGCCTTTGTGGAGTCAGTGGCGCATGAACGCATCAACACAGAAAGGATGGCTACCTACGTGGAAATGATTGCTGCCTCCGTGGTAAGGGTGGCTACGGTGGAGGAGAGGGGGGCTACGTCCATGGAGGAGGTTAGTCCCCAGGGTATGGAAAACATGGTGAGTGTTCAGAATAGAATGACATCTCTTTTGGAGCGATGGGCATCTATTGAACAGAGAAACCAGACCTTCATGGAAGTCCTTCTGAGTAGGAAGGCCATTGTAGATATGGGTCCCCATGGCCCCCTTGATGTGCAGCAAGCTGCTCTCAAGCCACTTGCAGGCACTGAGGGGGACCTGACCCATGAGAGGGAGGTTGGTGGCTGACCTCAAGGAAGTGGGGGCTCCTCTCCAAGCGCTCACACTTCCATGCCACTGCAGAGCCCTCGGTCAGAGCCCCGCCAGAGTCCACACCCAATGGAGATAGAGGTCTCAAACCCTGCACAGCCGCAGGAGCAGCAGACTGCTGGCGAGCCCTCACAGGCTCACCACCCCAGAGGATGCCTGCCAAAGGTGTCGAGACAGGAGCAGCAGGAAAGTGAGCAAGGGGCCTCCACATCTGCTGAAGCCACAGGGGAACCACTATGTAGGAGCACGAGTGAGAGGAAAATAAAGCACAAATGGTCACAAGGGTAGTCGCTTGGGTGAAATGCTGTGTATTTTGTAAAAATGCCATCAGTTGTTTGTTTTTCATAAAAATTCTGATGGCAACTTCTGCAGTTGTGAGTGTGTCATTTCGCGAATGGGGCTGGAGGTCCTCTAATGCCAAGAGGGGAAGGAAAAAAAGGCCTCCCATGCTTCTGGTAGATGCCTCAGTTGAGGAAGCGCTGAGTGAGGGTGGGGAGAGGGGTCTCGCAAGAGGTTACACTGGAGAAGTGTGTGAGGCTCCAACCTTCCACAAGTGTGGTTAGGCCTGGTAAAAGTTGCCCCAGACCTGAGACAACAAAGTCCTGCCACCTGCAAATGATGACTGATCAAATATCCTCTTTAATGTTAGACCTGCAGCTGATAGTTAGCAAGCCAATAGTGTTCACGCCATGTTTCACAGGCGTGATCCCCACCAGGCGCGTTTTACGTGGGAAAAGGGTTAAACAGGCAAGCGCCTGTTAAAATGGGATTATAAAGGCCAATCAGTGTTTAAGGGCCCTAAAGACCAGTCCCGCCTGTTGCAGGCAGGACTGATTCAGGTCCATCAGACACAGCTAGGTTAAAATGGCGTGGAGGCGGGAAGCAGGCGGTGGGGGGGGTCCCGACCCCCAGGTTTTGCGATTTTAACCCCCCACACGCCTAAAAGCCTGCCTGTTGGCTGCGTTAAAATCGAGCCCATTAACTCTTTCTCTCTTCACAGATGCTGCTTGACCTGCTGAGTTTCTCCAGCATTTTCTGTTTTTATCTTAAAGGGGAGGGTTGATTTTGCTCTCCATTATAAATTTTGGAGTCCATTATTAAGGAGACAGTAACAGGACATTTGGATAATCATAATTTAATAGGACAAAGTCAGCATGGTTTTATGAAGGGGAAGTCATGTTTGACAAATTTCCTGGAGTTCTTTGAGGAAGTAACATATAGGGTGGATAAAGGGAAACCAGTGGACGTAGTGTATTTAGACTTCCAAAAGGTATTTGACAAGGTGCCACACAAAAGATTATTGCTTAAGATAAAAAATCACGGGATTGGGGGTAATATTCTGGCATGGATAGAGGATTGGCTCTCTAACAGAAGGCAGAGAGTTGGGATAAATGGTTCATTCTCAGACTGGCAATCGGTAACTAGTAGTGTTCCGCAGGGGTCAGTGCTGGGTCCCCAACTCTTTACAATCTATATTAACGATTTGGAGGGGGGGACCGAGTGTAACATATCAAAGTTTGCAGATGATACTAAGATGGGAGGGAAAGTAGTGAGTGAGGAGGACATAAAAAACCTGCAAGGGGACATAGACAGGCTAAGTAAGTGGGCAGAGATTTGGCAGATGGAATACAATACTGGAAAGTGTGAGGTTATGCACTTTGGCAGGAAAAATCGTAGAGCAAGTTATTATCTTAATGGCAAGAAACTGGAAAGTACTGAAGTACAAAGGGATCGGGAGGTCCTGGTGCACGAAACTCAAAAGGTTAGCATGCAGGTGCAGCAAGTGATTAAGAAGGCCAATGGAATGTTGGCTTTCATTGCTAGGGGGATAGAATATAAAAATAGGGAGGTATTGCTTCAGTTGTACAAGGTATTGGTGAGACCGCACCTGGAATACTGCGTACAGTTTTGGTGTCCATACTTAAGAAAAGACATACTTGCTCTCGAGTCAGTACAAAGAAGGTTCACTCGGTTAATCCCGGGGATGAGGGGATGGACATATGAGGAGAGGTTGAGTAGATTGGGACTCTACTCATTGGAGTTCAGAAGAATGAGAGGCGATCTTATTGAAACATATAAGATTGTGAAGGGGTTGGATTGGGTAGATGCGGGGAGGATGTTCCCGATGATGGGTGAAACTAGAACTAGGGGGCATAGTCTTAGAATAAGGGGCTGCTCTTTCAAAACTGAGATGAGGAGGAACTACTTCACTCAGAGGGTGGTAGGTCCATGGAATATGCTGCCCCAAAAAGCTGTAGAAGCTACATCATTACATAAATTTAAAACAGAAATAGACAGTTTCCTAGAAGTAAAGGGAATTAAGGGTTACGGGGAGTGGGCAGGAATTTGGACATGAGTCTAGGTTCGGATCGGACATGGCCCTGTGGGTAGCGGAGTGGGCCCAGGGGCCGTGTAGCCTGATCCTGCTCCTATTTCGTGTGTCTAATTCTGTTAGATTCAGGAGATGGTTCTGTGATAGTGGATTGGCGGTTAGGATCAGATCAGCCTACTCCTGCTCCTATTTCTTATGTTCTTATCCACATCCTGCTCATTACAGCTTTGAATCTCGGCCTGGAGAGACCTGTACATCAAATCTGCTGGAAAGAACAATGGAGAGATCCAGTGAAAGAGCTGAGAGTGCAGCCTCCACAGTCTCTTCTAAATTGATAGAAGGAAGGGCAAATCAAAATGAACCTGCAAAGTGCTGCTCAGTACCCAAAACTCCTTCACACAGTGTTGAATCTCTCTCTCTCTCTCTCTCAGAACGCGTGGTGCAAAAATGTCACCAACAAAAAAAGGCAGGAAGTGGTCGCCTTTAAATAGCGATCCCCCAGTCCCTTTCTGACTGCAAAATGCTCCCCTCAACCTGTCGTTGCTGGTGGCAGCCAGTAAGGCAGGGGGCGTCACTCAATATCGTGTCCGGGGCGATACCCCCCGGGGCGTTGCACACTCGACTGACGTCACGATCTGCCGGCGCAGTAGATCGTGGCGGTCGTGTTTAGCACCGCCGCAAAATGTCTAGTTAATTTTGCGAGTGGCACAAACACCGCTGCACCCGGGCGCTAGTTGCTTTGCGCCCCATTAGCGCCCTCTTAAGGTGCTAACGGGAGGCGCAAACAACTGAATTTTTCCCCCTTAGTTTTTAACACTTTAAACAGGGTAATGGTATTGTGTTTCTCCCAAACTGCAGACTTCTTGGAAACTCCAACCCTTTGCTTCAATAGGGCCATTGTCTCAGTTTAAACAACCAATTCCCATTTCAAAGGCTTGTATGGTGTTTACAGCTTGTGTTAACACTTCATCTTATCTCAGAAGCCTGTATTCTGTTTACAGCCTGTGTCATTGAGGCTTTTAGATTTTTAAACCCAGTTTTCATGTTTTAATAAAGTCAGAATTCTGTTCATAGGATGGTCTTTCTGAAATATGGCTATTTCTTTACACACCCCTCTTGACCAAAAAATGAGCTCATAACATCAGGGCAGAGTTTGGTCAATATTCCTCATAAGGTTACAATAGCATATTAATTTCACGATATGCACAATCATGTGCTACATGAAAATTCCTTTTTAGTCATCCTAGGACAATGTTTTGCCTTATTTTAAATTGAACACAATTTAAAAGGATGATAAGTACATAGTCATGCAATTAGCGAAACAACATGTACTTATAATGTCCAATCGGCAGATGTACGTTCCGTAGAGGTGAGTTATTCATACGAGTCAAGGAGACATCACTTGAAACTAATTGTAGCTTGACATGCTGTTCCTTCGATCCGGCGTGTGTACAGATGCGTGTTTTCGTAAAGGCTTTGCCAGGCACTCAGTTGATTCCTTCTTCATCCGCTGTGTCTTCCTCCTTCGTTGAAGTAACTCGTTGATCTTTCCTTGTTTCGGTTGTTGCTTTTCGCGAATCCAATTCCTGATGCGTTGCCAAGCATCGTGTCGAGGAGTCGGCGACACCTTCTGACTGACCGTTGTCAGTACTTCGATCGCATTCCTGTGTCGTGCTCCAAGCTGGGTCTTGAAAGACAGTGTTCGACTGCACCTTGTATAGTTCCTCCTTTTCGGTATCCCGCAGGATATCTTTTGATATTTTCTATAGAGACTGTTTTAAGAATATGCTTGCCATTTGGCTGGTTAATATGTGTTTGAACTGTTCTTTCGCTAATAACAGAATGTATTTGAACAGGTTTTTTCCACTTCAGTCTTAAACCAGGTTTTTGCTTGAACTTCTTTTCCTGTACCAATTCTCCTACTATGGGTTGTCATGCTTTATTTGTCAATTTTTTCTGCCTATTTGCTTCCCTTATCCTCTGATCAATTAGATGAATCTCCTCTGTTACTTCTTTTTAAAAATCTAACTCTTGCTGTTGGGTCAGGGACTCAGAGTGTGTAGAGGCAATAAAAGAACTATGGGTAAGCGGTGTATGCATCTCAACCCCATACATCAGATAATATGGAGTTTTAGGGGACACTGTCCCTGATTCAGATGTGGGCACATTATTGAGTGATAGCTGTACCTCTGGAATGATGGTGGTCCACTTATTCCCCCTAATTCTCAACAGTTTGACCAATAGCTTTTTTACTTCCTGGTTTTTACGTTCCACCAGCCCCGCTGATTGCGGATGACGTGGCGTGCTGTGCTCTAAGCCAGTCCCTCTTTGTTCGCAGTAGTCTTTGAAGACCTTGGATACAAAGGCTCCGCCTTGATCGGAGTGTAAGATTTTGGGTGCACCAGCTACAGTAATTATATCAGAAATAGCCCTGGCAAGTGCGTTTTCCGAAAGTTTTTGTGGAGACCAGCCAGCAGAAGGAAGTGCATCCATCTACACAAAGGAGAACATGTCTATATCCCAAAGACGGGGGAAGTGGTCCAATAAAGTCAATAAAGCATTTTCCCATTGGCTCATCAGCTTTCACAGGAGCCAATGGTGGTGGCTTAATTAGTGATGACTTATTGGTTAAATAGCATGGCTCACAATTTGACACGTATGTTTTACAGGCCTTAAGCATGCCTGGCCACCAATATAAGAGGGTCAATTTGCAGAATGTTGTTCTGGCACCACAATGTGCTTGACTTATGCCCTTGTGAGCTTCTTTTACAAGCTGTTCTTGTTTGTGTCTCGGGGGTACTTCTCAGTTTCCCTTGGGCAACTTAACTAGTACAATACCCGTAGGGGTTTCCGAGTAAAAGTACTTTGGTGGATATCCTGGTGGATTCTCTTTTATTGGGTCTAGTAGCTGAATTAGTTCCTCATCCTGATTAGCTGCCTGTTCTGCCCTAGTGATTACACTAACATTGGCAGGCCCCTCTCGAGGGGGTGTCATGCAGACCGAACATTTCGCTTGTTCGTCTGCAAGGCTGTTTCCTTTTGAGTGTACTGTCCCAGTGGTATGCCTGTTTACATGAATCACCTGACAATTCTGTTTCTCCATTCTCGAATGGAGAATTTCTTCCCACAATGACTTATGTTTTATGGGTTTACCCTTATGATTGGTAAAATTCGTTTGTTCCCAGAAAACTAGATTTTGTTATATCCTCTTTTACAGTAGTCACTATCCGTGCAGATTAGTGTGGGTTTAATAGGGTCTGCTTTTTCCTAAAGCATACCGTAATGCTGCGGCTTCAGCATATTGCTTATGGCCAAGGGGTATGGACAGTAATTCTTCTGGATAAAAAGAATAGGAATCTCAAAAAGTCCCTACTACTATCCCCATCCCAGCTGAGGATTGTTGGGATGTCCCTTTTTTAATCATCATTGAAGATCCATCACAGTAAATAACTTGATGGTATTCTGTGAGCGGTCTCATAGGTATTTGTCTGATTCCCTCCTCCGTATCATCATCCTCCATGATGGGGAGAGGTTCTATCTTTCCACATTGATTTGGATGGCATTGTAGATAAGGGTAGTATCTATTTATGAGTTTCTCGAGGAGGTCTTTGCCTCCCCCCTCTAGGCAAGTTCGATCAAGCTGTGTTCAAACATGTTTTTCCCTGTCATCCTGGTCTGTGTATGCTTCTACAGGTCTGGTTGAGATTTTAAGGTAATGTTTCATGTCTGGTCGTCCTATAATGAGGGAACAGGCCAATTGTGGTCCCAGTCCTACATCTAGGGTCACCATGATTCCATATATAGTAATAGGTATTTTGTAAAAATTAATTACTTTGGTTTTGTCTTGTGTGAATCCCCCTAATGATTTTTTACAAATTGGGCTTCCCAAATCTGTCCACTTAGTTTTTATAATTGCAGGATCTACTACAGTGTAATCAGATCCCATATTAAACAGGGCATTCACTTGTATATTTGTGGGCAAGGTTGCCAAGGCATAGGGGAATTCAAGAGGCCCTGGCTGGGTGCCAGGCCTCCAATCCTGGGATTGTTCATCCTCAGGATGCTGAGTTTCATTTGCTGCTTTGTCTTTAATTACTTTAACTGATTTTTGCTCCTCTTGGGGGTTTCATGTTTTCCAGATCACTGAGGGGGTTTGTCGGACCGTTTATTATCTTGATGATCCTCCTGTTGGAGTGGACATTGGTTCTGCCGGGAATCTTTTTGATCCCAATTTCATTTTTCTCGGTACCCTCCCATGGCTCTCTGAAAGTTTTGGCCAGTGTAAAAGCTGTCCCCATAGGGAGTCCACTGCCCTTCGCTTTCCTTTCGAGGTCTAGCCCCTCATCTATCCCATCTTTCTGGGGAGAAATCTTTCTTGTATTGTGGGTGAGTTGGGGGTGTAAACCTTCTGGAATACCCTCTTGGGGGTCCCGAGCCACGACTTTGTGTCTGGGCGGTGTTGTGTCTGAGTATAATAAGACACAGACTGCAGGAGAAACGGTACAACAGGTGTTTACTCAACGTGGCTCACAGTGGAACTGACTGTACAGATTACTACTCAGTGCTATATACAGGTGTGGTCACTGCTGGTACTGCAGTATACATGAGCTGTAAAAAGTAGTTCCCCCCTTAAAGGTATATACATTACAATTCCTCCCCTTTTAGATTAACAGTACCATAACACTCATTTAACAATTAAATATCAAACTAATTACAATTAACACTTTTAACATGCAACATTAGCTGAAAATAATCTATTATATATTCAGTCTTTGGGGAGGCTTCCTGATCCTTTCTGGATAGTGCCTTTCCCGAGTGTCTTGCTCTTGGTGCGGAGGCGATTCTGGTCCCCTGTCGTCGGTTGGTTCATCAGCTTCTGATGCTACTGTTTCTGGGGTAGATGCGACCTGTATGTCGGGTTCATCACCAGGTACGTATGGGCGAGGCATGGGGTTGACTTGTTCCTGTGACTCTAGGATCTGGTCAGCATGGCGTCTCACGATGCTCTCCCCAATGTCCACTGTGTACATTAGTGGGCCCTGCCGTGTGCATATCGTTCCTGGCTGCCATTTTTCTGTTCGGTAGTCGCGGGCCAAGACTGGTTGCCCTACATTGAAGCTCCTTGTTGGCTTCTCATGGATGTGCTGGAATTGCTTACTCTCAACATCTCTTCGTACGTTTGGTCTGAGCAAATCCAGGCGAGATCTTAACCTTCGGTTAAAGAACATCATGGCTGGGGCCTGGTTGGTGACTGCATGTGTCGCATTCCAGTAGGTGAACAGGAAATTGTCCACCTTGTGCTGCAGCGGAATGTTTCATTGTTCATAGCCTTTATTGCCTTCTTAAAGGTTTGTACGAACCTCTCAGCCAATCCATTTGTGGCTGGATGATACGGGGCGGGTGTGTAATGCCTTACCCCATTCTTTTTCAAGAACCTCCGGAACTCTTCGGACACAAACTGTGGTCCGTTGTCGGAGCAAATCTGTACTGGCAAGCCATTCCTGGCAAAAATGGTCCGTAGGACTGCAATAGCTTTCTCCGTGGTGGTGGAGGACATTTAGATGACCTCAGGCCATTTCGAGTGTGCATCCACGGCTATTAAAAACATTGAGTCCATGAATGGACCAGCAAAATCAATATGCACCCGTTGCCATGGAGATGAGGGCCACTCCCATGGGTGTAGAGCGGCCTGTGGTGGTGCATTTTGGACTTTCTGGCATCCTGAGCAGCTCTTGGTCAGGTCCTTGATTTGTTTATCGATTTCCGGCCACCACACATAAGTCCTGGCTAGGCTTTTCATTTTTACCTCTCCCAGATGACCCTCATGAAGCTCATTGAGCACTGTATCCCTTAACTTGGGTGGAATTACCACACGGGATCCACACATCAAGGTCCCCCGGCACACCGACAGCTGTTCTCTCTTTGTCGAGAATGCTGGCAACAGTGAGTCGCCATGTGCTGGCCATCCCTTCACTGTCAAATCATATACCTGAGACAGTGTCGGGTCATTTTGGGTTTCCTTTTCGATACAAGCTTTAGTTACCGGTAGGTATTCAACTACAGTCAAATGGAATATTTCGACAGGATCCACTGCTGGTGCTTCCTCTGCAGTAGGCAGTGGCAGGTGTGATAGTCCATCATCATTTCCATGCTGTTTCGTGCCCTTATATTCAATCTCATAGTGGTGCGCCCCTAGAAAAAGTGACCATCTTTGTAGTCGTTGCGCAGTCATCACCGGAACGCCCTTCTTCGGATTAAAAATGGAGACAAGAGGCTGGTGATCAGTCAGCAAGGTGAATTTCTGCCCGTGCAGATAGTGATTGAACTTTTTCACTCCCCACACTAGGCTGAGGGCCTCCCTGTCAATCTGGGCGTAGTTACGCTCGGCTGAGGTTAGTGATCATGACGCAAAGGCTATTGGCCTCTCTGAGCCGTCCGAGAATTTGTGCGACAGCACCGCTCCAATGCCGTAGGGTGACGCATCACATGCCAACCGAATTGGTAATGCTGGGTTGTAATGGGCCAATACCTCTTTCGATGTGATTAGTGTTTTGCTCTTCTGGAAAGCTCGTCTACATTCATCACTCCACTTCCATGGCACCCCAGTTTGCAGTAGGGTGTTCAGTGGGTGTAGTATTGTAGACAAATTTGGCAAGAACTTATGGTAGTAGTTTACCAGCCCGAGGAACGACCTCAGTTGTGACACATTTTCCGGTGCTGGAGCCTTGACTACTGCCTCAATCTTCTCTGGGGACTTATGTAACCCCTCATTATCGATAACGTGGCCACAATACGAGATCTGTTTCCTAAAAAACTCGCATTTGGGGCGGTTAGCTCGGAGCCCATATTCCTGCAATCTAGTGAGCACCTGCTCCAGGTTGGCAAGGTGATCACTGTCATTTTCGCCCGTGACCAGGATCTCGTCCAAATAATCAAATCAAAATCAAATCAACTTTTATTGTCATTGTTAGTGCACAAGTGCAGTACAACGAAATGTAGGCTTGCGGCTCCCGAGAGTGTACATTGAGATTAAGACATTTAAACATTCAACATACATTTGGCTTGTAATACATTAACATAAACATAACCATAATAAAGTGCATTGGCAGATGTGCAGGCTTTAGAGTTTATTTGTAGAGTTCAGTAGGATGACAGCCCTGGGAAAGAAGCTGTTCCTAAATCTGGTCGTACGGGTGCGAATGCATCTGTAGCATCTCCCAGATGGCAGGAGGGCAAACAGACTGTGGCTGGGGTAGGTAGGGTCTTTGATGATGGACCGTGACCTCCGTAAACAACGTTTCTGGTATATGTGCTCTATGGTCGGTAGCCGGGTGCCGGTAATGCGTTGGGCAGTTTTGACTACCCGCTGCAGGGCTTTCCGGTCATAGTAGCTACAGCTGCCATACCATACTGTGATACAGTTTGTCAGGATGCTCTCTATTGTGCAGCGGTAAAAGTTAGAGAGGATCAGGGGTGACAGGTTACATCCCTTCAGCCTCCTTAGGAAATATAGGCGCTGCTGGGCCTACTTCACCAGAGAGGAGGTATTGAGGGACCAGGAGAGGTCTTCCGTGATGTGGACTCTGAGGAACTTAAAGCTGTCCACCCTTTCCACCACAGCCCCATTGATGTGGATGGGGGTGTGACTTCTGCCTTTAGACTTCCTGAATTCCACACTGGGTCCCTGGAATCCCTTGCAGGACTTGTTTCATTGCCCTCTGCCAAACAGCCGGAGCTGATGCTACCCCGAATACCAGCCGGTTGTATTGGTAGAGACCTTTATGGGTGTTGATTGTGACGTATTTTTTTGCTGCTTCTTCTACCTCCATTTGCAGATACGCCTGGGCCAGATCAATCTTAGTGAAGCATTTCCCTCCAGATAGCGAGGCGAAAATATCTTCAATCCGCGGAAGTGGATATTGTACGGTGTGAAGGTCCGGGTTCACTGTTACCTTAAATTCCCCACAGATGCGAACCTTCCTTGGTTCCCCAGGCATGCTGCTCAACGACTTTTTCATCACAGGGATGATGGATGTAGCCCACTCGCTCCAGTCTACCTTGGACAGTACACCTGAACGTTCCAGACTCTCCAGCTCTGCTTCGACGGCTGGGCGGATCGCATAAGGTACCGGTCTGGCCCTAAAAAATTTTGGTCTTGCGTTTTCTTCAATTTTAATCGTCGCTGCCATGCCTTTTAGTGTTCCGAGTCCTTGCTGGAACACTTCTTTCGCATCAGTTAGGATCTTTGACAGTCGCCCAGGTGTGACGTCATCATCCTTTTTGTCAGCCACAGTCAGTGCCTGTATGGAATGCCAATCCAGTTGTATTTTCCGGATCCATTCACGTCCCAGTAATGGTGGTCCTCCATCTTGCAATACATACAGGTCTAGTTTTGGTGTTTCCTTACTGTTATATATAACGGTCACCCTTATTTTTCCTTTCGGGTAGACTTTTTGCCCTGTGTACGTCTTCAAAATAACTTTTGTGTCTCTCAAGGGTATGTGTGAGAATAGCCGCTCGTAGTCCTGTCGGTTTATGACTGTTAAGGCTGATCCTGTGTCCAATTCCATCTTTACCTGGACTCCTGCTATCTTGAGAGTGACCCAAATGGTTCGGTGATCCTCCGTTGTGATCACATTATGTAGTTTCAGACAACTCAGTTCCCTGCTTTCGGAGTCGTTATCACTCTTTTGTTCGTCTGAACTATTCTCCGTCATCTTATGTACCTTCTTGTACTTTCCTTTGGTAGGTTTCTTATTGCTGGTTTTCTTTCCCGACCTGCAGACTCGTGCTATGTGTCCTACTTTTCCACACTCTGCACACTTTGTCTTTGAACCAGCAATCATTCTGGTCATGTGTTGTTCTGCCGCAGCGATAGCACTTCTCTGTTCCATATGACATTTTGTTTGTGCCATATTCTTGCGGTCTCTGTTGTATCTCTGCAGCGCCCCATGCTGCTGCTTCATATGATACCGCAATGCTGAAAGCCTTTTGCAGCGTAAGGTCCTTTTCAGATAAAAGCCGTTTCTGGGTTCCTTCACTTTGAAGCCCACACACAAACTTGTCCCTTAAGGTATCTGCCAGTCCCGCTCCAAACTGGCAGTGTTTTGATAGTTTGCGCAGTTCTGTTAAATAATCAACATTGCTTTCATCCTTATGCTGGTTCCGTTTGTGAAACTTGAATCTTTCTGCTATCAGCAGTGGTGTGGGGTTTAAATGTCCCTGTAGTATCGTTACTATGTCTTCAAAACTCTTTTCCATTGGCTTCGTTGGGGTTACTAGATTTCGTAATAAACCATATGTCTTTGCGCCCATTAAATTTAACAATACCGACGCTTTCTTGTCATCTGACACCTCATTTGCCTTGCAGTACACCTCTATTCGTTCGACATATGTAGTCCAATCTTCGACTTCATTGTCAAATGCGGTGATACTGCCACTCTTCGGCATTTTGGGTGTG
Organism: Somniosus microcephalus; assembly: GCF_052327205.1. Lineage (NCBI taxonomy): Eukaryota > Metazoa > Chordata > Chondrichthyes > Squaliformes > Somniosidae > Somniosus > Somniosus microcephalus. Next base: position 133,854,179 of record NC_140993.1, read on the forward strand.
GTTTAAAATGGCATCTCCCAATGGCTTAAAATGGCATCTCCCGCGCTTTCCTTCCTCCCCCGCTGCTGCCAACGGCGCTCCCGGCGGTTCTCGTGGCAATGGCGGTGCCCTGTAGGTTTCGCGCGCTTCTCCTGAGCTGCTGCCAACGCCGCTCTCGGCGGTCCTCGTGGCAATGGCGGCGCCTCGTGGTTTTCTGCGCGTCTCTCTCTCCCTCTCTCCGACGCTGCTCAGCCCCTGAACACCGGCTGTGCCCTGTGCGCTCTGCCCGCTCTCTCTCTCCCCCTTTGACGCTGCTCGGCCCTTTGCTGTGCCGCTCGGTCGGGCTCTAGCCTGCCGCTGTCCGGGAAGGGTCTGCGCACTACCTGTTGTTAGCCCGTTTCGCTGGACCACCTTGAATGAAAAGCCAAGCCTGGCTCTCGACAGCCTCCCCCGCAATTCTCGAGTCTCTGCTGGATGACTGGGTGGTTGCCCGTGGTCGACGCCCGAGTCTCTGGCCTTGACCTCCAATCCACTGATCTCCAGGAACGAATCCCCGGGAGGTGATGCAGAGTTGCAGGTAGGTTCGAACTTGCCTTCTCGCCAATGTTGTGTCTGAGTATAATAAGACACAGACTGCAGGAGAAATGGTACAACAGGTGTTTACTCAATGTGGCTCACAGTGGAACTGACTGTACAGATTACTACTCAGTGCTATATGCAGGTGTGGTCACTGCCGGTACTACAGTATACATGAGCTGTAAAAAGTAGTTCCCCCCCTTAAAGGTATATACATTACAGGCGGGGTGGACTTGAGACTTGGGTCTATACAGTCCTTCTTTTTGAGTACCAAAGGAACCTTCTCCGTTTTTTTTTATCCCTAGTTTCTGATCTCATTATAGGTTTAGTTTGGGGTAGACCTAAGAGGTCATGATTTAATTGGATAATGCGATTGACATTATCCCATCTTTGTTGGTTATCTCGATAATTGTTTAGAGCACCCTCACAGGCAAGTTTGAGGGCTGTATTTTGGTATTGATTGGCCAGACAACCGTGGATAATGTCCCAGTTATCCTGTGTGAGTACTTTGCCTATTCTGTAGGCAGCTACCAGCCCTTTAATTGTGGCTGTATTAGTGAATATTTCCTTGATGGAACCCATTACATGCCCTCCCTGAGTTGCCGTAAGAACATAGGCGTATATTTGAATCCAGCTGTTACACTGGTTTAATGGGGGAATTAAGTCTGAACTTAGTATCATTTGCAGTAGTTGCCTCAGGTGTTGGGCATTCCAATCTTGGCAACAGGTTTCCAATTTATCAAGGTTAGTTAGAATCCAGCAGGTTTTTTCCTGGCTGTTGTTTCCCAGTCTACCACACATTGTGTAGATAGAGCTCAGGCTTACTTGACCTAGGGGCGCAATGTGTGGTTGCTGGGGTTGGCCTACTGGACCATTAATCATTGCACCTCCAGCATTTAGATAAGATTGAGCTAGTGCCTGTTGGCATTGATTATAATGGATTCTAAGCTGTCTATAGTTTCTTCAAAGATTCTGGTCATTTATTTCATCATGAGCGTGCCACCTTAACTGGAATCCATGGCCCCCAGGAGCATAGGCTGCTCCGGGTCTTGCTATTTGGCCATGGTTGCCTCCACCTTGTTGGGCACCATTCATTAGGCCTCCCAATTGTGCAGGTGTGCACCTTATCAGTAAGGAATTTAGTGGATTTGGAGTATTTGTTTGATTATCCCACTGGATATTCTGTATCCCCTGGTTTTGGTGATCAACATCAATTGTGCCATGAATTCTAACAGCTCCGTTGGCATCAAGGCCTTCTATTTCAAAAATTATCACTTGGTTTTGTGGAGGTACAGGGATAGGATTATTTCCCCTAATAAAGCAATCATTTGAATTTCCTAATAAAAAGACTTGGCCAATTCCGACAGAGTTTGCCATTTCGTCAGGACCTAACCTCGGTTAGGGTTTAATATGAACTTTATAAGAAATTTATAGACCTCAATGGTATATTGAGGGAGTTCTGATTTAAGTTCTACAAGGCCTGATCAGAGTCTTGTCATCTCTAGAGACTTAAACCTGGGTCTTAGTACCACTGTCAGTAAAACACTCCTTCTATACTTAATAATAATCTACAGGATGATATAGATATAAATATAAGTATAGGTTCTGTATCAACTCGTTAACACACACATTGGGCGGCAACTGAAGGGATAATTACTAGCCCTAGCCCTTTTCGCGCTACCCCAGATCAGACGTATTCCCCAAACGTTCACCTTCAACTAAAGTTAGAGATAGCCAAATTCTATAAGATGCTTAATTGGGTCTAAAGGTCCAGGCTATCTTTCTCTAAAGGAAAGGAACAACTTGAAGATGTTACCATCCTCCAGATAGCACTTTCAATAAGTTTAACTAGACTGTAACCTTCTGGATATTATGAGGGTCTGGAATACTCCCCCAGAATTTTGTAACTCCTCACCAAAGAGTGTACAGAGATTGAGTTTGCGAGTTTGATACAGAAGTACTCTGTGAGACAATTCTAAAAATATATAGATTTATTAAAGAACCGACATGTAGTTAACTGCTGGTGATTTCAGTCACAACATTAACAGTTCAAGATACAAATAGCTTACATTACTTATTCTCAGAGATCCTTATTCTCAAATCTTAACTTCGTTACATTTATACATTTCTACTTCTTTCTTAATCCAGGATATCCACCAAAATCAAATAACAGTACCTTTTGATCCCCGAGACTCAAAGAGTTAAAAACTTACAGAGCCTGCCTCTGAAGTTAAGAATCGCTTGCCCCTTCCAGCGACTTCTGACTTCCTATCTGAAAGTTCCATATTTTATACCCTTTCTCAGTGGTATATCCTTTGATGTTTTCTGTTGATGTAAGCTAATTATCTCTAGTCATTCTTTCTGTTGACTTCTTTCTAATCTTACTGTCAGTTCAGCTGTTAACTTGCAGAAACCTGTCTTTACCTTTAGGTGTTCAAATTTTATCATAAAAATGGTTATGACAGATGTATCTATTTGATGCCATTCTTACAAAGTTCTTTCATTCAATTTCTAAATCACCTTAGCTGGTTATAAGCCAGGCGTAGGGATTGATTTTGCCAGGCCCAAGGAGGAGGGATTGGAGGCATATGAGGTGTTAAAATTGCAAAAAATGGCGGGTGGGCCCCATCCCGCCTCCGAGCAATTTTCCCACATGCTTGTTTTCTGACTCCATTTCCATCCCACCTCCAAGAGGCGGGATAGGCCCTTAAGGCCCTTAACAACCACATAATTGCCTCCATAATCCCATTTTGAAAGGCCTTTCTGATTTCACCACTTCTCCCACGTCCTGCACACCTCCTCTGGAACACACCAGTGAATCCTGCGGCCTCACTATTGGACTGCTTACTAACAGCTGCAGCTCCACCATTAAAAAGGAGTTTTCACCAATCATCATTTGCAGGTGGCAGAACTTTGTTGTCTCAGGTCTGGGAGAACTTTTAGCAGGCATACCCATTGTTGTGGAAGTTTGGAGCCTGACACCCATCTCCAGTGTGACCTCCTGGGAAACCCCTCTCGCCACCTTGACTGAGCGCTTCCTCAATGGAGGCATATACCAGAAGCATGGGAACCATTTATTTCCTTTCATGCTGGACATTAGATTCGGAGAAAGACCAGCCGTGGCAGCAGCAGAACCATGAACAACAGCAGCACCAACAGCAGCAGCAACAACAGGAACGCCAAGCTGCTGCTCACCCACCTTGTAGGAATTATTAGCGGGGTTGGGGTTATTGTCTCTGGCCAGCCAGAAGCCTCTGAGCTGCTCCAGGAACCCCCGTGTGGTTTCGAATCACTCCCCTATTCCTGGTTCTGACCGCCGGACTTATTCAGTAGCGATGTAGACAGAAAAACGTGACTCGTGATTTGATGCAAAACAGACCAGTATTTATTGAAACAAAAAGAAAGAAACAACTTAAAAATAATCGATACAACACACTTATGCCTGATACAGCATTTTTGCTTAACACAACACTGTTACTTCAATACAGCACTTTTAATACAGCACACTTAGTGTTCACTACAGCACTTTTCTGCTTAGTGCAACACTGTTACTTAAATATAGCACTTTTAATACAGCACACTTAGGCCTAGAAATTCAGTTGGCTGCGCCAGGCGTTAGCGCCTTAGGAGGAGCAGATCTTGAGCGCTAGGCACTTAGTGCCCGGGCGCTGCGCGATCTGCGCCTCGCCCCAACTTCAGTAGACATTTAGCGCCGGCGCAAAGTCTTTGCGCGCGCTCAGCTGCGCGCGCAGATCATGACATCATTTCGTCGTGCAACGCCCTTTGTGCGCCCGGAACCGGAACTTCACTCGCGCCACCCCATTGTGCGCCGGGCGGCCCTAACGACTGTGAAGTGGAACGGTACACAGCCGAGGCGGGCCGCGGGGAGCGCAAATTAAAGGGCACTTACCATGCACTATAAATGGCAGCCATTTTGCAGCATTCACTCTTGTGCAACGGATTTTTGGAGAGAGACCAAGGAAGAGAGCTTACTGCTTTGGCCCAACACTAGGACAGGTATTTTTGGCTTCAGGCCAGAGCTGTGCAATTCTCTTTGCCTTCATTGAGATCTCAGTGTTTGCCAGCATATTATGGGGGCTGCATTGGGTGCCAACGCTGAGTTTCAGCCTTATGTCGGAAGGGCTTACAGACGCCGTGAGAGAGTGGCAGCCCTGGCTAGATGCAGAGGGGGCAAAAGGCGTCGCCAAGTGAGGCCTTACCCACCCAGGGTATACCGCCAGCAGTTCTCCTATCTCAACATGTCTGCCGCGCAGTGTGTTAGGAGGCTGCGCTTCAGAAGGGAGGTGGTTGCAGACATCTGCCAGCTGCTTCACAGAGATCTGCGTCCACAGCTGATGCGCAGGACGTCTCTGTCGGTGGCAGTGAAGGTGACGGTGGCTCTCAACTTCTATGCAACCGGCTCCATCCAATCTGCTACTGGGGACATCGCTAACATCTCCCAGTTCGCCGTGCATTGCTGCATCCGCCAGGTGACCAATGCCCTTTTCAGAAGGAGACGTCAATTCATCTCCTTCCCCATGACCCTGGACAAGCAGCAGCAGCGTGCAGTGGGATTTGCAAGAATAGCGGGCTTCCCCATGGTGCAGGGCGCCATTGACTGCACGCATGTGGCTTTGTGGGCACCTCTGGAGCATGCCGAGGATTACCGCAACCGGAAGGGCTACCATTCCCTCAACGTACAGCTGGTGTGTGACCACAGGCAGCGCATCCTAGCTGTCAATGCCCGCTTTCCAGGCAGCAGCCACGATGCCTTTATCCTGCGACAGACAACTGTGGCTGACATGTTCCAGGCACAGCCTCACCCAAGAGGATGGCTTATCGGGGACAAAGGCTATCCTTTGTGTACCTGGCTCATGACCCCGCTCCGCGCGCCCACGACCCCTGCTGAAGAGGCATACAACGAGAGCCATCAAGCGACCAGGAACCTCATCGAACAAACAATCGGCATCGTGAAGCAACGGTTCCGCTGTCTGGATCGCTCCGGGGGAGCCCTCCAGTATTCGCAGGAGCGAGTCTCCCAATTCGTCGTCGTTTGCTGCATGCTGCACAACCTGGCTATCCGCAGGACTCAGGCACTGCCACCTCACGTTGGACCACCACCTCAGGAGGAGGAGCAGGAGGAGCATGAGGAGGAGGAGGACGAGGAGTACCAGCCCAGGAGGGAGGCAGAAGGTCCAAGGGCCGCCCGTCAGCGGCTTATTGAATGTCACTTCTAGGCCCCCTGTCAGGGAATGGCTTGTGCCAATGAAAGAACATGATTGCAGCCGCTGCGCAAGCCCTCAGCCGGTTAAGGCAACAAACACTTCAAAGGTCAAACATGGACAATGTGAATAAATTAAATGGTTTATTGTACAAACTCAGGGCCCTTCCCACATGAAAACCAAGAACACACGAAACCCCCAAAAAACACTCACACACATGAGTCACTCCCACAACCTGGGGAGGATTAACCAAAGATGTAAATAAAAATGGCCTCATCCTCGGCCTTCAAAAAACAACCATTCCACAAAACACAACATTTGGACACACCCTCTACTTTGTGTCCCGCGAGGGCGATGCCCTCTGCAAACTTTGCCGGCCCCTGGACGCCCTGCTGCTGCTCCTCAAAGTGAGGCCAGTGGCTGCTGCAAGGCTGGGGGAAGGCTCCTGAGGGGCACATGTCGTGACGGCAGATGCCCTTGGGGGTCGGCCTAGACGAGGCCTGGCCCTCGAGGGGCCGGCTGGTGAATGCTGCAGCTGTGGCTGGCCAGCATCAGTCGCTGCAGCAGCTCGTGGCAGCTCCACTGGGGGAGTGGCAGTGGCGGCTGGAGCAATGGGGGCAAGCTGGCGGATGGCAGGCGCTCGCTGGTCGCCTGAGACACTGGCACTCGGCCGGGCCAGCACTGCAGCATGCGCACCAATCTGCCGAGGGACAGACCGCTGTGCTGCTGCAGCGCGCCGGGTGCCCTGGCGATGCCTGGCTGACACAGTGAGTGTGGCAGCAGTGAGTGCCCGTGTTGACCTGTTCAGTGACCGCATCAGAGCACCCAGTGACTGCACGGCACCACTGATCACCTGGCCACTCGCTGCCTGAGCTGCCCCGAATTCCGCCAAACTGGTGGCCTGTGAGGCCCCGAATTCGGTCACACTCCGAGACAGGGACTCGATGGCCTCAGGCATCCGTGACACTACCCCCATGAGCTCCGTGTGCCGGCGCTCCGAGTCCGCGGACATGTCCTCGAGGCGACGCATCTCCAGACTGGAGGCCGGACTCTCCCTCTGGGGAGAAGGCCGCCGAGCTGGCCGACCCTTCCTGCGTTGCTGGACGCCGCTGGGCCCAGCAATTGGACTCCCCTCCGACCCTTCCCCCCTCTGGGGAGAAGGCCGCTGAGCTTCCACCCCCCTCCCGTGTTTCTGCAGGTCGCTGGTCCCAGGAGCTACACTCCCCTCCGACACTTCCCCCACGCTCCCCTCCAGGGAAGACGTCTCCCCTACAGTGGCATGGCTTGCCGCGGCTGAGGGTTCCCCTGATGGGCCGCCTTCCTCTTGCTCCTCCTCCTCCTCCTCTTCTGAGGGGCTGTCACTGGCAACTTCAGGGACCTCCTCCTCACCATCTGAAAGCAGGAAGGCACAAGAGTAGCTTTAGAGTGAGGAGAGGGCGTCAGCGAGGGATGCATGAGTGGTGGCATTCAGCGCATTGGTCGGACAGTGGCAAAGGATGTAGATCTGATGCGCAAGTGGGAAGAGAGAGGTCCAAAAAATGATGTCCTTACCATTGGTGCCCAGAACAGGGTCGGCATCTCCAGATGCAACGGGGCCAATCACCCGGGCACCCATGATGCGCTCCACGCGCTGTTGCAGGTCGGTGAGCGGCTGGATCTGGGGTCCGCCTCCCCCGGTCACAGTCTGGCTCCTCTTATTATTGGCCAGCTTGGCCTGCAAGAGAAAGGACGGCCTCTAAGTACAGCGTGTAGCCCTGATCTTGTGTGCACTGCCTCCCATGGTCGAATAGCCTGGCCAGTGTGTAGCCCTGATCTTGTGTGCACTGCCTCCCATGGTCGAATAGCCTGGCCAGTGTGTAGCCCTGATCTTGTGTGCACTGCCTCCCATGGTCGAATAGCCTGGCCAGTGTGTTAAGTGTACAATGTGCAATGGATGTTCATGACTGACCCATAGCTGCTGCATGAGGGCTGGCCATTAGGGCTTTCAGGTCCCTTTGCCCATAATGTGAGGTGCACAGGCAAGGATGAGGAGGACACTGGAAAGGGTACTCACCCTGACAATCCTGGCGAGGTCATTTAGTTTCTTGCGGCATTGTACCGCGCTCCTGGGAACCTCACTGTTCGATGTCACCCTGGTGGCGACACGCCTCCAGGTTCTCCGGTAGACGCGGGTCGGCGGCTTCCTCCCATTGTCTGGGAACAAAATATGGCGTCTCTTCTCCACAGCGCTAACCAGCACCCTCAGATCAAGCTCTGAGAAGCGCTGCGCTCGTTCACGGGCCTTCTCCATACTTTGAGGCGCTATATGGGTCCAGCAGCAGTGTTCAGGCCTAGCTGGAGGGCTCCAGTGTGCAGGGCGTGGCAGCAGACCAAGTCGACCCTTCCCCCTTAAGAGCTGGCCGGCGCCAGGGTGTTTGCTGTCAATCAAGAAATGGCCGCACCTGCGCTGCGCCCGGCCTCGGCGGTATCGCTCAGCACCTCCGGCTTAGCGCCTATAGAGAGCCGTGCATCGCCAGTTTTAGCGCTTGAGCAAACTCTTAAGGCGAAGCTAATGAATATCGGCGAAGTGGCCTCGAATTTGCGCCGGGCGCAAACTTTAGCGGCCGCCCGACTTTACCGCCCCAAAAGTGGCTATAATGAATTTCTAGGCTTTAGTGTCCACTACAGCACTTTTCTGCTTAGTGCAACACTGTTACTTAAATACAGCACTTTTAATACAGCACACCTCACCTTCCTCCCCCACAGCTGCCAGGATTTTCTCCAGCAGGGGCTTTACTGTTAAGGGCTTCCCGTCGGCGGAGGTATATCTGCGACGGGACCAGATGGCCAGGTATTCCGTACACGAGTTGCAAGTGAACATGCTGTCAGAGCAAATCGTGTACGGGGTCGGGAAGATTTCGGGGTGGGTAACCACGTACATCACCGCGGACAGTTCAGCCTGTTGGGTGCTCATGGTGTTGGGGAGCTTGATTGCCAAGGCAATGTTTGCCATTGGGTCATAAACTCCACAACCCGTGAGTCGTTTGCCAGCAGATACCATGCTGGAACCGTCTACATAGATTTCACGGCCTGAGGGATGTATCCCGGCCCGTAAACCTACGTTCACCTCCCATACCCCTTCTATGGAACACCGATGGGCTGTTCCAGGATATACCATATTGGCCGCAAGCTTTGGCTCACAAAGGCCCCTCACCCTCAGATCCATCTGCGAGAGGAGGAGGGTCCAGCGTGCAATGCGGGCACTGCTCACTGTCCCATCTTTAATCCTCTCATCCAGAAGCATCTGGGTGGGTGTGTGGTGTGTGAGGAGGGTGATGGGAGAGATGCCTGTGAAAATCAAAGATCTTTTCACAGCCCAATGTGTGGCCAAAAGGTGCCGTTCACAGTTGGAGTAGCTCCTCTCCACATCCGTGAGGACTCTGGAGGAGTAGACCACGGGCCTTAGCCTGCCATGCCGCTCCTGGAGCAGCACAGCACTGAGACTATCCCTGCTGGCTGCTACCTCCAAGAAGAACTCTTTCCCCCCATCTATGGCCCCTAGAGCTGGTGCAGTCTGCAAGTCTCCCTTGCGTTTAACAAATGCTGCCTGGCAACCCTCATCCCAAAGCCACTCCACTCCCTTATGTAGGAGTCGGAGCAGAGGGGCTGCTGTGGCTGCATAGTCCTCAATGAAGTCTCTGCAGTACCCCATTAGCCCTAGAAATGACCTCACACCCCTGACTGTGTTAGGGACTGGTAACTTTTGTACCGCTTCTCTCCTAGCCTTATCTATGGCCCTTTCTCCAGCGTGGATGGTCAGACCCAGGAATTTGACCTCCTGCTGGCCGATCTGCGCTTTCTTTGGGTTTACCTTGAAACCCCTTTTCCTAAGCAGCTCCAGCAGTTTGGCTAATAGTGAGCCGTGCTCCCCTCCTGAATCAATGAACAGGAGCAGGTCATCCACGTATTAAACCAACTGTGCGGGCTGGCTGAAATCTTTTAAACTATCTGCCAAACACTGGTGGAAGATGCTGGGGCTGTTATGAAAACCTTGTGGCAAGCAGTTCCACGTGTACTGTTGCCCCTTAAAGGTAAAAGCAAACTTATACTGATCCTCCCTCCTTAAAGGGATGGACCAAAACCCGTTAGAAATATCCAGCACCGTGAAAGTGGTCGCGGATGCTGGAATACTCCCTATCAGGTCGGCCACTGCTGCCACCGTGGGTGCACAGGCTGGGATATTGCTGTTAAGCAGCCGATAGTCCACCGTGGCTCTCCATGTATTGTCCGGTTTTCTGACCGGCCAAAGTGGAGAGTTAACATGGGTGGCTATGGGCCTCAACACTCCCTGCTGCACCAAAGAGGACATGGCTGCCTCCATGTCGGGTTCTGCCTCTTTGGGGGAATTGTACTGCTTTTGGGGCCGGGCCATGGGGTCCCCATCCACTCTAACCTCAAACCCTGTGACCCTCCCGCAGTCGTGTTTATGCGTGGCAAACGCAACTAGATTAGCCTGCACGACTGTCTGAAATTCCCCCGGGACACCATCGACCATGAGCCCGAGGTCGTAACCTTCTTTAGGCTTTACAGTACACAGGGTCCCCTTCCCTTCCTTGCTGGGGATGACTACTACTCCTCCCTCTCCACCAGTGTTGGCTCCCCACAGGCAATGATTGCGGAGATCCATGAGGATCCCATGGCCCACCAGGAAGTCGGCTCCTAGGATCCCCTTCCCTCCCTCCGCCTCCCACCTTGCCAGGATGCATGTCCATTTGGTCCGGATCGTGCCCAGGCGGATTGAGAGTGGTTTGGAGAATACTCCCGCCTGTTCCTTACCGGTGAACCCCGATAAGGCGTATGGAACCCCGCTAGACAGAGGTGAGGTGGTGGGACTAGCCACGTGGATCACGGTGCATGATGCTCCCGTATCCAGTAGATAGGCCCCTTTAACCCTCTCCACCTCCATCTGTACATGCGGTCTCTTCCATTTGTCATACCGGAGGTCACACAGGTAGACAGGCTGTGTGGGCTCTAGTCATAGTGGGGCGGCAGAGGGGGCTGAGGGAGCCACAGCACCGGTGGTGGCAGCTATTTTTCCCTGGCTGGCCAGGAGAGACCGTAGGGACTGTAGAAATGACTCGATCACAGCGGGAGGGATATCTGGCTCTGCCTTTTGGGCTGGGGCTGTGGGATCCTTTCCCTTGCTATCCTTCCAGGGATTCCTACAGTCCTTTCCCCAGTGACCATCTTTCCCGCACCCGTAACAATTTAACCTAGCCTGAGAGGGACGGTACCCCTCCTGGTGCCACTCTTTCTTACCCTGGCTCCCAGGTTTAACCTCATGGACTTTTCCCTTGGGTTGGGGCGTCTTGATACCCCTCCTGTTTCTCAGAGCTGTGGGTGGTGGTCGTGGGACCTCTGATTCCCTGACCAACCTTTCCCTGGGTGTTGCCTGTGGGACGGTTTTAATTGGGTTGCCAGTAAAATCCGACTGACCTGCCTTCGGGCTGATCAGACATATTATCCCCTTTGCCCTCTTTAAAGCCATATTCAAGCTTTCTGTCTCTGCCCTACAGGGGCCATGATCTGCTTCCTCAAACCCTTGCTCACAGGCCAGCTTATATGCTGCCTTTACCTCCCTAACCTTTTCCTTCTGCTCTTTTATTTCTTGTATGAGGCGAGTGTTCTCCTCCCGCACCGTCATCTCATTGCTCTTGGCCCCTGTAACTAGGCACTTCAGGTACTCTGACTCGTGCCTCGTGTGGCTTTTGCCCTCACTAAACTGAACCACCAGGCACTCCATCTTGGCCTGGTATTCTTCAACCTCCCTTTCCCTATCCCAACTCTCTGTTCTAGATTCCCTAAGCCTGCGGGTAACTTCCCCAAGCCTGCGGGCACCTAACCACAAACAAACTAGTGGGATAAAAAGAAAGCCAATAACTGCTGCTCTTTCCAGACCCAAACCACCATCTGCTACATCGCACACCGTTGCCGACGGTCCTGCCATGGTCGCCATTTTGTAGGAATTAAACAACAAGCGGGGTTGGGTTATTGTCTCTGGCCAGTCAGAACCCTCTGAGCTGCTCCAGGGACCCCCGTGCGGTTTTGAATCGCTCCCCTATTCCTGGTTCTGACCGCTGGACTTATTCGGTAGCGATGTAGACAGAAAAACGTGACTCGTGGTTGGGTGCAAAACAGACCAGTATTTATTGAAACAAAAAGAAAGAAACAACTTAAAAAAGAATCGATACAACACACTTATGCCTGGTACAGCACTTTTGCTTAACACAACACTGTTACTTCAATACAGCACTTTTAATACAACACACTTGGTGTCCACTACAGCACTTTTCTGCTTAGTGCAACACTGTTACTTAAATACAGCACTTTTAATACAGCACACTTAGTGTCCACTACAGCACTTTCCTGCTTAGTGCAACACTGTTAATTAAATAGGGGAGGAGAAAACGGACACAATGAGGGAAAATTGACTAAAATTAGTTTTAAAAAAATTCCCCTTAATTCCCACCCCTATACCTATTCTAAGTTGCCTTGTAATGGGCCAGAAAATGTATGCTCACCAATGAACGCCTGCCCTGTGCCCTTGCGGTCTTAGATTCTTCACCACCCCGAAAATGGAAATACCCCAGTGTTTAAAAGTAACTGCTGGTATTCCACTCCCTTGGGCGGGCTCCTGAGTTGTAGATGCGGCACGGGGGTGAGGCTGCAGAGAGAGAGAGAGATGGCTTCTTGAGAAGCTATCTTATACCCCATTTGGGGCCAAAATCTTCCCGCCCAAATCCGGATGCATCTGGGCTAAACAAAAGGGATCCGATGTCCCCATTGACTGTGATGGGTTTTGGATGAATTACCCATTCCCCTTATGATGGGTTTTTGAATGTATGATGGTTTTTTGAATGTATCCCCATTTATTGTGATGGGTTTGAATAGAGCTGTCTTGGTTTGAAAAAAAAATGTCGATTTCCTTAATTGCTGAGTAAACAGCCCTTGGATGTTAGTGTAAACAATCTGATTGTCCTGTGGTCACGCCCAACTGCAATTGATTGGCAGTCTCAAGTGGTTAATCCTTTGTGTCAACATTGTAGACTCTCTATAAACAGACATCGATTGTCCTGCAGGGAAACTCCCTGAACTGCCTTTGATTGACAGTTTAAATACTCCATTGCTTCAGGGCTGTTTTTTTTTCTAAATCCTTTGTCAGCCATCTTTGATTTTCTCTTTTCATATGCACATAGACTGTGTGGTGTCTTCTGCCACGAGGTCAGACAGCCATCTTTGATTATCCTTTTTCACAGACACACACAGGCTGCCTTTCAAGTCCTTTTTGTCAGCCCGTGCTTTGAACAGAGACTGTCTTTTGTCTTCTGCCACGAGGTCTGATGGCCATTTTGATCGCTGGATTTTTAAAGGTATATACTACCCAGGTATTCTTTAATCAAAAAACAATCTTCGGAACTGTAGAAAATTTCGAAATTATTGCAAAATCTTACAACCTGAAGCTGCACAGGCCAGAAGATGCCAGTGCATGACCACATTGCTGCCCGGGATGCAAGGGATGCACTCATGTTGGCCAGATTTGCTTAGCCTGCACAATCAAACACTTTTACCTCGCACCTTCTTATCAAACCATCGACAATAGCCAAGAACCTGTGGATTCCTATCACTCTGACCACCATAATGACAATTGCAAGCCACCCTAAGCCCTCAATGTGGAAATCCCATTTACGAAATGACACAAGCCACAACTTCAACAGTTTGCCATCAGAAGTTTTTTATGACAACAAGCAACTGATGGCATTTCAAAAATAAACACATTACACCCAAATGACTACCCTTGTGACTACTTGTGCATTATCTTCCTCTTACGCATGCTCCTACGTGGTGCTTCCCCTGTGGCTTCAGCAGATGTGGAGGCCCCTTGCTCACTTTCTTGCTGCTCCAGTCTTGACACCTTTGGCGGGCGTCCTCTGGGGTTCTGAGCCTGTGAGGGCTCAGCAACAGTCTGCTGCTCCTGCGGCTGTGCAGGGGTTGAGATGCCGATCTCAGTTGGATGGGGACTCTGGTGTGGCTCTGACCGAGGGCTCTGCAGTTGCATGATCGTGTGAGTGCTTGGAGAGGAGCCCCCACTTCCTTGTTGTATACCAACATCCCTCTCATGGGTCAGCCCCACTTCAGAGCTAGCAAGTGGCTGGACAGCACCTTGCTGCACTGCAGGGGGGCCATGAGGACCCGTTTCTGCACTGGAAGTCCTACTCCAGAGGACTTGCATGAAGGTATGGTTTGTTTGCTCAATAGCTGACCATTGCTCCTCAAGAGATGTCAGTCTATTCTGAACAATTACCATGTTTTTATTACCCTGGCGACTAAGCTCCTCCATAGATGTAGCCATCCTCTCCTCTACCTTAGCCATCCTCTGCTCTATGGTAGCCAGCCTTACCATGGAGGTAGCCATCCTTTCCACGGAGTTTGCCATCCTTTCCGTGGTGATGCCTTCATGCACCAACGCCTCCACAAAGGCTCTGCTCATGTTAGCGATGGACTTCTCCATTCGCTCCACACTCGCAGCGACCCTGGAGACAAAACCTGCCAGAGAATCCTGCACCTGTTCCTGGAGTTCCAGCACTGCTCACCTTCTGTATGGACCCGGAGGCACAGGGTCGACATGCAGCGGAGCCGAGCTGGGAGCTTCCTGCGTCCTGCGATGAGGACTCTCCACTGCTGTCTCTGTCTCCACCATCTGCTGATGCTCGCTTGTGAGCTGTGATACACAAGGTGACAATTCTACTATATGCCCCGAAGGTCCCACCGAGGTCTGAGTGTCTACGCTGGTGATGTGTGTGCTTAATTCTGCTGACGCAGCACCCTCACAGGTTGTAGCTTCTTCTGAGGAGTCTGGAAGCTCAGGCTCTTCCTCCTGGACCATAGGGACGGGGGCTGTCGATGGTCCTGTGGGGAAGTAAAGGAAAGAGTTAGAGATATGAGGTCAAGGTTACATGCACATTGAATAGTGCAGATGATCATAAGTCAATCTGTTAGAGCATCAGGTTCATTATCAGTGACTCATGCAATGTCAATGAGAGAGATGCCAAACTATTCTGTCACCAGCTTGCTGTGATGCGCCCGCCTGTCCGTCCCCCACTTGGGAATCCTCCTCGATCCCGGCAATTTCCAGGGCCGACTCCTCTGAGGTGGTGAGCTGGGCTACTGAGGGTGGCCCTCCTCCTGTCCTCGCTCTTTCCCTCTTATTGTGGGCTCTCTTTTCCTGCAATGAGGGACAAAAGTGGAGTTTGAGTGAGAATGAAGGAGTGAGTGTAGAGAATCCATTGCATAGATGCTTAGAAGGAGACAAAGGGCCCTCCCTGTGAGTTTTACGTTGTCATTGCATCACAGTGATAGAGAGTGTGAGGGCTGCGTGGTCGAATAGTTAAGTGAATGTGAACATAGATAGAGAGGGAATGGGTAAGGGTGCAAGGATGTAAGCGTCAAGTGGGATGTGGAGGAAGAGGTTGGCAAAGTAGAGTGCTGGTGAGGAGAGGCAATAGGGATCAGATTGAGGGTGATGGGAAAGTCATACTCACTTTTCCTGTGCGGAGAAGGTCATGAACCCTCTTCCTGCAATGCAGCCAGATTCTGCAGCTCATTGATATGGAGTTGACCTCCTCGACCACTTGCAGCCACACAGCTTTAGTCTGCTGGGGAGGCTTTTTTCTCCCTGAGAAAGGGAAGAGCACCTCCTTATTAGATCTTGCTCCCTGCACCAGTGCTTGGAGGGAGGATTCATCAAAGCGAGGTGCACACTTTTGCTTGCTGGTGGACATGGTTGGGAAATGAAGTCCTTCATACAATTTCCAAAGCGTTTCCACTCTCCAGAAGAAGCAAGGCTGCTTGCAGGTCTTAAATCCAGCAGCATTGATGATGTCATTGGAGGTGACTGTCTGTATGAAAATACTAATTGGGACAGGGGTTCCCACACGCTGGAATTCAGTTGCCTAATTAGGGGAAAATCACAATTTTTCAACACTTCACTTTGGTGTCGGTGTCCTGACACGAATCCACCTGACACGCCCCAGTCCGCCCACACTGGCAAAATCGAGCCCTTAGTGTCTCCTAACTGTTTCAAGTTCAATATAAATACCATTTGATTGCTTGGTGCATCTATTGAAGTCATATTTACAAAGTCTTCTGTTTGTACCTTTTACAATATGTAAATCAAAAACACTTCAACTAGGGTGTTCTATGCATTTCTTAGCTACTTCAATGGTTATATTATGAATTATGTCTCCTGTCTTTCATTTGATGTGATTTTTATGAAGGCATATGTTTCTTTAATGTTCTGAGTTTCTGTTCGAAGTGTTAGTTTTTAACACTTTAAACTGGGTAATGGTATTGTGTTTCTCCCAAACCGCAGACCTCTTGGAAACTCCAACCCTTTGCTTCAATAGGGCCATTGTCTCAGTTTAAACAACCAATACCCATTTCAAAAGCTTGTATGATGTTTACAGCTTGTGTTAACACTTCATCTTATCTCAGATGCCTGTATTCTATTTATAGCCTGTGTCTTTGAGGCTTTTAGATTTTTAAACCCTGTTTTCATGTTTTAATAAAGTCAGAATTCTGTTCATAGGATGGTGTATTTTTCTGAAATATGGCTATTTACAAGGTTGAGGGGGTGGCCATGAATATGGGTTGGGGAGTTTACATGGAGAGAGAGATTAAGGGAAGATACGAGGCTAATGAACTCAGAGGAGAGAGAGCATGATGAATTGAGATGGAGGTTGAAATCACTAAGGATGAGAAGTCGCTCGGTGCAGAGGCTGAGGGAGGAAAGCAGTGAAGGTATTGTGGTAATAACATTTTAATGGTACTTGTGTGGGTGGCAGAGAATGAGAATTTTAAATGAGAGGTGAGATGGGTGGAATAAGGTGAGATGCTCAAAGGAGGAGAAACCACCGGAGGTATAGGGGGACAGACCAAGGTGTGATTTGGTGATGAGAGCCACACTGCCACCACGACAGTCTGAGCGGGGCAAGTGGTGGAAGGTATAGCCAGGCAGGGAGGCTTCGTTTAAGAGTAAGGTGTCATCACCTCTCAGCCAAGTTTCCGTCTGGGCCATGATGTCGGTGCAATCATCCATGATAAGCTCATGGATGGCAAGGGCCTTGTTCGCAAGTGAACGGACAATCTGGAGGGAGATGCGGAGAGGGTGGTTGATGGTTGACCCCTCCCAGCATCCACAGGATCAGCGCTGGGAGGGGTGAGTTGGACGGGGAGGAGATTGGCAATAGTAGCTACCAATGGGCGCGCTGGGCGGAAAAGTCGGCGAGAGAGTAGGATGGGACAGTTGGGGTTACTGCTCGTAAGGCGGCAGCAACGAGTGCCTCGATTGGGCCCGTCGTAGAATGCCAAGAGAAGCACAGAGGGAAGCTATAGGCTTATCTAAGAGGGAGTCAAGCCTGGGACGGTGGCAGGAGAGTAGGAAAGTTGAAGAGTAATGAAGGATTAGGGTAGGGATTTGGGAGGGCAGAGTATCTGAGAGAGCAGAGATGAAAGGAGGCATGATGACAGGAGAGAGCGGTCAGGGAGGGATAGAGTGAAAACGAAAAGGGGGAGAAAAAATGTGGGAAAAAAAATGAATGGCTCGGGTCCGGAGCGGCAACCAAAGTGCACATGCGAATGGACACAGGGAAAAGCTCAGGTTACATTAATGGGATACATATTTCCTGGTAGCAGGGAATAGGTTGGAGACAACAGTGGGGAGACCAGGGTCAAAATCAGAGGTTCCATGGAGGGACAAAGCCGATGTAAGCAGGATGGAGCAGGCACAGAGCATTGATGAACCACTGTCCAAATTCAGAGACAGGTGTAGTGAAGTCCAGAAGTTATTTGAAGGGTAGAGAGTTTGAGGATGGATGTTGTTGCCGTAGGAATGAGAGTTGTTAGCGGTGCAGAAAGATGATGGTGAAATTGACGCAAGTTAGAGGTCACCGTAGATCAAAGCGGTGGAGAAAATGTAAAACCACAAGCCAGCTACCAGCAAAGCTGAGAAACAGTAGAGCGAGTCACTGGACAGCAAGTGAAGCAGCAGCTACTAGCTAGAAGCCAAAAAAGCTGAAAAACCAGTAGAACCAGTTCAGCAGAGAGACAGCCGCCATTTTAAAGTTATTTAAAAAAAATCTTTTAGCAGCAGAGTTAGAGATACAACAGGTAAGTCTTAGAATGTAGCCCAGTGCAGAAGCATAGTGGCGTAATGCAGTGTAGTTCAAAGCAGAAACATAGTCTAGATGTCCAGAGAAGTCCAGGAGATCCAAAACCATTTTGAGAAAAGAATTCAGCAGCTTAAAACTTGAAGGGACTGAATAGCAGAGCAGGGTCACAGACGCAGAGTCAAACAGTGTATTCAGTAGAGCAGCATAGTCCTGTTAGCAGTGAATCAGGTGATGGAAGTCAAGTTTCAGCAGAGTTCCAGCAGTTGAAAGGGCAAGACACGAGGGTCGGGGGATGGGCAGTGGACTCTGCAGGGGTACCTTTAAACTTGCAGTTTGAGCTTGTAGTTTGGGTGGAAATGCCTTCACTATCAGAGCCAGGATATCTTAAGCAATGGAAGAAAGGAGATTGGGGGAAGAAAGGGCAAAGGATGGTAACGGATGACCAGAATACAGTTGAAGAGAAGAGCAGCTCAGTAAGGAGCTGCCAGCCCAGGAAATATCTTGGTTCTGAGACCTCATATAACATATAACTTCGTACAACCACATATGAAGAATTGGTAGAGGTGTACTGGATGGCGGTGGAGCAGATGTTATCAGAGGCGTTGGCTGCCCGGATGTCCTAAAGCTACGTACGGTCTGCGGTCAAAGCCATCCAGGCACTGAATGTCGCACTCAGCCTGAAGGGATAGTTACTAGTCCTAGCCCCTTTAGGGCTACCCTGGATCAGGCATATTTCTCAGATGTTCACTTTCAACTAAAGTTTGAGGTAGCCAAATCCTAAAGACGCTTAATTGGGACTATATCTCCATAAAGGAAAGGAACAACCTGAAAATGTTACCATCCTCCAAATAGCACTTTTAATAAGTTTAACTAGACTGTAACGTTCCGGATATTATGAGGGTCCGGAAAGCTCCCCCAGAATTCTGCAACTCCTCACCAAAGAGTGTACAGAGATTGAGTTTGCGAGTTTTTGATACAGAAGTCTTATGTGAGACAATTCTAAAAATATATAGATTTATTAAAGAACCGACATGTAATTTACAGTTGGTGAGTCAATCACGACATTAACAGTTCCAAAAAGAAAGAGCTTACAATCTTATTATCAGAGAACCTTACTTTCAAATCTTAACTTCGCTACAGTTTTACAGTTCTTAGTGTTCTACAGGATATCCACCAAAATCAAATACCTTTGATCCCCGAGGTACAAAGAGTTGGAGACTTACAGAGCCACTTCTGAAGCCGAGAATCGCTTTGCCCGATTACAGCGTGTCTACTGTCCTATTTGAGAGTTTAATATTTTTACCCTTTTCCAGTGGTATTTCCTTTAAGGTTTTCTGCTGATGCAAACTAATTATCTCTAGTCATTTTTCTGCTGACCTCTGCAATTCTTACAGTCACCTCAGCTGGCAGCATTACAGAATTATGTCTCCTCTCTAGTTGTTCTAAGTTTACCATAAAAAACGGTGTAACGGCAGGTGTGTTTTTTACTTGATGTCATTTTTACGAAGGCAGATGTTTGTGCTTCTTTATGAAGTGTAAATTAGAACACCTTGTACAGGGTGAACCATTGTTTTGTTCCCAAAGGTCAGCCTGTCGGGAGCCTTTAACCTTCTGTTTCAATAGGTTTTTGAGTCAGTGTCAACAACTTATCTTATCTCAATAGCCAGAATGCTTTCACAGCTATTTCATCGTTCGGTTTCTAGATTTCCAGACCCAGTTTGTCATGTTTTAATAAGGCCAGAATTCTTTCAAAAGATCGTGTATTTTTCTAAATAGGTTATATTGCTTATTCCTTCACAAGCCCTGACTCCACCAGTTGTGTTGAGGAGGCTCAAGCATGTAAGCGATTCTGTCAGATCTTACGCCAATTTCGTATTAGTGTGAGGCCCCAAAACCTCCCTTGGAAGCCTCCGCATTGAAACTTGAGCCGTCTCTCAGAAATTCATTGCATAATCGATCAGAATAATGAAATACTGATCTACAACAACATTTTTTATTTGTTGATGGGATGTGGGCGTCGCTGACAAGGCCAGCATTTATTGCCCATCCCTAATTGCCTTTGAGAAGGTGGTGATGAGCTGCCTTCTTGAATCGCTGCAGTCCGTATGTCGATGGTACTCCCACAGTGTTGTTAGAACATAACATAATAACATAAGAACATAAGAAGTAGGAGCAGGAGTAGGC
The DNA here is from genome assembly GCF_052327205.1 of Somniosus microcephalus. Taxonomy (NCBI): domain Eukaryota; kingdom Metazoa; phylum Chordata; class Chondrichthyes; order Squaliformes; family Somniosidae; genus Somniosus; species Somniosus microcephalus. The sequence goes on from NC_140993.1 coordinate 133,874,346, forward strand.
CACACGGCCCCTCGGGCCTGCTCCGCCATTCAATAGGATCATGGCTGATCCGAATCTAGACTCACGTCCACTTCCCTGCCCGCTCCCCGTAACCCCTAATTCCCTTATCAGCTAGGAAACTGTCTATCTCCGTTTTAAATTTATTTAATGTTGCAGCTTCCACAGCTCTCTGAGGTAGCAAATTCCATAAATTTACTACCCTCTGAGTGAAGAAGTTTCTCCTCATCTCAGTTTTGAAATGGCAGCCCCTTATTCTAAGATTATGCCCCCTAGTTCTAGTCTCACCCATCAGTGGAAACATCCTCCCCGCATCCACCCGATCAAGCCCCCTCACAATCTTATATGTTTCGATAAGATCGCCTCTCATTCTTCTGAATTCCAATGAGTAGAGTCCCAACCTACTCAACCTTTCCTCATAAGTCAACCCCCTCATCTCCAGAATCAACCGAGTGAACCTTCTCTGAACTGCCTCGAGAGCAAGTATATCTTTTCTTAAATATGGAAACCAAAACTGTACGCAGTATTCCAGGTGTGGCCTCACCAATGCCCTGTATAACTGAAGCAAGACTTCCCTGCTTTTATACTCCATCCCCCTTGCAATAAAAGCCAAGATTCCATTGGCCTTCCTGATCACCTGCTGTACCTGCATACTAACTTTTTGTGTTTCATGCACCAGGACCCCCAGATCCCTTTGTACTGTAGCACTTTGCAGTTTCTTTCCATTTAGATAATAACTTGCTCTTTGATTTTTTCTGCCAAAGTGCATATCCTCACACTTTCCAACATTATATTCCATTTGCCAAATTTCTGCCCACTCACTTAGCCTGTCTATGTCCTTTTGCAGGTTTTTTAGGGTTACTGCTTTCCCTCCCATCTTTGTATCGTCGGCAAACTTGGATACGTTGCACTTGGTTCCCTCCTCCAAATCATTAATATAGATTGTAAAGAGTTGGGGTCCCAACACTGACCCCTGTGGAACACCACTAGTTACTGATTGCCAACCCGAGAATGAACCATTTATCCCAACTCTCTGTTTTCTGTTAGATAGCCAATCTTCCACACATGCCAGTATATTACCCCCAATCCTGTGATTTTTTATCTTGACCAGTAATCTTTTGTGTGGCACCTTGTCAAATGCCTTTTGGAAGTCCAAATACATCACATCCACTGGTTGCCCTTTATCCACCCTGTTTGTTACGTCCTCAAAGAATTTGAGCAAATTTGTCAAGCATGATTTCCCCTTCATAAAACCATGCTGACTCTGTCCAATTAAATTATGCTTATCCAAATGTCCTGTTACTGCTTCCTTAATAATGGACTCCAACATTTTACCAACCACAGATGTTAGGCTAACTGGTTTATAGTTTCCAGCCTTTTGTCTACCTCCCTTTTTAAATAAGGGCGTTACATTAGCAGTTTTCCAATCTGCTGGGACCTTTCCTGAATCCAGGGAGTTTTGGAAAATTACCACCAATGCATCCTGTTGTGTGAAAATAAATTCACATCTAATCTGTGGTAAAGTAAAAGGTGCAGTTTATTGAAAACAGAGCTCTGGGAGAAGCGTCTCAGACCCCGCGGTCTGCGAGCACCTTCTCTCCGATCAACAAAATTCACAAGCTTATATACAGTACAAGACTGGAGCACACCGATAGCCGTTATTACATTACTTATTCCTTGGCCAATCCGGCTCCGTGGCAACAGCCGCCCCCCCCCCCAATTATATTCCTTCAAAAACAACCTAATTATAAATTTACATTGTTAGCTAAGCCCCTTCTTTCAGTTCTGTCTTTTATCTAAGTTTGTCCAGTTATCTGGACCGCAGGGTCCATTCTTGCTTCATCGTGGCTTCGGCCGATCTGAGTCAGTGACTTGTGATTGGACATGGCTCAAAGGTTAATCAAATATACCTTACATACATCCGCGTGACAGTTGTTACTTCGTAACCCGATTGTTCTGCAAATTTTAACCTTGTTATTGCAGCTTCTCAAATCCCCACATGCTTAACCACTTTTGTAGTTCAGTTTCTGACCATCTGTTCCATTTGTGGCTTCAACTAGTTTCAACCGAAACTAGGTTGTCATGCTGTGTCGCTTGACTGCAACATTCAACTGGTTCAAATCCCAACCCTTCAATCCCTCCTGTTGGTCCCGGTACAAATTTAGATTTTGCGCCAGGATACCAACTTCCAATGCCGTTTCTTGCCATCCACTGGGTAGTCACCCTGTATTGAGGGTTGGGCTCAATTGTCCTGAGCTCGTCCTTCATTGATCATCATGTGACTCTTTACATGTGAGACTCGTTGTCCTCGTCGTCTTCTCCTGTTGCTTGCTGTTCGTCTGTCGTTGATAGCAGGGGTTTTATCGCATCTCCAGATGCTACTGGAATGCCAGCGAGTGCCAATTTACAACATACTTTCAAAATTGCTATCATAACACAACATATTGTCATCACTACAACAACAATTATAAATCCATGTATCAAATACGATCCCCATGATCCTCCGAAGAGCCAGTCCAACCAACCTTCCCCTGAGGTTTGGTGTAATTTCTTTACCTCCTTTTGTATATGTTTGGCCAAATTGGTTATATTCTCTGAGCTATCTGGTATGTAGGTGCAGCACTCAGCGCCTATCATTGCGCGTGTGCCACCTTCTTTAGCTAGGAGATAATCAAGGGCCATCCTATTCTGGAGAGCTATTTTTCTCATAGCCACCATTTCTGCACTTATTTCAGACAGGGCTTCAGCTGTGTCATTAGCTACTTTCTCTAATACCGATGCTACGAGTCAAATTTCCTTTATTGCCCTAGCCGTCCCATACCTGGGGAATAAAATAGCGAAGAACCGCTCTGTTTCTGTAATTGCCCTTTTGGATCGATAATGGTGATGATCTGCTAGGGAGGGCAAGTGATGGATGTATGGCACCACATATCCCAAATAGCAGGACCCAGTCCAATTTCGTGGAAGCCATGGGTATGCCTTATGCCCACAAATAAAATAGGTCCCATTATAGGCAGTTAGGTTCATATTCGTTGCGAATGTGGAAAAGCCGGACTCGCCGTTACTCCCTGTGATTCCGTTCCATTTCCCCCCACTAGTGAGGTTTGTTAAACCAGTTGTGTTAAACCACCAAACTTCTAAGGGTGAACCTTGTTCGAGTGTCGTCCAATTATGTTTACAACTACTGTTTCCTGCTTCCAGATTCCCCTCTTCCCCTCTGCTTACATTCCTTATCCAACATATCGCCCCAACGGGTCTTCCTACCCCAGTTGTGTTTGTGAGGATAAGGTATGGTGGCTTTTCGCTTATATTATACACGGGTTTGTACCATCCTTCAAACATGTTTAAGGGATATCCTGCACTCCTGAACTGTACTCTTTGTTCCTCCCGTTTTCTGCTCTGGGTGTCATTACCATTAGTACTACTGCTCGTATTGTTTCTACTAACTAACCATTCTGCCATTTGAATTACGTTCAATGGTATTGGTCTAAGAGGGATTCCCCCGTTGGAGTGGATTGGGATATGGCTACATACCCAACACGCACTTTCTCCCTTGTCCCTTACATACACATAACTCATATACAAAAACGTATTAACATGTAACTCTCGTTTTTCCCGTGCCGGGTGGCATGTCAACGCCACACATATTCCACAAGACAATACTATAGTCAAATACATTTTAAAGACGTATTAACAATTTTCCAAAGGGTTATTGAGATTGATTGCAGGTATCACCTGTTAAATATACAAATATGCATTTTAGTCCTTGTAGACCTTCAGTTGAGTCCAGTGTTTCCACCGCCCCATCCCCTTTATACCTATGCATGCATGCGCAAGTATCTCCACTAATAAGGGCTTGATGCGGTCCTGACCATTTTGGGGCAAAGCCTGGTTTTTCTGGTAAAATTTTAACCATTACCTTAGTTTCCGCTGGAGGGATATACGGAAATGCAGTCAATTCCAAATCTTTATCTCTTTCTTCCTGTCTATCCCTAGTTTGCTGTCTCATTTCCTTTAACTGGTTACTTAGTTCCAAGACGTACTTACGGACTCTATCTCTCAGAGGGCCTATATCCTCTCCTCCTGTTATTATTCCATGGGGGAGTTGCATGGCTCTCCCCGTCATTAATTCATAAGGGGACAAACCCGTCGTTCGGTTTGGGCTCGCCCTTAACTTCATTAACACGGTTGGTAATACATTTACCCATTGCTGTTGCTTTTCCCCTAACGCCTTGGCTAAGGCTGTTTTCAAAGTCCGGTTCATTCGTTCCACCATTCTCGAACTCTGGGGATGTAAGATTCGAAAATTTTCATTAACTAATCACGCAAGAAAACAGGATTAATAATACAGCTTTGTTGACCAAAAGAAGCTTATACAGAAAAACCTTTGATAAAAAGGGGCATACAAAATGGCTGCCGGACCTCGTGATCAGTTTCTGGGACCATTTGATTTCTGTTACTGCAAGCCAGACAGGCTTGTGGATTGAGGACAGTAAGCCCGCGAAGGCCAGTATCGGGAAACCGAAACTCAGGGAACTGAGCATACATATTAATTGGATTATAAGTACAAAACAGCTTCAGGTAACAGGATGGGGCCCATCAAGAAATGGGCGGACAATTGAATGAACACTTAAACCCATTTACTGTACAAAGGAAAGACGGTTTAACAGCCAGCAAGGGCAATCTCCAGACCGATCAATATGCGAACCGAGTTACGGTGACAAAGTAAAAGACATTATCGGCCAGGAAGGCCAGTTAAGCTATCACCGGCTCCCGTTACAAGACAAAGCGCCCCTGCAGAGATTTCTGCCTGCCAAAAATATTACAATGACTGGACTATGATCTGGCGGGAGATAAGACTGTCCCAAAAGGGTATAACTATGGATTTGAAAGGTCCATCAGGGCAACGCTTCATCTCAATGGCTACGCTTCACTCGTAGGATGATTCACTTCTTCGGTACAATTCGTAACTTCGGTGACGACGAGAAGACTTTGGCTGGGAAGCCAGCTTGGCCAGGCAAGGCTCGACCACGACGGGAAGACGAAGGAGGGTGGCCCGGGTACTTTTGTCGGGAGATCATCGACGACCCAGGCCGAAGAAGAAGACACCCTCAGGAAAACCGACGATCCAGGCCGGATAAAAGGGACATTCCGGGCCTAGCCAGTCAGGGCCTCGACACACCATTCGGCCAGAAACTCTCGGACTCTCCCATGGACATCCAGTTCTTCAACAACCTTTTAACGGATTCAGTCATGACGAGCGCTCATCGAGGCTGTGTCCACTGCCTCATCGCCTGAGAGAGAGAAAAACAAGCTGCGCCAGAAGTTTCCAAATCCACGTGACGACGGAAAGCTGTACCAAAAGGCTGCGAACCCCCTCTTTTGCGAATCTGAAAGTGATGAGCATGATTCCGAGTTCCTCAGGTCGAAACTTAGTCTAGGTCTAGGGGAGGGGGTAAGGGTAATCGTAATATGTTTCCCCTTTTTCGATGTGCCGTGTGTTTCCCATTTCCATGGAATTAAGTTTATAGATATGTGCATGCTTGTAGTTGCTTTAATTTGTGCTTATGACATGTATTTTATAATGCTGCAAACTGTTTAATAATAAAAGCATCCATTTTGTGCTATTCAAGCTGGTCTATTGAGTTTTTCTCTGCACTACAGTTCCCTGCTCCTAAGTCTAAGGTCTAGAACCGTAGGGAAGAGTGGGTCGAACCACTCAAGGGTAATTATTGCACGAAGCCTGGTAGGAGACCAGAACGAGCAAGAGAAACCCCCTACAGAAATGGCGACCGTGGCAGGACCTTGGCAGCAGGAATGTAGCGTGTTAGATCAAGGTTTGAATAAACGAAATGTGATAGATGAGAGGATAGCGGATTATGTTTTTGGGAAGGTAAACCTTACAAAACAGTGGATACCTGACCTATTAAGGGATAGGCGCCCGCTAGACGCAGCCATCAAGTGGACGGAAGGCAAAGAGCATAAGAAGTCGGTAGAAAAGGCGGTCTGGCTGATGTGTCACAAGAAGCAAGTCCAGCTTTTGGACCAGGTCGTTGTGGCACAGACAGCCCAGATCAAAGGGCTGCTCATAGAAGTAGAGGAAAAGGTTGCGGGAGGTCAGAAACTGATTCAATCGCTTAACGCGCTGAATCAGGAACGCCAATCCGTAACTCACCGCCATGAGACCCGGATAGAGTATTTGGAATGTCAGGTCATTGAGGCCAAGGCCAGTGAAGGTAGAATGAGAGAGAGGTGTTTCCGCCTAGCTAAGCAGGTAGCGACACAGGAGGAAAGTATCTTGGGGGCCAGGGCAGCTTATAAGATGGCCATGCAGGATAGGTCTGAGAACACCGATCATAGCGCTTGCCACAGAGAGCTAGAGGACCTGAGAACGGCCCTAGCAAAGGCAACCGGCTTGGTCTGTCTCATAAACCCGCCAGCAAGCCAGTTACTGTTAGCCAAGGAATCAACAAGACCAATTCCACAGGAGGCAGTTAGGGTACCAACCCTCGAGCCCTCAGCACCTCCCGCCTATGATGAGTCTTGGACTCCGGGGAAGGAAATGGAGAAGTCAAACACAGGGGTTCTTGAGGTAGAGCAACACCAGGTAGTAGGGTCGGGACCGGCGCCGATGTGTCCCACGCGACACCAGAGGCTCGGTCCGAACGAAGAGGATGGCGCGGATGGACCCCTTGTGAATCAAATCATAATGCCCCATAGCGCACGACAGCTAAGGGAAATGATCAGTAGCATCCCAAAACTCTCCGAGTCAGGAGATCCCTCAGTGCATTTTCGGGACGTGGAGCAAACCGCAGCAGTTAACGACTGCGACGGGGCTGAACTGTCCAAAATGCTGCTGTTCTCCCTGGACAGCTCACTCCTCCAATGTCTCCCTGACGAGAGCAAGAGAGGGCGAAAAACGTACGAGGAAATACGGGATGAGATCCTGGAGATTATAGGGGAGGGTGACGGAACTCCGTTCCTCCGATTGGAAAGGACAGTACAGCTCGAGGGAGAACCCCCACGGGTTTTCGCCGGAAGGTTGTGGCCAGTGTACCGGTGCAGCTGCCCAGGAGGACCGGACCGGAACGCGCTAAATGATGACCAAAGGGCTCATTGGCTCCGGTGTCTGGTCGCCAATTGCTTGCCGCCGGTGAGGGAGCAGGCCAAGGCATGGTTTGACCGCACTAACCCCCGCTCCACGGAGGAAGTAATACTTGACCAGTTCATGATAAGTTACAGGAACAACAAGAGTAGGGATGTGCCTTCCTCAAAGGGAAAGGTGCATGAGGCGAGGCCTGCAGCTCCTGCTAAAAAGGAATGGCGTCAGGAGGGGAATCGCACCCCCCAAGCCAAGAGCAGTTGTTACGGGTGTGGAAAGGAGGGTCATTGGCGCCGAGACTGTAAAAATCCCTGGAAGGATTTAAAGGGAAAAACTCCCCCAGCCCCAGCCCAAGCGCCCGTCCGGGAGAGGGGAGCCGATGTGTCAATCCATCCCGATACGATCGAGTCGGTTTTAGAGGCAATGCGGTCTCTAATGACCTCGCAGGGGAAAGTGGCAGTCGTCAACAGCCCTGTTGCTTCCCCAACCCCAACCGAAGCGCCCAAATGACTGAAGCCCGCGCAGCCCGTCTACCTGTGTCCGCTCCGCTATGATGCGTGGAGAAGACCCGTTGTGGAGATGGAGGTGGAGAAGGAAAAGGGTAGTTACCTGTTGGATACGGGAGCATCATGCACCGTGATCCACACAGCTAAGCCTTTTGCCTCACCTCTATCTACCCAGGCTCCATTCTCAGTAGCGGGTTTCACAGGCAGAGAACAGGCTGGCGCGTTCTCCATCCTGCTCTCCATTCATTTGGGAGCACTCCACACCACATGGACGTGCATCCTATTGAAGTGGAATGAGGGGGGTGGGAAAGACATCCTCGGGGCTGATTTCTTGGTGGAACACGGAATCCTCGTGGACCTTAGAAATCACTGTCTTTGGGGAGCCGAGAATGGGTTAGGTAAGGTAGTTGTGATCCCAGGAAAGGATAAAAAGGGGACCCTGTGCACCATGAAGCCGTCAGGGGGTTACGACCTCGGACTTCTGGTCGCGGACGTCCCAACGGACTTGCAAGCGTTTGTGTCGGACAATCTGACCGCGTTTGCCACCCACAAGCACGACTGTGGGAGGGTCACCGGGTTTGAGGTCAGCGTAGACGGGGACCCCATGATCCGGCCCCAAAAGCAGTATAACTTCCCCAAGGAGGCAGAACCCGACATGGAGACAGCAATATCTTCCTTGGTGCAGCAGGGCGTGTTGAGACCAATAGCCACTCACGTGAACTCCCCATTATGGCCGGTAAAGAAGCCGGGCAATTCGTGGAGGGCCACGGTGGACTATAGAGTCCTCAACAGTAACATCCCAGCCTGCGCGCCCATGGTAGCAGCAGTTGCCAACCTCATAGGGAGTATTCCAGCATCCGCGACCACGTTCACGGTGCTGGATATCTCGAACGGTTTCTGGTCCATTCCACTGCGGCGGGAGGATCAGTACAAGTTTGCCTTTACTTTTAAAGGACAACAGTACACCTGGAACTGCTTGCCACAGGGTTTTCACAACAGCCCCAGCATTTTCCATCAATGCATGGCGGGAAGTTTAAAAGAATTTAGCCAGCCCAATCAGATAGTACAGTATGTGGACGACTTGTTCCTGTTCACGGACTCGAGGGAGGAGCACGGCCCACTATTAGCCGAGTTATTGGAGCTGCTGGAAAGAAAGGGTTTTAAAGTAAACCCAAAGAAGGCACAGATCGGCCAGCAGGAGGTGAAATTCCTGGGTCTGGCCATCCACGCTGGAGAAAGAGCCATAGATAAGGCTAGATGGGAATCGGTGCAAGATCTACCGATCCCTAACACAGTAACGGGTGTAAGGTCCTTTTTGGGGTTGACCAGGTACTGCAGGGATTTCATCGAGGACTATGCAGCCACAGCAGCCCCGCTACTCCGACTCTTACACTAGGGAGTCGAGTGGTCTTGGGATGAGGGGTGTCAGGCAGCATTCGAGAAGTTGAAAAGGGATCTGCAGACCGCACCAGCCCTAGGGGCCATAGATGGGGGGTAGGAGTTTTTTCTGGAGGTGGCCGCTAGTGGGGACAGCCTGAGCGCCGTGCTGCTCCAGGAGCGACACGGCAAGCTGAGACCAGTGGTCTATTCCTCCAGGGTGCTTATGGATGTGGAGAGGAGTTTTTCCAATTGCGAACGGCATCTCCTGGCCACGCACTGGGCTGTGAACAGATCAGTGATCTTCACAGGAACCTCTCCCATCACCCTCCTCACCCATCACACCCCCACAAAGATGCTTCTGGATGGAAGGATTAAGGATGGGACTGTAAGCAGCGCTCGGATTGCGCGCTGGACCCTCCTCCTTTCCCAGATGGATCTCAAAGTTAAAGGTCTCTGCGAGCCAAAGCTCGCAGCCAACATGGTATATCCCGGAACAGCCCATCGGTGTTCCGTCGAAGGGGTATGGGAGGTTAACATAGGTTTACGGGCCGGGATACACCCCACAGGCCGCGAGATCTATGTAGACGGTTCCAGCACGGTATCTGCTGGCGAACGACTCACAGGGTGTGGAGTTTATGACCCTACGGCAAACATTGCCTTGGCAATTAAGCTCCCCAGCACTATGAGCGCACAGCAAGCTGAACTGTCCGCGGTGGCGTACGTGGTTACCCACCCCGAGATCTTCCCAACCCCATACACGATTTGCTCGGACAGCATGTTCACGTGCAGTTCGTGTACGGAATACCTCGCCATCTGGTCCCGCCGCGGATATACCTCCGCGGACGGACGGCCTTTAACAGTTAAGCCCTTGCTGGAAAAGATCCTGGCAGCTGTGGGGGAGGAAGGGGAGGTGTTCATCCACAAGGTGAAGGCTCATTCCACCACAGAACCCAGGGCAACCAGCAGGCGGATGCGCTAGCCAGGGAGGGTGCCCGCAACGGCATTTTCTGGGACCCCTATGGACCCGGACCCATGGCGGCGATCCGAGGCAGGGAGGGGACTCCAGGGAACACAGGGGTGACACCGCCCCAGACCTAAAAACCGTCCAGACCCTGGATCCCGCCCTAAAAACAGTCCTCAAAGCCATTACTGAGGGCAAGCAGGTAGAGGGTCCGTACAGTACGGCAGCCCTCTCAGTCAAGGAAGGCATGCTGTTCCGAGAGGAACAGTGGGTTGTGCCGCAGCAGCACCGGAGGGAATTCCTTCAACTGGCCCATGAGGGTCCAGGGGCAGGACACCCCGGGCCTGAGGTTACCTGGCAACGGGTAGAGCAGGCGGGATGGTGGCCGGGACTTAGGGACGATGTCCGCGAGTTCTGTGCAAGCTGTCTTGTGTGCGCTGCAAACAACCCAGACCCCCAGAAAAGGAAAGTGCCCATGGGGCACATCAGGAGGGTAGAGGGACCATGGCAATCGATTCAGGTCGACTACATAGGGCCCCTGCCCGCCGCCCAGGGCGGCTATAAGTATTGCCTTGTCCTGGTGGATGTGTTCACCAAATGGGTAGAAGCTTTCCCGTGCAGAACAGCTACGGCGCTGGGTACTGCCAAGATCTTGATCCGGGAAGTGTTCTCACGGTGGGGACTCCCCCGTTTTGTTGAGTCCGACCAAGGGAGTCAGTTCACCGGTCAAGTGATGCAGAACACCCTCATGCTCTTGGGCATTGAAGGGAAGTGGCACGTAGCGTACAATCCCCAGTCATCCGGGATTGTTGAACGCATGAACCGGACCCTCAAGGAAAAGCTGAGGAAAGAGACAATGGGCTCGCCCCAGAAATGGGCGGAGGTCCTGCCTTTAGTCCTCATGGGGATCCGGGCCAGCCAGTCCAAAAGTACGGGGTACTCCCCGCACGAATTAATGACTGGAAGGATCATGCGAACACCCACCCATGTACTAGCCCCGGTGCTCACTGAGGGCCAGCTCCAAGAGGTGAGGCGAGACAAGTTCGTCCAAACCCTTTTGGAGCGCCTGAAGCAGATTTATGGGCAGGCGGCTGGGAACATGGGGAGACAGCATCAGGGGAACCGACTGTTGCTTGAACCTCGTAAACAACAAGAGTGGGAAGTCAGAAACCAGGTCATGGTTAGAAACTATGCCCGGGTGGGGAGTTTTGAACCACTGTACATGGGGCCCTACAGCATTGTAGACAAGGCCAGCCCCATGGTTTATGCAGTGAAGGTGCCCCGACGTACTAAATGGTTTCACATTAACCAGTGCAAACTGTTTAAGTCGGGTGCACAGGGGCAAACAACAGTGGCCAGGTCTGAGGACAAAAATCCTCAGCCTGCGACAGGGTCACAGACCACACAGGCTGGAACAGTGGCCTGCGTGAAGGGAGGAGTCATCCCATTGGAGTGGGAGGTCTCCCCTCTGATTTGGGATTCGGACGAGGAGGAGCCCGAACGGCTCGGTCCCGCCCTTGACCCGATCACGGAGGAGGATGAGTCAGAGGACGAAGATCCCGCCCTCGACTCAAGCTTAGGGGAGGTAGGGATTGGGAGCGGAGACTCACTACCTGTAGGGACAGGTGAGGTGGAGTCGGATGCCACAAATCCCGGCCCCGGGGGGGCGGAGCCTGAGGGAAGGGAGCCGGAGCCGGCAGCTGTGGTGGAACCACAGGCTGTGACGGTGAAAGTCCCAACCCCCGGTCCGTCAGCCCTGGGAGCCTCACCCAAGGCAGCCCCTCATAGGTCGACTCGAACGCCCCAGCCCAGAAAGCAATGGCCCAATTCTCCCTATCTTCCCCAACCTCGGTACAGAGCAGCCCGAGAAAGGCACGATTCCCGTTCAGCAGCGACAGTCTGCGGGGGATCAAAGCCGAAGGTCAGTGCAGCCCCGCCACAGGAAGCGGCGTGCTGCAGCCCTCACAGGAATTAGGTAGGCCGCCCGAAGGAGGGCAGCGCTGTATATAGGTGTTAGGTAATGATAAGTTAAGTTAGGTAATTGTAATGATAGTTTAAGGCGTGTAAAGTTTAAGATGATGGAATGTTTAAAAGATACTTTTCAAAGTCTGCCCAGTATGAGTGGTTGCTTGGAAGCGGGGTCAAGGGATCCGCGCGTCCGTTTAATTAAGCCAGCACCTGTTGGAAGCCTGGCTACATCATCTTATCGATTACAGAAACCAGGGATACGATGGAGAGGATTCTCGTGATGCTCGCGGCGATCGGGTGCGGGCTGGCCTATCGGGGCCGCACCAAGGACGTCATCGTGTTTGGATGTTCCGGGGACACAGCCCCCATCGCAACGGATGGGACGGGGAAGCGAGAGGTTGACGAAACCGCCACCTACTTCCACCAAGGGAGATGGCCAGGATGGCTGGGGACGAATTCTACGGAATACTCCAGCAATTTCGGTTTTGCCTACCAAGAGACTTCATTATCGTGCCCTCGGGTGAGGATCCTTGCACCCAGAGTCAGCGTTACCGTGGGAAAGAGGATCTGTTTAGTATGTAATGGGAACATACCACTAAGTCGATGATGGTGGCTGCGAAAGCTGGGAAAGGACATGAAGAACTCTACTATCGAGTGGGAGCGACTGGGTAACGATACCCATCGGACAATTACGGTGACTCACGGACAATTGCGTGTGTGTTGGGACAAATGGTGGGAACCAGATGAAGGAATATATGTCTGTATGTGGGGTTCGAAACGCGTCTGCCCCAAGGGCGTATCCATCTTTTTCCAGAGGCAGTGGCAAGATGAAGGAAAGGGGATGAGATGGGATGTCAGCACTCGGGCGTGCAGAGCCCCATACTCCCCGATTCCAGTAAACGCCACTGAACTCATCACCCGCCCACGCAAGTCCCTGCCCACGATTCCGGTAGCGCTGGCCCGGAAGGAAGGGTGCCCCACCACCACAAAGGGACCCGGGAACGGTCTAGTATTGGTACCCACCGGTCAGGTGCTGTACCAAGGGGTACACTACGTGGTGGCCTCAATGATTTTAAACCTCACTGAGGTACAATTGCCTGAGTGGTGTCCCAGGGAAACGGAACAGTTGTACCAGGTACTGTTAACCCGAATGTTCAGACAATTTTACGAGTTTGACTTTGCCGACATCGACAAGGCCAAATTATACACCACACCACAGGAAGTTTTGGATCGGGTAGGAAGGAAAAGAAGGGGTACTGTAAATGACATTTTCACCGCTTTTAACACCGGGACGTCTGTTGTCAACGCTCTAAACAACGTGGAGCTGCAGACACAGATCAATGGTTTAAAAACCCAGTTAAGGAACATACTGACAAGCGAAAATAAGGTAGTGGGTTCTGAGCTGCATGAAGACCAAGCCATGACACTACACTTAAAGGAAATAATTGCTGAGCTGGAGAAACACGCTAGGACGGTAAATGCGCTCATTAAGGAGGATCGGAATGCATCCGATCAGGCTGCGCAGAACGAGGCTTGTGTGCTATACGGGGCGTGGTTACTGGGCGAGGGCTGCAATAATCTGGAGGATTTAAAACAAGGTTTGGTCCCGTCCTGGATCAGCAACAAGCACTTGCAAGCGCTCCACCCTTTTGAGAATGCATTATGTCCGTGCCAGCTCAGACTAGCTGCAGAAGCGTACCCAGTCCCAGTGGACTGCGGACGCTCAAACCACACTATCATGGGAATAGTGGTAAGGATGCCGGTGTTGGGTCCCACAGCAAAGCCCGCCCCGGTATACAGGGTGGAGAACATTGGAGTCATTCAGGGGGGTGCGCACATTCGTTACGCAGTGGTCCCGCCTTATGTCATCAGATGGGAGCGTACGATGACAGGCACCGACCTCTCGGGGTGTCGTAGCCGGGGAGCACACATCATCCTGTGCCCCCAGCATTTGAATGCCTTTTTGAAGCCACAGTGCGGGTTCAGAGCCGCTAGCGCGAAGCCGATAAATTGCACCATGGAGGCAATGGCAAAGGACCATGTGCCCCCACAGGTGGCATATATCGGAGGTGGGACATACTGTGTCACCACTGCAGCACCTCACTACCGCCACGGACAGCACGAGTGGTGTCCGGTCAGTGACAGCAGTTTCTGTTTCAAACCCAGGGCTGAAGTTCAAGTGGCACAACAACGGATTGTCCCCATTCCTGCACCCTCCACCGTTCACCTCACTGTAAAAGAGAATTTCACGGACTTGCAGCGATTCATCGCGCATTTCGGATATATCATTCCCCCTCTCCCCGAACACCTCACCAAGATTTTAAAAGCCGTTATAGTTTCACAGAAACATTTCTACACACTGGAGCAGAAGACAATAGAGATAGGGATAGACATATTGGACATAGTCACCCCACCATGGTGGGACCTGTTCACCAATATAGAGATCCCGGCCTGGATTAGAATAGCATCCCATATCCTAGTAGTGTGTCAGGTTGTAATTGTAATATTTTTATTGTTCGTGCATTGCAAGAGAGGCAAACGCCTCCAGAGGCACGAGATCACAGGAGAATGGAGAGAACGCTATGTACGAGTGGGGGAAGAGGACACCCCAGTGTAAGCGGCTAGTGTTAAAAGTTAAAGCGTCCCTCCATTTTTTGGATTTCAGCCACTGCATGATTTAAGTGTGTGAATACTGTAATGTTATAGCCGTTGGTGAAGTTTTGTTTTTTTGATTAATAAAAGGTGTATGCAGGTGGTGCAAGGAGCATTGGCCCCTTCACATCTGAAAGATGAATGTGTTATAGTTTAAGATAATACTGCCTATGATTGTCCAACTGTACACAAGGTAATTTTCTGAAATGGGAACTGCATGTGTCGTGGGGGTCATAGATAGTTAATTATCAGGAATGTTTGGATGTGGGGAATCAGGGAAAATTTGCTCACCGAGGATTATTGATACTGTAAGCAAGCTATCAGTATCACAGGGGGGACTGTAAGATTCGAAAATTTTCATTAACTAATCACGCAAGAAAACAGGATTAATAATACAGCTTTATTGACCAAAAGAAGCTTATACAGAAAAACCTTTGATAAAAAGGGGCATACAAAATGGCCACCGGACCTCGTGATCAGTTTCTGGGACCATTTGATTTCTGTTACTGCAAGCCAGACAGGCTTGTGGATTGAGAACAGTAAGCCCGCGAAGGCCAGTATCGGGAAACCGAAACTCAGGGAACTGAGCATAGATATTAATTGGATTATAAGTACAAAACAGCTTCAGGTAACAGGATGGGGCCCATCAAGAAATGGGCGGACAATTGAATGAACACTTAAACCCATTTACTGTACAAAGGAAAGACCGTTTAACAGCCATCAAGGGCAATCTCCAGACCGATCAATATGCGAACCGAGTTACGGTGACAAAGTAAAAGACATTATCGGCCAGGAAGGCCAGTTAAGCTATCACCAGCCCCCGTTACAAGACAAAGCGCCCCTGCAGAGATTTCTGCCCGCCAAAAATATTACAAAGACTGGACTATGATCTGGCGGGAGATAAGACTGTCCCAAAAGGGTATAACTATGGATTTGAAAGGTCCATCAGGGCAACGCTTCATCTCGACGGCTACGCTTCACTCGTAGGATGATTCACTTCTTCGGTACAATTCGTAACTTCGGTGACGACGAGAAGACTTTGGCTGGGAAGCCAGCTGGGCCAGGCAAGGCTCGACCACGATGGGAAGACGAAGGAGGGTGGCCCGGGTACTTTTGTCGGGAGATCATCGACGACCCAGGCCGAAGAAGAAGACACCCTCAGGAAAACCGACGATCCAGGCCGGATAAAAGGGACATTCCGGGCCTAGCCAGTCAGGGCCTCGACATACCATTCGGCCAGAAACTCTCGGACTCTCCCATGGACATCCAGTTCTTCAACAACCTTTTAACGGATTCAGTCATGACGAGCGCTCACCGAGGCTGTGTCCACTGCCTCATCGCCTGAGAGAGAGAAAAACAAGCTGCGCCAGAAGTTTCCAAATCCACGTGACGACGGAAAGCTGTACCAAAAGGCTGCGAACCCCCTCTTTTGCGAATCTGAAAGTGGTGAGCATGATTCCGAGTTCCTCAGGTCGAAACTTAGTCTAGGTCTAGGGGAGGGGGTAAGGGTAATCGTAATGTGTTTCTCCTTTTTCGATGTGCCGTGTGTTTCCCATTTCCATGGAATTAAGTTTATAGATATGTGCATGCTTGTAGTTGCTTTAATTTGTGCTTATGACATGTATTTTGTAATGCTGCAAACTGTTTAATAATAAAAACATCCATTTCGTGCTATTCAAGCTGGTCTATTGAGTTTTTCTCTGCACTACAGTTCCCTGCACCTAAGTCTAAGGTCTAGAACCGTAGGGAAGAGTGGGTCGAACCACTCAAGGGTAATTATTGCACGAAGCCTGGTAGGAGACCAGAACGAGCAAGAGAAACCCCCTACAGGGATGGTAGGGAATATGGAATTTTTCTTTATTCCCATCCATTCGCATATCTTCTTCATTACTATCCCTGTAAAATGTGTCCCCTGATCTGAATCGATTTGGATTGGTACTCCCCATCGGGGAATTATTTCTTCTGCCATTATTCTCGCCACTATGGTGGCTGTGCAGTCCCTAGTAGGGAAGGCCTTGACCCATCGAGTAAACTGGTCTATAATTACCAAGCAATATCTCTTCCCCTGGAACTTGGTAATGGTCCGGTGAAATCTATTTGTATCTTTTCCCAAGGGCCTCTAGGTCTCGGCTGGTGGGCCATTCGTATTTTTACTGGCCGTCCTGGGTTATGCTGGGCGCATGTCAGACATTTTTGACAATACTTTGCTACATCCCTTCCTACACCTGGCCACCACCATTCCTGTCCTACCAGATGGGTCATCGCCCCTCTGCCTGCATGATCTATGCCATGGTGTAACTCCAAGAGCGTTTGTCGAATACAAGTGGGGGCTATTACCTTCCCGTCCTTTCGCCAAACCCCTTGAGCATCCGCTCTACCTCCTACACGATACCATTCCTGCCTTTCTCCCGGCGCGGTATCCCGGTGCAACCTTCCGATGTCTATCTGGTCTACCTGTGTACTTGCTACCGGTAGTTCCTGTTCTAATGCCTGCTGCGCTGCCAAATCCATGGCCCGATTGCCCTCCTGTTGGTGGGTTTCTACCTTCTGATGGGCTTTAATTTTTACTACTGCTGCCTGCTTTGGTGCCTTTGCAGCTTCCAAGAGGGCCCGTATTCGCTGTTGATGCCTGATAAGATCTCCTCCTGCGGTGACAAATCCCCTTCTTCCCCAAGCTATCATAATCGTGCACCACTCCAAACGCATATCGACTATCTGTGTAAATATTTACTGTTTTTCCTTCTGCCAGGGTCAGGGCCTCAGTGAGTGCTACTAATTCTGCCACTTGGGCTGATAATGCCCCGTCCAATCTGCCGGACAATACTGTTTCTAATTTTTCATTTATGACTGCCCACCCAGTTTGGGGAGACCCGTCAACATATTTTCTGGAGCCGTCCACATACAGGGTAAGCTGTGGGTCTTCCAGAGGATCTTCTTCCAAAGGGTCTATGTCTACTTCCTCATCTACTTCTGCAAATATGTGGGGTTCCCCTGATCCCAGGATCCCTTCAGCAGGATTCTCCCCCGTATCCCTAACAATTACCACTGATTCATCCTTAGGTATTAGGACCGTTTCCAACGTGCCCTTCGCATGTGAGATACTGACCGTAGCTTATTATTATTTAACATTTCTACTATTGTGTGTCTGGTATGGAGGATAATGTCCCCGGTCATTACTGTGGGCTTGCTAACCTTTACCGCCCACGCTGCGCAGTCCAGTGCTGCCACACATCGTGATAATCCAGCGGCTACGGATGACTGTTTAGTGGAGTAACATGGTACCGGCCGTCGCCTGTCCCCATGTTGTTGGGTTATCACGGTGGCGTAGAACCCCCCTTCGTTCTCACAATGAATGTGGAATGGTTTCCTCATGTCGGGTAGACCGAGGCCAGGGGCCGATATCAGCGCTTGTTTTAAACTCCCATATGCCTGCTCCTGTTCTGGTCCCCACTCTACCGGGGTATTATCGGGACTTCCCCCTTTCACCAATTTCTGGATGGGTTCTGCTATAGCTGCAAAGTTCGGTATAAAATTCCTACTATAATTAAAGAGACCTAAAACCTTCCTGACTCCTCGTACTGAGACCGGTCGGGGCATCTCTTGTATGGCCTTCCGTCAGTCACCTGGCATGGCTCGGGTCCCCTGGGATAATTGTTGTCCCAGGTAAATAACTGTGCTCTGCCCGATTTGAGCTTTCTTAGGGTTTACCTTGAACCCTCCTGTTTCCAGGGCTTGTAGGACTTCAGTTAAAGCAGCTGCATGTCCATGCTCATCTTCCGAGGCAATTAACAGGTCATCCACGTATTGCAACACAGTGCTGTGATACGGGTTGAGGTTCTAACAGTGAACTCATTACCCGGTGGAATACCGCCGGGCTGTTATGGAACCCCTGAGGTAGCCTAGTCCATGTATACTGTCTTTCCCCGACCGTAAAGGCAAACTTATTCTGGGATTCCTGGTCTAAAGGTAAAGGCCAGAATCCATTAGCTATGTCCAAAACTGTAAAAATCTTGTGCTCCGAGTTCAAGGCATTTAAGATTGTGGATGGGCTGGCCACTATTGGGTGCAATTTGGGCGTTACCTTGTTTAATTCAGTATAATCAATAGTCAGTCGGAATGATTTATCCGGTTTGGTGACTGGCCATACGGGCGAGTTGGTCGTGCTTTCGGTAATCCTAATTATGCCCCTTTCTTCCAGATCACGCACTATTTCTTGTACCGCTTCCCGTGCTTCTGGTTTAATAGGGTATTGCTTATGGGGCTTGTGTTCCGGACCTGGAACCATGATTGGCTCCGTTTTTACCTGTCCGGTGTCCTGTTTTGTGTTAGCCCAAACCCCTTTCATAATTTTGCATATGGTCCCGTATGGTTTTCGTTCTAGTTCCCAATCCCTGCTGCTACCCTTTCCTGTTTAATTTTTACACCTCCCTTTTCGGTGTGTTCAGATTCCTTTGCATCTATCTGACATGCCCATTGAACTGCGAGGTCATACGTAGGGGCGGCTACTACCCCCATTTTTAGGATGGCTTGGTGTGCCGATGAGAGTCCATCCTTAAACATCTGGATGAAGGGCTGGTCTGTTCGTTGTGGGTTTGCTTGCCCTGACGATTCGCAATAGGCATCAAACAATCGTTCTCCATAATCACTACTAGATTCTCCCTTTCTTTGCTTTACTGATTGGATTTTTCCCCAGTTTATAGTAGGGGCCCCAAGTGCCGTTTCTACTGCGATCTTAAAGGGCCCATATGCTGCCCGCTGTGCCGCCAGTGCGGGGGGTTTTCTTTATCCCATTCGTCTCCTTTTCCCTTGCCTGTCAATTTCATCCTTTCTACTAAAGTGTCTAATTCTGCTATTCTCATTTCTTGTTCTTCCATCTTACTGGTTTGTGTCTTAACCCTTTTTGTTAACATTACTAACTGATGTATTAAAATTACTCCTGCTTTCTTAGTTTTCTTTTGTTTCTGCTTTTCCCACCACTTCCGTTGTGTTATTGGTTTTTCTAGTGGATCCCACCCATCTTTCTTCATTTTATCGATCAAACCCTTTTGGTCATCAGCATAGAGCCAACTCATTGATCCTGGCGGACCCCAGTCTGGGCCTCCGCCTTCCGCCATAATGTATTAATTCTTGTTACTAGTTTACCGCGTCCCGGTCCCCCCTAATAACTCATTCTCAGAGGTCTACCTATCGTCCACCACTAGTGATGGCGGTCCTGACTTGTAACTATCTCACTGTCAGAGGTGATTATTTCACTTGCAGCCGTTAATACATTAATACAATACGTCACATAATGCAATGCAACAGATCCATCAACGTAACACAGCAGAGAGACATTTAGTCTGTCTTGGATTCCCAACTAACTCTGGCCTTCACGTGGGGCTCAGTCGCCCTCTTAATTCCGGCTCAGTATGGGTCCTCGAAACATTTACATTCCGAAATAACACATCAGGTTTCAATCAACTTAACCACTATTTAAACTACATCTCTCACCCGTCACGGATACCAGATTCTTTCGATACTGTGTTGCTGTCACACCGCCCTTCCGAGTGATCCAATTTCTGGATGGTCAAAGATCTGACTACTCGCCCCGCTCACTGGTGCAGGCGGTCTTCCAGCTCCGAAGTACCCTGCTCGCAGCGCCAATTTGTTGGGTGAAAATAAATTCACATCTAATCTGTGGTAAAGTAAAAGGTGCAGTTTATTGAAAATAGAGCTCTGGGAGAAGCGTCTCAGACCCCGCGGTCTGTGTGAGCACCTTCTCTCCGATCAACAAAATTCACAAGCTTATATACAGTACAAGACTGGAGCACACCGATAGCCGTTATTACATTACTTATTCCTTGGCCAATCCGGCTCCGTGGCAACAGCCGCCCCCCCCAATTATATTCCTTCAAAAACAACCTAATTATAACTTTACATCGTTAGCTAAGCCCCTTCTTTCAGTTCTGTCTTTTATCTAAGTTTGTCCAGTTATCTGGACCGCAGGGTCCATTCTTGCTTCATCGTGGCTTCGGCCAATCTGAGTCAGTGACTTGTGATTGGACATGGCTCAAACGTTAATCAAATATACCTTACATACATCCGCGTGACAGTTGTTACTTCGTAACCCAATTGTTCTGCAAATTTTAACCTTGTTATTGCAGCTTCTCAAATCCCCACATGCTTAACCACTTTTGTAGTTCAGTTTCTGACCATCTGTTCCATTTGTGGCTTCAACTAGTTTCAACCAAAACTAGGTTGTCATGCTGTGTCGCTTGACTGCAACATTCAACTGGTTCAAATCCCAACCCTTCACATCCGCAATCCCTACCGCTAATTCTCTCAAGACCCTAGGATGTAAGCCATCGGGTCCAGGGGATTTATCCGCCTTAAGTCCCATTATCTTACCGAGTACCATCTCCTTAGTGATTTTAATCATGTTTAGCTCCTCCCCCCCTATAGCCCCCTGTTTGTCCAGTGTTGGGATATTTTTAGTGTCCTCTACTGTAAAGACTGATACAAAATATTTGTTCAGCGTATTTGCCATCTCCATGTTCCCCACTACTAATTTCCCGGTCTCGTCCTCTAAGGGACCAACTTTCACTTTAGCCACCCTTTTTCTTTTTATATAACTGTAGAAACCCTTGCTATCTGTTTTTATATTTTTTGCTAGTTTACTTTCATAATCTATCTTCCCTTTCTTAATGAATCTTTTAGTTATTCTTTGCTGGCTTTTAAATGCTTCCCAATCTTCTATCCTCCCACTAGATTTGGCTACTTTATATGCCCTTGTTTTCAGTTGGATACTATCCTGTATTACTTTACTTAGCCACGGATGGCTGTCTTTTCTTTTACGCCCCTTTTTCCTCAGTGGAATATATTTTTCTTGAAAGTTGTGAAATATCTCCTTGAATGTACACCACTGCTCCTGTACCGTCTTACACCTTAATCTATTTTCCCAGTCCACTTTAGTCAACTCTGCTCTCATACCTTCATAGTCTCCTTTATTTAAGCTTAGTACGCTGGTTTGAGATCCAACTCTCTCACCCTCCAACTGAATTTGGAATTCAACCATGTTATGGTCACTCATTCCAAGGGGATCCTTTACTAGGACATTTTTTATTAATCCTGTCTCATTACACAGGACCAGATCTAAGATTGCCTGCCCCCTGGTTGGTTCAGTAACATACTGCTCAAGGAACCCATCCCTAATGCACTCTATGAACTCTTCCTCAAGGCTGCCCTGCCCAATTTGATTAGTGCAGTCAATATGAAAGTTAAAATCTCCCATGATTATAGCTGTTCCCTTATTACAAGCCCCAACTATTTCCTGATTTATACTCCGACCAATAGAGTTGCAACTGTTAGGAAGCCTATAGACTACGCCCACTGGTGACTTTTTCCCCTTATTATTCCTTATCTCCACACAAACTGTTTCACTATCCTGATCCTTTGACCCAATATCATTTCTCACTATTGCAGTGATTCCATCCACTCCGGGGGGGAGTTCCAGGATTTTGACCTAGCGACAATGAAGGAACAGCAATATATTTCCAAGTCAGGATAGTGTGTGGCTTGGAGGGGAACTTGGAGGTGGTGGTGTTTCCATGAGCCTGCTGCCCTTGTCCTTCTAGGTGGTAGAGGTAGCGGGTTTGGGAGGTGCTGCTGAAGAAGCCTTGGCAAGTTGCTGCAGTGCATCTTGTAGATGGTACACACTGCAGCCACGGTACGCCGGTGGTGGAGGGAGTGAATGTTTATGGTGGCGGATGGGGTGCTAATCAAACGGGCTGCTTTGTCCAGAATGGTGTCGAGTGTTGTTGGAGCTGCACTCATCCAGGCAAGGGGAGAGTATTCCATCACTCTCCTGACTTGTGCTTTGTAGACAGTGGAAAGGCTTTGGGGAGTCAGGTGAATCATTCACTGCAGAATACCCAGCCTCTGTACTGCTCTTGTAGCCACAGTATTTATGTGGCTGGTCTAGTTAAGTTTCTGGTCAATGGTGACTACCAGGATGTGATGGTGGGGCATTCGGTGATGGTAATGCCGTTGAATGTCAAGGGGCAGTAGTTAGACTCTCTTGTTGGAGATAGTCATTGCCTGGCACTTGTGTGATGTAAATGTTACTTGCCACTTATCAGCCCAAGCTGGATGTCGTCCAGGTCTTGCTGCATGCGGGCACGGACTGGTTCATTATCTGAGGAGTTGCAAATGGAAGTGAACACTGTGCAATCATCAGCGAACATCCCCACTTCTGACCCCATGATGGAGGGAAGATCATTGATGAAACAGCTGAAGATGGTTGGGCCTAGGACACTGCCCTGAGGAACTGCTGCAGTGATGTCCTGGGGTTGAGATGATTGGCCTCCAACCACCACACCCATCTTCCTTTGTGCTAGGCATGACTCAGCCAGTGGAGAGTTTTCTCCCTGATTCCCTTTGACTTCAATTTTAATTGAAATTCATAGGAGTGTAATCAGACAAAATCTGACACCAAGCCAAAAAAAGGAGTTATTAAGACTGGTGACTAAAAGGTTGGTCAAAAAGGTAAAAAGGAGGAGAGAGATGTGAAGAGCTGGAAAATATTTAGGGAGAAAATTCCAGACTTTAGGGTCTAGGCGGCTGGAGGCATGGCCGCTGATGGCGGGTCAAAGGGAGTGGGGGATGCACAGGAGGCCAGAGTTGTGCAATGCAGAGTTCTTGGAGGTTTATAGGGCTATGAATTAGAGAGGGGCGAGGCCATGGGGGGGATTTGACCACAAGGATGAGAATTTTAAAATGGTTGGTGGACTGGGAACCAATGTAGGTCAGCGAGTACAGGGATGATAAGTGCAAGGGATTTGGTGCAGGTTAGAGTATGAGCAGCAGAATTTTAGATGAGTTCAAGTTTCCGGAGCGTGGAAGATGGGAGGCCGGCCAGGATAGCATTGGAATAATCAATGTTTAGGCCTACTTCATGTTAAGTCTCTATTAATTTGCTTGGAGCCCATTAGATAGTGGTGATCTCTTAAAGGGAGTGCTTGCAGTACTGATTTTTGTTCAGTGACACTAATTAAAATAGGCATATAAGGAATTGGGGGCCACATCAAGAGAATTCTAGGATTTGACTGTTTTTTCTAATCGCCTTACGCGTCAATGAGCACTGCTTAGAGTCTAGCGATGCTCAAGGACAGCAATGTGGTGAGGGATGCGAATGAATTTTTACAGATGGGGCTGGAGGGCTGTTCAATCTTTAGCAGTTGACAGTTGTTCTGTGTACGGGCCTCCTGATGCCACCGGTGGGCAGAAAATTAATTAATCAGACCGGTTTCCTGCCAGTAACTGGCTCTGAGTCAAAATCATCCCACTGCCCGCTCCCCACCCCCCCACCCCCCGCCATGACTGAAACACTAATTGTGTACTTCAACTTAATTTTGATAGAAGAGTGTGGTAGTGGGAATGAAAGGGTACAGAGGACAAGGTGGAGCAATTAGATAGGGTAACTATAGATAAAGAAGTAAGATAAAAAAAATTGATGGAACTCACAGTGGAAAAGCCATGGTCCTTGATGGCATGCATTTTAGAATGCTAAGGGAAATTAGTAGAGGCTTTGACTACAATCTTTTAAACATCCTTAGATAAAGAATTTGTGGCAGAGGACTCAAGAGTTGCAAATATAATAACAACAATTTGTATTTACATAGCACATAAGAACATAAGAAATAGGAGCAGGAGTAGGCCAATCGGCCCCTCGAGCCTGCTCCACCATTCAATAATAACATGGCTGATCTGATCCTAACCTCAAATCTACTATCACTCTACATCCCTCCCAAACCCATGTGATCTCCTGGGAGAGGTGAAAAACCAGATAAAAAACCCAATGGCCAATTTGGGAGAAAAAAAATCTGGGAAATTCCTCTCCGACCCATCTAGGCGAGCGAAACTCGTCCAGGAGATCACTGTCCCTATATTTTCTACAGTACTTACCTTCTGTAAAAGGTGATCTCCACCCCAGCCAGGAACAGGAATAGAACCATCTCCTGAAATCTAATACATAATTAGAACACAAGAAGTAGGAGCAGAACCAGGCTACACGGCCCCTGGGCCCGCTCCGTTACCCACAGGGTCATGACCGTTCCGAACATAGACTCATGTCCAATTTCCTGCCCGCTCCCCGTAACCCCTAATTCCCTTTACTTCTAAGAAACTGTCTATTTCTGTTTTAAATTTATTTAATGATGTAGCTTCCACAGCTTTCTGGGGCAGCAAATTCCACAGACCTACTGCCCTCTGAGTGAAGAAGTTTCTCCTCATCTCAGTTTTGAAAGAGCAGCCCCTTATTCTAAGATTATGCCCCCTAGTTCTAGTTTCACCCATCATTGGGAACATCCTCACCGCATCCATCCGATCAAGCCCCTTCACAATCTTATATGTTTCAATAAGATCGCCTCTCATTCTTCTGAACTCCAATGAGTAGAATCCCAATCTACTCAACCTCTCCTCATATGTCCACCCCCTCATCCCCGGGATTAACCGAGTGAACCTTCTTTGTACTGACTCGAGAGCAAGTATGTCTTTTCTTAAGTATGGACACCAAAACTGTATGCAGTATTCCTTTAACATAACGTCCCAAGGTACCTCAAAGGTGTGTTAGCAAACAGAATTTGACACTGAGCCACATAAGGAGATATTAGGATAGGTGACCAAAAGATTGGTCAAAGAGGTAAGTTTTAAGAAGCGTCTTAAAAAAGGAGAGAGGGGCAGAGAGGTTTAGGGAGGGAATTCCAGAGTTTAGGGCCTAAGCAGCTGAAGGCATAGCCGCCAATAGTGGAGCGATTAAAATCGGGGATGCGTGAGTGGCCAGAATTGGAGAAGCGCAGAGATCTGGGAGGCGGGTGGGTGGCGGGGTTGTAAGGCTGGAGGAGGTTATAGAGATAGGGAGGGGCAAGACCATAGAGGGATTTGAAAATGAGGATGAGAATTTAAATTTGAGGAGTTGTTGGACCAGGAACCAATGTAGGTCAGTGAGCACAAGGATGATGTGTGAATGGGACTTGGTTCAAAAATGGATAAACCAGATAACTATTGGCCAGTCAGCCTAACATCGATAATGGGTAAGCTTCAAGAGGCCATAATACAGAATAACATTAAAAAAGATAAAAGTGTTCACTGGGATGAATATGCAGAAACATAATAAAAGGGTGGTTAGAGGGGCAAGAAAAGACCTGGAAAAAATAGCTATAAATGCAAATCAAAGCAGTAAGAAATTATTTCTGGTGCAGTATGAGGGCAGTCAGAGAAGTGGGAACGCTGTAAAATGTGTGAATGAGGTTGAACTTGAAAGTGAGCATAAGATCCTTTTATATACAAAAAATAATTACTTCCACCAAATGGGCAATTTCTGTTAGATGGAAAACTGGTTACCGGGATGCCTGTTCAAAAAAGGTGATGAAAGAGACCTCGGCAACTATACACCCATTGTTTCTGTATCAATACTAAGTAAGATAATGGAGTTGATAGGAGTAAACTTGAAGATTACCTGTATAGTAATAATCTAGTAAACCACAGCCAATATGGATTCAGAAGACGTTCATGGTCAATATTTTTTGATGAATTGACATCCTCGTTAGACTGTGGAAAACCTATGTTGTAGGATACCTTGACTTCCAAAATGTTTTGCATGAAAGGCAGTGGTGATTCAGTGCGGATGGATAAGACATTTGCTGAAGGGTAAGAAGCAATAGATAATTTTTAGACAAGTTATGTTATGGTGGGTAGGAGAGTGCTTGTGGGGCACGCAGGGTTCAGTGCTGGGACCCCTACTGTTTCTAATTTGTGTTAATAACTCGGATTCATAAGTTGAATGGAAACTGGTTAAATTCACAACTAATATTAACAGGCGGCAGCTTGAGAACTGCAAAATAAATTGGACAAAATATGATCGTGGGCACAATCGTGGAATATAAAATTTATGGGTGCCATAAGTAATCCATGAATGGTGTTAAAATAGCTAACAATGAAGCGGAAAGAAATCTAGGGGGTAAAATTCAACTTTCAATTGGCCCAGGATCAACTGCTGTTTGCGGAAGATAGGTCCGAAGTTCGACCACCCTTTGCATGTAGAAGTCTTTCCTAATTTCACTCCTGAAAGGCAGCTGCAAAATGGGTGATAATGAATCGGCAGCTCATTTTAGTAAAACAGGCAGCTGATTTGCTTTCATCCATTTTACGCTACTGCTGAAGTCGAATTTCACCCTCCTAGGGTTTAAATACACTTGATACTCAACATTGTAGATGAACAATCCACAAAGCAAATAGAACGCTGAACTACATAGTTAAAAACAATTGCCCGGATTTTGTGGTCAGTGGCAAAGGAAAGGCACTCGCCATTCACCATGCTGACAGCTGCCCACAGAATTTTCGCAGGCTTCTGAGTGGAGATCTGCTGTCATTGAGCGTCTGCTCCAGTGCGGTCGGTGCCCTCTATGGGGGATCATGGCATCTGTGAGTAGGGAAAGAAACAGCGAGGCTCTTCAACCAATCAAATTGAAGTATCCTCACTGAGACCCGCAGGGGAGGGGGGGAAATTTTAACCTAAAACAACGGGTGGGTTGGGGGCGTGCGTGTAGTTAAAGTGTTAAAAATCAGAATCCCGACCTGAATCCGCCTCCAACCTGCCCACTTCCCGTTTTAATGGAGGTGGGATGGGGGCTGGCAGCCAACCCGCTGCCAGGAGGTGCACCATCTATTTTATATAATAATGAGGCTGGAAGCCTCATTTTAACCTCCATATTAAATTTAACTATAGCTGGTTGGGTTTTGCACATCTCGTAAAACTCGCCAGCTACAGCAAGATGAGAACTGCTAGAGCCAGGAGGTAAGTGCCTTTACACCTACCTCCTGGATCCAGGGTCCCTGCCTAACCCACCCCCTGCGATCGGAGACTTCCCCCATCCCCCCCACGCGAGGCCTCCGATCCCCCTCCGAGGTCTCCAATCCCCCCCCCCGGCCTCCTTTTCCACCCCCCTCAGTCCCCCAAACCCCACGCAGGCCTCCAATCCATCCCCTCCCCTCCTCTGGCTGTCCCCTTGCTGGTCCTCTGGCCCCCGATCCTCTTCGGACCACCCATCCTCCTCTGGCCCCCGACTCTCTTTGGACACCCCCGATCTTCTCCCGGCCCATAACTCTCTTCAGACCCTCCACCCCACCCCAATCTTCCCCTGGTCTGTGACTCTCTTCAGAACTCCCCCCACTCATGTTCTCCTGGCACGACCCCCATGTGATTCCTCCCTCCCTCCTCTGTGCGGCCTTCTGCCAAAGGCACACCCGCCCGGATCCAGCCAGCCTCTCAAACTGGCTGGCTGTGGGTGGGAAATAGAGGCTTCCCATTCAAATCAGGCCCTGCTGTTAAAGTCGGCAGTGCCTGCAGGAAACCCGTTCTCCTGGGTTTCCCGACCACCTTGGAACCCCCCTGCCCCTAAACCGCCTTCTCCATTAAAATTAAACCCACAAGCCCCGATTTTCGGCTTGTGTGGGAAATGGTCGGGTTTCCCCGAATGTGGGGTTTCTGACACACATAAAAAAGTGTCAGCCAGCTCCATGCAATTTTCCTTCAAGTGGCCAATTAATTCCCAGCATGTGGGAAGCCTTGCTAATTGTCCAATTCCAGTCAGAAATCCCCACAGTATGATGTCATCATTCGTGGTGCTTTCAAGGTCCATAGCAAGCACTGCATCCTCTGAAGGCTTCCAAATGAACCATACAGGATGGCAGAGGAGCCTGCAGCAGCTGTGGCCAGTGCCAGACCCCGAGCTGCCTTCAAATTCGACGAGGCTTCACTGCAGGCATTATTGGATGGGGTTAGGACCCACAGGGAGGTCCTCTTCCCTAGGTCAGGGAGGAAGAGGCCTCCCACTGAGACCAATGCTGCATGGATGCAGGTGTCAGCAGATGCCAACTCGCTGGGAGTCACCAGAAGAACCTTGGCATTACATCTCTAACTCCTTCCTTTACTCCCCTGCAGTACCATCCAGAGCCCCCGTCCTCGCTGTGGAGGAGGAAGAGGCTGTGCAGCCAGACTCCTCAGAGGAAGCTCCAACATCTGAGGGCGCAGCGTCAGCAGAAGTAAGCGCACCCAGCACCAGCGCAGACACTCACACCTCGGTGGGACCTTCGGGACATAGAGTAGTGTTGTCACCTGGTGTTTCACAGCTCACAAGTGAGCCTCAGCAGATTCTGGAGACAGGGACAGCAGTGGAGAGTCCTCGTCGGAGGGCGCAGGACTCTGCCAGCTCAGCTCAGCTGCGCTGCATGTCGACCCTCTGCCTCTGGGTCCATCCGCAAGAGAAGAGGTGATGGATCTCCATGCACAGATGCAGGAGTCTCTGGCAGGTTTTGTCTCCAGGGTTGCTGCGAGTGTGGAGCGAATGGAGGAGTCCATAGCGACCATGAGCAGAGCCTTTGTGGAGTCATTGGCGCATGAACGCATGGCAACCTCCATGGTGGAGATAACTCGCCAGGGTATGGAAAACACGGTGAGTGCTCATAAGAGAATGACATCTCTTGAGGAGCGTTGGCCATCTGTTGAACAGAGAAACCAGATCTTCATGGAAGTCCTTCTGAGTAGGACTGCCAGTGCAGAAATGGGTCCCCATGGCCCCCTAAAGTGCAGCAGGGTGCTCTCAAGCGACTTCCAAGCGCTGGCCCCTTCTGGCCTGTGCAGCTTCAGGTGAGTGAGCAGCAGCCTAGTGCTCCTGTTGCTGATCCTGCTGTTCCTGGTTCTGCTGCTGCCGCCTCTGCTGCTGGAGATCCTCTAATGGCAAGAAGGGAAAGAAAAAAAGGCGTCCCATGCTTCTTGTAGATACCTCCGCTGAGGAAGCGCTGAGTGAGGGTGGCGAGAGGGGCTTCCCAGGAGATCGCATTGGAGAAGTGTGTGAGGCTGCAACCTTCCACTGCTGTGCCTAAGCCTTGAAGAAGTAGCCCCAAACCTGCAACAACAAGGTCCTTCAACATACAAGTGCTGTCCCTTTAAATCGCAGCTTCTCCGATTGACCTGCAGCTGACAGCAAGCAAGCCGGCAAGCTTCACGCCAGGTCTCATCAGCGGGGTTCCCCGCAGGTGGGTTTGATGTGGGGAAAGCCCCAAAGTTGCAACGGCCCCAGAAAAACTACCTCAACAAGCTGATAATTGCTTATTAGTGCTCCGACGACCAGTCCCGCCAGCGGCGGCCGGGACTGAAGCGGGTCGCCGAGAAATGGTGGTCCAAAAGTCGGACGGGGCGGGAAATCAGGCAGTGGGGGGGTCCCGACCCGCTTTTTTGCCGATTTTCGGCCCCCGGCTGCATGAAAAGCCACCCAACGATGGCCAGAAGATTGACCCCACAGAGTCTAAACCAGGAAATATAAATTAGATTTAGATCATGTACAGAAAGCAAAATAAAGATTGGGAAAGAAAGATGGGATTAAGACAGAAAAAGTAAAAAAAAATTTTTGTTTAAATCTCCAACACTAATTAAATTTTGAAGGAATGAAACTCCACACTTATAAAATTAAATTTTCAAGGCCAGAGAGGTTGTTTGGCAATAATTATCACTTATGACATTAAAAATTCACTTACTCCTGAATGCACCAGCCATAACGTTTCTGGCATGTTTAGTGAGTAACTAGTGGGTAAGTACTGCAACTTCACGCCATTACATTGATTTCAGTGCTGAGTCTATCGGCGCAGACTGTTACAGAGCAGCCTGTGGTGGAGCAGGGTATTCCTGAGAGCAACTTAGGAACCATAGGAGCAGGAGTAGGCCATTTAGCCCCTCGAGCCTGTTCCGCCATTCAATGAGATCATGGCTGATCTGTGATCTAACTCCATATACCCGCCTTTGCCCCGTATTCCTTAATACCTTTGGTTCACAGAAATCTATCAATTTCAGATTTAAAATTAACAATTGATCTAGCATCAACTGTTGTTTGCAGAAGAGAGTTCCAAATTTCTACCACCCTTTGCATGTAGAAGTGTTTCCTAACTTCACTCCTGAAAGACCTGATTCTAATTTTTAGGCTATGTCCCCGAGTCCTAGATTCCATAACTAGCAGAAATAGTTTCTTTCCATCTACCCTAGAGTTCCCCTTAATAGCTTGAAAACTTCGATCAAGTCATCCCTTAAACTTCTAAATTCCAGGGAATACATCCCTATTTTGTGTACTCTCTCCTCATAATTTAACCCTAGGAGTTCAGGTATCATTCTAGTAAATATATGCTGCACTCAGGGTAGGCAATTATGTGTTTTAGCCAATGTTCATGTAAAGTTTCTATTAATGTGCTGTCAAACATTGAAATCTTTATTTTCAACACTTTGCATTCTTGGACAGATTTGTGTGCACCTTTGGAAGTGGCTTAGTGAGTTCCAGTGAATGGTGAGACATAACGGTACCCCCCACAATGGTGATGAGTGTGAAAGCAATGGCTTGGGCATTGTAGGGATGTTTTATGTTGTTGATGTGGGGTGGTGCCAACCTCGCACATCATGTGGCAGCCAGAGTGTACAGCGTCAAGTGAAATAAATGTGGCCATGGTGAGGCCATCCCTGATGTCCCGGGCAGCAATGTGGTTGGGTGCTGATGTCCTCTGTCCTGTGCAGCATCAGGTGATTGTGGAGAAGGTTGGTGTTGTCGTTGGTGCTGCTGGTGATGCTGGTGTTGGGGCTGATCGTGGTCAGATTCTGAGAGCCAAGGTGAGAAGTGCACCCATGCTGATGGAATAGATGGTAGGTGAAGTAGAGCTGAAAGAAGCAATCTGTCAATGGTGGGAGAGATAATGCAGTCAGACTGGATGAAGACTTGTGTAAAGACTTGCAGCATTCTGAATCTGTAGTGGAAATACAGTTTAGAGAAGCTATTGGTTAAGGGAACATTTTTCAATTAGCTGGGAGCTTTGACTTAATATTTAAAGCTGTCAATGGCCACTGACCTCCCACCTCAGCTTCACAGACGAGGTCTAGGCACAACAGGAAACCAGTGGGCGACCTGTCAAATTCAAAAAGCTGGGAAAAAAAGCATTGTTAAGTAACTGTAAACAAGCCACTAATGATTTGAATTGGGTCCACTGCCGCTGCCTGTCGGGTCTGCTCAGTGCTGACAGACCTGACATCGGGAAATGCAGGTGTGCGCGTTTTGACAGCAGGTTCCTGACCCGCAGTCAGTCATTTTAAATTTCACAGCTGACCAATCGGGTCCGCTGAGCGCCGGCAAAATCACTGCAATTGAGACTATGTTATGCACTGGTCAGACTGCATCTTGAGAATGTAATCCAGATTGGGTCATCAAAACCCCTGGAGGCTGTTGAGAGAAAAGCCAGGATGTAGATTCCTACCATTAGGGAAATGAGCTATAAAGAAAGACAAGGAACTTGGGGGTAAAAATGGGTCGCTAACATCGTCTGGGTGCTAAATTTAGCGCCCGGCAAAAAATAGAACTGGCGATTGCTAACTTCAGTGTTAGCGCCCCGAGAGGGAGGTGGAGCGCTAATTTAAGCACTGCACTTCCTTCCTAGAGCGCTAACCCCAAATATCGGGGCGGTGCATTCTGCAGCGCTATGCACTGGGCCACTTAACGCTACTGCATAGAAGGGCTCTTCCCCTCATTAAAGGGGTGGGCCGAAGCCCACAACTCTGCAGGGCCCTACCTTGACCGGGGAGTGGGATGCTGTGCCAGCAACCCGGCACTCAAGAGGAGCCAGATCGCAGCACGAACCCCGCGTTCAAAGATGCAAGGGGCCGCGATAAGTAAGTCAGACGATTTTTTTCCCCGCCCGCCACCTCCCCTTTAGTTAGCACTCCACGAGCCTCCTGCCACTCCATCTCCGTTTCCACTCCCTGAATTGCTTGCTGTCATTGCCCGGCGCAGATTCAGGGGGCGCGGGCCAATTTTGTAGGTGGGGTGAAAACGGGGCATCGTCATTGCCTCTGCAGCAGAGCAGGGTGCTGCCGGTTACCACTGCTGCTACACCCCCATGTAATTTAGAGGGCTGCGCCCGGGCGAAGAATCGTTTGCACTTTGTTTGCGCTCGAGGCGCAAATGCACCAAATTTCTAGCCTTTGGGCTTTTCATCCTTGAAAGTAGATGACTGAGAGGTGATCTTAGAGAAGCATGTGAAATAGTAAATTGATTAGAAAAGATAGATCAGTAACACTACTTCACATTAAACCATGAAATTTGGATATGGGGAAACAACAACAACTTGCATTTATATAGATGTCGTCTTTAATGTAGTGAAATGTCCCAAGGCATTTCACAGGAGGGTTATCAATCAAAATTTGACACTGAGCCACATAAGGATATATTAGGACAGATGACCAAAAGCTTGGTCAAAGAGGTAGGTTTTAAGGAATGTCTTAAAGGAGGAGAGAAAGGTAGAGAGATGGTATGGTTTAGGGAGTGAATTCCAGAGTTTAGGGCCTAGGCAGCTGAAAGCATGGCCACCAATGATGGAGCGATTAAAATGGGGGATGTGCAAGAGGTCAGAATTGGAGGAGCATCGAGATCTCAGAGGGTTGCAGGGCTGGAGGAGGTTACAGAGATAGGGAGGGTCATGGCCATGGAGGGTTTTGAAAACAAGGATGAGAATTTTATAATTGAGGCATTGCCTGACCAGGAGCCAATGTAGATCAGCGAGCACAGGGATGATGGGTGAACGGGACTTGGTGTGAGTTAGGACACAGGCTGCAGAGTTTTAGATGAGCTCAAGTTATAAAGGGTGGAAGAGGAGAGGCTGGCTAGGAGAGTGTTGGAATAATCAAGTCTAGAGGTAACAAAGGCATGGATGAAGGTTTCAGCAGCAATGAGCTGTGGCAAGGGCTGAGTCGGGCAATGTTATGGAGGTGGAAGTAGGCCGGCTTGGTGATGGCACGAATCTGTGGTCAGAAGCTCATCTCTGGGTCATATACAACACCAAGTTCAAACTAGTAAAAGGCTAATTTAAGACTCTTTCACATAAAGCGTAAGCAACTGATGGAATGGATTTACAAGTAGGCTGGTGGAGACAAATCCCTGGAATAATTTAAGAAATAGGTGGTTGTCATAATGGGGGAACTGTAAGGTCTTTCTGGATAGATGAGCTAAGAATGGCCTCCATCATCTATATCAATTTGGTGATGTGGTTTTTAGAAAGATGCAACAATTTAACAGGTGAAAATTTGTTTACGTTTATAATATTTGGAATATGTGTATGATCTACTTGCATATGACACTATGAAAGCACATAAGTGCTTTACTTATTGAAAGAAAGCTATCAAAATATGTATGTAAGCAACTACTTTCAATGATATTCATGATTTAAGTCACTGAGTTACAACTGGAGCTAAAAGAGCCCCAAATGTTGCAGCTATGACACTAAATAAAGCACGAGTGACTCAAGTTCAGTATGTGCAAGGATACGGACATAAGAAAATCAATCAGCCAGCCAGTGAATTTTTTTAATTGCACGTCATATCAATTATGCAGATTATCCACAATTAAATCTGTGATGCATTTCTCTGATACAAGACATCACTGTGGCAAAAGCAAAAGTGAATACTGGGCAAACTACATGAACATTGAGTAAGGTTTATCGTTAATATTCTTGAGTACACTAGCATAACAATTTCCAAAAATGCATTCAACTGTTTATGTTCTTGTGAACAGTTTTGATGCTGATTTTTTAAATATGGAGATGCGGTGACTGACAATTGACAAATATACTCTATTCATCATCCCCTGCATATATAACCAGTTGGCACAACATAAGGTATAATAGTATAGAGATATACACAGGACAAGAAAGGGCCATGGCGATCCATCTGCCAAATCCCAAAGTTTGAAGTACCTTACTGTATCTATATATATAAACGGATACTTCTGTCTGTCTGTCTGTCTGTCTGTCTGTCTGTCTATCTGTCTGTTTATCTGTCTGTCTGTCCTCACATGTGCGTCTGTCCGGCTATGCGCTCGAAAGTTATAGGGCGTACCTACGCGTGCGTTACGTCAAAAGAAAGCTTACCGTTCCAAAACGGTCGTAAGCATATTTACGTTTTAGCCGGACAAAAATTGCGCCCGCGGTATCCAAAAAAGGTTCAAAATTCCGCTCATTAGCATCTCATTATCCGCTCATTAGCGATAGAGTGACCTCGAAGTCGACCAATCGTACGCCGGATTCCTGGCGCATGCGGCCGGGCCCTCCTACAGTCGAGTGACGGGACGATTGACCAATCCTACGCTTTGGTGACCTGACGGTCGACCAATCGGTGCGTGTGTGGGCGGGCCTTATCGTTCTGAACCGAGGTGAGTCACTGCCATCTTGATTCCAAACTTTTCATTTCTTTTTCCCGCTTTCTGCGTCTTTAAAAAAAAAGTTGCTTTTAAAACACATTGGGCTGGATTTTCCTAAGCCCCTGGAGTCGGGTTGGAGGCGTGCGGGCGATAAAAATCGGAGATCCGGGGGTCCCGACCCCATCCCGTCTCCAACCCGCCTCCATGTCAATTTCATAGGAGTCGGGTTGCCGACAAGTGCTGGAACCCAACTCCCAGAGGCGGGAAGGGATTAAAGGCAATTAAACTGCCTGTTAACAGGTAGTTAACAGGTAGTTTTTTGCCTATTCGCGATTTTTATTGCTGGTTTGTGGGCTTCCCGACAGCTCCAAACCACGAAAAGTTTTCGAGGTGGGACGTGGGTCTGAGGTCTTGGAGGGGTCGAGATGCCCAGTGTTCAGGTGAGTGAGGGGTGCAGGAGTGCAAAGGTAAGTGTTTTGCAAGTGTTTAAAGTGTTTAAATAAGTTTAACTTACTTTTACTTACCTTTACAGGAGTCCTGCATTCCGGTGTCGGGAGTCGGCTGCAAGAACCACAGAAGCTCCGATTTAAAAAAAAAAATCAGCTTCTTGGTTTCTGCAGCAAAATGATTTTAAAGTTATCCTGAGAAAGGACTGAGGCTGAATTAGCAGTTTTTCAGTGCTTGACAGCTTCAAACAGCTGTTAAACACTGATATTTCATCTGCCAAAAGCTTTTGACGGATGAAATGTCAACCTCTGACGTCACCTGTTGCCGGGTGGCCCTTAATTGGCCTGCTGAGCCCACAGGGCGGGCTCAACAAGGTCAATCAGAGGAAAATCCAGTGGGTTGGCCACATCTCCATGGAGGCGGGACAACAAGCCCGAATGTGGGTTTCCCACCTCCAACCCGCCCCCGTAGCAAAATCCAGCCCATTGTTTTTAAAAAAAGTTAATTACTTTCTAAATCTTTTATCTAATCTCATTAATTTTCCTACCTTTCCTCGTTTTTCCAGGTAGGCCTCGAAGCCTCGGCCTCTCCTCCGCACCCACGCCCAAGCTAGGCACCTCCCGGCCCCAGTCAACAAGCGGCCCCTGATCGCCGCCATCTTTGTGAAGGCTGGAGGGGCAGGCCTCAGCCGAGCGCCGCTACCGCTGCCATCTTAGTAAAGGCTGGTGCGGCGGTGGTGGCACGGAGCTCCACGGAGCAGGTGCACGGCGGCGTCTAACTTTCCCCCCCCCAGTCTGTCTCTCTCTCTCTTCCCCGCGCCTCCTGAATGCGCGGGAGAAGAGGCCCGGGGCACTGTGGCCGCTTCCGGAGACTTCAACTCCGTGACAGGTGAGGAGGGTCTTTGTTCACGTTGGGCGGCGGCCGGGTTCCCCTTGTGCTGATCCCTGGTGGTGTGGGGCTGGAGCCCGGCTCTTACCTTGCCCCAGAGAGCGGGCGGACGGCGGGCCTGGAGTAGCAAATCGGGCACCGCGAAGATGATTTCCATACAGAGTCTGAGCGGCCGGCGAGCTCGCACACAAAAAACGGCAGAAGAAAAACTGAGCGCGGCAAAGGGGAACAGACGTCAGAGAGACAGAGAAATAGGGAGGGAGGAGAGGGAGAGGGGCAAGGAGGGAGAGGTAAGAGAGAGAGAGAGGGGGAGGGGAGAGAGAGAGAGGGGGAGAGAGAGAGAGGGGGGAGAGAGAGAGAGAGAGAGAGGGGGAGGGGAGAGAGAGAGAGGGGGAGGGGAGAGAGAGAGAGGGGGGAGGGGAGAGAGAGAGAGGGGGGAGGGGAGAGAGAGAGAGGGGGAGGGGAGAGAGAGAGAGGGGGAGGGGAGAGAGAGAGGGGGGGAGGGAGAGAGAGAGGGGGAGGGAGAGAGAGAGAGGGGGGAGGGAGAGAGAGAGAGGGGGAGGGAGAGAGAGAGAGGGGGGAGGGAGAAAGAGAGAGAGAGAGGGAGGGAGAGAGAGAGAGGGGGAGGGAGAGAGGGAGGGGGGAGGGAGAGAGAGAGGGGGGAGGGAGAGAGAGAGAGGGGGAGGAGAGAGAGGGGGGAGGGGGGAGGAGAGAGAGGGGGGAGGGGGAGGAGAGAGAGGGGAGGGGGAGGAGAGAGAGGGGGAGGGGGAGGGGGGAGAGAGAGGGTGGGGGGGTGAGGAGAGAGAGGGGGGAGGGGGGAGGAGAGAGAGGGGGGAGGGGGGAGGGGAGAGAGAGGGGGAGGGGGAGGGGAGAGAGAGGGGGGAGGGGAGAGAGAGAGGGTGGGGGGAGGGGAGAGAGAGAGGGTGGGGGAGGGGAGAGAGAGAGTGTGCGGGGAGGGGAGAGAGAGAGGGTGGGGGGAAGGGAGAGAGAGAGGGTGGGGAGGGGAGAGAGAGAGGGTGGGGGAGGGGAGAGAGAGAGGGTGGGGGGAGGGGAGAGAGAGAGGGTGGGGGGAGGGGAGAGAGAGAGGGTGGGGGGAGGGGAGAGAGAGAGAGGGTGGGGGAGGGGCGAGAGAGAGAGGTTGGGGGAGGGGAGAGAGAGAGGGGAGGGAGAGAGAGGGGGGGAGGGGAGAGAGGGTGGGGGGAGGGGAGAGAGAGGGTGGGGGGAGGGGAGAGAGAGAGGGTGGGGGAGGGAGAGAGAGAGGGTGGGTGGAGGGGAGAGAGAGAGGGTGGGGGAAGGGGAGAGAGAGAGGGTGGGAGGGGGAGGGAGAGGGGAGGGGAGGGGGGAGGGAGGGAGAGAGAGTAAAGCAGGGAGAGACACGGGGAGGGAGAGAGAGAGGGTGAGGGAGGGGAGCATGAGGAGAGGGGGAGGGAGAGTAAAGCAGGGAGAGACGGGGGAGGGAGAGAGAGGGTGAGGGAGGGAAAGAGTGAGGGGCTGGGACAGGGAGGAAAGAGTGAGGGGGTGGGACAGGGAGGGAGAGCTTACCTTCTTCCTTCCTTCGCAGGGGTCCATCGGGCCACCGTCCCCCCCGTCGCTCTCTCTCTTCCCCCCCAGTCGCTCTCTCTCTTCCCCCCCAGTCGCTCTCTCTCTTCCCCCCACGTCGCTCTCTCTCTTCCCCTCCCATCACTCTCTCTCTTCCCCCCATCGCTCTCTCTCTTCCCCCCGTCACTCTCTCTCTTCCCCCCCGTCGCTCTCTCCCTTCCCCCCCGTCACTCTCTCTCTTCCCCCCCAGTCGCTCTCTCTCTCTTCCCCCCCAGTCGCTCTCTCTCTCTTCCCCCCCAGTCGCTCTCTCTCTCTTCCCCCCCAGTCGTTCTCTCTCTTCCCCCCCAGTCGCTCTCTCTTCTCCCCCCCCCAGTCGCTCTCTCTCTTCCCCCCCAGTCACTCTCTCTCCCTCTTCCAACAACAACATGCCCTCGAAAAAGCCTCGGCACCGCCGGGCACTCCAGCTAGTCTATCTATATATATAAACGGATACATCTGTCTGTCTGTCTGTCTATCTGTCTGCCTGTCTGTCCTCCGGTGTGCGTCTGTCTGGCTATGCGCTCGAAAGTTATAGAGCGTACCTACACGTGCGTTACCTCCAAAGAAAGCTTACGGTTCCAGGATGGTCGTAAGCGTATTTACTTTTTGGTCGGATGAAAAGTGTTCACGCCTTATGCAAAAAACCTTCAAAATTAAACTCATTATCTGCTACTTAGCATTGATTGACTGACGTCAAGGTTCGACCAATCCTGTGCCGTCACGATTGACCAATCCTACAGTTCAGTCGCCTGATGGTTGGCCAATCGCTGCGTCTGTGGGCGGGACTAATCGTTTTCATCTCAGGGATGTGGCAGCCATTGCCTCAAGCTAAAAACCCCATTTACTTCCAGCTCAAAATCTGCTCATCCAGCTTCGAAAAAGTTAGTATCTCTTTTAAAAATAACATAAGATTTACCAAAAACGTTTTATAAGTACTTTCACTTTCATCTTTCAAGGTATTAAAAGGTAGAAATGTTGCCCGGCAGCAGATTGAGAGAGGGACACAGAGACAGGGCCGAAAAGCCTGGGACTCGATTTAAAATGTTGCCCGGCACCAGATTCACAGAGGGACACAGAGTGGCCCCAAAGCCTGGGACTCGATTTAAACCGCCCGGCCCAAAACAGCCCTGGCAAAGCCGGGCTCCCCCAGCTAGTTACATAATAAATGCCAAGGCATGCTGAACAAGTAAGAGTTAAACATAAATGTATTTGCTGTCCTATCATGCCTGCGAATTCCAGGCCTGATAAGGCCTTTGATATTCTCACCACAATTAGTCTTGGTTTATACGGTCTTTTAATACTGCTGTTGACTTGCTTAATCTTGTTTGGGTATTTGGCTGTTTCAAATGTGTAGTTAACTTTGTTATTGCTGCAGTATTGCTATTTTTCTGTGTATAGTGTGATGTTGAACTGGTTTTGCTTGTGTTTTTGATTGTGTTTTATGAATTCACAGAAAATCAGAATCACAGAAACCCACAGTGCAGGTAGAGGCCATTTCGGCCCATCGAGCCTGCACCGACACATATCCCACCCGATCCCCGTAACCCCTGCACCAACACATATCCCACCCTATCCCAATAACCCCACGTATTTAATCCCCCTAACACTAAGGGTCAATATTTATCATAGCCAATCAACCTAACCCGCACATCTTTGGACTGTGGGAGGAAACCGGAGCACCCGGAGAAAACCCACGCAAACACGGGGAGAATGTGCAAACTCCACACAGACAGTCACCTGAGGCCGGATTCGAACCCAGGTCTCTGGCGCTGTGAGGCAACAGTGCTAACCACTATGCCACCGTGCTGCCCGAATTGTTTCATAAATCAAACATTTTAAATATATAAATGTAATGTCTTTGAACTGTACATGAAATGTATCAATGTAAAATAAAATCTTTGAATTTTGTTCATTTCTAACTGAAGATTTCTACCATTTCTCACTACCTTACATTGAACTAAGATCCCTTCTATGAATATTTGAGCACCACCCTCCCTTTTAAATCAGTTGTTTATCTCATTTTCAAAGGCAGCATTATTCAGATTGAATTCGAGAGTTAGACAGAAGGCTTGCTCAATGAATGTTCTACACTGATCTGAAAGTAGTCTTATTTTTCTAAAAATCTACCTTTTATGTAGCATTAAAGTTATATTACTTTTGAAGAAATTAATTTGTTAGTTGGAACAATATTTTCATTACAGTGGAAGATAAAGGTGAGACAGAAGGAGTGTCTGTGGAGGATGCGGAAGAGCCATAACAAGATAAATATTCAAAAGGAAACTTATACTTGAATATTGAAATAAAAGGAAAAGGTCAGTAGTTTGAAACTCACCAGGTCCAAATGTTATACACACCAGAATGCTGAAAGAAGTTGGAGAGGAGCTAGAAAAAATAATAACCATAACTTTACAAAAAATGGACTGGAGGGCGGTAAATGTTACACCTAGGTCCTAATACATAATTAAATCTTATTGAAATAGACCTAGTAATATATGAGATTGTTCATAAAAATCTTTTAATTATCAAGTGAAAGGGCCCTTGAGAATGTAATTGCAGGATGCCCTTTTGCTAACTATACAGTTGCATGTTGGGATAGAATAATAAAGA
The DNA here is from genome assembly GCF_052327205.1 of Somniosus microcephalus. Taxonomy (NCBI): domain Eukaryota; kingdom Metazoa; phylum Chordata; class Chondrichthyes; order Squaliformes; family Somniosidae; genus Somniosus; species Somniosus microcephalus. The sequence goes on from NC_140993.1 coordinate 133,914,687, forward strand.
AAGACTTGCATTTCAATGTTCCCGTTAATCTTTTTTTGGGTGTAAGGCCCTTTTAAGGGGCTGCGCGGCCCATTCAGAACACTGCGCATGCGCGGTTTTTCTCATTGAAAAGCCAGTTGCACAGGAGGTTCAGAGAGCTGCGCGGCCAAGGGAACATTGTTGCATTTCTATAGCACCTTTCACGACCTCAGGACATCTTGAAGTGCTTTACAGCCAATGAAGTACTGTTGAAGTGTAGTCACTGTTGCAATGTAGGAAACACGGCAGCCAATTTCCGCAGACAGCAAGGTCCCTCAAACATCAATGTGATAATGACCAGACAATCTGTTTTTAGTAATATTGGTTGAGGGATAATATTGCCCATTATATCAGGAGAATGCCCCTGCTCTTCAAATAGTGCCATGGGATCTTTTACGTCCGGCAGACAGGGCAGACAGGGCTTCAGTTTAACCGAAAGATGGCACCTCCGACAGCACAGCGCTCCCTCAGTACTGTACTGAAGTGACAGCCTGGATTATGTACTCAAGTCACTGAAGTGGGATTTGAACCTCTAACCTTTGGACTCAAGTGAGATGCTATGACTGAGTCACGGCAGTTGCTAAGAGAAATCTTTATACTGTCCAAGAATAATACCATATAGTAAGTATTCACAGAAACAAGCAATTTCAAGAATCGCAGCACATCTGCTGATCTTTAACTAGGGCTTTAATGAGAACCATAATTATGTAAAAACAGATCCATTCAATGTTTTCCAGATGCTTCTATCACTGTTGACTGTCCTGTATAGAACAGTGACTAATGAGTAAATATCAGTGTATTGAATCTCGAAAAAGTAAGTATTCATTAACATAGTATACCAGATAATAGTGTTTATGTGAACTTTAAGTGATTATTTAACAACGCAACTTCAGCATGAATAAATTATAATGTATATACTATACATAACTCCTCTTCAAAAGTCTTACAGTAGATGTTCTATTAAAGTCTGTGTATAGTACCGTTAGAACATAAAATGACAAAGAAATAGAAATGATATTGAGTATCACAAACTGCTAGACAACTTTGAAATTCTACAGCAAGTACACTATTTTGAACCATAGAATTCTACTGCCTGTCATGTGTGTGTCAGCTATTCTGGAAGAGCTATCAATTTTGTCCTATTCCCCTGTCCTTTCCTAAAATCCTTTTATATATAGCAACAAGCACAAAGACCTAAAAGCTGGAAATTACTTTGAATGAAAGCTTCTGCGGCAAATATTTACTGGGACACTGTCTTCATGAAAAAATGTTTGGCAAACATTTTTTGTTTGGGGAAAGAGAAGAGCCAGGAAAACCATGCATTTTTTTTAATGACGACATTGGATAAATCTGCCGAGTTAGCAACAACCTTGCTCAATTGAAGGGCAGATTGGACTAGCAGGCGCAGAAATCAGCATGCTACATTTGTGCCCCTCATAATTTTTTGGATGTCCAACAAATTGTGGGGTGGGGGAGATGCATATCAGGCGCACTGACCACTGCATCTGATTGTCTGATCTGTCTGGTTGAGCAAAGCTACATGCTGAGATTTCCAACTCAGAAAATTTGCTCCATTATGTGTTATTACATCATGATTGATGCATCTTAGATGCAATTTATTGCATTTTGTTGTAAATTAAATGAAAAATATTTACTAAACATTTTTTGTGAATAATAAATGTAAACATTTCATTGCAGTAAATAGTGTTAGTTTTCAAATACCTGCAAGATACTTTCCTTGTTATCCTTATTATCTCTCTGTGACCATTCAATGCAGAATAATGGGTCCTTGGAGATGATAGTTTTCTAATTGTGGGTTCATATGGCATCATGAACCAGAAATGCCATGTTTCAGCAGTTTATCACCATTAACTAAAATCTAGGCTGACACTCCAGTGCAGTACTGAGGGAGTGTAGTACTGAGGGCGTGCTGCACTGTCGGAGGTGCCGTCTTTCAGAAGAGACGTTAAACCGAGGCCCTGCCTGCCCTCTGAGGTGGACGTAAAAGATCCCATGGCACTATATCGAAGAAGAGCAGGGGAGTTATCCCGGGTGTCTTGGCCAATATTTATCCCTCAATCAACATCACTAAAACAGACTATATGATCATTATCACATTGCTGTTTGTGGGAACTTGCTGTATGCAAATTGGCTGCTGCGTTTCCTACATTATAACAGTGACTACACTTAAAAAATGTACTTAATTGGCTGTAAGTACTTTGGGACGTCCGGTGGTTGTGAAAGGCGCTGTATAAATGCAAGTTTTCTTTAACTGAATCCCAGGAAATGATTCCTTACCTGAAATCATCACCTAAATTTTTATATGTACATTGGCCCCGAAATTACATCATTGGATAACTAATGTACAAATAATTAACACATTCATCTGAAGTACATTTTTCCATTATTTTAGCCTATCTGTTAACCAATTAATTTTAAACAGGCTAATGCCTCTGGTTAATATTAGTGTGGAGAGGAATTTCAGGTGAACGTGTTAAGAATGTGTTCTTTATATCCCATTATTATTATGTCATTTCAGGGGCATGTTTTATTTTATGTTGGGGTTTTACTGTGTGTCAACCAAGTCCATATCATTGATGCAATGAGGACATTCCCACTGCAGTTTAATAATCATACGACTGCAATGTTATGAAGAAATAGTCTGTGGCTGATATATGGAGGCTATAGATTTTGCTGTTTTAAAGAGTTATATGTAGGCCAGTAGTATAATTGAACCAGCTCTCCTGAGTTATGCAGTGAGAAAGCAGTTAAATCCAGCACAACAAAGCAATTGAAGGGACCATTATGTTCTTTTCTGCTGCTGTTTCAAGCATGTATAATTACAGTCACAAAAGCAGAGAAGATTCTTGCAAGCTGGTCCTTTTAAACGAAAATTTATGAAATCTGTCTGTTCCGGTTGGGGAACATTCAAGGTTTATAAGAAAAAACACGCTGCAAACTTTGGGGAAAAGTTCTCACATATAGCAGATAAATAGATTAATTAAGTCAATTACCTTAAAATCATAGGTGGGGAATTTTAACTCCAAAAAACTGGCGGGTTTGGGACGGGTGAGAGGTTAAAGTGTTAGAAATCTGAATCCCGACCCCAATCCACCTCCCTCACCCACTTCCGGTTTTAGCAGAGGCAGACTGGGGCGGGCAGCCAACCTGCTCGCAGGAGGTGAGTTGGCTGTGTGCCTCATTTGGAAGCACCATCTTAAATTTAACTCTGGCTGGTCGGGTTTCCCAAGTCTTGGGGAACCCGGCAGCTAAAGGGAGGTGAGGACTGCTGGATCCAGGAGGTAAATACTTTTCTACTTACCTGGTGGAACCAGCATACCTGCCTCGCCAATCCCCTGCGATCGGACAACCACCTCCGTCCCTTCCGATCACCCCCTGACCTCCACCCACAAGGCTGCCGATCTCCCCCCCGAATCCTCCAACACCCTCCCCCGATGTCTCTGATCTCCCCACGATGCCATCCGATGTCGCACTCCCCAGCCTCCGATCACACTCCCGGCCTCCGACCCCCATCCTATGAGGCCTCCGACCCCTCCCCACCACGGGGCCTCCGAACCCCTCCCACTAGGCCTTTGATCTCCGATCCACCCTCCGGCCTCCAATCCCGAGCTCCTGACTCCCCTTTTGGCCTTCCGATCTCTGACCGCCGCCAATCTCCGACCCCCCGATATCTCCGGCCCCCTCCGATCCGGGCCTTCCGATCCCCTCTGATCTCCATCCTTCCAACACCCCCCAACCCGATCTCCAGCCCCTTCTGATCCCAGCCCTTCTGACCCCGTCCGATCTCCGGCCTTCCGATATCTGACCCTGACCCTCCCTGACCCCCTCTGATCCCCAACCCCTGACCACCCCCCAACACCGGCTACAGCCTGGTGCCGCAAGCTCACGCGCCTGACAGCCAGCCAGCCTCTCAATCTGCCTGGCTGTGGGCAGGAAACAGAGAAAAAAATGTTAATCGAGCCCTGCCGTTAAATTCGGCAGGGTCTGAGGGAAACCTGTTCACTCGGATTTCCCGACCTCAATCCAGTCCCCCCGCTCCCTACCCACCCCCAAGGTAAAATCCTGCCATTGAATCATAGAATCTTTCAGCAATCCGGAGAAGTGTGAGGTAATGCATTTGTGGAGGGTTAACAAGGCAAGGGAATAAACAATAAATGGTAGGATACTTAGAAGTGTAGAGGAACAGAGGGACCTTGGAGTGCATGTCCACAGATCCCTGAAGATAGCAGGACAGGTAGATAAGGTGTGTAAGGTTTGCAAAATTCTGCAGATTCCCTCAAACCAAGAAAAGAAGAGATTTGGACTGTTTAAAAAAAAGAATGTTGGGCCAAAAAGGAGCTTAAAGTTAAAACCCCAGGATGTTGGTTATTTTAAAAGGGCATGTCCAGGCCTGTGAAAGGCTGCGACAAAGGGGTTGGGATGGGCCTCTGTAAAACAAGCAGTTTGGGTATTGGCATAGGCCAAACTGTCTGGGAATGTTCTGGACTGTCTCAGTCATTCATACATAATGACAAAAGGCCTACAGAAGATCACTGATCAACAAAAGGGACCCTGACCCCAGCAGGAGAAGACAAAACTTACTAATCAGACCAAAGATTAAACAGTCATTTAAAGCCAATTTAGGTTTCGAAGCAATTCTGAAACCAGTTAAATAAATGGGACCAATCAATGTTAACGAGCCTGCCCAAAATTAACAATGAACCGAGACTGATTTGATGGGTAGATAAGCAGGCCTCAATTAGTATAAACTAAAGACCTGTCTCCACAAGAAATCAGTTTGATGAGTTCAATGAGTTTGATGGGTTCGAACAGTTCGATAAGTACGATTCAGCAGAAAGAGTTCAACAGAAACAGTTCAACCAGTTCGAGAAGAAAGGGGAGACCCATCGTTCATGTAATGTATGTACCTTTAAGGGCAGAACTACTTTTTACAGCTCCTGTATACTGTAGTACCGGCAGTGACCACACCTCTATATAAACCCTGAGTAGTGATCTGTACAGGTAGTTCTAGAGTAACCCTCATTCAGTAAACACCTGTTGAATCGTTCTCTGCAGTCTTTTGTCTGATTATTGAAGGACACAACATTAAGATACACGGATCTAACAGTGGCGACGAGCAAGTTCGAACCTACCTGCAACTCTGTATCACCTCCCAGGGATTCGCTCCTGGAGAACAGTGGAAGAAGGTCGAGTCCAGAAGCACAGGCGTCGACCACGGGCAACCGCCCAGTTATCCAGCGGAGATTTGAGCATCGCAGGGGAGGCTGTCGAGAGCCATGCTTGGCTTTCCAGTCACGGTGGTCCAGCGAAACGGGCTGGCAACAGGTACTGCGCAGATCCTTCCCGGACAGCGACGGATTAGAGCCCGACCGAGCGGCACAGAAAAAGGCCGAGCAGCGTCGACGGGGGAGAGAGAGAGGGCAGAGCGCACAGGGCACAGCCGGTGTTCAGGACCGAGCGGCGTCAACGGGGGAGAGAGGCGAGAGAGAGCAGAGCGCAGCCGGTGTTCAAGGGCCGAGCAGCGTCAATGGGGGAGAGAGGCGTGCAGGAAAACGTGAGGCACTGCCATTGCCACGAGGACCGCAGAGAGCGGTGTTGGCAGCAGTGCAGGAGCAGCGCACGAAACCCACAGGGCGTCGCCATTTGCCACGAGGACTGCCGAGAGTGGTGTTGGCAGCAGCGCGGGAGATGCGATTTTAAGCCGCAGCGGGGAAGAAGGGAAAGCACAGGAGATGCCATTTTAAGCCAGTCTACCCATACCCAAAAATGCCGAAGAGTGGCAGTATCACAGCGTTCGACAATGAAGTCGAAGATTGGACGACATATGTCGAACGCATAGAAATATACTGCAAGGCGAATGAAGTGCCAGATGACAAGAAAGCGCTGGTACTGTTGAATTCAATGGGTGCAAAAATGTACGGCTTACTACGAAACCTAGTAACCCCAGAGATGCCAGTAGAAAAGGATTTTGAAAACATAGTGTCAATCCTACAGGACCACTTAAACCTCACACCGCTGCTGATAGCAGAAAGATTTAAGTTTCACAAAAGGAACCAGCATGAAGATGAAAGTAATGCTGAGTATTTAACGGAACTGCACAAGCTATCGAAACACTGCCAGTTTGGAACGGGACTAGCAGATACTTTAAGGGACAAGTTTGTGTGTGGGCTTCAAAGTGAAGGAACCCAGAAACGGCTTCTATCAGAAAAGGATCTTACGCTGGACAAGGCTTTCAGCATTGCAGTATCACACGAAGCAGCAGCACGGGGCACTGCAGAGATACAACGGAGACCGCAAGAATATGGCACAAATGAAATGGCATACGGAACAGTGAAGTGCTATCGCTGCGGCAGAACAACACACGACCATAATGATTGCTGGTTCAAGGACAAAGTGTGCAGACAGTGTGGAAAAGTAGGACACATAGCAAGAGTCTGCAGGTCGAGAAAGAAAACCAGCAGCAAGAAATCTCCACAGGAGAAGTGCAAGAAGGTACATAAGGTGACGGAGAATAGTTCAGATGAACAGAAGAGTGAAACAGACTCCGGAAGCAAGGAGCTGGGTTGTCTGAAACTACATAATGTGATCAAAACGGAGGATCACCAAACTATCTGGGTCATGCTCAAGATAGCTGGAGTCCAAGTGAAAATGGAATTGGACACAGGATCAGCCCTAACAGTCATAAACCGAAGGGACTACAAGCGGCTATTCTCACATATACCCTTGAGAGATACAAAGATTGTCTTGAAGACGTACACGGGGCAAAAAGTCTACCCCAAAGGAAAAATAAGGGTGAACGTTATATATAACAGCAAGGAAACACCAAAAATGGACCTATATGTATTGCCAGATGGAGGACCACCACTACTAGGACGTGAATGGATCCGGGAGATACAGCTAGATTGGCATTCCATACAGGCACTGACTGTGGCTGACAAAAAGGATGACGACGTCACACCTGGGTGGCTGTCAAAGATCCTAACTGACGTGAAAGAAGTGTTCCAGCAAGGACTCGGAACACTAAAAGGCATGACAGCGATGATTAAAATTGAAGAAAACGCAAGCCCAAAATTTTTTAAGGCCAGACCGGTACCTTATGCGATCCGCCCAGCCGCCGAAGCAGAGCTGGAGAGTCTGGAACATTCAGGTGTACTGTCCAAGGTAGACTGGAGCGAGTGGGCTACACCCATCGTCCCTGTGATGAAAAAGTCGTTGAGCAGCACGCCTGGGGAACCAAGGAAGGTTCGCATCTGTAGGGACTTTAAGGTAACAGTGAACTCGGTCCTTCACACCGTACAATATCCACTTCCACGGATTGAAGATATTTTCGCCTCGCTATCTGGAGGGAAACGCTTCACTAAGATTGATCTGGCCCAGGCGTATCTGCAAATGGAGGTAGAAGAAGCATCCAAAAAATACCTCACAATCAACACCCATAGAGGTCTCTACCAATACAACTGGCTGGTATTCGGGGTAGCATCAGCTCCGGCTATTTGACAGAGGGCAATGGAACAAGTCCTGCAAGGGATCCCAGGGACCCAGTGTTATTTGGACGACATCCTGGTCACGGGCGAAAATGACAGTGATCATCTTGCCAACCTGGAGCAGGTGCTCACTAGATTGCAGGAATATGGGCTCCGAGCTAATCGCCACAAATGTGAGTTTTTTAGAAAACAGATCTCGTATTGTGGCCACGTTATCGTAAAGAGGGGTTACATAAGTCCCCAGAGAAGATTGAGGCAGTAGTCAAGGCTCCAGCACCGGAAAATGTGTCACAACTGAGGTCGTTCCTCGGGCAGGTAAACTACTACCATAAGTTCTTGCCAAATTTGTCTACAATACTACAACCACTGAACATCCTACTGCAAACTGGGGTGCCATGGAAGTGGAGTGACGAATGTAGACGAGCTTTCCAGAAGAGCAAAACACTAATCACATCGAAAGAGGTATTGGCCCATTTCAACCCGGCATTACCAATTTGGTTGGCATGTGATGCGTCACCCTACGGCATTGGAGCGGTGCTGTTGCACAAATTTTCGGACGGCTGAGAGAGGACAATAGCCTTTGCGTCATGATCACTAACCTCAGCCGAGCGTAACTACGCCCAGATTGACAGGGAGGCCCTCAGCCTAGTGTGGGGAGTGAAAAAGTTCAATCACTATCTGCACGGGCAGAAGTTCACCTTGCTGACTGACCACCAACCACTTGTCTCCATCTTTAATCCAAAGAAGGGCATTCCGGTGATGACTGCGCAACGGCTACAAAGATGGTCCCTTTTTCTAGGGGCGCACCAATATGAAATCGAGTATAAGGGCACGAAACAGCATGGAAATGCTGATGGGCTATCACGCCTGCCACTGCCTACTGCAGAGGAAGCACCAGCAGTGGATCCTGTCGAAATATTTCATTCGACTATAATTGAATGCTTGCCAGTAACTAACGCTGGTGTAGAGAAGGAGACCCGAAATGACCCGACACTGTCTTGGGTATATGATTTGATGGTGAAGGGATGGCCAGCACATGGCGACTCACTGTTGCCAGCATTCTCCTCCAGAAGAGAACAGCTGTCAGTATGCCAGGGGACCTTGATGTGTGGATCCCGAGTGGTAATTCCACCCAAGTTAAGGGAGAGAGTGCTCAATGAGCTTCACGAAGGTCATCTGGGAGGGGTAAACATGAAAAGCCTAGCCAAGGCTTATGTGTGGTGGCTGGGAATCGATAAACAAATCGAGGACCTGACCAAGAGCTGCTCAGGATGCCAGAAAATCCAAAATGCACCACAGGCCCCTCTACACCCATGGGAGTGGCCCTCATCTCCATGGCAACGGGTGCATATTGATTTTGCTGGTCCATTCATGGACTCAATGTTTTTAATAGCCGTGGATGCGCACTCGAAATGGCCTGAGGTCATCAAAATGTCCTCCACCACCACGGAGAAAACTATTGCAGTCCTACGGACCATTTTTGCCAGGAATGGCTTGCCAGAACAGATTTGCTCCGACAATGGACCACAGTTTGTGTCCGAAGAGTTCCGGAGGTTCTTGAACAAGAATGGGGTAAGGCATTACACATCCGCCCCGTATCATCCAGCCACAAATGGATTGGCTGAGAGGTTCGCACAAACCTTTAAGAAGGCAATAAAGGCTATTTACAATGACAACATTCCGCTGCAGCACAAGGTGGACAATTTCCTGTTCGCCTACCGGAATGCGACACATGCAGTCACCAACCAGGCCCCAGCCATGATGTTCTTTAACCGAAGGTTAAGATCTCACCTGGATTTGCTCAGACCAAACGTACGAAGAGATGTTGAGAGTAAGCAATTCCAGCACATCCATGAGAAGCCAACAAGGAGCTTCAATGTAGGGCAACCAGTCTTGGCCCGCGACTACCGAACAGAAAAATGGCAGCCAGGAACGATATGCACACGGCAGGGCCCACTAATGTACACAGTGGACGTTGGGGAGAGCATCGTGAGACGCCATGCTGACCAGATCCTAGAGTCACAGGAACAAGTCAACCCCATGCCTCGCCCATACGTACCTGGTGATGAACCCGACGTACAGGTAGCATCTACCCCAGAAACAGTAGCATCGGAAGCTGATGAACCAACCAACGACAGGGGGCCAGAATCGCCTCCGCACCAAGAGCAAGACACTCGGGAAAGGCGCTATCCAGAAAGGATCAGGAAGCCTCCCCAAAGACTGAATTTATAAATAGACTATTTTCAGCTAATGTTGCATGTTAAAAGTGTTAATTCTAATTAGTTTGATATTTACTTGTTAAATGAGTGTTATGGTACTGTTAATCTAAAAGGGGAGGAATTGTAATGTATGTACCTTTAAGGGGAGTACTACTTTTTACAGCTCCTGTATACTGTAGTACCGGCAGTGACCACACCTGTATATAAACCCTGAGTAGTGATCTGTACTGTTAGTTCTAGAGTAACCCTCATTCAGTAAACACCTGTTGAATCGTTCTCTGCAGTATTTTGTCTGATTATTGAAGGACACAACATTAAGATACACGGATCTAACAGTTCAAGTTTAAAACACCATTGATACTCGGCGGTTTCAGAAACAAGCATCTGGAAGCAGTTCTGTCTCGAAGAAGAAGTAACACATCATCGGACACCTTGTGGCACCAAGAGCCTCACGAAACCAACAACCAAATATTACCAGAAGCCAACCAGGTAATACTGGGCCACCGCGATCAACAAGAAACCAACTCAGAAGAAACCGAAGATCTGCAAGTTTTTCCACTCTACAAATTATTCCTGCGTTTGGTGAGGATTATCCCTGGTCCTTTAGAGTTCAACTTAGCTAGTAAGGTGGGATTGGGAGGGGTGAGCTATTTGTCCACTGTAATTTTTCCCTCGTGTATGTCAAAGTGTTTCCCCATTTTATTAGAGTGTTAAGATTATTGTATTGTATTTTTCCTTCTCAAATAAAAACCAAAGTTCTTGTATCAAATTCAGTTGTCTGCTGCAATTTCATCACAACCCCCAAATAAGTCCAGGTCTAGAACCAAGGGAGTGGGAGCGATTCGAACCGCTCGTAAGTCAGAGGCAAAGCTGACCCACACACCACCCCTTACATAATGGCAACCGTGGCACGAGCTTGGCAAAAGGGATGTGATGCAGTAGACACTGTTTTTGAGGACAGAACTAAGATGGAAGAAAGGATTTCCTCTATGTGTTCAAGAAAGTAAATATAACAAAGAAATGGGTGACCAGTCTGTTGCGCGCTGAGTGTCCCATGGATGCTGCAGCCAAATGGACTGAGAGCAAGGATCATAAAAAGTCAGTGGAAAAGGCCATCTGGTTGGTCTGCGCCCTGCGACAGATCCAGCTTTTAGATCAGCACATTAAGATGTTAACAGAAGAGCTACGGGAGGCAGCCAAACTGTCTCAAGCAAGAGCTATAGCAGGGGAGGGATTACTCCAGGAATTACAGGCCCAAAGTCAGGAGAAGTTACAGATAGCGGAGAAACACCGGAACAGACATGAGTATTTTCAGTGTCAAGCCACCGAGGCTAAAAGCAATGAGTTAGTGTTAAGAGAGGAGAACGCTTGCCTAACCAGACAGTTAAAAGAACAGGAAGAGAGGTTAAGAGACATGCAGGCAGCTTATAAGGTAGCAAGCACTAGGGTTTGTGAAGCGGGAGATCACGGCCCCTGCCAAAAGCAAATCAACAGTTTAAAACTTGCTCTGTCCAGGGCAAAAGGCATGGTATGCCTAGTGAGCCCGGGTGCAGCCCGGGTGGACCTGGAAGTAGAAGGAGAAACTGTTCAGACTGTGGTGCCGGGGACCAACCCGGTTGGGCAGCAGGAGGGACAAGCAGGAGGGACAAGCAATCTGTAGGGAGGGCAGGGAGGAGTGCACACCACCACTACCTGTGGCGCCGGGCTTTGACTTGGTTTGGCAGCAGGGAGAAGGAGGCAAGCCAATGCAGGAAAGGTCGGAGCCGGGCCGATGTGCCTGGCTTGGCAGCAAAAGTTTGGCCCGCCCGGCGGTGGTGGGCGTCAGGGGCCCCTTGAAAGCCAATTCGTGATTCCCCACGGTACCCAACAGCTTAGGGCTATGGTAAGCCACCTGAACAAACTCACCCACAAGGGAGACCCCTCAGTCCACTTCACGGAAGTGGAACCAGCAGCAGGCATCAATGAGTGCGATGACTCTGAGATGGCCAAAATGCTCCTTTTCTCCCTGGATGGCAACCTCTACCAGTCCCTCTCTGTGGAGAGTAAAAAAGGGCAGAGCGGATATGCTGTTATCCGGGAGTAAGTTCTGGAGGCCATGGGTATGAATGATGGTAGTCCTTCCTCCCGGGTGGAGAGGACAACACAGCTCGCAGGGGAGACCCCACAGGCTTTTGAAGACAGGCTGTGGCCTGTGTACAGGAGTGCCTGTAATGGAGTTCTCAACCGGGCGCACCTGAACCAGAACGAGCTGGCCCACTGGCTCAGAAGCCTGGTGGCAAACAGCTTGCTGTGGATCAGAGCTAAGTCTGAGCTTTGGTTTGACCCGAAAGACCCCCAGGTCACCGAGGAGACAGTGGTCAGACATAGAAACATAGAAACATAGAAGATAGGAGCAGGAGTAGGCCATTCGGCCCCTCGAGCCTGCTCCGCCATTCAATGCGATCATGGCTGATCATACAATTTCAGTACTCGGTCCCTGCTTTCTCCCCATACCCCTTGATCCCTTTAGCCTTAAGAAATATATCCAACTCCTTCTTGAATATATTTAATGAATTGGCCTCTACTGCCTTCTGTGGTAGAGAATTCCACAGGTTCACCACTCTCTGGATGAAGAAATTCCTCCTCATTTCTGTCCTAAATGGCCTACCCCTTATCCTTAGACTGTGACCCCTGGTTCTGGACTCCCCGACCATCGGTAACATCCTTCCTGCATCTCGTCTGTCTAGTCCTGTCAGAATTTTATAAGTTTCAATAAGATCCCCTCTTATTCTTCTAAATTCCAGCGATTACAAGCCCAATCGTCCCAATCTCTCCTCATATGTCATTCCTGCCATCCCAGGTATCAGCCTGTTGAATCTTCACTGAACTCCTTCCATGGCAAGAACATCCTTCCTCAGATAAGGCGACCAAAACTGCACACAATACTCAAGATGTGGCCTCACCAAGGCCCTGTACAACTGCGCAAGACATCCTTGTTCCTGTACTCAAATCCTCTCGCTACGAAGGCCAACATACCATTTGCCTTCTTAACCGCCTGCTGCACCTGCATGCTTACGTTCAGCGACTAGTGCACAAGGACACCCAGGTCTCGTTGCACTTCCCCTTCTCCCAATCTATTGCCATTCAGATAATAATCTGCCTTCCTGTTTTTGCCACCAAAGTGGATAACCTCACATTTATCCACGTTATATTGCATCTGCCATGCTTTTGCCCAATCACCCAACCTATCCAAATCATCCTGGAGTTTCTCGGCATCCTCCTCACAGCACACACGCCCACCCAGCTTTGTGTCGTCTGCAAATTTGGAGATATTACATCTAGTTCCCTTGTCTAGATCATTAATATATATTGTGAATAGCTGGGGTCCAAGGACCGATCCCTGCGGTACCCCACGAATCACTGCCTGCCACTCGGAAAAAGACCCGTTTATTCCAGCTCTTTGCTTTCTGTCTGCCAACCAGTTCTCTATCCAAGTCAATACCTTGCCCCCAATCCCATATGCTTTAACTTTACATGCTAATCTCTTATGCGGGGCCTTATCAAAAGCCTTCTGAAAGTCCAAGTACACCACATCCACTGGTTCTCCCTTATCTATTTTACCAGTTACATCCTCAAAAAATTCCAATAGATTAGTCAAGCATGATTTACCTTTTGTAAATCCATGTTGACTTTGTGCGATCCTGTCACTGTTTTCCAAATGCTTTGCTATTACATCTTTTATAATGGATTCTAGCATTTTCCCCACTACCGATGTCAGGCTTACCGGTCTATAATTCCCCGTTTTCTCTCAACCGCCTTTTTTTATAGTGGGGTAACATTAGCTACCCTCCAATCCATGGGTACTGTTCCAGATTCCATCGAATGTTGGAAGATGATCAGCAATGCATCTACTATTTCTAGGGCCACTTCCTTAAGTACCCTAAGATGTAGATTATCAGGCCCTGGGGATTTATCGGCCTTCAATCCCATCAATTTCCCTGACACCATTTCCCTACAAATACTGATTTCTTTCAGTTCCTCCCTTTCATCAGACCCTATGTTCCCCGACAGCTCTGGGAGGCTATTTGGCCTAGAAATTGGGTATAGCCCCGCTTGAGGCGTTAGAACTGGCACTGCGCAAAGTTTATAGCCAGACGAAACTTATCGCTGCCTGGCGAGATATTGGGTTGCATCGCCCCCAAAGGGGATTGAGGTGTGAACTCAGACGTTGCACGGGGCTCCTAAGGCGCTAAAGTTCAGGCGCTACCCAATATCGGCGCAGACGGGCGCAGCGCAGGTAATCTCAATTACCGGAAACCACGAGACTCCCAGGCGCCGGCCGGCTCTTAAAGGGGTGGGTCAGTCAGCCTGAGCTGCCACACTCAACGCCCTGTAGGCTTCAGAATCGGCGCTCGCCCTTCTCTGGCGCAAGAAACTTGGTGAGGATGGAGAAGGTGAGACAGAGAGCAGAGCGCTTCAGCACTGAGGCTCTGGACCAGTTGGTGTCTGCAGTTGAGCGCCGTCGAGATGTTCTGTATCCTGACAATGGCAAGAGGCCGAATCAAAAGGCTTACCGGCGATCTTGGAGGAAGGTTTCTCAGAGGGTCAACTCCAACAGCATGGCGACCAAGACCCCTGTTCAGTGCAGGAAGAAATTCAACGACCTCACTCGGGTCGTTAGGGTGAGTGTTGGTTATGCAAACTTCTGATTCCCTCCATCTGCACCTAACTTCGAGGACCCTGTTGCCATGATGCCCCAATGGCCATCTGTCAGCAAGCACCCATGGCCCTTTCTGGGCACACACATGGACATTTCACTCAAGGCCACATGTAAGGGCCCTTGCACCATGGGGGGCATGAGATGATCTCTCAAGGCCACATGTAAGGGCTCTTGCACCATGGGGGGCATGAGATGATCTCTCAAGGCCACATGTAAGGGCCCTTGCACCATGGGGGGCATGAGATGATCTCTCAAGGCCTCATGTAAGCGCTCTTGCACCATGGGGGGCATGAGATGATCTCTCAAGGCCACATGTAAGGGCCCTTGCACCATGGGGGGCATGAGATGATCTCTCAAGGCCTCATGTAAGCGCTCTTGCACCATGGGGGGCATGAGATGATCTCTCAAGGCATCATGTTACAGAACTTCCCCTTCTTTCCCCTGCAGTCCAAGCTGGCGACGATGCGAAAGGAGCAGTGTCGAACCGGCGGCGGACCTCCACAAGTAGTCACTCTCACGGATCTCGAGGAGAGAGTGCACCAGATTCTTGGAGGACGTCTGTCTGGTCCTGTTACCACTGCAGCTGCCGACCCCATTCTCGACAGCGAGGGTAAGGCTCTCACCTTTTGCAGCTGTCTCCTTCCACTTGGTCCCCCTGCCAGCATACTTCCTCAGTGTGCCGCAATATGCCATGCCTTTCCACCAACCTGTCCTTTTGCTAAAGCCACTCTTCCACCTCCCTGCTTTCAGATGATGCATCACCAACTGGGGCTCAACGCCCTGAAGCTGCCAGTGCCAGTGCCTCCGGAGGCGAGGATCAGGAGGAAGCCGGACCATCCGTTCCAATCTCAGGGGAGCATACACATGTACAGACTGGGGATAGTAGTTCCCTGGAGGGGAGGGGCGGGAGCTGTGAGGATCAGGCAGTTGCCGGAACAAGCGGCATGCAGCAACGCAAGGGGGATAGGCAAGTTTGGCCACCGTCTCCCCGGAGGGCAAGGCAGGTAGTGATGACTGCTGCACAGAGTGCAGAGGAGGTGCGTCGCCTGGCTGAAATGAGCACCCAGGCCCGGCTCAGGCACACTGAGCTGATGGCTGCAGTGGGAAGGATGCCTCAGTCAATAGATACACTGGCAAAGAGTGTGTTGGACTTCGGGGCAACAATGGAGAGGACTCTCCAGGGCTTTGGGGCAACAATGGACTGGACTCTCCAGGGCTTCGGGGCAACAATGCACAGGACTCTCCATGGCTTTGGGGCAACAATGGAGAGGTCTGTCGAGGGCTTCGGGCCAACAATGGAGAGGACTGTCCAGGGCTTTGGGGCAACAATGGAGAGGTCTGTCGAGGGCTTTGGCCCAACAATGGAGAGGACTGTCCAGGGCTTCGAGGCCGCTATGGAAAGGACTGTTCAGGGCTTCGGACAATCCCTGGAAAGGTCTGTCCAGGGCTTGTCTGAGGCAGTGGAGCGGTCGGCACCGGCCTTGTCCGAAGCAATGGAAAGAACTGTCCAGGGCTTCTCCGAAGCACTGGCACCTGGCTCACAGGTCCTCACTGCTGCCACGCAGTCACTTGCCGGCCTCGTCCACACCCAGATTGAGGCAACGCGAACTCTCACTGCAGCCACCCTATCTGCATCAGCTAGGATCACCCCGGGCCCTTCCAGTCCCATACAAGGCCAGGAATCAGTGGAGCATACGATTGTGGTGGATGAGCCGAGCCGGTCCCCTCAGAGAGCCAGTGTGTCATCCGACCATGGTGCAGGTGTCCTCTCTCGGCAGGTGACCATTCCAAATGCCAGCGCTGGCACGTCTACAGTGCAGCTGCCACCACCTGCAGGGCACACTGCTTCCAGCCATGCTCAGATCAAGCATCCTGCGTCCGCACCCTCCAAGCCCAGAGGTCGGCCAGGCCGTCCCTCAGGGGCTTCTGCGCTTCCAGACAGTCAGCAGGCGTCCACCAGCCTTCACCCCGCCACTGGGGTTCAATTACATAGGAGCAGCAGCGAGGGAAGGGGCCGAGCACGAAAGAGAAGTCGTTCTCCATCAAGGGGCCAGCAGTAGAGGGAGGTTCTGAGACGTTTCTTTGGCCAAAATCAAGGAGACCCTCACCCGTTGGAATTGTTGCAAATAGTTTGTTTAGTTTTGCGGCTTTGCCGAAGAGTTAACTGTTATTTTGTTAGTTATGGTTTCTGTTGACATGACGTTGTTTTGCTGTAATGAAAGACTTTTGTGACAATAAAGAGAAGTTTAAATGTGCTATGGTGTACGTGACTAATTACAGTGATGCTGGCCTTCAGAGGCTTTCAAACATCCAAAGTGCGCAGCAGTTAAGACACTCATCATTCCGCCAGAGGGGCCTCGATACGAGTCCTCATGAGCCTGTGACGGATGGCCCTTCCACTTTCAGGAGCCCTTCCATCTTCCTCCTCCTCCTCCTCCTCCTCCTCCTCGTCCGCATGCTCCTCCTCCTCCTCCTCCTCCGCCTGCTTCTCCAGGGTCAGAGGGAAGGTGATGAATTGACGCCTTCGCCTATAAAGGGCAGCTGTAACTTGCCGGATGCAGCAGTGGACTGCAACCTGAGAGATATTCACGATGTCCCCAATGGCTCACTGAAAGGATCCGTTGCCATAAAAATTGAGGCCAACAGTCAGTTTAGCGGCCACCAACAGAGAGGTCATGCACCGTAGACGCAGCTGCAGATCCTCAGCAAGCAGGTGGCACAGCTCAGTAACAACGTCCATCCCGAATCAAAGCCTTCGCACACACTGCTCCTCCGACATGTCAAGGTATGACACCTGGGCCTAGAAATTCAGTTGCTTGCGCCAGCCGTTAGCGCCTTAAGAGAAGTGAATTTCGGGCGCTATGCGTGTAGCGTCCGGGCGCAGCGCGATCTGCGCCTCGCCCTAAATTAAGTACACATTTCGCGCCGGCGCAAAGTTTAGCGCGCGCTCACCTGCGCGCGCAGAAAATGACGTCATATCCTCGTGCAACGCCCTTTGCGCGCCCCGATCCAGAACTTCAGTGGGACCGCCCCATTGTGCGGCCGGCGGCCTGCACGCTTGTTTAGTGGAATGCAACAGAGCCGACGCGGGACCCGGGGAGCGTAAATTAAAGGGCACTTACCCTGCACTATAAAGGGCAGCCATTTTGCAGCAAACACTCTTGTGCAACGGATTTCTGGAGAGAGACCAAGGAAGACAGCTTTCTGGTTTGGGCCCACACTAGCTCAGGTATTTTTGGCTTCAGGCCAGAGCGTTGCAAGTGGCCTCTTGTATATTTGACTGTTTGGCAGCATATTATGGGGGCTGCATGGGGTGCCAACGCTGAGTTTCAGCGTCATGTCCGTAGGGCTCGCAGACGCGGTGTGAGAGGGGCAGCCCTGGCTAGGCGCAGAGGGGGCAACAGGCGTCGGCAACATAGGCCTTACCCAGTCAGGGCATACCGCCAGCAGCGCACCTACCTCAACATGAGTGGCGCGAGATGTGTAAAAAGGCTGAGATTCCGAAAGGAGGTGGTTGCAGAGATCTGCCATCTGCTTCGCAGAGATCTGCATCCAAAGCTCAGGAGCAGGACGTCTCTGTCGGTGGAGGCGAAGGTGACGGTGGCCTTGAACTTCTATGCCACCGGCTCCTTCCAATCCGCTGCTGGGGACATAGCTAACATATCCCAGTTCGCCGTGCATTGCTGCATCCGCCAGGTGACCGATGCCCTTTTCAGAAGGAGACGCCAATTCATCTCCTTCCCCATGGCCCTGGAGAGGCAGCATCAGCGTGCACTGGGATTTGCAAGATTCGCGGCCTTCCCCTTGGTGCAGGGCACCATTGACTGTACGCATGTGGCTTTGCGGGCACCTGTGGAGCATGCCGAGGATTACCGCAACCGTAAGGGCTACCATTCCCTCAATGTGCAGCTGGTGTGTGACCACAAGCAGCGCATCCTAGCTGTCAATGCCCGCTTTCCAGGCAGCAGCCACGATGCCTTTATCCTGCGGCAGACAACTGTGCATGACATGTTCGAGGCACAGCCTCCCCCAAGAGGATGGCTTCTCGGGGACAAAGGCTATCCTTTGTGTACCTGGCTCATGACCCCACTCCGCGCGCCCAGGACCCCTGCTGAAGAGGCATACAACGAGAGTCATCAAGCGAGCAGGAACATAATCGAGCAAACAATTGGCGTCCTCAAGCAGCTGTTCCGCTGCCTGGATCGTTCCGGCGGATCTCTGCAGTATTCCCCGGACCGAGTGTCCCAATTCGTCGTTGTTTGCTGCATGCTGCACAACCTGGCTCTCCGCAGGACTCAGGCACTGCCACCTCACGTTGGACCACCACCTCAGGAGGAGGAGCAGGAGGAGCATGAGGAGGAGGAGCAGGAGGAGGAGGAGTACCATCCTAGGAGGGAGCGAGAAGGTCCAAGGGCCGTCCGTCGGCGGCTTATTGAACGGCACTTCTAAGCCCCCTGTCAGGGAATGCCTTGTGGCCATGAAGGAACATGAACGCAGCCGCTCCGCAAGCCCTCAGCCGGCGAAGGCAACAAACACTTACAGCAACAAACATGGACACTCCCTGAATAAAGAGAAATCTTTATTTTAGACCAATGAAACCCCTTCACACATGAAACCCAGAAACATTCAACGGCCCCAAAAAACAGTACATCAAATGACTCACTCCCACAACCTGGGGAGGAATAACTGAACATTTGTTCAAAAATGGCCTTCATCCTCGGCCTTAACCCAAAAAACATCCCCAGAAACAAAACAACCATGGCCAAAAGAAACATAGGCATCGCCATATAAAATAACACTTGGCCACACCGTCTACTTCTTGGGCCGCAAGGGCGAGACCTTGTTGAGCCTTTTGGGGCCCCTGCCCGGCCTGCTGCTCCTCCGCAAGCTCTGCCCAGTGGCTGCTGCGAGGCTGGGGAAAGGCTCCTGAGGGTTAGATGTCCTTCCGGCAGATGCCCTTGGGGGGGCGGCCGAGACGGGGTTTGCCCCTCGAGGGTCCGGCTGGTGATTGGCGCAGCTGTGCCTGGCCAACATCATTCGCAGCCGCTTGCCGTTGAGGCGCCACTGGGGGAGTGGTGGTGACGGCTGGAGGAATGTGTGCAATCTGGCGGATGGTCGGCCCTGGCTGGTGATGTGCCACTCTGGCACTCGCACGGGCCCGCACTGCAGCATGCGCACCAATCTGCCGAAGGGCAGCCCGCTGTGCTGCTGCAGCGCGGCGGGTGTCCAGGCGATGCCTGGCTGACGCAGCGCGTGTGGCAGCAGTCAGTGCCCCTGTTGCCCTGGTCTGCGACCGCAACAGAGCAGCCACTGTCTGGACGGCATCACTGATCAGCCGGCCACTCGCGGCATGTGAGGCCCCGAACTCGCGCACACTACTAGCCAGGGACTCGATGGCCTCAGGCATCCGTGCCACTACCCCCATCAGCTCGGTGTGCCGGTGATCCGAATCCTGGGCCATTTGATCGAGGTGGCGCACCTCCTCTGAGTTGAAGGTGGCCGGAATGGAGTCCGGACTCTCCCGCTGGGGAGCAGGGGGCAGAGCTGGCCGACCCTTGCCACGTTGCCGGCGGTGACTGGGCCCAGCAACTGCACTCCCCTCCGATCCTTCCCCCCTCTGGGGGGAAGGCCGCGGACCAACCGCAGCCCTCCTGGGTTGCTGGACGCCACTAGTCCCAGCAGCTCCACTCCCCTCCGACACTTCCTCCAGGCTCTCCTCCAGGGAAGACGTGTCCACTACTTCGGCATCTGCAGCCGCACCTGACTGCTGCCCTGATGGTCCGCCTTCCTGTTCCTCCTCCTCCTTCTCCTCGGAGGGGCTGCCACTGGCAGCTTCAGGGAGCTCCTCGTCACCAGCTGAAAGCAGGAAGGCACAAGAGTAGCTTTAGAGTGAGGAGAGGGCGTCAGCGAGGGAGGCATGACTGGTGGCATTCAGCGCATTGGTCGGACAATGGCAAAGGAGGTAGATCGGATGCGCAAGTGTGACGAGAGAGGTCCAAAAGGTGATGTCCATACCATTGTGGCCCAGAAGAGGGTCGGCATCTCCACAGGCGATGGGCCCAATCACCCGGGGTCCCATGAGGCGACTCACGTGCTCCTCCAGGGGAGTGAGCTCCTGGATCTGGGGGCGGCCTCCCCCGGTCTGCTCCTGGTGCCTTCGGTTGTTGGCAAGTTTAGCCTGCAAGAGAAAGGACGGCCTGTAAGTACGGTGTGTAGCCCTGATGTGGTGTGCACTGCCTCCCATGGTGGAATAGCTTGGCCAGTGTGTAGCCCTGATGTGGTGTGCACTGCCTCCCATGGTGTAAAGTGCAGAATGTGCAATTGATGTTCATGACTATCCCATAGCTGCTGGCTGAGGGCTGGCCATTAGGGCTTTCAGGTCCCTTTGCCCATCATGTCAGGTGTACATGCAAGGATGAGGAGGAGACTGGAAAGGGTACTCACCCTGACAATCCTGGTCAGGTCATTAAACTTCTTCCGGCATTGGATATTGTCCCTGGGGGCATCGCTGGTGGCCGACACCCAGCGGACGACCTCCCTCCAGGCTTTCCTATAGACGCTGGTTGGAGGCTTCCTGCCAGTGTCCGGGAACAAGATGTGCTGTCTCTTCTCCAAGGCCCTCACCATCACCTTCAAGTCATGGGCTGAGACGCGCAGGGCACGCTCACGGGCCTTCTGTACCATTGCCATGGCTCCTTCTGATCACCAGCAGTGTTCAGGCCTAGCTGGAAGGCTGCAGTGTGCAGGCCGTTGCAGCAGAGCAAGTCGACCCTTCCCCCTTTAAGAGCTGGCTGGCGCCACGGTGTCTGCTGTCAATCAAGAAATGACCGCACCTGCGCTGCGCCCGGCCTCGGCGCTATCCCTCTGCACCGCCGGCTTTGCGCCTAAAGATAGGCGTGCAATGCCAGTTTTAGCGCTCAAGCAACCTCTTAGGGCGAAGCTACTGAATATCGGCGAAGTGCCATCGACTTTGCGCCGGGCGCAAACTTTAGCGCCCGCCCGACTTTACCACCCCAAAAGTGGCTATACTGAATTTCTAGGCCCTGCTGCCTAAAGACCCTCGCAGCATACCCTCGGATTGGCCGACCTCCATTGCCCCTCCTCCTTCTGGCCAATCCCGGCCCTCTCTCCCGCCGTCTCTCTGCCCCTTCATAGTGTTCGGCCATGAGGCGGTCGCCCTCCAAAGCATCTCCCATTCCGATGCCAGTTGGTCAAAAGGCTGTTAGGTCTAGTGCTCCAACTGTTCCGGACAGGTTTGAGGGTCCCAAGTACTCTAATGCTAAATTCCAAAAACTCTGCTCCACAGTAGCTCACCAACTCTCTCCACCAACGATCGCAATGAACAGGCCAAGTGGCTGAAGCTTCTGTACTAGAGCTGTCCCCTTTAAATAGCGCCCCCCGACTCCAAGAAGGGCCTGTTAACGCTCCTTCGAACTGTCACTAATAGCGCTAGGCGTAAAGGCTCCGGGCGCCACCCAATATCCACTCAGGCGCCCCTAAAAGGCGTTGCACAATGAAATGACGTCATGATCTGCTTGCGCTCGCGGGCGCGCGCAAACACTTAACGCAGGCGTTAAATGTATAGTCAATATGGGAGTTGTCACTATCTTCATTGCGCCCGCCCCAACATTAGGTAACGCCCCAATTCTCGGTCTCTTTAGGTGCTAACCGCTGGTGCAAACAACCGAATTTCTAGGCCTTTGTGTCCTCTTTTGTGAAGACAGAACCAAAATATGTATTTAATTGGTCTGCCATTTCTTTGTTCCCCATTATAAATTCACCTGATTCTGACTGCAAGGGACCTACGCTTGACTTCACCAATCTTTTTCTCTTCACATATCTATAAAAGCTTTTACAGTCAGTTTTTATGTTCCCTGCAAGCTTACTCTCATATTCAATTTCCCCCTTCTTAATTAATCCCTTTGTCCTCCTTTGTTGAATCCTAAACTGCTCCCAGACAACTGACCCTGGCTTACCACAACGGTAGAGGGGTAGAAGAACACCAAACAAAAGGAGAAGTATATGAAATGAAACCTGCTAGTAAGAAAGAATGGCACCAGGAAGGGGGTAACCCTTCCGATACGAGGCATAACTGCTTCGGGTGCGGGAAAAGTGGGTATTGGAGAAGGGACTGTAGGAATCCATGGAAGGATAATGTAGGGAAAAACTCCCCAGCTCCTGCCCCAAAAACAGAAACACCGACCTCTCCCCCCACGTTTGATTCGATAGTGGCTGTGCTCCAGGTTTTGTTCGCTGGCCCAGGAAGGGTAGCCACAGCCACGGGTGCTTTAATTCC
Source organism: Somniosus microcephalus (assembly GCF_052327205.1). NCBI lineage: Eukaryota > Metazoa > Chordata > Chondrichthyes > Squaliformes > Somniosidae > Somniosus > Somniosus microcephalus. Next base: position 133,937,424 of record NC_140993.1, read on the forward strand.
ATCTGCCCCATACAACCCAGACCTATGACTAGAACCAGCGCAGCCTGTTGACTTCTGTCCCCTTGAATACGATGAGGGGGGCAGGCCCTGCGTTAAGATGTGGGTGGAGACGGTGCAGGGGAGATATTTGGTGGACACTGGAGCTTCCAGCACAATGGTCCATTCAGAAGACCCAACCAATTCACCCAGGTCTAACAAGGTCCCATTTAGCCTAATGGGATTCACAGGGAACGAGCAGACTGGGGAAATGTCCAAACCTTTGGCCATAGATTTAGGATCCCTCCATACCACGTAGGACGGTAACCAAAAGACCGGTGAGGTGGCCAAGCAGGGGGCCAGGGAAGGAGAGTTCTGGGATCCCTGTAGAGCAGGTCCGGTAGCCGCAATCCGGGACAAGGGAGGCACACAGGGGGTAGCTTTGGCCCCGGATTAAAGCAGGTCCAAGCCCAGGATTCCATCCTTAAGGCCGTCCTGGTAAAGAGAGAGAATGGGGAGTCCATAGAAGGCCCATTCGGGGCAGTGGACGAGACTTTAAAACAGGTTCACTGGCAGGCTGCTAGCCACATTAGCCAGTGTAAACTGTTAAAAACCAAGAAAGGGGAATGGCCAGCAAGGGCAAACCGTGTTAAAGCTAGAGATCATCAGCCTGCAGCTGTGGCAGACTCACAGACCGCAAAGGTGGGGGCAGTGAATTGTGTGACCAGAGAGGCCCTCCCACCAATTAAGTGGGACTCAGGTACACCCCCAGTAGCCGGAGCCTTAAGAAGGTCTCCTCGCATACCACAGCCTAAACTACCGTGGTACTCTGAGTATCAATTTAAATGGTCCAGCCCCAGGAGAACCCTTAACAGAAAGGGAAAAACCAAGGTTAGGGACCAGTCTAAGGACAGGGATCCCCAGCCTACAGCCTCCAAAGGTGAGGGACTCACAGGAGAGGTAACGTTGGGCAGAGAGAAAGACAAGGGTCCCCAGCTTGCGGCATCAGGCTGCGGGGAACCCATAGGACAGGACAGGGACTCAGCAGCCACACCGAAGGGGGTAGTGTGCTGCAGTACAGGAGGGCACATTCCCCCGATCATCTGGGATTCAGGGAAACTCCCAGTTGTTTTAAGGAGGATTCTTCGAGTCCAGCGGCACAGACCACCTTACGCCCAGGCGTACAAGCTGCTTGGTAACTGTGTCAGGCCAGAGAACCTTCTCAGGACATGGCTATCTGTTTTATGTGCCCCTACAGAAAGGAAATCGGCATGAGAAAGTTTCTGCTCCTGCTCGCCCTGGTAGGGGTGAGTATCGGTGACCGAGGAGATGTGGAGAACTCTCATATCTATGGGTGCTCAGGAGAGAAAGCACCGATCGTTACTGCTGGGGGAGGCGAACGGGGTGTGGAGGAGCTCGCCATTTATTTCCACGAGGGAAGGTGGCCAGGGTGGCTGGGGTCTAACTCCACTCAGTACTCCAGCCAGACCGGGTTCACGTATGGGGAGGCCTCCATCCCGTGCCCCAGGGTACAGATCGTTGCTACAAGGGTCAGTGTCACTGAGGGGAAATGTGTGTGTTTGACATGTAAGGGACAGATTCCTTTGGATAAGTGGTGGTGGCTCAGAAAGCTGAGCATAGATATAGGAAACCCCGCAGTCGATTGGGAACGATTGGGGAACAATACCCATCGGACGATTACAGGGACCCAAGGGGGAGTGAGTGTGTGTTGGGATAAGTGGTGGGAGCCGGATCAGGGAGTTTATGTTTGTATGTGGGGGTCAGAGAAAGTCTGCCCTGCAGGCATATCCATCATCTTACACAGACAATGGCAAGATGCCGGGGAGGGGATGGAGTGAGATTCTAGCCTGCATGCGTGCACAATCTCACACTCCCCGATCCCAGTCAACGCCACCGAACTCATAACCCACCCCCGGAAGCCCCTGCCCATGACCATGACATCATGGACCATAGTAGAGAGGTGTCCTACCACCACCAAGGGACCAGGGAATGGGTTAGTCCTAGTGCCAACCGATAAGTTGCTGTACTGGGGGTACACTATGCAGTGGCCTCAGTGATCCTGAACCTGACCGAGGTGCACTTACCTGAGTGGTGCCCTAAGGAGACAGAACAATTGTACCAAGCCCTGCTGAAGGAAATGTTTAGAAATTTTTATGAATTCGACTTTGCCCGTGTAGACAAAGCAAAACTGTACAGTTTAAACCCTGAGCATAATATGGGTGCGGGGAGACAAAGAAGGGGGACCTGGAATGACATTTTCACTGCTTATAGTATAGGATCCTCAGTAGTAAACAGCCTAGACGATATAGAGCTACAAACACAGATTGTGGACGTTCCAACCATACTATCATGGGGATAGTAGTGAGGATGCCGGTCATGGGTGGGACAGCCCAACCCGCACCGGTATACAGGGTGGAGAACATTGGAATCATTCAAGGGGGTGCACACGTCCGTTTCGCAGAGGTCCCACCTTATGTCATAAAGTGGGAGCACGCTATGATAGGTACTGACCTCTCAGTGTGCCGGAGCCGGGGAGCACACATAATATTGTGCCCCCAGCACTTGAATGCCTATTCGAGACCATAGTGCGGGTTTAAAGCTGCTGGCGTACAACCTGTGAACTGTACCATGGAGGTAATGGCACAAGGCCATGTTTCCCCACAGGTAGCATTCATAGCGGGTGGGACATATTGTGTCACCACAAGTGCGCCCCACTACCGGCATGGACAGCACATCTGGTGTCCGGTGAGTGACAGCAGTTTCTGCTTTAAACCTGAGGCAGAAGTTCAAGTGGCCCAGGAACGGATTGTACCCATCCCTGAACTCTCAACTGTTCACCTCACTGTCAGGGAAAACATTACCAACCTGCAAAATTACGTAACACATTTCGGCTATGAAATTCCCCCTCTACCCGAACATCTTACCGACCTATTAAAAGCAATGGTCATCTCACAGAAACATTTCTACATATTAGAACAGAAGACAGTCGAGATAGGGGCCAAGATCTTGGATATTGTAGTTCCACCTTGGTGGGATATTTTTGAAAATATAGAGGTCCCTTCTTGGATTAGAATGGCTTCACACATTTTAGTAGTTTGCCAGCTCGGTATAGTCTTCTACTTGCTATGCACAAAGTGCAAGGGAAGGGACAGGATGCTCCGCTCTCAACATGAGGGAGCATGGGACAAACATAAAAATAAAGTCTACGACCAGGTATAAAACAAACCTTTGACCATTATTAAAATTAAAGTTTGATGAGTGTGTGTGTCGTTATTTTCCTATGTGTGTGTAATTTTTCCAAGTGGTGCAGGGGTGTTGGACCGCCTCCGTGTTTGGATGTGAATGTAATCCAATTTTTGGACCTTGTGTATATTTTGAACACTACACCTAAAGGGGAATGGGAGAGTGTTTTGTTTTTGGGTTTTAGGTTAGATAATACAGGGGAAGGTTGGCTCCCAGGGATCAGACATTTTTGCTCACCCAGGATGATACTTTAGTGGATAAAGTATCACAGGAGGGAGTGTAAGGTTTGCAAAATTCTGCAGATTCCCTCAAACCAAGAAAAGAGATTTTGGACTGTTTAAAAAAAAGAATGTTGGGCCAAAAAGGGGCTTAAAGTTAAAACTCCAGGATGTTGGTTATTTTGAATGGGCACGTCCAGGCCTGTCGAAGGCTGCGACAAAGGGGTTGGGATGGGCCTCTGTAAAACAAGCAGTTTGGGTATTGGCATAGGCCAAACTGTCTGGGAATGTTCTGGACTGTCTCAGTCATTCATACATAATGACAACAGGCCTACAGAAGAGCAGTTCCCACCAAAATTACAGAGCCATCAAGAGTATGCATAATGCAGTACATACCACTGATCAACAAAAGGGACCCTGACCCCAGCAGGAGAAGACAAAACTTACTAATCGGACCAAAGATTAAACAGTTATTTAAAGAAGCAATTCCGAAACCAGTTAAATAAATGGGACCAATCAATGTTAACGAGCCCACCCAAAATTTAACAATGAACCGAGACTGATTTGGTGGGCAGATAAGCAGGCCTCAATTAGTATAAACTAAAGACCTGTCTCCACAAGAAATCAGTTTGATGAGTTCGATCAGTTTGATGAGTTCAATGGGTTCGATAAGTACAGTTCAGCAGAAGGAGTTCAACAGAAACAGTTCAACCAGTTCGAGAGGAAAGGAGAGACCCATCATTCAAGTTTAAAACACCATCGAAACTCAGCGGTTTCAGAAGCAAGCATTTGGAAGCAGTTCTGTCTTGAAGAAGAAGTAACACATCATCGGACACCTTGCGGCACCAAGGGCCCCACGAAACCAACAACCAAATATTACCAGAAGCCATCCAGGTAATACTGGGCCACCGCGATCAACAAGAAACTAACTCAGAAGAAACCGAAGATCTGCAAGTTTTTCCACTCTACAAACTATTCCTGCGTTTGGTGAGCATTATCCCTGGTCCTTTAAAGCCCAACTTAGCTAGTAAGGTGGGATTGGGAGGGGTGAGGTATTTGTCTACTGTAATTTTTCCCTCGTGTATGTCGAAGTGTTTCCCCATTTTATTAGAGTGTTAAAATTATTGTATTGTATTTTTCCTTCTCAAATAAAAACCAAAGTTCTTGTATCAAATTCAGTTGCCTGCTGCAATTTCATCACAATCCCCAAATAAGTCCAGGTCTAGAACCAAGGGAGTGGGAGCGATTCGAACCGCTCGTAAGTCAAAGGCGAAGCTGACCCACACACCACCCCTTACAGGTGGTTAAGAAGGTATATGGGATACTTTCCTTTATTAGCTGAGGCAAAGAATATAAGAGCATGGAGGTTATGTTAGAACTGTATAAAACACTAGTTAGGCCACAGCTAGAGTACTGCGTACTGCTCTGGTCACCACATTACAGGAAGGATGTGATTGCACTAGAGAGGGTACAGAGGAGATTTATGAGGACTGGAGAATTTTAGCTATAAGGAAAGATTGGATAGGCTGGGGTTGTTTTCTTTGGAATGGAGGAGGCTGAGGGGAGACTTGATTGAGGTGTATAAAATTATGAAGGGCCTAGATAGAGTGGATGGGAAGGACCTATTTCCCTTAGTAGAGAGGTCAATAATCAGGGGGGCATAGATTTAAATTAATTGGTAGAAGGATTAGAGGGGAGTTGTGGAGAAAGTTTTTCATCCAGAGGGTGGTGGGGGTCTGGAACTCACTGCCTGAAAGGGCGGTAGAGGCAGAAACCCTCATCGCATTTAAAAAGTACTTGGATATGCACCTGAAGTGCCATAACCTACAAGGCTACGGACCAAGAGCTGGAAAATGGGATTAGGCTGGATAGCTCTTTTTTGGCCAGCACAGACACAATGGGCCAAATGGCCTACTTCTGTCTGTAAACTTCTATGATTCTCTGATTCAATAAGAAGGAGGCCATTCACCCATTGTGCCTGTGCTGGCTCTTAGTCCCATAACCCAGCTTTTACCCCATAACCCTGCAAATTTGTTCTCTACAAATACATGTCCAATTGCCTTTTGAAAGTTACTATGGAATTTGATTCCACCACCCTTTCAGTTAGTATGCTCTAGATCATAACAACCCTCTGTGTGAAATCATTTCTCCTTATTTCCCCTCTTGTTCTTTTGCCAATTATTTTAAATCTATGATCTCTGGTTACCAACCCACTTGCCAGAGGAAACAGTTTTTCCCTACATGCTCTATCAAATCCCCAGACAATTTTGAATACCTCTATTAGGTCTTTCCTTAACCTTCTCTGCTCTAAGGAGAACAATCCCAGCTTCTCTAAACTCTCCATGTAACTGAAGTCCCTCATCCCTGGTATCATCCTGAGAAACCTCCTCCGTCCCCATTTTTTTCATTTAATTAAATAACATTTTGATGTTGCAGCACCATAACCTCTACCACCAAATATAAAGTGCTTAAGTATTAGGAGGACTACGTATCATATATTATTTCCTGCTCATTTAACCCTGGCTTTGGTGAAAAGTATTCACGATGAATGGGAAAGGTTGAAAAGGTTTATCTTTAGGTGATGGTAATAGTGGTGGAAGGAGCTACTTCAGGACCCCTTTCTTAGGAGATTAAATGAATTGAGTAGAGTTCATAATAAAGGAAATTGTACAGTCTGTGGATGGAATAAGCTTTATTGGCTGAATGGCATTTTCTCATTTCATACTTTCTCATGTTCTTACAATGAAATTGGGTCCAATTGCCACTACAGCACTGCATAATTTCTGCACCTGATATCAGGCTTATATTAATTTGTATCTCTATCTCAGTTAAATACTTACTACAAAATATTTATTTAAATTTCATAATTGTAAGCACACAGTGTCAAATGAAAATCAAACAAACAATTCCACACTGGTGGTTCACTGAAAGTCAAATCCACAGTGTTGTTGGACTACATATACCACTTTTCTTTCAGGGTGGCAGACTGTCCAATTCAATGTCATTCAGTGGTTTCATTTTTAGTAAACTTTGTTTGTTATTTACTGACCATCCCAAGTAATGAATCCTTTTATCACCACACACCTCTGAGCCAACATTCATAATGTAGGAATAATTACTTCTGGGAATTTTGTAAATCACAAAGATATCAACAAAATTACTTTGTTCAATATAATTTGCATACCAAATTAATGAACATATCTATATAGATTTGCTTTTTTATAAAAATAATTTGTAGGTTCTTGCCAAACATGGGACTGTTTATTACATTTTCAACGATTTGACAAAATATTTAACTTTTTACACAAATTTCTAGTATGTCATAATATACTAATTTGGTAATTTTACAATTGCATGTTAGTATGTTATATTGTAATAGTTCTGTTGCCAAGAGCAATCTTTATAATGTCCAAGAATAAATAATACAATTCAATAAACATTCTTTAGATATAAACAATGTCATTAATCAAGGCAGCACATCTGCAGACCTTAGCTATGGCTTTAATGAAAACTTTTACAAACAGGCCTCCTCTTGCTGTCCAAAGCTTATAACATTCATTTTATTTTGAATAGGACTCTGAACATTCTCAATATTGAAAACATTCTGTTGAATGTAAAGACAAGAATGAATTTCCAACAAATGCATGAGGTTAGTAATATTTCACCCAATTCTGAAACAACTAGGAAAATCACAATTCTCAAGTTTTTCTTATGCTTTTTCCAGCATTCCATTAGAGCCTGGTAATGCAACTCTGAAACTAATATAGGCATCGATGGTTGATAAGCAGAAGCACAGTACATTCTGTAGGGGGTTTCTCTTGCTTGCTCTGGTCTCCTGCCAGGCTTCTTGCAATAATTACCCTTGAGTGGTTCGACCCACTCTTCCCTACGGTTCTAGACCTTGGACTTAGGTGCAGGGAACTGTAGTGCAGAGAAAACTCAATAGACCAGGTTGAATAGCACGAAATGGATGCTTTTATTAAACAGTTTGCAGCATTATAAAATACATGTCATAAGCACAGATTAAAGCTACTACAAGCATGCACACATCTATGAACTTAACTCTATGGAAATGGGGAACACACGGCACATCGTAAAAGGGGTAACACATTACAACTACCCTTAACCCCCTCCCCTAGACCTAACTAAGTTTCGACTTGAGGAACTCGGGATCATGCTCACCACTTTCAGAATTGCGAAAAGGGGTTCGCAGCCTTTTTGGCACAGCTTTCTGTCGTCACATGGATTTGGAAACTTCTGGCGCAGCTTGTTTTCCTCTTGGTTCTCCCGCGATGAGGCTGCCGATACAGCCTTGGTGAGCGCTCGCCACGGATGAATCTGTTACCGACGTGATGTTGAAGCACTGAATGCACCTGTGAGAATCCGTTACCGATGGGATGTTGAGGCACTGGAGTGCTGGGCCCGGAGTGTCCTTTTTCTCCGGCCTGGATCGTCGTTTTTCCCGAGGGTGTCTTCTCCTTCGGCCTGGGTCGTCGATGGTCTCCCGACAAAAGTACCCGGGCCACCCTCGTCGTCTTCCCGTCGTGGCCGAGCCTTGCCTGGCCGAACACCGACCACGTTCCGAAACCAAAGTGCTGCCTTAACCGAAGAGTCTGTCCCGAAGCGTTGAAGAAATGAAAACCGAAGTGAAGCCCCTGATGGACCTTTCAATCCACAGTTATACCTTTTTGGGACATTCTTATCTCCCACCAAATCATAGTCCTGTCTTTGTAATATTTTTGGCGGGCAGAATTCTCTGCAGGGGCGTTTTGTCTTCGTAACGGGAGTCGGTGATAGCTTAACTGGCCTTCCTGGGCCGATAATGTCTTTGCTTTGTTACCGTAACTTGGTTTGTATATTGATCGGTCTGGAGATTGCCCTTGATGGCTGTTAAACGGCTTTTCTTTGTACAGTAAATGGATTTAAGTGTTCGTTCAATTGTCCGCCCATTTCTTGATGGGCCTCATCCTGCTACCCAAAACTGTCCTGTACTTATAATCTAATCAATATGTATGCTCAGTTCCCTGAGTTTCGGTTTCCCGAAACTGGTTTTCGCGGGCTTAATGTCCTCAATCCACAAGCCTGTCTGACTTGCAGTAACAGAAATTCAAATGGTCCCAGAAGCTGGTCACGAGGTCCGGCGGCCATTTTGTGTGCCCTTTTATCAAAGGTTTCTCTGTACAAGCTTCTTTTGGTCAATAAAACTGTCTTATTAACCCTATTTTACTGCGTGATTATTAATGAAAATTTCGAATCTTACAATTCTCAGATAAAGCAAAGATGGAGAAAGAATTGATAACTTTTGTAGTAAGGGGTTGATTCGTTTTTCTTTGGTTGGTCTCACCATGCTGTGCACATTTCCCAATCTGGTGGCTCTATAACTAGCCACTGGGAGAGGAGAAACTGTTGTCTCATGTTACTCCCTCTGTAATTTCCCATCCTTTCTAAAAGGAATTAATTTTGTATACCTGAGATTTAAAGCTTACTGCATGGGAAATCAGGGGTCTGTGGCACAGTGTGTTAGAGCTTCAATATGCTGTGTCACAGCGCCACCCAGGGATTACAGAAGGCTGATACTTGACACTAGTTCCAGAGATTGTTCTCACTTGTCTTTTGTCAACTTACAGATTTTATTTCCTATTTCTTGCATACTTAAATAAAAACACCTACTTTAAAATTATGCATATCCACCTGTCTCCTTTGCAGAGCCTTAGTTGAGGGACAGAGGGGCAATTCTTACAGCCTTTACAGGGAATTTTATAAAAAAGCAAATTGTTGATTCAAGGTTATTGAGTCAAAAATTCTAGACAGCTGACATTGAAGTACTACATAAATGACAGCATTGTTTTATTGAAATGAGGTGGCTGTGCCCACCAAGTTCTGTCGTGCAGAAGGGAATGTGATTCATGTTAATGGATGGTGGACTTGAATCTTTACCTACCACCATGGTGTGTGTCCCAGTACCATTGCCATCAAGAACAGACCTTATTCAAAAAGTTTGAATATGTGTTATTTGTGGGGATCTGAGTTGCACTTAATGTCAAATAACTAAAACTGCTGGCACAACTGGAAGACTACAAGAACAGTCTGTGACCTACAAGAACTATGTAGCTAATTTAGTGTTGTGCAGTTTTTTGTTAACACAAGCTGACTATAAGAGATGTGGATCCATTCAGGTGCATTACACCTATGAGAAATATTGTAACAAAATGTATTATAAACAGGCTGAAAAACAATTTCATGCTATTTAACAGAAGCATTGAGCACTTTGATGCCAGTATCCTATAATCTCGGTACGAAATTTGTATAAGAAGAGCTTTTGATGTCAGTCCAGTTATACTGGCAGTTTACCAAAAATCCTCAAATAATTTAAAGAATTTGGTGTTTAAGCTCACAAAATATATTATAAACAGGTTGATAAACCATTTCATACAGTCACATTACATCTTTTTAATAATATTGGGTCCTATATTAGAAGGCATTGAGTTACTTTGTAATGTAGTATAAATAATTTTAAAATCCAGTAAAAGCCATTTTACAAAAGGAAGGATACCCCCAGTGTATTCCATATTTTACTAGCTACATTGAACTTTTTGACATTGTGTCACAGCACTATTGATAAAATCAGTCTTTTGTTACAGTATCCTTGCTGTCATCCCAAGTTTAGTGGAACAGTTACAAATATGATCAGCAGAAAATGGTGGTTAGTTGCATAAGTATTCACCAGCCTAAAGGAATTGTTTGAATAATCATTTCTTTTAAACGGCACATGCTTTTGCCCCCGTAAAAAAGGTTGCTTATTTATTCTGTTCCATTACATCTATACCAGGATAATTTTACATTTAAAGGTATAACAAGCCAAATGATACATTATCCATTTAAACTTTGTGAGCTTTAACTGTCAAAATCCTAAATTATTTGAGATTATTTTTGATAGGAAGTCAGCGCAACTAGACTGACCTCAAAAATTATTTTTATGTGAATTTATAATATTGATAATACACTGGCATCAAACTCCCTCTATGGTTCAGTAAGTGCACTGCCTCCTGGCCTGTATGACTCAGTACTACCTGTTGGAGTACTGAGCCATACTAGCCAGGAGGATCCTAGGTTCGCCAGGAGGATCCTAGGTTCAATTCCTGGTCTGGGCTGAATTAGCTGAACTCTGCCAGCGGACAGAAATCTGTGTGCACTAACAAAGATAGTCCACAAGAATGAAAAACGATCCATTACACCACATTAATACTGCTGTTGTTTCTAATAGGCTGGTTCAAAAATACACATCCAGTTATTGCTCACTAACAAATATGTGTTAATACCAGTGTTTTAAGGAGTTACTTTGATGTAACCATTTTGCAGTTCTCACAAGCATGTACTTGTAATATTTTTATTCAATTTTGCATTGAAATTTTGAGACTTTGCTCTTGACATAGACTCTTGCTTGATGAAAGTAGAGATCAGAGAAGCTGGTGCAGAGGGCAGTACACCCAATTCATTTCTTTCATTATTTGAAGGGGCTGCTCCTCAATTTTTGGCTGCACTTCAGTCCCACGCTCCTGATCTTTGGTCACCCAGTGCGGAGGGGAGTGGGCAGATCCGAGGACCTCCTCGTAGGACTTGTCCTGGGCCTGACAAAATAGCCATTAACTGGTCCAGGCAGTGGGCAGTCGAGGGGGTCGTTCGGCCCAATTGCCTGCCTCTCTTCTGTGGCCATGTTCGTGCCCGAGTTGCCCTGGAGATGGAGCACGCAGTGTCCGCCAGCATGCTTGAGGCCTTCCGCGACTGGTGGGCACCATGGGGACTGGAGTGCATCATCACCCCGGCCAATCAAATTTTAATTTAAGTTTTATTTAAAGTTTTATTAGGTTACAGATAATTTGTTTAATCACCCACAAATCAAAAGTGTACACCCAATTCACATTGCTCCAGATTGTACAGCCATTGATATTAATAGATGGAAAATCAGGAGCAGCAGATATTGGGCATGCTAACCTTTACGACAAATTCTCTGATCCGTGCCCCCATCAGACTCCACATTAGGAGCAGACTCCTGCAATTTTGGGGCTTATGTATGTATATATTTTACAGAATTACAATGGTTTACTGTGATGGAAACCTAACTCAGTGCTCTAACTCAGTGGTTCTCAAACTTGGGTGCTTAGAGACTTCCCAGGGGGTCCGCGAGAAAACCCCAATCGGTGATGGAGAGTGAGCCGGTGCGGAGCGGCCGGTCGCTGCTGAATGGGGCAGTGAGTGTGGCGACAACAGCGGCTGTGCGCTGCAGGAAAAAGAGGAGGGAGGGGAAAAGACTGCTGGTCTCAGCTGGTGACTGTCCGGATTTGACCGTTTCACCGCTGCGATATTCACTTCTGCTAAAGCGGTATCGGCCGCAGCAATGGATCTAGAGCTCTTTGTAGACGACTTCCTGTGTCAGTCATGTTCACATCAGAGGCTCAGTCTGCAAAATATCCTCCAGTTCCACTGAGCCTTGCACCATCTGTGAGGGTGCCGGTCAGTTCCTTCACTAACCCCTAGATGGCACCTTCACTGGTTCCTCTTTGCGTGCAACCAAAACAAGTTAACAAATAAACTGTAACTAAAATCCAATAACCCTTTAAATAAACCTTAACCAATCAAATTAAAATTTGGTTGTTTAAACTAATTATGCACTCCAGTCCCCGCGGCGCCCACCGGTCACGAAAAAGCTCGAGCGCGCCGGCGGACACCGCGTGCTCCATCTCTAGGGCCACCCGGGCGCGAACATGGCCGCGGAAGAGGGGGAGGCAATCCGGTCGGACGACCCCCTCGACCGCCCGCTGCCTGGACCAATTAATGGCTTTCTTGGCCAGGCCCAGGAGCAGGCCCACGAGGAGGTCCTCCAACCTGCCCGCTCTCCTCCGCACGGGGTGACCGTAGATCAGGAGCGTGGGACTGAAGTGCAACCAAAATTTGAGGAGCAGCCCCTTCAAAAAATGGAAGAGGGGCTGCAACCTCTCACACCCCATATATACGTGAAATATGGACTCCTCCAGACCGCAAAACAAACAGGCGGTCTGGGAGTCCGTAAACCTATTTAAAAATCTATTGCACGGAACTGCTCTGTGCAACACCCTCCAGGCCAAGTCCCCAATAGAACAAGGGAGGACTCCCGCATAGAGAGCCCCCCATTGGGGACCTCCGTCTCCGTCCGGAGGTAAAACGGCACGCCACGGCGTGTCCGGACGACAGGCGAAGATGGCAAAGTGGAAGGTGTGCAAGAGCAGCCCGTACAGGAAACCCCTCCGCGCAGAATGAAAAAGCACGGAGGGTATTTCCTCGAGACGGCTCAGGTTGTGAGGCACCGATCCCCGAGGGGAGTTTCGGGGCAAGGCGCCGATAAGGAATTCCGTCCGAACGGGAGTAAGCTCGGACGGGATCTCCCCACGTGCCCGAGCCGCCTCGACACACCTCGTGGCGCCGGGGGGCAACATCGCTTTCACCGCCCCGATGGCATTGACCGCGAGCCGGACGTTGTCCCATGACATGCGTCGCGCCAGCTCCTCTGGCGCCATCCAGCCCGCTCCTCCGCCATCGAGTAGGTCCCCGACTCTAGTCACCCTGCCAGGCACAGCCCTGTGCTCCGCCAGCCACCTGAACTCGCGGACGTGGAGGTGCGGATTCCTGAACAGCGGCTCCCGGAGGACAGCCGCCGCTCCTGACGGGGGAGAGCTCCGCCTGGAGGCGACGTAATTCCAAACCCATAGTAGTTCCTGGTAAAAGACAGGCAGCTCCCGCAGGCTCTCACGCCTGCCGCTCACCTCCAAAAACAGGAGCTGCGTGTTGTAATTGAGGCCGTGCAGCTGGCGGAAAAAATACGTCGCCAGCGCACACCATCTTGGAGGATTCTCGACATACAGGTATCTCTGCAGCGTCTGAAGACGGAAAGTCGCAGCCTGGCTGCGAAGGCACACCAACGCCTGACCGCCCTCCCTAAGCGGGAGACTCAGAACCGCGGCAGCAACCCAGTGTATCCTGTTGTTCCAGAAGAAGTCGATGAGCTTCTTCTGTATCTTGGCGACAAACGCAGGGGGGGGGATCAGAGTAACAAACCGGTACCACAACATGGCGGCCACCAGTTGGTTTATGACCAACGCCCGACCCCTGTAGGACAACACTCGGAGCAATCCTGTCCAGCGTCCTAAGCGAGCGGTGACTTTGGCCTCCAGCTCGTGCCAGTTTGCCGGCCAGGCGTCCTCGGCCGGGCTGAGGCAGACTCCCAAGTAGAGGAGGAGCGTTGTACTCCAGGCGAAGGGCCTGAACTCCTCCGGCAGAGAGTCCACCTGCCACCGACCCACCAGGAGTCCAGAACATTTCCCCCAGTTGATCCTGGCGGAGGATGCGTCCGAGTAAATCTGCTGGCATTCCCGCATCCTCCGCAAGTCAACGGGATCTGTGACCATGAGGAGCACGTCCTCGGCGTAAGCCGAGAGGACCACCTCCACGCCCGGCCCTCGCAGAGCCAATCCCGCCAACCTCTTCCGCAAGAGGCGCAGGAAAGGCTCCACGCAAATGGCATATAACTGGCCGGACATGGGGCATCCCTGACGCACCCCCCTCCCGAAGCGAAGAGGCGCCGTCAAGGACCCGTTAACTTTAATCAGACACTCCGCGGCAGCGTACAGAAGTCGGATCCGGGCGACAAAATGCGTCCCGAACCCGAATGCGCGCAGAGTCCCGAAAAGATACTCGTGATCCACCCTGTCGAACGCCTTCTCCTGATCCAGGGAAAGGAAGGCGACCGACAGACCAGCCCTCTGGGAATGGTGGACCAGGTCCCGGACCAGGTGGATGTTATCATGAATGGTCCGGCCCGGGACCGTGTAGGACTGGTCGGGATGGATCATGTGGGCCAGCACGGTGCCAAGGCGAACAGACATGGCCCTGGCAAAGATTTTGTAATCCGTGCTGAGGAGGGAGACCGGGCGCCAGTTCTTAAGGAGGTGGAGATCACCCCTCTTAGGCAGCAGGACAATCACCGCCCTGCGCCACGAGAGGGGCATCTCCCCGGTCGCCAAACATTCCCCCAGGACCCGCACGTAGTCGCCCCCCAGGACGCCCCAGAACGCCCTGTGGAACTCCACGGTCAGCCCGTCCAGCCCCGGGGACTTCCCCCTAGAGACTGGCGGAGGGCGCCGGACAGCTCCTCCAAACTCAGAGGAGCGTCCAATTTTTCGGCGCCCTCCAGGCCGACCTTCGGCAGGTCCTCCCACAAAACTCTGCGCGCGTCCACGCTGGACGGATCCGGAGAGAACAGGGCCCCGTAATAGGCGCGGGTCTCCGCGCGGATTCCCTCCGGCTCCGAGACCAGAGATCCGTCATCGGCCAGCAGCTCCAAAAGCTGCTTACGGACCCCCCGTCTTTTTTCCCGAGTAGAAGAAGGGGGAGCCGCAGTCCAGGTCCCGCAGGAACTGGATCCGCGACCTCACGTACGCGCCTCGGGACCCGACGAGCTGCAGGTCCTTCAGTGCGCCCTTCTTCTCTTCGTACACCAGCCGCAGGGCCGGGTCCTCGGCGACTTGAACGAGACGGGACTCCAGGTCGAGCACATCCTTCTCCAACTGCCCGACCCGGGCCTCCCGCCTCTTGGTCGACCCCTTCGCATACTCCTGACAGAAGAGATGGATGTGAGCCTTGCCCACATCCCACCATAGCCTCAAGGAGGGGAAGCCCCCCTGCTTCCTTCTCCAGCCGGCCCAGAACCGACCGAACGAATCCCGGAACCGCGCGTCCTCCAGCAGCAGGTTGTTAAAGTGCCAGTACGCGGACCCCCCCCCCGGCGCGCAGCGGCACGAGCTCCGCCCACACCAGGTGGTGGTCCGTGCATGGCACCGGCCGCATGGAAGCCGTCGGAACGCCGGAGACGTATGCCCGGGAAATGTAGAGGCGGTCGATCCTGGACGCTCCTCCCCCAGACCTCACAAAAGTGAAGGCGCTGGAGTCGGGATGGAGATTACGCCAGACGTCCACCAAGTCGAGGGACCCGACCAGGTCCCTCAACTTCCCCATCGACGCCGGGCTCGGCTGGGTGCCCGTGCGGTCCCTCGCCTCGAGGGTACAATTAAAATCCCCCCCGAGGATGACGCACTCGCCCACGTCGATGGAGCCCAAAGGAGTGGACACTTCTTCAAAGAAGCGCGCTTGCTGCGCACCAGCCCGAGGGGCGTACACGTTCACTAAATGGAGCGGCACGCCCCCCAGGCGAACGGTGACCTGGAGCAAGCGGCCCGGCACCAGCTCCTTGACCCCCAAGATCTCCGGCTGAAAATGCGGGGCCAACAAGATAGCCACCCCACTGGAAACACTGGAGAGGTGACTCATGTTGACCCCTCCTTGCCACTCCAGGAGCCACGTGGCCTCGTCTCCCGGAACGGTGAGGGTTTCTTGCAGGAAGCACACCGCATACTTCCCGTCCCGAAGGACCGAAAAGTTATTAAATCTGCGGCTAGCTTCCCTGCTGCCGTTGACGTTGAGGCTGGCTATGGTTATCTTCATTTCAGAAGCACAGCCAACCCCTACTTAAACCTAACGGGGGAAGGGAGGGCGGCCGCTAGTCAACCGCCACTCCCTTAGCAGCCCGGTGAAGAATGTCCGGAACCGACGCAGCTCGGACGGGCTCACGCCCGCGTCCGCACCCATGATCTTATAGGCGACGCGGGCCGACCCGATGAGCAGCGCCAGCCCCGACCATCTGTCGAGGGCCTGCCGGGTCCTGCGGCGACCCTGGCTCGTGGCCACAAATTCCCGCAGCTCCCTGATGGGAATAAGAATGAGGGGGGTCCCGGCGAGGGGCGCGAGGTCATCCATCGCCTCATCGGCGATGGATTCTAAGTCTTCCTCCGCCCCCAACACCGAGTCCCCGTCCTCCTCCGGGGGGTCACCACCGGCGGCCGAACCGTCCGCCACGCAGTGCGCATCGGGCGGCTCGGCCGCGACAGCCGGCCCCGCCTCCGCCCGGATCCCACCCCCAGGATCGGTAGCGGAGGATTCCCCCCCGGGCTCCTCTATGGGGGCCGGGCCAGAAGGCGGCGGCGGTTCGGAGACCCCCTCCGCCCCAGGCGCCGGAACGACCAGAGAGACCGGAGAGACGGGAGAATACGTGCAACCGATCTCCTCCAAGTCGCCCGGCACCGGAGACACAGACAGAGGGCCCTCCTCTGCTACGCCACCGGCCTCCGACCCAGCTGATGGGGTGATTTTCCCGCAGACCTCGACGAAGTCGAGCAGCACCTGGGAAAGGTCCGGGCCGCTCTGGGCGAGCTCATCATCGGATGACTCGCCCGGCCCGGTCCCCTGGCCGCCCGACCCGTCGAGGGGTAATGCCACCATTTGAGGGTCAATCCCCGCCGCGGGTTGTTCCGCGACCCCCCCCACGGGCAGGGTCTCGTCCCCGTCCCCGGGAGGCACGAGCTGGGCAGACGCTTCTGCCTCAGCCTCCCCGGGGACAGGCGACCCCTGCCATTCGCTCGCGATGGTGATAGCGGTGGGGTGGGGCGCAGCGCCCGCGGCGGGCGACGACTCCCCCTGACCGGAGGGACCTTCCACCTCCCGGTCCCCCCCCTCGTCCCAGGAGTCGCGCCTTCGCTTGAGTGCGGAGGGGTAGAGGGAGGCCTCCATGTCTTCAGGGGCCTCCCCTGCTCCCTCCAGAGGAGCGAGTTCTTTGGGTCCCCCGGACCCAAGCCCGGCCGCAGGTTCCGGTGGTCCCGCCTCGGCGGTCGCGGCCACGGGCTCAGGCACGGGGTCCCCCCCCGCTCCGCACTCCACGAACAATGCCGCGATGCTCTCGGGCGGCAGGGGGTCCATATCAAAGGGTTCGTCCTCCTCGGGGGGACCCACCCTACGGTGTTTGTTCTTGCCCAGCGCCTTCCTTCCGACCGGACCTCCCTCCTCCCCCCTGCCGGAGGCCTGGATGACGTTGGCCTCCGACGACGACCGCGCCCCGTTAGCTTTTGTTCGGGAGGGGGCGCGGCTAGACCCGGAGGGAGGAGCGGCGGCGGCGCCAGCCTTGGTCGCGCCGGTCACCCTGGCGGCTTTGGAGGTGGGGCAGTTTTTCCGAACGTGCCCCACCTCCCTACAGGCGTGGCACCGCACGCCGTCCGTGGTCCAAAAGACGCGGTACGGGGTCCCCCCGTGGAGGACCGTGAAAGCCCCGTCCGTCTCCCCCTCCCGCGCCAGCTGGATAAAGGCCTGGCGCCGGAAGGAGAAGACATGGCGAAGGCTGCTTTCCCGGAGCCCGAGCGGGATCGGGGAAATCCCTGACCTCACCTCCCCAAGTTGACGAAGGTGGGGGAGGAGGAGCTCACCGGCGATATAGGGCGGGACATTCGACAGGACAACCCTCTGCGCGGTGGCCTCCAGCGGGTCCACCGGCAGGAAAGTCCCGCCCACGGTGAGCCCCTGGGCGATGGCCAGCCCCACCGCCCGCTCGGACTCCAGGGAGAAGACAGCCTTCCCGTACATTTTTGAGGCGGCGACTATGGCCGGAGGGCCGACAACCCCGGCCATAGCCTTCACGCACGCCTCAATATTCATGTTGGGGTGGGTGTAGCTCTTCACCCCGAGCTTCATGGTCATTAGTCGGAACGGCGACGGGGCCGCAGCAGCAGCGGGAGCAGCCCCGGCCTTGGCCGCCGCCGCCGCATAGGTCATTGCTGACCCCGTCACCGCCGAAGAAGTGCTCGCCATAATGGGGCGGTTTTTAAGGAAGAGCCACACACACCCCAAAAGTCACAGGCCCTAAGATGTTAATGGCCTCGGTAAATGTGTCTTTCCCAGAGCAGAGGGAGTGTAAATTAACTGGCCCGCCTCTCCCCTTGATGGTATTAATTGGGAGGGGGGCCCTTCCTTCCCTCTGCTCAATGGGTAATTTGAAAAAAAAAAAAAAAAAATATAAAAAAGGTGCCTATTGGAGAGGCAGAGAGAGGACAAGGAGAGAGAAAGAGGGGGATGGGAAGGAGGGGGGGCCGCAAAGGCAGGGTCCTCACTTAAGGTGTTGGTCGGTGGGTGGGCGTCGGCTGGGTGCACTCCCCCGATGGAATAGAAAAGTCTTTCCGATGGTCTTCGGGCAGGGGGAGAGGATGTCTTCACCTGGGTAGGCTGGAAAAAAAGCCCAGGCTCAGCCCACACCAGGTCTTCTTGGTATGGAGGAAAACAAAACTTCACCTGGGCAGGCTCCAGCCAACCCAGGCCAGGCTTTCGGCCCGTCTTCTTTCCTCCCCCCGCCTAGGATGTAAAGTCTTTAGGGGGGAATGTACATAGACACCCACCTGCAGATGTTTCGAGTTGCAGCTCCTCCACTCCTTCCACGTGGAGCTGTTTGGTCTCCTCTCTCCCTCTCCTGGGCTGGAGGCCGACTTGGGAGGCAGTGATGAAAAAAAGCCCCTCCTGTTGGAATGCTGGCCTCCTCCTCTGTCCTCTCCTCCGTCCTCTCCAGGCACCTCTGTAAATGATGTAGGCTGCTAGTAGTAGTGGTGCTCCCCACAGCAGCAGGAGCTCAGGAACAGCACAACCTTCTCCTCTCACTGCTGCAACACAATGAGCTCCTCTGAGGGTGCCGGTCAGTTGCTTCACTAACCCCTAGATGGCACCTTCACTGGTGGGTTTCCCTTTATTAATTGTTACTTGTTTCTCCTGTTTATTAGTTAACTGATTTTTATCTGGTTTATTGGTTTCACCTGTTTTTGCTTGTATTTAAGTTCTGTGGTTTCTTCCCTCTGGGCTCAGTCCTGACAAGGGAGTTAGCCTTGACTAGGTGCTCAGTTGTGGACAAGCCAGTTGCCCTGTGGTAGCTTGTCTTGAGCTCAGTTTGGACAAGCCGGTTGCCTCATGGTAGCTTGTCTTGAGTTCCTATCTTGACAAGCCGGTTGCCCTGGGGTAGCTTGTCTTGAGCTCAGTTTGGACAAGCCGGTTGCCTCATGGTAGCTTGTCTTGAGTTCCTATCTTGACTAGTCATTTGCCTATGTGGTAGCTTGTCTTGAGCTCCTATGTTTTGTAACTGTTTACCTGTGTGATTCTAGTAAAGTACTGTTATTTAAGACTGCATATCTGCTTCTCGCCTCGTCTGTCTGCACTTGGGTCCAGAACCAGCCTCGCCCGGACAGCACGGCCCCGTGTCTACACGGCCCCGTGACACCAACCCTGACACCATCTGCAAGTGGTGACTGACCATCAGTTCTCACAGTTGCTGTTGTGAGGTAAACAAATACACAGCATTTCTGAGAAGGACCCAGGGCAAGAATTCATTTGCTCAAGAAGTGCTCAGAGTTTCAGACGAGTGCTACAAGGCAGGACATTGACACCGCTGCAAAGCTTATTGGTGCTGGAGGTGCCACAGTAGGAGTGGCTGTTTCCAGTGCTGGTATTGGAAAAGTCTTTGGTAGCCTTATTGTTGGCTGTGCCAGAAATCCTTCTCTGAAGCAGCAGTTGTTCTCGTGCGCTATCCTTGGATTTGCCCTGTCTGAAGCTATGGAACTCGTCTGTTAAATGGTCACCTTCCTGATTTTGTTTGCTATGTAAGATTTGCTGATGACCAGAATAGCCTAATCAAGTACAAATGTAATTGATATTTCACTGGTTCCCACAAATATGTATGTTGGTGTCATGGAAATGTACATTAGAATAGAATCATAGAATGGTTACAGCACGAGCCCATGCCGACTCTCAGCTTGTCCCACTCCCCTGCCCTTTCCCTGTAACCCTGCAATTTTTTTTCCTTCACATACTTATCCAACTCCCTTTTGAAAGCTGTGATTGAGTCTGCCTCCACCACCTTCTTATGCAGAACCGAGGATGACTTGCCTCCGCCACACTTTCAGGTAGTGCATTCCAGATCTTAACCACTCACTGTGTAAAAAAGTTTTTCTTACGTCGTCTTTGATTCTTTTGCCAATCACCATAAATCTGTGTGCCCTGGTTCTCGGCCCTTCTGCCAATGGGAACGGTTTCTCTCTATCTACCCTGTCCAGACCCCTCATGATTTTGAACACCTCTAACTAAACTCCTCTCAATCTTTTCTGCTCCAAGGAGAACAACCCCAGCTTCTCCAGTTTATCAACATAACTGAAGTCCTTCATTCCTGGAATAATTCTTGTAAATCTTTTCTGCACCCTCTCTAAGGCCTTCACATCCTTCCTAAAGTGTGGTGCCCAGAATTGGACACAATACTCCAGTTGGGGCCAAACCTATGTTTTATAAAGGTTCATCATAATTTCCACACTTTTGTACTCTATATAGGGTGAAAAATTGGGTTGGTTTGTGTCTCTTGTTAGCACCCCCGGGGTACACTAATGGGGCACCTGCCCCCTTTCACTTTTGTACGCGTGGTGCCAGCCACGAACGCTCAGCCTGGCACTCCTCATGGCACCCTGCTCCCTGGTGGTCCGGCAGGGCGACGGTGTGCACAGTGCTAGGACTCCCCCTCTTTAATCAGAGAAGGAGGCCTGCAATGATGCGGCACTATGTGCCGCTGCGCATGGTGTGGCTGCACGTAGTGCTGTGCAATTCAGTAGGAGCGCCCCAAGCAGGAGGTGGAGTGCTTTCCAGTAGAGCCCCACCTCCTGCTTGGGGCGCTACTACTGAATTTACGGGTGGGGGGGGGGGAGGGCACTAACTTTTTTGGGGTGCTAAAGTTAGTGTCCCCGCGACATTAGCACCCTAAAATGGGCGCAACCCAATTTTTCCCCCATACCTCTATGAAGCCCAGGATCCTGTAAGCCTTTTTAACTGCTTTCTCAACCTGCCCTGCCACCTTCAATGATTTGTGCACATATACCCACAGGTCTCTCTGTTCGTGCACCCCCTTTAGGATTGTACCATTTAGTTTATAAGTCTGCTCCTCATTTTTTCTACCAAAATGCATCACTTCACACTTTTCTGTGTTAAATTTCATCTGCCACGTGTCCACCTATTCACCAGCCTGTCTGTCTTCCTGAAGTCATCACTACCCTCACTGTTCAATATACTTCGAAATTTTGTGTCATCTGCAAATTTTGAAATTGTGCCCTGTACACCCACATCCAAGTCATTAATATATATCAAGTATATAGTGGTCCTATAACCGACCCCCGGGAAACACCACTGTATACCTTCCTCCAGTCCAAAAAACAACCGTTCTCCTCTACTCTCTGTTTCCTGTCACTTAGCCAATTTCGTATCCATGCTGCCACAGTCCCTTTTATTCCAAGGGCTTCAACTTTGCAACTTTTCAACTTTACATTGAAATAAATGGAACAAAAATCAGGCAGCATCTACAATGGATGGGTAACCTGCTCTGCTAGGTTACTGCCCAGGTAGTGAAGTTGAAAATTACTTCCAAATTATTTAGGTCTGGCAATAGAAGTTCAGAAACAAATTGACTCTGTTATAGACTCAGTAATCCAATACCTCAGCATATCTGCAGTACTGCAAGGCAGTGATAATGATTAATCAGTCAACCTGTCTTCTACTGGTACCTGAAAAGTAGATGTAGTTGGCACTAGGAATCTTCTCAATCTGTCTGTCAAATTTAGTTCAATGGAATGAAAATCAGGTTAGTTGTACAACAGAGGTGAGATCCACTCCACTAGATAATCACCTAGGCAGCGAAGGTGACAATTACCTCCTATGGGAGAGATTTTCGGATCAGTTCAGAATGGGCGTGATATCAACAGTGGGCCTTTGGTGCTTGCCCAGGGCCAGAGTCGAGAGGCTGAATGATTTCCATGCTTGGGTCTCATTTTAATTTTTCTGGTGACTGCGGGCACCAAAGGAGCACTCCTCTGATGCCTGCTGGTTTGGAATTTGTAGAATTGGCTGGCTTCTGCACAGAGCTGGTTGGCAGGTAGGGCCTGTTGGGTGAGGGGAGTGATTCTGGAGAGGTTCGGTGTGGGGGGAGAATGGGCCTGCAGAGGACCAGAAGATAGTGGAGGGGATTTTTCGGGGGTCAGCGGGTGCAATCGGTGGTGGGTCGGGTGGGAAAAAACATTTTTTGACAACGGGTCGGGACTCATCTTTACATTTTACGAGGTTGCCCATGGGGTCCATGCTGCTCAGGGATCATGTCAGGTAAGCAGGTTGTGAGTTGTATGACCAAGGAATCATCTCATTACTTGACAGCTGAAAATGTGCTATAAAAGCTCCCATCTCACAGCTGTTCACTTTACAAACTCAGAAGCTGTTGCTTACTGCATTTGGAAGACAGATTGAGCTTTATGCAGGTTGCAAGTGTTTGGAGTAAACTCTCTATCCAGTGTCACCTCATTGGAACA
The DNA here is from genome assembly GCF_052327205.1 of Somniosus microcephalus. Classification (NCBI taxonomy): domain Eukaryota; kingdom Metazoa; phylum Chordata; class Chondrichthyes; order Squaliformes; family Somniosidae; genus Somniosus; species Somniosus microcephalus. Next base: position 133,960,162 of record NC_140993.1, read on the forward strand.
ACCTCTCTCACCATTGACAGATCGCTTCTGTCATCTCAAGTTCACCTGCCATCAGCATCAGTGCCCTTGAAACTATCTCGGTCTTCAGAATCCCACCACGATCAGCCCCAAAACAGCATCACCAGGCATACCAGCAGCACCAACAACAACACCAATCTTCTCTGCAATCAACTGATGCTGCACAGGACACAGGGCATCAGCACCTGACCACATTGCTGCCCGGAAGACCAGGGATGGCCTCACCATAGCCAGATTTACTTCACTTGATGCTATACACCTTGGCTGTCGCATGAAGCACCAGGTTGGCACCACCCCACACCGACAACATAAAGCACCCCTACAATGCCCAAGCTATTCCTTTCATACTCATGACCATTGCGGGGGGTACTGTTATGTCTCACCATTCACTGCAACTCACTAAACCACTTCCAAAGGTGCGCACAAATCTGTCCAAGAACACAAAGTTTTGAAAATAAAGGTTTCAATGTTTGACACCACATTAACAGAAACTTTACATGAACATTGCATAAAACACCCAAGTGCCTACCCTTGTGTGTTGTTAGTTGGTATGCTTGCACTAGGATGAGGGTGAGTGTGAGGGGTGGCTACTGAGATGGAGAAGTGATAATGTAGATAGAGAGGGATAGGTAGAGGTGCAAGGTAAGTTGGTGTGAGTAAGGATGTGTAGGAGTAGGGTAGGGAAGGCAGAGTGCTGGGGATGTGATGAGTGGCACAGCAAGATGAGGTTGAGTGTAGCTTTGTATTAACGTTTTGTGATCTACTGAGATCATTGAAAGGTTTGCGCCACTGCAGCCTGGTCTTCCTGACAACATCCCTGCTTGTGTCCTCCTGTGCAATGTGCAATCAGGCTGTGTTGGTCTCTTGGGGAGGTCTCTTCCACCCATTGGAAGGGAAGAGCGCCTCCCTGCGTGCTGTGACTCCCTCCGTAAGCATATGGAGGGAGTCATGGGAGGGTCTGGGTGCAGCCGTGCTCCTCTGAGTGGTGCTTGTCAGTGTTTGCAGTACCTCACTGCTGTAGGACACTGACAGCACAACTGCCAAAATCAATTTGCGCATGGTCCCTTTAAGGAAACATGTCATCAAATGATGTAATCAGGTCCATTTCCTTCAATTGGCAGACAAATGCGCTGGGTAGATTTAACAAGCCCAATTAGAGTAAAATCATTTTGGACAGCGGGTTGGAGCCAGCAGCGGGGTTGGAACCCACCACTGACGTCGCCTGCCATGGACCTGCCGAGATAGGGGAAATTGCGGCCAGAAAGACTGACCTTTTTGGAGCAGCTTCTAGTGATCCCTTTAAGGATCATTGATTAGGCCTCTGATCACCTGGTACTAGTGGGACTAATATGCACTTCCAATGCTCCCAACAAAATATTCCAGGGTACTTGACTATTAGAAAAGACATGCAGAATGGAAAAGGAGGGAGAGTAGCCCTGATAATAAAGGATGACATAAACACAGAAAGGATCTTGGCTCAGAGGATCAGGAAGTAGAATCAGTATGGGTGGAGGTAAGAAATAACAAGGGGCAGAAAAAGATAGGAAGGTAGCAAATGTAATTCAAGAAAGGAGGGAGAGAGAAAGCAAGGAACTACAGGCCAGTTAGCCAGACATCAGTCATCGGGATAATGCTGGAATCCATTATTAAGGAAGTGGTAACAGGGCACTTAGAAAATCATAATATGATTCTGCAGAGTCAACATGGTTTTATGAAAGGGAAACCGTGTTTAGCAAATTTATTAGAGTTTTTGAGGATGTAGCTAGTAGGGTAGATAAAGGGGAACCAATGGATGTAATATATTTGGATTTCCAAAAGGCATTTGATAAGGTGCCACATAAAAGGTTGCTATGCAAGATAAGGGCTCACGGGGTTGGGGGTAATATATTAGCATGGATAGAGGATTGATTAGCAGACAGAAAACAGAGAGTTGGGATAAATGGTCATTTTCTGGTTGACAGGCTGTAACTAATGGGGTGCCACAAGGACCAGCACTTAGGCCTCAGCTATTTACAATCTATATTAATGACTTAGATGAAGGGACTGAGTGCAATGTATCCAAATTTGCTGATGATACAAAGCTAGGTGGGAAAGTAAGCTGTGAGCAGGACACAAAGAGCATGCAAAGGGATATAGACAGGTTAAGTGAGTGGGCAATAAGGTGGCAGATGGAGTATAATGTGAGGAAATGTGAGGTTATTCACTTTGATAGGAAGAATAGAAAAGCAGGATATATTTTAAATGGTGAGGAAGGGCTTTGGTGAGACCACACCTGGAGTCGTGTGCACAGTTTTGGTCTCCTTATCTGATAAAGGACATGCATGCCTTAGAGGTGGAGCAATGAAGGTTCACTAGATTGATCCCTGGGATGAGAGGGTTGGCCCATGAGGGGAGATTGAGTAGATTGGGCCTATACTTTCTGAAGTTTAGAAGAATGAGAGGTAATCTCATTGAAACATATAAGATTCTGAGGGGGATTGACAGGGTAGATGCTGAGAGGTTGTTTCCCTGGCTGTAGAGTCTAGAACAAGGGGGCATAGTCACAGGATAAGGGTCGGCCATTTAAGACTGAGATGAGGAGGAATTTCTTTACTCAGAGGGTTGTGAATCTTTAGAATTCTCTACCCCAGAGGGCTGTGAATGCTGAGTCATTGAGCATATTCAAGGCTGAGCTAGATAGATTTTTGGACTCTAGGGGAATCAAGGGCTATAAGGATTGGGCAGGAAAGTGGAGTTGAAGTCGATGATCAGCCATGATCTCATTGCATGGCAGAACAGGCTCGAAGGGCCAAATGGCCTACTCCTGCTCCTATTTCTTATGTTCTTATTTCCTCCCCCATTTATCCATGAAAATTGCAATTGAAATCCTACATTCGGCTTATTTAAAAAGCCTCCCACCTGTTTTAGGCAGGAGCGCTGGACACCCATTTAAAGGCCTGCCTGAAAATTGAATCAGGTAAGCAAATGGTTGTACAAGATCCTCACCAGATTTCCCTCTGCTGGTCGCCTCTTTTTCAGCCAAGAAACGAGCAGCCAGCAGTTAAAGAAAGAAGAACTTGGATTTATACAGCACTTTTCACGACCTTTAGACGTTCCAATTTGCAGCCAATGACATACTTTTGAAATGTAGTCATTATTCTAATATAGGAAACACAGCAGCCAATTTGCGCACAAGGTTCCACAAACAGCAATGAGATAAATGACCATATAATCTGTTGAAAATCTCCCCTCTATATGTTGGAGATCATAAGTAATATTTAACATTGAATCCTATGGCTACAAAAGTTTATGTTATTTGCCAAAAAATATTAGCAACAATAAGCACAATAGATTAATGGCAATGTGTTATGACCCATTTTTTTATCCTCCATAGTCTTATGTATGTGGCTTGAATCACTGCAGCCTTTGTTGTGCTATCTTTGAAGAATTACAACTTCTCATATTACTGTTACCATATTGTTTTAGGGCTCATTTACATGCAGCTGAGACTGATCTGACTTTGTTAGCTGCTGTTCTGATTCCAGCCAGACAGAACCTTGTTTAGATTGCTTGCCTCCTTCTTGGCAGGTACTTTAACTGTTCTGTTTAGAAGAAAGCACTGCATTCTCCTGGATACATGCATGCACAGAATTGTCTCTCAAAAGTTAGACATTTCATTGTTCAGAGAGCTGGGAGGGGAGAAACACTGTAGTCTATACATTTAAGTTAAGGTTAGGTAGGTTTACAAAGTCTTGGGGTTTGATCCAGTTTGGATTTACACTCCACGTGTTGTCAACCCAAATGAGTCTACTCTGTACGGGGAATATCACTTCACTTCACTCCAAAGTCAATTCTGGTCCTTGCTTCAGATTTACAGGTTGTTGGGAAGCAGCAGTCACTTTGCACTGAAACTGAACAATCTCATGTTGCCAGAAAACTCATACATAGATGCTTATATTGAGACACTAAGTTTACTTGAATTCTATACTAATAAGCCACTGTGGGTTATATTGGCACCCATTCATCAATTAATGGTGTGTCAGAAAGATGCCCAATTGTAGAAGAAAATGTAAATACAAAAACTTGAAAAATGGAAAAGGTAGTGAGATTTCACTGTTAAAAATATAATTACTAGTTTGAGTAAAAGATCAAATATAAAAAATGCACAAAACAGTTTCTAATTTTGCAGTTAGATTTATTTGAATATGTACAACTAGGCAGTTGAGATTTTATCTTTGTCTTACATTTAATGAATATTAGACAACATTTAACAAATTACAGTTTGAGAAGAAAGTGCACAAAGAAGGCATACAATTAAATCTGACAATCTCATCTTGACTAAAGGCAACATAGATCTGCACGTAACATGTAGGTTGCAGGTCGCCTGTTCTTGGTAAACTAAACAGTAAAAAAACCACCTGTACATTCTAAGCAACACAGTACACTTAAATATGAGAACAGAGACAGTCTTTCTGATTGTACGTCTAAATTCTCATAAATCCACCATATCTCTTTTCAAGTTCAGGGACTTCTTTGGAATAAATTTCACCATCTTCATCAGAAGGAATGAGAGCATCATTCCAGCGTTTCATAAATCCACCATACCTTTTCTGGTAATCTGGTTTACCAAATCTTCTCATGAAGCCCCCATATCTCTTTTGCAATTCTGGCAAATCTTCTAATTCAGGGCTTCTCTTGAATCCATTCATGAATCCTCCATACCGCTTCATGATCTCGCTGCGGCTATCAGAGTCGCTGTGGTCCAAGTAATGCTTCCGTTCATTGAGCTCACTTAAGTTTAGCAGCTCTCTCAGAATGTCAGCAGAATCTACTGAAGAAGCGCTCTCAATGTTCTTCTTCATAAACCCTCCATATCTCTTACTCAGTATCTCTCTTCCCTTATTTTCATCGTCGACTTCGGAAATATACGTGTCACCGCTGTCTCCTTTTTTCATGAAGCCTCCATAGCGCTTCATGAAGCCGCCATACCTTTTGCTCAAAAGCAGGCGTTGCTCTTCTTTTTCTTTGTCATTTTCAGGAGAACTTTGACTGTCATCGTGGAGTTTGTTGACTTCTTCTAGCTCCTTACACATCCCCCATGCCTTTCCTGATGGCAGCTTGCCTTCACACTCTAATGTGCAACTCTGAAATAAAATAACATTTACGTATCAAATAATGCATAATTTATACTGAAAAGCAGCATGGCAATCAAACAGGTCAAGGAGACATCGACGGCCAAACAAGTTCCTATATTTTATTGTTGTAAAATCTATTACAGCTCCCTGGCCTTGCTATGTGTGGTAGAGTGAAGAGTTCAGTTGCATGTGATACATACATTTAGCAATTTTATTACATCATTTTGTGATATAATTCAACTTCTTTACCCAAGTTCAGCTGATGTGGGAACAGTCAGCCAACTTAATAAAAACATTTTCTGAAATTTCACCAACTCCAAGAGCAGCAATGTCTTGAGAGCACCCTCACCACAAGGACTGCAGCAGTTCAAGGAGAAGGCCCACCACCAACTTCTCAGGCCAATTAGGGATGGGTAATAAATGCAGTCTTGCCAGTGTTGCCTCATTCTGAGAACAAAAAAGCTCCATCAGAGTTTCACTGGACCATTTTTGGATGATGTATAATCTGTGAAAGTGGTTCATTTCTCATTTATATTCAGCACTAATTGAGAAATTATTTTTTAAAAATCTGGAAATAGTTATGCAGCTAGACAATAATTACACATTAAATAAACTAACAGCTAAACTGCAGATTATGGCTGGATAAAATTCCAGAGGCTAGGTGAGGGTCATTAATCCCTTAGTAACAACTTCAACTCTGCTTCACCCAATATGTTAGCAAAATGCCCAATATGTCATTGGGCATCCAGTAAAAAGTATATAAACTGAACTGGCCCATATCAACTGCAGGAAATATGAGAATAGAAAATGGATACACATGAGTAACTTCACACACTATTGCCCTAGGGTTCAGATGACTGTTCACATTTGAAGGCTTCAATGTAATTGTTGTCTTGGATTACATTAAATATTTGTTATTTTCGAATGATTTTTTTACATAGCCACATTTTTTGTATTATGATCTTTTTAAAAAAAAGAAACAGAGAAGGCACGGATTGTGCAGTGGGTTAAATGTCCAAGGTTCGAATCCAGCCCACGCTAATGGGATAAAAGTTTTCTGGCTGTTAAGGTTTTATGTAAAATGAGTTTGGATAATCTCAATTCAGTTCCCAGAGGCGTTAAATTGCACAAATTGTCCGTCATTGACGGTAAATTGTAATCTGGCTCAGGACTACGATACGGTTGGGAACGGAATGCAAAGATGTTGCACTGGTTCAGGAGGGGTACGCTTCTGAGGTTAGGGCTAAGGCATGCTGGGGCATTATCTAACCCGGTATTGCTTGACGATGAGTATGAGGAAGTTTTAAATTTCCTAATACTAAAATTATTCGTCTTAAAAAGATCAAATATTATATTTAAAACAGGGGGCAAGACAGTGAACATGCAGTTGTGTAATCGAGTAGTCCAGTGGGGCGGGTTACAGTCCAGCTCCAGCAATCAGCATCACAGGACAGTGGCTTCTTGAGGAAGACGAAACGATATTTGTGTGTTTACTTAGCACATATTTAACTTAATAATAGTTTGGATGAAAGTGCTGTCAGTCACGCATTAAATGCTGTTATTTGCCTTAAGCAACTAAGCAATTGCCGTTTAGGTAAAACAATTGTATATTCTCAAAACGGGACATCATTTCTGACAGTCCCCCCCCCCCCCCCCCCCCGATATAATTCTCTAAAACCAAACAGCTGGCCACTAACGAAAGGTATTAAAATCCAATAAAGTACTGGTGGGCCGGGCTTTTTCTAGAAAACTGAAATTGTAAAATTGTTGTGCACAAGCGGCCGACGTTGCTCGTGTACCATCAGCGAGAACAGACATTCAGCACTCAGCCTAAATTCTGGCTCTCAATTCGGTCTTCCGTCCAGACAGCGGCGCAGTCGAATCCTTTACATGAAAAGCTAGGATGTCACTGAAGTTGCGTAAATACAAACCTGGAACAGGTTGGCTTACTAGTAGAGACTGAGCAAGATGTTTGTTTCAACCCTTCATTAATTGCAATTTCCCCCCTCATCTTTTAAACTTATTAAACAGGAACGATCTTTGGAGAGCTGTTAATGAGTTAGCAATCTTCGTCCGATTCAGCTATATTGATGTATGAACATGAAGTAAACAACTCTTTACCTGGTTTGAAATGTTTCAGCGTTGTATACGCGATACAACCCCAGATTCAAGATTCTGCCTGCGCCAACTACATATTGTACAGTTTATATCAAGCTGGTTTACTCTTATTTCAGAGTGTATCCCAGATTTTATATTGTCCGTGGACCCATGTGGAGCCTGAATGCCGAGTAGAGCAACCAGGCTGTATTTGCCCCTGAACACCACCATCTTTATGGGGGAGGGAAGGGATAGTTTCCCCCACAGTCTGTACAGAACCACATTTTTAAAATTTAATTCTCGGGATGTGGGCATCTCTGGCAAAGTCGGCATTTATTGCCCACCCCTGGAAGATGGCGGTGGGCATTTTAATTCTTACTGCATTAACATAAATTGACTTAAAAAAGTTTTGAAATGAAACAATATAAACATCATTCTTCCCACTCTATTGAAGTTTTGTAACATTGATAACACTCTTATGTGATTGCACTGAATTGGCTGATCGCGGTCTCAGTTTCTGATACATTCCCAGAGCTGAGAAATGCGTCGCAAACTCAGCCGACACTGATCAGCATGACAATCATCCGGTTACTATTTAGTTCAGTCCATGCCCCCGAAAATAGATTTCCACTATGATACGGCCGCCAGATTGCCTTCCAACGCCGCTTCTTGAAGAATACTATCTCTCCAGTACGCCTGGTTAGTGGAAGAATATTGCAATTCCTCATCTTTTCATCTACCCACATTTAAATTCAATGGTTCAAAGAAGCGGATTGTACTCTGCTGGTAGGTTACTGCAGATAAGACAGCCTGGAATTTGGTCGGAAGATTTAGCATCACTCCGATTATCTATTCATTCGAATAATTGGTTCTAACAAATAATTAATATTCGCACTTTTACCCGAACCTTTCTTTTAATAAAAAAAGCTAAATTCATAAAATATCAATATTTCTATTTTTTTGCAAAAACAAAGCATATTGCATGTGTGTACCCTCCACAAGTAAACAGAAGTAAAATATGTATATGCTGTGTTCAGCACCTGCTGCCGAGAGGAAGAATGCACAACAATGGAGCACGGGTGTCTTCACTGGTGTATTATTGGGTGCTGGTTATTGGCGTCCCTGCTGTTTGAAGGCCAAGGCTGGCAAAGTTCACTCTTTTAAAACGTATTACTCCGCACCACGGCCCTTTCATGCCCGTTTGGACCAGTGTGTCCCTCCGTGTTTAGTAACTGTTACCTGTTAGAAACATCTGTGTTTCATATCCGTCTTGTTTTTTGTCGTAAACGGGTCGCAGGTTTGCTCCTCATCACCGATAAATTCGCCTGTCGGTGACTTATACCTAATTATAACTGGAACACGGAATTTTAATTTCAGTGGCATTTCTGTGCTGTAAAGGAATAAGCAGGCTCTACAGAAAAACCTGCAAATGCTGGAAATCTGAAAGGAAAAGCGAAAATGCTGGAAACAATCAGTTGGCCAGTCAGCATCTGTGAAGAGAAGACAATTTAACGTTTCGTGTGTAACCTTTCATCAAAACTGCATCGGGAAATATGAAATGATCTCTTTTTCTCCACACCGGCTAACTGATCTGTTGCGTGTTTCCAGCGTTTTCGGTTTTTGAGGCGGGATATACAAATGTTCTCATACTGAATTTAATAAATTCTCCACAACATGTAATTTCCCAACATGGAGAAAAGTATGTTAAATTAATGTATTTGCTAGTTTATCTCACCGTTAGGTCCCCCGTATTATTCATTCGTCGAGGGCTTTCTTGGAGCACTGAGAACAAAGATTCACTCTCCCGACTAGTCTGCACTGGGCACTCCCAGCAGGGCCAGTTAGGAGTCATGGGGCAAACTGAGTGTAATGTATTGCGGCTCAGCGCTATAACACCGGGGGCTAAATGACCGAATGCTGTTGTCAAAGTTTTTCATGATGTCCTTACTGATGTTAGGCTCCTATTATCTTATTTAAAACCACCCTACATCACTCAGACAGTGAGAGTGGATTATCATTCAAGTAAAAACGTCCATTGTATCCCAGATTGTCTTTATAAAAGGCTGGTGCTTTTCTCCAAACTGAGCCTGAAGCTCGTCAATACTGAGAGTTCATAGCGAAGAGTAAAATAGAGTCCCGCCCACTGTTCAAAACAACAAATTGCCGAGAGCCTGGGAGTGGGATTTACCGAGATTGATTTACCGAAGTTGTATTTGTTGCTGTTTCCTGGTCTCCGGGAGAAAGTCCGGGAGTACAAACATGATTCTTCACCTGAGCTGATGGTCCTAGGCTACTTGTCACATCCGCTACCTGTCTTTATCTATTTAATATAGCTCTAACTTTTAAGTGAGTTTTTTTTTATTCTGGCGGGACAATACTATCGGTGATTAATCTGGGAAAGCCGAAATGTTCGTTTTGTCCGGAGCCCCCTGTGCGGAGCTTGAACTGCGCGGGATTTACCGGATTGTTTTGTGCAGCGAGTCACAGTCCGCGATAGTTGGCGCTAGTGGAACTTCAGAGCCTCGATTGCTATTCTAGACTTTTTCTGTCTTTGGATTTAGAAACATAGGAACTGGCGGCTGTTTAACGGATAACCTTGGCGTTGGAGGAGCGGAGGGACAACTGACTAAGACCAATCGGTATGATGATTTTAGAACCGTGAAATGCTGTCACTCTCTGTCTCAGTCTTATCGTTCAATGCCATCCTTTCTGTTTCTTTCCCGTCTCTTTCTCTCACTCCCCACCCCAAGATTTATCGCCTCCAACGCGCTCACTTTACCCATACACCACCCACTCCCCCATCGATCCGCTCTCTTCGCTAACTCAGAGCACAGCTGCTACAAACACTGCTTTGGTTAAAACAAATGATTCAAGTTAATATGAAAATCATCATAAAATATTTGACTTCCTAAGAACTCCCAACCACATCAGAGCCCTGGCGTTTCCATAGGGCTGTCTCTCTAATGCGGTATCAGGGAGCTGACAGGATACAAGGTTGATAACCCAAACTTCACATTGACATTAGGGTATCACACCGTGGGCTTCCTAAAGCAGTCAGCACAGCGGATGTGTATGTGTGTACGGTGGGTGTGTGTGTAATTGTTGGCGGCTGTTTAAACTCACCAGCGGGTTAAACTCAGTCGAGTGGCCGGCCAGATGGTAGGCGCAGTAAGCGCAGTCCTGGTCACAGTCTGCCCCGACCCCCACGAAGGAGGCACACAGCACCATCACCAGGCAATGGCACTTCCACAGTAACGCCATGAGCTGTAAATGCAACGCAGAATACAAAATATACTTAGCCGAGATACTGAAAGGAAAATTCATGTCTTTATTTAAACCTTATTCTGCCTTGGTGTAAGATCTTCACATAATTCTTCACCACATCAATCAATACACGTAATCACAAAATACATCAGGTTTTGGATATTCTCTGCTGATCTATAGGCTGCAGTTCCTCTATAGAAGCAAAATCATAAATAGCCGTTTTGTAGAAGGAAGATCTTTATCTTGAGAGGTTCTGTTCATCGGCTAGACCAGCAGTTCTTCCAAGTCAAAATAAAAGCTAAATTCAAAACAATAGGCTCTGCCCAAATGTATACTTTTACATAGACAGCGATTCAGCTGCAACACGATGTGTCAAATGTAACTACTATGCAAGAAGAGATTAGTAAAGGATGAACATTATGTTCTCATTTCATTGTTTATCACCATCTCTATCTGGAAGAAGAGTTTATACATAAACTTACTTTTGACTCCGAGCGTAGTACATCAACCATGCTGAAAGACCAAAGGTTATTTCAGCTAAAAAAAACCCGCTCGATACATTTACAGAGAATTGCAGTTTCAGTGAATGCTGAAAGTTCTACTGTTCATGTTCACAAGATACCAGGAACACAAGAACTATGCTGTGTCTCAAAAGACAAGAAGCTGCCTTGCACCTACCTTTGTTGTAGCCTTTCTGAGAATGAAACTCGTCTGAAGCTGGACGTAGCTTTTCTGGCTCTTGCAGACTTCAGCTGGTATTTATAGAGGGATGCGCCGATCTCCGGAGATAACCTGGAAAATAGACAAATGCCCCGCAGTTATAGCAAGCAGTTTGCCAGTCTACTGATACCCAACTGTCTCGCCCCACGCCTTTAAGTAAGGGCGGGTCACTGTGGGCAACTGTCAATCCTTACCCAAGCTGTCAGGTTCTTAACATTTACAGCGCGTGTGATGGAAGCAACTCTATGTAATGATCACAAGAAGCAAAACAGTTGCCTGGAGGTCCCATGACGCAGAACGCACGGACTTTATCTTCTACGACGCGTGACACATTGCCGCCTACAGGGACAACACACTTCAGGATCAAATTGGAGAAAAAAAGTGTGGATTTGTAAATGAAAGATAATCGATTGCCCCCAGTCGCATTTTTAAAGGCTGTGTAGGATGAGACGGCAGGGAGCATTCACATTCCAATACAAAACCGCTACTCTAAGAACACATGTAGAAAACCACAGCAAAGCAACAAGTGAGACGTGTTCACTTGTAAAGTATCTCGGAGCAGTTCGCAATTGTGATTAATGAATGTCCGAACTAAACGCGACTGAAAGGGATTGTGCATTTAGAGCTGGATTTAGAAGATAGCAAAGAACAAGTTAGAAGTATATGTAAAATCCAGTTAGTTATTTTGGTATTGAGTGATCTGGTACATTTCGTATTATCACAAGCCTCAAAGCAGGATTGCACGAAGGTGGATGCAGGCCGCAGGCTGTATCCGATATATAACGCATTCAGCGTGAAGATCTGTAGAATAACAACAAAATGGGCACATTTTAGATTAAGCTGATTTAATTTAATGTATTTATATATATTCTAATTGGGAGTTTATTGGAGCTGGATTCCATTCTAAAGCCCAAAACAAAATTTCCCTTGTTATTTTGACTGCATCCTGTGCCGAGTCTACCTGTGATCGTGTGCTGGTAACTAGCGACAACAATCATTGTGGAGAAGATCGCCAAATAAAAGCAATCCCGGCAAAAGCTTAAGCTGTTTACAAAAGTACATTTTATGATACCAATTGGGCATTGTTATATGGACGGCAGTCAGCACGATTCAGGGATTCCCACCTATCCATTTTACATCATGTAACGCTAACTTCTCCAGCTCCCCAATACGTGAACTCAAGTGTTCAAGAGTTCTCAGTCCAATCCGATTTTATTTGGTTGAAATCCCGCGTTTTGTAGTTATAATCCAGAGGAAGCCGTGGCATTTTGTCAACGTGCCAGCCTGGCGCTAGAACTGCGCATATTGCCAGACTTTATTAGTCAAACGTAAAATAAATGTAAAAAAAACCCCATATAAAACAGGCAGCGTGCACTATGTGTATCAGGGATAGGCCCAGAGCTACTGCTTTGAGATTGGAAACACAACAGGGCTATGCTTTTCTACAATAAAGGGTTAATAGCCCTTACTTTATAGAAATGATGAATGACATTTCCCCCCACAAGTTTCCGTCTCATTCGTAACGGTTAGTGTCGGTGAATGTGTACGGGTTAATCAAATATTTACTCAACGGTGCTGTTCTCCCACTCAGCGGGCTCCATGAAATCCCTCTGTGCGGGAGCAGCAAGCACACAGAAGGATCCGGCAGGGGTGAATTTAGCGTTCGCCTGGGAGCGGTACTGGTTGGAGAATTTAAACTGCTGTTTTGGCACTTCTCAAGCAATTTCAATGTAACCAGTAAAACTGGCAAATATTTCTCTATTCGTGCAGTGTACAGAGAAAGATTTTGCAAAGCTCTTGTACACATTTGGTCTAACGGGGAGAAGGGATCTGTCAAGTCTCAGAATGCTTAATGAAAGCTCCAATCTAAACGATTAATAGCTTTGTTCTCCTAACTCAACTCCTCAAAGTCTGGACCCGAGCCAATTCCTGCTGTTCGCCTGGCTCAGTCCAAGCCGCTTTATCAGCCTGGATCCAACATGATTTCCACTAGCAAATTAAAGAAATTACAGCTGACTTGTGAGGTGGCGGGTGTTAACGCCGAGAAGGTGTCTAAATGTAGGTTGTAAGGAAAGCTGTGTTAGTTTTGTCATTTTATTATATGAATGAAAACAAACGCTTAAAAGGTTAGCAAATGAGGAAAAAAATCATTCCCCAGGATTATTTTCACTCAAGTAAGAAGGTGCACTGTGCAGTAGCATCTTGAATTCTATGCAGTTTTCCACCCTGTACTGGTGCCTATTAATGCCTGTAGCTCAGCCCATTTATCACTCGTGAGAGGGGAGAACGGCATTTAGCCCCTTTCTCCCATTTAAGATTGGCAGCACCATCAAAGCACTAAGATGATATCATAAACTGCAAAAATGAAACTCGTGCAGTTGATAAATGGCAATCTAACCTTGCGATTGCATGCTTTAATTTCTCCCTTAGCCATTCTTATACATCATTTTTTGGGGTGGTGAAAATTGTCAGTTTTTGTGATTACTTAACAAGTTCTTTGTTCCCTGATGATTATTATCTTTGTTACTTCATTTTGGTCTTTTATGACTGGTCAAATATGATAGAGAGGAAGGCATGATTCTGATCTGTGGCAATCTATCAGTAGATGTACATCTAATTTTTTGACAGTGCTGTGGGGGAGGATGCCTTTGTAATCTTTTGTCGAGTGTGCATTTGAAGTCTAGCTGATGTAGTGGAGGTGAGTGTGGGAAGAGAAAAAGTCAAATCTCTTGTGGCGTGTGTCTCTGTCCCTGTTCATCTAATGGGGAGAAGGAATGCGACAAAGTCCCAGAAAGTTTAATGGAAGAGGACAATCTACTAGTTGGCACACACCAATAAATACTGTGTCAGTCATGGCGGTCTACTGGTTGGCATACCTCAGAGGTTAGTGCAGGCTCATCCCAACTGGAAACTGGTAAGCTTCATTAGATCTTCAAGTTTGGATTTGGAAGATCCTATTTCTAGACCCTTAGAATGCACAGCATAAACTTAGAATGCCTCTCAATAACAACAACAACAAGAACTTGCCTTTTGTATGGCACTTTTAACACGGTAAAACATCCCAAGACACTTCACAGGAGTGTAATCAGACAAAAATTGACATACTGAATATCCTGGATCAGACACATTAGTATGTCATAGTGCATAATTTCTATTTAAATTCCATTCACACAATTAAACTATTATCACTTATAATTAATTTCAGTTTATAATTTTTGTAGCCCTCTCCAAATTAACAGCGACTGACAAGTTAAGTGTAAGTTCTATTCATTTGATTGTGTGATTTACCAGTGGGAGTTGGGTCAGGTTTGGACCAGCAGCGGGAGTTGGGTCAGGTTTGGACCAGCAGTGGGAGTTGGGTCAGGTTTGGACCAGCAGTGGGAGTTGGATCAGGTTTGGACCAGCAGTGGGAGTTGGGTCAGGTTTGGACCAGCAGTGGGAGTTGGGTCAGGTTTGGACTAGCAGTGGGAGTTGGGTCAGGTTTGGACCAGCAGCGGGAGTTGGGTCAGGTTTGGACCAGCAGTGGGAGTTGGGTCAGGTTTGGACCAGCAGTGGGAGTTGGATCAGGTTTGGACCAGCAGTGGGAGTTGGGTCAGGTTTGGACCAGCAGTGGGAGTTGGGTCAGGTTTGGACCAGCAGTGGGAGTTGGGTCAGGTTTGGGCCAGCAGCGGGAGTTGGGTCAGGTTTGGACCAGCAGTGGGAGTTGGGTCAGGTTTGGACCAGCAGTGGGAGTTGGGTCAGGTTTGGACCAGCAGTGGGAGTTGGGTCAGGTTTGGACCAGCAGTGGGAGTTGGGTCAGGTTTGGACCAGCAGTGGGAATTGGGTCAGGTTTGGACCAGCAGTGGGAGTTACATAGAAACATAGAAGATAGGAGCAGGAGTAGACCATTCAGCCCTTTGAGCCTGCTCCGCCATTCAATGAGATCATGGCTGATCATCCAAATTCAGTACCCTGTCCCTGCCTTCTCCCCATATCCCTTGATTCCTTTAGCCTTAAGAAATATATCCAACTCTTTTTTGAATATATTTAATGAACTGGCCTCCACCGCCCTCTGTGGCAGAGAATTCCACAGGTTCACCACTCTCTGGGTGAAGAAATTCCTCCTCATTTCAGTCCTAAATGGCTTACCCCTTATACTTAGACTATGACCCCTGGTTCTGGACTCCCCAGCCATCATAAACATCCTTCCTGCATCTAGTCTGTCCAGGCCTGACAGAATTTTATAAGTTTCGATGAGATCCCCTCTCAATCTTCTAAACTCCAGTGAGTATAAGCCCAATCGACACAATCTCTCCTCATACGTCATTCCTGCCATCCCAGGTATCAGCCTGGTGAATCTTCGCTGCACTCCTTCCATGGCAAGAACGTCCTTCCTCAGGTAAGGCAACCAAAACTGCACACAATACTCAAGGTGCGGTCTAACCAAGGCCCTGTACAACTGTAGCAAGACATCCTTGTTCCTGTACTCGAACCCTCTTGCTACGAAAGCCAACATACCATTTGCCTTCTTAACCGCCTGCTGCACCTGCATGCTTACCTTCAGCGACTTGTGCACAAGAACACCCAGGTCTCTTTGCACTTCCCCTTCTCCCAATCTATTGCCATTCAAATAATAATCTGCCTTCCTGTTTTTGCCACCAAAGTGGATAACCTCAAATTTATCCACATTATAGTGCATTTGCCATGTTTCTGCCCAATCACCCAACCTGTCTAAATCGTACTGGAGTTTCACGATATCCTCCTCACAACTTACCCTCCCACCCAGCTTTGTGTCGTCTGCAAATTTGGGTCAGGTTTGGACCAGCAGTGGGAGTTGGGTCAGGTTTGGACCAGCAGTGGGAGTTGGGTTACCGAGTGAGATGTAAACCAGCATCCCCCTGAATCCACCATTGTTTTCTGTCAGTACTTTGTTCAAACCTTGACAACTGCTCATCCTTCTGATTACTAAATCACGGCTCTGAATATATACTTAAACTTTCTTTGTAAGCCTGATTCTAAAAGATTCCATGCAAATTTGCCTTGAACTAGGTCTTACTGTCCTTTACAAGCATTTTTTGGGAGAATTATATCTCGCAATACATTTCAGCATGGAATAAAACCCTATGGTAGAAACATGAGAAACATCTGCTAACAACTTCCTAGTGATTTCACTCACCATGGCCAGAATTTTGCTGACGCTCAGAGTGCGGGTTTGGAAGTGTGTCCACCGTCAATATCAAAAAGATTGACAGCAGGTCAGTATTCTGCTGTAAACCCGCCTCCTTGTCAGTTTCCCAAGTGTCTGGTCTGTCATCTCTGAACAGACCCGACACCAAGCGACGGGTCAGCCAATTTAGATACTTAAAAGCTTGTTAAAAGGTGGTTAAGCACCATTTTACCATGTACTTACCATTTTACCAGCTTTTCCACGAGTTTCCCAGAGCACGGGAATCATATCAGGTAAGTAGGTCGAGTGTTGTGTCAGCATGGAATAATTTACTAACCTGACATCTGGAAATGGTCTATGAAAGCTTCCATTTAATAACTGTTCACTTCCAAGGTTAGAAGCTGTTGTTTACTGCATTTAGAAGACAGATTGAGCTTTATGCAGCTAGCAAGTGTTTGGAGCAAACTTTCTATCCAGTGTCACCTCATTGGAACAACCTCTCCCACCATTGACACGTTGCTTCTGTCATCTCAACCCCACCGGCCATCTATTCCATCAGCATTGGTGCCCTTGAAAAAAATCTCACCTTGGTCCTCAGAACCCCAACACGATCAGCCCCAACACTAGCATCAACGGGCACACCAGCAGCACCAACATCCAAAATCAACTGATGCTGCACTGGACACAGGGCATAATCACCCGTGCACATTACTGCTCAGGACATGAGCGATGGCCTCACCATGTCCAGATTTGCTTCACTTAACATTGTACACCCTGGCTGCCACATGATGCACCAGGTTGGCACCATCCCACACCAGCACCATAAAGTATCCCTACAATGCCCAATCCATTCCTTTCACACTCATCACCATTGGGGGGGGGGGGGGGGAACATTATGTTTTACCATTCACTGGAACTCACTAAGACACTTTCAAAGGTGCACATAAATCTGTCCAAGAAGGCAAAGTGATGAAAATAAGGATTTCAATGCTTGACAACATATTAACAGAAACTTTACATGAACATTGGTTAAAGCACACAAGTGCCTACCCTTATGTGTTGTTAGTTTGAGTGATTGGACAAGGATGAGGGTGAGTGTGAGGGTTGGCTAGTGAGATGGGGAAGTGATAATGTAGATAGAGAGGGATGGGTGGAGGTGTAAGATAAGTTGGTGTGAGTAAGGATGTGCAGGAGTAGGGTAGGGAAGGCAGAGTGATGGGGATGTGATGAGTGGCACAGCAGGATGAGGTTGAGTGTGGCTTTGTACTAGCGTTTCATGATCTAATAAGATAATTGAAAGGTTTGTGCCACTGCAGCCTGGTCCTCCTGATGACATCCCTGCTTGTGTCCTCCTGTGCAATGTGCAACCAGGCTGTGTTGGTCTCCTGCGGAGGTCTCTTCCGCCCATGGGAAGGGAAGAGGACCTCCCTGCGTCCTGTGACTCCCTCTATAAGTATATGGAGGGAGTCATAGGAGAACCTGGGTGCAGCCCTGCACCCCTGTGCAGTAATTCTCCGTGTTTGCAGCTGTTCAATGCTGTAGAACACTGACAGCACAACTGTCAAAATCAATGTGGACATGGCTCCTTTAAGGAAACCGGCTGATGACGCGTCATCAGATGGCGTCATCAGACCCGTTCCTTTTAATAGGCTGGGAACCTTGCACGGTGGGCTTAACAAGCCCAATCAGGGCACAATCACTTGGAGGAGGCGGGATGAAGACGGGAGCAGGGTTTGAGGCCGCTGCCTACTCTGACCGCACCGGACTCGCCACAGCTGGCGAAATCACGGCCCATGTCTACTTCTTTACCAGAAAGGAAAAGATAATTTTGTTATCCACCGACAATGCTCTCACAATACATTTCTTCTCAATTTTAATACAGATTATTGGTGTAGTCAGTACTGGTCTGGAAAATGTACCTCGACATATGTGACTGCACTATAAAAGTTAAGTTATATTGAAAAGGATTTTATTGACTAACAAAGACAGACTGGATCAGGTCCAGATAGAATAGTAGTGGGTAAACATTCTACTGTGTCGTTCCTGGCATTCACAGGGAGTGCACATCACAAAATAACACACTCCCAGTTTATGTTTTTTCACTCATTGGGGTGGATTTTCACTTGCTTTACCTGGTATTAACGGGGCGGTAATAGCCTCCAAATGGGGACGCTAGTCTTACCACCCCTTTAATTCTGATAATGCGCTGGGGTACATTTTCAAAGAGCCTTACCTACCTGCCAAGGTGCCTGCCTGTTTCAGGTGGTAGACTCCATTTAATATGCAAATTGGCATCCTATGATGTAAATAGGACCCCATTTCCATCTTAGGTTGGAAATGGTCAGAGCCTGGACAGTGCAAGTTCCGATCAGTTCCATGGGCAATGGAGCCGAAAAGGCCTAGCAAAGGCAAGGTTGGAATTATTTTCATGGAGGAGCAATAGTTCTCCTGTGAACCCCACAAAAATAATCTGGGCTGCTGCAACCCTCCATGATTGCAACCCTTCCCGAACTTACCTTACTGGCAGCCCAATATTGATAGGCCTCCATCTGGTGAACCACATCGGGATGCCCATTTGGTGCCCCGCAGCTTGCCTGCTCAATGTAAATGAGGCTGACGCCTCAAAATCAAGGCTGCTTCTTCACTTCGAGTGCTAGCATTTGGCCGATTAGCACACTCTGCTAGTCGGTCACCAAAAAGTCAAAATTAACTCCTTTATCTTTAATAGATGCCAAATCCTGGGCAGGATGTGCGCAGATTGCAATATGCATTTCCAGTGTATGCCAGCAGTAGCACAGAGGAATTTTATATATTTTTAAATTTCTATAGGGATATTGAGAAAATTGAAAAGTGTTGTTCTGGTTATAAAGGCAGAAAAATAAAGCAACAGATTAAAACAATGTTGTAGGAGCTAACAGCTCAGTGGACAGGGTCACTGCATGTACAAATATTTTGTATCAGTCTTTACAGTAAAGGACACTAAAAATATCCCAACACTGGACAAACAGGGGGCAATGGGGGGGGGGGAGGAGCTAAACACGATTAAAATCACTAAGGAGATGGTACTCAGTAAAATAATGGGACTTAAGGTGGATAAATCCCCCGGACCTGATGGCCTACATCCTAGGGTCTTGAGAGAAGTGGCGGTAGGGATTGTGGATGCATTGGTGATCATTTTCCAGAACTCCCTGGACTCAGGAAAGGTCCCGGCAGATTGGAAAACTGCCAATGTAACACCCTTATTTAAGAAGGGAAGTAGACAAAAAGCTGGAAACTATAGACCAGTTAGCCTAACATCTGTGGTTGGCAAAATGTTGGAGTCCATTATTAAGGAAACAGTAACAGAGCATTTGGATAAACATAATTTAATAGGACAGAGTCAGCATGGTTTTATGAAGGGGAAGTCATGTTTGACAAATTTGCTCGAATTCTTTGAGGATGTAACATACAGGGTGGATAAAGGGGAACCAGTGGATGTAGTGTATTTGGACTTCCAAAAGGTATTTGACAAGGTTCCACACAAAAGATTACTGATCAAGATAAGAAATCATGGGATTGGGGGTAATATACTGGCATGGGTGGAAGATTGGCTATCTAACAGAAAACAAAGAGTTGGGATAAATGGTTCATTCTCAGGCTGGCAATCAGTAACTAGTGGTGTTCCGCAGGGGTCAGTGCTGGGACCCCAACTCTTTACAATCTATATTAACGATTTGGAAGAAGGGACCGAGTGCAACATATCCAAGTTTGCCGATGATACAAAGATGGGAGGGAAAGCAGTGAGTGAGGAGGACATAAAAAACCTGCAAAAGGACATAGACAGGCTAAGTGAGTGGGCAGAGATTTGGCAGATGCAGTATAATGTTGGAAAGTGTGAGGTTATGCACTTTGGCAGAAAAAATCAAAGAGCAAGTTATCATCTAAATGGAGAGAAACTGCAAAGTGCTACAGTACAAAGGGATCTGGGGGTCCTGGTGCATGAAACACAAAAAGTTAGTATGCAGGTGCAGCAGGTGATCAGGAAGGCCAATGGAATCTTGGCTTTTATTGCAAGGGGGATGGAGTATAAAAACAGGGAAGTCTTGCTGCAGTTATACAGGGTATTGGTGAGGCCACACCTGGAATACTGCGTGCAGTTTTGGTTTCCATATTTAAGAAAAGATATACTTGCTCTCGAGGCGGTTCAGAGAAGGTTCACTCGGTTGATTCCGGAGATGAGGGGGTTGACGTATGAGGAAAGGTTGAGTAGGTTGGGACTTTACTCATTGGAGTTCAGAAGAATGAGAGGCGATCTTATCGAAACATATAAGATTGTGAGGGGGCTTGATTGGGTGGATGCGGTGAGGATGTTTCCACTGATGGGTGAGACTAGAACTAGGGGGCATAATCTAAGAATAAGGGGCTGCCCTTTCAAAACTGAGATGAGGAGAAACTTCTTCACTCAGAGGGTAGTAAATCTATGGAATTTGCTACCCCAGAGAGCTGCGGAAGCTGCAACATTAAATAAATTTAAAATGGAGATAGACATTTTCCTAGCAGATAAAGGAATTAGGGGTTACGGGGAGAGGGCAGGGAAGTGGACATGAGTCTAGGTTCGGATCAGCCATGATCCTATTGAATGGCGGAGCAGGCCCGAGGGGCCGTATGGCCTACTCCTGCTCCTACTTCTTATGTTCTTATGTTCTTATGTTGTACTGGGCCAAAAAGACACAGGTTCAAATCCTGGTTTGTGCTGAGCTAGTAGATCTCAGAGGTGCATAAGTGCTAATTTATGGAGATGGACTCCAATCTGAGAATAATGCCTTTATTTTGCTCAGGGTGGCTTTGCTGCTAGATTTGGAACTTGCTGGACAGCAGCCAAGTTGCCCATGTTTGGTAGTTAAATTAATGGATTCAAATTTCCTGCACTCCAGGAAGTTGCCCTATCAGTCACTGCAGCTGCTTGGGCCTCAGGAAATTTGAACTTGCTAGTTAACAGGCTGCAAATCTGAACAAGCAGACTACTGGCTAGTAAGTTCACAGTGCCGATTTTAACCCTGCCAACTGGAAAGGCGGGCAGTTCCCATGAGTTGTAGGTGAGAGTGATAGCCGCCGGAGGAAAGAGAGGTCCTTTTCAAATATGCAGATCGGGCTTCATTGATGCCAGATTTTGTTGGTGGCGACTCACTTATCCATGCAGTTTACTTCAAATTTTCTGCACTGACTCAAGTCAGTGATTCTGACTGCAGAATATTTTAGTCCACAGGTTTTAGTGTGTACATGTGTTGCTGCTGAACTAGATCTGCCTGTCAACAGAATCACGTTCATAGTCCTACTCCTCAATGTTTTGTGCAGCTTGCTGGAGGGCTGCAATTAGCCTCAGTTTTCCTGAACTAGGAAAGGGAAAAATCAGCCAAGGTCCCAGCTACTGCTCCTGCACACTATCCTGTGATCTATGCCAGAAAGTGAGAATGATGACTGTCAGCAGGATCGGCTGCAAGTAATCATTTTGCTGGGGAAGCTGGATTCATGGAGAAAAAATGGAGGAAGGAATTCCTCTGGTTTTTCTATGCATGACATTGTAAACACATTCATAAAGTTTCATCTGGTCAGTATTTCTAGAGAAATTGAACATATTTATGATTTCTCCAAAAATACCAACCAGAGGAAATCCTCATGAATGCACTGATAATGTTGTTACACATTGCAATCAGGGCAATTCTTCTCCACTAGTGACTAAGTATAGTAGGAAACTTCAAAAAAGAAAAGGTATTCAGTAATGCCAACTCTCGCAATTTAATCGTGAGACACGCAATTTTTGATGAAAGTCCCTCCCCAACTCACAATCTCGTGATTCACCTCAGAAAACTCACGAGTTGACCAGTCGCTTCATTCCAAATCAGAAATTCTGTACAGGAAAAAAGCGAACTCTGCCTGCATACCCCGCGTTGAAATGGTTGAAAATGTGCACAAATCGTTGAAGGTGGCAGGGCAGATTGAGAAAGCGGTTGTAAAAGCATATGGGATCCTGAGCTTCATAAATAGAGGCATAGAGTACAAAAGCAAGGACGTTTTGATGAACCTTTATAAAACACTAGTTCAGCCTCAACTGGAGTATTGTGTCCAATTCTGGGCACCACACTTTAGGAATGATGTGAAGGCCTTAGAGAGGGTGCAGAAAAGATTTACGAGAATGATTCCAGGGATGAGGGACTTCAGTTATGTGGATAGACTAGAGAAGCTGGGTTTGTTCTCCTTAGAGCAGAGAAGGTTGAGAGGAGACTTGATAGAGTTATTCAAAATCATGAGGGGTCTAGACAGAGTAGATAGAGAGAAACTGTTCCCATTGGCAGAAAGGTCGAGTACCAGAAGACGACATTACGAAAAACTTTTTTACACAGCGAGTGGTTAGGACCTGGAACGCACTGCCTGGAAGGATGGTGGAGGCAGATTCAATCATGGCTTTCAAAAGAGAATTGGATAAGTACCTGAAGGAATACAATTTGCAGGGCTATGGGGAAAGGGCGGGGGCATGGGACTAGCTGAAGTGCTCTCGCAGAGAGCCAGCATGGGCTTGACGGGCCACATGGCCTCCTTCTGTGCTGTTGTGGCAGAGCCACTAAGGGACTCTGAACAACTATACAGAATTCCCTTTAACAATCTGTTAGCTACAGCCTGAACCTGTATCTTTGTATATACTGTTTGCATGTACAGAGCACGGTCCCTTTAAGAACGCGGGCAAATGCGATGATGTCATGCCGTTAATCACGTGATCCTCCAACGGCGGGAAAATGTGATGTCGTCATGATGCCGTCCACGGGACCGCCCTGGCAGTCCTCGTGGAGCCTTCGAACTGTAAAGACCTGTATCCGTAGTTCTCTTGCATTTGTCTGTTAAACTCAATTAGTTTTACATTAAATTCTTTTGATTGATCGCCTGAGTCGACCTCAGTCTCTTGATAGGAATTAGACAATTCCTACATTGGTGACCCCGATTTTTGCGAACAATATTCGCAGAAGGAACGAAGCATGGAAGCAAACTCCGTTGCATTGAAGCTGCCGCAGTTCTGGGAGCAACAGGCGACCTCGTGGTTTATCCAAGTCGAAGCCCAGTTCGCACTGTGGAACATTGTTGTGGATCAGACCCGATACCTTTACGTGGTCTCCGTACTCGACGGCTCCACCGCCTCGCGGATCGTCAGCCTGCTTGAGAACCCCCCGGACGACCGCAAGTATGAAACACTCAAGGCGCGGTTGCTACAGGTCTTCGGGCTCACGAAGTTGGAGTGCGCCCGCCGACTGCTCGCTATGCCCGGCCTCGGGGACTCCAAGCCTTCCGAGCTAATGAGCCAAATGCTCACGCTCCTGGGCTCCGAACCGGAATGCTTCCTCTTTAGGGAGCTATTCCTCAGCCAATTACCGGAGCAAGTACAAGCTGCCCTGGCCAGGTCCGAAGTCACAGCGCTTGCTGCCGAAGCGGACAAGATCTTCGCGGTTATGCAGCAGTACTGCGCTGCCACGAGGCGCCCATTCCCCACAGACGCCGCCCCAGCTCCTCAACCCACGGCTGTGCTTCTACCACGCCCATTTTGGCGTGAAAGCAAGATGTTGCCGCCCTCCCTGCAGCTTCTCGCCCAAAAAAACCCAGCAACTCTGCCAAAAGAGGATCGGGTCTAACGGGTGCCCCGTGGCTGCGATGGCAATCGGAAATTCAGACAAGCTCCTGTTTTTCACCGACTCCCTCTCCGGTTGGCGATTCCTATGCGACTCCGGGGCGCAGTGTAGCATCCTACCCGCGTCAGCTCTTGATGTACAGGCTGGAAGGCATGGCCTCTCCCTCGAGGCGGCTAATGGTGGGGCTATTCGGACCTTCGGCAGACGGCGGGTCCAGGTGTGCTTCGGCGGCCAGCGGTTTTACTGGGAATTTGTTACGGCCAAGGTCTCTCAAGCCATCCTCGGTGCGGATTTCTTGTGCGCCAACAGCCTCCTGGTCGATGTAAGGAACCAATGGCTAATCAATGCGGCCACGTTTCACTCTATCCCTTGCCACTGCAGTAACGCCATGTCGCACACCGTCTCCTGTGCTTTCCCGACTCCGGATGAGTTCACTCGCCTGCTAGGCAAATTCCCAGACCTGAACAGACCCACCTTCTCCTCTACGGCCACGAAACATGGTGTCGAACACCACATCACCACTACTGGCCCCCCCGGTCTATGCACGGGCCCGGCGCCTCGAACCTGGCAAGCATGCGGCCGCGAAAGCGGAGTTCGCCACAATGGAATGGTTAGGGATTATTCGCCGGTCGAATAGTCCCTGGTCTTCACCTCTCCACATTGTCCCGAAACCTGGCGGCGGATGGCGGCCATGCGGCGACTACCGATGCCTCAACGACGCCACTACTCCTGATCGGTACCTGATCCCTTATATCCAGGATTTCTCTGCCCATTTGGCGGGAAATACCATTTTTTCCAAAGTCGACCTTGTCCGTGGCTATCACCAGATCCCGGTGCACCTGCAAGATGTCCAGAAAACTGCAGTCATCACCCCATTCGGCCTTTTCGAATTTCTGCGGATGCCGTTTGGACTGAAGAATGCTGCCCAGGCTTTCCAGCGCCTGATGGACTCTGTACTCCGGGACCTCAAATTCATATTCGTCTACCTGGACGATATTCTCATCGCCAGCCCTAACAAGGAGCAGCACATCGGTCACTTACGCACCCTTTTTCGGCACCTCAGCCAACACGGCCTGATCATCAACCCGGCCAAGTGTCAGTTCGGCCTGCAACAAATTGATTTCCTGGGGCATCGCATCACCCCGGAAGGAGCAGTTCCTTTGCAAACGAAGGTGGAGGCAGTAACATCTTTCCCACGCCCACAGAATATTAAGGCCTTGCAAGAATTCCTCGGTATGGTAAACTTCTACCACCGTTTTGTGCCTAAGGCAGCACTGCTCATGCAGCCCCTCTACGAGGCCCTCAAGGCAAGTCTGGCAAGGATCCGGTAAGCTGGACGGTCGACATGGACTGTGCTTTTGCTGACACCAAAAGCGCCTTGGCCAGCGCGACCATGCTGGCACACCCGCTGCCAGGAGCCACCATCGCCCTCACCACCGACGTGTCAGACTACGCCATTGGTGCAGTACAAGAACAGTGGGTAAATGGAACGTGGCAACCGCTGGCGTTCTTCAGCCGTCAACTACGGCGGAACGAGCGAGCGTACAGTACCTTCGACCGGGAGTTGCTGGCTCTTTTTCTGGCCATCCGCCATTTCCGGTTCTTGTTGGAAGGATGTCCTTTCACCGCTTTTGTGGACCATAAGCCACTAACTTTCGCCATGGCCAAGACCGCCGAACCGTGGTCAGCCCGACAACAACATCAGTTAACGTTTATCTCTGAATGCACTACAGATATTCAGCACGTGGCCGGTAAAGACAGCCTGGTGGCAGATTGCCTCTCCCGCGCGACTGTTCATGCGATCCAGCTTGGCATCAACTATGCCCTCAAGGCCGCAGATCAAGCCTCGGATCCGGAGGTGCAGGCTTACCGAACCAGCCCCTCTAGCCTCCAAGTGGCCGACGTCAAATTCCATGTTGCAGGCACCACACTACTTTGTGACGTCTCGGTAGGAGATCCTCGCCCTGTCGTGCCGCTCGCCTGGCGCCGCAAAGTGTTTGACCGCGACCGGGCCAACACCTGCATGGTCTGCCAAAAGGCCAAGGTGCAGCATCACATCAAAGCTCCATTGGCCACCTTCGCTGTTCCGGAGCGACGGTTTGATCATGTGAATGTGGACCTGGTGGGGCCGCTTCCACCTTCCCATGGGTTTACACATATCCTGATGCTGGTAGACCGCACCACTAGATGGCCAGAGGCAGTTCTCTTGTCATCCACCACTTCGGCAGACGTAGCCAGGGCGTTCATCTCCTCTTGGGTCGCCCGTTTCGGGGTACCTGCGGACATCTCTTCTGATCGTGGACCGCAGTTTTCCTCTGAGCCCTGGAATGCAGTGGTTCAGGGGCTCGGCATCAAGCTATATTGCACCACAGCCTACCATCTACAGGCAAACGGCCTGTGTGAACGGTTTCACAGGTCGCTCAAAGCCGCACTGCGGGCCAGCCTCCAAGGTGCTGGATGGGTGGACAGGCTACCATGGGTCCTGTTGGGTCTTCGCACGGCACCCAAGGAAGATCTTCGCTCGTCCTCGGCAGAGCTCGTCTATGGCCAGCCGCTACGCGTACCAGGGGATTTCCTTCTGACTCCAACAGAGCCATGGTCCGCATCCGACCAACTCATCAGCCACCAGGAGGCAGCCAGGTGTTTTGCACCTGTACCAACGTCGCAGCACAGCTTTCAGAGCTCACACGTCCCAGCAAAGCTGAAGAATGCCGAATATGTGTTCATCCGCCACGACGCTCATCGGGATCTGCTCAAGGCCCCTTACACTGGTCCTTTCCGTGTGCTAGAGGCAGGAGACAAAAGCTTCTCGGTGGATATCGGGGGTAAACCGGACCACATTTCGGTGGACCGTTTGAAACCGGCACACTTGGACCTTGACCGTCCTGTCGAGATGCACAGCCGCCAAGATGTGGTCGACCGCCCACAGTTGCCGTGCCAGGACAAGCGCAACCACCTGACAGCCCGCCCGCCGTCCAGCAGCTTCCACTTCAGGAGTACAGAAGTCGCTCTGACAGGCTTGTCAGGCCTCCTTGCCGTTTGACTTTTTCCGTTTAAGACAATTCTGGGGGGGCGCATGTGGCAGAGCCACTAAGGGATTCTGAACAACTGTACATAATTCCCTTTAACAATCTGTTAGCTACAGCCTGAACCTGTATCTTTGTATATACTGCTTGCATGTACAGAGCGCGGTCCCTTTAAGAGCGCGGGCAAACGCGATGACATCATGCCGTTAATCACATGACCCTCCAACAGCGGGAAAAATGTGATGACGTCATGACGCTGTCCACGGGACCGCCCTGGCAATCCTCGTGGAGCCTTCGAACTGTAAAGACCTGTATCCGTAGTTCTCTTGCATTTGTCTGTTAAACTCAGTTAGTTTTACATTAAACTTCTTTTGATTGATCGCCTGAGTCGACCTCAGTCTCTTGATAGGAATTAGACCATTCCTACACTGTAACCATCCTGTGATTCTATCATTCTATATATAATGTTCCATTTCCAAAAGGAGATGGGCTCCCATTACCTGGCCTGATTGATTGACAGGTACGTTTGATTGGAATGTTCGCAAAGCAGAAAGGAGGTGTCACCATGCCAGTAAGACACGGACTGATTGGGCTGAATTTTGCCAGCATTCAGAGTGCGAGTTTGGAGGCGGGTCTGCTGTCAAAATCAAAATGATTGACAGCGGGTTGGGAACCCACTCCGAACCCGCCTCCATGTAAGTCTCCAAAATGTCGGGTCTGCAATTTCAGAACAGTCCCGACATCAAGCGGCGGGGGAGGCATTTATGATAGTTAACTGCTTGTTAAATGCTTGTTAACTACTATTTTGTCAACCTATTTCTATTTTACCACTTTTTTAACGAGGTTCACGTCGTTCGAGATCATGTCAGGTAAGTAGGCCGGGTTGTTTATGTCTCCCCATTGCTGTGAAGAGGCAACAGCTGCAAAAGTGGTATGAAAGCTATTTCACAGCTGTTCACTTTCCAATGTCAAAAGCTTGAGCCTTCAGGACTTGGAAGACACCTTTGAGTTGTATGCAGTTTGGAAGTGTTTGGAGTAAATTCTCTATCCACTGTCACCTCCTTGGAGCAAGCTCTCTCACCATTGACAGATCGCTTCTGTCATCTCAACTTCAGCTGCCATCTGGAAACATAGAAACATAGAAGATAGGAGCAGGAGTAAGCCATTCGGCCCCTTGAGCCTGTTCCGCCATTTAATGAGATTATGGCTGATCATCCAAATTCAGTACCCTGTCCCTGCTTTCTCCCCATATCCCTTGATCCCTTTAGCCTTAAGAAATATATCTAACTCCTTCTTGAATATATTTAATGAATTTGCCTCAACTGCCTTCTGTGGTAGAGAATTCCACAGGTTCACCACTCTCTGGGTGAAGATATTCCTCCTCATCTCAGTTCTAAATGGCTTACCCCTTATCCTTAGATATCTATTCCAGCAACATCGATGCCCTTGAAAAAAAATCTCACCTTGGTCCTCTGAATCCCTCCACGATCAGCCCCAACACCAACATCACCAGGCACACAAACATCACCAACAACAGCACCAACCCTCTCCGCAATCACCTGATGCTGCACAGGACACAGGGCATCAGCACCCGACAACACTGCTGCCTGGGAGGCCAGCGATGGCCTCATCATGGCCAGATTTACTTCACTTGACGCTGTGCACCCTGGCTGCCACATGATGTGTCAGGTTGACACCACCCCACACCAGCACCATAAAGATTCGCTACAATGTCCAAGCCATTCCTTTCACACTCATTACAATTGGGGGCGGGGGGGGGTGGGGTTGGGGGGGGGGAAGTTATGTCTCAACATTCACTGGAACTCACTAAGACACTGTCCAATAAGGTAAAGTGTTGAAAATATAGATTTCAATGTTTGACAACACATTAACAGAAAATTTACATGAACCTTGCATAAAACACCCAAGTGCCTACTCTTGTGTGTTGTTAGTTGGTATGATTGCACTAAGATGAGGGTGAGTGTGAGGGGTAACTACTGAGATGGGGAAGTGATAATATAGATAGAGAGGGAAGGGTAGAGGTGCAAGGTAAGTTGGTGTGAGTAAGGATGTGAAGGAGTAGGGTAGGAAAGGCAGAGTGATGGGAATGTGATGAGTGGCACAGCAAGATAAGGTTGAGTGTGGCTTTGCAGTAACGTTTCGTGATCTACTGAGATCAATGAAAGGTTTGCACCACTGCAGCCTGGTCCTCCTGACGATATCCCTGCTTGTGTCCTCCTGTGCAATGTGCAACCAGGCTGTGTCGGTGTCCTGGGGAGGTGTCTTCCGCCCTTGGAAGGGAACAGAACCTCTCTGCCTGCTGTGACTCCCTCCATAAGCATATGGAGGGAGTCATGGGAGAGACTGGGTGCAGCCCTGCACCTCTGTGCAGTGCTTGTCAGTGTTTGCAGCACCTCAATGCTGTAGAACACTGACAGCACAACTGTCAAAATCAATTTGGACATGGTCCCTTTAAGGAAACCAGCTGATGACACGTCATCAAGTGACATCATCAGACCCGCTTCCTTTTAATTGGCTGGGAACCTCGCAGAGCAGGCTTAACAAGCCCTGTCATTGTAAAATCATATCGGAGGCCCGGATCGACACAGCTGCAGGGTCGGGACTCGCCAAGAACTTCGCCCGCCCCGGACCCGCTGAGGTTGGTAAAATCCAGCCCAGTGTATTGAGCTGGTTTTTCAAGGTGGGGAGAGAAGCAAGAGGTGGAGGGATTTAGAGAGGGAGTTCCAGAGAAAGAGTCAAGGCAGCTAAATGTTCTGCCACTAATAGTGAGGCGAAGGAACTGGGAACGCACAAAAGCCCAGGCTAAAGGATGCAGGAGGGGGTATAAAACTGGAAGGGGTTGCAGAAGGTTGGGTTGAGGTCATGAAGGGATTTGAAGATTCCAACAAAGATTCTAAATTTAAAAAGTGTTGGGGGACAAGCAGCCAAAGTTAGTTTCGGAAAATGGGTGAACAGGACTGAGGGCAGATAAGAATAAGAGTGGCTGGGGGAAAAATTGAGTTGTGCCCCCTTTGGGGCGCTAACTTAGCCAGGGCGCTACTTCAAGCGCCCCGAAAAAATGAGCACCCTGCGGCCGAAATTCATCGATAGTACCCCAAGAGGGATGCGGGGCGCTACTGGAAGCACCCCGCCTACCTCTTGTGGCGTTGCGAGGGAATATCGCGGCGCTATGTGCCGCGGTATTGCAGGCCTTCTGCCCCTTCTTAAAGGGGAGGGGCATTGCGCAGCGCGACCCGGGGCCCAGCTGGGCCATTGGGATTCGAGTGCCGGCATAAGAGGGCGCGAACGGGAGGCGCAAAGCAACCGAATTTCTCCCCGTTAAGTTTTGGACAAATCAGAAATTATGTAGTTTGGAGAGGAAGGGGGCGATTTCCCCAATGGAGGTGGGTTGGAGGCGGGTTTCGGTTTGGGTGGGTTCCAAACTCGCTTCCACTGAGAGGTGGGAAAAAATTGCAATTTTCCCCTAATTGGTCAGCTGATTACAGAGGTGTGGGTTGCCCTTGGCCAATTAGTGTTTTGGGACTGAAACTCGCCTCTGCCAAGATCACTTATCCAACCTCATTTAAGGGCTGCTTGCTGCCTTGGCTTATTCCACTGGATTTTTGTTGATGCTGCACCACCTCCAACATTTTTTCAGATTCTACACTGGCCAACTCCAAGGCAAGGGCCTCCCCAAGGTCCTCTGATGAGGCGCTGGGTATGTTGGTTGAGGGGGTGAGAGCCAACAGGGAGGTGCTCTTCCCCTCATCTGGGAGATAGAGGCTTCCCAAAGAAACCAAGGCTGTCTGGGTGCAGCTGGCAAGGGAAATCCCCTCCAGATCAGCGTGCAGCAGAACATGGCTGCAGTGCTGTAAAAGGTTCAATGACCTTGTAGGATCAGGCAAAGTGAGTATACCTTCAGCTTGACCCTCCTTCTGCTTCCCTTCTCCTCTCATCACCAGCACTCTGCATTGTCAAACTCCTCCTCCACATCCCACTTTACCCTTACAACCCTTGCACCCTTCACCATCCCTCTCACTCTCTGGACCCAATCACTTGACTATTCGACTATGCTGCCCTCACACTCCCTTTCAATGTTATGCAATGGCAATGACTAACAACGCACAGGGAGGGTCGTTGGACATGGAACCTCACTCCATCTTTGTCTCCTTCTAAGCATCTATGCTCTGGACTCACTACACTCACTCCATCATTCTCACTCCTACTCCACTTGTCTCCCTCACTGCAGGAAAAGAGTGCCCACAATAGAATGGAAAGGGTGAAGACAGGAGGAGGGCCACCTTCCATAGCCCTTCTCACCCAGGCTGAAGAGGCGGCCCTGGACATCGCCGGCGCAGAGGTGGAGGTGGAAGTGGGGGACGGACGGACGGGCAAGGCAGATCAAGCCGGTGACAGAATAGTTTTACCTCTCACTCATTTACACTGCTTGCGTGACTGAAATGGCTGCTGGTGTACATTATTAGAATGCCACTTGAGCATTTGCACTATTGCATGTGCATGCCACACTTCCGTCAAATGTCTAACCCATGCCTTTACTCCCTCACAGGACCATCCACAGAGCCGCCTCTGCTGCCCCCCCCACTGTCCAGGAGGAAGAGGCTGAGTAGCAAAACTCCTCAGGGGAACCTGCAACCTCTGAGGACACAGCGTCAGCGGAATTAAGAGCACCCAGCACCAGCGCAGATACGCATACCTTGGTGGGACCTTCAGGACATAGAGTAGTGTTGTCACCTGGTGTATCACAGCTCACAGGTGAGCATCAGCAGGTGGTGGACACAGTGACAGCAGTGGAGAGTCCTCAGCGGAGGGCACAGGACTCCCCTAGCTCTGCTCCGCTGCATGTGGACCCTGTGCCTCTGGGTCCATACAGAACCCCAGGAGCAGGTGCAGGTTTTGTTTCCAGGGTCACTGTGAGTGTGGAAAGGATGGAGGAGTCCAGCTCCAACCTGAGCAGTACCATTGGGGAGGCAATGGCGCATATACGCAGCACCACGGAAAGGATGGCAACCTCCGTGGAAAGGCTGGCTATGGCCATGGAAGCAATAAGTTGCCGGAGTAAGGAAAACATGGTGATTGTTCAGAATAGACTGACACCTCTGGAGGAGCGATAGGCAGCTATTGAACAGAGAAACCAGAGCTTCATGGAAGTCCTTTTGAGCAGGACTGCCAGTGCAGAGACAGGTCCCCATGGCCCCCCCAGATGTGCAGCAAGGTGCTCTCAAGCCACTTGCAAGAGCTGAGGTGGGCCTGACCCATGAGAGGGAAGTTTGTGGTAGACAGCAAGGAAGTGGGGGCTCCTCTACAAGCACTCACACTTCCATGCCACTGCGTAGCCCTCGGTCAGAGCCACACCAGACTCCACACCCAGCTGAGATGGGCGTCTCAGCCCCTGCACAGCCGCAGGAGGCGCAGATGCTTGGCGAGCCCTCACAGGCTCGTAAACCCAAAGGACGCCCACCAAAAGTGTCGAAGCAGGAGCAGCATCAAAGTGAGCAAGGGGTCTCCACTTCTGCTGAAGCCACAGGGGGAGCAACACGTAGGAGCATGCGTAAGAGAAAAATAAAGCACCATTAGTCACAGGGGTAGCCATTTGGGTGAATGTTTATGTGTATTGATGAAATGCCATCCCTGTTGGAAAAGATAAAAATGATTTGATGGCAAACTGTTGGCATGATAGCATCTGTTATTTCACCTTAGGCAGCTCCACATTGTGGGCTCCGCGACACTTGCGTGGTCAGGTTGGTGGCCAGAGTGAAAGGAGGCCAGAGAGTCATGTCCATTGTCTATCATGTCTTAAGATGGAGCCAAGGACACGTGCCAACATGGGCAACCTATGCAAATCTGGCCAGGATAAGTGCATGCTGATGTAAGAAAACTACTAAGCACTTGGTCTAAGTATAAAACAAGGCTTTAATCAACTGTTTCACAACCATGAGTTCCAGTTACATCACTAGTTCCTGGTTACAAAAATGTCCTGAGCAAGCTGGGCCCACGCCCAAGTATTTTTACTTGGACGGCGCCACCAGCTGGCCGCCCAGTGTTATCTCATGAGTCATTTCTACATGAATGGTAAGATTCATGACACATGCCTTGCATCACAGGCAACCATGTGCTTGAGTCCTGCCGCTGCTGCTGGTCGATAGGCCGGCGCTCGGTCCTCCTCCTGATCCTCCTCCTCCTCCTGCTCCTGCTCATCCTCATCCTCATCCTCATCCTCATCTGAGGAGGCTATTGTTGTGTATGTACCTTTAAGAGAATAACTGGTCTCAGACTGCAGTAGCGGCAGTGACCACCCCTGTATAAAAGGCCCTAGCAGGCTTCTGTAGTTTTCAGTTTCCAGGTTGTCTCCATTCAGTAAAGACTTGTTATAATCAACTCCTGCAGTCTGTGTCTCAATTATACACGGACATAATACTGGCGACGAGTAAGAAACGAACTTACCTGCAACTCGGCAGCACCTCAGACGACTTTATTGACGGTCGAAGCCAGAAGAAAGAAAAAAGAATTAAAAAAAATAATCCAAAGTAACTCGAAAAACGGGTGTCGACCATGGGCAACCGCCCTCCAAATCATCGAATTGAAAAGTGCAGGAGAGACTGTCGAGAGCCTGGCTTGATTCTCCAGTCTGTGGTTTCCCAGCTAATCGGGCTGGTGGCAGGTAGTGCACTGATCCTTCCTGGGCTGCGGTGGGCTAGAGCTCAATCGGGTGGCTCTGCAACGGGGCCGGGCAGCGAGTCGGGAAGCAAAGAGAGAGAGAGAGGGTGGAGCCACGCTGCCCGGTGCTTCGAAGCTGGGCAGCGTTCGGACCTAAGAAGAGGGAGGGAAGTGTCCCAGAGGGTCCGCTCCATGACGGGAACAGTTTTTCAATTAACGGAGCAAATATTGAAGCGCGATAGAAAAATAAAAATACCGCGGAGAGCGGCGTTGGCAGCAGCGATCGGGAGGCGCCATCTTAACTCGGCGGGGAAGAAGGAAAAGCGCGGGAAGCGCCATTTTGATCCATCGGGAATGAAGGCAAAGTGCGGGAGGTGCCATCTTAGATATTCAAGATGCCAAAGACTGGCGATATCACTGCCTTCGATAATGCAATAGAAGGCTGGACCATGTATGTGGAAAGAGTCGAGGTATATTGCGAGGCAAACGAATAGCCGATGAGAAAAAGGCATCGGTATTGCTAAATTTAATGGGCGCAAGAACGTACGGCCTATTGCGGGACCTGATTTCTCCAGCCAAACTGAAGGCGAAGAGTTTTAACAAAATTGTTGCTATCCTACTGGAACACCTAAATCCTACACCGCTGCTGATAGCAGAAAGATTTAAATTCCACAGGAGAAATCAGCATAAAAATGAGAGCAATGCTGATTACCTTACGGAACTACGCAAGCTATCAAAGCACTGCCAGTTTGGAGCAGGACTGGCAGATACCTTACGGGACAAATTTGTCTGTGGACTCCTGAGTGAAGGAACCCAGAAGAGGTTACTCTCAGAGAAAGAGCTGACGCTAGATAAGGCTTTCAGCGTGGTAGTATCATACGAAGCAGCAGCAAGGGGAGCTGCGGAAATACAACAAAAGCCACAGGAATACGGCACCCACGAAATGACACGGGGATTTGCAAAATGTTATCGCTGCGGCAGAACAAACCATGACCAGAAGGACTGCTGGTCCAAGGACAAAATATGCAGGCAATGCGGAAAGATGGGACACATTGCACAAATTTGCAGGTCTGGGAAGAAGACCAATGACAACAAAAAGGCCACTAAGGAACCGTACAGGAAAGTACAAAAGATGACGGACAGTAGTTCCGAAGACCAGATGAGCGATAGTGAATCCGGGAACAAGAGACTAAGCTGTCTCAAACTTCACAATGTAATCGCAAAAGAGGATCACCGAACCATTTGGGTCACCCTCATGATAGCAGGGTCCCAAGTCAAAATGGAATTGGATACAGGATCAGCTCTAACCGTCATGAATCGACGAGACTACGAGCGGCTATTCTCACACATACCCTTGAGAGAGACATCCATTGTCTTGAGGACGTATACGGGGCAAAAAGTATACCCCAGAGGAAAAATAAGGGTGCCTGTCGAATACAACGGCAAGAAAATACGGAAATTGTATCTCTACATTCTGCAAGATGGTGGACCACCGTTATTGGGACGTGAATGGATCAGAAAGATAAGTTTAGACTGGCACTCCATTCAGGCACTGACGGTGGCTGGTAAAAAGGATGACAACGTCACTCCTGGACGATTGTCAACAATCTTAGCTGACGCCAAAGAGGTATTTCAACAAGAACTGGGCACTCTTAAAGGCGTAACTGCCTCGATAAAAATAGAGCTGAATGCAATTCCCAAGTTTTTCAAAGCAAGACCGGTACCATATGCAATTCGCCCAGCCGTTGAGGCAGAGCTGGAGAATCTGGAGAATGTAGGCGTGTTATCTAAGGTAGACTGGAGCGAGTGGGCAACAACCATCATTCCTGTCATGAAGAAAACGTTAAACAATAAGTCTGAGGAGCCAAGGAAGGTTCGCATCTGTGGGGACTTCAAGGTGACGGTGAACCCAATCCTTCACACAGTACAATATCCTCTTCCAAAGATAGAGGATATCTTTGCCTCACTATCTGGAGGGAAGCGTTTTACAAAAATTGACCTAGCACAAGCATATTTGCAGATGGAGGTTGAAGAATCCTCTAGGAAGTACCTCACGATAAACACTCACAAAGGTCTTTACCAGTATAATCGACTGGTATTTGGAGTAGCATCAGCTCCGGCGATATGGCAAAGAGCGATGGAACAAGTCCTGCAAGGGATTCCGGGGACTCAGTGTTACTTGGACGACATCCTAGTGACAGGTGAAGATGACAGTGAACACCTTGCCAACCTAGAGCAGGTGCTCACTAGACTACGTGAACATGGGCTACGAGCCAATCGCCCCAAGTGCGAGTTTTTTAAGAAACAGATATTGTATTGTGGCCACGTGATTGATGAAGAGGGGTTGCATAAGTCCCCTGACAAAATTGAAGCGGTAGTTAAGGCTCCAGCGCCTGAAAATGTGTCGCAACTGAGGTCATTCCTCGGATTGGTGAATTACTACCATAAGTTTTTGCCGAATTTGTCCACAATTCTGCATCCACTGAACTCCCTACTACGAACGGGAGTAGCATGGAAATGGAGCGATGAATGTAAGCGGGCCTTTCAGAAGAGTAAGGACCTAATCACTTCAAGAGAAGTATTGGCTCACTACAACCCATCACTACCGATAAGACTGGCGTGTGATGCGTCTCCCTATGGCATTGGGGCGGTACTGTCACATAAATTCCTTGATGGTTCAGAGAGGCCGATAGCTTTTGCGTCACGCTCGTTAACTTCAGCCGAGCGTAACTATGCCCAGATTGACAGAGAGGCCCTGAGCCTGGTGTGGGGGGTGAAGAAGTTCAATCACTACCTGCACGGTCAGAAATTTACTCTACTAACTGATCATCAACCTCTCGTCTCCATTTTCAACCCTCAGAAGGGCGTACCGATAATGACGGCACAACGGCTACAGAGGTGGTCCCTTTTCCTAGGGGCACACCAATATGACATAGAGTACAAAGGAACTAAACAGCATGGGAATGCCGATGGATTGTCGCGCCTACCGTTGCCGACGGTGGAAGAAGAACTGGCAGTGGATCCAGTGGAGTTATTCCACTTGACTATAGTCGAATGTCTCCCTGTGACGAATGCAAACATAGAAAAGGAAACATGAAATGACCCGACACTCTCCTGGGTCTATGATTTAACAGTGAAGGGATGGCCAGCACATGGCGAACCACTGCTGCCAGCATTCTCGCCGAGAAGAGAACAGCTGTCAGTGTGCAGAGGAACCTTGATGTGTGGATCCAGAGTAGTAATTCCACCCAAATTGAAGGATAGAGTGCTCAATGAGCTTCATGAGGGTCATCTGGGAGGGGTAAAAATGAAGAACTTAGCTAGAGCGTTTGTGTGGTGGCCGGGAATCAATAGAGAAATCGAAGAGAAGACCAAGAGCTGTACAGGATGCCAGAAGGTCCAAAACGCCCCACCACAAGCCCCTCTACATCCATGGGAGTGGCCCTCATCTCCATGGCAAAGGGTGCACATTGATTTTGCTGGTCCCTTTATGGACTCGATGTTTTTAATTGCGGTGGATGCACAAAGTGGCCAGAGGTAATAAAAATGTCCTCAACCACCACAGAAAAAACTACCACAGTCTTACGAACCATATTCGCCAGGAATGGGCTGCCTGAACAGATTTGCTCTGACAATGGACCACAGTTTGTGTCTGAAGAGTTCCGGAGGTTCTTAAAGAACAATGGTGTTAAGCATTACACATCCGCCCCATATCATCCAGCCACTAATGGATTGGCCGAGAGGTTTGTTCAAACATTCAAGAAGGCTATCAAGGCAATGTGTAATGAAGATATATCCCTACAACACAAGGTGGATAACTTCTTGTTTGCGACACATGCGGTTACCAACCAAACTCCAGCCATGATGTTCTTCAATCGAAGACTACGATGCCACTTGGATTTGGTTAAGCCAAACGTCAGAAGAGATGTGGAGAACAGGCAGTTTCAGAATATGAATGAAAGGCCGACCAGGAGTTTTAAGATAGGTCAACCAGTTTTGGCCCGGGACTACCGCACAGAGAAATGGCAGCCAGGAACGATCTGTACATGGCAAGGACCTCTAATGTATACTGTGGACGTTGGAGAGAGCATTGTAAGACGCCATGCTGACCAGATTCTAGAGTCACTGGAAAACATCAACTCCACACCACGATCTGATACACCTGGCGATGAAACTGAAGTACCAATTGCATCTACCGCAGAATCGGTGATATTGGAAGCAGACGAACCAAACAACGACATTGATCCCGACTCAACCTTGCCAGAAGAACCTGATATCCCAAAAAGGCGTTATCCAGACAGAATCAGGAAGCCTCCTCAAAGACTGAACTTATAATTGCTTAACTTCAACCAATGTATCTAGCAACCGTAATTGTAATTGTAATTAGTTATTATTTAGTTGTTAAATGAATGTTATGTACTGTTTATCTAAAAGGGGAGGAATTGTTGTGTATGTACCTTTAAGGGAATAACTGGTCTCAGACTGCAGTACCGGCAGTGACCACCCCTGTATAAAAGGCCCTAGCAGGCTTCTGTAGTTTTCAGTTTCCAGGTTGCCTCCATTCAGTAAAGACTTGTTATAATCAACTCCTGCAGTCCGTGTCTCAATTATACACGGACATAATAGCTATGAACTGAACCACTTGCTCATCAGGAAGCTGCAAGCCACGACACTGTGCCATGTTGTGCGGTGCATAGCAGAGCACGACCATTTTGGAGACCCTGGCTGCTGAATACTGCAGGGCTCCACCTGATCTGTCAAGGCACCGGAATCGCATCTTCAACAAGCCAATGATTTGCTTGATGATGGACCTGGTTGAAATGTGGCTGGCATTGTAGCGCTCTTCAGCCTCGTTAGCTGGCCTCCTGATCGGCGTCATTAACCACTTCTTCAGGGGGTAGCCCTTGTCACCAAGGAGCCATCCGTTAAGTTGGTATGACGGATTGAAGAGTGGAGGAACACTAAAGTTCCGCAGGATGAAAGAGTCATGGCAAATACCACAGAACTTGGCACAAACATGCAAAATCTCCTTCTTGTGGTTACACACCAGCTGTACGTTGAGGGAGTTGAAGCCCCTGCGGTTGACAAAGATAGCTGTGTTGTGATGGGGTGTCCTAAGGGCCACATGTGCGCAATCTATGACGCCCTGCACCATTGACAAGCCTGCCATATTTGCAAAGCCAACTGAATGCACGGTGACACTTGCTTGATCCCTTGAGAAGTGGATGTAATTGTGGGCCTTTGTGAAAAGAGCATTGGTAATCTGTATGATGTAACTGTGGGCGGCCAACTGGGAGATGCCGCTGATGTCTGCTGATGATCCTTGGAAGGAGTCTGAAGCAAAAAAATTGAGTGCAGTGGTGACTTTGACAGCCACTGGTAAGGGGTGTCCAACCGCTCCTCTGGGCTGCAGGTGTTGGTGCAGCATTGTGCAGATGTCTCAGACAACCTCTCGCGAAAGTCTCAGCCTCCTTTGGCACTGCTGCTCAATTATGTTGAGTTAGCTCATCCTCTGTCTGTAAACCCTGAGAGGGGTGTATCTCCTGCTGCGAGGTGCTTCGATGTGCTGGCGCCTTCTGCCCTGTGCAGCATCAGGTGGGTGAGCAGGAGGTTGGGGCTCCTGCTGCTGTTGCTGCTGAGCTGCCTGGTTCTGCTGCTGCCATGGCTGTTCCTCA
Organism: Somniosus microcephalus; assembly: GCF_052327205.1. NCBI lineage: Eukaryota > Metazoa > Chordata > Chondrichthyes > Squaliformes > Somniosidae > Somniosus > Somniosus microcephalus. The sequence goes on from NC_140993.1 coordinate 133,999,549, forward strand.
TCCGAATCTGAGCTCCATGGTGAAAGGAGATAAATGGTTCCCATGCTGCTGGCAGATACCTCCGTTGGGGAAGCGCTCAGTCCAAGCGGGGAGCGGGTCTTCCAAGGAGGGCCCACAGTTGAGAGATAGAAGATGCAGCACCTCCGACTTCGGTAGGCCTGCTAAAAGTGCTGAATGACCTTTTAAACCAAAGTTCTGCCACCTGCAACTGCTCCCTGATGAAAGTTCCGTTTTAATGGTGGAGCTGCAACTGTGAGGAGGCCACCCACTTGTCAACCTGCCAGGTTTAGCTGGCGTGGTTTAGGAGGGCCATGGAATACGCTGAAAATGTGGAAAAATAATGAGGGCCTGTCAAAATAGGATTATAGAGGCCCTTAACTACTATTTAAGGGTCTTAACTACCTCTCTGGGCTGCTGAAGGCGGAACCGAATCGCATCCATTGCGCGGAGGCGGGTTGGAGACGGGTTCCAAACCCGTACTCAGTTTTTGCCATTTTGCCAATTGTCCCGCCTCCAAACCCGCCTCCTCGGGGCTGGGAAAATCGCCTCCTCAGAGTCAGAAATGGGGCATTGGAGAAAAATATTCTGTCAGTGACAAAAGCATGGATGAAGGGTTTCAGCAGTGCAGGAGTTGCGGTAGGAGCAGAAACAGGCAGTGTTGCAGAGATGGAAACAAGAAGTTGTGGTGATGGGTAGGCTGGTGTTTGGAGCTCAGCTCTGGATCAAACAGAAGTCAAGGTCTCACACTGTCTGGTTCAGCCTGAATGAGTGGTTGGTGAGGAGGAGGATGGAGTCAGTGATAAGGAGCAAAGTTTATGGTGGTGGCCAAAACTAACAATAAACCATATTGTTACTTCTGGATTATCATACACAGCATGTATGACAGAGTAGGTTTTGGTTTTGGTTCACAGGAGAGTTGAGGTTTGATTTTAACAGCAGGCATCAAACAGGCGGGCAGTGGGCAGAATGCTTGCCTTTACCTGCTGGCAGGTGGCCTAACAATAAATAGATGTGCTTAATTGTATAACTAATTTATATTAGTCATCGTAACCTTAAACTGAGATGCATGGCAACGGGTAGGAATTTAAAAAAGTTTTTTATAAAGCATTTTAAGATGCAGTAATATAGTTTTTGTGAAGAGCTGTGACCTGTTAGAGATTAAATAAAGCCACTAATGAGGTTTATAAACCAACTGTCACTCTATATTGGTTTATGTTTTAAAAAAAATAGCAACTCATGATTTCTTACCAAATCTCATGATTTCTAAGAGTTTGCCTTATGTTTTATGAGACGGTGGGCTCGGCATTACTGGGTATTGTAAAATACATGTTATTTGATAAAAGTACTCTTGTGCTGAAATTTGAATTCATTTTCAGTAATCCCGGCACATGCTGATTTCTTTTTAAAACAAAATACTTTTCCCCCGTTCTTGATAAATCAATTTTTTCTGTTAAGTAAAATGGCGACTGGCTACCTATGAAGTTCTTCATATGTGGACCTAGCATCATTTTAGTGATTTGCCAGATTTGCCAAGCATGCAGTTTATATAATGCTACTGTAACATGTAATAAATGCTGTAACAAATAATAAAAAAGAAAACATGAAGTTGTTTTTAGAGAAATTAATGTGAGGCGGCAAATGTAAAGGGAAACAATCATTCTGTAATCTTTCAAAAACCTAACCTAGGCCCAAATTAACAAATTTGACTCTTTGAAAGAAAGCCATAAAGAATATGTTTGACTACTTGTATCTATTACTTTGTCTCTCTAACTCATGCACACAGACACATTCCTGGTAGCAGCACCATCTAACTATAATAAATACATATTAAATAAAAGTACAAGCAGCACTTTATTTTTCTGCAGTATTTAACAGAGACACAACAACATATAAAACCCAATTTAATCTTTATTGTTTCCGACAGTCTTGTTCTCAAGTAAAGAATTAATAAAAAGCTAAAAGCAAATGTAATGTTGCATATAAGGTAGCATACAACTTCTATGCCATTTTGCTCCAGCATTTTTATGGGGATGTTGAGTGAACTCTACAATAATTCCTAATAATTTAATACCTGTTCTGAGTTTTGGCTACTCTGTTTTTATTTTATGTAATTCACACAACTTTTATTAAAGGGAACAGCTAGCAGATTATTAAAATCAAAAAACAAAACATTAGTCAGAAACAAACTTAAGTATTTTCCAAGTGATACAGTATAATCATGAACGGAAGATTGTTCTTTAAAAAAACTTCCCTTTGGAAAACAACTAAACAAAATGGTTTATGTGTAACCTTCCTCATACTTTCAGTTTTAATTTTCCAGTTTAGATAAATACAATTAAAACTTGTCTTATTTGATCTTTTTCCCCTCCCCTGACCTCAGAGTGACCTGAGCTCTTAATAGCTCTTGATATAAATGATCCAAGTTCTGGTATTCATTCTTATTACCCTGTTCTCTTAAAGAGTCTTTTCCTTATACAGAAATTACCTGTGAGTTTTCTGACTGGTGCTTAGAGCTGCATTGCAGGAGATTGATTTTGGTTGAACACCCTCCATCAGATGTTGATTTTTTTTTCATACTTAAAGAGATCCTCTCAATATCTTGTTAACTCACTGGCCCAAGTTTTTCAGACATTGATGTTTGCCCATGATATAAGAACATAAGAACATAAGAAATAGGAGCAGGAGTAGGCCATGCGGCCCCTTGGAGCCTGCTCCACCATTCAATAAGATCATGGCTGATCTGATCTTGGCCTCAACTCCACCTTCCTGCCCGCTCCCCATAACCCTTGACACTCCTGTAGTTCAAAAATCTGTCTATCTCCACCTTGAATATATTCACTGACTCCGCCTCCACAGCTTTCTGGGGTATAGAATTCCAAAGATTCACGACCCTCTGAGAGAAGAAATTCCTCCTCATCTCCATCTTAAATGGGCGACCCCTTATCCTGAAACTATGGCCCCTAGTTCTAGATTTCCCCACTAGGGGAAACATCCTTTCAGCATCTACCCTGTCAAGTCCCATCTGAATCTTATATGTTTCAATAAGATATGTAACATTTAGATTCACTTCTGAACTGAAGGTCTGTGCAGGGTCTCTGAAAAGGAGAAAAGTGCCTGATTGAAGTCATATTTCATTACAGCTATAAACAAATCTAACCTCGGATATGGGGGCTTTCTTGCATGCTCTAATACTGGTGATGGGAAGATGAAGGGACATGATCTGTGGATTCTATAAAATTTGTATCTCCCTTTGAGAGTCCTGAAGTAAGTATCTGTATACAAGAGATAGCTTCCAGCTACCCAGTTACAGAAGCATTAGTTCCCCACAAGGACTTTATTGAAGAGGCTCTGTTTCCAAAACTCCCCCCACCCCCTCCAAGATCACGGTGCCCTGCCCAAGGGCAAAGTTGTCGCAATTTATGTGAGGAGATACAAGATTGTTAATTCATAATGGACTATAAGTAACCTGAATTAATAAGCAATACAAAGAAATAAAAATAATAAAAAAGAAGAAACAAAATAATTTTGCAGAATTTTAAGCAGAGTTGTATAGCTTTTATTAAAAAAGATCTGATTAAGAAAATGTACATATGCTTTAAAATACTTGCATTATACATTATTGCATTGAGACAGGAAAATGTGAAGTTGTAGGAACGGAGGTTCCTATCAAAAATACTGAGTTCGACTCAGGCAATTAAAACAATGAACTTTAATGAAACGAAACAAGTTTAAACTGGAAACTGCTAGAACACATCGATTACAGGTCTACTCTCCTTGAGGGCTCCACGAGGACTGATCCTCTGGTCAGAAGACTGACGTCATGATGTCATCACGTTCTTCCCGCCATTGGGGCATCACGTGACTAACGGCATGACGTCATCACGTTGAAACCGCGCTGTAAAGGTAACTAGACATTGTACAGTCAAACAGTATAATTAAAGGTACAGGCACAGACAGTAACTACATTGCTGTTAAAGGAATTATGTACAACCGCTCTGAGTCCTTTGGTGGCTCTGCCACATGCGCCCCCCCAGAATTGTCTTTAACAGAAAAAGTGAGGCGAGGAGGAGGCCTGGCAAGCCTGTCCGATCGACTTCGATACCCTGGTAGAGGAAGTCGATGACTGGTGGTCGAGTTGGCAGTCGGTTGTGGTTGAGCAGGCACGGCGAGCGCGGTCGAGTTGGCAGGTGGCTTTGGTTGATCTGGTGCGGCAGCTGCGGGCGGTCGTCCACGTTTGGGTGGTTGAGCGACTACGACAGGGTGGTCCAGGTCCAGGTGAGCCGGCTTCAAGCGGTCCACTGAGATGTGATCCGGCTTCCCCCCGATGTCGACCGAAAAGGATTTGTCTCCTGGTCCGATGACGCGGAAAGGACCAGTGTAAGGGGGCTTGAGCGGATCCCGGTGAGCGTTGTGGCGGATGAATACATACTCCACATTCTTCAGTCCCGGTAGCACGTAGGAGTTCTGCAAACCGTAATTGGACGTAGGTATCGGAGCGAAGCATCTGGCCGCTTCCTGGTGGCGAACGAGTTGCTGGGAGGCGGACCATGGCTCTGTGAGAGAAGGGAGGAAGTCCCCTGGTACACGGAGCGGCTGGCCATAGACGAGTTCAGCTGAAGACGATTGTAGGTCATCTTTGGGTGCTGTACAAATTCCCAAAAGGACCCAGGGAAGTCTGTCCACCCATCCTGCACCTTGAAGACTGGCCCGAAGAGAGGCTTTAAGCGACCTGTGGAATCGCTTGCAAAGGCCGTTTGCCTGTGGATGATAGGCGGTGGTGCGATGAAGTTTGGTGCCGAGCCCCTGAGCCACAGCGTTCCAAGGTTCCGAGGAAAATTGCAGCCCGCGGTCAGAAGAGATGTCCGCCGGTACCCCGAACCGGGCAACCCAACAGGAGATGAAAGCTCTAGCGACGTCTGCTGAAGTGGTGGAAACCAATGGAATTGCCTCTGGCCACCTAGTGGTGCGGTCCACTATGGTGAGGAGATGAGTATAACCCTGAGAAGGCGGAAGCGGCCCCACGAGGTTCACATGCACGTGGTCGAAACGACGCTCCGGAACAGTGAACGCAGCCACTGGAGCCTTGACATGACACTGGACTTTGGTCTTCTGGCATACGACGCAGGTATTAGCCCAGTCATGGACATCGATGTGCATACCTTTCCAAACGAACTTAGCTGACATAAGCCGTTGCGAAGCCTTCATCCCAGGGTGTGACAACCCGTGTATGGCATCAAAAACCTTCCGGCGCCATGCGACTGGCATGATAGGTCGAGGAAATCCCATGGAGACGTCGCAAAGGAGCGTGGCGCCTGTGGCCTGGAAGGTGACGTCGGTCACTTGGAAGCTAGAGGGAACGGTTCTATATGATTGGACTTCCGAGTCCGAGGCCTGATCTGCAGCCATGAGGGCGTAGTCGATCCCCAGGTGCACCGCGTGGACCGTCGCACGGGAGAGGCAATCTGCCACCAGGTTGTCCTTACCAGACACATGTTGAATGTCCGTGGTAAATTCGGAAATGAACGTCAAGTGACGTTGTTGACGAGTGGACCACGGTTCGGCGGTCTTGGCCATGGTGAACGTAAGGGGTTTGTGGTCGACAAAAGCCGTGAAGGGACGCCCCTCCAATAAAAACCGAAAATGGCAAATGGCGAGGAAAAGGGCCAGTAGCTCCCGATCGAAAGTGCTGTACTTTTTTTCATTCTTCCATAGTTGACGGCTGAAAAACGCCAGCGGTTGCCACGTGCCATTGACCCACTGTTCTTGCACTGCACCGATGGCGTAGTCTGACGCGTCGGTGGTATGGGTGATGGTAGCACCTGGAAGTGGGTGCGCCAGCATGGTTGCATTGGCCAAAGCGTTCTTGGTGTCGCCGAATGCCTGGACCATCTCGGCTGTCCAGCTGATTGAATCTTTACCAGACTTGCCCTTGAGGGCCCCGAACAAAAGTTCCATGAGTTGAGCCACCTTGGGGGCAAAACGGTGGTAGAAGTTGACCATCCCCAGGAACTCCTGCAAGGCCTTGACTGTCGACGGCTGCGGGAAAGATGTAACCGCTTCAACCTTCGTCGACAAAGGGACGGCGCCATCCGATGTTATGCGATGTCCCAGGAAATTGATCTGTTGCAGGCCGAACTGGCATTTGGCCGGGTTGATGATTAAACCGTGTTGGCTGAGGCGCGTAAAGAGGGAACGCAAATGGGAGATGTGCTCCTTCTTGCTAGCTCTGGCGATGAGAATGTCATCAAGGTAGACGAAGATGAAACGCAGGTCTCGAAGAACGGAGTCCATTAAACGCTGGAACGCCTGTGCTGCGTTCTTTAAGCCAAACGGCATCCGCAGGAACTCAAAGAGGCCAAAAGGGGTAATGACTGCGGTTTCCGGGATGTCTTGTGGGTGCACTGGAACCTGGTGATATCCACGGACGAGGTCGACTTTAGAGAAGATAGAATTTTCCACCAAATGGGCCGAGAAATCCTGGATATGCGGGATCGGGTACCGATCCGGAGTGGTGGCGTCGTTGAGGCGTCGGTAGTCACCACATGGCCGCCAGCCGCCGCCTGGTTTCAGCACTATGTGGAGAGGCGAGGACCAGGGACTCTTGGATCGCCGAATGATCCCGAGCCGCTCCATCGTGTCGAACTCCGCCTTCGCAGCCGCGAGCTTGCTGGGTTCGAGCCTTCTAGCCCGTGCATAAACCGGGGAGCCAGTAGTGGTGATGTGATGTTCAACACCATGTTTCGTCGCCAAAGAGGAGAAGGTGGGCCTTGTCAGCTCCGGAAACTCCCCGAGGAGCCGCGTGAAGTTGTCCGGAGGAGGGAAAGCACAGGCAATGGAGCGCGACACGGAGGTACCGTGGTAGCACGGAATTGAGTGGAAGGTGGCCGCGTTGATCAGCCGGCGGTGCCGGACATCGACAAGTAGGCTGTTGGCACACAGAAAATCCGCCCCTAGGATAGCCTGTGAGATTGTGGCTGTGACGAATTCCCAAAAGAAGCGCTGACCGCCGAAACAGACTTTGACCCGCCGCTTTCAGAACGTTCGAATTGCTGCACCATTAGCCGCTACGAGGGAAAAACCGAGGTTCCCAGTCTGCATGTCGAGCTTCGATGCAGGTAGAATGCTACACTGTGCCCCGGTGTCACAAAGAAAATGGCGGCCCGAGAGGGAATCGGTGATATAGAGGAGTTTCCCCGTAGAACTGACAGCCATCGCCACCATGGAACGCCCGTTAGTCTTGGCCATCCGTCGCCAGGGATGCCGCCTGCGCTTTCTTGTTTTGTTTTTGGGTGAAAAACTGCAGGGGGAACGGCAGCATCGTGCTTTCGCGCCAAACCGGGTGTGGTCGGAGCACCAGCCCGCTGTAGGTGAAGCTGGAATCGCGTCTGTGGGGGATGGGCGCCTCGTGGCCGCGCAGCACTGCTGGGTAACCGTCAAAATCTTGTCGGCTTCGGCCGCAAGCTCGGCGCAGTTTGTAATGTTGGATCTGGCTAGGGCAGCCTGAACCTGTTCAGGCATTTGATAGAGGAAAAGCTCCCGGAAGAGGAAACATTCCGGTTCAGCACCCAAGAGCGTGAGCATTTGGCTCATGAGCTCGGACGGTTTGGAGTCCCCGAGGCCGGGCAGCGTGATGAGCCGGCAAGCGCGCTCTGACTTTGAGAGCCCGAAAACCTGAAGCAACCACGCCTTAATTGCATCATACTTGCTGTCAGTAGGAGGACTACCGAGGAGGCTGATGATCCGTGATGCAGTTGCGCTGTCGAGGGCGGAGACCACGTAATAATAACAGCTCTGATCTGCGACGATGTTCCTAATGGCGAACTGGGCTTCAGCCTGGATAAACCAGGCATCTGGTTGTTGCTCCCAGAACTGTGGCAGTTTCAGCGTGATGGCGTTCGTGTCCATGTCGAATCTTCCACGAAAATCGTTCGTAGAAGTCGGGGTCATCAATGTAGGAACGGAGGTTCCTATCAAAAAGACTGAGTTCGACTCAGGCAATTAAAACAATGAACTTTAATGAAGCGAAACAAGTTTAAACTGGAAACTGCTAGAACACATCGATTACAAGTCTACTCTCCTTGAGGGCTCCACGAGGACTGATCCTCTGGTTATAAGACTGACGTCATGACGTCATGACGTTCTTCCCGCCATTGGGGCATCACGTGACTAACGGCATGATGTCATCACGTTGAAACCGTGCTGTAAAGGTAACTAGACATTGTACAGTCAAACAGTGTAATTAAAGGTACAGGCACAGACAGTAACTACATTGCTGTTAAAGGAATTATGTACAACTGCTCTGAGTCCTTTGGTGGCTCCGCCACAAAGTAATAAATCTTTAAAAAACTTAAAGCCTACCAGAATCAGTAGAAGCAGAAGAGTGGTTCGGTCTTTAATACATGAGATGCAATAATAGGTCTATCTGCAGGAATTGGGTTACCTGCAATTCTGACCAGGTCAGTTTTTTCTCTCTCTGGCCATATTTGGTTCTTTTAAAGTCAGTCTTCGTTAATCTCAATTTTTTGCCTAGTAATTTGATTTAGATACTTGATGCACTTCTTCCAGTCTTCTGGAGTTCGACTAACTTTATATTTGATGGGGACGAAATTGGGTGCCTTTGTGCCTCCCGCAAATGGCTTTGCGACCGGGTGCGGCGCTGACATCGACTCCCGCCATATTCAGCGGGAGTTTTGTGGCAGCGCTAAAGTGATGCGCCCTGATCTCCTTCGTCCGGAGATCGTGATGTCATCGCCGTGCGCATCGCCCCGGTAGCGCCCCGGACTGGACTCGAAATTGACTTCCGTCCCCTGCAGCAGCATCGGTCAAAAACACAGACAGCTCCAGGAGGCGTGCATCGGGCAGCCGGCCGGTTCAGGGGCAATGATTAAAGGCAAGGTGGCCGAGGTTTTTTTCGCGTGTTCCTTCCCGCGATCGATCAGCCCGGCCCACCACTTGAGAGCCGGGCTGATCGTGCAGGATTGCGGCTGCCTTGGTGGTCCAGGTAGGTACTTTTTCTATTGCAGAGCCTGCAGCGATGGCCCTTCCCTTTAAGGGAGGGAAGGAGCCTTTAAACGCGGCAGCGTGGCACGGCCCAGTGCGCAGCGCTGCTGAAGTGTCTGCCCTACCTGCTGCTGATTGAGCTTCAAGAAGGAAGTGGAGCGTTTGATTTAGCGCTCCATTTCTTTTTTTGTTAATTTTCTTCACAACAATTCACCAACCTCCTTGATGGAGTTCAGTCTGCATAGTCTCAACCATCGAAAGGGCAACCATCAAAAGGAACTTTTTAGCCATAATCAATTTGAGCAATACCTTCCTGAGTGCTTCTATGCAACCATTATTCTGCTTCAATTGGAAAGGTAATGGACTGGAATTTGCGGTCTCCGTGATGGCGCACTCTCAGAGTACACTGTCGTAATCCATTGCAAAGGCCCCATATGATGTTGAAGTGAGACATTACCTTTTGAACTGGCATGAAGCCACCAAACTCTCACTCGTCCACTCCCTGAATGGCCTCCACCCTAATTATTTGGACAGCCTGCTCCTTGTAGCGGCTGAGTCATCATAGGTCGGATGGGCTGCCACCAGTGCTGGTTCTCTGCTGATGGCTATGTGCCGCCTTCACCTTTGAAAAGAGGACTAAGGGACCATTTTTGAGCAATAAGGGATAATACGAGGATACCCCAAATGAGAGTTTATGTTCTACCTGGTGTGAAAGGATGAGCAGAGCACATGTATGTAGTTCAATGAACCATATAGTGAATTGGTGAGAAAACGTGCCAGAGCTGTGTGAGTGAAAGGAAGTCTATCCCTTTGGTTGTCATCATGTCAGATATGCAGTTTCAGATATTTAGAAGGTTTAGAAAATAGATGTGGAGCCAGTAGTTTGCAGGTTGCATTGCAGATGTGGTTAGGTACTATCGGCAGATGTGGCTAGGTACTTTAGGCAGATGTGGCTTGGTACTATAGGCAGATGTGGCTAGGTACTATCGGCAGATGTGGCTAGGTACTATAGGCAGATGTGGCTAGGTACTATAGGCAGATGTGGCTAGGTACTATAGGCTGATGTGGCTAGGTACTTGTGGTAAACCACTTTTACCGTTTACTATCGTTACACTATAGTTATCACTGTTAGATCGTTTCCCTATAGTTATCACTGTTCACATTGTTGTATCACTGTACGAGGTCACCTCTTGTCACGCTGCTATACCTGGGCTGACCACTGCCGACTCCGCCCATGGCTCCACCTACCTGCCCGGGTATAAAGGTGGTCGACTGGCTGGTATTCCTCCTTCTTGGATCCGATCACCCACGAGGGTGGGCTCTGTTATTTAGTCAATAAAAACCTATAGTTACTTTCTTAACTCGTCGCTTTTCATTGGACGAATTGATAGGTATATCAATTTTATTGACTAAATTTTAAAATGTCGTCACTTGAGCAGCCAAACAACCAGTCAACGGAGCAGCCAAACGACCAGCCAGATACCCAGCTACAACAGCCACAGCAGCCGGCTTGGCTGCGAGCCCTCAAACCACCGTACCTGGATCTAAACCCACAAGCAACAAACGCAGCCCTCGACTTCAAACACTGGCTGTGCTGTTTCGAATCCTACCTGGAAGAATCCGGCATCCCTCAGAGATCCAAACTAAGAGTTCTGACCGCCCAAGCGAGCCCTAAAGTATACGCACTCATCCAGGACATTACTACTTACGAGGCCGCTATCAACCTACTGAAACAGCAGTACCGGAGCCCAGTAAATTCCATGTATGCCAGACACCTCCTAAGATCCCGCCCGCAACAGCCAGGAGAGTCTGTAGCTGAATTTTTACGGGCGCTACGAACACTCGGCAGGGACTGTGACTTTAAAGCAGTATCGGCTGCAGAAAACACTGAAGATAACATCCGCGATGCCTTCGTGAAAGGCCTTCGGTCCGACTACTTACGGCAGAGACTGCTGGAATCAAAGGACCTCGACCTGAACACAGCTGCAGCCTTGGCCTACTCCCTAGAAGTGACCCAGCGGGACCTCAAGGTGTATTCCAGGTACAGTTCGCGACTCTGGGACTCGGGCCCGACCCCGACCGCAATACCCCTCGTAGCGCCGCCCCCGGGACCTACCTCAGCGTCGGCGTCCCGGACCCGATCGGGACCGCCACCCCCGGTACCGGCTGCGACTTCGGACCCCCGCGACCGGGCCGCCGGCTGCTTCTTCTGTGGGCAGGCGAAACACCCGAGGTCGCACTGCCCAGCCAAAAACGCGACGTGCTCCAGCTGCCTGAAGAAAGGCCACTTCGCGAAGGCCTGCAGAGGGAGAGCAGCAGGGGCCAGCAGTGCCTCATGCGAACTGTGGGGGCGGCCATCTTTTATCAAGGCCACAGATGAGCAATGGGGGCGGCCATCTTTGATCCAGGCAACCGACGCCAGCAGTGCCTCATGTGGGTTGTGGGGGCAGCCATCTTCTCCGCCATTTTGCCCCACCTCGTGGGCGCCTCCATTTTACCCACCACGCTCGACCGCCACCTTACCTCCAGACCTGACGACCGCTTCACCTACAGACTACAGCGACCCGCTCAGCCACACACTAGCCTCCGTCACACTAGACCAAGCTCGCCCGCATCAGCTGTCCAAGTCAATGATGGACATCAAAGTAGACGGCCATGCCACGACCTGCCTGTTCGACAGCGGAAGCACGGAGAGCTTCATACATCCAGACACGGTGAGCCACTACTCCCTCACTGTCCAGCCAACGCGCAACCGGATCTCGATGGCATCGAGGTCCCACGCCACAGACATCAGCGGCTACTGTGTTGTGACCCTGTCGGTTAAGGGCACGGAGTATAAAAACTTTAAACTCCTCGTCCTGCCCCAGCTATGCGCTGCCGTCCTACTAGGGCTGGATTTTCAATCCCACCTCCAAAGCGTCACTCTAGCATACGGTGGACCCCTCCCCCCGCTCACAGTCGACAACCGGCAGCCTTTAAATCGCCCACCGCGTAACACCTGCGGCCTATCCACCCTCAAGGTCCCGCCACCTTCCCTGTTCGCTAACCTCACCCCCGACTGCAAACCCGTCGCTACCAAGAGCAGGCGGTACAGCGCCGGGGACAGAGCTTTCATTAGCTCTGAGGTGCAGCGTCTCCTGAAGGAGGGCATCATCGAGGGGAGCAGCAGCCCCTGGCGTGCCCAGGTTGTAGTCGTTAAGACCGGCAATAAAAACCGCCTGGTCATCGACTACAGCCAAACCATAAACCGGTACACCCAGCTGGACGCATACCCCCTTCCCCGCATATCTGATATGGTCAATCAGATTGCTCAATACCGGGTATTCTCTACCATCGACCTTAAGTCGGCCTACCACCAACTCCCTATCCGCCCCGAGGACCGCCAGTATACCGCCTTCGAGGTGAATGGCCGCCTCTACCACTTCCTTAGGGTCCCCTTCGGCGTCACCAACGGGGTTTCGGTCTTCCAAAGGGAGATGGACCGGATGGTTGACCAGAACGGGCTGCAAGCCACGTTCCCCTATCTAGATAACGTCACCATCTGCGGCCGCGACCGGCAAGACCATGACGCTAATCTGGAAAGATTCCTCCGTACGGCCCAACAGCTGAACCTCACCTACAATAAGGAGAAATGTGTGTTTAACACCTCGCGCCTTGCCATCCTCGGCTGCGTAGTAGAGAACGGAATCATCGGCCCCGATCCCGAAAGAATGCGTCCCCTCATGGAGCTACCCCTTCCCCACTGTCCAAAGGCGCTGAAGAGAACCCTGGGGCTCTTCGCCTACTATGCCCAATGGGTGCCGAATTATGCGGACAAAGCCAGACCCCTCATGAAGTCCACCTCCTTCCCCCTTACGGAAGAAGCGCGCGCGGCCTTCTCCCTCATCAGGGGAGACATTGCTAAGGCCACTATGCACGCAGTGGATGAGTCCATCCCCTTCCAAGTGGAAAGCGATGCATCCGACTTCGCCCTAGCCGCTACCCTCAACCAGGAGGGGAGACTGGTGGCCTTCTTCTCAAGGACCCTACAGGGCCCTGAGATCCGACACTCTTCGGTCGAGAAGGAGGCCCAGGCGATTGTGGAGGCGGTACGCCGCTGGAGGCATTACCTCACAGGCAAGCGATTTACCCTCCTCACCGACCAGCGTTCGGTCGCTTTTATGTTTAATAACAAGCTGAGGGGTAAAATCAAGAACGACAAGATCTTGAGGTGGAGAATCGAGCTATCCACCTACGATTATGATATCTTGTACCGGCCTGGTAAGCTGAACGAACCCCCTGACGCTCTATCGCGAATTACATGCGCCAACGCGCAAATTGATAGGCTTCAGACCCTCCACAACGACCTCTGCCACCCCGGGGTCACCAGGCTTTACCACTTCATTAAGGCCCGCAACCTGACCTACTCCATCGAGGAGGTCAGGACCATGACCAGGAACTGCCAGACCTGTGCCGAGTGCAAACCGCACTTCTTTAGGCCGGACAGAGCAAGCCTGATCAAGGCCATCCGCCCCTTCGAGTGCTTGAGCATCGATTTTAAGGGGCCCCTCCCGTCCTCTGACCATAATGTGTACTTCCTCAACATTGTTGATGAGTACTCCCGTTTCCCCTTTGCCTTCCCCTGCCCAGACATGACCAGCACCACGGTCGTTAAATGCCTGAACGACCTCTTTGCCTTGTTCGGGTTCCCAAACTATATACATAGTGACCGGGGCGCCTCCTTCATGAGCGAGGAACTCCGTCAGTTCCTACTAGCGAGAGGCATCGCCACTAGCAGGACCACCAGCTACAACCCCCGAGGGAACGGCCAGGTGGAAAGAGAGAACACGACGGTATGGAAGGCCGTCCTCTTAGCCTTAAAGTCTAAGGGCCTCCCAACCTCTCGCTGGCAGGAGGTCCTCCCGGCGGCGCTGCATTCCACCCGGTCACTACTTTGCACTGCCATTAACGCCACCCCCCATGAACGAATGTTTGTTTTCCCCAGGAAGTCGACTACGGGAACCACGCTACCAACCTGGCTGACCTCTCCGGGGCCTGTCTTGCTGCGAAAGCATGTGAGGGCCCATAAAACGGACCCCCTGGTCGAGAGGGTGAACCTCCTGCACGCCAACCCCCAGTACGCCTACGTGGCATACCCAGACGGGCGGGAGGACACAGTCTCCTTACGAGACCTCGCACCCTCGGGCACTCCGGAGACACCACCGCTACCCCCCCCACCACCCCCCCAATTCCAGCCCAGGTAGACGGTACGCCGGAACCCCAAGAGCCTTTGCCTACCTCGCAGACGCCAGCATTAACACCGGAGAACGCAACACCGCCGCTGCGACGATCAGACAGGCTTACGAGGCCTCCGGACAGACTGACACACCAGAACTGGTAGTACACTTCACCCTGCCGGACTCAAATCTAAACAAGGGGTGAATGTGGTAAACCACTTTTACCGTTTACTATCGTTACACTATAGTTATCACTGTTAGATCGTTTCCCTATAGTTATCACTGTTCACATTGTTGTATCACTGTACGAGGTCGCCTCTTGTCACGCTGCTATACCTGGGCTGACCACTGCCGACTCCGCCCATGGCTCCACCTACCTGCCCGGGTATAAAGGTGGTCGACTGGCTGGTATTCCTCCTTCTTGGATCCGATCACCCACGAGGGTGGGCTCTGTTATTTAGTCAATAAAAACCTATAGTTACTTTCTTAACTCATCGCTTTTCATTGGACGAATTGATAGGTATATCAGTACTATAGGCTGATGTGGCTAGGTACTATAGGCAGATGTGGCTAGGTACTATAGGCAGATGTGGCTAGGTACTATAGGCTGATGTGGCTAGGTACTATAGGCTGATGTGGCTAGGTACTATAGGCAGATGTGGCTAGGTACTATAGGCAGATGTGGCTAGGTACTATAGGCTGATGTGGCTAGGTACTAGGTACTATAGGCTGATTGCTTGGTGAGTACATAGTCCAGTCATCTTTTTACTTTGAGTGGGAAGAAATTTGCCTATCCCCCCCACACCCCCCGGCACTCTCCTTCAGTCAGTCACTGTTCTCATGAGCAACAAACAGAGGACACATCATTCAGACAATTGGTCACCTTCTGCCATGCTTCCTTTTATTTGGAGGATTTCCCTCTGCCCCTAAAATTGTCACTTCCCTCAAGGCCTCCTCGTCCATCAAATGCTGCAAGCTGTCTTCACAGACCACTGTTTTCTTTAAGATTTTCTTCAGGCTTAGTGAGTCAATGCTACCCGTGCACAGTATAAACATGCAGGGAGGTTATTATGTAAATAACCTGACCTTGTAGAATCTGGTAGGGCGGGCACAGTGCAGATGCACACAGAGGGCGTGGGCCATTTGGAATCTGATTGAGGAATTGGCACTTTGTGCCATGCATTCTTTGAACTGCTAATTAATATAAGGTAATGGTGAGTAGTCCCACATTGGCTGACCTGGTGAACTCTGTAAATTCCTTTTCACTTCCTATTAGTTCCTTTAAGTGTTTTTCTCTGAGTTGACATGAATGGCCATCTCCTCCCAAGTACTTTGTTGCTCATCCGTACAGATAGTGCCCCAGAATACCACACAATGCCACTTTCCTCTGCTGCACTTCAACAAAAAACATTAGTAAATCAAAGTACTCAGGCTACTGCATTACTTCTCTGCACTTGTCATACAATGTATGGGAATTTTTCTGACAAAATTGCAGCTCCACTTTAAATTGCTGCTGCAGGCCTTTAAATCCTGAAGCAGCATAATATTTCCCACACTTCTAAACAATGAATTCCCAGTGGTGGACTAACTTCATACTGGGAGCACACAGATATGATAGGGCCAATTCCATGCTCCCTTGCTTTAGCAAGGAGCAACCCAACTAGTGAATGCATCAGCCTGTAATTATCTGTTCGGACTGGAAGGCCTATGTTAATGTGTTCTATTTGAAAAGGTAACTCAACATTAAACAATTTGAGGAACAGGTTATCTGGAATTCAAAACTACATTTTCTCACCCAGAAAAATATATGGAAATTAGACAGTAGAGGGCAAATGTGCAATACAGAAAAAGCTCCACAATGGTCCAATAGCTCTTTGTGACCCAGAAGGGATCTTTCAATATACCTGGGTGAGTTGTACTCGATTGTAAGGAATGTACCCTGGCAATATTGGAAGAAATTAAAAAATATTGTACCCAACAAACTTGAAACTATAAGCTGGTCACCAATCAACAGTACCTTGCATTCATATAGTGTATTTAACATACAAAAAATGTCCTGCAGCATAAAGAAAACTGGACGCCGAACCACAGAAGGAGATTTAAAACCTTGCATCCTAGGTTCTAGCTTTCAGGGTTGAATTTCCACGGCGGTTATCCCAATTGTCCGCCATAATAGCGATGAAAGATTTGTGGAAGCCCCAGAGAAACGTTGTAAATGGTATGGCACATGATCAGAAGAACCCCTGTGGAAATTCAACCCCTTCGAGTTTTATAAAAACAACAACTTGTATTTATGTAACACCTTTAGTGTAGTAAAATGTCCCAAGGCACTTCACTGGAGTGCCATAAAGCAAAATTTTACAGTAAAGTTGTAACCATACATCTATGAAATTTGTCGCAAGCTGCTTTGCTCAAAACCAAAAAATTCTGTTGCTGAAGCAGACCTCCTCAGATTTATTGACAACATGATCTCCACCTGATGTTCATCACGATTAAATTTATTTCAAGAGATTAAACACTTAGGAATATGAAGTATTATTATAACCTGACCACATAGTTGGCAAGTAAATGGTTTATATTCTATGCTTTCTTGTCATATATCCTCAAGATGCTGGCAAAATACTGAAAATCTGAGTATTTTAAAAACATAATAATTATATTTATTAAGTGCTCTCTTCCACAGTGTGGAGTGATACATAATAATGCTGAGTGACAACGTTAAACATATATTAGAGACATTATAATGATTGCACACAGACCAAGCTATGGGTTTTCAATTAGGAGAAGTATGCCCCCTTTTTTGTGGAAGTTGAAACCTGAAAATGTATGTTTCTTAGCTGCTAAGCTGAATTTTTGTGTCTGAAAATGTAGTATTGGGGAATTAGGTCTGACATGACCCAATTCTTAAAAAAAGAAACAAATTGCATGAGATGAACTATTGCATGGTTTCCATACAGCATGTCATACATTGAATTAATTATTCTTGAAGCCTGTTGGAACATATCTCTTTGATTGCTATAATTTCTATAACAATCTACAGTACTTGGTTTTTAGAACATTCAGAATTATTTAGTCTACAAGTGCTATTTAAGGATTGAAGGTTTCAATGTACAATTTGTCAAGACTTCAAAAAATTCCATGCATGACAACTGCTCATTACCAGATGATGATACATAACAAGGGAATCCATACTGAAAACTTGATTTGCCATACCTTGTAAATTCTTATTTCAATCTCATATGTACTATTTTCCTACAAGAGAGAATCTGAGAAATAGTCTTGAGCCAGAGTTACAATGGGATACTAAAACTAAACAATATATCAGATACGTACTTATGTCTGTGATTTGACAGCCTCAGTTGTTTTATTTGCTGGGATGTAACGGGAGCATTTTAGTTATAATTACATTTCAATGACTAGATTTTTGTCAGCTTGCCTGTTTTTATAAATCTTGAAACTTGGATTCATGGTTCCTTGTGTAAAAAAACCCCACTTAGGGCCTGTTATTTTCAGAGAGGCAGGGAGGGAGCACTCCTGCTCCTCTTGGCCCACAAACAGTACTCAAAAAGCATTTCTGGGGATAGGCTATCGACAAACATTCAATATAAGCTCACTGACTCCCACAGCTACCTGGACTACACTTCCTCCCATCCCACTTCCAGTAAGGACTCTATTCCATTCTCCCAGTTTCTTCGTCTCCATTGTATCTGTTCTGATGATGCCACCTTCCATAGTAGCACTTCCGATATCTCTTTTTCCTCAACCGAGGATTCCCCTCTTCCATGGTTGACAGGGCCCTCAACTGTATCTGTTCCATTTCCCGCACTTCTGCTCTCACCCCTTCCCCTCCCTCCCAGAACCACAATGGGCATTTTACAGCCCTCTTGACTGGAGCTGTGTCTGGCACCTGATTGGAATTTCAGCACTAAACTGTTTAGCCAAAGAATCAAAAGGATATTATAAGTAAATGCAAACTTTTTTTAAACTTCAAAACATGATGGCCCGGATTTTGCGGTTAGCGGTGAAGGAACGGCGCTTGCCGTTCAGTACGCTGACAGCTGCCCACTGTGTTTTCACGAGCTTTTGAGTGGAGACTTGCTCTCATTGGAGATCTGATCCAGTGCGGCACCCTCTATAGAGGATCTGTGACATGTGTGAACAGGGTAAGGAACAGCAAGACTCTTCAACCAATCAGATTGAAGAATCCTCACTGAGCCACGCAGTCTAAACCCAGAAGTATAAACCAGGGAGTATAAATTAGATTCAAATCATGTACAGAAAGCAAAATAAAGAGAGAGAATGAAAGATGGGATTAAGAGAGAGATGATAGAGACAGACAGTAAAAGTAAAAATTTATATATTTTTTAAATCTTCAATGCTAATTAAATTCTGAATGAATGAGACTCCAAACTTGTAAAATTACATTTACAGTGCCAAAGAGGTTGGCAGTAATTATGACTTACCATGCCATTAAAAATTCACTTACACCTGAAGGCACCAGCCCTAACATTTTGTGGTCTGTTTAGAGGGTAACTAGTGGCTAAGGACAACAAATTCACGCCCTTACATGGATTTCAATGCTGAGTCTCTCGGCGAGGTACTGGTATAGTGCAGCTTGTGGAGGAGCAGGGTAACTTGGACCGCAACCTCCGGATTTCTGCATTTAACTGCGTATGTACGACTCCGGGAGTTGCTGTCCGATTTACTCCATAATAACGGTGAGCGCTGTTTGCTTCACCATTACTCTCAATGGAAAATCCAAGCCACTTGCTTATTGAGCTGAAATTAACAGTAAATAAAACCTTTCTACAAAATTGAACTGCTGGAAATCTGAAATAAAAACAGAACATTTTTGAAATACACAGCAGGCCAGTAAACATCTGTAAAAAAAAAAGGGTTAATGTTTTGTGTGTGTAATCTTCCTCGGAACTGAAAGATACATAAGTCCTTTGTAGGATGGAATAGTGAAGTAGGAACCTATTAAATTATATAAAAATCACCTTATTGAGGCAACGAAAAGACATTAGAAGAATAAAATAATGTAGAAATAGCTAAGGTAACATTATAGAAAAAGCCCACAGAAGGAAAAAGTCAAAAAAGGGGGTGATTGGGAAAATAAAGATGCATGATATAGGAAGTGAAAACGGGAAGTGCTAGAAACACACACTAGCCCACCAGTCTAGAAAAGAGTAAAGAAAATTGCATCACCCTGGGATCAGAACCCCTTCCCCCTCACCAGAGCTCTGTGTGTGGTGAAATACTCACCTTACACTGCTAGTGCCCCCTACATCTTATATTTAATAATATTATATATAGAGAGAAAAAGAAGGGGAGAGCAGGAAAGAGGAGAAGGGTGAGGTTAAGGGAAGGAGGTAAAAGGTGAAGGAGGAGGATGAGGGAGGAAGGGGAGGGTGGGAGACTGGGTCAGAGATGGCTGTTTCTTCCCTTTATCGTAAGGACCTACAGCTTGTAGTATTACAGAATAACCCTGAAATAAAAACAGAAAATGCTGGAAATACTCAACAGGTCAGGCAGCATCTCTGGAGAGAGAAACAGAGTTAACGTTTCAAGTCGATGACCTCAAATCATAGAAGCATAGAATCACAGAACAGAACTGCACAGAAGGAGGCCATTTGGCCCATTGCATCTGTGCTGGCTCTTTTGAAGAGCAGTCCAATTAGTCCCACTCCCTGGCTCTTTTTTTCTCCTTCAAGTATTTATCAAATACCCTTATGAATCAGGCAGTGCATTCCAAATCCTAACCACTTGCTGCATAAAAAAGTTTCCCCTCATATCGCTTCTGGTTCTTTTGCCAGTCACCTTAAATCTGTACCCTCTGGTTATCGACCCTTCAACCATTGGAAACAGTTTCTCATTATCTAAACCCTTCATGATTTTAAACACCATTGTTAAATCTCCTCTTAGTTTTCTCTGTTCTAAGCACAACAACCCCATTCTCTCCAGTCTATCCACGTAACTGTAATCCCTCATCCTGGAACCATTCGAGTAAATCTCTTCTGTACCTTCTCTAAAGCCTCACGTCCTTCCTAAAGTGTGGTGCCCAGAATTGGGCCCAATACTCCAACTGGGGCCGAACTAGCGTTTTATATAGCTTTAGCAGATACTTTTTTCAGAACTGGAAGAAGTTACAGATTTAACAGTTTATAAGTGAGTATAGAGCTAAGGAAAGAAGGGGATGAGGGGGGAGGAAAGGAAAGAACAAAAGGGAAGATCTGTGATAGGGTGGAGGTCAGGACTCAGAAAATGTCAAAAGGTTGATGGTGCAAAGTAAAAGAGGGTGGTAATGCGACAAGTAAAGAAACAAAAGATAGGTCTAGAGGAGCTGTAAGTCGCAATGGCAAAACCATTACAAGCACCTGCTGTCCGAAAAAATGGAAGCAGTGGTATTGATCGGAAGTTATTGAAGTTATCAATGTTGAGTCCAGAAGGTTGTAAAGTAGTCTATTCTTTGCAAATATGTTTCTGATGTAATAGAAATAGCGCTAATGATAAACATACATTACTTTGTAGTTACTGAAGTAAAAGAGTTTAAAACTCTTAACAATAAATTTTATATAGTGTAGAAAGCAATATATCCAAAACTACATGCTGGGCAGCCTGTGTATTATTCTTTGTCATTTATAAATTGCCTTAATTGATTTCAGCAATATAAATCAAAATACTTTTTGGGTTTGAACATTAATTTATAGTTATAGCTCTTGGGAGAAGGGCCTGGACTCTCCTAGAACAGGCGAGCTGCCAAGAATGGAAAACAGGCAGAGAGCAGTGTGTTTAACTTCTGCCGAGGAGCTGCGGAAACCCTGTAAAAACAGTGTAAATGCCATTTACTTCCTTTTTCCAGCGTTTTCATGGCTTTTCTGCTAAAGTTATGGTGGATGAGCAGGAGAACCTCCATGGAAATATGTCAAAGTTCATTCCCTATATTTGCTGTATAAAATTAAAAGTTCAAAAAATAATTTGAAAATTAACTTACTTGAGAAGAAATATCACTTTGGGAAAAAAGGACAAGCTCGCAATATAGCTGTGAGAGAAAGTTCACTAAAACAAAAGCAAAATACTGCTGTTGCTAAGAATCTGAAATAAAAACAGAAAATGCTGGAAAACACCCAGCAGGTCAGGCAGCATCTGTGGAGAGAGAAACACAGAAACATAGAAGATAGGAGCAGGAGCAGGCCATTCGGCCCCTCGAGCTTGTTCCGCCATTTAATGAGATCATGGCTGATCATCCAAATTCAGTACCCTGTCCCTGCTTTCTCCCCATATCCCTTGATCCCTTGATCCCTTTAGCCTTAAGAAATATATCTAATTCCTTCTTGAATATATTTAATATAAGTTGGCCTCAACTGCCTTCTGTGGTAGAGAATTCCACAGGTTCACCACTCTCTGGGTGAAGAAATTCCTCCTCATCTCAGTTCTAAATGGCTTACCCCTTATCCTTAGACTGTGACCCCTGGTTCTGGACTCCCCCACCATCGGGAACATCCTTCCTGCATCTAGTCTGTCTAGTCCTGTTAGAATTTTATAAGTTTCAATGAGATCCCCTCTCATTCTTCTAAACTCTAGCGAATATAAGCCTAATCGACCCAATCTCTCTTCATACGTCATTCCTGCCATCCCAGGTATCAGTTTGGAGAATCTTTGCTGCACTCCCTCCATGGCAAGAACATCCTTCCTCAGATAAGGCGACCAAAACTGCACACAATACTCAAGATGTGGTCTCACCAAGGCCTTGTACAACTGCAGCAAGACATCCTTGCTCCTGTACTCGAATCCTCTCGCTATGAAGGCCAACATACCATTTGCCTTCTTAACCACCTTCTGCACCTGCATGCTTACCTTCAGCGACTGGTGCACAAGGACACCCAGGTCTCGTTGCACTTCCCCTTTTCCCAATCTATTGCCGTTCAGATAATAATCTGTCTTCCAGTTTTTGCCATCAAAGTGGATAACCTCGCATTTATCCACATTATACTGCATCTGCCATGCATCTGCCCAATCACCCAACCTGTCCAAATCATACTGGAGTTTCTCTGCATCCTCCTCACAGCACACAGGCCCACCCAGCTTTGTGTCATCTGCAAACTTGGAGATGTTACATCTAGTTCCCTCATCTAGATCATTAATATATATTGTGAATAGCTGAGGTCCTCGCACCGATCCCTGCGGTACCCCACTAGTCACTGCCTGCCACTCGGAAAAAGACCCGTTTATTCCAACTCTTTGCTTCCTGTCTGCCAACCAGTTCTCTATCCAAGTCAATACCTTACCCCCAATCCCATGTGCTTTAACTTTGCACGCCAATCTCTTATGCGGGACCTTATCGAAAGCCTTCTGAAAGTCCAAATACACCACATCCACTGGTTCTCCCTTATCTATTCCACCAGTTATATCCTCAAAAAATTCCAGTAGATTAGTCAAGCATGATTTACCTTTTGTACATCCATGCTGACTTTGTCCGATCCTGTCACTGTTTTCCAAGTGCTCTGCTATAATATCTTTTATAATGCACTCTAGCATTTTCCCCACTACCGATGTCAGACTTACTGGTCTATAATTTCCCGTTTTCTCTCTACCATCTTTTTTAAGTAGTGGGGTTACATTAGCTACCCTCCAATCCATGGGAACTATTCCAGAGTCTATAGAATTTTGGAAGATGATCAGCAATGCATCTACTATTTCTAGGGCCACTTCCACAAGTACCCTAGGATGTAGATTATCTGGCCCTGGGGATTTATTGGCCTTCAATGCCATCAATTTCCCTAACACCATTTCCCTACAAATACTGATTTCATTCAATTCCTCCCTCTCATTAGACCCTATGTTCCCCGACATCTCTGGAAGGTTATTTGTGTCCTCCTTTGTGAAGACAGAATCAAAGTATGTATTTAATTTGTCTGCTATTTCTTTGTTCCCTATTATAAATTCCCTTGATTCTGACTGCAAGGGATCTATGCTTGATTTCACCAATCTTTTTCTCTTCACAAATCTATAGGAGCTTTTACTGTCAGTTTTTATGTTCCCTGCAAGCTTACTCTCATATTCTATTTCCCCCTCTTAATTAATCCCTTTGTCCTCCTTTGCTGAATCCTAAACTGCTCCCAGTCCCCAGGCTTGCTGCTTTTTCTGGCCAATTTATATGTCCTCTCCTTGGATCTTATGCTATCCCTAATTTCCCTTGTTAGCCATGGTTGAGTCACCTTTTTTGTTTTATTTTTATGCCAAACAGGGATGAACAAATTCTGTAGTTCATCCATGTGATCTTTAAATGTTTGCCATTGTCTATCCACTGTCAACCCTTTAAGTAACATTCCCCAATCCATCCTAGCCAACTCGCGCCTCATACCATTGTAGTTTCCTTTATTTAAATTCAGGACCCTAGTCTCTGAGTCAACTACTCCACTCTCCATCTTAATGAAGAATTCTACCATATTATGATCGCTCTTCCCCAAGGCGTCTCACACAACAACATTGCTAATTAATCCTTTCTCATTACATAATACCCAGTCTAAGATGTCCTGATCTCTGGTTGGTTCCTTGACATATTGGTCCAGGAAACCATCCTGTATGCACTCTAGGAATTCCTCCTCCACAGTATTGTTACTAATTTGGTTAGCCCAGTCTATATGTAGATTAAAGTCACCCATGATAACTGCTGTGCCCTTATTGCATGCGTCTCTAATTTCCCATTTAATGCCATCCCAAACCTCAGCATTATTGTTTGGGGGTCTGTATACAACTCCCACAAATGTTTTCTGCCCCTTGGTATTGCTCAGCTCTACCCGAAACAGAATTAACAGCCCCAAAATTAATCTGAAGGTGTTGGGGGTGGGGGGCGCAGGGGGGAGTGGTTGAAATTGCGTGGGCAAAACCCGGAGGTTAATTCAGTGGATCGGAATCTGTGATCGCAACTGAATTGAAGCAATAAATGTTGACTTCCAGGTTTCATGTCTCCAAGCTGCGGAACGAGGGTGATGCCCACCTGCATGATGCGATCTCAGCTGTATTTAAAGGGACAATGCAGAGATGAAAATTGGAGGTACTCGTGATGGATGGCTGATGAAAATCTAGTGGTGGTTTATATTTGGAGAGAAAGAATGGCCACAAAAAAAGGGAGGGGGAGGGACTATAACTAATTTAAAGTGTTGTGAACAGAGTATATGCATACATTCACCTAAAATATATGGTCTGCTATATATTGATTTGTCAAAACAAAACAAAAAACATAGAGGAAGGACAGCACCCAGATTATATGATGCATCACTGGAATTACTGCTGGGTGCAGTCAGGAGCAGGAAGGGCATCTTTTTCCCCAGCAATGGGAGGAAGAAACCTGCGGCTCTCACCAAGAAGGTGTGGTTAGAGGTAGCTGAGGAGGTTAGTAACAGGAGCGTTGTGCCCAGCTGTTGGATGCAATGTAGAAAGCGGTTTAATAATCTAACCAGGTCAGGAAAAGTAAGCACATTTACTGATTCACCTACATCCTGTGGTTTAACTCTGTCTTGCCAAGTGACTCCAGCACATCACCCCACACACCCACTCAACTTTCAGCAGCACCCATCCTTCACTTTCTATACACTTTCTCACCTCCCCATTTATCCATCCACCATTGCCACTCGCCCCAATCCTTATGCAATGTGTTGCATCTATCTCATTGTAACCCTTACTGAATGCACTGCATTCATCATGACCCTCACTCACTCACAGGTCAGTCTTTTTGTCCCTTTTAGGAGAAGAGAGTGGAAAACACAAGGGAGTGGACTGGAGTGGACCGCCACAAATATCCAGCTCTCAGATGCAGAAGAGGAGGCACTGCAGATAGTGGCACATCTGCGTCTCTCTCAGTTGGAGATGGAGAGACAGGGAGCTCACAGACAGCTAGTGACAGAATTACAAATACCTCTGACACATATATGCTGACTTTATTTCATAAATGACTGAACTATGAGAAGACTGAGTGTTATAAATCTCATCATCGTAAAGAAGCTACTCATGAAATAATGCTGGACGGCCAGCTGGTGGCGCCGTCCAAGGAGTATAAATACTCGGGCGTGGGCCCAGCTTGCCCAGGGACATTTTGTAAGACAGGAACTAGTGAAGTACAACTAGACCTCCATGTTCTGAAACAAGTTGATTAAAGCCTTGCTTTATGCTCAAACCAAGTGCGTAGTGAGTTTTATTACGTCACTGAGTATGGTGATTGTCAAGATTGCAACTTTGCCACAACTAAATCATATCCCTTTCTTTTGTCTTCCAGGGCCTTCACGTGTACAACAAGTGTTGCAGGACATGAGGACAATTCGTCAGAGGATGTCATTCATTCTGTGGGTGCACTGTCTCAGGACGTACAGCCATGCACCTGTGCAAATACTTGCACTTCACTAGGTCCACTTAGCCAGTTAGTTGGGCTTTCACCTGGTGATTCACACCTTTTGAGAGATGGCAGTGACAGCTGTGGTGAGTCTGTGTCAGAGGGTGCAATCTTCGCTGAGATCTGCTCAGTTGGACACAAATGCTGAATCCCGGGGGCTATCCTTGACATGCATCAGCAACTTAGCCACATACTGACTGATGTGCCACGCACTCTCTCCACAATAGCAGCGAGGAAGGAGGTGTCTAACTTGGCCTCGAGTGGATTAGTGGCGCAGAGAATTGTGAGAATGTCTGCCATGGAGAGAGTGGCTGCCTCTGTGGAGCTTCCATCATGGCTCTCAAATAAGACCACACAGTCCATGGCCATGGCCCTGCAGACGATGTTTGCCGCCTTAAATAGGATGATAGATACCATATCCGTGGCCTTAAAATACGTCACTGATCTCCGCCAAGCTGGTCTGCAGCAGAGTGGTAAAGAGAGATGTGGCACTGGCCCAGCTGACGGATGATGGCGAAAGGGGACATTGAAGTGGGAATTCCACTCAAAGTGCTCCCCCTTCTCACCCATTGCCCTCCCCTCAGCCAGTATCTGGCATGCTGGCTTTCCTCCCGATGGCTGTGTCTGTCCCTGCACAGGCCCAGGAGGAGCAGTCTTTGGTGGGGAACTCAGGGGCTCCAAAACCTCAAACCCGGCACTAAGCTCATGGTCTACAGGGCAGCAGTGATACCTGCCCTGCTGTATGCCTCAGAGACATGGACCATGTACAGCAGGCACCTCAAAGCACTGGAGAGGTACCACCAACGCTGCCTCCGCAAGATCCTGCAAATCCATTGGCAGGATAGGTGCGCCAACGTCAGTGTTCTTGCTCAGGCCAACATCCCCAGCATCGAAGCTCTGACCACGCTCAATCAGCTCCGATGGATGGGTCACATTGTCCGCATGCCCAATACGAGACTCCCAAAACAAGCGCTCTACTTGGAGCTCCAGCACAGCAAGAGAGCCCCAGGTGGGCAGAGGAAACGCTTCAAGGACACCCTCAAAGCCTCCTTGAAAAAGTGTAACATCCCCACCGACACCTGGGAATGCCTGGCCCAAGACCGCACAAAGTGGAGGAGAAGCATCCGGGAAGGCGCCGAACACCTCGAGTCTCTTCACCGGGAGCAAGCGGAAGCCAAGCGCAGGCAGCGCAAGGAGCGCACATCAACCCAAGCACCCCACCCACTCGCCCCTTCAACCACCGTCTGCCCCACCTGTGACAGAGACTATAGGTCCTGCATTGGACTCATCAGTCACCTGCGAACTCATTTTTAATGTGGAAGCAAGTCATCCTCGGTTCTGAGGGACTGCCTAAGAAGAAGAGAAGATCCCATCCACCACCTTAAACATTCACTCCCTCCACCACCGGCGTACCGTGGCTGCAATGTGTACCATCTACAAGATGCACTGCAGCAACTCGCCAAGGCTTCTTCGACAGCTCCCCCCAACCCCGCAACCTCTTCCACCTAGAAGGCCAAGGGCAGCAGGCACATGGGAACACCATCACCTGCAAGTTCTCATCCAAGTCACACACCCATCCTGACTTGGAAATAATGCTGTTCCTTCATCATCGCTGGGTCAAAATCCTGGAACTCCCTCCCTAACAGCACTATGGGAGTACCTTCACCATAGGGACTGCAGTGGTTCAAGAAGGTAGCTCACCACCACCTTCTCAAGGGCAATTAGGGATGGGCAATAAATGCTGGCCTTGCCAGCAACGTCCACATCCCAGGAATGAATTTTTGAAAAAGGATAGAGAGGCGGAGAGGTTTTGGGAGTGAATTCCAGAGCTTTGGGCTTAGGTAGCTGAAGGCACAGCTGCCAGTGGCAGAGTGAAGAAAATCGGGGATATGTAAGAGGCCAGAATTGGAGGAGCTTATAGATTACGGAGGGTTGTAGGGCTGGAGGAGGTTACAGAGACAGGGAATGATGAGGCCATGGAGGAATTTGAAAAGGAGGAGAATTTTTAAATTGAGGCAATGCCGGATGTCAAAATTCTGGGATAAATATCATCTCACACTTGTATTTTATTCTAAGTCATTTCAGCTTGTCTAGATTTCCATCTCATTTATATTGAAATCCTGAAATTTGTCTTGGTGCTCTTTTTGTGGGGATGACATGTTGTTAATGTTTTCCCATATGAATACTTTGAGGAAGTAACCTTTCAGAATATTTAGTATCCTATGCTCATCATCAGTTATGAGCACACCTGCATCTTGCTTTAAGTACCATCTTCTGTTTTCTGTATTTTTTTAGTTATCTTGTAAGCTTGTACCATTTGCATAACAGAGAACTATTCCAAGTAATGACAAAAAGAGGAACATTTTGAAAGGACAGGGAAATTGGGAAAGGAGCGGCAGTGGCAATATTGATAAAAGACACAATTGCCGAGTAGAAAGCAGGGATTCCAGTCAGTGTGCTTGGGCAGTGGAAACATTATGGGTAGAGTTAAGAAACTGCAAAGATTGCAAGACTCTTGTAGGAGTTGTCTACAGATTTTCTGATAGTACTGATTTGTGGGGGATGTAAAAATACAGAGATCAGGGAAGCATGTAGCAAAAACAATTTGATTATAATGGGAGATTTTAATTTTCACATTGACTGGGAGAAGAAGAACAAGTAGTAAAGGCAACAAATTTCTAGATTGTATTCGGGACAGTTTTCTAGGACAATATGCTTTGGAACCGACAAGGGAACAGGCCATGCTACATTTGTAATGTGTAACGACAGAATTAGTTAACAATCTGACGGTAAGGGAGCATTTTGCAATTAGTGACCATAATATGATTGAATGTGATATTAGATTTGAGAGAAAGAAGGGAGAGTCACAAAGCAAGGTTTTAAATTTAAGTAAGACAAACATCGAAGGGATGAGAAATATATTGGCCTAGAAATTCAGTTTGCACAGTTTTGGGGCGCTAAAGTCGGGCGTTCGGTAAATTTAGCGCCCGCCGGAAACTGCAGGCAACCGCGCCGAAATTCAGTGGTTTTGGCCAAGAGTTTTGGCGAGCGCTGAAACCGGCGTTGCAATGCTCGGTTCCGGCGCTAAACCGGCGCTGCGGCCTGATAACGCCGATGCCGGGCGCAGCGCAGGTGCGGTCATGTGTTGCTTGACAGCAGACACCCTGACGCCGGCCTGCTCTTAAAGGGGGAAGGGTCAACTTTGACTGCTGCCACGCCCTGCACACTGGAGCCCTGCTGCTAGGCCTCAACAGTGCTGGTGGGACAAAATAGCGCCAGAACAGATGGAGATGGCCCGTGAAAGAGCCCAGCGCTTCTCAGACCATGCACTGAGGGTGCTGATTGATGCTGTCCAGGAGAGAAGACCCATCTTGTGCCCGGACAATGGCAGGAAGGCTCCCAGGAGAGAGTTCAGGAAAGCCTGGAGGAGCATCGGACGCAGGGTCTCCTCAAACTCAGATGTGCCCAGGACTGCGGACCAGTGCCGCAAAAAGTTCAATGACCTCTGTCGGCTGGTGAAGGTGAGTACCCTTTCCACTGTCCTCCTCATCCTTGCATGTGAGCCTCACACTATGGGCAAAGGGACCTCAAAGGCATAATGGGCAGCCCTCCTCACGCAGCAATGCCACTGGCATGATCATCAGCAGCACTTTCTGCACTGACCACACTGGCCAGGCTATTCCACCATGGGAGGCAGTACACACAGCAACAGGGCACCACACTGTACTTAGAGTCCATCCTTTCTCTTGCAGGCCAAGCTGGCAAGAAATGCGCGCAGCCGGCTGGAGACCGGTGGTGGACGGCCCCACTACCAGGCTCTAAGTGCTCTGGAGGAGAGCGTCGCTGGACTCCTGCGTCCCCGGGTGACTGGCCCTGTAGCCATCGGGGATGCCGACCCTGTGCTGGAAGCCACTGGTAAGGAGATGACCGCTTGCAGCTCTCTCGTTGCCCTAGTGCTTCCGATCTAAATCCTTTCCCACTGACGGACAAATGCGCATAATGCCACCGCTCAGGCGTCCCTCGCTGACGCCCTGTCCTCACTTTAAAGCTACTCTTGTGCCTTCCTGCTTTCAGCTGCTGAGGAGGAGGTGCTCCCTGAGGCGCCGGGTGCCAGGCCCTTGGAGGAGGAGGACGTCCAGGACGAGGAGGAAGCCGGGCCATCGGGCGAGCCCTCAGCCGTGCCAGGGGATGGCAATGAAGGGGGGACACCTGGCATGCAGGAGAGCCAGGGGGAGGTGTTGCAGGGGAGGGCAGATCCTGCTTGCAGTGGGGTCCAGGCAGGCGGCAGGGGTCGGCCAGCTCGGCCGGCTTCTCCCCAGCTGCAGAGTCCTCTCTCCAGTCCGGAGAGTGGCCTCGGCCTGGAGGTGCGCCTCCTGCAAGAGATCTCGGTGGCGTCTGACCGGTGCCACCATGAGTTCATGGGGGTTGTGCAGCAGATGCCGCACGCCATCGAGTCCCTGGCTCAGAGTGTGGCAGCATTCGGCCAATCACAGGCCAGGGGGGTGGAGCAACTGGCCGCAGCGCACGCCAGGGGGGTCGAACTACTCGCGGCACTGCAGGAGGAGAGTCGCCAGAGAGGTGGTTCCCTCGAAACACTGTCACAGCAGCTGGAGGCACATACCCGGGCAGTGCGGTCACTGACTTCTGCCACACTCACTTTGACGCAGAGGCGTCGCACCCGCACCCGCCGCCCTGCTGCAACACAGCGGCCTGGCCTCCAGCACATAGCTGCGCCAGCTGAACTGCCAGGCCGGACGACTGCCACTGTGTCTGCTGAGCCTCACGCGCCTGGCAGCAGCCAGCTTGCCCCCCTTGGAGCATCCGACACTGCCACTCCCCCAGCCAGGGTGCGAGGAGCTGCTGCTGCCACTGATGCTGGCCAGCCACAGCCGAACCAGTCAGCAGCCGGCCCCTCCCGGGACGTGCGTCGTGTTGGCCGACCCCCAAGGCCATCTGTCGCGACGCATGGGGGCCCTCATGAGCCTTCCCCCAGCCTTCAGGCTGCCACAGGGCCCACGTTGAGGTGGAGCAGTAGGCCGGGCAGGGGCCGGGGAAGGCTCTCTAAGGACTCACCCTCTCGGCACAGCCGCTAGAGTGTGGTCTCTGCGGCATTGTATATATGGGGGGGATTGTGTTTTGGGGCCTGATTTTTGTGGATGGCCGAAATTGAAGGCATTTTGTGTTTTTATGGGGGTCTTTCTGTTGGCGAGGGGGGCCCTTTTTTTGTTACGGCCAATGTTGAAGGCCATGTGGATGGCCAACTTTTGTTAGTCCTCCCCAGGTTGGGGGAGTGACATATGTTTGTGACTGTTTTTTGGGTGTGTTCTGTGTTTTTGAGTTTCATGTGGGAAGGGGCCTCAGTTTGTTAAATAAAGGTTTTTATTTATTCAGCTTGTCCAGGTGTCATGTTTCAAGTGTTTGCTGCGTTAACCGGCTTCCGGCTTCCGGAGCGGCTGCCTTCAGGTGCGCTCATTACCACAGGCCATTCCCTCACAGCGGGCCTAGAAGTGTCGAGCAATAAGCCCCCGGCGTACGGCCCTTGGGCCTTCTGGCCCCCTCCTGGCCTGCTCCTCCTCCTCCTCCCCCTCCTCCTCCTGATGGTCCTCCTGCTCGTCCTCCTCAGGTGGTGGTGCAATGTCAGGTGGCAGTGCCTGCGTCCGGCGGATAGCCAGGTTGTGCAGCATGCAGCACACGACGACGAACTGGGACACTCTATCCGGCGAATACTGTAGAGAGCCGCCGGAGCGATCCAGGCAGCGGAAGCGTTGCTTGAGGACGCCTATGGTTTGCTCTATGACGTTCCTTGTTGCTTGATGGCTTTCGTTGTATGAGTCCTCCGCTGGGGTCCTGGGCGCGCGGAGCGGGGTCATGAGCCATGTGCACAAAGGGTAGCCCTTGTCCCCGATAAGCCATCCCCTTGGTGGAGGCTGTGCCTGGAACATGTCAGCCACAGTAGTCTGGCGCAGGATAAAAGCATCGTGGCTGCTTCCTGGGAAGAGGGCATTTACAGCTAGGATGCGCTGCCTGTGGTCACACACCAGCTGCACATTGAGGGAATGGTAGCCCTTGCGGTTGCGGTAAACCTCGGGATTGTCTATAGGTGCCCGCATAGCCACATGCGTGCAGTCAATGGCGCCCTGCACCATGGGGAAGCCCGCGATCCTGCCAAATCCCACTGCACGCTGCTGCTGCCTCTGTTGGGTCATGGGGAAGGAGATGAACTGGTGTCTCCTCGCGAACAGTGCATCGGTGACCTGCCGGATGCAGCGATGTACGGCGAACTGGGAGATGTTCGCGATGTCCCCAGCAGCGGCTTGGAACGAGCCGCTTGCATAAAAGCTGAGAGCCACCGTGACCTTCACTTCCACCGAGAGAGACGTCCTGGACATGAGCTGTGGCTGCAAATCTGCATGAAGCAGCTGGCAGATCTCTCCAACCACCTCCCTTCTGAAGCGCAGCCTCTTTACACAAAGTGCCGCAGACATGGTGACATAGGACACCTGCTGCCGGTATTGCCTGGGTGCGTAAGGCCTACGTTGGCGACGCCTGATGGCCCTTCTGTGTCTACGCATGGCTGGCCGTCTCTCACAGCGTCTGTGAGCCCTCCGCACATAATGCTGCAACTCAATGTTGGCCCCCCATGCAGCCCCCATAATCAAGGTCGCAACAGTGAAATCAGCAAGAGTCAAATGTCAAAGCACTGGCCAGAAGCCAGAAAGACCTCTCCTATCTTGTCCCAAATCTGGAATATCTGTCCCTTGGTCTCTGTGTAGAAATCCAAAGCAGTGAAGTCATTGCAGCAAAATGGCTGGGCTTTATAGGTCAGTGGAGGTGCCCTTTAATTTGCGCTCCCCGAGGCCCACAGGGCCTCTGCAACGTTCCATTTTACAATTCCTAATAGCGCCACGCCCACATTGGGCGGGCGCCACTCAATTTCCGGGTTGGGGCGCTAAAACAGCGTTGCGCGAGGATATGACGTCATAAGCTGCGCGCGCACCCGAGCGGGCGCTAACACTTTGTGCCGGCGCTAAATCTCAAATGAATTTGGGCGTCGGCGCAGATCGGTCTGCATTCCGGCGCTAAGGCTTTATCGACGGAAATATAGCCCTTTTTTGGCGTTAGCGCCTGGCGCAGCCAACTGAATTTCTAGGCCATTGTCTGCAGTAAACTGTGCTGAACTGGGTAAATCTGCAAACAAACAATGGGAAGTATTCAAGGAATTATTTGGTACAATACAAAACCAGTACATTACCCCTAAAAGGTAAATGCTCCACTTGTATGGTAACAAATGAGTTAAGCTACAATATCAAGCTAAAAGAAAAGGCTTACACAAATGAAAGGAAATGTGGAAATCTAAAATAAAGTCCTATGGCCAAGACCACTGGTTTAAGATGACACTATGTGGGAAATCAGGGACACTTCCTGTGTCCCTGACAACCATGTGTGCGGGAAGTGTATCCAGCTGCAGCTACTGACAGACCGCATTGCGGCGCTGGAGCTGCGAGTGGATACATACTGGAGAATTCGCGATGCTGAGGATGTCGTGGATAGCACGTTTAGGGAGTTGGTCACACCGCAGGTAAAGGCTGCACAGGCAAGAAGAGAATGGGTGACCACCAGGCAGAGTAGCAGGCGCAGGCAGGAAGTGCAGGTGTCCCCTGTGACCATACACCTCTCAAACAGATATACCGCTTTGGATATTGGTGAGGAGATGGCTTATCAGGGAAGGCAGCAGCAGCCAACTTCCTGGCACCATGGGTGGTTCTGCTGCACAGGACGGGAGGAAAAAGAGTGGGAGAGCTGTAGTGATAGGGGATTCTATTGTAAGGGGAATAGATAGGCATTTCTGCGGCCGCAAACGAGACTCCAGGATGGTATGTTGCCCCCCTGGTGCAAGGGTCAAGGATGTCTCGGGGCGGCTACAGAGCATTTTGGAAGGGGAGGGTGAACAGCCAGTTGTCGTGGTGCATATAGGTACCAACAATATAGGTAAAAACCGGGTTGAGGTCCTAAAAGCTGAATATAGGGAGTTAGGAGGTAAATTAAAAAATAGGACCTCAAAGGTAGTAATTTCAGGATTGCTACCAGTGCCGTGTGCTCGTCAGGGTAGAAATGGAAGGATATTTCAGATGAATACGTGGCTAGAGGAATGGTGCAAGGGGGAGGGATTCAAATTCCTGGGACATTGGAATCGGTTCTGGGGGAGGTGGGACCAGTACAAAACTGATGGTTTGCACCTGGGCAGGACTGGGACCGATGTCCTAGGGGGAGTGTTTGCTAGTGCTGTGGGGGAGGGTTTAAACTAAAATGGCAGGGGGTTGGGAACCTGTGCAGGGAGACAGAGGAAAGGGAAACAAGGATAGAAGCAAAAGACAGGAAGGAGAAAAGCAAAAGTGGCAGTCAGAGTAATCAAGGGTTTAAATCTAACATGGCCACAGTAAATAATAATTCTAAAAGGTCTAAGAGTGTTAAAAAAACAAGCCTGAAGGCTTTGTGTCTTAATGCGAGGAGCATTCGTAATAAGGTGGATGAATTAGCTGCGCAAATAGATGTAAACAGATATGATATGATTGGGATTACGGAAACATGGCTCCAGGGTTACCAGGACTGGGAACTCAACATCCAGGGGTATTCAATATTCAGGAAAGACAGGCAAAAAGGAAAAGGAGGTGGGCTAGCATTGCTGGTTAAGGAGGAGATTAACACAATTGTAAGGAAGGATATTAGCTCTGATGATGTAGAATCTGTTTGGGTAGAGCTGAGAAATACCAAGGGACAGAAAACGTTAGTGGGAGTTGTATACAGACCCCCAAACAGTAATGCGGAGGTTGAGGATAGCATTAAATGGGAAATTAGAGATGCGTGCAATAGGGGCACAGCAGTTATCATGGGCGACTTTAATCTACATATAGATTGGGCTAACCAAATTAGTAACAATACTGTGGAGGAGGAATTCCTGGAGTGTATACGGGATGGTTTGCTGGACCAATATGTCGAGGAACCAACTAGAGATCAGGCCATCTTCTTAGACTGGGTATTATGTAATGAGAAAGGATTAATTAGCAATCTTGTTGTGCGAGGCTCCTTGGGGCGGAGCGATCATAATATGATAGAATTCCTCATTAAGATGGAGAGTGAAGTATTTGACTCAGAGATTAGGGTCCTGAATTTAAATAAAGGAAACTACGATGGTATGAGGTGCGAGTTGGGTAGGATTGATTGGGGAATGTTACTCAAAGGGTTGATGGTGGATAAGCAATGGCAAACATTTGAAGATCGCATGGATGAACTACAGAATTTGTCCATCCCTGTTTGGCATAAAAATAAAACAAAAAAGGTGAATCAACCGTGGCTAACAAGCGAAATTAGGGATAGCATAAGATCCAAGGAGAGGACATATAAATTGGCCAGAAAAAGCAGTAAACCTGAGGATTGGGAGCAGTTTAGGATTCAACAAAGGAGGACAAAGGGATTAATTAAGAGGGGGAAAATAGAGTATGAGAGTAAGCTTTCAGGGAACATAAAAACTGACTGTAAAAGCTTCTATAGATATGTGAAGAGAAAAAGATTGGTGAAGTCAAGCGTAGGTCCCTTGCAGTCAGAATCAGGGGAATTTATAATGGGGCACAAAGAAATGGCTGACCAATTGAAATGGTGATAGGGAAATTGATGGGATTGAAGGCCGATAATCCCCAGGGCCTGATAATCTACATCCTAGGGTACTTAAGGAAGTGGCCCTAGAAATAGTAGATGCTTTGCTGGTCATCTTCCAAAATTCTATAGACTCTGGAACAGTTCCCATGGATTGGAGGGTAGCTAATGTTATCCCACTATTCAAAAAAGGTGGTAGAGAGAAAACGGGGAATTATAGATTGGTAAGCCTGACATCGGTAGTGGGGAAAATGCTAGAGTCCATTATAAAAGTTGTAATAGGTTTATAAATCTTCCTGGTTGCTGTGGTGGTTCTGGGATTGCCATGTATGTGCAGTCGATGGCACTCTGTGCCTGTGGGAATCCAACCAGAGAGGTGAATCAGAGAGCCCACTCATTCTGGCTATTTTCATCGCAGGGAAAGATTATATAACTCCCAGCCCTGGTAAACAATTCAACCGTCTTATGCATTTATGTGCAATGGACTGCGATGTCTCTGGTAGTGCCCTGGAAGGAACCAGAGGCAAATAAATTGAGGGAGGTGGTGATTTTCACAGTCACTGGTAATGCATGTTCATCAGGTCCAGTAGGTAGCTGGTCTATTTCTTAGGAGGCTGCTGATGTCTTCCACCACCTGATGTGACAACCTCAGCCTGCAGAAGCACTGATCTTCCGAGAGGTCAAGGAAGCTGAGCCTTTGGCCTAGAAATTCAGTATAGCCACTTTTGGGGCGGTAAAGTCGGGCGGCCGCTAAAGTTTGCGCCCGGCGCAAAGTCGCACCCAATTCGCCGATATTCAGTCGCAACGCCCCAAGAGGTTGCTGCTGCGCTAAAACAGGCGATGCACGACTATCTTTAGGCGCTAATCCGGCGCTGCTGAGCGATACCACCGAGGCCGGGTGCAGCGCAGGTGCGGCGAGTTTTTGATTGACGGCAGACACTCTGGCGCCGGTCAGCTCTTAAAGGGGGAGGGTCGATTTGTTTGCCTGCCACGCCCTGCACACTGCAGCCCTCAACCTAGGCCTGACCACTTCAGCTTCATCTGTACAACGCCCAGGACTATGGAGAAGGCCAGGGAGAGAGCGCAGCGCTTCAGCGACGGTGACCTAAGGGTGCTGGTTGGCGGAGTGGAGCGCAGGCGCCATGTTCTGTACCCAGAAGGTGGCAAGAGGCCGCTGCCCAGCGCCTACCGGAAAGCCTGGAGGGAGGTGTCCAACAGGGTCTCTTCCAACAGCGTGGTTGCCAGGACTGCTGCGCAATGCCGCAAGAAGTTCAACGACCTCACTCGGGTTGTCAGGGTGAGTACCTTTTCCAGTGTCCTCCTCATCCTTGCATGTGCACCTCACATTATGGGCAAAGGGACCTGAAAGCCCTAATGGCCAGCCCTCATCCAGCAGCTATGGGACTGTCATGAAATCACTTGCACATTCAGCACTTTACACACTGTTCAAGCTATTCGACCATGGGAGGCAGTGCAGACAAGATCAGGGCTACACACTGTCCAAGCTATTCAACCATGGGAGGCAGTGCAGACAAGATCAGGGCTACACACTGTCCAAGCTATTCGACCATGGGAGGCAGTGCAGACAAGATCAGGGCTACACACTGAACAAGCTATTCGACCATGGGAGGCAGTGCAGACAAGATCAGGGCTACACACTGAACAAGCTATTCGACCATGGGAGGCAGTGCAGACAAGATCAGGGCTACATACTGAACAAGCTATTCAACCATGGGAGGCAGTGCAGACAAGATCAGGGCTACACACTGAACAAGCTATTCGACCATGGGAGGCAGTGCAGACAAGATCAGGGCTACACACTGTACTTAGAGGCCGTCCTTTCTCTTGCAGGCCAAGGTTGCGTACAACCGGCGCAACCAAACTGAGACCGGGGGAGGCCGTCCTGACATCAAAGAGCTCTCCGACCTCGACCAGCGTGTGGAGCGCATTATGGGAGGCCGGCTGATTGGCCCCGTCGCCACTGGAGATGCCGACCCTGTTCTGGGCACCAATGGTAAGGGCATCACGTTTTGGACCTCTCTCGTTCCACTTGCGCATCAGATCAGCATCCTTTGCCACTGTCCGACCAATGCGGTGAATGGCACCACTCATGCCTCCCTCGCTGCTGCCCTGTCCTCACTCTAAAGCTACTCTTGTGCCTTCCTGCTTTCAGATGGTGAATCGCCAGGTGAGGAGGCGGGCCCTCAAGCTGCCACTGTCAGCCCTTCAGAAGACGAGGAGGAGGAAAAGGAAGCCGGCCCATCAGTGCCACCCTCAGCCGCGCCAGCCGATGCCGATGTAGGGGGCATGTCTTCCCTGGAGGGGAGCCGGGGGGAAGGGTCGGAGGAGAGCGAAGCTCCGGGGCCCAGCGGCCTGCAGCAATGCGGGAGGGGTGGGGAAGGTCGGCGGACTTCTCCCCAGAGGGTGAGTGCGGCCTCCAGTCCTGCGACGGTCAGCGCAGAGGAGGTGCGCCTCCTAGAGGAAATGGCCGTCCAGGCTGAGCGCAGGCACACTGAGCTCATGGCTGCAGTGGCACGGATGCCTGACTCCATCGAGTCACTGGCAAGGAGTGTGCAGGAATTCGGGTCAGCACAGGCCAGGAGTCTGCAACAATTCAGTGCAGCACAGGCCAGGAGTCTGGAACAATTCAATGCAGCACAGGCCAGGAGTGTGCAGGACATCAATGCAGCACAGGCCAGGGGTCTGCAGGACATCGCGGCAGCACAGGCCACGAGTCTGCAGGACTTCACGGCAGCACAGTCGGCTTCTAGCCAAGTGCTCAGTCGTGCCGTCCATTCACTGGCTGGTGTATTGTGGACACAGACCAGGGCCACACGGGCACTAACTGCTGCCACCCTCGCTGGATCAGCCAGGCCTCGCCAGGGCACTCGCCGCGCAGCAGCAGCCCAGCAATCTGTTCTTCAGCTGGTTGCTGCGCATGCTGCACTGCTGGCCCGTGCGAGTGCCAATGTGTCAGGCGACCAGCGAGCACCTGCGATCTGCCAGGTTGCCACCATTCCTACAGCCGACGCTGCCACTCTGCCATTGCAGCTGCCACGAGCTGCTGGACAGACTGCTGCCGCCCAGCCACAGTTGGAGCAGTCAGCAGCCGGCCACTCCAAGGCCAGAGCTGGTGCAGGCCGACCCCCAAGGGCATCTGCCGTCTCGCCATCTGCCCCTCAGCAGCCTTCCCCCAGCCTTGCTGCAGCCACTGGGCTCCCATTGAGGAGGAGCAGCAGGGCGGGCAGGGGCCAGGCAAGGATGCGCAAGGCATCGCCCTCGCAGGGCAAAAAGTAGAGGTATGCACAAATGCCTGGTGCTTGTTGGAAGGCCGACACTTGTGCAGTTGTTTGGGTGTAAGGCCGAGACTGGTGTCTATCTTTATTTGTGTAAGGCCGAGACTGGTGTCTATCTTTATTTGTGTAAGGCCGAGACTGGTGTCTATCTTTATTTGTGTAAGGCCGAGACTGGTGTCTATCTTTATTTGTGTAAGGCCGAGACTGGTGCCTATCTTTATTTGTGTAAGGCCGAGACTGGTGTTTATCTTTATTTGTGTAAGGCCGAGACTGGTCTATATCTTTATTTGTGTAAGGCCGAGACTGGTGTCTTTCTTTCTTTTTGTAAGGCCGAGACTGGTATTTTTGTGTTTTTGGAGGGGGCTTCTCCACATGAGCATGTAATGTGGGAAGGGCAGAGGTTTTCAATAAATTTTTGTTGTTAAATTGCAGTGTGCATGGTTTTTTGGTTAAGTCCTGGTTGCCCTGCCTGGCAGAGGGCTTGTGGAGTGGCTACATTCATCTGCTGACATTGGCACAAGCCAGTCCCTGAGAGGGGGCCTAGAACCGACGTTCAATAAGCCGGCGACGGGTGGCCCTTGCACTTTGTGCCTCCCTCCTGTGCTGGTCCTCCTCCTCCTCCTCCTCCTCAGGTGGTCCTCCAATGTGTGGTGGCAGTGGCTGAGTCCTGCGGATAGCCAGGTTGTGCAGCATGCAGCAAACGACGATGAAATGGGAGACTCGCTCCGGCGAATACTGCAGTGCTCCCCCGGAACGATCGAGACAGCGGAACCGTTGCTTCAGGACGCCGATTGTTTGTTCGATGATGTTCCTGGTCGATTGATGGCTCTCATTGTATCGCTCTTCAGCAGGGGTGCTGGGCGCACGGAGCGGGGTCATCAGCCAGGCACACAAAGGATAGCCTTTGTCCCCGATAATCCATCCTCGTGGGTGAGGCTGGGCCTGGAACATGTCTGCCACAGAAGTCTGTCGGAGGATGAAGGCATCGTGGCTGCTGCCTGGAAAGCGGGCATTGACAGCTAGGATGAGCTGCCTGTGGTCACACACCAGCTGTACGTTCAGCGAATGGTAGCCCTTCCGGTTGCGGTAATCCTCGGCATTCTCCGGAGGTGCCCGCAAAGCCACATGCGTACAGTCAATGGCGCCCTGCACCATGGGGAAGCCCGCGAATGCTGCAAAGCCCATTGCACGCTGTTG
This sequence comes from Somniosus microcephalus, assembly GCF_052327205.1. Taxonomy (NCBI): domain Eukaryota; kingdom Metazoa; phylum Chordata; class Chondrichthyes; order Squaliformes; family Somniosidae; genus Somniosus; species Somniosus microcephalus. Next base: position 134,039,298 of record NC_140993.1, read on the forward strand.
CTGCTTGGCAAGGGCCATGGAGAAGGAGATGAACTGACGTCTCCTTTTGAAAAGGGCATTGGTCACCTGGCGGATGCAGCAATGCACGGCGAACTGGGAGATGTTGGCAATGTCGCCAGTAGCGGCTTGGAAGGAGCCGGTGGCATAAAGGTTGAGAGCCACCGTCACCTTCACTGCCACCGACAGAGACGCCCTGCACCTCAGCTGTGGCTGCAGATCACCGGCAAGCAGCTGGCAGATCTTTGTGACGACGTCCCTTCTGAATCGCAGCCTCCGAACACACTGCTCCTCAGACATCTGGAGATAGGAGAACTGCTGGCGGTATACCCTGGGTGGGTAAGGCCTCCTTTCCCGACGCCTGTTGCCCCCTCTCCGTCTAGCCAGGGCTGCCACTCTCTCACGGCGTCTGTGAGCCCTTTGGATGTAATTGAGAAAGCCAGCGTTGACACCCATTGCAGCCCCCATAATATGCTGGCAAACAATGAGATGTCAATGAAGGCAAAAACTTTTTGAAAGCTGTGGCCTGAAGCCAGAAGTACCTGTCCGAGTGTTGGGCCAAAGCAGAAAGCTATCTACCTTGGTCTCTCTCCAAAGATCCGTTTCGCAAGAAGGTGTGCTGCAAAATGGCAGCGTTTTATATTGCAGGATGAGTGCCCTTTAATTTGCGCCCCCCGCGCCCCGCATCGGCTGAGCACCGTTCCACTTCACAGTCGTTAGGGGCGCCAGGCGCACAATGGGGCGGCGTGACTGAAGTTCCGGTTGGGGGCGCACAAAGGGCGTTGCACGAGGAAATGACGTCATGATCTGCGTGCGCAGCTGAGCGCGCGCAAAGACTTTGCGCCACCGCTAAATCTCTAGTGAAGTTGGGGCGAGGCGCAGTTCGCGCTTCGCCCGGGCGCAAGCCGCCTCGCGCACGGAATCTACACCTCCTAAGGCGCTAACGGCTGGCGCAACCTGATGTGCCTCAATAATTCCGAGACTCGAAGTTAGCAGAACAAGAACAAGGCTTTTATTAACTTAGAAAGTAACACGTAAGAGAGAGAGATGTCTTCCTTCTGGAGACTGAGGCCAGACTGAAGCTAGCTTACAAACGGGGTCAGGTATGGGCAGAGCCCTACACACAGCACATTCCAGCACATTCCAGTATACAATACAGCACATTCCAGTACACAATACAATGAGGTCTGGGGGAAGGGAAATGACACTGAAACCGATCTCAGTCACAGGCAGTGGTGAATGGAATATTTCATCACATTCACCCCTTCTATAGATTTAGTCTGTTCGGGGGTTTGATAGTCCTCTGCGACCGACGTGGCTGTTGCGGTGCCGCGGGTGTCGGCTGGGTGTCCCCGGTAGCCTCCTGGGTCTCTGCCGGGGGTGCCGCCAGGGTTGTTGGAGGGGTAGTTGGTGGGGGTGCCGTTGGTCGGTGTTCTTCCGGGGGTGATGAAAGAGTAGTGGGTGGGTAAGAGTTGCTGTGATCGTCGTTGCCGCTATTGCCGTGGTTGTTGTCGATGCCGGCTGGGGCGACGTCTTTTATGGACACGGTGTTCTCCCTTCCGTCGGCGTGCCGGACATATGCGTATTGGGGGTTGGCGTGGAGTAGGTGTACTGGCTCCACGAGAGGGTCCGTCTTGTGGCCCCTCACATGCCTTCGCACGAGTACCGGACCTGGGGTGGAGAGCCATGATGGCATGGATACGCCTGAGGTGGATTTCCGGGGAAAGACAAACATTCGTTCATGAGGCGTGGTATTAGTGGCCGTACACAATAGCGACCGTATCGAATGGAGCACATCCGAGAGGACTTCCTGCCAGCGGGAGATAGGAAGGCCCTTGGTCCTTAGAGCTAGAGTGACTGCTTTCCATACTGTCCCGTTCTCTCGCTCCACTTGGCCGTTACCCCGGGGGTTGTAGCTGGTGGTACGGCTCGTGGCGATCCCCTTGGACAGCATGTACTGGCGTAGCTCTTCACTCATGAAGGACGCCCCCCTATCCGTATGGATGTAGCTCGGCGTACCGAACAGGCAGAACAGGCTGTTGAGGCATTTAATGACCGTGGCGCTGGTCATGTCTGGGCAGGGGAAGGCGAATGGGAACCGGGAGTATTCGTCCACAATGTTCAGGAAGTAAACATTGCGGTCGGCGGACGGGAGGGGGCCCTTGAAAACTAAGCTGAGCCGCTCAAAGGGCCGTGTAGCTTTGATTAAGTGGGCTCTATCTGGGTGGTAGAACCGAGGCTTGCACTCAGCGCAAGTGCGGCAGTTCCTGGTCAGAGACCGAACTTCCTCAATCGAGTAGGGTAAGTTACGGGACTTTATGAAGTGGAACAGCCGCGTGACCCCTGGGTGGCAGAGGTCGTTGTGGAGGGTCTGTAGCCGATCCCCGGTGGCGCTGGCACACATCCCTCGTGAGAGGGCGTCAGGGGATTCGTTAAGGGCCCCTGGCCGGTAAATGATGTCGTACTCGAAGGTGGAGAGCTCGATCCACCACCTAAGAATCTTATCATTTTTAATCTTCCCCCTCTGTTTATTATTGAACATAAACGCTACCGACCGCTGGTCGGTAAGTAGGGTGAAGCGTTTGCCGGCTAGGTAGTGGCGCCAGTGGCGCACTGCCTCCACGATGGCTTGGGCCTCCTTTTCCACGGAGGAGTGTCTGATCTCGGGCCCTTGGAGGGTCCTCGAGAAGAAAGCTACGGGCCGCCCCGCCTGGTTGAGGGTGGCCGCCAAGGCGAAGTCAGACGCATCACTTTCCACTTGAAATGGAGTGTTCTCGTCCACTGCCTGTAGCGTGGCCCGCTCAATATCCTGCTTAATGCTTTTGAAGGCGGCGTGGGCCTCAGCAGAGAGCGGGAAAGAGGATGCTTTCAAGAGGGGGCGGGCTTTGTCGGAGTAGTTGGGGACCCATTGGGAATGATAAGAAAATAACCCCAGGCACCTTTTCAGGGCTTTGGGAGTGTTGGGCAGGGGCAGCTCCCGTAGGGGGCGCAATCGGTCGGGGTCTGGCCCGATTTCCCCATTCTCCACCACGCTGCCTAGTATGCAGAGGCGCGTGGTGTTGTAAACGCACGTGTCCTCGTTGTAGGTGAGGTTGAGTTTTTGTGCGTTTTTCAGGAACCTCTCGAGGTTCGAGTCGTGATCCTGCTGGTTGTGACCGCAGATGGTGACGTTGTCGAGGTAGGGGAAGGTTGCCTGCAAGTGGTGGTCATCGACCATGCGGTCCATCTCCCTCTGGAAGACCGAGACCCCATTCGTCACCCCAAAGGGGACTCTGAGGAATTGGTAGAGGCGTCCGTTCGCCTCGAAGGCGGTGTACGGGCGGTCCTCTGGTCTGATAGGGAGTTGGTGGTACGCTGACTTGAGGTCGATGGTGGAGAACACCCGGTATTGGGCGATTTGGTTCACCATTTCTGATATGCGGGGTAGCGGGTAGGCGTCTAGTAGGGTGTACCTGTTGATCGTTTGACTATAGTCGATCACCATCCGTTTCTTCTCGCTACCCCTTACCACTACCACTTGGGCGCGCCACAGGCTGTTGCTGCGTTCAATAATGTGCTCTTTCAGGAGCCTGTCTACCTCGGTCGCAATAAACCGCCTGTCCTCCCAGCTGTACCTCCTGCTTTTGGTCGCTATTGGCCGGCAGTTAGGGGTAAGGTTCGCGAATAGCGAAAGCGGCTTTACCTTCAGGGTAGCCAGACCGCACACTGTGAGGGGCGGCTGGGACCCACCGTACTTGAGCGTGATGCTTTGGTGGTTGCACTGGAAATCCAGGCCCAAGATCACGCTCGCACATAGGTTCTTCATGATTAATACTTTAAAATTATCATATACAGTTCCGTTAATGCACAATTGTACCGTGCAGTAACCCAGAATGGTCGATGTCTGGGTTTTATCAGCCATAGAGATGGTACCCTGAGTAGGGACCACCTTTAGGGAGAGTTGTTGTGCCAGTTCTGGGTGGATAAAGCTCTCCATGCTTCCACTGTCAATTAAGCATTTAACCCGGCACCCGTTTACCTCGATGTCCACCATTGATCTGGATAGCGGGTGCGGCCTGGTCTGGTCCACTGTGACCGATGCCACTGTAGGGCCCTGATCGATACAAGATGGCGTCCACGCTGTCTGCTCACAAGATGGCGGACCCCACGAGGTCGGGCAAGATGGCGTCCAAGATGGCCGCTCCCATGGCGCACACGCGGCGGTGGCGGGTTTTCCGGCGGTTGGTTTTCCAGCGGGGTTCCCTCTGCACACCTTCCCGAAGTGCCCCTTCTTACCGCACTTAAAGCAGGTGGTGCCTTTCGCCGGGCACAGGTTTCTGGTGTGCTTTGGCTGCCCGCAGAAGTAGCAGTTGGGTCCCTGACGCATCGCGGCTGTCGTAGGGCTTCTGGGGGGAGAGCGGGGCCCAGCCGGTGTCGGGCTGTCGGGCGGGGAAGATGCCTTCCAAGATGGCGGCGCCCTCGGTGCACACGTGGCGGCGTGGACGGCGCGGGCTGAAGAGTAGGCGTCCGAGTTTCTCTGGGCCACATCCAGGGATCGCGCGGTGTCCGCAGCCTGTTTCAGGTCCAACCCCGTTTTTTCCAGCAGTCTTTGCCGGATGTAAGTGGAGCTGAGGCCTGTGATGAAGGCATCGCGAACAAGCTCGTCAGTGCACACTGCGGCTTTTACATCTCGGCACTTGCAGTCTTTGCCAAGCATTTTCAGGGTGCTTAGGAACTCCGCCACCGATTCCCCAGGTCGCTGTGCGCGGGTAGCGAGCAGGTGCCTAGCATACACCTCATTCGTAGGCTGCTGGTAATGTGCCCTTAAGATGTCGCAGGCGGCCAGGTACGTCTCGGCGTCTTGGATGAGGGGGTAAACGCGGTGGCTTACCCAATTCCGCAGAATTCCGAGTCTCATCCTCGCAGCGTCCGTAGCGTCTTTGACGGCTGCGGAATTGTCCAGGAAGAATTCCATACACTCAAACCAGTGTCCGAAGCGTGCTGATGCGTCCGGAGCATGTTGATCCAAATCCAAACGTTCGGGTTTCAGGAGTTGATCCATAGTGTTGAAAAATAAGTTAATAAAATTGATGTGCCTCAATAATTCCGAGACTGAGGCCAGACTGAAGCTAGCTTACAAACGGGGCCAGGTATGGGCGGAGCCCTACACACAGCACATTCCAGCACATTCCAGTATACAATACAGCACATTCCAGTACACAATACAATGAGGTCTGGGGGAAGGGAAATGACACTGAAACCGATCTCAGTCACAGGCAGTGGTGAATGGAATATTTCATCACTCAACCAACTGAATTTCTAGGCCTTTGTCTGTAAACCCTGTGACATGGGTAGTGCCTCCTGCAATCGCAGCCCCTCGCCTGTGCACCTCCCTCCTGTGCCTCTCTATTGTGCACCTCTCTCCTGCGCACCTCTCTCCTTGCACCTCCCTGCTGTGCACTTCCCTCCTGTGTCTCTCTCCTGTGCACCTCTGTCCTGTGCACCTCCCTCCTGTGCATCTTTCTCCTGTGCACATCCCTCCTGTGTAACTCCCTCCTGTGCACCTCCCAACAGTGCCTCTCTTTCCTGTGCACCTCTCTCCTGCTCACCACACTCCTGCGCACCTCCCTCCAATGCACCTCTGTCCTGTGCACCTCTCTCCTGTGCCCCTCTCTCCTCTGCACCTCTCATCAGCGCAAATCTCTCCTGTGCACCTCTCTCCTGTGCACATCTCTCCTGTGCCCCTCTCCTGAGCCCCTCTCTCCTGTGCCCCTCTCTCCTGTGCACCTCACTCCTGTGCCCTTCTCTCCTGTGCACCTCTCTCCTGTGCCCCTCCCTCCTGTGCACCTCTCTCCTGTGCCCCTCCCTCCTGTGCACCTCTCTCCTGTGCATCTCTCTCCTGTGTCCCTGCCTCCTGTGCACCCCTATCCTGCGAATCTCTCTCCTGTGCACCTCCCTCCGGTTCCCCTCCCTTCTGTGCCCCTCTCTCTTGCACACCTCTCTGCTGTGCACCTCTCTCCTGTGCACCTCCCTCCTGTGCCGATCTCCTGTGCCCCCTCTCCTGTGCCCCTCTCTCCTGTGCCCCTCTCTCCTGTGCCCGTCTCTTCTGTGCAGCTCACTCCTGTGCCCCTCTCTCCTGTGCACCTCCCTCCTGCGCCCCTCTGTCCTGTGCCCCTCCCTCCTGCGCACCTCCCTCCTGCGCACCTCTCCCTTCGCACCTCTCTCCTGTGCACCTCCCTCCTGTGCACCTCTCTCCTGTGCACCTCACATCTGTGCCCCTCTCCTCTGCAACTCTCTCCTGCGCACCTCTCTCCTGTGCACCTCTCTCCTGTGCACCTCTCTCCTGTGCACCTCTCTACTGTGCACCTCTCTCCTGTGCCCCTCTATTCTGCACACCTCTCTCCTGCGCACCTCTCTCCTGTGCAAGTCTCTCCTGTGCCGCTCCCTCCTGCACCTCTCTCTCCTGTGCACCTCCCTCCAGTGCTCCTCTGTCCAGTGCCCCTCTCTCCTTTGTCACTCTCTCCTGTGTGCCCTCCCCTGTGCCCCTCTCTCCTGTTCACCTCCCTCCTGTGCCCATCCCTCCTGTGCCCCTATCTCCTGTGCCCCTCTCTCCTGTGCACCTCAGTCCTGTGCCCCCTCTCATGTGCCACTCCCTCTTGTGCACCTCCCTCCTGCGCACCTCTCTCCTCCGCCCCTCTCTCCTGCGCACCTCTCTCCTGTGCACCTCGCTCCAGTGCCCCTCCCTCCATGCCCCTCTCTCCTTTGCCACTCTCACCTGCGCCCCTCTCTCCTGTGCCCCTCTCTCCTGTGCCCCTCTCTCTTGTGCCCCTCTCTCTTGTGACCCACTCTCCTGTTCACCTCCCTCCGTTACCCCTCTCTCCTGTGCCCCTCTCTCTTGTGACCCTCTCTCTTGTGCCCCACTCTCCTGTTCACCCCCCTCCGGTACCCCTCTCTCCTGTTCCCCTCTCTACTGTGCCCCTCTCTCCTGTTCCTCTCTCTCTTGTGCCCCTCTCTCCTGTACCCCTCTGTCTTGTGCCCCTCCCTCCTGTGCCCCTCTCTCCTGTGCACGTCTCTCCTGTGCACATCTCTCCTGTGCCCCTCCGTCATGTGCACCTCTCTCCTGTGCCCCTCTCTCCTGTGCACCTCTCTCCTGTGCCCCTCCCTCCTGTGCCTGTCTCCTGTGCCCCTCTCTCCTGTGCCACTCTCTCCTGTGCACCTCTCAACTGTGCACCTCTCTCGTGTGCCCCTCTCTCTTGTGCACCTCCATCCTGTGCCCTTCTCTCCTGTGCCCCTCCCTCCTGCGCACCTCCCTCCTGCGCAACTCTCTCCTGTGCCCCTCCCTCCTGCGCACCTCTCTCCTGTGCACCTCCCTCCAGTGCCTCTCTCTCCTGTGTACACCACTTCTGTGCCCCTCTCTCCTGTGAACCTCTCTCCTGCGAACCTCTCTCCTGTGCACCTCTCTCCAGTGCCCCTCTCGCCTGTGCCCCACTCTCCTGTCCCCATCTCTCCTCTGCACCTCTCTCCTGCACACCCCTCTCCTGTGCACCCCTCTCCTGTGCACCTCACTCCTGTGCCCCTCTCTCCTGTGCCCCCCCACCTGTGCACCTCCCTCCTGCGCACCTCGCTCCAGTGCCCCTCCCTCCAGTGACCCTCTCTCCTTTGCCACTCTCTCCTGCGCCCCTCTCTCCTGCGCACCTCTCTCCTGTGCACCTCCTTCCAGTGCCCCTCTCTCCTTTGCCACTCTCTCCTGTGCCCCTCTCTCCTGTGCCCCTCTCTCCTGTGCCCCTCTCTCTTGTGCCCCTCTCTCTTGTGACCATCTCCCCTGTTCACCTCTCTCCTGTGCACATCTCTCCTGTGCCCCTCCCTCCTGTGCCCCTCCCTCCTGTGCACCTCTCAACTGTGCACCCCTCTCCTGTGCCCCTCTCTCCTGTGCACCTCCCTCCTGTGCCCCTCTCTCCTGTGCCCCTCCCTCCTGTGAACCGCCCTCCTATGCACCTCTCCCTGCGCAGCTCTCTCCTGTGCACCTCTCTCCAGTGCCCCTCTCTCCTGTGCCCCTCTCTCCTATGCACCACTCTCCTGTGCCCCTCTCTCCTCTGCATCTCTCTCCTGTGCACCTCTCTCCTGTGCACCTCTCTCCAGTGCCCCTCTCTCCTGTGCCCCTCTCTCCTCTGCACCTCTCTCCTGTGCACCTCTCTCCTGTGCACCTCCCTCCTGTGCCCCTCTCTCCTGTGCCCCTCCCTCCTGTGCACCTCCCTCCTGCGCAACTCTCCCTGCGCACCTCTCTCCTGTGCACCTCCCTCCTGTGCCTCTCTCTCCTGCGCACATCACGTCTGTGCCCCTCTCTCCTCTGATCCTCTGTCCTGCGTACCTCTCTCCTGTGCACCTCTCTCCTGTGCACCTCGCTCCTGTGCCTCTCTCTCCTGTGCACATCACGTCTGTGCCCCTCTCTCCTGTGATCCTCTGTCCTGCGTACCTCTCTCCTGTGCACCTCTCTCCTGTGCACCTCCCTCCTGTGCCTCTCTCTCCTGTGCACATCACGTCTGTGCCCCTCTCTACTGTGACCCTCTCTCCTTTGTCACTCTCTCCTGTGTGCCCTCTCCTGTGCCTCTCTCTCCTTTTCACCTCCCTCCTGTGCGCATCTCTCCTGTGCCACTCTCTCCTGTGCCACTCTCTCCTGTGCCCCTCTCTCCTGTGCCCCTCTCTCCTGTGCACCTCTCTCCTGTGCCCCTCTCTTCTGTGCACCTCCCTCCTGTGCTCCTCTCTTCTGTGCACCTCCCTACTTTGCCCCTCCCTCCTGTGCACCTCTCTCCTGTGCCCCTCTCTCCTGTGCACCTCCCTCCTCTGCACCTCCCTCATGTGACCCTCTCTCCTGTGCCCCTCTCCCCTGCCACGCCTCTCCTGTGACCCACTCTCCTGTGCCCCTCTCTACTGGTCCCCTCTCTCCTGTGCAACTCCCTCTTGCGCCCCTCTCTCCTGCGCACCTCCCTCCTGTGCCCCTCTCTCCTGTGCCCCTCTCTCCTGTGCCCCCTCTCCTGCGATGTCTCCCCTGTGCCCCTCTCTCTTGTGCACCTCTCTCCTGTGCCCGTCTCTCCTCTGCACCTTTCTCCTGCGCACCTCTCTCCTGTGCAAGTCTCTCCTGTGCCCCTCCCTCCTGCGCCTCTCTTTCCTGTGCACCTCACTTCTGTGCCCCTCCTGTGCCCCTCTCTCCTGTGCCCCTCTCTCCTGCCACGTCTCTCCTGTGACCCTCTCTCTTGTGCACCTCTCTCCTGTGCAGCTCTCTCCTGTGCCCTCTCTCCTGTGCACCTCTCTCCTGTGCAGATCTCTCCTGTGCACCTCTCTCCTGTGCAGATCTCTCCTGTGCACCTCTCTCCTGTGCAGATCTCTCCTGTGCCCCTGTCTCTTGTGCACCTCTCTCCTGTTCCCCTCTCTCCTGTGCCCATCTCTCCTGTGCCCCTCTCTCCTGCGCACGTCTCTCCTGTGCCCCTCTCTCTTGTGCACCTCTCTCCTGTGCCCCTCTATCCTATGCCACTCACTCTGTGCACCTCTCTCCTTTGCCCCTCCCTCCTGTGCCCCTCTCTCCTGTGCCCCTCTCTCCTGTGCCCCTCTCTCCTGTGACCCTCTCTCCTGCGCACCACTCCCCTGTGCACCTCCCTCCATTGCCCCTCCCTCCTGCGCACCTCCCTCATGTGCCCCTCTCTCCTGTGCCCCTCTCTCCTGCCATGCCACTCCTGTGACCCACTCTCCTGTGCCCCTCTCTACTGGGCCCCTCTCTCCTGTGCACCTCCCTCTTGTGCCCCTCTCTCCTGTGCACCTCCGTCCTGTGCCCCTCTCTCCTGTGCCCCTCTTTCCTGTGCCCCTCTCTCCTGCCATGTCTCTCCTGTGCCCCCTCTCTTGTGCCCCTCTCTCCTGTGCCCCTCTCTCCTGCGCACCTCTCTCCTGTGCCCCTCTCTTCTCCTTTGCCCCTCACTCCTGTGCCTCTCTCTCCTGTGCCCCTCTCTACTGTGCACCTCCCTCCTGTGCACCTCCCTCCTGTGCCCCTCTCTCCTGTGCCCCTCTCACCTGTGCACCTCTCTCCTGCTCACATCACTCCTGCGCACCTCCCTCCTGTGCCCCTCTCTCCTGTGCCCCTCTCTCCTGCACACCTCCATTCTGTGCCCCTCTCTCCTGTGCATCTCTCTCCTGTGCCCCACACTCCTGTGCACCTCTCTCTTGTGCCCCTCTCTCTTGTGCCCCTTTCTCCTGTGCCCCTCTCTCCTGTGCAACTCACCCCTGTGCCTCTCTGTCCTGTCCAACTCCCCCCCTGAGCCCCTCCCTCCCTTGCCCCTCCCTCCTGTGCCCCTCCCTCCTGTGCACCTCCCCCTGTGCCCCTCTCTCCTCTGCATCTCCCTCCTGTGCCCCTCTCTCCTGTGCATCTCCCTCCTGCGCACCTCCCTCCTGTGCCCCTCTCTCATGTGCCCCTCCCTCCTGTGCCCCTCTCTCCTGTGCATCTCCCTCCTGTGCCCCTCTCTCCTGTGCTCCACTCTCCTGTGACCCTCTATCCTGTGCACCTCGCTCCTGTGCCCCTCTCTCCTGTGCCCCTCTCTCCTGTGCAAATCACCCCTGTGCCCCTCTCTCCTGTCTAACTCCCCCCTGTGCCCCTCCCTCCCTTGCCCCTCCCTCCTGTGCCCCTCCTTCCTGTGCACCTCCCTCCTGTGCCACTCTCTCATGTACCCCTCCTTCCTGTGCCCCTCCTTCCTGTGCACCTCTCTCCTGTGCCCCTCTCTCCTGTGCCCCTCTCTCCTGTGCACCTCCCTCCTGTGCCCCTCCCTCCTGTGCACCGCTCTCCTGTGCCCCTCTCTCCTGTGCACCTCCCTCCAGTGCACCTCTCTCCAGTGCCCGTCTCTCCTGTGCCACTCTCTCCTGTGCCCCTCTCTCCTTTGCCCCTCTCTCCTGTTCACCTCCCTCATGTGCCCCTCTCTACCGTGCACCTCTCTCCTGTGCCCCTCTCTCCTGTGCCCCTCTCTCCTGTGCACCTCACTACTGTGCCCCTCTCTACTGTGCACCTTTCTCCTGTGCACCTCACTCCTGTGCCCCTCTTCCCTGTGCACATCTCTCCTGTGCCCCTCCCCCCTGTGCACAACCCCCTGTGCCCCTCTCTCCTGTACAGCTACCCCCTGTGTAACTCCCCACTGTATACCTCCCCCTTGTGCCCCTCTCCGCTCTGCACCTCCCTCCTGTCCAACTCCCCCCTATGCAACTCTCTCCTGCGCCCCTCTCTCCTGCACACCTCTCTCCTGTGCACCTCTCTCCTGTGCCCCTCTCTCCTGTGCCCCTCTCTCCTGTGCCCCTCCCTCCTGAGCCTGCCCCTCCTGTGCCCATCTCTCCTGTGCATCTCCCTCCAGTGCCCCTCCCTCCTGTGCCCCTCTCTCCTGTGCACCTCCCTCCAGTGCACCTCTCTCCAGTGCCCGTCTCTCCTGTGCCACTCTCTCCTGTGCCCCTCTCTCCTTTGCCCCTCTCTCCTGTTCACCTCCCTCATGTGCCCCTCTCTACCGTGCACCTCTCTCCTGTGCCCCTCTCTCCTGTGCCCCTCTCTCCTGTGCACCTCACTACTGTGCCCCTCTCTACTGTGCACCTTTCTCCTGTGCACCTCACTCCTGTGCCCCTCTTCCCTGTGCACATCTCTCCTGTGCCCCTCCCCCCTGTGCACAACCCCCTGTGCCCCTCTCTCCTGTACAGCTACCCCCTGTGTAACTCCCCACTGTATACCTCCCCCTTGTGCCCCTCTCCGCTCTGCACCTCCCTCCTGTCCAACTCCCCCCTATGCAACTCTCTCCTGCGCCCCTCTCTCCTGCACACCTCTCTCCTGTGCACCTCTCTCCTGTGCCCCTCTCTCCTGTGCCCCTCTCTCCTGTGCCCCTCCCTCCTGAGCCTGCCCCTCCTGTGCCCATCTCTCCTGTGCATCTCCCTCCAGTGCCCCTCCCTCCTGTGCCCCTCTCTCCTGTGCACCTCCCTCCTGTACAACTCACCCCTATGCAACTCTCTCCTGTGCCGCTCTCTCCTGCACAACTCTCTCCTGTGCACATCTCTCCTGTGCCCCTGTCTCCTGTGTCCCTCTCTCCTGTGCCCCTCCCTCCTGTGCCCATCCCTCCTATGCCCATCTCTCCTGTGCATCTCCCTCCAGTGCCCCTCCCACCTGTGCCTCACTCTCCTGTGCACTTCACTTCTGTGCCCCTCTCTCCTGTGCACCTCCCTCCTGTGCAAATCACTGCTGTGCCCCTACCTCCTGTGACCCTCTCCCCTGTGCCCCTCCCTCCTGTGCCCCTCTCTCTTGTGCACCTCCCCCTTGCGCCCCTCTCTCCTGTGCAGATACCCCCTGTGTAACTCCCCACTGTGGACCTCCACCCTGTGCCCCTCTCCCTTCTGCACCTCCCTCCTGTCCAACTCCCCCCTATGCACCTCTCTCCTGTGCCCCTCTCTCCTGTACACGTCCCTTCTGTGCCCCTCCCTCCTGTGCCCCTCCCTCCTGTGCCCCACTCTCCTGTGCCCCTCTCTCCTGTGCCCTCTCTCTTGTGCCCCTCTCTCCTGTGCCCCTTTCTCCTGTGCCCCTCTCTCCTGTGCAACTCACTCCTGTGCCCCTCTTACCTGTCCAACTCCCCCCCTGTGCCTCTCCCTCCCTAGCCCCTCCCTCCTGTGCCCCTCCATCCTGTGCACCTCCCTCCTGTGCCCCTCTCTCATGTACCCCTCCTTCCTGTGCCCCTCCCTCCTGTGCATCTCCCTCCTGCACCCCTCTCTCATGTGCCCATCCCTCCTGTGCCCCTCTCTCCTGTGCATCTCCCTCCTGTGCCCCTCTCTCTTGTGCCCCTCCCTCATGTAACCCTTTATCCTGTGCCCCTCTCTCTTGTGAAACTCCCTCCTGTGCCCTCTTCTCCTGTGCACCTCCCTCCTGTGCCCCTCCCTCCTGCGCACCGCTCTCCTGTGCCCCTATCTCCTGTGCACATCTCTCCTGTGCCACCTCTCCTGTGCACATCCCTCCTGTGACCCTCTCTCCTGTGCCCCTCTCTCCTGTGCACCTCCCTCCTGTGCCCCTCCCTCATGTGCCCCTCCTCCTGTGCCCCTCCCTGCTGAGCCCCACTCTCCTGTGCCCCTCTCTCCTGTACCCCTCGCTCCTGTGCACCTCTCTCTTGCGCTCAACTCTCCTGTGCCTCTCTCTACTGTGCCTCTCCCTCCTGTGACCCTCTCTACTGTGCACCTCCCTCCTGTGCCCCTCCCTCCTGTGCACCGCTCTCCTGTGCCTCTATATCCTGCGCACATCTCTCCTGTGCCACCTCTCCTGTGCACATCCCTCCTGTGACCCTTCCTCCTGTGCCCCTCTCTCCTTTGCATCTCTCTCCTGTGCCCCTCTCTCGTGTGCCCCTCCCTCTTGTGCCCCTCTCTCCTGTGCACCTCCCTCCTGTCCAACTCCCCCCATGCACCTCCCTCCTGTGCCCCTCTATCCTGCACAACTCTCTCCTGTGCACCTCTCTCCTGTGTCCCTCTCTCCTGTACACCTCCCTCCTGTGCCCCTCTATCCTGCACAACTCTCTCCTGTGCACCTGTCTCCTGTGTCCCTCTCTCCTGTACACCTCCCTCCTGTGCCCCACCCTCCTGTGCCCCACCCTCCTGTGCCCCTCTCTCCTGTGCCCCCCGTCCTGTGCACCTCCCCCCTATGCCTCTCTCTCCTGTGCACCTCTCTCCTGTGCCCCTCTCTCCTGCACAACTCTCTCCTGTGCACCTCTCTCCTGTGCCCCTCTCTCCTGCACAACTCTCTCCTGTGCACCTCTCTCCTGTGCCCCTCTCTCCTGTGTCCCTCTCTCCTGTGCCCCTCTCTCCTGTGCCCGTCCCTCCTGTGCCCATCTCTCCTTTGCATCTCCCTCCAGTGCCCCTCCCTCCTGTGCAGCTCTCTCCTGTGCAGTTCCCTCCTGTCCAACTCCCCCTATGCAACTCTCTCCTGAGCCCCTCTCTCCTGCAAAACTCTCTCCTCTGCACCTCTCTCCTTTGTCCCTCTCTCCTGTGCACCTCCCTCCTGTGCCCCTCTCTCCTGTGCCCCTCTCACCTGTGCACCTCTCTCCTGCTCACCTCACTCCTGCGTACCTCCCTCCTGTGCCCCTCTCTCCTGTGCCCCTCTCTCCTGCACACCTCCCTCCTGCGCCCCTCTGTCCTGTGCACCTCTCTCCTGTGCCGCTCTCTCCTGTGCCCTGCTCTCCTGTGCACCTCCCGCCTGTGCCCCTCTCTCCTGTGCAGCTACCCCCTGTGCACCTCCTTCTTGTGCCCCTCCCTCCTGTTCCCTTCTCTCCAGTGCATCTCCCTCCTGTGCACCTCTCTCCTGTGTCCCTCTCTCCTGTACACCTCCCTCCTGTGCCCCTCCCTCCCGTGCGCCTCTCTCCTGTGCATCTCCCTCCTGTGCCCCTCTCTCATATGCCCCTCCCCCCTGTGCCCCTCCCTCCTGTGCCGCACTCTCCTCTGCCCCTGTCTCCTGTGCCCCTCTCTCCTGTGCACCTCTCTCCTGCACCTATCACTCCTGTGCCCCAGTCTTCTTTGCCCCTCTCTCCTGTGCCCCTCCCTCCTGTGACTCTCCTCTGCCCCTCTCTCCAGTGCCCCTCCCTCCTGTGCACTTCTCTCCTGTGCACCTCTCTCCTGTGCCCTGCTCTCCTGTGTACCTCTCTCCTGTGCCCCGCTCTCCTGTGCCCCTCTCACCTGTGCAACTCACTGCTGTGCCCCTCCCTCCTGTGCCCATCTCTCCTGTGCCCCTCCCTCCTGTGCCCCTCTCCCCTGTGCACCTCCCGCCTGTGCCCCTCTCTCCTGTGCAGCTACCCCCTTGTGTAACTCCCCACTGTGCACCTCCCCCCTGTGCCCCTCTCCCCTCTGCACCTCCCTCCTTTCCAACTCCCCCCTATGCAACTGTCTCATGTGCCCCTCCTGTGCACCTCCCTCCTGTGCGCCTCTCTCTGGTGCATCTCCCTCCTGTGCCCCTCTCTCATGTGCTCCTCCTTCCTGTGCCCCTCCCTCCTGTGCCCCACTCTCCTGTTCCCCTCTTTCCTGTGCCCCTCTCTCCTGTGCACCTCTCACTTGTGCTCAACTCTCCTGTGCCTCTCTCTCCTGTGCCTCTCTCTCCTGTGCACCTCTCTCCTGTGCACCTCTCTCCTGCACTCATCACTCCTGTGCCCCTCTCTCCTGTGCCTCTCTCTCCTGTGCCCCTCTCACCTGTGCACCTCCATCCTGCTCACCTCACTCCTGCACACCTCCCTCCTGTGCCCCTCTCTCCTGTGCCCCTCTCTCCTGTGCACCTCTCTCCAGTGCACCTCTCTCCAGTGCACCTCTCTCTTGTGCCCCTCTCTCCTGTGCCCCTCTCTCCTGTGCCCCTCGCTCCTATGCATCTCCCTCCTGCACCCCTCTCTCATGTGCCCCTCACTCCTGTGCCCCTCTCTCCTGTGCATTTCCCTCCTGTGCCCCTCTCTCCTGTGCCACTCCCTCATGTGACCCTCTCTCCTGTGCCCCTCTCTCTTGTGCAAATCCCTCCTTTGCCCCTCTCTCCTGTGCCACTCCCTCATGTGACCCTCTCTCCTGTGCCCCTCTCTCTTGTGCAACTCTCTCCTGTGCCCTCTTCTCCTGTGCACCTCCCTCCTGTGACCCTCTCTCCTGTGCACCTCCCTCCTGTGCCCCTCCCTCCTGCGCACCGCTCTCCTGTGCTCCTATCTCCTGCGCACATCTCTCATGTGCCACCTCTCCTGTGCACATCCCTCCTGTGACCCTCTCTCCTGTGCCCCTCTCCTGTGCACCTCCCTCCTGTGCCCCTCCCTCCTGTGCCCCTCTCTTGTGTGCCTCTCCCTCTTGTGCCCCTCTCTCCTGTGCACCTCCCTCCTGTCGAACTCCCCCCTATGCACGTCCCTCCTGTGCCCCTCTATCCTGAACAACTATCTCCTGTGCACCTCTCTCCTGTGCCCCACCCTCCTGTGCAGCTCTCTCCTGTGCAGCTCCCTCCTGTGGCCCTCTCTCATGTGCCCCTCCTCCTGTGCCCCTCCCTACTGAGCCCCACTCTCCTGTGCCCCTCTCTCCTGTGCCCCTCTCTCCTGTGCACCTCTCTCTTGTGCTCAACTCCCCTGTGCCTCTCTCTCCTGTGCCTCTCCCTCCTGTGCACCTCTCTCCTCTGCCCCTCTCTCCTGTGCCCCTCTCTCCTGTGCCCCTCCCTCCTGTGCAGATCCCTCCTGTGCCTCTCTCTCCTGTGCACCTCACTTCTGTGCCCCTCTCTCCTGTGCACCTCCCTCCAGTGCACCTCTCTCCAGTGCCCGTCTATCCTGTTCACCTCCCTCATGTGCCCCTCCCCCCTGTGCACCTCCCCACTGTGCCACTCTCTCCTGTACAGCTACCCCCTATGTAACTCCCCACTGTGTACCTCCCCCTTGTGCCCCTCTCCGCTCTGCACCTCCCTCCTGTCCAACTGCCCCCTATGCAACTCTCTCCTGTGCACCTCTCTCTTGCACAACTCTCTCCTGTGGACCTCTCTCCTGTGTCCCTTTCCCCTGTGCCCCTCTCTCCTGTGCCCGTCCCTCCTGTGCGCTTCTCTCCTGTGCATCTCCCTCCTGTGCCCCTCTCTCATATGCCCCTCCCTCCTGTGCCCCTCCCTCCTGTGCCCCTCTCTCCTGTGTCCCTTTCCCCTGTGCCCCTCTCTCCTGTGCCCGTCCCTCCTGTGCCCCACTCTCCTGTGCACCTCTCTCCTGTGCACCTGTCTCCTGCACCCATCACTCCTGTGCCCCTCTCTCCTGTGCACCTCCCACCTGTGCCCCTCTCTCCTGTGCCCCCTCACCTGTGCACCTCTCTCCTGCTCACCTCACTCCTGCATAACTCCCTCCTGTGCCCCTCTCTCCTGTGCCCCTCTCTCCTGCACACCACCCTCCTGTGCCCCTCTCTCCTGTGCACCTCTCTCCTGTGCCCCATTCTCCTGTGCTCCTCTCTCCAGTGCACCTCTATCCAGTGCACCTCTCTCTTGTGCCCCTCTCTCCTGTGCACCTCTCTCCTGTGCACCTCACTCCTGTGCCCCTCTGTCCTGTGCACCTTTCTCCTGTGTACCTCACTCCTGCGCCCCTCTTCCCTGTGCACCTCTCTCCTGTGCCCCTCCCCCCTGTGCACCTCCCCCCTGTGCCCCTCTCTCCTGTACAGCTACCCCCTGTGTAACTCCCCACTGTATACCTCCCCCTTGTGCCCCTCTCCGCTCTGCACCTCCCTCCTGTCCAACTCCCCCCTATGCAACTCTCTCCTGTGCCCCTCTCTCCTGCACAACTCTCTCCTGTGCACCACGCTCCTGTGCCCCTCTCTCCTGTGTCCCTCTCTCCTGTGCCCCTCCCTCCTGTCCCCCTCTCACCTGTGCCCTTCCCTCCTGTGCCCCTCTCTCCTGTGTCCCTCTCTCCTGTGCCCCTCTCTCCTGTGCCCCTCCCTCCCTTGCCCCTCCCTCCTGTGCCCCTCTCTCCTGTGCCCGTCTCTCCTGTGCAACTCACCCCTGTGCCCCTTACTCCCTTGCCCCTCCCTCCTGTGCACCTCCCTCCTGTGCCCCTCTCTCCTATGCATCTCCCTCCTGTGCCCTCTCTCATGTACCCCTCCTTCCTGTGCCCCTCCATCCTGTGCATCTCCCTCCTGCACCCCTCTCTCATGTACCCCTCCTTCCTGTGCCGCTCCATCCTGTGCATCACCCTCCTGCACCCCTCTCTCAAGTGCCCCTCCCTCCTGTGCCACTCTCTCCTGTGCATCTCCCTCCGGTGCCCCTCTCTCCTGTGACCCTCTATCCTGTGCACCTCCCTCCTGTGCCCCTCTCTCCTGTGCCCGTCTCTCCTGTGCAACTCACCCCTGTGCCCCTCCCTCACTTGCCCCTCCCTCCTGTTCCCCTCTCTCCTGTGCCCGTCTCTCCTGTGCAACTCACCCCTGTGCCCCTCCCTCCCTTGCCCCTCCCTCCTGTGCACCTCCCTCCTGTGCCCCTTTCTCCTATGCATCTCCCTCCTGTGCCAGTCTCTCATGTACCCCTCCTTCCTGTGCCCCTCCCTGCTGTGCATCTCCCTCCTGCACCCCTCTCTCATGTGCCCCTCCCTTCTGTGCCCCTCTCTCCTGTGCATCTCACTCCTGTGCACCTCTCTCCTGTGCCCCTCTCTCCTGTGCCCCTCTCTCCTGTGCACCTCCCTCCTGTGCCCCTCTCTCCTGTGCCTCTCCCTCCTGTGCCCCTCTCTCCTGTGCCTCTCCCTCCTGTGCACCTCTCTCCTGTGCAACTCTCTCCTGTGCCCCTCTCGCCTGTGCCCCTCTCTCCTGCGCACCTCTCTCCTGTGCACCTCACTTCTGTGCCCCTCTCTCCTGTGCACCTCTCTCCTGTGCCCCTCTCTCCTGTGCACCTTTCTCCTGTGCACCTCACTCCTGTACCCCTCTTCCCTGTGCACCTCTCTCCTGTGCCCCTCCCCCCTGTGCACATCCCCCCTGTGCCCCTCTCTCTTGTACAGCTACCCCCTGTGAAACTCCCCACTGTATACCTCCCCCTTGTGCCCCTCTCCGCTCTGCACCTCCCTCCTGTCCAACTGCCCCCTATGCACCTCTCCCTTGTGTCCCTCCCTCCTGTGCCCGTCCCTCCTGTGCCCATCTCTCCTGTGCATCTCCCTCCAGTGCCCCTCCCTCCTGTGCCCCCCTCTCCTGTGCCCCTCTCTCCTGTGCCACTCTCTCTTGTGCATCTCCCTCCTGTGCCCCTCTCTCCTGTGCCCCTCTCTCCTGTGCCCCTCTCTCCTGTGCAACTCTCTCCTGTGCCCCTCTCGCCTGTGCCCCTCTCTCCTGCGCACCTCTCTCCTGTGCACCGCCCTTCTGTGCCTCTCTCTCCTGTGCACCTCACTTCTGTGCCTCTCTCTCCTGTGCACCTCCCTCCAGTGCAGCTCTCTCCAGTGCCCGTCTCTCCTGTGCCACTCTCTCCTGTGCCCCTCTCTCCTTTGCCCCTATCTCCTGTTCACCTCCCTCATGTGCCTCTCTCTCCTGTGCACCTCTCTCCTGTGCCCCTCTCTCCTGTGCACCTCTCTCCTGTGCCTCTCCCTCTTGTGCACCTCTCTCCTGTGCCCCTCTCTCTTCTGCCCCTTTCTCCTGTGCACCTCACTCCTGTGCCACTCTTCCCTGTGCACCTCTCTCCTGTGACCCTCCCCCCTGTGCACTTCCCCCCTGTGCCCCTCTCTCCTGTACAGCTACCCCCTGTGTAACTCCCCACTGTATACCTCCCCCTTGGGCCCCTCTCCGCTCTGCACCTCCCTCCTGTACAACTCCCCCCCTATGCAACTCTCTCCTGCGCCCCGCTCTCCTGCACAACACTCTCCTGTGCACCTCTCTCCTGTGCTCCTCCCTCCTGTGTCCCTCTCTCCTGTGCCCCTCCCTCCTGTGCCCGTCCCTCCTGTGCCCCTCCCTCCTGTGCCCCTCTCTCCTGTGCACCACTCTCCTGTGCCCCTCCCTCCTGTGCCCCTCTCTCCTGTGCACCTCCCCCTTGTGCCCCTCTCTCCTGTGCAGATACCCCCTGTGTAACTCACCACTGTGGCATCCACCCGGTGCCCCGCTCCCTTCTGCACCTCCCTCCTATCCAACTCCCCCCTATGCACCTCTCTCCTGTGTCCCTCTCTCCTGTGCCCCATTCTCCTGTGCTCCTCTATCCAGTGCACCTCTCTCTTGTGCCCCTCTTACCTGTGCACCTCTCTGCTGCTCACCTCCCTCCTGCGCACCTCCCTCCTGTGCCCCTCCCTCCTGTGCCCCACTCCCATGTGCCCCTCCCTTCTGTGCCCCTCTCTCATGTGCCCCTCCCTCCTGTGCCCCTCTCTCCTGTGCACCTCCCTCCTGTGCCCCTCTCTCCTGCGCCCCTCTCACCTGTGCCCCTCCCTCCTGCACACCTCCCTCCTGTGCCCCTCCCTCCTGTGCCCCACTCTCCTGTAAACCTCTCTCCTGTGCCCCGCTCTCCTGTAAACCTCCCTCCTGTGCCCCACTCTCCTGCGTACCTCCCTCCTGTGCCCCTCTCTCCTGTGCCCCTCTCACCTGTGCACCTCTCTCCTGCTCACCTCCCTCCTGCGCACCTCTCTCCTGTGCACCTCTCTCCTGTGCACCTCTCTCCTGCTCACCTCCCTCCTGCGCACCTCTCTCCTGTGCACCTCTCTCCTGTGCACCTCTCTCCTGCTCACCTCCCTCCTGCGCACCTCTCTCCTGTGCACCTCTCTCCTGTGCCCCATTCTCCTATGCTCCTCTCTCCAGTGCACCTCTATCATTTGCACCTCTCTCTTGTGCCCCTCTCTCCTGTGCCCCTCTCTCCTGTGTCCCTCTCTCCTGTGCAACTCCACCCGTGCCCCGCTCTCCTGTCCAACTCCCCCCTGTGCCCCTCCCTCCTGTGCTCCACTCTCCTGTAAACCTCCCTCCTGTGCCCCACTCTCCTGTAAACCTCCCTCCTGTGCCCCTCTCTCCTGTGCCCGTCTCTTCTGTGCAACTCACCCCTGTGCCCCTCCCTCGCTTGCCCCTCCCTCCTGTGCCCCTCTCTCCTGTGCCCGTCTCACCTGTGCAACTCACCCCTGTGCCCCTCCCTCCCTTGCCCCTCCCTCCTGTGCACCTCCCTCCTGTGCCCCTTTCTCCTATGCATCTCCCTCCTGTGCCAGTCTCTCATGTACCCCTCCTTCCTGTGCCCCTCCCTGCTGTGCATCTCCCTCCTGCACCCCTCTCTCATGTGCCCCTCCCTTCTGTGCCCCTCTCTCCTGTGCATCTCACTCCTGTGCACCTCTCTCCTGTGCCCCTCTCTCCTGTGCCCCTCTCTCCTGTGCACCTCCCTCCTGTGCCCCTCTCTCCTGTGCCTCTCCCTCCTGTGCCCCTCTCTCCTGTGCCTCTCCCTCCTGTGCACCTCTCTCCTGTGCAACTCTCTCCTGTGCCCCTCTCGCCTGTGCCCCTCTCTCCTGCGCACCTCTCTCCTGTGCACCTCACTTCTGTGCCCCTCTCTCCTGTGCACCACTCTCCTGTGCCTCTCTCTCCTGTACACCTCCCTCCAGTGCAGCTCTCTCCAGTGCCCGTCTCTCCTGTGCACCTCTCTCCTGTGCCCCTCTCTCCTGTGCACCTTTCTCCTGTGCACCTCACTCCTGTACCCCTCTTCCCTGTGCACCTCTCTCCTGTGCCCCTCCCCCCTGTGCACATCCCCCCTGTGCCCCTCTCTCTTGTACAGCTACCCCCTGTGAAACTCCCCACTGTATACCTCCCCCTTGTGCCCCTCTCCGCTCTGCACCTCCCTCCTGTCCAACTGCCCCCTATGCACCTCTCTCTTGTGTTCCTCCCTCCTGTGCCCGTCCCTCCTGTGCCCATCTCTCCTGTGCATCTCCCTCCAGTGCCCCTCCCTCCTGTGCCCCTCTCTCCTGTGCCCCTCTCTCCTGTGCCCCTCTCTCCTGTGCATCTCCCTCCTGTGCCCCTCTCTCCTGTGCCCCTCTCTCCTGTGCCCCTCTCTCCTGTGCAACTCTCTCCTGTGCCCCTCTCGCCTGTGCCCCTCTCTCCTGCGCACCTCTCTCCTGTGCACCGCCCTTCTGTGCCTCTCTCTCCTGTGCACCTCACTTCTGTGCCTCTCTCTCCTGTGCACCTCCCTCCAGTGCAGCTCTCTCCAGTGCCCGTCTCTCCTGTGCCACTCTCTCCTGTGCCCCTCTCTCCTTTGCCCCTATCTCCTGTTCACCTCCCTCATGTGCCTCTCTCTCCTGTGCACCTCTCTCCTGTGCCCCTCTCTCCTGTGCACCTCTCTCCTGTGCCCCTCTCTCCTGTGCACCTCTCTCCTGTGCCCCTCTCTCTTCTGCCCCTTTCTCCTGTGCACCTCACTCCTGTGCCACTCTTCCCTGTGCACCTCTCTCCTGTGCCCCTCCCCCCTGTGCACATCCCCCCTGTGCCCCTCTCTCCTGTACAGCTACCCCCTGTGTAACTCCCCACTGTATACCTCCCCCTTGGGCCCCTCTCCACTCTGCAACTCCCTCCTGTCCAACTCCCCCCCTATGCAACTCTCTCCTGCGCCCCGCTCTCCTGCACAACACTCTCCTGTGCACCTCTCTCCTGTGCCCCTCCCTCCTGTGTCCCTCTCTCCTGTGCCCCTCCCTCCTGTGCCCGTCCCTCCTGTGCCCCTCCCTCCTGTGCCCCTCTCTCCTGTGCACCACTCTCCTGTGCCCCTCCCTCCTGCGCCCCTCTCTCCTGTGCACCTCCCCCTTGTGCCCCTCTCTCCTGTGCAGATACCCCCTGTGTAACTACCCACTGTGGCATCCACCCGGTGCCCCGCTCCCTTCTGCACCTCCCTCCTATTCAACTCCCCCCTATGCACCTCTCTCCTGTGTCCCTCTCTCCTGTGCCCCATTCTCCTGTGCTCCTCTATCCAGTGCACCTCTCTCTTGTGCCCCTCTTACCTGTGCACCTCTCTGCTGCTCACCTCCCTCCTGCGCACCTCCCTCCTGTGCCCCTCCCTCCTGTGCCCCACTCCCATGTGCCCCTCCCTTCTGTGCCCCTCTCTCATGTGCCCCTCCCTCCTGTGCCCCTCTCTCCTGTGCACCTCCCTCCTGTGCCCCTCCCTCCTGTGCCCCACTCTCCTGTAAACCTCTCTCCTGTGCCCCGCTCTCCTGTAAACCTCCCTCCTGTGCCCCACTCTCCTGCGCACCTCCCTCCTGTGCCCCTCTCTCCTGTGCCCCTCTCACCTGTGCACCTCTCTCCTGCTCACCTCCCTCCTGCGCACCTCTCTCCTGTGCACCTCTCTCCTGTGCACCTCTCTCCTGCTCACCTCCCTCCTGCGCACCTCTCTCCTGTGCACCTCTCTCCTGTGCACCTCTCTCCTGCTCACCTCCCTCCTGCGCACCTCTCTCCTGTGCACCTCTCTCCTGTGCCCCATTCTCCTGTGCTCCTCTCTCCAGTGCACCTCTATCATTTGCACCTCTCTCTTGTGCCCCTCTCTCCTGTGCCCCTCTCTCCTGTGTCCCTCTCTCCTGTGCAACTCCCCCCGTGCCCCGCTCTCCTGTCCAACTCCCCCCTGTGCCCCTCCCTCCTGTGCCCCACTCTCCTGTAAACCTCCCTCCTGTGCCCCACTCTCCTGTAAACCTCCCTCCTGTGCCCCACTCTCCTGTGCACCTCTCTCCTGTGCCCCATTCTCCTGTGCTCGTCTCTCCAGTGCACCTCTATCCAGTGCACCTCTCTCTTGTGCACCTCTCTCCTGTGCCCCTCTGTCCTGTGTCCCTCTCTCCTGTGCAACTCCCCCCATGCCCCGCTCTCCTGTCCAACTCCCCCCTGTGCCCCTCCCTCCTGTGCACCTCCCTCCTGTGCCCCTCTCTCCTATGCATCTCCCTCCTGTGCCCTCTCTCATGTACCCCTCCTTCCTGTGCCCCTCCATCCTGTGCATCACCCTCCTGCACCCCTCTCTCAAGTGCCCCTCCCTCCTGTGCCCCTCTCTCCTGTGCATCTCCCTCCTGTGTCCCTCTCTCCTGTGCATCTCCCTCCTGTGCCCCTCTCTCCTGTGCCCCTCTCTCCTGTGCATCTCCCTCCTGTGCCCCTCTCTCCTGTGCACCTTTCTCCTGTGCACATCCCCCCTGTGTCCCTCTCTCCTGTACAGCTTCCCCCTGTGTAACTCCCCACTGTATACCTCCCCCTTGTGCCCCTCTCCACTCTGCATCTCCCTCCTGTCCAACTCCCCCCTATGCAACTCTCTCCTGTGCCCCTCTCTCCTGCACAACTCTCTCCTGTGCACCTCTCTCCTGTGCCCCTCTCTCCTGTGTCCCTCTCTCCTGTGCCCCTCTCTCCTGTGTCCCTCTCTCCTGTGCCCCTCTCTACTGTGTCCCTCTCTCCTGTGCCCCTCTCTCCTGTGCCCCTCTCTCCTGTGCCCATCTCTCCTGTGCATCTCCCTCCAGTGCCCCACCCTTCTGGGCCCCTCTCTCCTGTGCACTTCACTTCTGTGCCCCTCTCTCCTGTGCACCACTCTCCTGTGCCCCTCTCTCCTGAGCACCTACGTCCTGTGAAAATCACTGCTGTGCCCCTACCTCCTGTGACCCTCTCACCTGTGCCCCTCCCTCCTGTGCCCCTCTCTCCTGTGCATCTCCCTCCTGTGCCCCTCTCTCATGTGCCCCTCATTCCTGTGCCCCTCCATCCTGTGACCCACTCTCCTGCACCCATCACTCCTGTGCCCCTCCCACCTGTGCCCCTCTCTCCTGTAAACCTCCCTCCTGTGCCCCTCTCACTTGTGCACCTCTCTCCTGCTCACCTCACTCCTGCGTACCTCCCTCCTGTGTCCCTCTCTCCTGTGCTCCTCTCTCCAGTGTCCCTCTCTCCTGTGCCCCTCTCTCCTGTGTCCCTCTCTCCTGAGCAACTCCCCCCTGTGCCCCTCCCTCCCTTGCCCCTCCCTCCTCTGCCACTCCCTCCTGTGCACCTCCCTCCTTTGCCCCTCTCTCCTATGCATCTCCCTCCTGTGCCCCTCTCTCACGTACCCCTCTCTCATGTGCCCCTCCCTCCTGTTCCTCTCTCTCCTTTGCATCTCCCTGCTGTGCCCCTCTCTCCTGTGCCCCTCCCTCCTGTGCCCCTCTCTCCTGTGCCCCTCTCTCTTGTGCAACTCTCTCCTGTGCCCCCTTCTCCTGTGCACCTCCCTCCTGTGCCCCTCTCTCCTGTGCCCCTCTCTCCTGTGCCCCTCCTGTGCACCTCCCTCCTGTGCCCCCCTCTCCTGTGCACCTCCCTCCTGTACCCCTCTCTCCTGTGCCCCTCCTGTGCACCTCCCTCCTTTGCCCATCTCTCCTGTGCCTCTCCCTCCTGTGCACATCCCTCCTGTGCCCTCCTCTCCTGTGCCCCTCTCTCCTGTGCAACTCCCTCCTGTGCCCCTCTCACCTGTGTCGCTCTCTCCTGCGCACATCTCTCCTGTGCCCCCTCTCCTGTGCCCCTCGCTCCTGTGCCCCTCTCTCCTGTGCACCTCCCTCCTGTGCCCCCTCACCTGTGCCCCTCTCTCCTGTGACCCTCTCTCCTGTGCATCTCTCTCCTTTGCACCTCACTCCTGTGCCCCTCTCTACTTTGCACGTCTCTCCTGTGTCCCTCTCTCTTGTGCACCTCAGTCCTGTGCCCCACTCTCCTGTGCACCTCACTCCTCTGCCCCTCTCTCCTGTGCCCCTCTCTTCTGTGACCCTCTCTCCTGTGCATCTCTCTCCTGCACCCATCACTCCTGTGCCCCTCTCTCCTGTGCACCTCCCTCCTGTGCCCCTCTCTCCTGTGCCCCTCTCACCTGTGCACCTCTCTCCTGCTCACCTCACTCCTGCGCACCTCCCTCCTGTGCCCCTCTCTCCTGTGCCCCTCTCTCCTGCACACCTCCCTCCTGTGCATCTCTCTCCTGTGCCCCACGCTCCTGTGCACCTCTCTCCAGTGCACCTCTCTCCAGTGCACCTCTCTCATGTGCCCCTCTGTCCTGTGCCCCTCTCTCCTGTGCCCCTCTCTCCAGTGCAACTCACCCCTGTGCCCCTCTTTCCTGTCCAACTCCCCCCCGTGCCTCTCCCTCCCTTGCCCCTCCCTCCTGTGCCCGTCCCTCCTGTGCCCATCTCTCCTGTGCATCTCCCTCCAGTGCCCCTCCCTCCTGTGCCCCTCTCTCCTGTGCCCCTCTCTCCTGTGCCCCTCTCTCCTGTGCATCTCCCTCCTGTGCCCCTCTCTCCTGTGCCCCTCTCTCCTGTGCCCCTCTCTCCTGTGCAACTCTCTCCTGTGCCCCTCTCGCCTGTGCCCCTCTCTCCTGCGCACCTCTCTCCTGTGCACCGCCCTTCTGTGCCTCTCTCTCCTGTGCACCTCACTTCTGTGCCTCTCTCTCCTGTGCACCTCCCTCCAGTGCAGCTCTCTCCAGTGCCCGTCTCTCCTGTGCCACTCTCTCCTGTGCCCCTCTCTCCTTTGCCCCTATCTCCTGTTCACCTCCCTCATGTGCCTCTCTCTCCTGTGCACCTCTCTCCTGTGCCCCTCTCTCCTGTGCACCTCTCTCCTGTGCCCCTCTCTCCTGTGCACCTCTCTCCTGTGCCCCTCTCTCTTCTGCCCCTTTCTCCTGTGCACCTCACTCCTGTGCCACTCTTCCCTGTGCGCCTCTCTCCTGTGCCCCTCCCCCCTGTGCACATCCCCCCTGTGCCCCTCTCTCCTGTACAGCTACCCCCTGTGTAACTCCCCACTGTATACCTCCCCCTTGGGCCCCTCTCCGCTCTGCACCTCCCTCCTGTCCAACTCCCCCCCTATGCAACTCTCTCCTGCGCCCCGCTCTCCTGCACAACACTCTCCTGTGCACCTCTCTCCGGTGCCCCTCCCTCCTGTGTCCCTCTCTCCTGTGCCCCCCCCTCCTGTGCCCGTTCCTCCTGTGCCCCTCCCTCCTGTGCCCCTCTCTCCTGTGCACCACTCTCCTGTGACCCTCCCTCCTGCGCCCCTCTCTCCTGTGCACCTCCCCCTTGTGCCCCTCTCTCCTGTGCAGATACCCCCTGTGTAACTCCCCACTGTGGCATCCACCCGGTGCCCCGCTCCCTTCTGCACCTCCCTCCTATCCAACTCCCCCCTATGCACCTCTCTCCTGTGTCCCTCTCTCCTGTGCCCCATTCTCCTGTGCTCCTCTATCCAGTGCACCTCTCTCTTGTGCCCCTCTTACCTGTGCACCTCTCTGCTGCTCACCTCCCTCCTGCGCACCTCCCTCCTGTGCCCCTCTCTCCAGTGCAACTCACCCCTGTGCCCCTCTTTCCTGTCCAACTCCCCCCCGTGCCTCTCCCTCCCTTGCCCCTCCCTCCTGTGCCCGTCCCTCCTGTGCCCATCTCTCCTGTGCATCTCCCTCCAGTGCCCCTCCCTCCTGTGCCCCTCTCTCCTGTGCCCCTCTCTCCTGTGCCCCTCTCTCCTGTGCATCTCCCTCCTGTGCCCCTCTCGCCTGTGCCCCTCTCTCCTGCGCACCTCTCTCCTGTGCACCGCCCTTCTGTGCCTCTCTCTCCTGTGCACCTCACTTCTGTGCCTCTCTCTCCTGTGCACCTCCCTCCAGTGCAGCTCTCTCCAGTGCCCGTCTCTCCTGTGCCACTCTCTCCTGTGCCCCTCTCTCCTTTGCCCCTATCTCCTGTTCACCTCCCTCATGTGCCTCTCTCTCCTGTGCACCTCTCTCCTGTGCCCCTCTCTCCTGTGCACCTCTCTCCTGTGCCCCTCTCTCCTGTGCACCTCTCTCCTGTGCCCCTCTCTCTTCTGCCCCTTTCTCCTGTGCACCTCACTCCTGTGCCACTCTTCCCTGTGCACCTCTCTCCTGTGCCCCTCCCCCCTGTGCACATCCCCCCTGTGCCCCTCTCTCCTGTACAGCTACCCCCTGTGTAACTCCCCACTGTATACCTCCCCCTTGGGCCCCTCTCCGCTCTGCACCTCCCTCCTGTCCAACTCCCCCCCTATGCAACTCTCTCCTGCGCCCCGCTCTCCTGCATAACACTCTCCTGTGCACCTCTCTCCTGTGCCCCTCCCTCCTGTGTCCCTCTCTCCTGTGCCCCTCCCTCCTGTGCCCGTCCCTCCTGTGCCCCTCCCTCCTGTGCCCCTCTCTCCTGTGCACCACTCTCCTGTGCCCCTCCCTCCTGCGCCCCTCTCTCCTGTGCACCTCCCCCTTGTGCCCCTCTCTCCTGTGCAGATACCCCCTGTGTAACTCCCCACTGTGGCATCCACCCAGTGCCCCGCTCCCTTCTGCACATCCCTCCTATCCAACTCCCCCCTATGCACCTCTCTCCTGTGTCCCTCTCTCCTGTGCCCCATTCTCCTGTGCTCCTCTATCCAGTGCACCTCTCTCTTGTGCCCCTCTTACCTGTGCACCTCTCTGCTGCTCACCTCCCTCCTGCGCACCTCCCTCCTGTGCCCCTCCCTCCTGTGCCCCACTCCCATGTGCCCCTCCCTTCTGTGCCCCTCTCTCATGTGCCCCTCCCTCCTGTGCCCCTCTCTCCTGTGCACCTCCCTCCTGTGCCCCTCTCTCCTGCGCCCCTCTCACCTGTGCCCCTCCCTCCTGCACACCTCCCTCCTGTGCCCCTCCCTCCTGTGCCCCACTCTCCTGTAAACCTCTCTCCTGTGCCCTGCTCTCCTGTAAACCTTCCTCCTGTGCCCCACTCTCCTGCGCACCTCCCTCCTGTGCCCCTCTCTCCTGTGCCCCTCTCACCTGTGCACCTCTCTCCTGCTCACCTCCCTCCTGCGCACCTCTCTCCTGTGCACCTCTCTCCTGTGCACCTCTCTCCTGCTCACCTCCCTCCTGCACACCTCTCTCCTGTGCACCTCTCTCCTGTGCACCTCTCTCCTGCTCACCTCCCTCCTGCGCACCTCTCTCCTGTGCACCTCTCTCCTGTGCCCCATTCTCCTGTGCTCCTCTCTCCAGTGCACCTCTATCATTTGCACCTCTCTCTTGTGCCCCTCTCTCCTGTGCCCCTCTCTCCTGTGTCCCTCTCTCCTGTGCAACTCCCCCCGTGCCCCGCTCTCCTGTCCAACTCCCCCCTGTGCCCCTCCCTCCTGTGCCCCACTCTCCTGTAAACCTCCCTCCTGTGCCCCACTCTCCTGTAAACCTCCCTCCTGTGCCCCACTCTCCTGTGCACCTCTCTCCTGTGCCCCATTCTCCTGTGCTCGTCTCTCCAGTGCACCTCTATCCAGTGCACCTCTCTCTTGTGCACCTCTCTCCTGTGCCCCTCTCTCCTGTGTCCCTCTCTCCTGTGCAACTCCCCCCATGCCCCGCTCTCCTGTCCAACTCCCCCCTGTGCCCCTCCCTCCTGTGCACCTCCCTCCTGTGCCCCTCTCTCCTATGCATCTCCCTCCTGTGCCCTCTCTCATGTACCCCTCCTTCCTGTGCCCCTCTCACTTGTGCACCTCTCTCCTGCTCACCTCACTCCTGCGTACCTCCCTCCTGTGTCCCTCTCTCCTGTGCTCCTCTCCAGTGTCCCTCTCTCCTGTGCCCCTCTCTCCTGTGTCCCTCTCTCCTGAGCAACTCCCCCCTGTGCCCCTCCCTCCCTTGCCCCTCCCTCCTCTGCCACTCCCTCCTGTGCACCTCCCTCCTTTGCCCCTCTCTCCTATGCTTCTCCCTCCTGTG
This sequence comes from Somniosus microcephalus, assembly GCF_052327205.1. Taxonomy (NCBI): domain Eukaryota; kingdom Metazoa; phylum Chordata; class Chondrichthyes; order Squaliformes; family Somniosidae; genus Somniosus; species Somniosus microcephalus. The sequence continues at coordinate 134,068,333 of NC_140993.1, forward strand.
CCCCTCTCTCATGTACCCCTCTCTCATGTGCCCCTCCCTCCTGTTCCTCTCTCTCCTTTGCATCTCCCTGCTGTGCCCCTCTCTCCTGTGCCCCTCCCTCCTGTGCCCCTCTCTCCTGTGCCCCTCTCTCTTGTGCAACTCTCTCCTGTGCCCCCTTCTCCTGTGCACCTCCCTCCTGTGCCCCTCTCTCCTGTGCCCCTCTCTCCTGTGCCCCTCCTATGCACCTCCCTCCTGTGCCCCCCTCTCCTGTGCACCTCCCTCCTATACCCCTCTCTCCTGTGCCCCTCCTGTGCACCTCCCTCCTTTGCCCATCTCTCCTGTGCCTCTCCCTCCTGTGCACATCCCTCCTGTGCCCTTCTCTCCTGTGCCCCTCTCTCCTGTGCAACTCCCTCCTGTGCCCCTCTCACCTGTGTCGCTCTCTCCTGCGCACATCTCTCCTGTGCCCCCTCTCCTGTGCCCCTCGCTCCTGTGCCCCTCTCTCCTGTGCACCTCCCTCCTGTGCCCCCTCACCTGTGCCCCTCTCTCCTGTGACCCTCTCTCCTGTGCATCTCTCTCCTTTGCACCTCACTCCTGTGCCCCTCTCTACTTTGCACGTCTCTCCTGTGTCCCTCTCTCTTGTGCACCTCAGTCCTGTGCCCCACTCTCCTGTGCACCTCACTCCTCTGCCCCTCTCTCCTGTGCCCCTCTCTTCTGTGACCCTCTCTCCTGTGCATCTCTCTCCTGCACCCATCACTCCTGTGCCCCTCTCTCCTGTGCACCTCCCTCCTGTGCCCCTCTCTCCTGTGCCCCTCTCACCTGTGCACCTCTCTCCTGCTCACCTCACTCCTGCGCACCTCCCTCCTGTGCCCCTCTCTCCTGTGCCCCTCTCTCCTGCACACCTCCCTCCTGTGCATCTCTCTCCTGTGCCCCACGCTCCTGTGCACCTCTCTCCAGTGCACCTCTCTCCAGTGCACCTCTCTCATGTGCCCCTCTGTCCTGTGCCCCTCTCTCCTGTGCCCCTCTCTCCAGTGCAACTCACCCCTGTGCCCCTCTTTCCTGTCCAACTCCCCCCCGTGCCTCTCCCTCCCTTGCCCCTCCCTCCTGTGCCCCTCCCTCCTGTGCACCTCACTCCTGTGCCCCTCTCTCCTATGCATCCCACTCCTGTGCCCCTCTCTCATGTACCCCTCCTTCCTGTGCCCCCCCTCCTGTGCATCTCCCTCCTGCATCCCTCTCTCATGTGCCCCTCCCTCCTGTGCCCCTCTCTCCTGTGCATCTCCCTCCTGTGCCCCTCTCTCCTGTGCCCCTCCCTCATGTGACCCTCTATCATGTGCCCCTCTCTGTTGTGAAACTCTCTCCTGTGCCCTCTTCTCCTGTGCACCTCCCCCCTGTGACCCTCTCTACTGTGCACCTCCCTCCTGTGCCCCTCCCTCCTGCGCACCACTCTCCTGTGCCCCTATCTCCTGCGCACATCTCTCCTGTGCCACCGCTCCTGTGCACATCCCTCCTGTGACCCTCTCTCCTGTGCCCCTCTCTCCTGTGCACCTCCCTCCTGTGCCCCTCCCTCCTGTGCCCCTCTCTCCTGTGCATTTCCCTCCTGTGCCCCTCTCTTGTGTGCCCCTCCCTCTTGTGCCCCTCTCTCCTGTGCACCCCCCTCCTGTCCAACTCCCCCCTATGCATCATAATGAAGTGTTTCGAGAGACTGGTCTTAGCCCACATCAAAGCCAGTGTTCCTGCCTCCCTTGACCAACACCAGTTTGCCTATCGTGCAAACAGATCAACGGAGGATGCAATCACAACTGCTCTACACTCGGCACTGAATCACCTAGATGGTAAGGAGACCTACATCAGAATGTTGTTTATAGACTATGGCCTAGAAATTGAGTTGCCTTAGCGCCGCTTTTGAGGCGCTAGAGGGACTAGCGCCAGAGTTATGGCCAGTTCAAAAATTCCCTGGGGCCCTAAAGCGGCGTTGCACCGGTAGCGCTGCGCCGGCACCGATGACGTCATCGGCGTGCGCAGCGTCCCGGTTGCCATGCCGACGGGCCCCAGCGCCGAAATTCAGTTGCGGCCGCCTCGCCCGTGGCAGCCGCAACTAAGACTCTGGCAACAGAGTCCTACATGTGTTTGCGCCGGCGCATTAAAGGCCCCGCGGCGGCCGGCCGCTATCCCGCCGGCCGCCTGGCCGCAGCTCCCTCCCCGGACTTCCCCCCCCCCCGCCCCCCCGGAACAGAAGCAAGCCCGGCACTTGTCCGAGGTGACGGGCTCATTTTTAAAAAGATTTTCGCGGGCCGCGGCCGGGTGCAGGCAGCTCCTCCTTAAGGGAAGGAGGAGGCCTGCACTTCCCGAACCTGCCGCACCGCAGCGGGCGCCGCAGCGCCGGAATAGCGCTGAAATTCAGCGCGTAGCGCCAGTTTTCAGGCGCAAACAGCTCTCAGCAGCGCCGGCAGCCGTTTGGGCGCAGAACTATTGAATTTTTGGCCCGCCCAGCGCGACTTAGCTCCGGCACTAACTTCCGGCGCTAAAGCCGTCGCTGCGCCAAAACTCAATTTCTGGGCCACTAGCTCAGCATTCAACACTATCGTCCCCAACAAGCTGGCCACCAAACTCCAAACTCTTGGCCTGAACACTTCCCTCTGCAACTGGACCCTGGACTTCCTAACAAACAGACCCCAGTCTGTCAAATTAGGTAACCACACCTCACCCCCCTGACCCTGAACACTGGGGCCCCACAAGGATGTGTGCTGAGCCCCATCCTCTACTCCCTCTTCACCCACGACTGTGTGGCTGTTAATGGTTCCAACACCATCATCAAGTTTGCAGATGACACCACGGTAGTAGGCCAGATCACCAACAACGATGAGTCAGCCTACAGGCAGGAGGCCCAGCATCTCGTGAAGTGGTGCGCCGACAACAACCTGGCCCTTAACACCAAGAAAACAAAGGAAATAATCGTGGACTTCAGGAAGTCCAAAGGCGGAAGTCACACCCCCATCCACATCAATGGGGCGGAGGTGGAAAGGGTGGCCAGCTTTAAGTTCCTCGGAATCCACATCATGGAAGACCTCTCCTGGTCCCTCAACACCTCCTCTTTGGTGAAGAAGGCCCAGCAGCGCCTATATTTCTTGAGGAGGCTGAAGGGATGTAATCTGTCACCCCTGATCCTCTCTAACTTCTACCGCTGCACTATAGAGAGCATCCTGACAAGCTGTATCACGTTATGGTATGGCAGCTGTAGCTCCCATGACCGGAAAGCCCTGCAGCGGGTAGTCAAAACTGCCCAACGCATTACCGGCACCCGGCTACCGACCATAGAGCATATATATCAGAAACGCTGCCTACGGAGGGCACGGTCCATCATCAAAGACCCTACCCACCCCAGCCACAGTCTGTTCGCCCTCCTACCATCTGGAAGACGCTACAGATGCATTCGCACCCGTACGACCAGATTTAGGAACAGCTTCTTTCCCAGGGCTGTCACCCGACTGAACTCCACAAATAAACACTAAAGCCTGCACATCTGCCAATGCACTTTATTATGGTCATATTTATGCTAATATACTGCAAGCCAAATGTATAAATGTATGTTGAATGTTTAAGTGTCCTAATCCAAATTGTAAACTCTCGGGAGCCGCAAGCCTACATTTCGTTGTACTGCACTTGTGCACTAACAATGACAATAAAAGTTGATTTGATTTGATTTGATTTGATGCACCTCCCTCCTGTGCCTCTCTATCCTGCACAACTCTCTCCTGTGCACCTCTCTCCTGTGTCCTTCTCTCCTGTACACCTCCCTCCTGTGCGCCTCTCTCCTGTGCATCTCCCTCGTGTGCCCCTCTCTCATGTGCCCCTCCTCCTGTGCCCCTCCCTCCTGAGCCCCACTCTCCTGTGCCCCTCTCTCCTGTGCCCCTCGCTCCTGTGCACCTCTCTCTTGCGCTCAACTCTCCTGTGCCCCTCTCTCCTGTGCCTCTCCCTCCTGTGCACCTCTCTCTTGTGCCCCTCTCTCCTGTGCCTCTCCCTCCTGTGCACCTCTCTCTTGTGCCCCTCTCTCCTGTGCCACTCTCTCCTGTGCACCTCTCTCCTGTGCCCCTCTCTCCTTTGCCCCTCTCTCCTGTGCACCTCCCTCCTGTGCCCCTCTCACCTGTGCCCCTATCTCCTGTGCCCCTCTCTGCTGTGCACCTCACTCCTGTGCCCCTCTCTCCTGTGCCCCCCGTATTGTGCACCTCCCCCCTGTGCCCCTCTCTCCTGTGCACCTCCCTCCTGTGCCTCTCTCTCCTGTGCACCTCACTTCTGTGCCCCTCTCTCCTGTGCACCTCCCTCCTGTGCCTCTCTCTCCTGTGCACCTCCCTCCTGTGCCTCTCTCTCCTGTGCACCTCACTTCTGTGCCTCTCTCTCCTGTGCACCACTCTCCTGTGCCCCTCTCTCCTGTGCACCTCCCTCCAGTGCACCTCTCTCAAGTGCCCGTCTCTCCTGTGCCACTCTCTCCTGTACACCGCTCTCCTGTGCCCCTCTCTCCTGTGCACCTCTCTCCTGTGCACCTGCCCCCTGTGCCTCTCTCTCCTGTGCACCTCACTTCTGTGCCCCTCTCTGCTGTGCCGCTCTCTCCTGTGCCCCTCCCTCCTGTGCCCCTCTCCCCTGTGCACATCCCCCCTGTGCCCCTCTCTCCTGTGCAGCTACCCCCTGTGTAACTCCCCACTGTGCACCTCCCCGCTGTGCCCCTCTCCCCTCTGCATCTCCCTCCTTTTCAGCTCCCCGCTATGCACCTCTCTCATGTGCTCCTCTCTCCTGCACAAATCTCTCCTGTGCCCCTCTCTCCTGTGCCCCTCCTGTGCACCTCCCTCCTGTGCCCCTCTCTCCTGTGCCCCTCCCTCCTGTGCACCTCCCTCCTGTGCCCCTCTCTCCTGTGCCCCTCCCTCCTGTGCATCTCACTCCTGTGCCCCTCTCTACTGTGCCCCTCTATCCTGTGCCCCTCCTGTGCACCTCCCTCCTGCACCCCTCTCTCATGTGCCCCTCCCTCCTGTGCCCCTCTCTCCTGTGCATCTCCCTCGTGTGCCCCTCCATCCTGTGCGCCTCCCTCATGTGACCCTCTCTCCTGTGCCCCTATCTCTTGTGCAAATCTCTCCTGTGCACTCTTCTCCTGTGCACCTCCCTCCTGTGACCCTCTCTACTGTGCACCTCCCTCCTGTGCCCCTCCCTCCTGCGCACCGTTCTCCTGTGCCCCTATCTCCTGTGCACATCTCTCCTGTGCACATCCCTGCTGTGACCCTCTCTCCTGTGCCCCTCACTGCTGTGCACCTCCCTCCTGTGCCCCTCCTCCTCTGCCCCTCCCTCCTGAGCCCCACTCTCCTGTGCCCCTCTCTCCTGTGCACCTCTCTCTTGTGCTCAACTCTCCTGTGCCTCTCTCTCCTGTGCCTCGCCCTCCTGTGCACCTCTCTCCTGTGCCCCTCTCTCCTGTGCCCCTCTCTCCTGTGCCCCTCACTGCTGTGCACCTCCCTCCTGTGCCACTCTCTCCTGTACACCTCCCTCCTGTGCGCTACCCTCCTGTGTGCCTCTCTCCTGTGCATCTCCCTCCTGTGCCCCTCTGTGATGTGCCCCTCCTCCTGTGCCCCTCCCTCCTGAGCCCCACTCTCCTGTGCCCCTCTCTTCTGTGCCCCTCTCTCCTGTGCACCTCTCTCTTGTGCTCAACTCTCCTGTGCCTCTCTCTCCTGTGCCTCGCCCTCCTGTGCACCTCTCTCCTGTGCCCCTCTCTCCTGTGCCCCTCTCTCCTGTGCACCTCCCTCCTGTGCCCCTCTCACCTGTGCCCCATCTCCTGTGCCACTCTCTGCTGTGCACCTCATTCCTGCGCCCCTCTCTCCTGTGCCCCCCAGTCCTGTGCACCTCCCTCCTGTGCCCCTCTCCTGTGCCCCTCTCTCCTGTGCCCCTCTCTCCTGTGCACCTCTCTCCTGTGCACCTCCCTCCTGTGCCCCTCTCTCCTGCGCCCCTCACTCCTGTGCACATCCCCCCTGTGCCTTTCTCTACTATGCAGCTCACATCTGTGCTTTTCTCTCCTGTGCACCTCACTTCTGTGCCCCTCTCTCCTGTGCACCACTATCCTGTGCCCCTATCTCCTGTGCACCTCCCTCCAGTGCACCTCTCTCCAGTGCCCGTCTCTCCTGTGCCGCTCTCTCCTGTGCCCCTCTCTCCTTTGCCCCTCTCTCTTGTTCACCTCCCTCATGTGCCTCTCTCTACTGTGCACCTCTCTCCTGTGCCCCTCTTTCCTGTGCCCATCTCTCCTGTGCACATCACTCCTGTGCCCCTCACTCCCGTGCCCCTCTTGCCTGTGCAGCTTTCTCCTGTGCACCTCACTCCTGTGCCCCTCTTCCCTGTGCATCTCTCTCCTCTGCAGATCACTGCTATGCCCCTCCCTCCTGTGTGCCTCTCTCCTGTGCCCCTCTCTCCTGTGCACCTCTCTCTTTTGCTCCTCTCTCCTGTGCACCTCTCTCCTGTGCCCCTCCCTCCTGTGCACATCCCTCCTGTGCCTCCCTCACTTGTGCACCTCACTCCTGTGCCTCCCTCACTTGTGCCCCTCTCTCCTGTGCACCACTCTCCTGTGCCCCTCTCTCCTGTGCACCTCCTTCCTGTGCAACTCACTGCTGTGCCCCTCCCTCCTGTGCCCCTCTCTCCTGCACATCTCTCTACTGTGCAGCTGTCTCATGTGCCCCTCTCTCCTGTGTCTCTCTCTCCTGTGCACCTCCCTCCTGTGCCCCTCCCTCCTGTGCCCCTCTCTCCTGTGCCCCTCTCACCTGTGCCCCATCTCCTGTGCCACTCTCTGCTGTGCACCTCATTCCTGCGCCCCTCTCTCCTGTGCCCCCCAGTCCTGTGCACCTCCCTCCTGTGCCCCTCTCCTGTGCCCCTCTCTCCTGTGCCCCTCTCTCCTGTGCACCTCTCTCCTGTGCACCTCCCTCCTGTGCCCCTCTCTCCTGCGCCCCTCACTCCTGTGCACATCCCCCCTGTGCCTTTCTCTACTATGCAGCTCACATCTGTGCTTTTCTCTCCTGTGCACCTCACTTCTGTGCCCCTCTCTCCTGTGCACCACTATCCTGTGCCCCTATCTCCTGTGCACCTCCCTCCAGTGCACCTCTCTCCAGTGCCCGTCTCTCCTGTGCCGCTCTCTCCTGTGCCCCTCTCTCCTTTGCCCCTCTCTCTTGTTCACCTCCCTCATGTGCCTCTCTCTACTGTGCACCTCTCTCCTGTGCCCCTCTTTCCTGTGCCCATCTCTCCTGTGCACATCACTCCTGTGCCCCTCACTCCCGTGCCCCTCTTGCCTGTGCAGCTTTCTCCTGTGCACCTCACTCCTGTGCCCCTCTTCCCTGTGCATCTCTCTCCTCTGCAGATCACTGCTATGCCCCTCCCTCCTGTGTGCCTCTCTCCTGTGCCCCTCTCTCCTGTGCACCTCTCTCTTTTGCTCCTCTCTCCTGTGCACCTCTCTCCTGTGCCCCTCCCTCCTGTGCACATCCCTCCTGTGCCTCCCTCACTTGTGCACCTCACTCCTGTGCCTCCCTCACTTGTGCCCCTCTCTCCTGTGCACCACTCTCCTGTGCCCCTCTCTCCTGTGCACCTCCTTCCTGTGCAACTCACTGCTGTGCCCCTCCCTCCTGTGCCCCTCTCTCCTGCACATCTCTCTACTGTGCAGCTGTCTCATGTGCCCCTCTCTCCTGTGTCTCTCTCTCCTGTGCACCTCCCTCCTGTGCCCCTCCCTCCTGTGCCCCTCTCTCCTTTGCCCCTCTCTCCTGTGCACCTCCCTCCTGTGCCTCTCTCTCCTGTGCACCTCCCTCCAGTGCACCTCTCTCAAGTGCCCGTCTCTCCTGTGCCACTCTCTCCTGTACACCTCTCTCCTGTGCCCCTCTCTCCTGTGCACCTCTCTCCTGTGCCCTGCTCTCCTGTGCCCCTCTCTCCTGTGCACCTCACTTCTGTGCCCCTCTCCCCTGTGCACATCCCCCCTGTGCCCCTCTCTCCTGTGCAGCTACCCCCTGTGTAACTCCCCACTGTGCACCTCCCCGCTGTGCCCCTCTCCCCTCTGCATCTCCCTCCTTTTCAGCTTCCCCCTATGCACCTCTCTCATGTGCTCCTCTCTCCTGCACAAATCTCTCCTGTGCCCCTCTCTCCTGTGCCCCTCCTGTGCACCTCCCTCCTGTGCCCCTCTCTCCTGTGCCCCTCCCTCCTGTGCACCTCCCTCCTGTGCCCCTCTCTCCTGTGCCCCTCCCTCCTGTGCATCTCACTCCTGTGACCCTCTCTACTGTGCCCCTCTATCCTGTGCCCCTCCTGTGCACCTCCCTCCTGCACCCCTCTCTCATGTGCCCCTCCCTCCTGTGCCCCTCTCTCCTGTGCATCTCCCTCGTGTGCCCCTCCCTCCTGTGCGCCTCCCTCATGTGACCCTCTCTCCTGTGCCCCTATCTCTTGTGCAAATCTCTCCTGTGCACTCTTCTCCTGTGCACCTCCCTCCTGTGACCCTCTCTACTGTGCACCTCCCTCCTGTGCCCCTCCCTCCTGCGCACCGTTCTCCTGTGCCCCTATCTCCTGTGCACATCTCTCCTGTGCACATCCCTGCTGTGACCCTCCCTCCTGTGCCCCTCACTGCTGTGCACCTCCCTCCTGTGCCCCTCCTCCTCTGCCCCTCCCTCCTGAGCCCCACTCTCCTGTGCCCCTCTCTCCTGTGCCCCTCTCTCCTGTGCACCTCTCTCTTGTGCTCAACTCTCCTGTGCCTCTCTCTCCTGTGCCCCTCTCTCCTGTGCCCCTCACTGCTGTGCACCTCCCTCCTGTGCCCCTCTCTCCTGTACACCTCCCTCCTGTGCCCTACCCTCCTGTGCTCCTCTCTCCTGTGCATCTCCCTCCTGTGCCCCTCTGTGATGTGCCCCTCCTCCTGTGCCCCTCCCTCCTGAGCCCCACTCTCCTGTGCCCCTCTCTTCTGTGCCCCTCTCTCCTGTGCACCTCTCTCTTGTGCTCAACTCTCCTGTGCCTCTCTCTCCTGTGCCTCGCCCTCCTGTGCACCTCTCTCCTGTGCACCTCTCTCCTGTGCCCCTCTCACCTGTGCCCCATCTCCTGTGCCACTCTCTGCTGTGCACCTCATTCCTGCGCCCCTCTCTCCTGTGCCCCCCAGTCCTGTGCACCTCCCTCCTGTGCCTCGCTCTACTGTGCAGCTCACATCTGTGCCCCTCTCTCCTGTGCCCCTCCCTCCTGTGCACCTCTCTCCTGTGCCCCTCTCTCCTGTGCACCTCTCTCCTGTGCACCTCTCTCCTGTGCCCCTCTCTCCTGTGCACCTCTCTCCTGTGCCCCTCTCTCCTGTGCCCCTCTCTCCTGTGCACCTCTCTCCTGTGCCCCTCTCTCCTGTGCACCTCTCTCCTGTGCCCCTCTCTCCTGTGCCCCTCTCTCCTGCGCACCTCTCTCCTGTGCCCCTCTCTCCTGTGCACCCCCCTCCTGTGCCCCTCTCCTGTGCCCCTCACTCCTGTGCACCTCCCTCCTGTGCCCCTCTCTCCTGTGCACCTCCCTCCTGTGCCCCTCACTCCTGTGCACCTCTCTCCTGTGCCCCTCTCTCCTGTGCACCTCTCTCCTGTGCCCCTCTCTCCTGTACCCCTCTCTCCTGTGCACCTCTCTCCTGTGCACCTCCCTCCTGTGCCCCTCTCTCCTGTGCCCCTCACTCCTGTGCACATCCCTCCTGTGCCTTTCTCTACTATGCAGCTCACATCTGTGCTTTTCTCTCCTGTGCACCTCACTTCTGTGCCCCTCTCTCCTGTGCACCACTCTCCTGTGCCCCTATCTCCTGTGCACCTCCCTCCAGTGCACCTCTCTCCAGTGCCCGTCTCTCCTGTGCCGCTCTCTCCTGTGCCCCTCTCTCCTTTGCCCCTCTCTCTTGTTCACCTCCCTCATGTGCCTCTCTCTACTGTGCACCTCTCTCCTGTGCCCCTCTTTCCTGTGCTCATCTCTCCTGTGCACATCACTCCTGTGCCCCTCACTCCTGCGCCCCTCTTCCCTGTGCATCTCTCTCCTCTGCAGATCACTGCTATGCCCCTCCCTCCTGTGTGCCTCTCTCCTGTGCCCCTCTCTCCTGTGCACCTCTCTCTTTTGCTCCTCTCTCCTGTGCCTCTCTCTCCTGTGCCCCTCCCTCCTGTGCACATCCCGCCTGTGCCTCTCTCTACTGTGCAGGTCACATCTGTGCCCCTCTCTCCTGTGCCCCTCTCTCCTGTGCCCCACACTCCTGTGCCCCTCTCTCTGTGCCCCTCTCACCTGTGCACCTTTCACCTGTGCCCTTCCCTCCTGTGCCCCTCTCTCCTGTCCAACTCCCCCCTGTGGCCCTCCCTCCCTTGCCCCTCCCTCCTGTGCACCTCCCTCCTTTGCCCCTCTCTCCTATGCATTGCCCTCCTGTGCCCCTCTCTCATGTACCCCTCCCTCCTATGCCCCTCCCTCCTGTGCTTCTCCCTCCTGCACCCATCTCTCATGTGCCCCTCCATCCTGTTCCCCTCTCTCAGTTGCATCTCCCTCCTGTGCCCCTCTCTCCTGTGCCCCTCCCTCATGTGACCCTCTCTCCTGTGCCCCTCTCTCTGTGCAACTCTCTCCTGTGCCCGCTTCTCCTGTGCTCCTCCCTCCTGGGCCCCTCTCTCCTGTTCACCTGCCTCCTGCGCCCCTCACTCCTGTGCACATCCCTCCTGCACCCCTCTCTCATGTGCCCCTCTCTCATGTGCCCCTCTCTCCTGTGCACCTCCCTCCTGTGCCCCTCTCACCTGTGTCGCTCTCTCCTGTGCCCCTCTCTCCTGTGCACCTCTCTCCTGTGCAGCTCGCTCCTGTGCACATCTCTCCTGCGCACATGTCTCCTGTGCCCCCTCTCCTGTGCCCCTCTCTCCTGTGTGCCTCTCTCCTGTGCACCTCCCTCCTCTGCACCTCTCACCTGTGCCCCTCTCTCCTGTGCCCCTCTCTACTCTGCATCTCTCTCCTGTGCACCTCACCCCTGTGCTCCTCTACTTTGCACCTCTCTCCTGTGTCCCTCTCTCCTGTGCACCTCTCTCCTGTGCACCTCTCTCCTGTGCACCTCCCTCCTGTGCCTCCCTCTCCTGTGCACCTCCCTCCTGTGCCTCCCTCTCTTGTGCACCTCCCTCCTGTGCCCCTCTGTCGTGTGCCCCTCCCTCTTGTGCCCCTCTCTCCTGTGCACCTCCCTCCTGTCCAACTCCCCCCTATGCACCACCCTCCTGTGCCCCTCCCTCCCGTGCACCTCTCTCCTGTGCATCTCCCTCCTGTGCCCCTCTCTCATGTGCTCCTCATGCTGTGCCCCTCCCTCCTGAGCCCCACTCTCCTGTGCCCCTCTCTCCTGTGCCCCTCTCTCCTGTGCCCCTCTCTCCTGTGCCCCTCTCTCCTGCGCACCTCTCTCCTGTGCACCTCCCTCCTGTGCCTCTCTCTCCTGTGCACCACTCTCCTGTGCCCCTCTCTCCTGTGCACCTCTCTCCAGTGCATCTCTCTCCAGTGCCCGTCTCTCCAGTGCACCTCTCTCCTGTGCACCATTCTCCTGTGCACCTCACTCCTGTGCGCCTATTCCCTGTGCATCTCTCTCCTGTGCAGATCACTGCTATGCCCCTCCCTCCTGTGCCCCTCACCCCTGCGCCTCTCCCTCCTGTGCCCCTCCCCCCGTGCACATCCCCCCTGTGCCCCTCTCTCCTGTACAGCTACTCCCTGTGTAACTCCCCACTGTGTACCTCCCCCTTGTGCCCCTCTCCGCTCTGCACCTCCCTCCTATCCAACTCCCCCCTATGCACCTCTCTCCTGTGCCCCTCTCTCCTGCAAAATTCTCTCCTCTGCACCTCTCTCCTGTGTCCCTCTCTCCTGTGCCCCTCCCTCCTGTGTGACTCTCTCCTGTGCCCCTCTCTCCTGTGCACCTCTCTCTTGTGCTACTCTCTCCTGTGCCTCTCTCTCCTGTGCCCCTCCCTCTTGTGCCCCTCTCTCCTGTGCATCTCCCTCCTGTGCCCCTCTCTCGTGTGCACCTCCCTCCAGTCCAACTCCCCCCTATGCACCTCTCTCCTGTGCCCCTCTCTCCTGTACACCTTCCTCCTGTGCCCCTCCCTCCCGTGTGCCTCTCTCTCTGTGCATCTCCCTCCTGTGCCCCTCTCTCATGTGCCCCCCTCCTGTGCCCCTCCCTCCTGTGCCCCACTCTCCTGTGCCCCTCTCTCCTGTGCCCCTCTCTCCTGTGCACCTTTCACCTTTGCCCTTCCCTCCTCTGCCCCACTCTCCTGTGCATCTCTTCCCTGTGCACCTCTCTCCTGTGCAGATCACTGCTATGCCCCTCCCCCCTGTGCCCCTCTCCCCTGCGCCTCTCCCTCCTGTGCCCCTCCCCCCTGTGCACCTCCCCCTTGTGCCCCTCTCCGCTCTGCACCTCCCCCCTGTCCAAATCCCCCCTATGCACCTCTCTCCTGTGCCCCTCTCTCCTGCACAACTCTCTCCTGTGCACCTCTCTCCTGTGCCCCTCCCTCCTGTGCCCCTCTCTCCTGTGCAGCTCCCTCCTGTCCAACTCCCCCCTTTGCACCTCTCTCCTCTGCCCCTCTCTCCTGCAAATCTCTCTCCTCTGCACCTCCCTCCTGTGCCCCTCTCTCCTGTGCACCTCCCTCCTGTGCAACTCACTGCTGTGCCCCTCCCTCCTGTGCCCCTCTCTCCTGTGCACCTCCCCCCTGTGCCCCTCTCTCCTGTGCAGCTACCCCCTGTGTAACTCCCCAATGTGCACCTCCCCCCATGCCACACTCCCCTCTGCACCTCCCTCCTGTCCAACTCCCCCCTATGCTCCTCTCTCCTGTGCCCCTCTCTCCTGCACAACTCTCTACTGTGCACCTCTCTCCTGTGCCCCTCTCTCCTGTGTCCCTCTCTCCTGTGCACCTCCCTCCTGTGCACCTCCCTCCTGTGCCCCTCTCTCCTGTGCATCTCCTTCCTGTGCCCCTCTCTCGTGTGCCCCTCCCTCTTTTGCCCCTCTCTCCTGTGCACCTCCCTCCTGTCCAACTCCCCCTATGCACCTCTCTCCTGTGCCCCTCTCTCCTGCACAACTCTCTCCTGTGCACCTCTCTCCTGTGTCCCTCTCTCCTGTACACCTCTCTCCTGTGCCCCTCCCTCCTGTGCACCTCTCTCCTGTGCATCTCCCTCCTGTGCCCTGAGGACAAAGGGATTAATTAAGAAAGGGGAAATAGAATATGAGAGTAAGCGGGCAGAAAACATAAAAACTGACTGTAAAAGCTTTTATAGAGATGTGAAGAGAAAAAGATTGGTGAAGTCAAGCATAGGTTCCTTACAGTCAGAATCAGGGGAATTTATAATGGGAAACAAGGAAATGGCTGACCAACTAAATACATACTTTGGTTCTGTCTTCACAAAGGAGGACACAAATAACCTCCCAGAGATGCCGGGGAACATAGGGTCTGATGAAAGAGAGGAACTGAAAGAAATCAGTATTCGTAGGAAAATGGTTTCAGGAAAATTGATGGGACTGAAGGCCGATAAATCCCCAATGGTCTACATCCCAGGGTACTTAAGGAAGTGGCCCTAGAGATAGTAGATGCATTACTGGTCATCTTCCAGAAATCGATAAACTCTGGAAATGTACCCATGGATTGGAGGGTAGCTAATGTTACCCCACTATTCAAAAAAAGGTGGTAGAGAAAAAGCGGGGAATTATAGACCGGTAAGCCTGACATCGGTAGTGGGGAAAATGCTAGAGTCTATTATAAAAGATGTAATAGCAGAGCACTTGGAAAGCAGTGACAGGATCGGACAAAGTCAACATGGATTTACAAAAGGTAAATCATGCTTGACTAATCTACTGGAATTTTTTGAGGATCTAACTCGTAAAATAGATAAGGGAGAACCAGTGGATGTGGTGTATTTGGACTTTCAGAATGCTTTCGATAAGGTCCCACATAAGAGATTAGCGTGCAAAATTGAGGCACATGGGATTGGGGGCAAGGTATTGACATGGATAGAGAACTGGTTGGCGGACAGAAAGCAAAGAGTTGGAATAAACGGGTCATTTTCCGAGTGGCAGGCAGTGACTAGTGGGGTACCGCAAGGATCGGTCCTCAGACCCCAGCTGTTCACAATATATATATTAATGATCTGAACGAGGGAATTGGATGTAATATCTCCAAATTTGCAGACGACACAAAGCTGGGTGGGAGGGTAAGCTGCGAGGAGGATGTCAGGAAACTCCAGCACGATTTGGACAGGTTGGGTGATTGGGCAGAAACATGACAAATGCACTATAATGTGGATAAATGTGAGGTTATCCACTTTGGTGGCAAAAACAGGAAGGCAGATTATTATTTGAATGGCAATAGATTGGGAGAAGGGGAAGTGCAAAGAGACCTGGGTGTCCTTGTGGAGCAGTCGCTGAAGGTAAGCATGCAGGTGCAGCAGGCGGTTAAGAAGGCAAATGGTATGTTGGCCTTCGTAGCAAGAGGGTTCGAGTACAGGAACAAGGATGTCTTGCTACAGTTGTACAGGGCCTTGGTGAGACCGCACCTTGAGTATTATGTGCAGTTTTGGTCACCTTACCTGAGGAAGGACATTCTTGCCATGGAGGGAGTGCAGCGAAGATTCACCAGGCTGATACCTGGGATGGCAGGAATGACGTATGAGGAGAGATTGTGTCGATTGGGCTTATACTCACTGGAGTTTAGAAGATTGAAAGGGGATCTCATCGAATCCTATATAATTCTGTCAGGTCTGGACAGACTAGATGCAGGAAGGATGTTTCTGATGGCCGGGGAGCCCAGAACCAGGGGTCATAGTCTAAGGGTAAGGGGTAAGCCATTTAGGACTGAAATGAGGAGGAATTTCTTCACCCAGAGAGTGGTGAACCTATGGAATTCTCTGCCACAGAGGGCGGTGGAGGCCAGTTCATTAAATATATTCAAGAAAGAGTTGGATATATTTCTTGAGGTTAAAGGGATCAAGGAATATGGGAAAAGGCAGGGACAGGGTACTGAATTTGGATGATCAGCCATGATCACATTGAATGGTGGAGCAGGCTCGAAGGGGCGAATGGCCTACTCCTGCGCCTATGTTCTATGTTTCTATGTTTCATTTGCCCCTCCCTCCTGTGCCCCTCCCTCATGTGCCCCACTCTCCTGTGCCCCTCCCTTTTGTGCCCCACTCTCCTGTGCAACTCTCTCCTGTGCACCTCTCTCCTGCACCCATCACTCCTGTGCCCCTCTCTCCTGTGTGCCTCTCACCTGTGAACCTCCCTCCTGTGCCCCCCTCTCCTGTGAACCTCCCTCCTGTGCCCCCCTCTCCTGTGAACCTCCCTCCTGTGCCCCCCTCTCCTGTGCCCCTCTCTCCTGTGCAGCTCTCTCCAGTGTACCTCTCTCCAGTGCAACTCTCTCTTGTGCCCCTCTCTCCTGTGCCCCTCTCTCCTGTGCAACTCCCCCCTGTGCCCCTCTCTCCTGTGCACCTCCCTCCTGTGCCCCTCCCTCCTGTGCACCTCCCTCCTGTGCCCCTCTCTCCTATGCACCTCACTCCTGTGCCCCTCTCTCATGTACCCCTCCCTCCTGTGCCCCTCCCTCCTGTGCTCCTCTCTCCTGTGCCCCTCCCTCCTGCGCACCTCTCTCCTGTTCCCCTCTCTCCTGTGCACCTCCCTCCTGTGGCCCTCTCTCCTGTGCCCCTCCCTCCTGTGCACCTTCCTCCTGTGCCCCTCTCGCCTGTGCATCTCTCTCCTGTGCCCCTCTCTCCTGTGCACCTCTATCCTGTGCCCCTCCCTCCTGTGCACCTCTCTCCTGTGCCCCTCTCTCCTGCACACATCCCTCCTGTGCCCCTCTCTCATGTCCCCCTCTCGCCTGTGCACCTCCCTCCTATGCCCCTCTCACCTGTGTCGCTCTCTCCTGTGCACCTCTCTCCTGTGCACCTCTCTGCTGTGCACCTCTCTCCTGTGCACCTCTCTGCTGTGCACCTCTCTCCTGTGCCCCTCTCTCCTGTGCACCTCTCTCCTGTGCACCTCTCTGCTGTGCACCTCTCTCCTGTGCACCTCCCTCCTATGCCCCCTCACCTGTGTCGCTCTCTCCTGTGCCCCTCTCTCCTGTGCCCCTCTCTCCTGTGCACCTCTCTGCCGTGCACCTCTCTGCTGTGCACCTCTCTCCTGTGCACCTCCCTCCTATGCCCCTCTCACCTGTGTCGCTCTCTCCTGTGCACCTCCCTCCTATGCCCCTCTCTCCTGTGACCCTCTCTCCTGTGCCCCTCTCTCCTGTGCCCCTCTCACCAGTGCCCCCCTCTCCTGTGCCCCTCTCTCCTGTGCCCCTCCCTCCTTTGCACCTCTCTCCTGTGCACCTCTCTCCTGTGCCCCTCTCACCTGTGCCCCCCTCTCCTGTGCCCCTCTCTCCTGTGCACCACACTCCTGTGCCCCTCTCTATTTTGCACCTCTCTCCTGTGCCCCTCTCTCCTGTGCAACTCTCTCCTGTGCACCTCAGTGCTGTGCACCTCCCCCCTGTGCAACTCCCCACTGTGCACATTCCCCTGTGCCCCTCTCTCTTGTGCACCTCCCTCCTGTCCAACTCCCCCCTATGCACCTCTCTCCTCTGCCCCTCCCTGCTGTGCATGTCGCTCCTGTGCACCTCCCTCCTGTGCCCCTCTCTCCTGTGCACCTCCCTCTTGTGCCCCTCTCTCCTGTGCACCTCCCTCCTGTGCCCCTCCCTCCTGTGCCCCTCTCTCCTGTGCATCTCCCTCTTGTGCCCCTCTCTCCTGTGCCCCTCTCTCCTGTGCACCTCACTCATGTGCCCCTCTCTCCTGTGCCCCTCTCTCCTGTGCACCTCACTCATGTGCCCCTCTCTCCTGTGCACCTCTCTCCTATGCACCTCTCTCCTGTGCCCCACTCTCCTGTGCACCTCTCTCCTGTGCACCTCTCTCCTGTGCAACTCTCTCCTGTGCCCCTCTCTCCTGTGCACATCCATCCTGTGCCCCTCTCTCCTGTGCCCCTCTCTCCTGTGCACCTCTCTCCTGTGCACCTCTCTCCTGTGCAACTCTCTCCTGTGCCCCTCTCTCCTGTGCACATCCATCCTGTGCCCCTCTCTCCTGTGCCCCTCTCTCCTGTGCACCTCCCTCATGTGCCCCTCACCTGTGCCCCTATCTCCTGTGCCCCTCTCTGCTGTGCACCACACTCCTGTGCCCCTCTCTCCTGTGTCCCCCTCCTGTGCACCTCCCTCCTGTGCCTCTCTTGTACTGTCTGCGTATCGATAACACACGGACTGCAGGGGTACGGTAATAACAGGTGTTTACTGAACAGAGGGTATGCTGGAAACTGAAAGTACAGAAGCCTGCTACGGCTTTATATACAGGTGTGGTCACTGCCGGTACTACAGTATAAAAGCAGTTCTCTCTTAAAGGTATATACACAAGAATTCCTCCCCTTTTAGATAAACAGTACATAACATTCATTTAACAATTAAATAATAACTAATTACAATTACAATTTTCTCTGTACTATATACATCAGCTGAAGTAATCATTTATAAATTCAGTCTTTGAGGAGGCTTCCTGATCCTGTCTGGATAGCGCCTTTCTCGAGTACCCTGTTCTTGCGGCGGAGTCGATTCTGGCTCATTGTCATTGGTTGGTTCGTCAGCTTCCAATACCACTGATTCTGAGGTAGACGCAATCTGCACTTCGGGTTCATCACCAGGTGCGCATGCTCGTGGTATGGGTTTGACTTGTTCCTGTGACTCTAGAATCTGGTCAGCATGGCATCTCACGATGCTCTCTCCAACGTCCACTGTGTACATTAGTGGCCCCTGCTGTGTGCATATCGTTGCTGGCTGCCATTTTTCTGTTCGGTAGTCGCAGGCCAAGACTGGTTGCCCTATCTTGAAGCTCCTGGTTGGCTTCTCATTGATGTGCTGGAATTGCTTATCCTCAACATCTCATCTTATGTTTGGTTTGAGCAAATCCAGGTGACATCTTATCTGTCGGTTAAAGAACATTATGGCTGGAGCTTGGTTGGTGACTGTAAGGGGGGTTATCTTACACCCAGGTAGTCCTGGGTACCTCAGGCTGATGTACAGTCCCTGAGGAGTTTGGGGCTTTTGACTGTTTATAGCAAATCACAGTCCTCAGAGAATTTCTCTGAGTAAGTGCTTCTTGGTTGTTTATACCAGATACAACCCCAGGCAGAGTTTCAGCCTGTCCCACTTAATCTAACTGCTCATTCCCAATTGCAGCTCATCCCCCAAATTACTGGCGTGAGGTTTTGAATCCCACTTCCCCCACTACTGTTCTACAACGTGAATTACAGCTTGGACATTTGTGACAGATTCAAATTGCAGTAACCAGAAGCAGACACCGGATAAAAGATACAACTCACTTTATTTGGACACGTGAAACACAAGCAAGGCAATAATCTCAGTACCGAACTCCACACAGCACTTCCCACTGAAAGTTCCTTGATGTCTTTAAACCTGAACAAGTTCTTAAAACAGCACCTTAAACATAGAACTTTAAACTTAACCAATCGTTCTGGGAAGGGAAAACATAGGGTGAAACCGAACTAAAATGACCTTAAACTCTATTCCTATTACCACAAGCCTCCCATCCTCCTATCACTAAGTGGGGTGATCCTCATTGAGGAAAGCTCATACTCACAGTCCCCTTCCGTACGGTTTTGAAAACGCTTTCGGTCCGGAACAGCGCGCTTTTCTCCCCCCTCGCTCTCCGGTCTCTGGTTCCGATGCCTCCGTGGTCCGCGGGCTTCTTCTTCCTTCCTTCTCGTCGGGCGTTCCTTCGACTCTGCCTCCACACGCACATGCTGTCTGTGAGATTCTCACCCCAGTTATACTGTATCTGGGCTTGAGAGTCCTTTGTCTTTAGATACCAATAATGGTCCGGTGATGGCTGCCCCTTTGTGTCCGGTCCGGTGCTCAAAGTGTGAGTAGGTGCGAAGTGTAGACTAGATTGTCCGTTAATCCTTTTCCTTTGTCTTGTTTGGCTTTGGAAGCTCCTGGCTCTGACCAGTCTGTTCCCTCTTTGTGAGGTTTGTTTTGGGTTGAGCTCTTGCCCTGTAGAGGTGTTGCATCTGGTGTTTTGGGTTGGGGTGACCAGGGCCTTTAGATGCTAATGGCCCCCAGTTCACCCTTCCTTCTGGAATGTTCTGTCGGTTGAGAATGATGTGTTGCCTTTTTAAAGAAAATGTTTTTCATGGGATCCAAAAATTCCTCCTTTCCGGGGTCCGGGGACCCCTTCCAACTCTGGGTAGAGGTTCTCGTATGGCCTCTCCCCAACTGGGAGACCCCCACCTTCCCCTCAGCTTAAACTAGAAATTACCACGCACACACAATTCAAAATCACACAGTTTAAACAGGTTTCTGGGGAAATGCCCCCTTCTTAGCTCGGGCAATCCGCAGCTTTCTGGGACCCTGCTGTGTCCTTGGGATCCTTGTGACCCTTACAGACTGCATGTGTCGCATTCTGGTAAGCAAACAAGAAATTATCCACCTTGTGTTGTAGTGGTATGTTGTCGTTATACATCGCCTTTATTGCTTTTTTAAAGGTCTGAACAAACCTCTCAGCCAATCCATTTGTGGCTGGATGATATGGGGCAGATGTGTAATGCTTTACCCCATTATTCCTCAAAAACCTCCGGAAATCCTCGGACACAAACTGTGGTCCATTGTCAGAGCAAATCTGTTCTGGCAAGCCATTCCTGGCGAAGATGCTCCGTAGGACTGCAATAGTTTTCTCCGTGGTGGTGGAGGACATTTTGATGACCTCTGGCCATTTCGAATGTGCATCCACGGCGATTAAAAACATTGAGTCCATAAATGGACTAGCAAAATCAATGTGTACCCGTTGCCATGGAGATGAGGGCCACTCCTGTTGTGTCCGTGTGTTAATAGAGACACTGAAGACAGGAGTTGGTTTCACAGGTGTTTACTGAACAAAGTCTGGAGGGGAACTAATTGATACAACACAATATACAGGCTTATATAGCTCGAGTGGCCATTACCGGCAGTACAGTACACAGGGGGCTCTTAAAGGCACATACACTACAATTCCTCCCCTTTTAGCCAACCAGCGCATAATATTTTAAGTAATCATTAATTACATGTTACAAGAAAAATATTCTACACATTGCTGCAGTTAATCAATTATAAGTCAGTCTCTCTGGAGGCTTGCTGACTCGGTCCGGATAATGCCTCGGTGGTGTAGTAGTTTCTGGTGGTGTAGTAGGTTCTTTTGGCAAGGCTGATTCAGCTTGAATGCCAGTGTCGGGTTCATCGGGTTCCAGTATCACCGGATCGGAGGTAGATACTATGGGTATCTCTACTTCATCATTAGGTGTATAGAGTTGTGGTGTAGGTTGTCCCTTTTCGGATGACTCTATGATTTGGTCAGCATGGCGCCTTATTATGCTTTCTCCAATGTCCACGGTATACATCAGCAGTCCTAGTCATGTGCAGATAGTTCCAGGCTGCCATTTCTTGGTATGGTAGTCCCGGGCCAAAACTTGTTGACCTATCTGGAAGGTTCTAGTTGGCCTTTCATTCATGCCTTGAAATTGCCAGTTCTCCACGTCCCTTCTGATGTTTGGCTTGATCAAATCCAGCCGGCATCTTAGGTTTCTATTGAAGAACATCATGGCGGGAGTTTGGTTTGTAACCATACGTGTTGCATTCCTGTATGCAAACAAGAAGTTATCCACCTTATGCTGAAATTTTATGTCTTCATTACCCATGGCCTTTATGGCCTTCTTGAAGGTCTGGACAAACCTTTCAGCCAATCCATTGGTGGCGGGATGGTATGGGGCGGACGTGTAGTGCTTAACCCCATTGTTTCTTAAGAACTTCCTGAATTCTTCGGACACAAATTGCGGTCCAGGTCTGTTCAGGCAGCCCATTCCTGGCAAATATGGTCCTTAATACTGTGATGGTTTTTTCCGTGGTGGTGGAGGACATCTTTATTACCTCCGGCCACTTAGAGTGTGCATCAACCGCGATTAAGAACATTGAGTCCATAAATGGACCAGCAAAGTCGATGTGTACCCTTTGCCATGGACATGAGGGCCACTCCCATGGATGTAGAGGGGCTTGTGGTGGAGCGTTTTGGACCTTCTGGCATCCTAGGCAGCTCTTGGTCATTTCTTCGATGTCTCCATCGATACCTGGCCACCATACAAACGCCCTGGCTAGGTTCTTCATTTTCACTCCACCCAGATGCCCCTCGTGAAGCTCCTTTAGAACTTTATCCTGGAGTTTGGGTGGAATCACCACTCTGGATCCACACATCAAGGTTCCTCGGCACACTGACAGCTGTTCTCTTCTTTGTGAGAATGCTGGCAACAGTAGTTCGCCATGTGTTGGCCATCCCTTCACTGTTAAATCGGAGACTCGTGAGAGAGTTGGGTCATTTCTAGTTTCCCTTTCAATGGCAGAATTTGTTACTGGTAGACATTCGACTATGGTAGAGTGGAAAATCTCCACTGGGTCTACGGTAGGTGCTTCTTCTACCATTGGCAATGGTAGGCACGATAAACTGTCAGCATTCCCATGCTGTTTTGATCCTTTGTATTCTATGTTATATTGGTGTGCCCCTAGAATAAGGGACCACCTCTGTAGCCTTTGTGCTGTCATAATGGGAACACCCTTTTTAGGGTTGAATATGGAGTTGAGGGGTTGATGGTCAGTCAACAAGGTAAATTTTTGTCCGTGTAGGTAATGGTTGAATTTCTTCACTCCCCATACCAGGCTGAGTGCCTCCCTGTCGATTTGGGCATAGTTACGCTCAGCTGAGTTCAATGAGCGTGACGCAAAAGCCATCGGCCGTTCCGAGCCATCAGGGAATTTATGCGATAATACTGCTCCTACGCCGTAAGGGGATGCATCGCACACCAGTCTGATTGGCAGTGATGGGTTGTAATGAGCCAAAACTTCTTTGGACGTGATTAAGTCTTTGCATTTATGGAAGGCACGTTTACAGTCTTCGCTCCATTTCCAAATTACTCCTGTTTGTAGCAGTTCATTAAGAGGGTGCAGAAGAGTTGATAAGTTCGGTAAAAATTTATGATAGTAATTTATTAATCCCAGGAACGACCTTAATTGTGAAACATTTTCAGGTGCTGGGGCTTTTATGACCGCTTCAATTTTTTCAGTGACTTATGCAACCCTTCCTTATTGATTATGTGGCCACAATATGATATTTGATTCTGGAAAAATTCGCACTTGGGGCGATTTGCTCGTAGGCCCCATTCTCTCAGCCTAGTGAGCACCTGCTCCAAATTGGCAAGGTGCTCGTTGTCGTTTTCTCCTGTTACAAGGATGTCGTCTAGGTAGCATTGAGTCCCCGGAATCCCTTGGAGGACTTGCTCCATAGCTCTTTGCCAGATAGCTGGAGCGGATGCTACTCCGAAAACCAGTCGATTGTACTGGTACAGACCTTTGTGTGTATTTATCGTGAGATACTTTTTAGAGGCCTCTTCAACCTCCATCTGTAGATATGCCTGTGCCAAGTCAATTTTGGTGAAACGTTTCCCTCCGGATAGTGAGGCGAAAATATCTTCTATCCTCGGAAGAGGATACTGTACTGTGTGAAGGACCGGGTTTACAGTCACCTTGAAGTCTCCTCAGATGCGAATTTTTCTCTGTTCTTCAGATTTATCATTATTCAACGCTTTCTTCATGACTGGGACGATGGGTGTTGCCCACTCGCTCCAATCTATTTTGGATAATACGCCTGCCTTTTCCAAATTCTCCAGCTCTGCCTCGACTGCTGGACAAATTGCGTATGGTACCGGTCTTGCCTTAAAAAACTTGGGAATTGCCGCATCTTCCACTTTTATTGAGGCGGTGATGCCTTTCAAGGTTCCTAGTTTCTCTTGAAACACTTCTTTGGCGTTGGCCAAGATGTCTTTTAGTCGTTCAGGTATGACGTCATCGTAGTTTTTTTCCTTACTGGTCACCATCAGTGCCTGAATGGAGTGCCAGTCTAAACGTATTTTCCTGATCCATTCACGTCCCAACAGCGGTGGACCACCATCTTGTAGAACGTATAAATACAACTTTTGTATTTCCTTGCCGTTGTATACAACAGGCACCCTTATTTTTCCTTTGGGGTATACTTTTTCCCCCGTATATGTTTTCAAGATAATGGATGTGTCTTTTAAAGGTATATGCGGAAATAGCCGCTCGTAATCCCGTCGATTTATGACGGTCAGAGCTGATCCTGTATCTAGCTCCATTTTAACTGGGGACCCTGCTATCGTGAGGGTAACCCAAATGGTCTGGTAATCTTCTTTGGCAATTACATTATGTAATTTGAGACAGCTTAGTCTCTTGTTTTCGGAGTCGCTATCACTCTTCTGGTCTTCGGAGCTACTGTCCGTCATCATTTGTACCTTTCTGTACTTTTCTTTATTGTTTTTTTTTTCCTGTCCGTGGATTTTTTTTGTCCAGATCGGCATACCCGTGCAATGTGTCCAATCTTTCCGCATTGCCTGCATGCTTTGTCCTTGAACCAGCAGTCCCTCTGGTCATGGGTGGATCTGCCGCAGCGATAACATCTCTCGAAACCCTGTGTCATTTCATGGGTGCCGAAGTCCTGTGTCTTTTGTTGTATCTCTGCAGCTCCTCTTGCGGCTGCTTCGTATGATACAGCCATACTGAAAGCCTTGTCCAGTGTTAAATCTTTCTCAGAAAGCAGCCTTTTCTGTGTTCCTTCACTTAGGAGACCGCAGATGAATTTGTCTCGAAGATAATCTGCTAGTCCTGCCCCGAATTGGCAGTGCTTTGATAGCTTTCTTAATTCGGTGAGGTAATCAGCGTTACTTTCATTCTTGTGTTGATTCCTCTTGAAGAATTTGAATCGTTCCGCTATCAGCAGTGGTGTTGGGTTTAAGTGCTCCTGTAGGGTATCAACAATTTCTTTAAAATTTTTATCCTTTGGTTTGTCTGGAGTGATTAAGTTTTGTAACAGCCCGTATGTCTTTGCGCCCATTAGATTTAGAAGTACTGGCGCTTTTTTTCGTTTTCTATTCCATTTGCGGTGCAATATACCTCCACTCTTTCCACATATGTGTTCCAATCCTCTATCTCATTATCAAAAGCATCAATATTGCCAGACTTAGGCATCCTAGAAAAAAAATGGCGCTTCCCGCGCTTTTCTTTCTTTTCTGCAGAAAAGATATGGCACTTCCCGCGCTTCCCCGCCGCTGCTGCCGATGACAATGCTGTTTCCCACGGGTTTCCCTTCTTTTTATTTATTTATTTACAGGTGGAGACTCGTTCCCGCAGGACTCTCTCTGCTAGGTCTGAACGCCGACCTGCTTGCAGCGCCGGCCGTCTCCCGAGTGCTCCCACCCAGTCTGTTACTACTTGCCTCCGCCTTCGCTGCTTGGCCTAGCTGCAGAGCCAGCCACTGGAGTTCCAGCCCGACACCCAGGAAGGATTATTGCAGTACCTGCCACCAGCTCGGCTAGCTGGTGAAACCACAGCTTTTTCTTTTTCTTGATTTTCTTCGACTTTGGACGCCAGAGGAATCGATGTCCTTGAGGTGCTGCCGAATTGCAGGTAAGTCCGTTTCCAATTCATCGCCACTGTTGTATCCGTGTGCTAATAGAGACACTGAAGACAGGAGTTGGTTTCACAGGTGTTTACTGAACAAAGTCTGGAGGGGAACTAACTGATACAACACAATATACAGACTTATATAGCCCGAGTGGCCATTACCGGCATTACAGTGCACAGGGGGCTCTTAAAGGCACATACACTACACCCTCGACCTCCACTCACGACGAACGCCTTCACAGAGTTTTCACGGCTCTAGCAAAACACAAGCTCACACTGAATGGCGAAAAGTGTGTCTTTGCTGTTTCAGAGATCGAATTTGTGAGGTTTCGGTTGTCGGCTGACGGTATAGCACCACTCCAGTCAAACGTGGATGCCATTCACAGCATCCCAGAACCCAGCTCTGCAGCACAGGTTGCCTCCTTCCTTGGCATGACTGGGTACTACCTGAAGTTTTTGCCCCAGTACTCAGCCACCACAGCCCCACTGCGCCAGCTCCTGCGAAAGGATGAGCCCTGGGTGTGGTCACAAGCCTGTATGGAAGCTGTTCGCCTCCTCGAATCGCAGCTCACGTCGCCTCCAGTGTTGGCTCACTTTGATGTCGCCAGCCCCACCCTCGTCACCTGCGACGCGTCCGCTGCAGCTGTGGGGGCGGTGTTATCGCAGATACTGAATGGAGTGGAGAAACCAATCGCCTTTGCCTCCCGAGCCCTTAGCCCCACTGAGCAGAAGTACTCAGTAGGTGAGCGTGAGGCGCTGGCGTGTGTCTGGGCATGTGAGCGGTGGCACCTGTACACCTATGGCCGTGCCTTCACCCTGCGAACCGATCACCAGGCTCTCACTGCCCTGCTGTCGACATCCGGCACGGGCCACAGGCCACTGCGTCTACATCGCTGGTCTGACCGCCTCCGCCAATACAATTTCAGTCACAAGTTCACACCAGGACGTGACAATGTTGTTGCAGATCTGCTCTCCCACACAGTCTCTGCCCCAGCCCCACTCGTCAGGTCTGAACATGTGGAACAGGATATCGTCCAGATGCTGCACACGCCTCTCCAAACCACAGTCTCTCTCCAGGAGCTCAAAGAGGCCTCTGAACAGGATCCGGCCCTCTCCCAGCTGTGCACCTTAATCAGAGATGGCTGGCCTCACAAGGTGCCTGAGGAACTGTCTGCGTACTCCAGAGTTAAAGAGGAGCTCTCCTGCTGGAATGACTCCTGTGTTGCACGTGGGCTCTGCACTGTGGTCCCAAGTGCCCTTCGTGTGCGTGTTTTATCCATGGCGCACGAGGGCCACTTGGGCATAGTGAAGATCAAACAACGATGCCAAGACCGAGTGTGGTGGCCGTGTATCGACAGGGAAATCGAGGCCCTGGTCAAGGACTGTGCAGCCTGCCTTGTAAGTGGCAAGGCTGGCCACCAAGCTCCTCCACCCCTGCAACCCCTTGCCTGGCCCTCTCGGCCCTGGGAGCACCTGCAGCTGGACGTCTGCGGGGAGATCCATGGTGTCCCCCACCATCAACCGTTCCTAGTGGTGACCTATGACCTGCACTCAAAATGGTCAGAGGCCACTGCCGTGGGCTCCGTCACCTCTCGGGTCATCATCGATATCCTTGAGTCCCTCTTCTCCCGCTGGGGGCATCCAAAGGCCATCACCAAGGACAATGGCCCCCAAATGGTCTCTTCGGAACTCTCCTCTTACCTTGAGAGCAAGGGCATCCGTCACATACGCAGCGTACTACCACCCTGAGTCAAATGGGGGGGTGGAGCATTTTAACCAGACACTGAAAAATGGCCTCAGAGCACACCTATCCCAGGGGTGTGCGTTTGACAAGGCCCTCCTCCACACACTGCTGCACTACAGAGCCTCCCAGCATTCCACTACAGGGGTCTCACCCGCATCACTCATGCTAGGCCGTGAGCTCATGCTGCCCCTTGGCAGGCTCCGCCCCTCGCTAGCTCAGAGCCCTGCTCCACCGGCTCAAGCCACAGTCGCTAGACAGCAGGAGAAGATGAAACTTCGCTTCGACCAGTCGAAGAGGGCCAAGGCGCCCAACATCTCAGTCTCCGATTGGGTTAGAGTCCGCAGGCCTCACCGCAACAATAAGATGGCCTCATTCTGGTCCTCCCCTCTCCAAATCAGCTGCCAACTTGGACCAGCCACTTTCTGCCTCACTGACGGCTCTCGGTGGCATGCCAGCCAGCACCCCCTGATGCAGGATTATACGGACCTGACCCCTAAGCCTTACCCCCAGAGTGGCAGGATGCACATGTGGCTCAGCCAGCCAACCCTCAAGCAGATATTGTGCCTCAGCCTGCTCCTCACCAGTCCCCACTTCGGCCTGCTCTTCACCAGTCCGCACCTCGGCCTGTTCGTACACGTTCTCGCCCTGGCCATGTACAGGACTTTGTCACTACATTTCATGTTTGAAATTCTGTGAGGGGGGAGGAAATGTTATGTCTGACATTGGTGATAGGTACTCGATTGCCTTGGCCTGAGCACATGGAGTTTGATAGTGCTGTTATCGTTGTATTGTGTCTGACATGGGATATAGCTATTCGATGGCTTTTGCCTGGGAGAGTGTGTTTGGATCAGCCATTAAAAGCAACATGAACTGAGCTCTGCATACAGCCTCTGGATTATCTTTGCAAACGCAACAGACCGTTGTCTGAGACAAGTTGCATCAGAGATCCAAATCGGCTGAACACCTCACCTAACTTCTCGATGGTCTTCTCAGCGGTGGTGGACCTCATTATAACAACCTCTGGCCACTTACTGTGCGCGCCAACAGCCACCAGGAACATCCTCTTCTCGAATGGACCTGCAAAGTCTACATGAATGCGATGCCATGCTTCCTCCAGAAAGTCCCAGGGGTGAAGAGATGCAAGCTGTGGCACATTACGAACTCTCTGACATGAGGAACAGGTTTTAGC
Source organism: Somniosus microcephalus (assembly GCF_052327205.1). Taxonomy (NCBI): domain Eukaryota; kingdom Metazoa; phylum Chordata; class Chondrichthyes; order Squaliformes; family Somniosidae; genus Somniosus; species Somniosus microcephalus. Next base: position 134,095,775 of record NC_140993.1, read on the forward strand.
TTTGTCCTCAATCTGTCCATCCATACCCAGCCACCAGAAGTAACTCCTCACTATTTCTTTCATACGAACCATTCCGCAGTGTCCGGAGTGTAGTTGCTGTAACACTGGTTTCCATAGCGATGGTGGAATAACCACTCTCCTCCCCCACAGCAAACATCCAGACTGCACCGACAGTTCGTTTCTCCTTAAGAGATATGGTTTCAGGTTTGGGTCATCGCTGTCAAGCTTGCCCCTGATGATAATGTCCAGCACTGCAAACAACACTGGGTCATTTGTGGTGTTTCGTCGGACCTGTGTTGAAGTAACAGGCCTGTTCTCCACCTGCCTAAAATAGCAGATGTCCATGCTACGCGTCATAGGCTTAGTGACAGGCAGCGGCAACCTGGAAAGACCGTCGGCGTTGCCGTGCAGGTCAGACTTGCGATATCTAATGTCAAATGTGTGTGCAGACAACAGCAGCGCCCACCTTTGCATTCTGCTCGCAGCAAGTGACGGAATCCCTGTATGTGGCCCGAAGATGGTCGTGAGAGGGCGGTGATCTGTTAGTAGGGTGAACTGTCTCCCGTACAAATATTGGTGAAACTTGCGAACGCCAAAAACGATGCTCAGTGCTTCTCGTTCTATTTGGTCGTAGTTAGTTTCAGCTCTGTTCAAAGTCCTAGATGCGAATGCTATCGGCTTCTCTTCTCCGTTTGGCATGATATGAGAAACGACCACTCCCACACCATATGACGATGCATCGCAAGCTAACTGTATTGGTAATGAAGGGTTAAAATGCGTCAAAGCCTCTGACTTCAGGAGCGTGTCCTTTGCTGTCATGAACGCCTCCTGGCACTTGTTAGTCCATTCCCACTTCTTGTCTTTACATAGCAACCAATGCAGCAGCCTCAGCATCGAGGCTAGGTTCGGTATGAACCATCCATAGTAGTTCAGTAACCCTAAAAAAAAACGCAGCTGGCTGATATTTTCAGGTGCTGGGGCATCCACGATTGCCTTGGTCTTGGACGGTGCCTTGTGAAGGCCTGTGGCATTGATCACATGACCGAGGTACTCAGCTGATGCTTGAAAAAAATCGCATTTATCCCTGCAAACTCTGAGTCCATAATCCCTCAGTCTCTGTAGCGTTGCGTCCAAGTTACGCAGATGGTCTTGGTCATCACACCCAGTAACTAAGATATCATCTAAGTAGCACTGGACTCCAGGCAATCCACTAAGGATCTGGTCCATAGCATGTTGGAAAAGACGATACCTAAATAGGCCCTTGTGCATCACAATAGTCAGCATTTCTCGTGACTGTTCATCCACATGCATTTGCAGGTAGGCTTGACAGAGGTCGATTGTGCTAAACTTCTGGCCCCCAGCAAGTCCCGCAAACAAATCATCAATATGGGGAAACGGACATTGCTCCACTGACAATACAGGGTTAACAGTTACTTTAAAATCTCCACATATCCTAACTCCACCCCCTTTCTTGAGCACTGGTACGATGGGTGTTGCCCATTCACTCATGCTGACTGGTTCTAGTACTCCGCTTTCAACTAGGGCTTCTAAGTCAGCCTCGACTTTTGGTCTGATGCCATAAGGTACGGGTCGTGCCTTCATGAACTTGGGTTTGCTATCCTGCTTAATACGAAGCCTCACAGTAATATCTTTCATGCTACCCAGTTCTCCATTAAAGACTTCTGCATGTTTCTTTAAGATGGCGGGTAAGCCTGGATCATTGTGTGACATCATGTAGACTGATGACCAGTCTAATTTTATTCTCTCCATCCACGAACGTCCCAGCAGGGAGGGGTAGTCTCCTTTAACTACGTAGATTGGTAACTTCCTAGTTTGTCCATTCAACTGAACTGTGACCTCAGTGATACCTCTCACGGTTACTCTTTCACCGGTATATGTCTTTAACGCTAGGTTAGCTGGCTGAAGTGGAAGGTGCTTTAATGTCTTTTTGTAGACTGTCTCTGACATAAGAGATACTGCTGCCCCGGTAACAATCTGCATTCGCACAGGCTGCCCCTCTAGCAAAGGTGAAACCCAGTTGCCATGCGAATCCCCAGCTACAGTCAGCACATTCAGTGATAGTTCCTCCTTTGAAGTGTCACTTGCCTCTGTTTTGTCCCCTTCTACAGAGCGGACATGCTTCTTTGTCTTTTGTCTGAATGTTTTTTTTCTTCCTTCCGTCTTTGACGTTTTCTCTGTGTCCTTTTTATTTCTGCATGCACGCTGAATATGTCCCTTTCCAGGGAGCAGTGAGGCGAAGAGGAGCCCGGTATAAAAACCGGCGCAAGCTCCGAGGCCCGACCAGTTCCAGGGAGCAGTGAGGCGAGGAGGAGCCCGGTATAAAAACCGGCACGAGCACCGAGGCCCGACCAGTTCCAGGGAGCTGTGAGGCGAGGAGGAGCCCGGTATAAAAACCGGCGCGAGCAGCGAGGCCCAACCAGTTCCAGGGAGCAGTGAGGCGAGGAGGAGCCCGGTATAAAAACTGGCGCGAGCACCGAGGCCCGACCAGTTCCAGGGAGCAGTGAGGCGAGGAGAGGAGCCTGGTATAAAAACCGGCGCGAGCAGCGAGGCCCGACCAGTTCCAGGGAGCAGTGAGGCGAGGAGGAGCCCGGTATAAAAAACGGTGCGAGCACCGAGGCCCGACCAGTTCCAGGGAGCAGTGAGGTGAGGAGAGGAGCCCGGTATAAAAACTGGCGCGAGCAGCGAGGTCCGACCAGTTCAGACCAGGGAGCAGCGAGGCGAGGAGAGGAGCCCGGTATAAAAACTGGCGCAAGCAGTGCGGCCCGACCAGTTCGGACCAGGGAGCAGCGAGGCGAGGAGAGGAGCCCGGTATAAAAACCGGCGCTAGCAGCGAGGCCCGACCAGTTTGGACCAGGGAGCAGTGAGGTGAGGAGAGGAGCCCGGTATAAAAACTGGCGCGAGCAGCAAGGTCCGACCAGTTCAGGCCAGGGAGCAGCGAGGCGAGGAGAGGAGCCCGGTATAAAAACCGGCGCGAGCAGCGAGGCCCGACCAGTTCAGACCAGGGAGCAGCGAGGCGAGGAGAGGAGCCCGGTATAAAAACCGGCGCGAGCAGCGAGGCCCAACCAGTTCAGACCAGGGAGCAGCGAGGCGAGGAGAGGAGCCCGGTATAAAAACCGGCGCGAGTAGCGAGGCCCGACCAGTTCGGACCAGGGAGCAGCGAGGCGAGGAGAAGAGCCCGGTATAAAAACCGGCGCAAGCAGTGCGGCCCAACCAGTTCGGACCAGGGAGCAGTGAGGCGAGGAGAGGAGCCCGGTATAAAAACCGGCGCTAGCAGCGAGGCACGACCAGTTCGGACCAGGGAGCAGCGAGGCCCGACCAACTCAGCAGCGGGGAGAGAGGTAAAAAGTAATCAGAGTGTGACGTCACTAGGGAGCAGGTAAGTGATTGGTTGGTGAGTATTTCTCTTTTTTAAACTTTAACTCTGTGGTTTATAGTTGCTAAGGTCTTTTGTGTTGTAGCGGGGACTGTTGGTAAACCATACAAGTGCCTTAGAGTTTATCTTTAATTGGTGATAGTGAATTAATTTAAATTAATTAAAGGGTAAGTCATGTCAGGACAGCCCAGCCCCGTGTTATGCTCCTCTTGCTCTATGTGGGAATTCAGGGACGCTGCCTGTGTCGCTGACGACCATGTGTGCCGGAAATGCATCCAGCTGCAGCTACTAGCAGACTGCATTGCGGTGCTGGAGCTGCGGATGGATGGGCTTTGGAGCATTCACGATGCTGAGAGGGTCGTGGATAACACGATTAGTGAGGTGGTCACACCGCAGGTAAGGGCTGCACAGGCAGAAGGGAAATGGGTGACCATCAGGCAGAGCAGTAGAGGCAGGCAGGTAGTGCAGGGGAACCCTGTGGCCATCCCCCTCTCAAACAGGTATACCGATTTGGATACTGTTGAGGGGGATGACTTACCAGAGGAAGGCAGCAGCAGCCAACTTCCTGGCACCAGGGGTGCTTCTGCTGCTCAGGAAGGGAGGAAAAAGAGTGGGAGAGCAATAGTGGTGGGGGATTCTATCGTAAGGGGAACAGATAGGCGTTTCTGTGACCGTAGACGTGACTCCAGGATGGTTTGTTGACTCCTTGGTGCCAGGGTCAAGGATGTCACTGAACGGCTGCAGGGCATTCTGAAGGGGGAGGGTGAACAGGCAGAGGTCGTGGTTCACATTGGGACCAATGACATGGGTAGGAAGAGGGATGAGGTCCTGCAGCAAGAATTTAGGGAGCTAGGTAGCAGATTCAAGAGCAGGACCTCAAAGGTTGTAATCTCTGGATTACTCCCGGTGCCACATGCTAGTGAGTATAGGAATAGAAGGATAGAGCAGATGAATGCGTGGCTAAAGAGTTGGTGCAGGAGGGAGGGCTTTAGTTTCCTGGATCACTGGGCCTGCCTCTGGGGAAGGTGGGACTTGTACAAGTCGGACGGGTTGCACCTGAACCAGAGCAGGACAAATATCCTTGCGGGGATGTTTGCTAGCACTGTTCGGGGGGGTTTAAACTAAAATGGCAGGGGGTTGGGAACCTGAGCAGGGAGACAGATGAAAGTGAAACAGGGATAAAAGCAAAAGATAGGAAGGAGAAAAACAAAAGTGGCAGTCAGAGAAATCAACGGTTTAAATCAAACGTGGCCACAGTAAATAATAATTCTAATAGGTCTAAGAGCGTTAAAAAAACAAGCCTGAAGGCTTTGTGTCTTAATGCGAGGAGCATTTGTAATAAGGTAGACGAATTGGCTGCGCAAATAGAGGTAAACGAATATGATTTGGTTGGGATTACGGAAACGTGGCTCAAGGATGGCCAAGACTGGGAACTCAACATCCAGGGGTATTCAATATTCAGGAAAGATAGGTAAAAAGGAAAGGGAGGTGGGGTAGCATTACAGGTTAAAGAAGGGATTAATACAATGAAGGATATTAGCTCTGATGATGTGGAATCTGTATGGGTAGAATTGAGAAATACTAAGGGGAAAAAAACATTAGTGGGAGTGGTATATTGACCTCCCAACAGTAAGGCAGAGGTTGGGGATGGCATGAAAAGGGAAATTAAAGAAGCGTGCAATAAGGGCACAGTAGTCATCATGGGTGACTTTAATCTACATATAGATTGGGCCAACCAAATTAGTAACAATACTGTGGAGGAGGAATTCCTGGAGTGTTTACGGGATGGTTTCCTGGACCAATATGTCGAGGAACCAACCAGAGATCAGGCCATCTTAGACTGGGTATTATGTAACGAGAAAGGATTCATTAGCAATCTTGTTGTACGAGGCCCCTTAGGTTGGAGCGATCATAATATGATCGAATTCTGCATTAAGATGGAGAATGAAGTAGTTGACTCAGAGACTAGGGTCCTCAATTTAAATAAAGGAAACTACGATGGTCTGAGGAGTGAGTTTGGTAGGATTGATTGGGGAATGGCGCTCAAAGGGTTGACGGTGGATAGGCAATGGCAAACGTTCAAAGACCGAATGGATGAGCTACAGAATTTGTTCATCCCAGTTTGGCATAAAAATAAAACAAAAAAGGTGACTCAACCGTGGCTAACAAGGGAAATTAGGGATAGCATAAGATCCAAGGAGACGACATATAAATTGGCCAGAAAAAGCAATAATCCTGAGGATTGGGAGCAGTTTAGGATTCAACAAAGGAGGACAAAGGGATTAATTAAGAAAGGGAAAATAGAATATGAGAGTAAGCTTTCAGGGAACATAAAAACTGACTGTAAAGCTTTTATAGATATGTGAAGAGAAAAAGATTGGTGAAGTCACGCATAGGTCCCTTGCTGTCAGAATCAGGGGAATTTATAATGGGAAACAAAGAAATGGCAGACCAACTAAATTCATACTTTGGTTCTGTTTTCACAAAGGAGGACACAAATAACCTCCCAGAGATGCCGGGGAACATACGGTCTGATGAAAGGGTGGAGCTGAAAGAAATCAGTATTTGTAGGGAAATGGTGTTAGGAAAATTGATGGGACTGATAGCCAATAAATCCCCAGGGCCTGATAATCTACATCCCAGGGTACTTAAGGAAGTGGCCCTCGAAATAATAGATGCATTGCTGGTCATCTTCCAGAACTCGATAGACTCTGGAAGAGTACCCATGGATTGGAGGGTAGCTAATGTTACCCCACTATTCAAAAAAGGTGGTAGAGAAAAAGCGGGGAATTATAGACTGGTAAGCCTGACATCGGAAGTGGGGAAAATGCTAGAGTCTATTATAAAAGATGTAATAGCAGAGCACTTGGAAAGCAGTGACAGGATCGGACAAAGTCAACATGGATTTACAAAAGGTAAATCATGCTTGACTAATCTACTGGAATTTTTTGAGGATCTAACTCGTAAAATAGATAAGGGAGAACCAGTGGATGTGATGTATTTGGACTTTCAGAAGGCTTTCGATAAGATCCCACATAAGAGATTAGCGTGCAAAATTAAGGTACATGGGATTGGGGGCAAGGTATTGACTTGGATAGAGAACTGGTTGGCAGACAGAAAGCAAAGAGTTGGAATCAACCAGTCGTTTTCCGAGTGGCAGGCAGTGACTAGTGGGGTACCGCAAGGATCGGTCCTAGGACCCCAGCTGTTCACAATATATATTAATGATCTGGATGAGGGAATTGGATGTAATATCTTCAAATTTGCAGACGACACAAAGCTGGGTGGGAGGGTAAGCTGTGAGGAGGATGTCGTGAAACTCCAGTACGATTTGGACAGGTTGGGTGATTGGGCAGAAACATGGCAAATGCACTATAATGTGGACAAATGTGAGGTTATCCACTTTGGTGGCAAAAACAGGAAGGCAGATTATTATTTGAATGGCAATAGATTGGGAGAAGGGGAAGTGCAAAGAGACCTGGGTGTTCTTGTGCAGCAGTCGCTGAAGGGAAGCATGCAGGTGCAGCAGGCCGTTAAGAAGGCAAATGGTATGTTGCCCTTCGTAGCAAGAGGGTTCGAGTACAGGAACAAGGATGTCTTGCTACAGTTGTACAGGGCCTTGGTGAGACCGCACCTTAAGTATTGTGTGCAGTTTTGGTCACCTTACCTGAGGAAGGACGTTCTTGCCATGGAAGGAGTGCAGCGAAGATTCACCAGGCTGATACCTGGGATGGCAGGAATGACGTATGAGGAGAGATTGTGTCGATTGGGCTTATACTCAGTGGAGTTTAGAAGATTGAGAGGGGATCTCATCAAAACCTATAAAATTCTGTCAGGCCTGGACAGACTAGATGCAGGAAGGATGTTTATGATGGCCGGGGAGTCCAGAACCAGGGGTCATAGTCTAAGGATAAGGGGTAAGCCATTTAGGACTGAAATGAGGAGGAATTTCTTCACCCAGAGAGTGGTGAACCTGTGGAATTCTCTGCCACAGAGGGCGGTGGAGGCCAGTTCATTAAATATATTCAAGAAAGAGTTGGATATATTTTTAAGGCTAAAGGGATCAAGGGATATGGGGAGAAGGCAGGGACAGGGTACTGAATTTGGATGATCAGCCATGATCTCATTGAACGGTGGAGCAGGCTCGAAGGGCCGAATGGCCTACTCCTGCTCCTATCTTCTATGTTTCTATGTTTTACCACAGCTGTGGCAATCCATGTCCACACACCAGCATGCAGACTCTCTATTCTTACTTTGTGCACTTTTTCTGTTGCACCCAACTGTTGAGCTTCCTTAGCTGCCAATTCCATGGAAATACTGATTTCAATGGCCTTTTGTAGAGTCAGATTACTCTCCGTTAATAGTCTCTTCTGTATGACTTCAGTTCTCATACCACACACTAGCCTATCTCTTATGGTATCATTTAGCACGTCATTAAGCTCACAGTGCTCTGATAGTCTTTTTAGTGCAGCTACAAACATAGTCCTTGATTTTCCTTCTTCCTGGTTACGCCTGTGGAACCTAAACCTCTCAGCTATGACTAGGGGTTTGGGTGAAAAATGCCCTTTTAGTATCTGTACAGTTTTGCTATATTGTTTAGTCCCTGGTTTATCTGGATGCACTAAAGTACGCAAAAGATTGAAAGTCTTTGGTCCCATCACACTTAACAATGTAGGTACTATCTTGTTCCCTCCAATGTCATTTGCTTGTGTGAAGTATTCAAATCGTTCTGTGTATGAGCTCCATTGTTCGACATTCAAATCAAACAGTCCAATGTTACCGATAATTCCAGCCATTTTCCTTCTCTCAGGCTCCTAATTATCATTCACTAAGGATCCTTCCAATGTTGAACTCAACTAAAATCACTATCAGTTATTTAGTGCTTCAATTCACAGATCATTTCACAGTTGAATAAATGTCCTTCCTGATTTACTCACTGCTTTTCCTCCCCTTCCTCAAGTTCAGACGTCCTCGTCGCCACTTTTGTTATATCTCAAGAGTTTAATAACCTTGCTTGTATAACAATTAAAAGAGTACGCAGGAGACAGAGTTCAGTTAACAGCCATCTTTACTTCCAGAAGAATCTCTCACGTAACCCACTCTATTTCCCATAGTGCATTGCACATCCCAACTACGGTAAGCTATGTGGGACAATTCAAATACAACATTCAAAATACACAACACCTCCCTCCTGTGCCCCTCTCTCCTGTGCCCCTCCCTCCTGTGCACCTCCCTCCTGCGAACCTCTCTCCTGTGCCCCTCTCTCCTGCGCACCTCTCTCCTGTGCACCTCTCTCCTGTGCCCCTCCCTCCGGTGCACCTCCCTCCTGCACACCTCTCTCCTGTGCCCCTCTCTCCTGCGCACCTCTCTCCTGTGCTCCTCTCTCCTGTGTCCCTCTCTCCTTTGCCCCTCCCTCCTGTGCACCTCCCTCCTGCGAACCTCTCTCCTGTGCCCCTCTCTCCTGCGCACCTCTCTCCTGTGCACCTCCCTCCTGTGCCTCTCACTTTTGTGCACCTACTTCTGTGCCCCTCTCTCCTGTGCACCTCTCTCCTGTGCTCCTCTCTCCTGTGCCCCTCTCTCCTGTGCCCCTCCCTCCGGTGCATCTCCCTCCTGCACACCTCTCTCCTGTGCACCTCCCTCCTGTGCTCCTCTCTCCTGTGCCCCTCTCTCCTGCGCACCTCTCTCCTGTGCACCTCCCTCCTGTGCCTCACCTCCTGTGCCCCTCTCTCCTGTGCCACTCTCTGCTGTGCTCCTCTCTCCTGTGCAACTCTCTCCTGTGCCCCTCTCTTCTGTGCACCTCTCTCCTGTGCCCCTCTCTCCTGTGCACCTCTCTCCTGTGCCCCTCTCTCCTGTGCACCTCTCTCCTGTGCCCCGCTCTCCTGTGCACCTCTCTCCTGTGCACCTCTCTCCTGTGCACCTCTCTCCTGTGCACCTCTCTCCTGTGCACCTCCCTCCTGTGCCTCTCTCTTCTGTGCACCTCTCTCCTGTGCCCCTCTCTCCTGTGCACCTCTCTCCTGTGCACCTCTCTCCTGTGCACCTCTCTCCTGTGCCCCTCTCTCCTGTGCACCTCTCTCCTGTGCCCCTCTCTCCTGTGCACCTCCCTCCTGTGCCCCTCTCACCTGTGCACCTCTCTCCTGCTCACCTCACTCCTGCGCACCGCCCTCCTGTGCCCCACTCTCCTGTGGCCCTCTCTCCTGCACAACTCCGTCCTGTGCCCCTCGCTCCTGTGCCCCCCTCCCTTGTGCACCTCCCTCCTGTGCCCCTTTCTTCTGTTCACCTCCCTCCTTTGCCCCTCTCTCCTGTGCCCCTCTCTCCTGTGCACCGCTCTCCTGTGCACCGCTTACGTTGATAGACTGGAGAAGAGGGGGTTGTTCTCCTTGGAGCAGAGAAGATTGAGAGGAGATTTGATAGAGGGGTTCAAAATCATGAGGGGCCTGGATAGAGTAGATAGAGAGAACCTGTTCCCATTGGCAGAAGGGTTGAGAACCAGAGGACGCAGATTTACGGTGATTGGCAAGAGAACCAAAGATGACCTAAGAAATAACTTTTTTACTCAGCGAGCGGTTAAATTCTGGAATGCACTGCCTGAGAGGGTGGTGGAGGCAGATTCAATCATGGCTTTCAAAAGGGAGTTGGATGAGTACCTGAAGGAAGAAAAAGGCGACAGGGAAAGGGCGGGTGAGTGGGACTAGCTGAAGTGCTCTTGCAGAGAGCCAGCATGGACTCGATGGGCTGAATGGCCTTCTTCTATGCTGTAACCATTCTATGATTCTATGATTCTCCTGTGCACCTCCCTCCTGTGCCCCTCTCTCCTGTGCACCTCTCTCCTGTGCCCCTCTCTCCTGTGCCCCTTCCTCCTGTGCAACTCCCTCCTGTGCCCCTCCCTCCTGTGCACCTCCCTCCTGTGCACCTCTCTCCTGTGCCCCTCTCTCCTGTGCCCCTTCCTCCTGTGCACCTCTCTCCTGTGCCCCTCCCTCCTGTGCAACTCTCTCCTGTGCCCCTCTCTGCTGCACACCTCTCTCCTGTGCACCTCCCTCCTGTGCCTCTCTCTTCTTTGCACCTCACTTCTGTGCCCCTCTCTCCTGTGCCCCTCTCTCCTGTGCACCTCCCTCCTGTGCTTCTCTCTTCTGTGCACCTCACCTCCTGTGCTTCTCTCTCCTGTGCCCCTCTCTCCTGTGCACCTCCCTCCTGTGCCTCACCTCCTGTGCCCCTCTCTCCTGTGCCCATCTCTCCTGCGCACCTCTCTCCTGTGCACCTCCCTCCTGTGCCTCTCTCTTCTGTGCCCCTCTCTCTCCTGTGCACCTCTCTCCTGTGCACCTCCCACCTGTGCCCCTCTCTCCTCTGCCCCTCTCTCTCCTGTGCACCTCTCTCCTGTGCACCTCTCTCCTGTGCCCCTCTCACCTGTGCATCTCTCTCCTGCGCACCTCCCTCCTGTGCCCCTCTCTCCTGTGCCCCTCTCTCCTGTGCACCTCCCTCCTGTGCTTCTCTCTTCTGTGCACCTCACCTCCTGTGCTTCTCTCTCCTGTGCCCCTCTCTCCTGTGCACCTCTCTCCTGTGCCCCTCTCTCCTGTGCCCATCTCTCCTGTGCACCTCCCACCTGTGCCCCTCTCTCCTGTGCACCTCCCTCCTGTGCCCCTCTCTCCTCTGCCCCTCTCTCTCCTGTGCACCTCTCTCCTGTGCATCTCCCTCCTGTGCCCCTCTCTCCTGTGCACCTCCCTCCTGTGCTTCTCTCTTCTGTGCACCTCACCTCCTGTGCTTCTCTCTCCTGTGCCCCTCTCTCCTGTGCACCTCTCTCCTGTGCCCCTCTCTCCTGTGCCCATCTCTCCTGTGCACCTCCCACCTGTGCCCCTCTCTCCTGTGCACCTCCCTCCTGTGCCCCTCTCTCCTCTGCCCCTCTCTCTCCTGTGCACCTCCCTCCTGTGCCCCTCTCTCCTGTGCCCCTCTCACCTGTGCACCTCACTCCTGCGCACCTCCCTCCTGTGCCCCTCTCTCCTGTGCCCCTCTCTCCTGTGCACCTCCCTCAAGTGCCCCTCTCTCCTGTGCACCTCCCTGCTGTGCCCCACTCTCCTGTGCCCCTCTCTTCTGTGCACCTCCCTCCTTTGCCCCTCCCTCCTTTGCCCCTCTATCCTGTGCACCTCTCTCCTGTGCACCTCTCTCCTGTGCACCGCTTACGTTGATAGACTGGAGAAGAGGGGGTTGTTCTCCTTGGAGCAGAGAAGATTCAGTGGAGATTTGATAGAGGGGTTCAAAATCATATGGGGTCTGGACAGAGTAGATAGAGAGAACCTGTTCCCATTGGCAGAAGGGTTGAGAACCAGAGGACGCAAATTTACGGTGATTGGCAAGAGAACCAAAGGTGACCTAAGAAATAACTTTTTTACTCAGCGAGCGGTTAAAATCTGGAAATGCACTGCCTGAAAGGGTGGTGGAGGCAGATTCAATCATGGCTTTCAAAAGGGAGTTGGATGAGTACCTGAAGGAAAAAAAAAGGCTACAGGGAAAGGCCGGGTGAGTGGGACTAGCTGAAGTGTTCTTGCAGAGAGCCAGCATGGAGTCGATGGGCCAAATGACCTTCTTCTGTGCTGTAACCATTCTATGGTTCTATGATTCTCCTGTGCACCTCTCTCCTATGCACCTCCCTCCTGTGCAGCTCTCTCCTGTGCACCTCTGTCCTATGCATATGCTGATCCCATCTCAGCATGTTGTCGCTGCCGTTGGTGGTGATGGTCTTCCTCTTCTAATGTGCTGTCAAGCACATCCAACGTGCCTCCCATCCTGATCTTGTCAGTTTGAGAACCCCCAAAGTTTAGAAAAAGTTGCATCCACGCAAGAACTTGTAGTGTATGTACCTTTAAGAGAGAACTACTTTTACAGCTCCTGTATACTGTAGTACCGGCAGTGACCACACCTGTATATAAGCCTTGAGCATGCTCCTGTACTGTCAGTCTTGAGACTACCCTACTCCAGTAAACACCTGTTGATTGTTAAGTTACAGCCTCCGTGTAGTTATAGGAAAACATCATACTTTAAGAATCACGGATTCAACAGTAGCGACGAGGTCGATTCGAATCTGCCTGCAACTCTGCATTTCCCTTCGAGGATTCGCTCTGGGAGGGCGGTGGAAGAAAGTCGAGGCCAGAAGCACGGGCGTCGACCACGAGCAACCGCCCAGTCATCCGGCAGAGAGTGAACATCGCAGGGGAGGCAGTTGAGAGCCGGGCTTGGTTCCCCAGCCACGACGATCCAGCAACAGACTGGCAACAGGTAGAGTGCAGACCCTTCCCGGACAGCGGCGGCTGGAGACGACCGATGGCATAGAAAAAGCCGAGCAGCGTCGACGGGGTAAGAGAGAGGGTGAAGCGTACAGAGCGCGGCCGGGGGTTGAAAATCAAGCGGCGTCGAGGAAAAACAAACAGAGAGAGAGAGAGGGTAAAGCAGCAGCCGGGTTCAGGACCGAGCGACGGCAACAGGAAAGGCACACAGGAGAACGTGCAGAGCACAGCCAGGGCTCAAGGGCTGAACCGCGTCCGCGGGGAGAAGAAAGGAGAGCGTGGGAGACGCCATTTTTAGAAGCCGCAGCGGAGAAGAAGGGCGAGCGCGGGAAGAAAGGAAAGCGCGGGAGACGCCATTTTGTGCCAGCGGAGAAGAAGGGAGAGCATGGGAGACGCCATTTCAGACAGTTAAATCACACCCAGGGATGCCGAAGAGTGGCAGTATCACTGCGTTCGACAATGAAGTTGAAGATTGGGCGACATATGTGGAATGCATTGAGGTGTACTGCAGGGCGAATGAAGTGCCAGATGCTAGGAAAGCACTGGTTTTGTTAAATTCCATGGGTGCAAAAACTTATGGCTTACTGCAAAACCTAGTAACCCCAGAGAAGCCCGTGGATAAGAATTTCGAAAGCATAGTAGAAATCCTACAGGACCACTTAAACCCCACACCGCTGCTGATAGCAGAAAGATTTAAGTTCCACAAAGGGAACCAGCATAAAGACGAAAGTAATGCTGAGTACTTAACGGAACTGCGCAAGCTATCGAAACACTGCCAGTTTGGAGTGGGACTAGCAGATACATTAAGGGACAAGTTTGAGTGTGGGCTTCAAAGTGAAGGAACCCAGAAATGGCTTCTATCAGAAAAGGATCTTACGCTGGACAAGGCTTTCAGCATGGCAGTATCACACGAAGCAGCCGCACGGGGCGCTGCAGAGATACAACGGAGACCGCAAGAATATGGCACCAATGAAATGTCATATGGAGCAGGGAAGTGTTATCGCTGCGGCAGAACAACACACGACCAGAAGGATTGTTGGTTCAAGGACCAAGTGTGCAGACAGTGTGGAAAAGCAGGACACATAGCAAGAGTCTGCAGGTCAGGGAAGAAAACCAGCAGCAAGAAATCTCCACAGGAGAAGTACAAAAAGGTACATAAGGTGATGAACAGTAGTTCAGACGAACAGAAAAATGATACAGACTCCGGAAGCAAGGAATAACAACAGAAAATGCTGGAAAAACTCAGCAGGTCAGGCAACATCCGTGGAGAGAAATTTGAGTTGACGTTTCGGGTTGGACCCTTCTTCAAAACTGGAAAGAAAAGAAACTAGATCGGAGGCAGGGCTGCGATCGGACAAAAGAATAAAAGAAACAAAAGAAGTAAAAGAGATTAGAAGCTGGACGAGATGGTAATAGGCTGGGATTAGGTGTAAAGTGTACTGGCAGGGCAAAAGATAGCTGCCAGGTGTGGGAGAGAAACAAAAGGAAAGGGGGGGGGGGGAAAGGAGTAGAACAATTACAAGAGAAAATAAAATGGGGGCCGAGCTTATGATCTGAAATTGTTGAACTCGATATTGAGCCCGGAAGGCTGCAGACTGCCTAATCGGAAGATGAGGTGCTGGGTTGTCTGAAACTACATAAGGTAATCAAAATGGAGGATCACCAGACTATCTGGGTCACACGCAAGATAGACGGAGTCCAAGTGAAAATGGAATTGGACACTGGATCAGCCCTAACAGTCATAAACCAAAGGGACTATAAGCGGCTATTTTCACATATACCCTTGAAAGCTACAGAGATTGTCTTGAAGACGTACACGGGGCAAAAAGTTTACCCCAAAGGAAAAATAAGGGTGAAAGTGAAATACAAAGGCCAGGAAATACCTAAAATTGACCTATATGCACCTCCCGTCGCGTTCAACAAGCGGCTCGCGATCGCCGCCATCTTTGTGAAGGCTGGAGGGGGCGGGCCTGAGCCGAGTGTCGCCACCGCCGCCATCTTAGTAATGGCGGGTGGGGCAGGAGTCAGCGCGCGTGACTTGAGTCCAGCCGGGCCTCATGCGGTAGGTTGCGCGGCGGCGTCTCTCTCTCTGCTCTTGAAGCCGCTCGGGCGGGGGGCGGGGCTCGGGAGATCGGGGTTCGGCAGATCGGGGGCTCGGGGGGGGGGCGGGGGGCTCGGGAGATCGGGCCTCGGGAGATCGGGGGGGGCGAGCCTCGGAGATCGGGGGGGGGGGGGGGGCGGGGCTCGGGAGATCGGAGATCGGGCCTCGGGAGATCGGCGCTCGGGAGATCGGGGGGCGGGGCTCGGGAGATCGGGCCTCGTGAGATCGGGCCTCGGGAGGGCGGGGGGCAGGGCTCGGGACATCGGGGGGTGGGGTTCGGGGACTCCCCCCCTCCCCCTCCCCCCTCTCCCCCCTTCTTCTCCCTTCCCCCTTCTTCCCGCTCCCCCCCTCCCCTTCTTCCCCTCCTTCTTCCACCCTCCCCCTTTCTTCCCCCTTTCCTCCCCCTCCCCCTTTCCTTGCCCCTCCTCCTCCCCCTTTCCTCCCCCCCTCCCCCTCCCCCTTTCCTCCCCCCTCCCCCTCCCCCTTTCCTCCCCCCTCCCCCTCCCCTTTCCTCCCCCTCCCCTTTCCTCCCCCCCTCCCCCCTTTCCTCCTTCCCTTTCCTCCCCTCCCCCTCCCATTTCCTCCCCCTCCCCATTTCCTCCCCTCTTCCCCTCCCCCTCCCCTCCCCCTTTCCTCCCCCTCCCCCTTTTCCTCCACCCCTCCCCTCCCCCTTCCCTCCCCCCTCCCCCGCCACCCCCTTCCCCCTTCCCCCAGTCGCTCTCTCTCTTCCCCCGAGTCGCTCTCTCTCTTCCCCCCAGTCGCTCTCTCTCTCTCCTCCCAGTCGCTCTCTCTCTTCCCCCCAGTCACTCTCTCTCTTCCCCCCAGTCTCTCACTCTCTCTCTTCCCCCAAGTCTCTCGCTCTCTCTCTTCCCCCCAGTCCATCTCTCTCTTCCCCCAGTCGCTCTCTCTCTTCCCCCTAGTCGCTCTCTCTCTCTCTTCCAAAAACAACATGCCCTCAAAAGACCCTCGGCACCTCCGGGCACTTCAGCTAGTAGAATATAAAGGCACGCTACAGCATGGAAACGCTGATGGGCTATCACGCTTGCCACTGCCTACTGTGAGGAAGCACCAGCAGTGGACCCTATTGAGATATTTTATTCGTCAATAATTGAACGATTGCCAGTAACTAACGCGGATATAGAGAAGGAGACCCGCAATGATCCGACACTGTCTCGGGTATATGATTTGACGGTGAGGGGATGGCCAACACATGGCGACTCACTGTTGCCAGCATTCTCATCCAGAAGAGAACAACTGTCAGTATGCCAGGGGACAGTGATGTGTGGATCCCGAGTGGTAATTCCACCCAAGTTAAGGGAGAGAGTGCTCAATGAGCTTCACGAAGGTCATCTGGGAGGGGTGAAAATGAAAAGCCTTGCTAGGGCTTATGTGTGGTGGCCGGGGATTGATCAACAAATCGAGGACCTAACAAAGAGCTGCTCAGGATGCCAGAAGGTCCAAAATGCACCACCACATGCCCCTCTACACCCATGGGAGTGGCCCTCCTCTCCATGGCAATGGGTGCATATTGATTTTGCTGGCCCATTCATGGACTCAATGTTCTTAATGGCCTGAGGTGATAAAACTGTCCTCAACCACTACAGAGAAAACGATTGCAGTCCTACCCATATTTGCCAGGAATGGCTTGCCAGAGCAGATTTGCTCTGAAAATGGACCACAGTTTGTGTCCGAAGAGTTTCGGAAATTTATGAGAAGGAATGGGGTAAGGCATTACACATCCGCCCCGTATCATCCAGCCACAAATGGATTGGCTGAGAGGTTCGTACAAACCTTTAAAAAGGCGATAAACGCCATGTGCGATGATGAAATTCCACTACAGCATAAGGTGGACAATTTCCTGTTAGCCTACAGAATTGCGACACATGCAGTTACCAACCAGACCCCGGCCATGATGTTCTTTAACCGAAGGTTGAGATCTCGTCTGGATTTGCTCAGACCAAATGTGCGAAGAAATGTTGAGGATAAACAATTCCAGCACATCAATGAGAAGCCGACAAGGAGCATCAATGTAGGACAACCAGTCTTGGCCCGTGACTACCGAACAGAGAAATGGCAACCCGGAATGATATGCACACGGCAGGGGCCATTAATGTACACAGTGGATGTCGGGGAGAACATTGTGAGACGCCACGTCGACCAGATCTTAGCGTCACAGGAACGAGTCAACCCCATGACTCGCGTACCTGGGGATGAACCCGACATACCGGTAGCATCTACCTCAGAAACAGTAGCAGTGGAAACTGATGAACTAACCGACGAAAGGGGGCCAGAATCGCTTCTGCACCAAGAACAAGAACCTCAGGAAAGGCGCTATCCAGAAAGGATCAGGAAGTCGCCCCAAAGACTGAATCTATAAATGGGCTATTTCTGTTTAATGTGCATGTTAAAGTGTTAATTGTTATTTGAATATTATGGGTCCTGCTAATCTAAAAGGGGAGGAATTGTAGTGTATGTACCTTTAAGAGAGAACTACTTTTACAGCTCCTGTATACTGTAGTACCGGCAGTGACCACACCTGTATATAAGCCTTGAGCATGCCTCTGTACTGTCAGTCTTGAGTCTACCCTACTCCAGTAAACACCTGTTGATTGTTAAGTTACAGCCTCCGTGTAGTTATTGGAAAACATCATACTTTAAGAATCACGGATTCAACAGAACTCACTGCCAGAAGGAACTGAGACACCAGCTGCATAAAGCGAGCTTTTATTCAGATGGGGCAATCTCAAGTTTAAATATCCACCTGAAATGCGTCTTAATCTCAGGTCTGTTACCCTGATCAGTTTCCCAAGCCCCGGGAAACCTGTGCTGGAGATGTTAAATTTAAACCGAAGTAAATTTCAATTAAAAAACACCTCATTAACCTCTCCCAAGGATGTTAATTGCATCAATAAGTACCCGTCTGCCTGCACTAATTAAAGCCCCGACTTCAGTGATTATTTTACTCTCAGGCATCCGAGTGCGCCTCCATTAAACCTGGAAGTGGGCGCATTCAAGCCGGCTTGCTGTTGGGATCCAAAAGGCAATTATTTTAACTACCCACCTGTTCCTGGGGTTAAAATTCCCCTCACATTTCAGGTCGATGACTTCACATATTTGCAACAAAGCACTACCTGGTGGTCAAATCCTGCAATTGCAGAGTGACAAACTTACAAGGGGGGAGAAATTCTGTTGGTTAGAGCCTCCTGTTAGCACCTGGCGGGGGCTCTCATGGGGCACTAATGAAGTAGCGCTGGGGTGAGGTGAATCCAGCACCGCACACCAAATCCAGTCGCCCCTTAGCGCTGCTGCTAACAGTTAGCGCCTGGGGCTTTAATGCCAGGCAAATTGTGATGTCAGTGAGGTCACTCTGTGCCGGATCTGCCAAATTGATTATCGCCCCCTGCCTTAGTGCCTCGCCCTGACAACGACAGGAAGAGGAGGCGTGAAGCAGGTGGATGGAGGCTCCAGGGGCGATATTTAAAGGGATCAGTCACAGCTGTCAGGTTAGTGCTGTTTCACTGCTTCCTTGTCGGCTTGTAATTATGCAAGAGTTTAATTCAGTCATTTAAAGGTTCTTTAGTATCAGGAGTGTTGTGGCCACTAAAATTTTTTTACATTTATTCTGACAAAATTTCAAAGTGCTACACATCGTTACATTAATGGGGGCTGTACTGACAGTCGTCCTCGCCCTTCAGGATCTACTGCGGAGGGAGCGTTGGCAGCGAGAAAGATTGGAACATGTGGCCACAGTGAGGAGGAAGGCCATCAGGGCTCGCAACAGGAGGCCTTACCCTCCGAGGGTATTCCAAGAGCGCATCTCCTACCTCCAATTAAGCAAGGATCAGTGGATTAGAAGGCTGTGCTTCAGCAAGGAAGTGGTCACCAAACTCTGCCACATCCTGCAACCAGACCTCCAGCCTCAGATCAGCGTGACCACGGCTCTTTCAGTGGTAGTCAAGGTCACCGTCACCCTCAATTTCTTCGCCAGCGGTTCCTTCCAGTCTGCAACAGGAGATATAGGTAACATCTCACAGTTCGCCTTCCATCGCTGCATCCGAGAGGTCACAGAGGCTCTTTACAGTAGGAGAAGGGACATTTCATTCCCCATCACCAAAGAGAAGTAGGACGAGCGTGCATGTGGCTTTGCCAGGATAGCGGGATTCCCCATGGTGCAGGGTGCCATTGATTGCACCCACGTGGCTTTGCGGGCACCGCATAACAATCCTGAGATCTTCCGTAACCACAAAGGCTACCACTCACTTAATGTGCAGTTGGTGTGTGACCAGACAGCGAATCCTCAGTGTGAATGCCTGTTATCCTGGCAGCAGCCACGATGCTTTCATCCTGCACCAGACCGGTGTGCCAGCACTCTTCCAGCCATCACATCAAGCTCGCGGCTGGCTGGTCGGATACAAGGGCTATCCGCTCTCCATCTGACTCGTGACTCCCCTTCGCAATCCCAACACTCCTGCCTAGCACTCATATAATGAGAGCCATGCTGCTACCAGGAACATCATCGAGCAGACCATCGGGGTGCTCAAGCAATGGTTCCGCTGCCTTGACTGCTCGGGAGGAGCCCTCCTGTACTCGTCGGAGCGGGTGTTCCATTTCATCGTGGTCTGCTGCATGCTCCACAACTTGGCCATCATGAGGACCCAGCCCTTGTCACCAGGGATTGTATGACCACCTCAGGAGGAGGAAGAGGGAGAGGAGGAGGAGGACAAGGACGAGGAGGAAGAGGAAGATGATGATGAGGAGGAGGAGGCACAGGAATGAAGGAGGAGGCAGCCACTCAATCGGCCTTCTGGGAGGGCGGTCCATGACTGCCTCATCAGACTGCAGTTCCAATAAATTAAACCCCAGATCCCCATTGCTCACCATATCCTTATTCTATGCCTGTCGCAGGCCATATCACAGCGCAAAGCTGAAATGAGAGACACCACAAAATCATTCAAAGCCAATGAATACATTTATCAATAATCAGTAACACATATTTACAACAACAGTATTAGTTATTCACCCTTGTGCAATCCCTTGTGTCCCTTGTTACAGTGCCTTTGCCTACTCTAGTGCTCCTACAAAGTGTTGGCCCACTGGTTGCAGCACGGTCGGTGGAAGGCTGATGAGTGTCCATGCGGGAGACTTCAGATGGCCTTGCAGGATGCCTGGAAGGCCCGGCTGTAGACTGCATCACCTCAGCATGGGTGGCAGCAGTCTGGACTGGCTGGATGACAGGCAGCGGCAAGGGCAATGGCGGAGTGGCAGTGGTGGGAGCAGGAATGCTGTCATCCTGAGAGAGGACAACAGCTTCCTGCTCCACTAACCCACTGGCACTCCCCCGAGGCAGCACCTCAGCATCACGACCAATCTACAGGAGCACAGATTGTGGCCTGCTGCGACACCGTGAAAGCCCCGGTGGACAGTGATCGATCCAGCCACGATGGCAGCAGCCAGAGCTTGCATGGCATCAAGCTGAGACTGCAAGAGAGCAGCCTGAGATTGAATGGCACCAACCATAGACTGCATGACAGCACTAAGACGTTGCACCGCTTCCGCCAGTGCTGCAATGGAAGCTGCCAGATCGCCCATCACATGCGGCATCAGGTCTGGGTTGCCATGGTCTCTCTGGGACGGCAAATGATGGGCTCCATGGTGTGCGCAGAGCCTTGTGCAATGTTGGAGGCAGACTCCTCCATGCTCCTTACCATTGCCGACAGGCTCTCGGGCACTCTTGCCATTGGACCCATCATCTCCATGTGCATGCCCATCACCCTTCTTCTAAAGGCCTCCCCATCGAGGTCCTCATCTGAGTCCTGTGCAGCAGAACTCACGCGCAAACTCGCCCTTTGTGGAGCTGGCCCCGAGCTACCCTTTCCCCCGGCCTTGCTGCAGCCCACTTGTCACTGGTGCATCATCCTGTACAGATTCCACTACTATACTAGCCTCTAAAGAACACATAGTGCCAGTATCTGAGCTGGTGCCTGCGGGCGAGACATGCAGTGATGTGGTGTGTTCTTCCTCCTCCTCTCCTCCCGCCTCGCTCTCAACGGTACCCTCAGGGACAGGCTGCTCTGGTGCTTGCTCATTATCTGAAAGCATAAAGGCACAAGATTCGGGTTAAGGTGAGGGGTGGGGGGCAGGATCGGAGAAATGCATGCATACAGCATGATTAGCTGGAAAGTCCGAAATGCCTGTGGGGTGAGGGGGAAGTGGGATGTGAGAAGAAGGAGTCGGGATGAACATACCATTGTTGTCCCCAAGGGAGTCAACGTCGCCGGTGGCCACGGCGCCCACCACCTGGCATCCAGTGATTTGCAGTACTCTTTCCTCCAGCCCAGAAAATGGTTGGGTGTCATCTTATCCCCCGCATGTGCACTCCTGTTCCCTCTGGTTGTGAACGACCTTGGCCTGCAAGAGAGAGTAAAGTTTGTGAGTGGGTGTGGAGCAATGTGTTTGGGTGATGTGCCTGCCATAGTTGAATAGCTCATTGTGTGCAAATGTGAGATGTGAGTGTGAGTGTTGGTAGGTGGAGATTGTTGGTGGGTGATTGCTGGAGGTATGGTGCTTTGGGCAGTGTGTGCAAACTGTGGTTCAGATGGTGGTGTGTAACATTTGTTGAAGCATTGACTCACCCAGGTCACCCGAGTGAGCTCGTTAAATTTCTTCCTGCACTGTGTGTGGGTCCTGGGGACCATGGTGCTGCCCGAGACCTGCTGGGCTACCTCCCTCCACATGGTGCGGAAGACTTGCGGTGAGGGCCTCCAGCCACTTACTGGGTAGAGCACCGCCCTCCGTCTCTCCACAACGACGACCAACACCTCCGATGCTTGGTCGCAGAACCTGCGAGCTCTCTCCCTGGGTTGTTGATCTGCCATAATGACACTTCCTTCAGTTCCTTCTCCTTAGCCTTCTGCTGCTTGCTGAGACAGCTGCAGAACCAGCAATGCGGAGAATGAGGTTCTGCAGCATGATTGAACCTTCCCTTTAAGAACTGGAAAGACCCTGTGGTAATGATAACTAGTGATTAGACTGCACCTGATATTGGTTAGCACTTTGAGTGTAACGCCACTGAGCTAGGACATTAGCGCACGGGAAACAGCAGTGGAATGCCATTTCACCTA
Organism: Somniosus microcephalus; assembly: GCF_052327205.1. Taxonomy (NCBI): domain Eukaryota; kingdom Metazoa; phylum Chordata; class Chondrichthyes; order Squaliformes; family Somniosidae; genus Somniosus; species Somniosus microcephalus. The sequence goes on from NC_140993.1 coordinate 134,117,663, forward strand.
TCTCCACAGGTGAGCATACAGGCTCCTGAGAACAGATGGACACCATTCACCTGTGCAGTAGCACAATTACATGTACATCTGCAAGTCTGTGTGAGACCTCAGCATCTACAGGTAGTGGTCCATCCAAATCCATGGAAATTTGAGAACAGATCTCCCAGCCATGCATGGCAGATACTTCTTCCAGTAGAAGACAAGGGGGGAGAAATTCGGTTGGTTAACGCCTCCCGTTAGCGTGTGGGGGGGGTGGTGCTAACGGGGCACTAAGGGGTTAGCGACTGGGCGTGGCGAATGCAGCAATGCCCACGAACTTCAGCGCCGTTTAACTTTTACCGCCTGGGCCGCTAGCGCCTCGCAGATCGTGACGTCATAAAGTGCGCAGCACCCGGTTATCGCCCCGGATGCGAAATTGCCTCCCGCCCCCTGCTATACCGCCGGGTGTGAACAACGGCAGGAAGAGGAGGTGTTGTCAACTGGCTGGCTGCTTGGGGAGCACTAATTAAAGGGAATGGTTTTCAGATAGGCCAACCTTTATTATTTGCACCAGTCTGGTGCCTGCTCAAAGTTTTTGATGTTTCATTGCTGCGAGATGTCCAAGCCCTCCACTTTGTAGAGTGTTTGGGGCTGTAATGGCAGTCCCGCAGCTCGCCTTGCAATGCAGAACTGCCGACAGGTAGGTTGTGCACCATCATTGGCCCTTCCCTTTAAGTGAGGGGAGCAGCCTCTGATGCTGTTAGCGAGGTGCTCCAAATTGTTCAGCTCTCTGCCGCTACCACCCTGCTCTTGGACTTTAGCGTCCTAAGAGATGCGGTTAGCGCTTGATTTAGCGCTCCACTTCCCTCTTGGAGCGCTAAAGCTGAATTTCCCGGCAGGAGAGAATCATTAGCGCCTGGTGCTACTTTTTCGACTTTTCAAAAGTTAGCGCCCCAAACGGGGCTATACCGAATTTCTAGCCCTAGCAAAGGAACATATTGCATTGGATCTTACAAATGAAGAGCATTGTTAAGATGGCAACTGGAAAAGCAGGAGTGAAGGAAATGGTTTGATGTTACTTTTGCAGGGTATACAGGCTATGAGGAAACATGGTAAGAAGGATGAAGATTGTTTTACATAGATACATAGACACATAGAAGATAGGAGCAGGAGTAGGCCATTCGGCCCCTCGAGCCTGTTCCGCCATTTAATGAGATCATGGCTGATCATCCAAATTCAGTACACTGTCCCTGCTTTCTCCCCATATCCCTTGATCCCTTTAGCCTTAAAAAATATATCTAACTCCTTCTTGAATATATTTAATGAATTGGCCTCAACTGCCTTCTGTGGTAGAGAATTCCATAGGTTCACCACTCTCTGGGTGAAGAAATTCCCAGTTTTATTAGTTGCTGGCACAAAAAGAAATGGGCCCCAGTTTTGGTCTGTCTATTGCCCTGTTTTCCAGTTTTCCAGCAGGAATGGGACGGTAGCGAGACTATAATTGCAAAATGTACTTCCCGCCCAAGGCAAAATGGTTGCCATTTTCAAGCACGCCTGTAGGGGTTTTGCATTTTGTAAGGGAGCCTCTATTAACTGGTTTAAGGTAATTTCCCTGGTCTTGCAGCCTTTGCCTGCACTCTGACCAATTCCAATCTTTTACCTGGTTTACGGTAATTCACCTGGTCAGGCAGCCTGCTGCTACACTGTAAACCAATTTCCAATGAACCAATTTTCAAACAGCCGTTTTGAATCGCTACCCCACCTTCCAGTTCTGACTGAAGGGCTTATAATTAATGATATTAAAATGGACAAATGGTCTGGATGAAAGAAAATCAAGCTTTATTAACTAAAAGAAACTATGAATCAAATATAAAACTATACCACACGAACACAGTAAATTGCAGTAAAATTGCTTAAATGGAGGAAGGCAGACGGCAAAAACGAGGGGTAAGTGGCTACAATGTTGATTAAACAATCTTAGCAATATCCCCTTAATTACCATCCCCCAACTCCTTACTAGGATGCTTTGCTGAGGAATCAGAAACCCTGCTCACCTGTGGTCCAGCGAAGTAAGAGCTAAGAGCCCAAGAGAGCGATAGCTTCTCAGGAGCTATCTTTTATACCTGAAAAAGTCTGTCTGCAAAAATTCGCGCCCAAAGTTCCAATACACAAAAGAAACGCTGATGATTGGTTGATTCAAAGTGGTTGGAATGGGTTAATGTGTCTGCACTGTGGGGCCGAAATGTTCCCACCCACATCCGGAGCTCACCTGGGCTAAAACAAAAGGGAATGCAACTGCCCTACTGTCCAGAATGATGGGTGATTCAAACCTATTCACTGCTTACACTGTTCAATATCAAAATCCGTTCCACAGTTTCAATGTGCCTCATTGACTGTGAGTGCTTTGAATTGCTGTGTAAACAGAAGCAGTTTCAATCGATTGTCCTGCGGTTGGTCTCAACTGGGCTGTAATCCCTTATGTCAATAAGCAACTTCAAGTGCTTCTGAAGGGAACCTCCCTTTGATTGGCAGGTCTTTGACTGCCACTGTATCCTCCCACTTTGTCACACAGACAACTCGAGCTGCTTTTTTCCAAGCCCCATTCTTCTTGGCCAAAGCTTTCTGTGGCCATTTTAAAACCTTTTGTGACTCCGGTGTTGTCCACGTTCTTTCCATCTCAGAGCAGTCTTTTGCGGTTCTAGGCACATTTTAAAACATTGTAGACAAGTCACATCACCCAATTCTTCATCCACGATGTGGACCAATATTTTCAATCTTCAGGGAAAAACAGGGGAATTTTGCGAAACCCCTACACGCCTCAACATAGCTGCCAGCACTCCTGCCAGAAACAGATGGGTGTCTCATTAGTCCATGCAGGTCGGGTCCTATGACGTTGGTAGTACATTGTTGCCATTTTAGTCTGCAAACGCACGGCAACTCCGCAATGCCGGGCCCGCCACAACCAGGATCCCTTTATAACCAGGTGTCAGCCATGGCTCAATGGTAGCACTCTTACCTCTGAGTCAGAAGGTTGTGGGTTCATTTCCCACTCCAGAGACTTCAGCACATAATTGAGGCTGGCACTTCTCTGCAATACTGGGGGAGTGCTGCACTGTTGGAGGTGTCGTCTTTCAGATGAGACGTTAAACCAAGGCCCTGTCTGCCCTCTCAGGTGGACATAAAAGATCCCATGGCATTATTTCAAAGAAGATCAGGGGAGTTCTCCCTGGTAACCTGGCCAATAATTATCCCTCAATAAAAATCACCAAAACAGATTATCTGGTCATTATCATATTGTTGTTTGAAGGACCTTGCTGTGTGTAAATTAGCTGCTGTGTTTCCTACAATGCAGAACAACGACTACACTTCAAAAGTGCTGTAAAATGCTTTCTGATGGCCTAAGGTTGTGAAAGGCGCTATTAAATGCAAGTTTTTCTTTTTCTTTTTTAAAGGGATCACTGAAAGCTATGGTGGGAAAATTTTAAAATAGGTTTGGTATGGATTTTTTGGCAGCAGGATCAGCTTGGCCCTCCCTTTAAATTGATTTCGGAGGGCTTGGTTCTGCGAAAGGGGTGCCAGATGTAGTTTCCTCCCTCCCCCACCCCACTTGCCTCCCCCCCACCTCCCACCCCACAGAACAACAAGCTGCCTGTTAGCACTCAGATTGCTGTGGCAGCTCACTATTTCCATGCAAATGAGGCCCAACCATTAAAATAGTTCAGGCCTCGTGCTGCATCGGGCAGATGTTCATTCATTAATGAAAAGTTCTTGGACCAAGGCACAGTAAAATAACTTTTCATGGGCTGAGCTTTGAGGCCCTCATGCTCCTTCTCATCAATGCCTCCTTTCTGCTGGAAAGAGCAATAAGGGAAATGCCTCTGTCCCTCACAATGTTATGGGGTAGGCAATGACAATCCCCTCATTGACAACACTCGAAATGATGTTTGAGATCGGTGCACATTTTATTTCAATCTCTCCTTCTGCAATGCAATTAAAAATTGTGTTATTGTTTAAGGATTCATAGATTAGGAATATTTGCCTCTTATTTTACGGGTATATGTTGTGTATGTAATAGGTATGTTACTTTAAACCTATGGCCAGGGCAGCACTACTTTGTAGGGCGTAGTGATACCGTAGTACCACTCCTGGCCATAGGGGTATAAATAGTACTGTGGGTACTGATCTCCCCTCAGTTCCCACCTGTTGGTATTAAGTAAAGACCTACGTTGAATCTTCCAAGCTGTCTCTTCATTATTGGATTAAGTATAGACACATACTTTATACTGGCGACGAGTAAGGTTCGAACTCACCAGTACACGGTGCAACAAAGGAACGGCAGCAGTACGGAGAGAGAAGGAGAGAGGCTTCTTACCAGCCAGCCTGCAGAGTCCAGCGTCGACCGAAGGAGGCCGCCCAGCACTCCGGGTTCGGGAGGAGCGGCAGCAACGGAGCGAGAGAGAGAGGTTTCCAGAGGAGGCTGCAGCAGCTGAGAGAAGAGGCTGAATGGGCGCTCCAGCCATGGGGCAAAAGTCCACCCAGGGCCAGGTAAACTGAAATCCTTCCCGGGGAACTGGAGCTGCAAGGGCTAGAACAGGCAGGCGATCTGGGGAACAAACGGAGCCACGAGGACTAGCAAGCCACGAGAGGGGAAGGTCTTTGTTAATAGCGGTTGTGGCAATAATGGGAGCTGCAAGGGCCAAAAATAACGAAGCTGGAGAGAGGTCGTTAGCAGCAGCAGGAGAAAAGGTGGGAAAAACGCCATCTAGTGGACAAAGGGGAAAAGTTTTTTTTTTCTCTTCAGCAGTTTAAAAAATAAATAAAACGCCATCTAGTGGAGAAAGGTGGGAAAAGCTCTTCAGCAGTTTAAAATGTCTAAAGAAGGCTGGTTGTCAGAATTTGTTGAGGACACAGAAGAGTGGGATGCCTATGTCGAAAGGCATGAACTTTATTGCATAGTACACAAGGTGAAAGATGACAAAAAGGCAGCAACCTTATTAAATTTTATGGGGGCAAAAACATACGGTCTGCTGAGGAATCTTCTTACTCCAGAAAAGCCAGCAGACAAAACGTATGCCCAAATTGTTGATACGTTAAGGGAACATTTAAACCCTAAGCCACCATTTATAGCGGAAAGGTACCGCTTCTACAGACGTGACCAAAGGAATGATGAGTCGCAGGCAGCCTATTTGGCTGAGCTCAGAAGGTTGTCCAAACATTGCCAGTTTGGAGCCTTTTTGGCAGACGCGATCAGAGATAGATTTGTCTGTGGCATGTTAAATGAGAGTACACGAAAACGGTTGCTAGCCAAGAAACAGCTCAGCCTAGATCAGGCGATTGAAATAGCATCGAACCATGAAGCAGCAGCACAGGGTGCTGCTCAAATGCGACAAAACACAACCTGCTATGACACCCATGAGGTGACATTTCACAAAGGTAAATGCTACCGTTGTGGCAAAACCACCCACGACCAAAGTAATTGTTGGTTTCGTGATAAAATATGCCGGCAGTGTGGGAAAAAGGGGCATATAGCGAAAGTTTGTCGGTCGGGTACGAAACCCAATAGTGGGGGCAGTCCGAGCAGTACCAAGGTAAGGACAAAAATACATAAGATGTCTGACAGTAGCTCAGACGAGTCACAGGAAGGCACAAAAGCAGAGCCTAAAGGTCTAGGATGTCTCAAGTTATATGGTATAGACAAAACGGAGGACCACAGCACAATGTGGGTTAAAATGAAGGTAGCAGGCGTCGAAGTTAATATGGAGCTGGACACGGGTTCAGCCCTATCAGTAATTAATGAACAAGATTATAACAGGCTGTTCAAATGCATTCCCTTAAAGGATACGGAAATTAAATTAAAAACATATACGGGACAAAAAGTTTACCCGAAGGGAAAAATGCAAATAACAGTTAAATACAACGGCAGAAAAGTGCCAGGACTTTATTTATACGTCCTACCAAACGGTGGACCACCACTTTTGGGTAGGGAATGGATAAGAAAAATCCATTTCAACTGGAAGTCGATACACGAGTTAAAAGTAGAGACCACCAAGGATGATACAACCATTACAAGCAGGCTGTCGAAAATATTGGCAAAAACGCCAGAGGTGTTCCAACAAGGGCTGGGGACCTTAAAGGACATTAGAGCAAAAATAACTATTGCTCAAGACGCAAACCCCAAGTTTTGTAAGGCCAGACCGGTGCCTTACGCCATTCGGCCAGCTGTGGAAGCAGAACTGGATGCCTTAGAGAGTGCAGGTGTCCTTACAAAGATTGAGTGGAGTGAGTGGGCCATGCCCATCATCCCAGTTATAAAGAAATCTGCAAATAACACACTGGGGGAACCAAAGAAGGTTCGCATTTGCGGGGATTTTAAGATAACTATTAACCCAGTCCTGCACACGGTACAGTATCCGCTGCCGCGGATAGAGGACATATTCGCATCATTAGCTGGGGGTAGACACTTTACAAAGATTGACCTTTGTCAAGCTTATTTACAGATGGAGGTGGAACAGGACTCGAAAAAGCTCCTAACGATTAACACACACAAGGGATTGTACCAGTACAATCGCCTGGTATTTGGTGTGGCGTCCGCCCCGGCAATATGGCAGAGGACCATGGAACAGGTCCTACAGGGCATTCCAGGAATGCAGTGCTACCTGGATGACATCCTGGTGACAGGACAAACGGATAACGACCACCTCGCTAACCTGGAGCGAGTACTTCTGCGGTTGCAACAATACGGACTCAGGGCGAACAAGCAGAAATGTGAGTTTTTCCAGGAACATATCTCATACTGTGGTCACATTATAGATAAGGAAGGCCTGCATAAGTCCCCGGAAAAGATCGAGGCAGTAATGAAGGCCCCGCCCCCTGAGAATGTATCTCAGTTACGATCATTCTTAGGCCTTATAAACTATTACCATAAGTTCCTCCCAAACTTATCGTCCATTTTACATCCACTAAATTCCTTGCTGCAAAAGGGAGTCTCCTGGAATTGGGACGAAGCGTGTGAGGCTGCTTTTAAAAAGGGTAAACAACTCATTACATCAAAGGAAGTGCTCGCACACTTTGACCCAAAAATGCCAATGAGGTTGGCATGTGACGCCTCCCCGTACGGTATAGGGGCAGTGTTGTCACACAAATTTCCCAACGGGACGGAGAGGCCAATAGCATTTGCCTCAAGGCCGTTAACTACAGCTGAAAGAAACTATGCGCAAATCGACAGGGAGGCCCTCAGTCTGGTGTGGGGTGTAAAAAAATTCCACCACTACCTGCATGGGCAACGTTTCACACTACTGACAGATCATCAACCGTTGGTGTCGATATTTAATCCAACAAAAGGGGTGCCCCTGATGACGGCCCAAAGGCTACAGAGATGGTCACTGTTCTTAGGAGCACACCAGTACCTTATCGAATATAAGGGTACCAAACAGCATGGCAATGCGGATGGCCTGTCGCGCCTACCCTTGCCTGCCGAGATCGAAGAGATAGTACAGGACCCCATGGAAATATATCATACGGCTGCTATGGAACACTTGCCCATCACCAGCCAATGTATCGAGCGGGAAACACGGAATGACCCGACATTGGCAAGGGTTTACGAGTTAACCATGAAAGGCTGGCCGGCGCAGGGTGACGCATCATTGCCGGCGTTTTTGGCAAGGAAGGACCAGTTGTCCGTCTGCCGGGGCACATTGATGTGCGGAGCCAGGGTGGTGGTCCCTCAAAAATTACAACATAAAGTGTTGCAGGACTTACACGAAGGTCATCTGGGGGGTGTCAAAATGAAAAGCCTCGCCAGAGCCTACGTCTGGTGGCCCGACATTGAGGAAGTAGCAAAAGCGTGCCAAGGGTGCCAGATGATACAGAACGCACCACCACAAGCCCCGCTACATCCGTGGGAGTGGCCCTCAACGCCGTGGCAAAGGATCCACGTGGACTTCGCTGGCCCCTTCCTGGATGCGATGTTCCTTATTATAGTGGACGCCCATTAAAAATGGCCGGAGGTCACAAAGATGTCATCAACGACAGCCGAAAAGACGGTCGCAGTCTTAAGGACCATTTTTGCCCGAAACGGGGTGCCCGAGCAAGTCTGTTCGGACAATGGACCACAATTTGTGGCAGAAGAATTTCAAGCATTCCTAAAAAGGAATGGAGTGCGACATTATACGTCCGCACCATATCATCCGGCTACAAATGGGCTGGCAGAGCGCTTTGTACAGACTTTTAAAAAGGCCATCAAGGCGATGGGGGAGGAAAGGTTGCCACTACAACACAAGGTGGACAACTTCCTATTCGCATACCGTAATGCTGCACATACAGTGACCAACCAGGCCCCCGCCGCCATGTTCTTTAATAGAAGGTTAAGGTCTCGCCTTGAATTGCTCAGACCAAACATTCGGAGAGATGTGGAAAACCGAGTATTTCGTAGGGCTCCTGACAGGCAGACACGGAGCTTCGAGGTGGGGCAGCAAGTGTTGGCCCGTGATTATCGGAATGAAAAGTGGCGGCCTGGTACGATAAAGGCCCACCAGGGACCCTTGATGTACACAGTTGAGACAGGGGAAGGCATAATCAGACGACATGCTGATCAACTTGTGGAGTCCAGAAACCCAACTGATTCACTACCTCAAACGTCTCAGCACATTGTTACAGCGGAATCACGGTCCAGCTCGTCGTTACAGAGGTCTCAGGATTGCGAGGAGTTCAGCACTCCAGTGATCTCCACGGCACAGGATGTGCCATCAGACACCGACGAGTCCAGCGATGAAGGGGTGACGGAAGTACCACCGCCTACACCGAGACCGACTAGAGAAAGACGTTATCCTAGTCGAGATAGGAGGCCTCCTCAGAGACTGAATCTATAACATGTTTCTGTTTATATATATATAAGTAGACAACTCTTGATGTAAATATGTTATGTATATTGTGTTACCAAATGTTATTAGCCCTAGTTATGGGGCAGCTATTGACTTAATTGCACGGGTACATTTTAATTTAAAGGGGAGGAATGTTGTGTATGTAATAGGTATGTTACTTTAAACCTATGGCCAGGGGAGCACTACTTTGTAGGGCGTAGTGATACCATAGTACCACTCCTGGCCATAGGGGTATAAATAGTACTGTGGGTGCTGATCTCCTCTCAGTTCCCGCCTGTTGGTATTAAGTAAAGACCTACGTTGAATCTTCCAAGCTGTCTCTTCATTATTGGATTAAGTATAGACACATACTTTATAGTCTAACCACAAAAAATGGAACCCTTCATTTTTATGAAGCCATTTTCTAACTCTTCTGGAAGTTAGGTTTTAATTATAAAAACTGAAATGAAGCTGATTGCTGTTCAACTAGAAACACAATGCTTCCAACAACAAAAAGTAATGGACTATTGATGTAAGTGTAATTTATTTTTTTACCTAATCACTGTTTTCGAATTATTGCTGTATTTGTGGAGGTTGTACTTTTAAAAATCAAAGTACAGCGAATGTTTTTAAGCCAAAATAAACCCTGACTGCTGACATTTATACTTAGTGGGAAATTCTAGGTATACCACTGCGTGTTAGTAATGCATACTAACACATTGTGTTATCCTCTTCTTTTAATATTAGACTGCTAGCTCATTCTGACTCAAGGCCATTGAAGAGATGCTTAAATTACATAGAATTAGAATATAAAACATCTTCTCAGCAGACAATGGTAGCCTGTGCAAAACAATTAGAGAAGGGAGCCCAAGCTATTGTTAAAAACAATGTAGTCGTGCATGTTTGTGATGAGCAAATATCTTGGGTAAATGAACCAAACACTACAGTAGCAGCTCAATTTATCCATCCAAAGCAGATTTAAATAACAATATTACACTTATTTTTCAATACAACATTATACAGCAGTACATGCTGCAAATCAGCTCAATGAACATCCTACTAATAAAGTGCGATGTATAAAGTAGCAGCTGCTGCAGGTAACAATGCAAAAACATAAGTGCCTCAAGCAGGCTCTTCAGATACAATATGTGTGTCTGATACACTCTGGAAATTTGCAATCAAATGCTACTTTTAGTGCTGTGACCACACTTGTAAAATGGTGGTCGTGGATGGATATTTTGAGACACATTTTAAAACAGCATCTTAGTTTCTTTTGAGCTCTCAGAGAACATGTATGTACCCAAACATGATTTTGTGTAATTTTGCAAAACTTGTAACTGTTAATATATGATGGAATGAGTGTTTTTGTTTTTAACTTATGTCACAGCATCATCCTAGAAATTAAAGCTTGGCACCCAAAGCAGGGGAAGGTTGTATAAACAATTCAAATGCATTTAACACAAGTAAATGCAATATTCTAAGTTAACAACAACTTGCATTTATACAGCATCTTTAGTCTAGAAAATAAGAACATAAGAAGAATATAAGAAATAGGAGCGGAAGTAGGCTATTTGGTCCTTCGAGCCTGCTCCGCCATTCAATAAGATCATGGCTGATCTTCTACCTCAACTCCACCTTCCTGCGCTATCTCCATATCATCCCAAGGTACTTCAGAGAGGTGTAAGGGGAAAATAAGGGATGGCGATCCAAAGAAGGAAAGAAAGACGTACATTTCTATTGCACTTTTCATGACCTCAGGATGTCCCGAAACGCTTTACAGCCAATGAAGTACTTTTGAAGTGTAGTCGTTGTTGTAATGTAGAAATGCAGCAGCCAATTTGCGCATAGCGAGGTCCCACAAACAGCAATGAGATAACGACCAGATCATTTGTTTTAGACATATTGGTTGAGGGATAAATATTGGCCAGGACACAGGGTAAACTCCTGTGCTCTTTGAATAATGCAATAGGATCTTTTACAGGATCCACCTGTTAGAGCATTTGGGGTCTCAGTTTAATGCCTCATCCAAAGGATGTCACCTCTGACAGTGCAGCACTCTCTCACTACTGCACTGGTGTGTCAGCCTAGATTATGGGCTCAAGTCTCTGGAGTGGGACTTAAACCCACTCCAGAACTGTATTTCCCTTGCTCCCACTGGCAATAAGTCAATGAATGGTGGTTTCCTGGCCTCTAAATTGCTCTGCATGGCTAATGATGATTCGGGAAGGAAATTGTGGTAGGTTAGCAGCGGTTTCACATTGGTGAGCATTAGGATCACCCCGTTGCAAACCATAGTTGGACATCCCATTATAGGAAGGATATAATAGCAATGGAAAAGCTACATCATAGATTCATTAGCATTTTGTCAGATATGAGAGGTTACAGGTATGAAAACAGACTTAAGAAACTAGAGCCAAGAAGGTTCATGGGTGGCCTGATAGAGATCCTCAAGATCCTGAATGGTTATGATGAAATAAATAGTGATAGATTGTTTCTATTGGTTAGCAAAATGGCACAAATTTAAGATAATTATAAAAAGAATTGGGGGAGTTCAGAAAAAATATCTTTACACCACGGGTGATTAGAATGTGGAATTATCTGTCATAAACTGTTGTTGAAGCAATTGGATGCAATGGTGCAAGATTGACATCCATCACTGCCAATTGATTATTTTAAAGGGATTTGGAAAGTTGTTTGTAAAAATTGAATATTAAAGGGCTTTTGGGGAAGGCAAGGGAGTGGGATTCGAATAGATGGCTCATCTTGTGCCGACTTGATTGGTTAAAAGGCCTGTTTCTGTGCTGTAATGTTCCATGGGTGTGAAATTGGCTTTCAATGAAAAAGAAAATCAGGCGGGGTGTAAAATGGGCTGCTGCTTTGCTATTCTTGCTCAACAAGAACAACAAGAACAACTTGTATTTATATAGCACCTTTAACATAGTAAAACGTCCCAAGGCGCTTCACAGGAGTATTAAAAGACAAAAACAAATTTGACACCGAGCCATATAAGGAGAAATTAGGGCAGGTGACCAAAAGCTTGGTCAAAGAGGTAGGTTTTAAGGAGTGTCTTAAAGGAGAAAAGAGAGTTAGTGAGGCGGAGAGGTTTAGGCAGGGAATTCCAGAGGTTAGGGCCTAGGCAACAGAAGGCACGGCCACCAATGGTTGAGTGATTATAATCGGGGATTGTGGGGCTGAAGGATTTTACAGATTACAGAGATAGGGAGGGGTGAGGCTGTGGAGGGATTTGTAAACAAGGATGAGAATTTTGAAGACCAATTTTACCCCCTGTGGTTCTATGAGACTGTTTCTGACATTTCAGTAGTGTTATTATTGGTTAGTTTCAACACAACAGTGTGTGTTGAAATAGGAAGACTGGAATTTTCCTCAACCTGCAACCAGTCCAATAGCCCTTCTATTGTTAATGATGGGATTCTGGAAGAATAATGTCCAAACAAAGCCTCACTAACCTCCTTTAAATTTGGAGTGTGCCAGTAGCTACTATTGGGCTTGTTTGAAGGACTACTAAGATGGAAGTTTGCATTTTGCATTGGATGTGCATGATTCACCTCTTTATATTAATAATATGCTGTTTGTGGTGGAACCTAGTCACTGATGACACCCAAGAATGTGCTTTATAGTGTGCATATTTGATACACACAAAGCAAAAGCAGAAAATGGCTGTCTCTCAATTAGTGGGTTGACTGGTGTTGCACTCGACATGCATTAATCCATACAATTGTGTTTAATTCAATGTGAAAAATGTAAAACTGCTATAATTACTTCAAATGTAGGATTAATGCCCAAAAAACAAACTGTTATTTAAGGGCTAACTGGGCTGTAGCATCAGCACATATAAGATGGCTCCAACCAGAGAATTTTTGTGAACAAATTTCACTCTTTAATAAATACTCCTAAAAATGCATTAGGTTTAACAAGGTTTATGGTTTAATTAGTCCATTTGTGACAAAAGAAAACTCAAATATTCTGCCACAGAAGAAGGCAAAGGGATTATGTATTATCCAATTAAGTATTAACTTACTCTGTGGTAAATAAAAGTTGATGATGTTTTAATGTTGTAGCTGAATATAATGGAATGAATGTCTTCATGCAAGTTGATAACAAAAGATCTTTGCAAAACCTAAAACGCAATAAAAGTAGTTTTGAAGCTGTGGTGAAAAGGTTAAGTAGTATTGAAGAATGCCGCAGCAGACATTTTCCCATCAAATTTGGTCGGATCTAAAGTCTGTTCTTATCCGTTAAACCGTTGCTTATTAAATTCAAAGATTTCTACAATTTTATCGCCGTGGGTTGATGTTGACAAGACAGTTTATTCAGTCTCTAAAGAACATAATAGATGTTGTTTAACAAAGATGTTTCAGCAGGATATCTAGTGTGCATTGAATATGTTCCTTTAGTAACACCTACTCAAAATTACCTATTCTGTGAATTTTCTGATTGGGATTTTAAAATCTCAGATGGATCTTAATTTGATTAATTTCTGGTCATTTAAAAGTAACAGTAGCATTATAGGAATATAGGTACAGGAGTAAGCCATTCAGCCGCTCGAGCCTGTTCCACAATCCAGTGAGATCATGGCTGATCTGCATTCTAACTCCATCCAATCACCTTGGCTCCATATCCCTTAATAACCTTGGCTAGCAAAAATTTATCGATCTTGTAGTGTATGTACCTTTAAGACAGAACTACTTTTACAGCTCCTGTATACTGTAGTACCGGCAGTGACCACACCTGTATATAAGCCTTGCGCATGCCTCTGTACCCCCAGTCTTGAGACTACCCTCCTCCAGTAAATACCTGTTTATTGTTAAGTTACAGCATCCGTGTGGTTATTGAAAAACATCATACTCTCAGAATCACGGATCTAACAGTGGCGACGAGTGTCGATTCGAATCTACCTGCAACTCTGCATTTCCCTTCGAGGATTCGCTCCGGGAGGGCGGTGTAAGAAAGTCGAGGCCAGGAACACGGGTGTCGACCACGAGCAGCCGCCCAGTCGTCCGGCAGAGAGTGAACATCGCAGGGGAGGCTGTGGAGAGCCGGGCTTGGTTCCCCAGCCACGACGATCAGCAAGAGACTGACGACAGGTCCAGCGCAGACCCTTCCCGGACAGCGGCGGCTGGAGCTGACCGACGGCGGAGAGAAAGCCGAGCAGCGTCGATGGGGTAAGACAGAGGGCGAAGCGCACAGGGCGCAGCCGGGGGTTGAAAACCGAGTGGCGTCGAGAGAAAAAAACAAACAAACCGGAGAGAGAGAGGGTAAAGCAACAGTCGGGTTCAGGTCCGAGCGGCGTCGAGAAAAAAAGAAAAAAAGAAAAAAAGAACGCGCAGAGCACAGCCAGGGCTCAAGGGCTGAACAGTGTCCGCGGGGAGAAGAAGGGAGAGCGCGGGAGACGCCATTTTTAGAAGCCGCAGCGGAGAAGAAGGGCGAGCATGGGAAGGAAGGAAAGCGCGGGAGACGCCATTTTGTGCCAGCGGAGAAGAAGGGGAAGCAAGGGAGCCGCCATTTTTGACAGTTAAATCACACCCAGGGATGCCGAAGAGTGGCAGCATCTCTACGTTCGACAATGAAGTCGAAGATTGGGCGACATATGTGGAGCGTATTGAGGTGTACTTGTGATGAAATATGCCATTCATCAGGCACTGTATTCCCTGCGTTTAGTTTAGTTTCAGTTTCATTTCCTTACCTGTATTGTATTGTGTGTAGGGCTCCGCCCATACCTGGCCCCTACTTAAGCAAGCCCCAGCGTGTCTCACAGCAGTACAGCAGATCTCTGGATGAGAGACACTTCTCCAATGTGTATTACTTTCTGAGTTAATAAAAGCCTTGCTTTGCTCCGTTAACGTCGAGTCTCGGATTCATTGAGGCACATCAGTACTGCAGGGCGAATGAAGTGCCAGATGCTAGGAAAGCACTGGTGTTGTTAAATTCCATGGGTGCAAAAACTTATGGGTTACTGCAAAATCTAATAACCCCAGAGAAGCCGGTGAACAAGAATTTCGAAAGCATAGAAGAAATCCTACAGGACCACTTAAACCCCACACCACTGCTGATAGCAGAATGATTTAAGTTCCATAAAAGGAACCAACACAAAGACGAAAGCAATGCTGAGTACCTAACGGAACTGCGCAAGCTATCGAAACACTGCCAGTTTGGAGCGGGACTAGCAGATACGTTAAGGGACAAGTTTGTGTGTGGGCTACAAAGTGAAGGAACCCAGAAACGGCTTCTATCAGAAAAGGATCATACGCTGGACAAGGCATTCAGTATGGCAGTATCACACGAAGCAGCCGCAAGGGGCGCTGCAGAGATACAATGGAGACCGCAAGAATATGGCACCAATGAAATGTCCTATGGAACAGGGAAGTGCTATCGCTGCGGCAGAACAACACATGACCAGAAGGATTGTTGGTTCAAGGACCAAGTGTGCAGACAGTGTGGAATAGCAGGACACATAGCAAGAGTCTGCAGGTCTGGGAAGAAAACCAACAGTAAGAAATCTCCACAGGAGAAGTACAAAAAGGTACACCAGGTGATGGACAGTGGTTCAGACGAACAGAAAAGTGACACAGACTCCGGAAGCAAGGAGCTGGGTTGTCTGAAACTACATAAGGTAACCAAAATGGAGGATCACCAGACTATCTGGATTATACTCAAGATAGACGGAGTCCAAGTGAAAATGGAATTGGACACAGGATCAGCCCTAACAGTCATAAACCAAAGGGACTACAAGTGGCTATTTTCACATATACCCTTGAAAGCTACAGAGATTGTCTTGAAGACGTACACGGGGCAAAAATTCTACCCCAAAGGAAAAATAAGGGTGAAAGTGATA
Organism: Somniosus microcephalus; assembly: GCF_052327205.1. Classification (NCBI taxonomy): domain Eukaryota; kingdom Metazoa; phylum Chordata; class Chondrichthyes; order Squaliformes; family Somniosidae; genus Somniosus; species Somniosus microcephalus. The sequence goes on from NC_140993.1 coordinate 134,133,344, forward strand.
TATAAAGGCCAGGAAATACCTAAAATGGATATATATGTATTGCCAGATGGAGGACCACTGCTGCTAGGACGTGAATGGATCCGGAAGATACAATTAGATTGGCATTCCATACAGGCACTGAAGGTTGAGGCCAAAAAGGATGACGACGTCACACCTGGACGAATGTCAAAAATGCTAACTGACACAAAAGAAGTGTTCCAGGAGGGACTCGGAACACTAAAAGGAATAACAGCAACGATTAAATTAGAGGAAAATGCAAGCCCAAAGTTTCTTAAGGCCAGACCAGTGCCTTATGCGATCAGACCAGTTGTCGAAGCAGAGCTGGAAGGGTTGGAACGTTCAGGAGTACTGTCCAAAGTGGACTGGAGCAAGTGGGCTACACCCATCATTCCTGTAATGAAGAGGTCGTTGAGTAATACGCCTGGGGAACCAAAGAAGGTCCGCATCTGTGGGGATTTTAAGGTGACAGTGAACCCAATCCTTCACACGGTACAATATCCGCTTCCACGAATTGAGGATATTTTTGCCTCGCTATCTGGAGGTAAACGCTTCACCAAAATTGATCTAGCCCAGGCGTACTTGCAAATGGAGGTAGAAGAAGCTTCGAAACAATACCTTACGATTAACACTCATAAAGGTCTCTATCAATACAACCGGCTGGTGTTCGGGGTAGTATTGGCTCTGGCTATCTGGCAAACGGCAATGGATCAAGTCCTGCAAGGGATTCCAGGGACTCAGTGTTAATTGGATGACATCCTGGTCACGGGCAAAAATGACAGTGATCACCTCGCCAACTTGGAGAAGGTGCTCACCAGATTAAAGGAGTATGGGCTACGAGCTAATCGCCACAAGTGCGAGTTTTTCCAGAAACGGATCTCGTATTGTGGCCACGTCATCGATGAAGAGGGGTTACATAAGTCCCCTGAAAAGATTGAGGCAGTAGTCAAGGCTCCAGCACCGGAAAATGTGTCACAACTGAGGTCGTTCCTCGGGCTGGTAAACTACTACCACAAGTTCTTACCAAATTTGTCCACGGTATTACACCCACTGAACACCCTACTGCAAACAGGGGTACCATGGAAGTGGAATGACGAACGTAGATGAGCTTTCCAGAAGTGTAAAGAATTGATCACATCAAAAGAGGTGTTGGCCCATTTCAACCCAGCACTACCAATTCGTTTGGCATGTGATGCATCACCCTATGGTATTGGAGCGGTGCTGTCGCACAAATTCCCAGACAGGGTGGAGAGGCCCTTAGCCTTTGCGTCTCGGTCACTAACCTCAGCCGAGGGCAACTACGCCCAGATTGACAGGGAGGCCCTCAGCCTAGTATGGGGAGTAAAATAATTCAACCACTATCTGCATGGGCAGAAGTTCACCTTGCTGACTGACCACCAACCACTTGTCTCCATCTTTAATCCTAAGAAGGGCGTTCCAGTGATGACTGCACAACGGTTACAAAGATGGTCCCTGTTTCTAGGGGTGAATCAATATGATATAGAATGTAAAGGCACGAAACAGCATGGGAACGCTGATGGGCTATTGCGCCTGCCACTGCCTACTGTGGAGGAAGCACCAGCAGTGGACCCTATCGAGATATTTTATTCGTCAATAATTGAATGATTGCCAGTAACGAACGCGGATATAGAGAAGGAGACCCGCAATGATCCGACACTGTCTTGGGTATATGATTTGACGGTGAAGGGATGGCCAACACATGGCGACTCACTGTTGCCAGCATTCTCATCCAGAAGAGAACAGCTGTCAGTATGCCAGGGGACAATGATGTGTGGATCCAGAGTGGTGATTCCACCCAAGTTAAGGGAGAGAGTGCTAAATGAGCTACATGAAGGTCATCTGGGGGGAGTGAAAATGAAAAGCCTTGCTAGGGCTTATGTGTGGTGGCCGGGAATCAATCAACAAATCGAAGACCTAACTAAGAGCTGCTCAGGATGCCAGAAGGTCCGAAATGCACCACCACATGCCCCTCTACACCCATGGGAGTGGCCCTCCTCTCCATGGCAACGGGTGCATATTGATTTCGCTGGTCCATTCATGGACTCAATGTTCTTAATAGCAGTGGATGCTCATTCAAAGTGGCCTGAGGTGGTAAAGATGTCCTCAACCACTACAGAGAAAACGATTGCTGTCCTACGGACCATATTTGCCAGAAACGGTTTGCCAGAGCAGATTTGCTCTGATAATGGACCACAGTTTGTGTCCGAAGATTTTCGAAAATTTATGAAAAGGAATGGGGTAAGGCATTACACATCGGCCCCGTATCATCCAGCCACAAATGGATTGGCTGAGAGGTTCGTACAAACCTTTAAGAAGGCGATAAAGACCATGTGCGACGATGAAATTCCACTGCAGCATAAGGTGGACAATTTCTTATTAGCCTACCGAAACGCGACACATGCAGTTACCAACCAGACCCCGGCCATGATGTTCTTTAATGAAGGTTGAGATCTCATCTGGACTTGCTCAGACCAAATGTGCGAAGAAATGTTGAGGATAAACAATTCCAGCACCTCAACGAGAAGCCGACAAGGAGCTTCAATGTAGGACAACCAGTCTTGGCCCGTGACTACCGAACAGAGAAATGGCAACCCGGAACGATATGCACAAGGCAGGGGCCATTAATATACACAGTGGATGTCGGGGAGAACATTGTGAGATGCCACGTCGATCAGATCTTAGCGTCACAGGAACGAGTCAACCCCATGTCTCGAGTACATGGGGATGAACCCGACATACCGGTAGCATCTACCTCAGAACCAGTAGCAGTGGAACCCGATGAACTACCCGATGAAAAGGGGCCAGAATCGCCTCTGCACCAAGAACAAGAACCTCAGGAAAGGCACCATCCCGAAAGGGTCAGGAAGCCGCCCCAAAGACTGAATCTATAAATGGACTATTGTTGTTTAATGTACATGTTAAAGTGTTAATTGTTATTTGAATATTAGGGGTACTACTAATCTAAAAGGGGAGGAATTGTAGTGTATGTACCTTTAAGACAGAACGACTTTTACAGCTCCTGTATACTGTAGTACCGGCAGTGACCACACCTGTATATAAGCCTTGCGCATGCCTCTGTACCCCCAGTCTTGAGACTACCCTCCTCCAGTAAATACCTATTTATTGTTAAGTTACAGCATCCGTGTGGTTATTGAAAAACATCATACTCTCAGCATCACGGATCTAACAGATCTCAGATTTAAAATTATTAATTGAGCTCGCATCTGCTGCTTTTTGTGAGGGAGGGTTCCACAATTCTACTACCGTTGCGGGTAGAAGTGTTTCGTAACTTCTCTCCTGCGTGGCCTAACTTTGAATTTAAGGCTATGTCCCCTTGTCCTAGACTCCCCCACCAGTGAAAAAAGTTCCTCTCTATCTACCCTATCAATTCCTTTCAAAATCCTAAAAACCTCAATCAGATCACCCCTTAACCTTGTATATTCCAAGGAATACCAAGCCGAATTTATGTAATCACTCCGCATAATTTAACATTGGGAGCCTTAATAACATTCTGGTTAACCTGTGCTGCACTCCTTCTAAGGCCAATATACACTTTGGTGTGGTGCCCAGAACTGTACACAGTACTCCAAATGTGGTCTAACTAGGGCTTTGTATAGCTGTAGCAAAACTTCCTCCTCTTTATAATCTAGCCTTCTAGTTATGAATGCTAACATTCCATTAGTCCTTTGATTATTTTTTTACCTGCCCACTATATTTTAGTGATCAATACATGGACCCTTAAATCTCTTTCGACCTCCACTGTTCCTAGCTTTTCACCATTTTAGAAATACTTGGATCTATCCTTTTTTGGTCCAAAGTGGATGTTCTCACACTTACCTGTGTTGAAATCCATCTGCCACAATTTTGCCCACTCACAGATTCTATCAATGTCTCTTCATAATTTTATGCTTCCGTCTACACGACTTACTCTGCCACCAATCTTTGTGTCATCGACAAACTTGGATATATGGCACTCTAGCGTGTTATCTAAGTCATTAATAAATATAGTGAATAGTTCTTACCCCAGCACAGATCCTTCTGGGTTACCACTAGTCACTTCCTTCCAATTCGAGTACATACCCATTATCCTTACTCTCTGTATTCTACCACCTAACCAATCTCTGAAACAGATCAATAATTTGTCTTCAATTCCATGAGCTTTAATTTTAGCTAACAGTCTCTTATGCGGAACCTTATCAAATGCCTTCTGAAAGTCCATATAAACTGCATCCTTAGATATTTCCCTGTCTGCTACATCAGTGGCTTGTAAAGAAAGAACTTATAAGAACATAAGAAATAGGAGCAGGAGTAGGCCATTCGGCCCTTCGAGCCTGCTCCGCCATTCAATGAGATCATGGCTGATCTTCTGCCTCAGCTCCATTCACTGACCCTATCACCATATCCCTTGATACCCTTACTAGTCAGAAATCTATCGACTTCTATTTTGAATATACCCAATGACTGAGCCTCCACAGCCCTCTGGGGTAGGGAATTCCAAAGATTTACCACCCTCTGTGTGAAGAAATTTCTTCTCATCTCAGTCCTGAATGGCCTACCCTTTATCCTGAGGCTCTGGCCCCTGGTTCTAGACTCCCCAGCCAAGGGAAACATTCTCCCAGCATCCACCCTAACAAGCCCTGTAATAATTTTGAATGCTTCAATGAGATCCCCTCTCATTCTTCTGAATTCAAGAGAATACAGGCCTAGTTTACTCAATCTCTTCTCATACCACAATCCCGCCATCCCAGGAATCAATCTCGTGAACCTTTGTTGCACTCCCTCTATGGCAAGTATATCCTTCCTTAGGTAAGGAGAACAAAATTGTACACAGTACTCCAGGTGTGGTCTCACCAAAGCCCTATATAATTGGAGTAAGACTTCTTTACTCCTGTACTCAAATCCTCTTGTAATGAAGGCCAGCATACCATTTGCCTTCCTAATGGCTTGCTGCACCTGCACATTCACTTTCAGTGACTCATGTACAAGGACATCCAGGTCCCTTTGAGCATCTGCATTCCCCAATCTTTCACCATTTAGGAAATACTGTGCCTTTCTGTTTTTTCTACCAAAGTGGATAACTTCACATTTATCCACATTATATTCCATCTGCCATGTTCTAGCCCACTCACTGAGCCTGTCGAGATCCCCTTGAAGCCTCTTCACATCCTCTTCACAACTACACTGCCACCTAGCTTTGTATCATCAGCAAATTTGGAAATGTTACATTTAGCCCCCTCATCCAAATCATTGATATAGATTGTGAATAGCTGGGGCCCAAGCACTGATCCTTGTGGTATCCCACTCGTCACAGCCTGCCATCCTGAAAAAGACCTGTTTATCCCTACTCTTTGTTTTCTGCCTGTTAACCAATTCTCAATCCATGCTAATATATTACCCCCAATTCCATGTGCACTAATTTTGTTCACCAACCTCTTGTGTGGGACCTTATCGAAGGCCTTCTGAAAATCCAAATACACAACATCTACTGGTTCCCCTTTGTCTACTCCACTAGTTACATCCTCAAAGAACTCCAATAGGTTTGTTAAACAGGATTTCCCTTTAATAAATCCATGTTGACTCTGCCCAATCTTACTATTAGTTTCTAAGTGCCCAGTTATTGCATCCTTTATAATAGATTCCAGCATTTTCTCAACTATTGATGTGAGGCTAACAGGTCTGTAGTTCCCCTTATTCTCTCTCCCTCCTTTCTTAAAAAGCGGGGTTACATTTGCTATCCTTCAATCTGCAGGAACCGTTCCAGAATCTATAAAAATTTGGAAGATGACAACCAATGCATCCACTATCCCAATGGCCATCTCTTTCAAAACCCTAGGATGTAGTTCATCTGGTCCTTGGGATTTATCGACTTTTAGTCCCATTAATTTTGCTAGTACTGTTTTTTTACTAATAATAATTTCTTTAAGTTCCTCATTCTCGCCACACCCTCGGTTTTCTCGTATTTCTGGGAGGTTTTTTGTGTCTTCCTCCATGAAGACAGAAACAAAGTATTTATTTAAATTATCTGCCATTTCCTCATTCCCCATTATAAATTCTCCCGTCTCTGACTGTAAAGGACCTACATTTACCTTCGCCAGTCTTTTCCTTTTCACATACCTATAGAAGCTTTTACAATCCATTTTTATATTTTTCACTAGTTTGTGCTCATATTCCATTTTCCCTTTATCAATTTCTTGGTCCCCCTTTGCTGATTTCTGAAAAGGTCCCAATCCTCAGGCTGACCGCTTTTTCTGGCAACTTTTTAAGCTTCCTCCTTTGACTTAATACTAGCTTTAATTTCTTTTGTTAGCCATGGTTGGATCACTTTTCCTTTTGGGTTTTTATGCCTAGAGGACTATGTTTGTTGCAAATTATGCATTATTTCCTTGAATGTTGGCCATTGTATGTCCACCTTCATACCTTTCCGTGTAGTCTTCCAATCTACCAGGGCCAACTTGTCCCTCATACCCTTGTAGTTTCCTCTGTTTAGATTGAAGACCTTAGTTTCAGATTGGACTACATCACTCTCAAACGTAATGTAAAATTCAATCATATTATGGTCACTTGTCCCTAAATGCCCCTTTACCACAAGATTATTGATTAGCCCTTTCTCATTACACTGTACCAGATCCAGAATAGCCTGTTCCCTGGTTGGCTCCTCCAGATACTGATCCAGGAAACCATCTCACATGCATTCCAAGAATTCATCCTCCACACCATTAGTGGTAATTTGATTTGCCCAGTCAATATGTAGATTAAAGTCCCCCATGATTACCGTATTGCCCTTGTTACATGCACTTCTAATTTCTTGATTGATACTGTACCCTATATTGGCCCAGAACTTCGGGTCTCCACGGGTACTCACCCGTAAGCCCAATGGAAGTGCCGGTTTCCTGCATGCACTGCGCATGCGTGGGAAACCGGCACTTCCATTCCCCTGAAAGAAGGGGTTCAGAGGTCGAATGCGTGCATGGGAGAGGCTGCGCGTGCACATTGAACTTACGTTTTTTTTACAGGTTTTCCCGGGAGGGTAAGTCCCCAGAAGTTACACATTTCTGTTTGGTGGCCTATACACAACTCCCACCAATGTTTTCCGCCCTTTGCTGTTTCTTAGCTCCACCCAAACTGATTCCAGTTCTACATCACGATCTGCCGAGCCAAGATCTTTTATCTCTACCGTAACTATCTCATCCCTTATTAACAGTGCTACGCCACCTCCTTTTCCTTTTTGTCTGTCCTTCCTAAATGTTGAGTACCCTGGAACATTCAGTTCCCAACTTTGGTTACCCTGCAACCATGTCTCTGTAACTTGCATTTATATAGCACCTTTCATGACCTCATAATGTTCCAAATGTACTACAGCCAATGTAGTACTTTTGAAGTGTAGTCACTGTTGTAATGTAGAGAAACACGGCAGCCAATTTGCACACAGCAAGCTCCCACAAACAGCAATAACCAGATAATCTGTTTTAGTGATGTTAGTTGAGGGATAAATATTGGCCAGGACATTGGGGAGAACTTCCCTGCTCTTCTTCGAATTGTGCAATGTGGTGTTTTACATCCACCCGGGAGGGCAGATGCAAAACACCTCTGACAGTGCAGTAATTCTTACGTATTGCACTGGAGTGTCAGCCTAGTTTATGTGCTCATATCTCTGGAGTGGGACTTGAAGGCTTTCGATAAGGTCCAGCATAAGAGATTAGCGTGTAAAGTTAAAGCACATGGGATTGGGGGTAAGGTACTGTCTTGGATAGAGAACTGGTTGGCAGACAGGAAGCAAAGAGTTGGAATAAATGGGTCTTTTTCCGAGTGGCAGGCAGTGACTAGTGGGGTACCGCAGGGATCGGTGCTAGGACCCCAGCTATTCACAATATATATAAATGATCTGGACGAGGGAACTAGATGTATTATCTCCAAGTTTGCAGACGACTCAAAGCTGGGTGGGCGTGTGTGCTGTGAGGAGGATGCAGAGAAACTCCAGTACGATTTGGACAGGTTGGGTGATTGGGCAGATGCATGCCCAATGCAGTATAACGTGGATAAATGCGAGGTTATCCACTTCGGTGGCAAAAACAGGAAGACAGATTATTATCAGAACGGCAATAGATTGGGAAAAGGGGAAGTGCAACGAGACTCGGGTGTCCTTGTGCACCAGTCGCTGAAGGTAAGCATGCATGTGCAGCAGGCGGTTAAGAAGGCAAATGGTATGTTGGCCTTCATAGCAAGAGGATTTGAGTACAGGAGCAAGGATGTCTTGCTGCAGTTGTACAGGGCTTTGGTGAGACCACACCTTGAGTATTGTGTGCAGTTTTGGTCGCCTTATCTGAAGAAGGATGTTCTTGCCATGGAGAAAGTGCAGGAAAGATTCACCAGACTGATACCTGGGATGGCAGGAATGATGTATGAGGAGAGATTGGGTCGATTAGGCTTATATTCACTAGAGTTTAGAAGAATGAGAGGGGATCTCATTGAAACTTATAAAATTCTAACAGGACTAGACAGACTAGATGCAGGAAGGATGTTCCCGATGGCGGGGGAGTCCAGAAACAAGGGTCACAGTCTAAGGATAAGGGGTAAACCATTTAGGACTGAGATGAGGAGGAATTTCTTCACCTAGAGAGTAGTGAACCTGTGGAATTCTCTGCCACACAGGGCAGTTGAGGCCAATTCATTAAATATATTCAAGAAGGAGTTGGATATATTTCTTGAGGCTAAAGGGATCAAGGGATATGGGGAGAAAGCAGGGACAGGGTACTGAATTTGGATGATCATGCCATGATCTCATTAAATGGCAGAGCGGGCTCGAGGGGCCGAATGGCCTACTCCTGCTCCTATCTTCATCTTCTAAGCCACAAACTTCTGACTCACAGGCGAGAGTGCTACCACTGAGCCCAGGCTGATACTTCAATGCCGTACTGTCGGAAATGCACAAGATAAGCAATACAATACAGAAATAATGATCCAATGGCTCATTACCCAACTGAATCCCTTCAAACTAAAAAGGAAACAGCCCTTCTCAAACACTTTCACAATCCATAAGTACAGTTGGAATCTACATGGAGTTGGAATCTCATGTAGTAGTTAACTCATTCTGATATCTTTTTCTGGTTATTCATTGTTACATGTCTATCCTTCATGGTCCTGAAATTAATCTGTGAGAGTGCATGGATGCTTAACAAGTTTATCTGAACAAAATTCCTATCTTTGCTATTTTAGTGGCGGCATTAACCCATTTATTTTAAATGCTAGGATCCTATGAGGTAATTTCAGAGCCCATAGGGGAAATTCTCCTCTGCAAACATGTCTGAAATCAACAGAAAATATAGGAAAATTTGGGTGGTGATGCCTACTGTAGCCTTGCCACCCAACAAAGATTTCCCTCTCTCTGCCATTGCCTGGACCGCTGTTGGCCACTCCTTCATTACCCTCCCTGCATGCAAATGGTGGTGGGGAGTGAGACCCAGGTCTCCAGTAGATTTTCCTTCTTTCCATCCCAGTTGTTGCTTCTTCCTGGGGCTGACATATGGAAAGTGGTGGTTAAGACCCAGAACTCTCCCAATGGAGGAAGAGGGCCTTGCAACAGGCTCCTCCCCCTCCAGTTGGCTCAAGAGACTTAACTGCCAGAAGTCTTGATCTCAGCCAAGGTGTTCAGTGGGAGCCTTCTTTCCAATCTTCAGGGCTCTGCTCCCATTTTAAGGTTGGTTGCCATCTCATCAGGTGTTGAATGATTGTCTGCAGTAGAAAAGTGTAGTAACCTGGGAGGTTATGAGTAACCTGATCCACCAGGTGGTGCTGTGGCAATTGCTCTCCTGAGTTAAGTCTGATCTGTACTGTTGTACTCTTTGTTTTTGCTGCCTCATGGCAGAAGCTTTTATGTGCAAGGGTTGATTAAACCATGTTACGGAGTTAACCTGTGTCTGTCTCCATCTATGGCCAGCTCAAGATACCACATATGGCGACGAGAATAAAGGACGGAAGAGTTTTGGAGTATTCGGAAGAGGTGCTCGGGTTGGTTAGCAAACTAGTCGGAAAAGCATGAGGCTAGGCCGCGGGAGTCGAAACGGAGTTTGATTTTTTGGCTGAAGTGACCGGACTCCAAGGATGGCAGGAATGGTAGGCTCCGTGGCACCTTTTGACAGCAAGTCGCAGTCTTGGGAGGAGTATATTGAAATACTGAGCCATTTCTTATGGCAAACGAGGTGGACAGTGCTGAAAAGAAAAGGGCCATTTTACTGAGTTGTGTGGGAGCGCAAACCTATACACGGATGAGGAATCTGCTGAGCCCGGAGCGGCCAGGAGAAAAATCTTTTGACGAGTTGGTGAGCCTACTAAAGAATCATTTCAATCCGAAACCTAGTGAAATAGTACAGAGATGGAAATTCAATTCGGCGATTAGGAGGCCGGAAGAAAGCGTTACCGAGTATGTGGAGGAGCTTCGGAAGCTCACACAGGACTGTAATTTTGGAAATGCGCTCACAGTCATGTTGAGGGACAGACTAGTATGCGGAGTTAACGACGACAGTATACAGCGAAGGTTGCTGTCAGAAGAAGGATTAACGTTTGAGACGGCACTTAAAAAAGCACAAGCCATGGAGACGGCTAACAAGGACATTAAGGACTTAAACAGTATGAGCAAGGAGAAATGGAGTAAACCAGGGGGAGGAGCTGTTTTCAAGATGGAAGCTGGCGCGAAAAGTCCACCAGTCGGAGTTGGGGATTGCTACCGATGTGACGGGACGAGCCATTATGCAAAGGACTGCAGGTTTGCAAAGGCAAAGTGCCACAATTGTGGAAAAATAGGGCACTTAAAGAAAGTCTGTAAAAGGGCAGTGAGTGAGAGAAGCAGTGCTAAAGGGGCAAAGCATGCAAAAGGGGGGAGGGAGAAGTACACAAAGCGGGCAAATTACATACAAGAGGAGGAAGAGTCTAGTGAGTCTAGTGAGGAGGTTTTCACTGTATACAGTATAGACACTTCAAGGCCCAACGTACCCCCTCTCACTAAGTATTTGATAGTGAACGGAGGTCAAGTAAAGTTTGAGATTGACACCGGGTGTAGTGTAACCATAATGTCGCAGACTGAGTACGCCAAGCTATGGGGGGAAGCAAAAGTACCAGAGCTAGGTACATGCCCCATTAGTCTCAAAACCTACACAGGACAGAAGGTGGACATTTTGGGGGCGGCTGAAGTACAAGTGGAACACAAAGGAGTCACCAAAGAGCTTACTGTGGTAGTGGTAGCAGGGTCAGGGCCAAACCTGTTAGGGCGAGGGTGGATCAGTGAGTTGAGTGTGTACTGGCAGGCAATGAATAAAATGGAGGACAGTACAGAGGCACTGCAAGAAGTGCTGATGAAGCATGAGTTAGTGTTCAAGGACGAACTGGCACCTTAAGGGGAGCCACAGCCAAGATTCATGTAGCCAGTGATGCCACGCCTCGTTTCTTTAAACCAAGGTCGGTACCTTTTGCAATGAAAACCAAGGTTGAGGCGGAACTAGATCGCCTGCTAAGGGACAAAGTAATAGAACCAGTGAAATTTTCAGACTGGGCACCAATAGTCCCGGTATTGAAGCCCGACAGTAACGTAAGGGTGTGTGGTGACTATAAGTTAACAGTGAACAGAGTATCATCACTGGAACAGTACCCCATTCCGAGAATGGAGGACATGTTAACATCGCTCGCTGGGGGAGAAAGATTCAGCAAACTGGACATGAGTCATGCGTATCAGCAGATATTGCTAGATGAAGAATCAAAAAAGTTTGTCACAGTGAACACGCACAAGGGGCTGTTCACGTATGCCAGGTTACCATTTGGTGTCAGTTCTAGCCCAGCAATATTCCAACGGACTATGGAAGGCATTCTGCAGGGCATTCCAAAGGTGGCCGTGTACTTAGATGATATTCTGCTAACAGGAAGTGACGATCAGGATCACTTAAAAACACTGGACAAAGTGCTACAGTGGCTGGAAGAGGCGGGGCTATGCCTGAAACGGAGTAAGTGTAGTTTCATGGAGGAGGAAGTTACATTCCTGGGACATCGGGTGGATGCCACAGGCCTCCATCCATTACCAGGGAAAGTGCGGGCAGTGCAGGATGCACCTGCACCCACCTCAGTGACTGAACTGAAAGCCAATCTAGGGCTCCTGAATTATTATAACCGGTTTCTTCCAAACTTATCGATGCTGCTGGCACCCCTGCACAAACTGGTGAGAAAGGAGGAGCCATGGCGTTGGGGGCCAGAGCAAGCGAAAGTGTTTCAGCAGTCAAAGGAGCTACTTCAGTCCAGCAGGGTGTTGGTGCATTACGACAAGAAGAAGGAGCTGATAATGTCCTGCGATGCATCACCCTATGGAGTGGGGGCAGTATTGGCCCACCGCATGCCAGATGGAGCAGAAAGGCCCATCGGGTTTGTTTCACGCACGTTCACAGCTGCGGAAAAGAACTATTCACAGCTTGATAAAGAGGGGTTGGCCATTATATTTGGAGTAAAGAAATTCCATAAGTACATATATGGGAGGAAGTTTGTAATCAGTACTGACCACAAGCCTCTTATTCGCTTACTGAATGAGATGAAAGCGGTGCCTCAAATGGCATCACAGAGAATAATGAGACGGGCAGTAATACTAAGAGCCTATGAATATGTGATCACGTACAGAGCCGGCAAAGAAAATGGGAACGCGGATGCTCTCAGCCGCCTGCCCCTCTCAAAATCTCCTCGCAGTACTTCCCCTGAGGAGCACGTCCTGATGCTGGATCAGGAGATCAGTCCCCTGGTGACTTCAGCGCAAATCCAGGGCTGGACAGCCAAGGGCCCCGTTCTGTCAAGGGTCCGTGAGTATGTGTTGAAAGGCTGGCCAGATCACCGTGAGGGACCGGAGTTCGCACCGTACAGACAGAGACAGCACGAGCTCAGTGTCCAAGATGGATGTGTGCTATGGGGAGCACGCATCATAGTCCCAGAGCGGGGACGCTCTACTTTGATGGAACAGTTGCATCAATCGCACCCAGGAATGACTAGAATGCAAGGACTGGCTAGGAGCTACCTGTGGTGGCCTAACTTGGATGCTGAAATTGAGTCAAAGGTAAAGTCATGCACTATATGTCAGGAACAGAGGAAAGCGCCTGCCGGGGCACCACTCCACCCCTGGGAGTGGCCCAGCAAACCCTGGAGGAGAATTCACATAGACTATGCGGGACCTTTTATGGGCAAAATGTTTTTGGTGCTGGTTGACGCTCACTCAAAGTGGATCGACGTTTATCCAGTGAGCTCTGCAACGACTGATGCCACACTGAATTGGCTCAAGAACAGCTTCAGCATGCATGGTATTCCAGAAATGATTGTATCCGACAATGTACAGTGTTTTGTTAGTGAAGGGAGCAAAAATTCATGGTAAGGAATGGAATCACACATGTCACCTCGGCTCCATATCACCCAGCCTCAAATGAGTTAGCCGAGCGAGCCGTGCAGACTTTTAAGGAGCTCATGAGGAAGAGCTCAGGTGACACCCTGGAGACCAAGCTCAATAGAGCCTTGTTTAGTTATCGTATAACACCCCAAGCTACCACGGGGCTTTCTCCGGCTGAGTTGATGATGGGGAGAAAGTTGCGGCGCACGTTAGACCTGATACACCCAGATCTCAAAAGCAAGGTTGAGACAAAACAAACAAACCAAAAAGCGTACCATGACAAACATACTAGAGCTCGCCATTTTGCCATAGGGGACTCTGTGTACACCCGGAACTTCGGTTATGGACCTAAATGGATACCAGGACTAATCCAGGACATTACAGGACCTGTGTCGTACTCTGTGTTACTAGGGGATGGTCGAGGGGTTTGTCGGCATGTGGATCAGCTTTTCAGCCGGCAGCAGGGGTAACTGCCTCAGATGGAACAAAGGGCAGTAGAGGAGGCTGTTCCAGGACCCAGCACGGCTTATAAGGTGCCAGTGGACACGGGTACTGCCAGGCCACAGCGGGACAGAGTAAAACCAACATCAGAGACTACTCCAATCTCAAGTGCGAATGAATCTGAGAATCCACCACAAGTGGAATTAAGACGTTCACAAAGGATTCGCAAGCAACCAGAAAGACTTCACAGAAATCACAGAAACCCCACAGTGCAGATAGAGGCCATTTCGGCCCATCGAGCCTGCACCGACCCATATCCCACCCGATCCCTGTAACCCCTACACCAACACATATCCCACCCTATCCCCGCAACCCCACGTATTTAATCCCCCTAACACTAAGGGTCAATTTATCATAGCCAATCAACCTAACCCGCACATCTTTGGACTTACAAACCTGTTAAATTAGTCAGGGGTTAACCATGGTTAGAGCATACTGGTTAATTAAAACGTAGTACCTAGTAAGGGTTATTGTTTAAGAATTGCATACTGCAATCTTAAGGGGGGAGGAGTGTAGTAACCTGGGAGGTTATGAGTAACCTGATCCACCAGGTGGTGCTGTGGCAATTGCTCTCCTGAGTTAAGTCTGATCTGTACTGTTGTACTCTTTGTTTTTGCTGCCTCATGGCAGAAGCTTTTATGTGCAAGGGTTGATTAAACCATGTTACGGAGTTAACCTGTGTCTGTCTCCATCTATGGCCAGCTCAAGATACCACAAAAAGTTTGAATTGTACCCTTAGAATTGAATCCTAATTATAATTGTATCAAAAGCAGTCAAAAATTGTTTTAACCACTGTTTACTATCTGTCACTGGATAATAAAACAAGGATCAGTGTAGTTTATATCACTGGCTATAAATGGTGACCGTAAGCAGATATTCTTCCTCAGGTTGCACAAGTAAACTTAGATATGCACTAATACTGTCAGCTTTTAACCTTTGTCCCATCTGACCAGCTGATCCTACGTGTGCTAAGTGTAATGAAATCATAAACATATTCTTTATCAATGTATGACAGATGATTTCCACCATATGTAGTAAAATTGTAAATGTGTTCAGAAAGAATGCCTTTATGATTTCATTACATATGGCTCACATAGGAGCTCTTTCCTGTATATTATGGTAATGACGGTTGTCTTGGCACAGTTTGTGGCTTGGATGCTCCCTCCCCCACTTTTGCTGGTTGCTGACTGTTGAAAGTAAGAAGCTGTCTTCAGTGGAAAACAAAAATAGAGAGAAGAGAAACAATTACCTGTCATAATGGACCAATAATGCATCAGACTGTAGTAGCAATTTGCTATAAAACTACTGAGCTTTTTCACATTATAGCTCATTTTGCATTGATTAAATCGATTTACTGTCGCTTGCACAAATTTACGGGACAGATTTGCTCCGTGTCACTAAGTTTGTTATTTCTAGCGAACAGTACAGTAAATTATTTTCAGAAATAACCTTCCCTGTAAATGAACAATGTGTGTGTATTACTAATTTATGCATTTACATTTAATTGAAACTGCCGCTGATTAATAACTATCAAAATTGAAATATATTCCAAACCTTCTGAACAAGTCTTTAAATGGCAGTGCGCAGTCGTGGACTTCAATCTGTTCCGTTTATATGTATTTATTACACCAAGTAGATCCACAGAATTATCTGAAAGATTGTAAGATAAAGTTTCAGCATATATTTCAACCAGACAAGAAACAAGTGGATTCAATGGTGCATGTGCATTGCCATAGCTAAGAAAGCTACTTTACCTAACTTCAGCCCATTGTGACCATTTAATTTCCAGTTGGTACATTATGAATAGTACAAATTACATCTCCCAGTAGGTTGTTGCTACACTAACACTGGGAGTTCCCAATTCCCTGGCTCAGGAGGGAGACAGCATATTGCTGGTATGCCGGGAAAGATGAGATGTACCGGTCTCCAGATTGGCGCGAGTAGGGCACACTGGAGGGGGTTCAAGTGATGGAAGCACCCCCAAAGAGTGGATGGGGTAAATTGGATGGGGTCAGTTTTTGGCCTGGGCAGGTGTCCGTTAGGGAAGGAACTCTGCGCCCTTAACTTGGTCTGGCCTATATGTGACTCCAAACACACAGCAATGTGGTTGACTCTTAACTGCTCTCTGAAATGGCTTACCAAGCCATTCATTGTACCAAACCACTGCAAAGAAGAAAACCAGATAGACCACCTGGCATCGACCTAGGCACCAGACACGACAAAGGCACACCCAGCCCAGTCGACCCCGCAAAGTCCTCCTCACTAACATCTGGGGACTTGTGCCAAAATTGGGAGAGCTGTCCCACAGACTAGTCAAGCAACAGCCTGACATAGTCATACTCACAGAATCATGGCTTTCAACCAATGTCCCAGACTCCTGCATCGCCATCCCTGGACATACCCTGTCCCACGGCAGGTCAAATCCACCAGAGGAGGCGGCACACTGGTGTACAATCGGGAGGGAGTGGCCCTGGGAGTCCTTAACATTGACTCCGGACCCCATGAGGTCTCATGGCATCAGGTCAAACATGGGCAAGGAAACCTTCTGCTGATTATCACTTACCACCCTCCCTCAGCTGACGAATCAGTACTCCTCCATGTTGAATACCACTTGGAAGAAGCACTGAGGGTATCAAGGGCACAAAATGTACTCTGGGTGGGAGACTTCAATGTCCTTCACCAAGGGTGGCTTGGTAGCACCACAACTGACCGAGTTGGCCAAGTCCTGAAGGATATAGCTGCCAGACTGGGCCTGCAACAGGTGGAGAGAGAACCAACATGAAGGAAAAACCTACTTGACCTTGTCCTCACCAATCTACCTGTCACAGATGCACCAGCCCATGACAGTATTGGTAGGAATGACCGCCACACAGTCCTTGTGGAGAAGAAGTCCCGTCTTCACCCTCCATCATGTTATGTGGCACTACCACCGTGCTAAATGGATAGATTCAGAACAGATCTAGCAACTCAAGACTGGGCATCCATGAGGCGTTGTGGGCCATCAGCAGCAGCAGAATTGTATTCCACCACAATTTGTAACTTCATGTCCCGGCATATCCCTCACCCCTACCATTACCATCAAGCCAGGGGACCAACCCTGGTTCAATGAAGAGTGCAGAAGAGTATGCCAAGAGCAGCATCAGGCTTACCTAAAAATGAGGTGCCAACCTGCTGAAGCTACAAGAAAGGATTACATACATGCTAAACAGCATGCTATAGAATCATAGAATCACAAAATGGGTACAGCACGGAAGGAGGCCATTTGGCCCATCGAGCCCATGCCAGCTCTCTGGAAGAGCACTTCAGTTAGTCCCACTCCCCGCCCTTTCCCCATAGCCCTGAAATTTATTTTCCTCCAGGTACTTATCCAATTCCCTTTTGAAAGCCACGATTGAGTCTGCCTCCACCACCCTTTCAGGCAGTGCATTCCAGATCTTAACCATTCGCTGTGTAAAAAAGTTTTTCCTTATGTTGCCTTTGGTTCTTCTGCCAATCACCTTAAATCTGTGTCCTCTGGTTCTCGACTCTTCCACAAATGGGAACAGTTTCTCTCCATCTACCCTATCCAGACCCCTCATGATTTTGAACACCTCTATCAAATCTCCTCTCAACCTTGTCTGCTCTAAGGAGAACAACCCAAGTTTCGCTAGTTTATCCACGTAACTGAAGTCCCTCATCCCTGGAATCATTCTTGTAAATCTTTTCTGTACCCTCTCTAAGGCCGTCACATCCTTCCTAAAGTGCGGTGCCCAGAATTGGACACAATACTCCAGTTGAGGCCGAACCAGTGTTTTATAAAGGTTCATCATAACTTCCTTGCTTTTTACTCTATGGGCTAGAAATTGGGTGCCTTTGTGCCTCCCATTAGCGCCCCTGGGGAGTGCTAACGGGTCGCAAATGACTTTGCGACCGGGTGCGGCGCTGACATCGACTCCCGCCATATTCGGCAGGAGTTTTGCGGTGGCACTATGGCGTTGCACCCCAATCTCCTTCGCCCGGAGATCGTGAAGTCATCGCCATGCACACCGCCCCGGTAGTGCCCTGGACCCGAAATTGATTTCCGCCCCCTGCAACCTCACTGGTCGATAACACTGACAGCTGCAGGAGGCGTGCATTAGGCAGCCAACCGCTTCGGGGGTGATGATTAAAGGCGAGGTGGCCTAGGTAAGTAAAACATTTCCTGTTGAAGTTTTTTCCCGGGTTCCTGCCCACGATCGATCAGCCCCCCACTCTGCTTGAGTGCCGGGCTGATCGTGCAGGATCACGGTTGCCTTGGTGAGCCAGGTAGGTAATTATTCTATTGCAGAGCATGCAGCGATAGCCCTTCCCTTTAAGGGAGGGAAGGAGCCTTTGAACGCGGCAGCGATGCACGGCCCAGTGTGCCGTGCTGCTGTAGTCTTCGCCCCGCCTGCTGCCGATTGCGCTCCAAGAAGGAAGTGGAGCGTTTGATTTAGCGCTCCACTTCCCTCTTGGGGTGCTAAAACTCAATTTTGCAGTCGTCAGTGCTAATGTTACCGCCCAGGCGATGTTAGCGCCCCAAAATGGTTGATACTGAATTTTTCCCCTTATGCCTCTGTTTATGAAGCCCAGGATCACTTATGCTCTTTTAATCGCTTTCTCAACATGCCCTGCCATATTCAACGATTTATGCACATATACCCCCAGGCCTCTCTGTTTATGCACCCCCTTTAGGATTGTACCCTTTAGTTTATATTGCCTCTCCTCATTCTTCCTACCAAAATGTATCACTTCGCATTTTCTGCATTAAATTTCATCTGCCACATGTCCGCCCATTTCACCAGCCTGTCTATGTCTTCTTGAAGTCTATCACTATCCTCCTCACTATTCACTATACTTCCAAGTTTTGTGTCATCTGCAAATTTTGAAATTGTGCCCTATACACCCAAGTCCAAGAAAAGCAGAGGTCTTAGTACCGACCCCTGGGGAACACCACTGTATACCTTCCTCCAGTCCAAAAAACAACCATTCACTACTCTGTTTCCTGTCACTTAGCCAATTTCGTATCCATGCTGCCACTGTCCCTTTTATTCCATGGGCTTCAACTTTGCTGGCAGGTCTATTATGTGGCACTTTATCAAATGCCTTTGAAAGTCTATGTACACCATGTCAACTGCATTGCCGTCATCAACCCTCTCTGTTACCTCATCAAAAACCTTGATCAAGTTAGTTAAATACAACTTGCCTTTAACAAATCTATGCTGGATTTCCTTAATTAATCCACACTTGTCCAAGTAACTGTTATCTTTGTCCCTGATTATTGTTTCTAAAAGCTTCCCCACTGCCAAGGCTAAACTGACTGGCCTGTAGTTACTGGGTTTATCCTTACACCCTTTTTTGAACAAGGGTGTAACATTTGCAATTCTCCAGTCCTCGGACACCACCCCTGTATCTAAGGAGGCTTGGAAGATTATGGCCAGTACCTCCGCAATTTCCTCCTTAACTTCCATCAGCATCTTAGGATGCATTGCATCCGGCCCTGGTGACTTATCAACTTTAAGTACAGCCAGCCTTTCTAGTACCTCCTCTTTATCAATTTTTATCTCATCCAGTATCTCAACTACCTCTTTTTTCACTATGACTTTGGCAGCATCTTCTTCCTTGGTGAAGACAGATGCAAAGTACTCATTTATTACTCAGCCATGCCCTCTGCCTCCATGCGTAGGTTTCCTTTTTGGTCCCTTATTGGCCCCCATCCCTCCTCTTACTACCCATTTATTATTTATATGCCTATAGAAGACTTTCGAATTCCCTTGTTATGTTAGCTGTCAATCTATTCTCATACTCTCTCTTTGCCCCTCTTATTTTCTTTTTCACTTCCCCTCTGAACTTTTTATATTCAGCCTGATTCTCACTTGTATTCTCAACCTGGCATGTGTCATATGCATTCTTTTCCTGCTTCATCTTTCTATCTCTTTCGTCATCCAGCGAGCTCTGGCTTTAGTTGCCCTGCCTTTCCCCCTCGTGGGAATGTACCTCGACTGTACCCAAACCATCTCCTCTTTAAAGGCATTCCACTGTTCAATTACAGCTTTGCCTGCCAATTTTTAATTCCAATTTACCCGTGCCAGATCTGTTCTCAACCCACTGAAATTTGCCTTCCTCCAATGAAGTATTTTTACTCTAGATTGTTCCCTCTCCTTTTCCATAGCTAATCTAAACCTTATGATACTTTGATCACTATTCCCTAAATGTTCCCCTACTGACACTTGCTCCACTTGACCCACCTCGTTCCCAGAAGCAAATCCAGCAACGCCTCCTTCCTTGTTGGCCCAGAAATGTACTGATCAAGAAAGTTCACCTGAACACACTTCAACAATTCTTCCCCCTTGCTGCCCTTTACACTATTACTATCCCATATATAAGGGGGGTGGCGGGTATGGCGCGTGCGCCCAGTCAGTTATGCCCCTGACTGTGAGTGGTTCGAATCGCTCCCACACCCCTGGGTTCTAGACACCGGACTTAGGTACAGGCGGCGATACAGAAAGCTCGAGTAGACAGGTGGTTTGGATGTAAGAAAACCAAGATTTTATTAAAACAGACATTAACACAGTCTTACGAGAAATTACAAGCATAAAATACAGGCAAATACAAAATAACTATATACTTATACAGGGAATGGGGAACACACGGCACATCGAGGGAAAACAAGCTATATTGACAATCCCCTTATTCTTATCCCACCCCCTATACTTAACTAGATTAAGCTATGAGGGGCCAGAATTCATGCTCACCAATCCAAAGCAAAGCCAACTGTTAACGAATGCAGTTTTTGAGGTTTGGTTCTCTGTCCTCTTAGGTACCCCGTTGCCACATGGTCTTTAGGGGCGCGGTGCTGGAGCTGCTGCTGTGACACACCTTCTTCTCCTCCGCTACCGTCGTCGTCTCGTCTCGATGGGTTCTCCTCTTCTTCTCCCTCAGGCGGTCGTCGGCGGTAACGTTATGTTTATCGGACAGTTAACAGTCTTTGCCATTTAGATTTTGCTACCCATGCATCAAGCGCCAGTATATTCGTTGTGGCGTAGACACCTGCATTATCGCAGTGTTCAACAAGATGTCTTGCCTCACCGTCCTGAAGTACTTTCTTCCCCGAGCGTCAGCTTATAACTCGGCGCTCGGTCTTAATTAATACGTCTTCTGCTGCCCTTCTCTGCTCTTCATTGGGGCTACCTTGCTCTTCGTCTTGATTCGTCTCGCCTCGTTGGACTACCATACAAGTCCTGGGCTACCTGCTCAACTTCGTATCTCCCCCCCCTTTTTCGGCCTGGGCGTCCCGGATGACTAGGGACTCGGGTCTCGTTCCCCTCCCTGGCTGTTGGTATGGTGTCTTTTACTGCTGAAATCTCACCGCGGGGAGCGAGGAGAGACCGGCCACGAGGCCAGGGCATGAGTGAGCCAAGAACCAAGAGCGAGGGCCAAGCGCAAGAGAGAGCAGAGAGAGAGCGATTGCTATCCAGGACCTACAGTTATACCCGTTGTTTCATCTCCTATCTGTGCGCCAAATCAGGTTAATTCATTGTTCCAATTTTGGCAGGCTGTTTTAAATAATTATAGCAATCTAAACTAACTGTTTTTAGATGGCCGTTTATCGCACCTAATGGCCTGCTGTCCGAGCTGTATTATTATTAATGCATTCTAATCGGCCTGTCCAGCCGCGATGGCTTCCATAGCTGTTTCCGATTATTTATGCAGACAACTTGATGGCCTCAAGTATAGGCCTAACTAGTTCTGATCTGTCTACGATCTGGCTTAATGCATATTCAATGTTTGCTGTCTGCTTTTCAAAATACAAAATACAAAGTCCTTTTTCACAGAAACTGCATTTTAGGTTTCGAATTCCCCAAAAGCTGCTTGTGCTGCTACAGAGTCCAAGCTTTTAAAATCTTGCAGGCTTTTGGTTACGAGGTGCAGATGCCATCTTTTGGGTACCTTATTAAAATGTCCATGCCGGGTCCCTTTTATTAATAACTTTGGGGGAAATGTGGGAATTTTGCGAATCTTACACTCCCCCCTGTGATACTAAGACTTGCTTGAAGTATCATTCTTAAAAGGTGAGCAAAATTTTCTGACCCTCCATAGTCAACCTTCCCCTGTAATTATCTATCTAATATACCCACGCCACATGCACTTCCCATTCCATGAAAATGTAGTGTACATAAGGATACATAGAATAAATTACAGACTTTTACACATATCCAAGCATGGAGGGGGTCCAACACCCCTGCACCACTTGGTACATATACATCTTTATTAACCGCGTTGCAAAGAAACAAAAAAAACTTTATTAAAAAACAACAAACACAAAAACAACAATCTTTAATCAAAATACAAGGAAAAAGATTTAAACCGGCGTATCTCCCTCCACCTTCACATAATGTTCCTTCCAGATCTTCTGGTTTCAGAATTCTAACAATTGACCTTTTCCCTTACATTGAATACAAACTAGATAAAACACTATCCCTAACTGGCATACCACGAGAATGTGGGAAGCCAGTCTGATCCACGAAGGGACCTCTATGTTATTGAAAATGTCCCACCAGGGTGGAATCACAATATCCAATATCTTAGTCCCTATCTCTACAGTTTTCTGCTCTAGAGTGTAAAAATGTTTCTGTGAAACTATAACGGCTTTGAGTATTTTGGTAAGGTGTTCAGGGAGAGGGGGAATTTCATAGCCAAAATGTGCTATGTACTTCTGCAAATTGGTATAATTCTCCTTCACAGTGAGGTGAACAGTGGAGGGTTCAGGAATGGGAACAGTTCGCTCCTGGGCCACTTGAACTCCTGCCTCGGGTTTAAAACAGAAACTGCTGTCACTAACCGGATACCAGCTATGCTGTCCATGCTGGTAGTGGGACGCGCCAGTGGTGACACAATATGTCCCACCTCCTATATATGCTGCCTGCGGGGGAACATGGCCTTGTGCCATTGCCTCCATGGTACAATTTATAGGCTTCGCGCCAGCAGCTCTGAACCCACACTGCGGTTTTGAATAGGCATTCAAGTGCTGGGGACACAGGATTATGTGTGCTCCCCGGCTCCGGCATCCTGAGAGGTCAGTACCTGTCATAACGTGCTCCCACTTTATGATGTAAGGCGGGACCGCTGTGAAACGAATGTGTGCACCCCCTTGAATGACTCCAATGTTCTCAACCCTGTATACCGGTGCGGGTCGGGCTGTCCTACCCGTGACCAGCATCCTAACTACTACTCCCATGATTGTGTGGTTGGACCATCCACAATCCATGGGGACTGGGTAGGCTTCGGAGGCTAGCCGGAGTTGGCACGGGTTTAATGTGTTCTCAAATGGGTGGAGGGCTGCGAGGTGTTTGTTGCTAATCCAGGAGGGGACTAAACCCTGTTTTAAATCCTCCAGATTACTGCGGCCTTCGCCCAGCAACCATGCCCCGTATAGCACGCACACCTCATTCTGCGCAGCCTGGTCAGAAGCATTTCTGTCCTCCCTTATTAGGGCATTTACCGTCTTTGCGTGCTTCTCCAACTCCGCTATGATCTCCTTTAAATGGACCATCATGGCCTGGTCCTCATGCAATTCCGAGCCCACTACCTTATTCTCATCCATTAATATCCTCTTTAACTGTGTTTTTAAACCGTTTATCTGGGTCTGTAGCTCTATGTCATCCAAACTGTTGATGACAGAGGGCCCAGTGTTAAACGCAGTAAAAACATCATTCCATACTCCCCTTCTTTGCCTCCCTGCATCACCCCAAAAACTCTCGGTGTGTGGTGTACAGTTCGGTTTTGTCCACATGGGCGAAATCGAACTCATAAAACTTCTTGAACATGTCCTTCAATAGGGCCTGGTATAGCTGCTCTGTTTCTTTGGGACACCACTCCGGTAAATGTATCTTGGTGAGATTTAAAATCACGGAGGCTACCGCGTAGTGTACCCCCTGGTACAGCATCTGATCGGTAGGTACTAGTACCAACCCATTCCCTGGTCCCTTGGTGGTGGTGGGGCAACCTTCCCTGTGTAACCTCGCTGCCAGCGCTGTGGGCAGGGGCTTATGGGGGCGGGTTACAAGCTCAGTGGCATTGACTGGGATCGTGGAGAATGGGACTGCGCACACCTTCCGGCTGGCATCCCACCTCATCCCCTTCCCGGTGTCGTGCCACCGCCGATGGAAAACGATGGATATGCCTGTGGGGCAGACCCTCTCGGACCCCCACATATAGATATAAATCCCTTGGCCCGGTTCCCACCACTTGTCCCAACACACACTTAATCCTCCATGAGTCCCTGTAATCATTCAATGGGTGTTGTTCCCCAACCGTTCCCACTTGACTTCGGGGTTCCTCATATCTTTGCTCAGCTTCCTGAGCCACCACCACCTATCCAGAGGAATGTGTCCTTTACACGTTAAACAGATACGTTTTCCGACGGTGACGCTGACCCTCGTGGTAACCACTCATACCCTGGGGCACAGGAGGGAAGCCTCCCCGTACGTGAATCCAGTTTGGCTGGAGTACTGAGACGAATTGGACCCCAGCCATCCTGGCCACCTCCCCTCGTAGATGTAGACAGCGGTCTCCTCCGCATCCCGTTCACCGCTTCCGTCGGTTGCTATGGGCGCCCTGTCTCCCGAGCACCCGTAGATGTGGGAATCTTCTACATTGCCCCGCTTTCCCTGACTCAGTCCCATCAGGGCAAGTAGGATTACGATCCCCTTCATCCCGACAGTCTTTCTGTAACAGATACAAAACATACAGCCAGGTCCCCAAGAGATTCTCTGGCTTGGTGAAGCATGGTCGGGTCTCGTGACCTCGACCCAAATACATACACTCTTAGCAGATTACTTACTCAATCTAAACTACCCAACACCTTGTTTAACTTAAGCTAAAACACCCAAACTTAAGCTAAATATTTAAACTTAACACTATAAACTTACATTACCTAACCTATATACATCCGCCGCCCGTCTCCGGGCGGCCAGGCTAATTCCTGGTTGGACTGCGGCTCACCACCACCTCCGGTGTGGCCGCACCGTCCTCCACTGTTGGTCCCTCACAGCCCGTGGCGACTAGCTGAGGACCTCTGTCCTTGGACCTCCCCCTGACTCGAGGGGCGGCCCTTGGCAGCTAGAGAGCTGGTGACCATGGCTTTCTCGGCTGGGGCGTCCGTGGGGATCTTCTGGGGGCCTTGGCGGGTGGGGCTTTCTTGGCCGCTGGGCCTTTAACCCGAGCCGCTGCTCCCTCAGGCTTGACCTCTCCCGAACCTGGGCTAGGTGCAGGTAACTCTTCGCAGCATGCTGCTGCGAGCTGAGAGTCTCCGCCCCCAGGTCCCATGGCTGGGTCCGGGGCGGGGTTTTCGACCTCAGGTCCCTGCCTCTCTACACCTGGGTTAGGGGCGGGGTTTTCGCCCTCAGGTGCCTCCCCCTTGTCTGGATCCCAGAAGAGTGTGGGAGTGTCCCAATCGATGGGCGGGATGGCCCCTCCCTTTGAGCAAGCCACAGCGCCTGCTTGTGCAGTCTGTGAACTCGCTCCTGCTGCAGGCTGAGGATCTTTATCCTCAGACCTTACCCCAACTGGCTGCTTTCCCCTTTCAGGTTTAAACAGATTACACTGGTTGATATGAAACCATTTTGTACGCCGGGGCCTCTTAATGGCGTATACCATGGGGCTGGCTTTATCTACAATGCTGTAGGGCCCCATGTATAATGGTTCCAAACTCCCTACTCGGGCATATTTTCTCATCATGACCTGATCTCCTACCTCCCACTCGTGGTGCTTTCGGGGTTCGAGCAGCAATCGATTACTCCGATGCTGCCTTCCCATGTTCCCAGCCGCCTGCTCGTGGACCTGCTTCAGGTGCTCAAAGAGGTTTCGGGCGAACCTGTCCCGGTTTAACTCCCTGAGCTGACCCTCCATGAGCACTGGGGCTAGTACATGGGTGGGGGTCCGCATAACCCTGCCAGTCATCAGCTCGTATGGGGAGTACCCGGTGCTTTTAGACTGGCTGGCCCGGATCCCCATCACAACCAACGTTAGGACCTCGGCCCATTTACGGGGCGAGTCCACCGTCTCCTTCCTCAACCTTTCCTTCAGGGTCCTGTTCATACGTTCTACAATCCCCGATGACTGGGGGTTGTGGGCCACGTGCCATTTCTCCTCAATGCCTAACAGCATAAGGGTATTCTGCATCACCTGTCCGGTGAAGTGACTCCCTTGGTCGGACTCCACATACTGTGGTAGTCCCCACCACGAGAACACTTCCCAGACCAGGATCCTGGCAGTACCCAGAGCTGTGGCCGTTCTGCAGGGGAAGGCCTCTACCCATTTGGTGAAAACGTCCACCAGGGCTAGGCAGTACTTATAGCCTCCCTGGGCGGTGGGCAGGGGCCCGATGTAGTCGACCTGTATCGACTGCCATGGTCCCTCTACCCTCCTGACGTGTCCCATAGGTACCTTCCTTTTGTGGGGGTCGTGGTTATTCGCAGCACACACAAGACAGCCTGCACAGAACTCGCGGTCATCGTCCCTGAGTCTTGGCCACCATCCCGCCTGTTCCACCCGCTGCCAGGTGGTCTCAGGCCCGGGGTGTCCCGCTTGTGGGCCCTCATGGGCCAGTTGAAGGAATTCCCTCCAGTGCTGCTGCGGCACAACCCACTGTTCCCCCCGGAATAGCATACCCTCTTTGACGGAGAGGGTTGCTGTGCCGTATGGACCCTCTACTCCCTTTCCTCAGTTACTGCACTGAGGACTGCTTTGAGGACGGTGTCTTGGGCTTGGACCATCTTAAGGTCCGGGGCTAACGCTACCCCTACACTCCCTTGGGTCCCGTCCCTACCTCTGACCGCCGCCATGGGTCTGGACCCAAATGGGTCCCAGAAAGTGCCTGTGCGGGCACCCTCCTGGGCGAGCAAGTCAGCCTGCTGGTTGCCTTGGCCGTGGGGTTCTGTGGAGGAATGAGCTTTCACCTTGTGGATGAAAACCTCCCCTTCCTCCCCCACTGCTGCTAGGATCTTTTCCAGCAGGGGTTTTACTGTGAGGGGTCTCCCGTCAGCGGAGGTGTATCCGCGGCGGGACCAGATGGCCAGGTACTCCGTACACGAATTGCATGTGAACATGCTGTCCGAGCAAATCGTGTAGGGGGTGGGGAAGATTTCGGGGTGTGTAACGACGTACACTACCGCGGATAGTTCAGCCTGCTGGGCGCTCATGGTGCTGGGCTGCTTAATCGCCAGGACAATGTTTGCCGCTGGGTCATAAACTCCACACTCCGTGAGATGCTCGCCAGCAGATACCATGCTGGAACCGTCTACATAGATCTCACGGCCTGTGGGATGTATCCCGGCCCGTAAACCTATGTTTACTTCCCAAACCCCTTCGATGGAACACCGGTGGGCTGTTCCAGGATATACCAGGTTGGCTGCGAGCTTTGGCTCACAGAGACCCTTCACCTTCAGATCCATCTGTGAGAGGAGCAAGGTCCAGTGGGCAATGCGGGCACTGCTCACTGTTCCATCCTTGATCCTCCCATCCAGAAGCATCTGGGTGGGTGTGTGATGGGTGAGGAGGGTGATGGGGGAGGTGCCTGTGAAGATCAGTGATCTTTTCACAGCCCAATGTGTGGCCAAGAGGTGCCGCTCACAGTTGGAATAGCTCCTCTCCACATCCGTGGGTATCTGGGAGGAGTAGACCACCGGCCTCAGCCGGCCGTGCCGCTCTTGGAACAGCACAGCACTCAGGCTGTCCCCGCTGGCTGCTACCTCCAGGAAAAACTCTTTCCCCCCATCTATGGCCCCTCGAGCTGGTGCGGTCTGCAAGTATTTCTTGAGCTTGACAAATGCTGCCTGGCAACCCTCATCCCAAAGTCACTCCACTCCCTTGAGCAGGAGTCAGAGCAGAGGGGCCACTGTGGCTGCATAGTCCTCAATAAAGTCTCTACAGTACCCGGTTAGCCCTAGAAACGACCTCACACCTGTTACTATGTTGGGGACCGGTAGCTCTTGTACCGCTTCTCTCCTAGCCTTATCTATGGCCCTTTCTCCACCGCGCACAGTCAGGCCGAGGAATTTTACCTCCTGCTGGCCGATCTGCGCTTTCTTTGGGTTTACCTTAAAACCCTTTTGCCCTAGCAGCTCCAGCAGTTCGGCCAGTAGTGGGCCATGCTCCTCTTTCGAATCAGTGAACAGGAGCAGGTCATCCACATATTGAACCAACTGTCTGGGCTGGCTAAAATCCTTTAAACTGTTTGCCATGCACTGATGGAAAATGCTGGGGCTGTTGTGGAAGCCCTGCGGCAAGCAGTTCCACGTGTACTGTTGCCCTTTAAACATAAAGGCAAACTTGTACAGATCCTCCCTCCTTAAAGGGATGGACCAAAACCCATTGGAAATATCCAGCACCGTGAAAGTGGTCGCGGGTGCTGGAATACTTCCTATCAGGTCGGCAACTGCTGCTACTGTGGGTACACAGGCTGGGATGTTACTTGTTGAATCCGTGATTCTTAAAGTATGATGTTTTCCAATAACTAGACGGAGGCTGTAACTTAACAATCAACAGGTGTTTACTGGAGGAGGGTAGTCTAAAGACCAACAGTACAGAGGCATGCTCAAGGCTTATATACAGGTGTGGTCACTGCCGGTACTACAGTATACAGGAGCTGTAAAAGTAGTTCTCTCTTAAAGGTACATACACTACATTACTGTTGAGCACCCGATAGTCCACTGTGGCCCTCCAGGAATTGTCTGGCTTTCTGACCGGCCACAATGGAGAGTTTACGTGGGTGGCTATTGTTAGATCCGTGATTCTGAGAGTATGATGTTTTTCAATAACCACACGAATGCTGTAACTTAACAATAAACAGATATTTACTGGAGGAGGGTAGTCTCAAGACTGGGGTACAGAGGCATGTACCCATGGAATTTAACAAAACCAGTGCTTTCCTAGCATCTGGCACTTCATTCGCCCTGCAGTACACCTCAATACGTTCCACATATGACGCCCAATCTTCGACTTCATTGTCGAACGTAGAGATACTGCCACTCTTTGGCATCCCTGGGTGTGATTTAACTGTCAAAAATGGCGTCTCCTGTGCTTTCCCTTCTTCTCCGCTGGCACAAAATGGCGTTTCCCGCGCTTTCCTTCCTTCCCGCGCTCGCCCTTCTACTCCACTGCGGCTTCTAAAAATGGCATCTCCCGCGCTCTTCCTTCTTCTCCGCGGCTCAATGGCGTCTCCCGCGCTCTCCCTTCTTCTCCCCATGGACACTGTTCAGCCCTTGAGCCCTGGCTGTGCTCTGCGCGTTCTTTTTATTTATTATTTTTTTTCTCGATGCCGCTCGGTCCTGAACCCGGCTGTTGCTTTACCCTCTCTCTCTCCGGTTTGTTTTTTTTTTTTTCCTCGACGCCGCTCAGTTTTCAACCCCCGGCTGTGCCCTGTGCGCTTCACCCTCTGTCTTTCCCCATCGACGCTGCTCGGCTTTCTCTCCGCCGTCGGTCGGCTCCAGCCGCCGCTGTCCGGGAAGGGTCTGCGCTGGACCTGTCGTCAGTCTCTTGCTGATCGTCATGGCTGGGGAACCAAGCCTGGCTCTCCACAGCCTCCCCTGTGATGTTCACTCTCTGCCGGACGACAGGGCGGTTGCTCGTGGTCGACGCCCGTGTCCCTGGCCTCGACTTTCTTACACCGCCCTCCCGGAGCGAATCCTCGAAGGGAAATGCAGAGTTGCAGGTAGATTCGAATCGACCCTCGCCACCACTGTTAGATCTGTGATTCTGAGAGTATGATGTTTTTCAATAACCACACGGATGCTGTAACTTAACAATAAACAGGTATTTACTGGAGGAGGGTAGTCTCAAGACTGGGGGTACAGAGGCATGCGCAAGGCTTATATACAGGTGTGATCACTGCTGGTACTACAGTATACAGGAGCTGTAAAAGTAATTCTGTCTTAAAGGTACATACACTGCAGCTATCGGCATCCGAACTCCCTGCTGTACTAACGAGGACATGGCTGCTTCCATGTCTGGCTCTGCTTCCCTGGGGAAGTTATACTTTTTCTGTGGTCGGGCAATGGGGTCCCCATCTACGCTGTCCTCAAACCCGGTGACCCACCCGCAGTCGTGTTTGTGTGTGGCAAATGTGGCCAGGTGGGCTTGCACAAATGCCTGGAACTCCGGTGGGGTATTGCAGACCATAAGTGTATTGATTTCTATGTGGGTTCAATGACGACACATTGATGAAAGAGAATGTCTTTTAATCTAAAGTATGTTCAACTCAGTTAACAGCATTACAGGAGACACCATCTTAGAGATCCATCTAAAACGAAACTAAAACTAAACTCAACTGCTTCTCTCACATGCCCTCTGCTGGTAAGGCATAAATAATCAAACAGGCAAATATGCTGGTAAGGCATAATAATCAAACAGGCAAATA
The DNA here is from genome assembly GCF_052327205.1 of Somniosus microcephalus. Lineage (NCBI taxonomy): Eukaryota > Metazoa > Chordata > Chondrichthyes > Squaliformes > Somniosidae > Somniosus > Somniosus microcephalus. The sequence goes on from NC_140993.1 coordinate 134,163,676, forward strand.
CCATCACTATTTGCTGATATCATTACATCTCCCTTTCTTAAAACAGAAGTATTTTACTTTTATTTAACAACATGTTTTCTTTGTATTACTCTGCATTTTAACTGTAACACTTAATGAACTTACATTATCATTATCATTATCAAGGTTTTTTAACCTTGTTTTGTGTGTTCACATTGAATATGTAAATACACTAGAACTTGAAGAGAGAATAAGGTAACATTACTTCCTTCTATAACAAGAGTCCTTAAACTTGCTCAATGAGTCTCTCAGGAGGCTTCATGTGTCTTGAGGATTTTCTGGTGGATTGTCCTTGAATCTGAGTTGTTGCCTCAGATGATGATTTCTCAGCTGTGTGATCAGGTTGTTCAACAGTATCAGTCTTTTGACTTGCTGTGGCTGGTCCCATGAGAAGATCTCGACGATTTCTTCGCAGAACAGCACCCTCCTCTGTCTGAATGGTGTATGATCTTGGTTGGACTTCACTCAGGACAGTTCCCTTCTGAGTCCATATGTTTGTTTTGTCTTTGAACCTTACTTGGTCACCAGTGTGGAGTTCAGGTAGGTTTTGTGTTCCTCTGTCATAGCAGTACTTTTGCTTTTCTTTCTGTTGTTCTTCGAACTTCCTCACTTTCTCCCCCTCTTTTGTTTTCAGGAGGTTCTCCGGGATGGGTAGGTTTGACCTTAGCAGACGTCCCATAAGGAGTTGGGCTGGTGACATACTACACTCGAGCGGCTTTGTGCGGTATACAAGCATGCTCTGGTAGAAGTCAGTTCCACTGTCTTTTGCCTTGTACATCAGTCTTTTCACTGTCTGGACCGATTTTTCCACTAGTCCATTGGACTGTGGAAAGTGAGGACTTGGCGTTGTGTGGACAAAGTCCCACTCTTTGGCAAAGTGTCGGAAACTTGCATTATAAAACTGGGGTCCGTTGTCTGTGAAGATCTCGCTTGCCACGCCATGTCTGGAGAATATGGCTTTCATACATGTTATCACAGCATCTGCAGTGGTGGTGTACAGTCTACAAACCTCTGGATACAGGGAGTAATAGTCTGTGACTACAAGATAGTCCTTCCCTTGACATACGAATAGGTCAGCGCCTACCTTCTGGTAAGGTCTGTCTGGCGCTGGGTGTGGCTTTAGTGGTTCTACCGGATTGCTTGCTCGATATTTCAGGCATATTGTTCAGTTTGACACCTCATTTGTCACATCTTGGTTGATTCGTGGCCAGTACATCACCTCTCGTGCTCTTTTCTTACACTTTTCGATTCCCAGATGTCCTCCATGGATCCTTTTTAGCATCTCTTTTCTCAGACTCTTTGGGATAACTATTTTACTTCCTTTGTAGATGATGTCTTTGACCAGTGATAGTTCCGCCCTGCAGTTCCAGTACTCTGCCATGTCAGGTGAGCAGTCTTGCTTCACGTTGGGCCATCCATCCAAGATGCTTTTCCTCAGTCGTCTCATTGTTTCATCTTTGTTTGTCTCAGTCTTTATGAGCTCCATTTTTGCATCTGCTATGGGCAGTGCACTTGTGATCATGTCCACGTAGGCATTCACTTTTTCATCCATTTTGGTGTTTGCGGGCTCTCTTGGGTCAACAGCTCTGGACAACGTGTCTGCTGTATACATCAGCTTACCCGGTGTGTACGCAACATTCAGTGTATAGCGTTGCAGCCTGATCATCATTCTTTGTATTCTAAGCGGACAGCTATTTAGTGGCTTTTGGAACAATGCAATCAAGGGCTTATGGTCAGTCTCTACACTGATTGCTTGTCCTGACACAAACTGGTGAAATCTTTCACAGGCGTATGTGATGCTGAGCAGCTCCTTTTGTATTTGAGCATATCGCGTCTCCGCGTCTGTCATTGAGCGCGATGCATATGCAATAGGTTGCCAGTAGTCATATTTTTGCAGAAGAACGGCACCGAGCCCACTCTGTGATGCATCTGATGATATCTTGATGGGTCTCACTGGGTCATAAAACCTCAGAACTGGTTCCTCTGTGAGCAGTTTCTTTAGATCGCTCCGTGACTTCTCATGCTCATGATTCCATTCCCATTCTATGTTCTTTTCAGTTAGTCGTCTCAGTGGCACCATCTTTTCTGAGAGGTTGGATATGAATTTACCCATGTAGTTGATCATTCCATTAAACCTCTGCACGTCCTTTTTGCATTGTGGTTTTGGCATATTCTCAATGGCGGACACCTTTCTGGGATCTGGTCTGATGCCCTCACTGCTAAGGATATCTCCCACGAATGTCAGTTCTGTCACCCCGAGCTGGCATTTCTCTCTATTCAGCTTCAGGTTTGTTTTCCTTGTTGCTTCCAGCACTTTTTTCAGTCTCTCGTCATGCTCAGTTCTCGTGGTTCCCCATACTATGATGTCATCCATTGATGTATCAACTCCCTCCAGGTGCTCATAGATCATATGGATAGCTTTGTGATACACTTCAGGAGCTGAGGCAATGCCAAATGGTAACCTTAGGAATCTGTATCTGCCAAATGGACTGTTGAACGTGCACAGTCTTGAACTTGCCTCGTCCAGTTTCATCTGCCAAAATCCTGATGATGCATCTAACTTGCTGAAATACCTTGCATTTGCAAACTGTGACATGATTTCCTCATGTGTAGGAAGCTTGAAGTGCTCTCTCTTTAATGCTCTGTTTAGATCTCTTGGATCCAGGCAAATTCTGAGCTTTCCATTCTTTTTGTCCACAACGACAAGGGAACTCACCCACTCAGTTAGCTCATCTATCTTCTGAATCACGTTTAGGCTTTCCATCCTGTCCAACTCTGCCTTCAGTTGCTTTTGAAGAGCAAACGGAACTTTTCTACATGGATGTATGACCGTTGGCATACTTTTATCTACTCTGATCGTGTGTTCTCCTGGAAGGCAGCCTAGACCCTGAAATAGGTCGTTGTACTCTTTCATGAGTTCATCATAGACTGTCTCTCCTTCGCTTTCCACAACGAGGACTCTCTTTACCAGGTTCAGTCTCTCACATGCTATTAAGCCTAGTATGGCCTGCACATCCTTTGGCACCATGATTAATGCTAGCATGTGCTCTCTGTCCTTGTGTGTCACTTTGACAATGCATTTTCCTTTCACTGGTATATTAATACCTGAGTATCCTGTCACTTTCACTTTTATTCCATGTATCTTTGGTCTGGGTCTAATTTTCTTAAAATCAGTCTCTGATATCACGTTAACTTGTGCTCCAGTATCCAATTTAAATGGAATGTGTATGTCATTCACTTTTAGTGTCAACATCCAGTCTCTTTTTTCTTTTTTGTTTTCAGACACAACATCCACATAGAACTCCTCTATCCCGCTTTCATCTACTGTATGGACCTTGCTTTGTTGCGCTTGGTTCTTACAGCAACGGGCATAATGGTTGTTTTTGTTGCAGCTATTGCATGTTTTACCATATGCTGGACACTTTTTTGGTGGATGCTGTGTACCGCATCGACTATATGACTTTCGATTGCCCCTTTCATTTTTGTTCGCTGGCCACACCTCTTTTTTCACATTGGCGCTCTTTTTGTTAAACGGTTTGTGTCCGTTCTTTCTCACTGCATCCACGTTGCAGCTACTGTCACTGAACAGCTCCTTTGCCTACGACTTCACAGTCTCTGTAGCCCTACACAGTGCTATGGCTTTTCCCAGGTCTAGATTTTGCTCTCTTAGCAGTCTTTCCCTTAGACCATTATCTGGAATACCACACACCAGTCTGTCTTTTATCAGCGAGTCTGTCAGTCCCCCAAATTCACACGTTTTGCTTCTGTTTCTCAGTTCAGTCACATACTGATCAATAGTCTCTCCCGTTTTCTGTACACATGTGAAAAATCTGTGCCTCTCAAACATCACGTTACGTTTAGGTATGCAGTAGGCCTCAAACTGTTCCATTATTTTATCCAACTTCATTTTGTCTCCATCAGCAGTGAATGTGAAGTTATTATACACCTCCAGCGCTTCATCACCCACGACAGGTAGGAACACTGACGCTTTCATTTTATCACTTTTCTCGTCAGCTCCTATTGCTGCTAAATACAACTCCAAACGTTGTTTGAACCTTCTCCAATTTTCAGCCACATTACCTGTCAACTGAAGCTTCGCCGGTGGTTGTAAACCTTCCATTTTTCACTTCGTTAGCTATTCTCCAAAGGTAAGTAACGATGTTCTCTTTTGGCTTGCTAATATGTGAAGAGCTGATTTCGTTGGGTAGCTTACTTGCCACGACTCCGTTCACTATCTCATCAAGTTGCTAACTTCAGATTTTTCCTCTTCATCTCTTTCAATCACTTCTGACACCATGTATTGATTTGTAAGTGGGTTCAATGACGACACATTGATGAAAGAGAATGGGCTAGATTTTCAGTATAGACAGTTTTGGGGCGCTAACCTTAGCGCCCGCCCGAAGTTAGCGCCCGCCCCAAAGTAGCGCCCCGTTGCCGGAAATTCAGTGGCTTTGCCCTAAGAGATTGGTGGAGCGCTAAAAGAGGCGTTCCACTCCTATCTTTAGGCGCTAAGCCGGCGGTCCAGAGGGATAGCACCCAGGCGGGGCGCAGCGCGGGTGCGGTCATTTTTGGACTGACAGCAGACCCCGTGGTGCCGACCAGCTCTTAAAGGGGGAAGGGACAAATTGGTCTGCTGCCATGCCCTGCACACTGCAGCCTTGCAAAGAGGCCTCAACACTGCTGCTCAGCCCCAGGGAGTCATGGCAACGCCAGAGAAGGCCCGTCAGCGTGCCCTGCGCTTCTCAGAGGGTGATCTGGACATAATGGTCACAGCTCTGGAGGTGAGGCGCAAGATCTTGTTCCCAGAGAGTGGGAGGAAGCCAACCCACCACGACTACACCAAAGCCTGGAAGCAGATCGCCCAGAGGGTCACGTTCACCGGCGATGCCCCCAGGACCCACAAACAATGTCGTAAAAAATACAACGATCTGACCAGGATTGTGAAGGTGAGTAGCCTTTCCAGTCTCCTCCTCATTCTTGCATGTACACCTGACATGATGGGCAAAGGGAGCTGAAAGTCCTATTGGCCAGCCCTCAGCCAGCAGCATTGGGACAGTCATGATCATCACATGGCCATTCGGCACTCTACACTTTGTCCAAGCTATTCCACCATGGGAGGCAGTGCACACTACATCAGGGCTTCACTCTGTCCATGCTATTCCACCATGGGAGGCAGTGCACACTACATCAGGGCTTCACTCTGTCCACGCTATTCCACCATGGGAGGCAGTGCACACTACATCAGGGCTTCACTCTGTCCACGGTATTCCACCATGGGAGGCAGTGCACACTACATCAGGGCTTCACTGCGCACTTACAGCCCGTCCTTTCTCTTGCAGGCTAAAGTAGCGTTTAATCGCCAGGCGCGTGCCAGGGGTGGCCGCGCCAAGCTGCAGAAGCTCACTCGGCTGGAGGAGCGCGTGTGTGTGCTCATGGGAGCCCGTGTGATTGTCCCCACAGCGTGCGGAGTATCCGACCCTCCACTGCCCGGCAATGGTAAGGACCTCGCCTTTTGGCCCTCTCGCGTCGCACTGGCCCATCCGAGCTACCTCCTTTGCCACTGTCCCACCAATGCGCTGAATGCCACCAGTCCTAACTCCCTCGCTGACGCCGTCTCCTCACTCTGAAGCTACTCTTGTGCATTCCTGCTTTCAGCTGGTGACGACCAGGACCCTGAAGCTGCCAGTGACAGCACCTCCGACGAGGAGGAGGAGGAGCAAGCTGGACCTTCGGGGGAACAGTCACGTCCCGCAGGAGAGGAGGAAATGCTTGACACCTCCTCACTGGACGAGTGCCTGGAGGAACTGTCGCAGGGCAATGCAGCTTCTGGGACCAGTGGCGTCCAGCCACCCAGGAGCCGTGCGCGTGGCCCGCGGCCTTCCCCCCAAAGGGGGGAAGGATCAGAGGGGAGTGCTGCTGTTCGGCACACTCGCCGCCACCAACGCAGCAAGGGTCCCCTAGTTCGGCCCCCTCCTCCCCAGCGGGAGAGTCGCGACTCCAGTCCGGACACCTTTACCTCGGAGGAGGTGCGGAAGCTGGATAAGATGGCCGAGGATTCGGACCGGCGCCACACGGAGCTCATGAGCGTGGTGGGGCGCATGCCTGAGGCCATCGAGTCGCTGGCGACCAGTGTGCGCGAGTTCGGGGCAGCAACTGCCGTGAGTGGCCGCATGCTGACTGATGCCGTCAAGACCCTGGCGGCTGTGATGCGCGCGCACAGCAGGACCACAGGGGCACTCACTGCTGCCACACGCGCTGTCTCAGGCAGGCATCGCCAGGGCAGCCGCCGTGCTGGACCATCCCAGCAAGCCGCCCCTCGGCTGATTGTTGCGGATCCTGCAGTGTGGGCCCGGCCGAGTGCCACCGCGCCACAGCACCAGCCAGCGCATCCCAGACGCCAGCTGGCCCACATTGCGCCATCCGTCGCCGCCATTCCCCCACTGGGGCGTCAAGGGCAAGCGGCTGCAGCTGATGGTGGCCAGGCTCAGGTGCGCCACTCAGCAGACAGCCCCTCGAGGCCCAAACGCCGTGTAGGCCGCCCCCCAGCGGCATCTGGCGGAAGGGCATCTGAGCCTCAGGCGCCTTCCCCCAGCCTCGCAGCAGCCACTGGGCAGAGCTTGCGAAGAAGCAGCAGGCCGGGCAGGGGAGGCAAAAGGCTGGGCAAGGTCTCGCCCTCGCGGGCCACTCAGTAGAGGGTGTGGACAGCTTTCCTTTTATATGGCGCTGGCCATCTTTATTTTGCCCATGGTTGTGTTGTTGGAGGGCTTATTTTTTGCGTTAGGCCGACGTTGAGGCCCGGTTTGAAGAAAGGTGGAGTGACTCCTCCCCAGTTTGTGGGAGTGAGTCGTTTGTTGGGCTTTTTGTGGGGCCCGTTTATTGTTTTTGGGGATTCATGTGGGAAGGGCTTTTCATTTTTGTGTAATAAAAAATTATCTTTATTCATGCAGTCTCCATGGTTGTTCTTCTTAGTGTTTGTTGGCTTCGCCGGCTGAGGGCTTGCGGAGCGGCTGCATTCATCTTCCCTCATGGCCCCTGGCCATTCCCTGACAGGGGGCTTAGAAGTACCGTGTAATAAGGTGGCGTCGTGCGGCCCTTGGCCCTGGTCGCTCCCTCCTGGGAACGTACTCCTGCTCCTCCTCCTCCTCCTCCTCATGCTCCTCCTGCTCCTCCTCCTGAGGTGCTGGTCCAACGTCAGGTGGCAGTGCCTGAGTCCTGCGGATAGCCAGGTTGTGTAGCATGCAGCAAACCACCACAAATTGGGAGACCCGGTCCGGCGAATACTGGAGAGCTCCTCCGGAGCGATCAAGGCAGCGGAACCGCTGCTGGAGGACCCCAATAGTTAGCTCGATGATGTTGCGGGTGGTTTGATGGCTCTCGTTGTAGGCCTCTTCAGCAGCGGTCCTGGGCGCGCGGAGCGGGGTCATGAGCCAGGTGCACAAAGGATAGCCTTTGTCCCCGAGTAGCCATCCTCTTGGGGGAGGCTGTGCCTGGAACATGTCATGCACAGTACTCTGCCGCAGGATAAAGGCATCGTGGCTGCTGCCTGGGAAGCTGGCATTGACTGCCATGATGCGCTGCTTGTGGTCACAGACCAGCTGCACATTCAGAGAATGGTAGCCCTTCCTGTTGCGATACTGCTCGCCATGCTCCAGAGGGGCCCGCAAAGCCACATGCGTACAGTCAATGGCGCCCTGCACGAAGGGGAATTCCCCGAGTCTGGAAAATCCCAATGCGCACTGATGCTGGCTCTCCGGGGCCATGGGGAAGGAGATGAATTGGCTTCTCCTTCTGAACAGTGCTTCGGTCACCTGGCGGATGCAGCGATGCGCGCCGTACTGGGAGATGTTTGCTATGTCCCCAGCAGCATATTGGAAGGAGCCGGTGGCATAGAAGTTCAATGCCACCGTCACCTTCACTTCCACCGACAGAGACGTCCTGCACCTGAGCTTTGGCCGCAGATCTCGGCGAAGCAGGTGGCAGATCTCTGCAATCACCTCCTTTCAGAATCGGAGCCTTCTAACACATCGCGCGGCACTCATGTTTAGGTAGGAGCGCTGCTGGTGGTATAGCCTGACTGGGTAAGGCCTACGTGGCCGACGCCTGTAGCCCCCTCTGCCTCTAGCCAGGGCTGCCCCTCTCACAATGCGTCTGCGAGCCCTACGGACATGGAGCTGCAGCTCCGCGTTGGCACCCCATGCAACCCCCATCAAATCCTGGCAAACACGCTAATTTCCAAAAGGCCACTTGCAGCGCTCTGGCCTGAGTCCAAAAATACCTGGCTCTTGCTGCTTGAAACCAGTTAGCTATCCTCCTTGTTGTGTCTCCAGAAATGCGTTGCACAAGAGTGTTTTCTGAAAAAAGGCTGGCCTTTATACTGGAGTGTACGTCCCCTTTAATTTGCGCCCCCCGGGGCCCGCGCTGGTTGTGTTGCGTTCCTTTTTCCAAACGCTCCGGCCGCCAGCCGCACAATGGGGCGGTCCGACTGAAGTTTGGAATCGGGGCGCACAAAGGGCGTTGCACGAGGATGTGACCTCATTTTCTGCGCGCGCATCCGGGCGGGCGCTAAACTTTGCGCCGGCGCTAACGGGCAACTTAATTTGGGGCGAGGCGCAAACTGCGCTGCGCCCGGGCGCTACACGCATAGTGCCCGAAAATCACTTCTCTTAAGGCGCTAACTGCTGGCGCAAGCGACTGAAAATCTAGCCCATTGTCTTTTAATCTAAAGCTTGTTCATCTAAGTTAACAGCATTACAGGAGACACCATCTTAGAGATCCATCTAAAATGAAACTAAAACTAAACTCAACTGCTTCTCTCACATGCCCTCTGCTGGTAAGGCATAAATAATCAAACAGGCAAATATGCTGGTAAGGCATAATAATCAAACAGGCAAATACCATCACTATTTGCTGATATCATTACAATAAGCTCGAGGTTATAATCCTCTTTGGGCTTCATGGTGCAGAGGATCCCCTTCCCTTCCTTTCCTGGGATCACTACCATCTCACCGTTCTTTACTTTACCTGCCCCCCATAGGCAATGATTTTGCAAATCTACTAAGATCCCATGGACTACAATAAAGTCGGCCCCCAGGACCCCTCTTCCACCATCCACTTCCCATTTCATCGGGACACAGGTCCACTTGGAGCGGAGCGGTCCTAACCGAATGGCACGCGGGATGGAAAGCGAGCCAGCCTGTGCTTTACCCGTAAACCCCGACAGACTGTATGGGACCCCGTTAGAGAGAGGCGAGGTGGTGGGGTTAGCTAAGTAGACCATGGTGCATGATGCCCCCGTGTCTAACAGATAGGTCCCCTTCACCTTTTCTACCTTCATCTCCAAGAGGGGTCTTTTCCATTCATCATGCCGGAGAGAACACAGGTAAACAGGCTGTGCTGGCTGTGTGGGTTGGATGGGGCTGACGGGGTCAGAGCACCAGTGGCGGCTGCTACTCCCCCCTGGCCAGTCAATAAGACCTCATGGTGTCCAAAAGTGACTCGACCTCTGCGGAAGGGATTCCTGCCCTTGTCTTTTGGGCTGGGGCTGTGGAATTCTTTCCCTTGTTATCTTTCCAAGGGTTTTTGCACTCCTTCCGCCAGTGACCATCCTTCCCACACCCATAACAATTGGTCTTTGTGTTGGGGGGGTTACTCCCTTCTTGGTGCCACTCTTTCCTACCCGGTCCGGGTTTTACCTCATGCACTTTCCCTTGGGTGGGTGTGCATCGGCTCCCCTACCGTTTTTGTAGGCCAGAGTTAGCTGCCTAATCACCGTAAGCTTGGTGGTCTGGGGATTTTTGGGGTCGAACCAGACTGCTGCCTTGGCCTGGACCTGGCAAGCTGTTCGCCACCAGGCAACGAAGCCAATAGGCCAGGGAATCCCCGTTCAGGAACGCTCGATCCGGCGTCCCCAGACAGGCCCTCCGGTACACCAGCCACAGCTGGTCCGCAAAAGCCTGCGGGGTTTCCCCTGGGAGCTGGATCGCTTCTCCACACGGGAGAAAGGACTTCCCTCATTCATCCCCATGGCCTCCAGAACTGCATCTCTAAGCTCCTCGTACCCACTCTGCCCCTTTTACACTCATCAGAGAGGGACTGGAGGAGACTACTCCCCAGGGAGAATAGCAGCATCTTGGCCTGCTCAGCGCCATCGCGGTCGTTGATGCTGGCTGCCTGCTCTACTTCCCTGAAGTGGATCGAGGGGTCTCCGTTTTCGGAGAGCTTCGGGATATGGTTGACCATAGCCCTAAGCTGTTGGGTGTTAAAGGGTAATACAAACTGGTTTTGGAGGGGTCCCTCATCGTCGCCATTGGCGGGTGGGCCGAACCTCCGATGCCGTGCAGGGCACATCGGTCCCGGCTCCGACCTCTCTGGCGGGGGTTGCTCCACCTTCGCTTCCACCTCTGGCTCCACCCCCCCTTGCTGCCAAACCTCACTGAAACTTGGCGCTACGGGTGGTGGTCGTGAGATCTCCTCTCTCTTAACTGGGTCGTCCCTGGGCACTACCAGTGACGTTGGAACTGTCCTCCCCTCGTTCCTCATAAAATCCGCCTGACCTGCCTTTGAGCTTATGAGGCATAGCATGCCTTTTGCCTTCCGGAGGGCTCGGCTCAGATTTTCTGTCCTCTCTTTACAGGGGCCATGGTCTGCCTCCTCAAACCCCTGCTCGCTCGCTAGCTTGTAAGCGGCCTTTACCTCCTGTACTTTCTCTTCCTGTTTCCTAATCTGCCTTGCCAAGCGGGCGTTCTTCTCCCGCAACCTTAACTCATTTCCCTCGGCCTCAGTGACTTGGCACCATAGGTATTCCAACTGGGCCTTGTGTTCTCCCATGAAATGCACTCTCTCCTGATTCAAGGCCTGCAAAGCTACCAATAACTTCTCCCCTGCTAGAGCCTTATCCTGGATCTCCAGGGCTGACTCCCTTAACTCGACTGCCTGTGCAACAACGAGCCTGTCCAAAAGCTGGACCTGCTTTTTAAAACACATCAGCCAAACTGCCTTCTCTAAGGACTTCTTGTGTTCCTTTCCCTCTGTCCACTTAGCTGCTGCATCTACCGGATGCCCAGCCCTTAACAGAGTGGTGATCCACTCCTTAGTGATATTCACCTTGCTAAACACATAATCAGAAATCCTTTCCTCCATCATGGTTTGCTCATCCGAACCATTGTCTACTGTATTGCAACCCTGTTGCCGGTGTCCTGCCGTGGTCGCCATTCTGTAAGGGGGTTGGCGGGTGTGGCGCGTGCGCCCAGTTAGTTATGCCCCTGACTGTTTGTGAGCAGTTCAAATCGCTCCCACGCCCCTGGGTTCTAGACACCGGACTTAGGTACAGGCGGCGATACAGAAAGACTCGAGTAGACAGGTGGTTTGGATGTAAGAAAACCAAGATTTTATTAAAACAGAAATTAACACAGTCTTCCGAGAAATTACTAGCATAAAATACAGGCAAATACAAAATAACTATACTTACACAGGGAATGGGAAACACACGGCACATCGAGGGAAAACAAGCTGTATTGACAATCCCCTTATCCTTATCCCACCCGCTATACCTAACTAGATTAAGCTATGAGGGGCCAGAATTCATGCTCACCAATCCAAAGCAAAGCCAACTGTTAACGAATGCAGGTTTTGAGGTTTGGTTCTCTTTCCTCTTAGGTACCCCGTCGCCATGTGGTCTTCAGGGGCGCGGTGCTGGAGCTGCTGCTGTGACACACCTTCTTCTCCTCCGCTACCATCGTCATCTCGTCTCGATGGGTTCTCCTCTTCTTCTCCCTCGGGCGGTCGTCGGCGGTAACGTTATGTTTATCGGACAGTTAACAGTCTTTGCCGTTTAGATTTTGCTACCCATGCGTCAAACGGCAGTATATTCGTTGTGGCGTAGACACCTGCGTTATTGCAGTGTTCAACAAGATGTCTTGCCTCACCGTCCTCAAGTACTTTCTTCCCCGAGCGTCAGCTTATAACTCGGCGCTCGGTCTTAATTAATACATCTTTTGCTGCCCTTCTCTGCTCTTCATTGGGGCTACCTTACTCTTCGTCTCGATTCGTCTCGCCTCGTTGGACTACCATACAAGTCCTGGGCTACCTGCTCAACTTCGTCTCGCCCCCCCCCCTTTTTCAGACTGGGCGTCCCGGATGACTAGGGACTCGGGTCTCGTTCCCCTCCCCGGCTGTTGGTATGGTGTCTTTTACTGCTGAAATCTCACCGCGGGGAGCGAGGAGAGACCCGCCACGAGACCAGGGCATGAGTGAGCCAAGAACCAAGAGCGAGGGCCAAGCGCAAGAGAGAGCAGAGAGAGAGCGATTGCTATCCCGGGCCTACAGTTATACCCATTGTTTCATCTCCTATCTGCACGCCAAATCAGGTTAGTTCATTGTTCCAATTTTGGCAGGCTGTTTTAAATAATTATAGCAATCTAAACTAACTGTTTTTAGATGGCCGTTTATCGCACCTAATGGCCTGATGTCCAGGCTGTATTGTTATTAATGCATTCTAATCGGCCAGTCCAGCCTCGATGGCTTCCTTAAGCTGTTTCTGATTATTTATGCAGACAACTTGATGGCCTCAAGTATAGGCCTAACTAGTTCTGACCTGTCTACGATCTGGCTTAATGCATATTCAATGTTTGCTGTCTGCTTTTCAAAATACAAAGTCCTTTTTCACTGAAACTGCATTTTAGGTTTCGATTGCCTGAAAAGCTGCTTGTGCTGCTACAGAGTCCAAGCTTTTAAAATCTTGCAGGCCTTTGGTCATGAGGTGCGGACGCCATCTTTTGGGTACCCTTTTTAAAATGTCCATGCAGGTTCCCTTTTATTAATAACTTTGGGGGAAATGTGGGAATTTTGCAAATCTTATACATAGAAACATAGAAGAAAGGAGCAGGAGTAGGCCATTCGGCCCCTCAAGCCTGCTCCGCCATTCAATGCGATCATGGCTGATCATCCAAATTCAGTACCCTGTCCCTGCTTTCTCCCCATACCCCTTGATCCCTTTAGCATTAAGAAATATATCCAACTCCTTCTTGAATATATTTAATGAATTGGCCTCTACTGCCTTCTGTGGTAGAGAATTCCACAGGTTCACCACTTTCTGGGTGATGAAATTCCTCCTCATTTCTGTCCTAAATGGCTTACCCCTTATCCTTAGAATGTGACCCCTGGTTCTGGACTCCCCAACCATCGGGAACATCCTTCCTGCATGTAGTCTGTCTAGTCCTGTCAGAATTTTATAAGTTTCAATGAGGTCCCCTCTCATTCTTCTAAACTCCAGCGAGTATATGCCCAATCGATGCAATCTCTCCTCATACGTCATTCCTGCCATCCCAGGTATCAGCCTGGTGAATCTTCGCTGAACTCCCTCCATGGCAAGAACATCCCTCCTCAGATAAGGCGACCACAACTGCACACAATCCTCAAGATGTGGTCTCACCAAGGCCCTGTACAACTGCAGCAAGACATCCTTGTTCCTGTACTCAAACCCTCTCGCTACGAAGGCCAACATACCATTTGCCTTCTTAACCGCCTGCTGCACCTGAATGCTTACCTTCAGCGACTGGTGCACAAGGTGATATACCTATCAATTCATCCAATGAAAAGCGACGAGTTAAGATAGTAACTATAGGTTTTTATTGGCTAAATAACAGAGCCCACCCTCGTGGGTGATCGGGTCCAACAAGGAGGAATACCAGCCAGTCGACCACCTTTATACCTGGGCAAGCAGGCGGAGTCATGGGTGGAGTCAGCTGTGGTCAGCCCAGGTATAACAGCGTGACAAGAGGTGACCTTGTGTAGTGATACAACAGTGTAAACAGTGATAACCATAGTGTAACGATATAAACAGTGACAACCATAGTGTAACGATAGTGAACGATAAAAGTGGTTTACCACATTCACCCCTTGTTTAGATTTGAGTCTGGCGGGGTGAAGTGTACTACCAGTTCGGGTATGTCAGTCTGTCCGGAGGCCTCGTAAGTCTCTCTGATTGGCGCAGCAGTGGCGGCGGTGATGCAGTATCCGATGTTAATGCTGGTGTCTGCGTGGTCGGCGAAGGCTCGTGTGGTTCCGGCATGCCGTCTACCTGGGGTGGATTTGGGGGGGTGGTGGGGGGGATAACGGTGGTGTCTCAGGGGTGCCCGAGGGTGCAAGGTCTCGTAAGGAGACTGTGTCCTCCCGCCCATCTGGGTATGCCACATAGGCGTACTGGGGGTTGGCGTGCAGGAGGTCCACCCTCTCGACCAGGGGGTCCGTTTTATGGGCCCTCACGTGCTTTCGCAGCAAGACGGGCCCCGGAGAAGTCAGCCATGTTGGTAGCGAGGTTCCCGTAGTCGACTTCCTGGGGAAAACAAAAATTCGTTCATGGGGGGTGGCGTTAATGGCCGTGCAAAGCAGTGACCGGATGGAATGCAGCGCTGCCGGGAGGACTTCCTGCCAGCGAGAGGTTGGCAGGCCCTTAGACTTTAAGGCTAAGAGAATGGCCTTCCAGACAGTCGCGTTCTCTCTTTCCACCTGGCCGTTCCCTCGGGGGTTGTAGCTGGTGGTCCTGCTTGCAGCAATGCCTCTCGCTAGTAGGAACTGGCGAAGTTCCTCGCTCATGAAGGATGAGCCCCGGTCGCTATGTATATAGTTCGGGAACCCGAACAAGGCGAAGAGGTCGTTCAGGCATTTGATGACCGTGGTACTGGTCATGTCTGGGCAGGGGAAGGCAAAGGGGAAACGGGAGTACTCATCAATGATGTTGAGGAAGTACACATTACGGTCAGAGGACGGGAGGGGCCCCTTAAAATCGATGCTCAAGCGCTCGAAGGGGCGGGTGGCCTTGATCAGGCTTGCTCTGTCCGGCCTAAAGAAATGCGGTTTGCATTCGGCGCAGGTTTGGCAGTTCCTGGTCATGGTCCTGACCTCCTCGATGGAGTAGGGCAGGTTGCGGGCCTTAATGAAGTGGTAAAGTCTGGTGACCCCGGGGTGGCAGAGGTCGTTGTGGAGGGTCTGCAGTCTATCAATTTGCACGTTGGCGCATGTACTTCGTGATAGAGCATCTGGGGGTTCGTTCAGTTTACCAGGCCGGTACAAGATATCATAATCATAGGTGGAGAGCTCGATTCTCCACCTCAAGATCTTGTCGTTCTTGATTTTGCCCCTCAGCTTGTTATTAAACATAAAAGCGACCGAACGCTGGTCGGTGAGGAGGGTAAATCGTTTGCCAGCCAGGTAATGCCTCCAGCGTCGTACTGCCTCCACGATCGCCTGGGCCTCCTTCTCGACCGAAGAGTGTCGGATCTCAGGGCCCTGGAGGGTCCTTGAGAAGAAGGCCACAGGTCTCCCCGCCTGATTAAGGGTTGCTGCTAGGGCGAAGTCGGACGCATCGCTCTCCACTTGGAAAGGGATAGACTCATCCACCGCGTGCATTGTGGCCTTAACAATGTCTCCCTTTATGAGGGAGAAGGCTGCGCACGCTTCTGCCG
Organism: Somniosus microcephalus; assembly: GCF_052327205.1. Lineage (NCBI taxonomy): Eukaryota > Metazoa > Chordata > Chondrichthyes > Squaliformes > Somniosidae > Somniosus > Somniosus microcephalus. The sequence goes on from NC_140993.1 coordinate 134,179,155, forward strand.
TCAGGGGGAAGGAGGTGGACTTCATGAGGGGTCTGGCTTTGTCCGCATAATTCGGCACCCATTGGGCATAGTAGGCGAAGAGCCCCAGGGTTCTCTTCAGCGCCTTTGGACAGTGGGGGAGGGGTAGCTCCATGAGGGGGTGCATTCTTTCGGGGTCGGGGCCGATGACCCCGTTCTCTACTACGCAGCCGAGGATGGCGAGACGCGAGGTGTTAAACACACATTTCTCCTTATTGTAAGTGAGGTTCAGCCGTTCGGCCGTACGGAGGAATTTCTCCAGATTAACATCGTGGTCCTGCCGGTCGCGGCCGCAGATGGTGATGTTATCTAGGTAAGGGAACGTGGCCTGCAGCCCGTTCTGGTCAACCATCCGGTCCATCTCCCTTTGGAAGACCGAAACCCCGTTGGTGACGCCGAAGGGAACCCTAAGGAAGTGGTAGAGGCGGCCATTCGCCTCGAAGGCGGTATACTGGCGGTCCTCAGGGCGGATAGGGAGTTGGTGATAGGCCGACTTAAGGTCGATGGTGGAGAATACCCGGTACTGTGCAATCTGATTGACCATATCAGATATGCGGGGAAGCGGGTATGCGTCCAGCTGGGTGTACCGGTTTATGGTTTGGCTGTAGTCGATGACCAGGCGGTTTTTATTGCCGGTCTTAACGACTACGACCTGGGCACGCCAGGGGCTGTTGCTCCTCTCGATGATGCCCTCCTTCAGGAGACGCTGCACCTCAGAGCTAATAAAAGCTCTGTCCCCGGCGCTGTACCGCCTGCTCTTGGTGGCGACGGGTTTACAGTCGCGGGTGAGGTTAGCGAACAGGGAGGGGGGCGGGACCTTGAGGGTGGATAGGCCGCAGGTGGTATGCGGTGGGCGGTTTAAAGGCTGCTGGTTGTCGACTGTGAGTGGGGGGAGGGGTCCACCATATGCCAAAGTGACACTTTGAAGGTGGGATTGGAAGTCCAGCCCTAGTAGGACGGCAGCGCAGAGCTGGGGCAGGACGAGGAGTTTAAAATTTTTATACTCCGTGCCCCTAACCGACAGGGTCACAACACAATAGCCGCTGATGTCTGTAGAATGGGACCTCGACGCCATCGAGATCCGGTTGCGCGTTGGCCGGACAGTGAGGGAGTAGTGGCTCACCATGTCTGGATGGATGAAACTCTCCGTGCTTCCGCTGTCGAACAGGCAGGTCGTGGCGTGGCCGTTTACTTTGATGTCCATCATGGACTTGGACAGGTGATGCGGGCGAGCTTGGTCAAGTGTGACGGAGGCTAGTGTATGGCTGAGCGAGCTGCTGTAGTCTGCGGGTGAGGCGGTGGTCGGGTCTGGAGACAAGGTGGCGGTCGAGTGTGGTGGACAAAATGGCGGCGCCCACGAGGTTGAATAAAATGGCGGAGGAGATGGCCACCCCCACAACTCACATGAGGCACTGCTGGCGTCGGTGGCCTTGATCAAAGATGGCCGCCCCCACGACTCACACGAGGGGATACTGGCATCTGTGGCCTTGATGAAAGATGGCCGCCCCCACAACTCGCATGAGGCACTGCTGGCGTCTGTGGCTCTCCCCCTGCAGGCCTTAGCGAAATGGCCTTTCTTGTGGCAATCGGAGCAAGTCGTGTTTCTTGCAGGGCAGCGCGTCCTCGGGTGTTTCGCCTGGCCACAGAAGAAGCAGCCGGCGGCCCGATCGCGGGGCTCCGATGTTGCAGCCGGTACCGGGGGTGGCGGTCCCGATCGGTTCTGGGACGCCGACGCTGAGGTAGGTCCCAGAGGCGGCGGTGCGAGGGGTATTGTGGCCGGGGTCGTGCCGGAGTCCCAGGGTCGCGCAGCACAGTACCTGGAATACGCCTCGAGGTCCCGATGGGCCACTTCCAGAGAGCGAGCGAGGGCTGCAGTTGTATTCAGGTCGAGGTCCTTTGATTCGAGCAGTCTTTGCCGTGAGTAGTCGGACCGAAGGCCTTTCACGAAGGCATTGCGGATATTCCTTTCAGTATTTTCTGCAGCCGTTACAGCTTTAAAGTCACAGTCCCTGCCGAGTGTTTGTAGCGCCCGTAAAAATTCATCTACAGACTCTCCTGGCTGTTGCGAGCGGGGTCTTAGGAGATGTCTGGCATACATAGAGTTTACCGGGCTCCGGTACTGCTCTTTCAGCAGGTTGAGGGCGTCCTCGTATGTAGTAAGGTCCTGGATGAGTGCAAATATTTTAGGGCTCACTTGGGCGGTCAGAACTCTTAGTTTGGATCCCGGAGGCACGCCGGATTCTCCCAGGTAGGATTCGAAACAGCTCAGCCAGTGTTTGAAGTCGAGGGCTGAGTTCGCTGCCTGTGGGTTTAGATCCAGGTACGGCGGTCGGAGGGCTCGCAGCCAGGCCGGCTGCTGTGGCTGTTGTAGCTGGCCATTTGGCTGGTCGTTTGGCTGCTCCGATCCACTCATTTCAAAATTTAGCCAATAAAATTGATATACCTATCAATTCATCCAATGAAAAGCGACGAGTTAAGATAGTAACTATAGGTTTTTATTGGCTAAATAACAGAGCCCACCCTCGTGGGTGATCGGGTCCAACAAGGAGGAATACCAGCCAGTCGACCACCTTTATACCTGGGCAAGCAGGCGGAGTCATGGGCGGAGTCAGCTGTGGTCAGACCAGGTATAACAGCGTGACAAGAGGTGACCTTCTGTAGTGATACAACAGTGTAAACAGTGATAACCATAGTGTAACGATATAAACAGTGATAAGCATAGTGTAACGATAGTGAACGATAAAAGTGGTTTACCACACAAGGGCACCCAGGTCTCGTTGCACTTCCCCTTCTCTCAATCTATTGCCATTCAGATAATAATCTGCCTTCCTGTTTTTGCCACCAAAGTTGATAACCTCATATTTATCCACATTATATTGCAACTGCCATGCTTCTGCCCAATCACCCAACCTGTCCAAATCATCCTGGAGATTCTCGACATTCTCCTCACAGCACACATGCTCACCCAGTTTTGTGTTGCCTGCAAACTTGGAGATATTACATCTAGCTCCCTTGTCTAGATCATTAATATATATTGTGAATAGCTGGGGTCCAAGGACCGATCCCTGCGGTACCCCACTAGTCACTGCCTGCCACTCGGAAAAAGACCCGTTTATTCCAACTCTTTGCTTTCTGTCTGCCAACCAGTTCTCTATCCAAGTCAATACCTTGCCCCCAATCCCATGTGCCTTAACTTTACATGCTAATCTCTTATGCGGGACCTTATCGAAAGCCTTATAAAAGTCCAAATACACCACATCCACTGGTTCTCCCTTATCTATTTTACCAGTTACATCCTCAAAAAATCCCAGTAGATTAGTCAAGCATGATTTACCTTTTGTAAATCCATGTTGACTTTGTCCGATCCTGTCACTGTTTTCCAAGTGCTCTGCTATTACATCTTTTATAATGGACTCTAGCATTTTCCCCACTACCGATGTCAGGCTTACCAGTCTGTAATTCCCCGTTTTCTCTCTACCACCTTTTTTGAATAGTGGGATAACATTAGCTACCTTCCAATCCATGGGTACTGTTCCAGATTCCATCGAATGTTGGAAGATAATCAGCAATGCATCTAATATTTCTAGGGACACTTCCTTAACTATCCTAGGATGTAGATTATCAGGCCCTGGGGATTTATTGGCCTTCAGTCCCATCAATTTCCCTAACACCATTTCCCTACAAATACTGATTACTTTCAGTTCCTCCCTTTCATCAGACCCTATGTACCCCGACATCTCTGGGAGGTTATTTGTGTCCTCCTTTGTGAAGACAGAACCAAAATATGTATTTAATTGGTCTGCCATTTCTTTGTTCCCCGTTATACATTCCCCTGATTCTGACAGCAAGGGACTTATGCTTGACTTCACCAATCTTTTTCTCTTCACATATCTATAAAAGCTATTACAGTCAGTTTTTATGTTCCCTGAAAGCTTACTCTCATATTCTATTTTCCCCTTCTTAATTAATCCCTTTGTCCTCCTTTGTTGAATCCTATACTGCTCCCAATCCTCAGGTTTACTGCTTTTTCTGGCCAATTTATATGTCCTCTCCTTGGATCTTATGCTATCCCTAATTTCCCTTGTTAGCCACGGTTGAGTCACCTTTTTTGTTTTATTTTTATGCCAAACTGGGATGAACAAATTCTGTAGTTCACCCATGCGGTCTTTTAATGTTTGCCATTGCCTATCCACCGTCAACCCTTTGAGTGACATTCTCCAATCAATCCTACCCAACTTGCGCCTCATACCATCGTAATTTCCTTTATTTAAATTCAGGTCCCTAGTCTCTGAGTCAACTACTTCATTCTCCATCTTAATGAAGAATTCTATCATATTATGATCGCTCCGACCCAAGGGGCCTCGACAACAAGATTGCTAATTAATCCTTTCTCATTACATAATACCCATTCTTAGATGGCCTGATCTCTGGTTGGTTCCTTGACATATTGGTCCAGGGAACGATCCCGTAAACACTCCAGGAATTCCTCCTCCACAGTATTGTTACTAATTTGGTTAGCCCAACCTATATGTAGATTAAAGTCACCCATGATGACTCCTGTGCCCTTATTGCACACTTCTCTAATTTCCCTTTTAATGCCATCCCCAACCTCCGCATTACTGTTTGGAGGTCTATATACCACTCCCACTAACGTTTTCTGCCCCTTGGTATTTCTCAATTCTACCCATACAGGTTCCACATCATCAGAGCTAATATCCTTCCTTACAATTGTGTTAATGCCTTCTTTAACTAGCAATGCTACCCCACCTCCCTTTCCTTTTTGCCCATCTTTCCTGAATATTGAATACCCCTGGATGTTGAGTTCCCAACCTTGGCCACCCTGGAGCCATGTTTCCGTAATCCCAAACAAATCATATTCGTTTACCTCTATTTGCGCAGCTAATTCATCCACCTTATTACGAATGCTCCTCGCATTAAGACACAAAGCCTTCAGGCTTGTTTTTTTAACGCTCTTAGACCTATTAGAATTATTATTTACTGTGGCTGTGTTTGATTTAAACCGTTGATTTCTCTGGCTGCCACTTTTGTTTTTCTCTTTCCTATCTTTTGCTTTTATCCTTGTTTCCCTTTCCTCTGTCTCCCTGCTCAGGTTCCCAACCCCCTACCATTTTAGTTTAAACCCTCCCCCAGAGCACTAGCAAACACTCCCCCGAGGACATCGGTCCCGGCCCTGCCCAGGTGCAAACTGTCTGGTTTTTACTGGTCCCACCTCCCCCGAACCATTTCCAATGTCCCAGGAATTTGAATCCCTCCCCCTTGCACCATTCCTCTAGCCACGTATTCACCTGAAATACCCTTCTATTTCTACTCTGACTAGCGCGTGGCACTGGTAGCAATCTTCAGATTACTACCTTTGAGGTCCTATTTTTTAATTTACCTCCTAACTCCCTATATTCTGATTTTAGGACCTCATCCCGTTTTTTACCTATATCGTTGGTACCTATATGCACCACGACAACTGGCTGTTCACCCTACCCTTCCAAAACATTCTGCAGCTGCTCTGAGACATCCTTGACCCTTGCACCAGGGAGGTAACACACCATCCGTGAGTCTCATTTGCAGCTGCAGAAATGCCTATCTATTCCCCTTACAATAGAATCCCCTATTACTATAGCTCTACCCCTCTTTTTCCACCTGTCCTGTGCAGCAGAGCCACCCCTGGTGCCAGGAAGTTGGCTGCTGCTGCCTTCCTCTGATAAGCCATCCCCCTCAACAGTATTCAAAGTGGCATATCTGTTTGAGAGGGTGATGTCCACAGGGGACTCCTGCACTACCTGCCTGTGCATACTACTCTGTCTGTTGGTCACCCCTTCCCTTTCTGCCTGTCCAACCTTTGCCTGTGGTGTGACCAACTGCTTAAATGTGATATCCACGATGTCCTCAGCATCGCAAATGGTCCCGTATGTATCCAATCACAACTCCAGCGCCGCAATGCGGTCTGTCAGTAGCTGCAGCTGGACACACTTCCTGCACACATGGTTGTCAGGGACACAGGAAGTGTCACAGGAAGTGTCCCTGAGTTCCCACGTAGCGCAGGAGGAGCATACCACGGGGCCGGGCTCTCCTGCCATGACTTACCCTTTAATTATTTGAAATTAAATTAAATCAAATCAATCCCACCACAGTTAAATTATATATTTAAGGGCCCTGGTTTACCAACAGTCCCCGCTACACCACAGAGGCCTTGAAAACTATAAACCACCGTGTTAAATTTTAAAAAGAGAGAAATACTCACCAACCAACCACTTACCTGCTTTCTGGTGACGTCACACTTCGATTACTTTTTACTTCTCTCCCTCCCTCTGAGCTCGGAGATTGGTAAGCCTACCTGAGCCTCACTGCTGCTTTTATCCCGCCGCTCGGTCTATGTTAGGATAGTTGAAGTCCCCTATTATCACTACTCTATAGTTCTTGCACTTCTCTGTAATTTCGTTGCAAATTTGCTTCCCTATATCTTTTCCACTAGTTGGTGGCCTATAGAATACACCTTGTAGTGTAATGGCATCTATCCAGTTGCCTGGATGAGTGCAGTACCAACAACACTCAAGAAGCTCGACACCATCTAGGACAAAGCAGCCCGCACGATTGACACCCTATCCACCACCTTAAACATTCACTTCCTCCACCACTGGTGCACCGTGGCTGCAGTGTGTACCTCTGCAAGATGCACTGCAACAACTTGGCAAGGTTTCTTTGGCAACACCTCCCAAACCTGCAAACTCTACTGCTTAGAAGGACATGGGAACTCCATCACCTCCAAGTTCCCCTCCAAGTTACACACCATCCTGACTTGGGAATATATTGGGCCGTATATTCCGATCCCTATGGGTGTGTACGAGCTGTGTACATACCCGTAGGAACATCGGAAATGCCAGTTTCAGGCATGCGAAGCACATGCACTGAAATCTGACATTTCCGATCTGTCAAGAATTCTCTTGACAGATCAAACGCATACGCAGGAAAGGCAGCCCTTCCGGCTCATAGTCAGATTATTTCTCAAATGCTTCAGCCCAGGTACATCCGAAACAGCTGGGACTAGTAAAAGCAGGCGTACAGCCTGCATTCTACCAGAAGAAGCTGCAGGAAGAAGTCTTTCAGCAGGGGGCTTGGAAATGGAACATTTTTAACTGTGAAAGTGAGCAAAGTTCTTTGTAGAAAGCCTGAGGTAAGCTTTTAACAACTTTAATTTGTAAAAACTTTATTGGTTTTGGATCTTGTTTTGAGGAGTGTAGTTAATTTAAAGAGCAACTCTCGCTGTGTGTGAGGTAAGCATTCTATTGAATTAGATTTCATTTTCTTAAATGTGAAAATGACTGTTTAAAAATGAATTATTTAACGGCCCAGAACTTGGTGTCGGGGGCTTGCCGCGCGTGCAAGCCCCCGATGTGCACTTACCCGGCGCGCCGACATCTGAAACCTGGCCCGCAGTGGATTTCCTGTCAGTGGCCCGGTTCTGATGTCGGCGCGCTGTGCTAACCTGACCCAGCGGCGTAGTTAGTGTGATGTGCCGGCTGGGATCAGGTGAGCACTGTTCAGCAAATCAGGGGAGGGGAAACTTCATTCATAAGTTTGAGAGTAAGAACTGTCAAACTCATGAGAAGTACTGCACCCCAAAACACTACTTAAACTTTAAATAAAATTTAAAAAAACATCCCAATCATTAAATTAAGTATAAATAAGTTAAAAAAAATAATTTAAACAATAATTTTTTTTTTTGAAAAAAATACATTTTTAATAAAAAGGGTCTAAAACTAAACTTACCTTATTGTAGATTCTTTAAAATAATAAACCTGTGGAAAAATAAATTCTATATTGCACTAAAACACCACTTACCTGTAAAAATAAATACTTACGTGTGTTTTTTACAAGCGTAAAGACCAGAGGCCTTTACACATGCGCAAATCCCCCAAAACAGAGGAAATCCAAGACGCACGCGCTAGCCTCTTCACCTCTTGGGTTACAGGAGAAGAAATGCCGGTTTTCAGTGCATGCGCTGTGCATGCTGAAAACCGGCATTTCCTCTGGCCAGACGCGTGAGTACCCCTTCCGTACTCACGCGTTTGGGGAGGAATTACTGCCCCAACATTTACCAATGTTTTAAATATTTATGCCAGAAAATATGAATTAGTTATATGTTAAGTTTTCTATGCCCTTTAAAAATTGTATGTATGACTTTATGAAAATGTTAAAGTGCTTAGAAAACCATCTCGGGCCGTGATATTCATCAGGCGGGTATGATGTGCGCCCGATCCAATACCGCACATTTCCCACCATAGCCCGGCGTGAATTTCTAGCCACTCACTTTATTAAAATTACTTTTACAACTCTATCCATTTTTTCCTTACAAGTACTTCATCTGTTTAAAAAGGAAGCCTGTGAGGGAGAAACATACCCTTTGATGATGTTGCCCTGATCCTTGGTGCGATTGTGGATCATAGAATCGAAAACGCCAGGGAACAACAAAGAAGACTGAGGAACCATCACTGTCTACTGATCAGGTGGAGCTACTACCCACCCCAGAGAGTGTACAAGGGGAGGCTGTCATTTGAGATGATTTCAGAGGAGTTGTGTGTGAGGAGGCTGTGCTTCATTAAAGAGCCATGGTGTGGAGATGCCGGTGTTGGACTGGGGTGGACAAATGTAAGAAATCACACAACACCAGGTTATAGTCCAACAGCTTTATTTGAAATCACAAGCTTTCGGAGCGCTGCTCCTCCGTCAGGTGAAGTGGAGAGATGCATAAAAACACAGCTTATATAGTCAGAGAATAATGTCAGATGTTTACAGGTAATCTTTCTAACTGCCATTTTTCACACCTCGGCAGAGAGATAATCACAGCAATCAAAGGTGTAAATGGTGTCCAAACAGGTCAGTCAGGAAAACATTACATCAAAGAACAATGAGGTGGGGTCACAAGGGGTCAAATGTTGCAGATGCTGGGGTCTGTATGAAAAACAAAAAAACAGACAAAAAACATTTTTTTTGCTGGAAATCACAGCAGGTCCGGCCGCATCTGTGTGGAGAGAACAAGCCAATGACGACTCGAGTCTGGATGACCCTACATCAGGTGGGGTTACATGTAGCATGACATGAACCCAAGATCCCGGTTGAGGCCGTCCTCATGGGTGCGGAACTTGGATATCAGTTTCTGCTCGACGATTTTGCGTTGTCGTGTGTCTTGAAGGCCGCCTTGGAGAATGCTTACCCGAAGATCAGAGGCTGAATGTCCTTGACTGCTGAAGTGTTCCCCGACTGGGAGGGAACACTCCTGCCTGGCGATTGTTGCGTGGTGTCCGTTCATCCGTTGTCGCAGTGTCTGCATGGTCTCGCCGATGTACCAGGCTCCGGGGCATCCTTTCCTGCAATGTATGAGGTAGACAACGTTGGCTGAGTCACATGAGTATGTACCATGTACCTGGTGGGTGGTGTCCTCACGTGTGATGATGGTGTCTGTGTTGAGCAGAAACTGATAGCCAAGTTCCGCACCCATGAGGACGGCCTCAACCGGGATCTTGTGTTCATGTCACACTACATGTAACCCCACCTGATGTAGGGTCATCCAGACTCGAGTCGTCGTTGGCTTGTTCTCTCTACACAGATGCGGCCGGACCTGCTGTGATTTCCAGCAAAAAAAATGTTTTTTGTCTGTTTTTTTGTTTTTCATACAGACCCCAGCATCTGCAACATTTGACCCCTTGTGACCCCACCTCATTGTTCTTTGATGTAATGTTTTCCTGACTGACCTGTTTGGACACCATTTACACCTTTGATTGCTGTGATTATCTTTCTGCCGAGGTGTGATAAATGGCAGTTAGAAAGATTACCTGTAAACATCTGACATTATTCTCTGACTATGTAAGCTGTGTTTTTATGCATCTCTCCACTTCACCTGACGAAGGAGCAGCGCTCCGAAAGCTTGTGATTTCAAATAAAGCTGTTGGACTATAACCTGGTGTTGTGTGATTTTTTACATTCATTAAAGAGGCAATCGGCCGACTATGTGACATGTTAAAAGATGACCTTCAAACACGCTCGAAGACCCGCACTGCCTTGTCAGTGAACATGAAGGTAATCACAACATTGAACTTTTTTGCAAATGGGTCATTTCAGGCAGGCACCGGTGACATTTCGAACATCTCCCAGGGTGCTGCATTGGCCTGCATTCACCAGTTCACAGATGCCATTTTCCGTAGGGCTTCAGAGTTCATAGACTTTGACTTGTCCACTCGGCATCAAAAGGCGATGGCCCTTGCATTTTATAGCATTGCTGGATTCCCCAAAGTGACTGGGGCTGTCGATGGAACCCATGTTGCATTGAAGGCACCACTGGATGCAACTATGACATATATCAACAGGAAGGGGTTTCATTCATTGAATGTCATGATAGTCTGTGATGTGCAACTCAGAATCCTAAACGTGAATGCAGATCACCGGGGAAGTGCTCATGACTCCTTCGTCCTCTGTCACTCAGACTTATATGGCACCCTCAGCACATTGCCTCCAGGATCCGCATGGATATTGGGCGACAAGGGCTACCCGCTAAGACCATGGCTGATGACTCCCTACTGCAAGACCAATAATGAGGCTCAGGAGAGATACAACCAGGCACATGTGTCAACACGGCATGCGGTGGAGAGGACAATCGGGGTTCTGAAATCACCCTTCCGGTGCCTGGACAGGTCAGTGGGGACCTTGCAGTATTTTGCTCTGAAAGTGTCAAGATTGTGGTGGCCTGTTGTGCTTTGCATAACTTTGCCCTGCAGGAAGGACTGACCCTTAACACTGCAGAGGAGCTCAATGCTGAAATGAAGGACATGGATAATGCCAATGTGCCTGAGGCCAGGCCTGACACAGAGGTGCCAAATGCTGCCGAAAACAAGACTGCTCGGGAACTGCTAGTAGCCAACACCTTCACGAGGTGATGATAGTCTTGCCTTTTCCCTCCCCCTCCCCCAGCAAGGCAAAGAAAGGAACACACACAATTTAAAGTGAAACAGTGAACTTTTATTGCAGCATTAAAGAATTTTGTGGTTCAGTTTTGATGTTCTTAGTTTTTAACTTTTAAATGTTAACTAGCTATTTTCAACTTTGCAAACATTTGCAAAGATAACTTTTTTGAATTAAATTTTGTAAACAGTTTAAAGTGACTTTTTTGGTGTCTTAGTGCAATAAAGACATTCAAGATGGAAACTAGCTATTTTCTAATTTTCAAACAGTTGTAATGTTGAATATTTTTGCAATAAAATATTGAAATTTTTTTCAAAGTGACTCGAGGCTGTACTTTTTAAACAAAACGGTTACATACACTTTCAGTCACAAATATATATTTTAATAAAAAAAGCAACGACAACATTTAACATTTAAATAAAATGAAACATTAAAGAATTGAACGATTTGCCCCCTCGCATCTGTGCCTGAGGGTCAAAGGGGGTGGATTGTGCAAAAGGTGACAACCTACTGTCTCCTGTGCTTTCCCCTTCCCTGTGACCAGAGCCCTCTGCTGCCAAGTGAAAGGCCCCTGTGTGCCATCTCTTGCCCTTCAGCAATTGCCTCGTGACAGGGTTGCTGCTGCTGCTCCTGCTGCTGCTGAAAGGCAGCGTTTGCTTGCTTCAGAATTGGCGGAGCTGCTGTCTCGTGGGCCTGCACTGTGTCTACGCTGGGAGCAGGCAAGGCTGGTTCTGCGGGAGTCAAAGTAATGGCAGCAGAAACTGTTTTAAGCAACTGCAAGAGTTGAACAAGTGATTCGTTTATCTGACCAAGCGCCATAGTAACATCATTAATAGCCTGTCTGATAGGGGCAAGAGATTCAACTGGCGGCATTGTTCCGCTGTCCGTGGAATGGTGGAGTTCGTGCTGACAGCCTGGGCAACTTCTGTCCAAGCTGTCATCTGTCCTTTGCGCGGTGCCCTGGACTTCTCATTCCCAATGATCCGCGGGCGCTTCGCCTCAACCTCATTGAGGAGTGTGCTGATGTCATCATCAGTGACTCTCTGAGCACTCTTAATCATGTGAATTGTGCTTGGTCCTTCCATTTCACTTTGCTGATTAATTAAAATTAATGAAAATGTTTCCAGGGCTTTTAGAGCTCTTTGAATTGCTTGAAATCTCTTTAGAACTATTTGAGATTCTTCAAATCTATGTAAAACCCTTTAATAGTTTCTAAAATTTAATTAAAAAAAAAACTATAAAGAAAGAACTTACCATTGAGATTCACAGCTACTTTCAGTGTTGATGGCCTCTGAAGAGTTTTTAAAAATCGGGGGCATGGCCTATGCAAATATAAATTTTGACAGTTCTTGTGGGTGGGTCTCCCCTACGATTGAAGCTCTAGGCTCCGCGCATGCTGCGCTCCTGGGCGGCATGACATCATACGCTGCCTGGGGGTCCTCAGGATGAAAGTGGAAATATATGTGGGCCCAGATCATTAAGGTCGGTGCGGACCATTTTTGCAGGTCGGGGGCTTCCGTCCGCGGGAAGCCTCCAAGCAGAAAATACAGCCCATTACCATTTCTTCATCGTCACTGGGTCAACATCCTGGAACTCGATACCTAACAACACTATGGGAGTACCTTCACCACATGAACAGCAGTGGTTCAAGAATGCGGCTCACTGTCACCTTCTCAAGGGCAGTTAGGAATGTGCAATAAAAGCTGGCCTTGCCAGTGATGCCCACAACCCATGAATGAATTTTTTAAAATGGTGCATGTGTCATGAGGCAGGTGGGCACCGGAGGTAGGCTTGTGAGTGTAAGCTTGCCCCATGCAAATGAGGTGCCTCCCCACTGACCCCATGATTTCTAGCTGGATCAGCACTGGAGGGCACCTGCGGGTGCGATCCTGGTGTAACCACTGGGATCGCAGCCCATAGATTTTCAGGGTGTCTGTCATGTACACAGTTTGCTGACTCAGGCTTGTGGTGGTAAACCCATTCTTTAAAATTTCACTGTGCCTGTTTTTTAACAGGTTTGGTTGTCCACAACCTGCGACTGACAGCGGAGTTAGAAATTGGTTTGCAGGACATTGTGACGTCATAATGCTCCAAACTCAGAGCTGGCCAAGGACTGCATTGTCTGTGGCTGCCAAGGTGAATGTGACTCTGAACTTTTGTTGTCTGGCTCCTTCTAGGCTGCTGCTGGAGATATGAGCATCTCACAGTTAGCATTACACTGCTGCATAAGGGAGGTCACTGAGGCTCTCTATACACAGCGAGACAGCTTCATCCCATTCCCTCTTGCCAGAGACAAGCAGGTGGAGTGAGCAGAAGGGTTTGCTTGGATTGCAGGTTTGCCTGTGTTGCAGCCCAGAGTCACCAGCGGCAGCAGCGAGAGCTGCCCTGGGAGGAGACTGAGTGCAGAGACCGAGGAGCTAAGGTGCGGGGAGAGAGAGCGGCCCAGACTCACCGGCGGCAGCAACAAGAGCAGCCCTGGGTGGAGACTGAGTGCGGAGACTGAGGAGATAAGGAGCGGGGAGCGAGAGCGGCCCAGATTCACTGGCGGAATCAGAGAGAAGTAAAAAGTAATCAAAGTGTGACATCAACAGAAAGCAGGTAAGTGATTGGTTGGTGAGTATTTCTCTCTAACTTTTTTCCAAACTTAATTTTTGTGGTTTATAGTTTCTAGGGTCTCTGCTGTGTAGCGGGGAGTGCTTGTAAACAAGGGCCCTTGAGTATATCATTTAGTTGTAGTGTAATTAGTGGTATTGATTTGATTTATTTTAATTTGAATAAATTAAAGGGTAAGTCATGGCAGCACACCTCGGTCCCGTGGCATGTTCCTCCTGCACTGTGTGGGAAATCAGGGACACTTCCTGTGCCCCTGATGACCATGTGTGTGGGAAGTGTATCCAGCTGCAGCTACTGACAGACCACATTGCGGCGCTGGAGCTGCGAATGGATACATACTGGAGCATTTGCAATGCTGAGGACATCGTGGATAGCATGTTTAGGGAGCTGGTCACACCGCAGGTAAAGGCTGCACAGGCAGGAAGGGAATGGGTGACCACCAGGCAGAGTAGTAGGCACAGGCAGGAAGTGGCCATCCCTCTTTCAAACAGATATACTGTTGTGTCCGTGTATAATAAGACACAGACTGCAGGAGAATGGTACAACAGGTGTTTACTCAACGTGGCTCACACGGGAACTGATCTGTACAGATTACTACTCAGTGCTATATACAGGTGTGGTCACTGCCGGTACTGCAGTATACATGAGCTGTAAAAGATAGTTCCCCCCTTAAAGGTATATACATTACAATTCCTCCCCTTTTAGATTAACAGTACCATAACACTCATTTAACAATTAAATATCAAACTAATTACAATTAGCACATTTAACATGCAACATTAGCTGAAAATAGTCTATTTATATATTCAGTCTTTGGGGAGGCTTCCTGATCCTTTCTGGATAGCGCCTTTCCCGAGTGTCTTGCTCTTGGTGCAGAGGCGATTCTGGCCCCCTGTCGTCGGTTGGTTCATCAGCTTCCGATGCTACTGTTTCTGGGGTAGATGCGACCTGTACATCGGGTTCATCACCAGGTACGTATGGGCGAGGCATGGGGTTGACTTGTTCCTGTGACTCTAGGATCTGGTCAGCATGGGGTCTCACGATGCTCTCCCCAACGTCCACTGTGTACATTAGTGGGCCCTGCCGTGTGCATATCGTTCCTGGCTGCCATTTTTCTGTTCGGTAGTCGCGGGCCAAGACTGGTTGCCCTACATTGAAGCTCCTTGTTGGCTTCTCATAGATGTGCTGGAATTGCTTACTCTCAACATTTCTTCGTATGTTTGGTCTGAGCAAATCCAGGCGAGATCTTAACCTTCGGTTAAAGAACATCATGGCTGGGACCTGGTTGGTGACTGCATGTGTCGCATTCCGGTAGGCGAAAAGGAAATTGTCCACCTTGTGCTGCAGCGGAATGTTGTCATTGTACATAGCCTTTATTGCCTTCTTAAAGGTTTGTACGAACCTCTCAGCCAATCCATTTGTGGCTGGATGATACGGGGCGGATGTGTAATGCCTTACCCCATTCTTTTTCAAGAACCTTCGGAACTCTTCGGACACAAACTGTGGTCCGTTGTCAGAGCAAATCTGTTCTGGCAAGCCATTCCCAGCAAAAATGGTCCGTATGACTGCAATAGTTTTCTCCGTGGTGGTGGAGGACATTTTGATGGCCTCAGGCCATTTCGAGTGCGCATCCACGGCTATTAAAAACATTGAGTCCATGAGTGGTCCAGCAAAATCAATATGCACCTGTTGCCATGGAGATGAGGGCCACTCCCATGGGTGTAGAGGGGCCTGTGGTGGTGCATTTTGGACTTTCTGGCATCCTGAGCAACTCTTGGTCAGGACCTCGATTTGTTTATCGATTCCCGGCCACCACACATAAGCCCTGGCTAGGCTTTTCATTTTTACCCCTCCCAGATGACCCTCATGAAGCTCATTGAGCACTCTATCCCTTAACTTGGGTGGAATTACCACTCGGGATCCACACATCAAGGTCCCCCAGCACACTGACAGCTGTTCGCTCCTTGTCAAGAATGCTGGCAACAGTGAGTCGCCAAGTGCTGGCCATCCCTTCACCGTCAAATCATATACCCAAGACAGTGTCGGGTCATTTCGGGTTTCCTTTTCGATACAAGCGTTAGTTACCGGTAGGTATTCAACTATAGTCGAATGGAATATTTCGACAGGATCCACTGCTGGTGCTTCCTCCGCAGTAGGCAGTGGCAGGCGTGATAGCCCCTCAACATTTCCATGCTGTTTCGTGCCCTTATATTCAATCTCATAGTGGTGCGCCCCTAGAAAAAGTGACCATCTTTGTAGTCGTTGCGCAGTCATCACCGGGACGCCCTTCTTCGGATTAAAAATGGAGACAAGAGGCTGGTGATCAGTCAGCAAGGTGAATTTCTGCCCGTGCAGATAGTGATTGAACTTTTTCACTCCCCACACTAGGCTGAGGGCCTTCCTGTCAATCTGGGCGTAGTTATGCTCGGCTGAGGTTAGTGATTGTGACGCAAAGGCTATTGTCCTCTCTGAGCCGTCCGAGAATTTGTGCGACAGCACCGTTCCAATGCCGTAGGGTGACGCATCACATGCCAACCGAATTGGTAATGCTGGGTTGTAATGGGCCAATACCTCTTTCGATGTGATTAGTGTTTTGCTCTTCTGGAAAGCTCGTCTACATTCGTCACTCCACTTCCATGGCACCCCAGTTCGCAGTAGGGTGTTCAGTGGGTGTAGTATTGTAGACAAATTTGGCAAGAACTTATGGTAGTAGTTTACCAGCCCGAGGAACGACCTCAGTTGTGACACATTTTCCGGTGCTGGAGCCTTGACTACTGCCTCAATCTTCTCTGGGGACTTATGTAATCCCTCTTTATCGATAACGTGGCCACAATACGAGATTTGTTTTCTAAAGAACTCGCATTTGGGGCGGTTAGCTCGGAGCCCATATTCCTGCAATCTAGTGAGCACCTGCTCCAGGTTGGCAAGGTGATCACTCTCATTTTCGCCCGTGACCAGGATGTCGTCCAAATAACACTGGGTCCCTGGGATCCCTTGCAGGACTTGTTCCATTGCCCTCTGCCAAATAGCCGGAGCTGATGCTACCCCGAATACCAGCCGGTTGTATTGGTAGAGACCTTTATGGGTGTTGATTGTGAGGTATTTTTTTGATGCTTCTTCTATCTCCATTTGCAGATACGCCTGGGCCAGATCAATCTTAGTGAAGCGCTTCTCTCCAGATAGCGAGGCGAAAATATCTTCAATCTGCAGAAGTGGATATTGTACGGTGTGAAGGACCGGGTTCACTGTTACCTTAAAGCCTCCACAGATGCGAACCTTCCTTGGTTCCCCAGGCGTGCTGCTCAACGACTTTTTCATCACAGGGACGATGGCTGTAGCCCACTCGCTCCAGTCTACCTTGGACAGTACACCTGAACATTCCAGACTCTCCAGCTCTGCTTCGACGGCTGGGCAGATCGCATAAGGTACCGGTCTGGCCTTAAAAAATTTTGGGCTTGCGTTTTCTTCAATTTTAATCGTCGCTGTCATGCCTTTAAGTGTTCCAAGTCCTTGCTGGAACACTTCTTTCGCATCAGTTAGGATCTTTGACAGTCGCCCAGGTGTGACGTCGTCATCCTTTTTGTCAGCCACAGTCAGTGCCTGTATGGAATGCCAATCCAGTTGTATTTTCTGGATCCATTCACATCCCAGTAATGGTGGTCCTCCATCTTGTAATACATACAGGTCTAGTTTTGGTGTTTCCTTACCGTTATTTATAACGGTCACCCTTATTTTTCCTTTGGGGTAGACTTTTTGCCCCGTGTACGTCTTCAAAATAATTTTTGTGTCTCTCAAGGGTATGTGTGAGAATAGCCGCTCATAGTCCCGTCGGTTTATGACTGTTAGGGCTGATCCTGTGTCCAATTCCATCTTTACCTGGACTCCTGGTATCTTGAGAGTGACCCAAATGGTTTGGTGATCCTCCATTGTGATCACATTATGTAGTTTCAGACAACTCAGTTCCCTGATTTCGGAGTTGTTATCACTCTTTTGTTAGTCTGAACTATTCTCCGTCATCTTGTACTTTTCTTTGGTAGGTTTCTTATTGCTGGTTTTCTTTCCCGACCTGCAGACTCGTGCTATGTGTCCTACTTTTCCACACTGTCTGCACACTTTGTCTTTGAACCAACAATCCTTCTGGTCGTGTGTTGTTCTGCCGCAGCGATAGCACTTCTCTGTTCCATATGACATTTCGTTTGTGCCATATTCTTGCGGTCCCTGTTGTATCTCTGCAGCGCCCCATGCTGCTGCTTCATATGATACCGCAATGCTGAAAGCCTTTTCCAGCGTAAGGTCCTTTTCAGATAAAAGCCATTTCTGGGTTCCTTCACCTTGAAGCTCACACACAAACTTGTCCCTTAAGGTATCTGCCAGTCCCGCTCCAAACTGGCAGTGTTTCGATAGTTTGCGCAGTTCTGTTAAATAATCAGCATTGCTTTCATCCTTATGCTGGTTCCGTTTGTGAAGCTTGAATCTTTCTGCTATCAGCAGCGGTGTGGGGTTTAAATGTTCCTGTAGCATCGTTACTATGTCTTCAAAACTCTTTTCCATTGGCTTCGTTGGGGTTACTAGCTTTCAAAATAAACCATACGTCTTTGCACCCATTAAATTTAACAATACCGACGCTTTCTTGTCATCTGACACCTCATTTGCCTTGCAGTATACCTCTATTCGTTCGACATATGTGGTCCAATCTTCGACTTAATTGTCAAATGCGGTGATACTGCCACTCTTCGGCATTTTGGGTGTGGTTTAAAATGGCATCTCCCAATGGCTTAAAATGGCGTCTCCCGCGCTTTCCTTCCTCCCCCGCTGCTGCCAACGCCGCTCCCGGCGGTTCTCGTGGCAATGGCAACGCCCTGTAGGTTTCGCGCGCTTCTCCTGCGCTGCTGCCAATGCCGCTCTCGGCGGTCCTCGTGGCAATGGCGGCGCCTTGTGGGTTTCTGCGCGTCTCTCTCTCCCTTTCTTCGATGCTGCTCGGCCCCTGAACACCAGCTGCCCCCTGTGCACTCTGCCCTCTCTCTCTCTCCCCCGTCGACGCTGCTCGGCCCTTTGCTGTGCCGCTCGGTCGGGCTCTAGCCCGCCGCTGTCCGGGAAGGGTCTGCGCACTTCCTTTTGCCAGCCTGTTTCGCTGGACCACCTCGACTGGAAAGCCAAGCCTGGCTCTCGACAGCCTCTCCTGCAATTCTCGAGTCTCTGCTGGATGACTGGGCGGTTGCCCGTGGTCAACGCCCGAGTCTCTGGCTTGACCTCCACTCCACTGATCTCCAGGAACGAATCCCCAGGAGGTGATGCAGAGTTGCATGTAGGTTCGAACTTGCCTTGTCGCCAATGTTGTGTCCGTGTATAATAAGATACAGACTGCAGGAGACGGTACAACA
Organism: Somniosus microcephalus; assembly: GCF_052327205.1. NCBI lineage: Eukaryota > Metazoa > Chordata > Chondrichthyes > Squaliformes > Somniosidae > Somniosus > Somniosus microcephalus. The sequence continues at coordinate 134,198,135 of NC_140993.1, forward strand.
GGTGTTTACTAAACGTGGCTCACACTGGAACTGATCTGTACAGATTACTACTCAGTGCTATATACAGGTGTGGTCACTGTCGGTACTGCAGTATACATGAGCTGTAAAAGATAGTTCCCCCCTTAAAAGTATATACATTACATACACCACTTTGGATATTGTTGAGGGAGATGGTTTATCAGGGGAAGGCAGCAGCAGCCAACATCCTGGCACCATGGATGGTCCTGCTGCACAGGACTGGAGGAAAAAAGAGCAGGAGAGCTATAGTGATAGGGGATTCTATTGTAAGGGGAATGGATAGGTGTCTCTGCGGCTGCAAACGAGACTCCAGGATGGTATGTTGCCTCCCTGGTACACGGGTCAAGGATGTCTTGGGGTGGCTGCAGGGCATTCTGGAGGGGGAGGGTGAGCAGCCCGTTGTCATGGTGCATATAGGTACTAATGATAAAGGTAAAAAACGGGATGAGGCCCTAAAAGCTGAATATAGGGAGTTAGGAGGTAAATTAAAAAATAGGACCTCAAAGGTAGTAATCTCAGGATTGCTACCAGTGCCACGCACTAGTCAGAGTAGAAATAGAAGGATATTTCAGATGAATACATGGCTAGAGGAATGGTGCAAGGGGGTGGGGTTCAAATTCCTGGGACATTGGAACCGGTTCAGGGGGAGGTGGGACCAGTACAAACTGGACGGTTTGCACGTGGGCGGGACCGGAACCGATGTCCATGGGGCAGTGTTTGCTAGTGCTGTTGGGGAGGGTTTAAACTAAAATGGCAGGGGGTTTGGAACTTGTGCAGGGAGACAAAGGAAAGGGAAGCAAGGATAGAAACAAAAGACAAGAAGGAGAAAAGCAAAATTGGAAGGCAGAGAAACAAAGGGTGTAAATCAAACAGGGCCTCAGTAAATAATTCTAAAACATAGAAACATAGAAACATAGAAGATAGGAGCAGGAGTAGGCCATTCGGCCCTTCGAGCCTGCTCCGCCATTCAATGAGATCATGGCTGATCGTCCAAATTCAGTACACTGTCCCTGCCTTCTCCCCATATCCCTTGATCCCTTTAGCCTCAAGAAATATATCCAACTCTTTCTTGAATATATTTAATGAACTGGCCTCCACCGCCCTCTGTGGCAGAGAATTCCACAGGTTCACCACTCTCTGGGTGAAGAAATTCCTCCTCATTTCAGTCCTAAATGGCTTACCCCTTATCCTTAGACTATGACCCCTGGTTCTGGACTCCCCAGCCATCAGAAACATCCTTTCTGCATCTAGCCTGTTCAGACCTGACAGAATTTTATAGGTTTCGATGAGATCCCCTCTCAATCTTCTAAACTCCAGTGAGTATAAGCCCAATTGACACAATCTCTCCTCGTACGTCATTCCTGCCATCCCAGGTATCAGCCTGGTGAATCTTCGCTGCACTCCCTCCATGGCAAGAACGTTCTTCCTCAGGTAAGGTGACCAAAACTGCACACAATACTCAAGGTGCGGTCTCACCAAGGCCCTGTACAACTGCAGCAAGATATCCTAAGAGTGTTAAAAAATCAAGCCTGAAGGCATTGGGGGAGAAATTCGGTATCGCCCCATTTGGAGCGCCATTATTGGCGGTGCGCAAAGTTTAGCGTCTGGCGCTAATTATCGCCTCCAACAGCAAACTTGGCTTTTATCGCCCCTGGAGGTGATTGGAGCGCGAAATCAGGCGTTCCACACCTCTCTTAAGGCGCTAAGGCAGAGGAGCGAGGCGCTACCTCACAGCGCTGGCGAAGCTCATGTGATTTTCAGTCAGCAATGGAACACAGACACACTGGCACTATCCAATTCTTAAAGGGGAGTTCTGACGAATGGTCATCGACCTGAAACGTTAACTCTGTTTCTCTCTTCACAGATGCTGCTTGACCTGCTGAGTTTCTCCTGCATTTTCTGTTTTTATCTTAAAGGGGAGGGTTGATCTTGCTCTGCATCCACATCCTGCTCATTGCAGCCTTGAATCTCGGTCTGGATCTCAGCCTGGAGAGACCTGTACATCAAATCTGCTGGAAAGTACAATGGAGAGAACCAGGGAAAGAGCTCAGAGTGCAGACCCCATAGTCTCTTCTAAATCGATACAAGGTAGGGCAAATCAAAATCAACCTGCAAAGTGCTGCTCAGTACCCAAAACTCCCTCACACAGCGTTGAATCTCTCCAGAAGTTTCTCTCACTCTCTCAGAATGCGTGGTGCAAAAATGTCACTGACAAAAAAAGGCAGGAAGTGGTCGTCTTTAAATAGCGCTCACCTAGTCCCTTTCTGACAGCATAACGCTCCCCTCAACCTGTCATTGCTAGCGGCAGGCGGTAAGGTAGGGGGCGCCAATCAATTTCTGGTCCGAGGCGCTAACGGGACATTGCGCACTCGACTGACGTCACGATCTGCTGGCGCAGGAGATCGTGGTGGTAGTGTTTAGCGCTGCCGCAAAATGTCTAGTTAATTTCGCGAGCGGCGCAAACATTGCTGCGCCCGGACGCTAGTTGTTTTGCGCCCCACATGGCACCCTCTTAAGGCGCTAACGGGAGGTGCAAACAACTGAATTTTCCCCCCATTGTGTCTTAATATGAGGAGCATTCGTAATAAGGTGGATGAATTAGCTGCGCAAATAGATGTAAACGGATATGATATAATTGGGATTACGGAGACATGGCTCCAGGGTAACCAAGACTGGGAATTCAACAACCAGGGGTATTCAATATTCATGAAGGACAGGAAAAAGGGAAAAGGAGGTGGGGTAGCATTGCTGGTTAAAGAGGAGATTAACACAATAGTAAGGAAGGATATGGCTCTGATGATGTGGAATCTGTATGGGCAGAGCTAAGAAATACCAAGGGGCAGAAAACGTTAGTGGGAGTTGTATACAGACCCCCAAACAGTAATGCTGAGGTTGGGATGGCATTAAACGGGACATTCGAGATGCGTGCAATAAGGGCACAGCAGTTATCATGGGTGACTTTAATCTACATATAGATTGGGCTAACCAAATTAGTAACAATACTGTGGATGAGGAATTCCTAGAGTGTATACGGGATGGTTTCCTGGACCAATATGTCGAGGAACCAACTAGAGATCAGGTCATCTTAGACTGGGTATTATGTAATGAGAAAGGATTAATTAGCAATGTTGTTTTGCGAGAGCCCTTGGGGAGGAGCGATCATAATATGATAGAATTCTTTATTAAGATGGAGAGTGAAGTAGTTGACCCAGAGATTGGGTCCTGAATTTAAATAAAGGAAACTACGATGGTATGAGTCACGAGTTGGCTAGGATGGAATGGGGAACATTACTTAAAGGGTTGATGGTGGATAGGCAATGGCAAACATTTAAAGATCACATGGATGAACTACATATTATAATATATATAAATTATCTAGATGAGGGAACTAGATGTAATATCTCCAAGTTTGCAGATGACACAAAGCTGGGTGGGCGTGTGTGCTGTGAGGAGGATGCAGAGATACTCCAGTATGATTTGGGCAGGTTGGGTGATTGGGCAGATGCATGGCAAATGCAGTATAATGTGGATAATTGCGAGGTTATCCACTTCGGTGGCAAAAACAGGAAGACAGATTATTATCTGAACTGCAGTAGATTGGGAAAAGGGGAAGTGCAACGAGACCTGGGTGCCCTTGTGCACCAGTCGCTGAAGGTAAGCATGCATGTGCAGCAGGCGGTTTAGAAGGCAAATGGTATGTTGGCCTTCATAGCTAGAGGATTCGAGTACAGGAGCAAGGATGTACTGCTGCAGTTGTACAGGGCCTTGATGAGACCACACCTTGAGTATTGTGTGCAGTTTTGGTCACTTTATCTGAAGAAGGATGTTCTTGCCATGGAGAGAGTGCAGCGAAGATTCACCAGACTGATACCTGGGATGGCAGGAATGATGTATGAGGAGAGATTGGGTCGATTAGGCTTATATTCGCTAGAGTTTAGAAGAATGAGAGGGGATCTCATTGAAACTTATAAAATTCTAACAGGACTAGACAGACTAGATGCAGGAAGGATGTCCCGATGGCAGGGGAGTCCAGAACCAAAGGTCACAGTCTAAGGATAAGGGGTAAGCCATTTAGGGCTGAGATGGGGAAGAATTTCTTCACCCAGAGAGTGGTTAACCTGTGGAATTCTCTACCACAGATGGCAGTTGAGGCCAATTCATTAAATATATTCAAGAAGGAGTTAGATATATTTCTTAAGGCTAAAGAGATCAAGGGATATGGGGAGAAAGCAGGGACAGGGTACTGAATTTGGATGATCAGCCATGATCTCATTAAATGGCGGAACAGGCTCGAGGGGCCGAATGGCCTCCTCCTGCTCCTATCTTCTATGTTTCTAGTTTGCCATTGACTGCATGCACATTGCTTTGCGTGCATCGCATGTCAACTCTGCCATTTTCTTGAACCAAAAGGGATTCCATTCTCTCAATGTGCAGCTGGTGTGCGAACACATGCAGAACGTCATACAGGTCAATGCCTGGTATCCTGGTCATAGTCATGATTCATTCATTCTGTGGCAGTCATCTGTGCCAGCTGTATTTGAACCACCACGGAAAATCAAAGGGTGGCTACTGGGCGACAAGGGTTATTCCCTCACGACATGGCTCATGACTCCGGGTCCGGAACCATGCAGTATTCAGCTGAGTGGGTATCAAGATTTGTGGTGGTAAGCTGCATGCTGCACAACCCAGCCATTATGAGGGAGCAGCTTTGCCACCATCTAGCAAATGAGATGCTGAGGAGCAGGAGCACGACGAGGAGGAGGAACTGGAGGAGGAGAAAGAGGAGGAATAGGAAGAGGTGGAACAATAAGAGGAAGGAAGGCTGCAATATAGGCAACCCTTTCTGTAAGGATTTCGGGGTTTTCTTTTAAACTGGTTTAAGGTAATCTACCTGGCCAGCAGTCTTTTTGCTGCTGCACTCTAAACCAATTTACAAACAGTGGTTTCGAATCGCTACCCCTCCTTTAGTTCTGAGTGGAGGAACTTATAATTAATGATATTAAAACGGAACACGTGGTTTGGATGAGAGAAAATTATCAAGCTTTATCAACTAAAAGAAACTACAATCACAATATCAAACTATCCCACACAAACACAGTAAAATTGTAAAACTATATATCAAGGGGGTACACACGGCAAAAACGAGGGGTACAATGGCTACAATGTATTTAAACAATCTTAGCAATTCCCTTAAAATCACCATCCCCCCTTAACTCCTGCTAGGTTGCCTTGTTGAGAGTCAGAAAATCTCTGCTCACATGGTCCAGCGAAGAGAGAGAGAGAGAGAGAGAGAGCTCACCTTATCGTCCCAGGAAGTCAAGAGAAAGAGCCCAGAGTCCAGAGAAAGAGCTGGCTTCAGCATCTATCTTTATATATCTGGTGAGCCCCTCCCGTCCTGCCTTGCAGGCTGTGTGCAAAATTCCCCTGTGATAGGCTAACTCAAAGTGGTTAGATTGAGTTAATGTGATTTTCAGAGCTCCCTTTGCTGAAACAAAAGGGAGATACATCTGCTCTATAGTCCAGTACTGGGTGATTGGAAACCCATTTAAAGTTAACGCTTCCCATTCAAGGTGCAAACGTCTCTTCTGCAGTTTCAGGTGTATCTAAACAAATGCTAATAGCATTCAATTGCTTTATAAACAAAGCAATGTCCTTTGTCTTCATTGAACCTTACTTCCACACAGAAAGCTGCATTCCAAACCTCTTTTGTCATTCAGCCATGTGGTGTGACAGCCATTTTATCCTTGAAAATTTAAAAAGCACATTGCCCAGGGATACTTTAATCAAAAACATGAATCTTCAGAACTGTAAATTATTGCGAATTCTTACAGTCCGCCCTTGGATACTTCCAGCTTGCTTGTAGTATCCTCTTGAAGAAATGAGCAATGATTTCTGACCCCCCCACAAACAACCATCCCCTATATTTACCTAATAGCTATCTGCCACTGATCCCCGTCCCGTCTATTCCCCTTAAATTCAAGAAAAAAACCATGGTACGGTAGGCATCTTACAGATACTTCAGTTTTTCAATAAGGGGTCTCATACCCCTACACGCTTGTAAAATTATACAGTGTAAACCAAATTTACAATCACTTTTTTTTTACATCATAAGTTATTACAAAATGTTGCAATCTTAGTTACACAATGTACTCAAAAATCATCGCAAGCACGGAGAGGGTCCTACGCTTCTGCTCAACTTGGAGTTGTCACAAACTGGTCCCAAGCACGGAGAGGACCTCACGCCTCTGCTCAACTTGGGGCTGCAACACAAAATACAAAAAATCATTAAACAACACGCTTACGTGAACCCCGATCATCACGTGCCGATGATGGGTCGCGAAATTCGAGTGGGTATTGCTCCTCCCACTCGGGCAGTAAAAGTACCTTCCACCCCCCTATGATCAGCTTAAACTTTAAAACAGGCAGAATGGATTTAGCGGCCAGCCTGCTCCGACCGCCGCGAGCCGTTCCCTTGTACTTTTGTGGAGGCGGGGTACCCCTCACGTTTAAAATTTTACCTTGGCACAGACCGAGACCGGGGAGTATGGGATCTCATGACTCCCAGTCCCTCCCCCTCCCGTCTTCCCTCGACTGGCTGCAGAAAATGATGGGTGCCTGTGTGGCGGCACTCTCTGGCCCCACACTGATCCGGCCACCCACTCATCCTTCCCAGCCACAACTTATCTTCTTTGCCCGTGGGCCCCCGGGTGGGTTCCTCCCTCCCCCGACCGCACCCACGCGACTCTTGGGTCTCCCCCTCCTCTATAAAATCATTCCCGGGCCATCACCACCCACCCCCGGGGAACGCGTCCCTATCACAAGGCGCCCGCGCTTCCCCATCGTGACTCCTCGACAGCGAGGTCTCCCGCACGTGAACTTCGGTCAGGATAGTGCTGGGTTGGGGGCCGTGCCCCACCCAGCTGGGGCCATCTCCTCCCCGTAGGAGGAGTAGGCAAGTTCCTCCAGACTCTGTCTGGTTTTTCCCGAAGATCGCTGCGGGGTCTCCTGGATTCGTCCAGTGGCGAGGTGATCCCCAACATTCCGTATCTTCATTCGATGTCCAGCTCGGGCTGGGCGAACATGGCTGCTTCATTTTCCCATCTCCTGCGAAAACTTAAAAGGGACATGCAGCCAGGTCTCACTGACCTGCTGCCTTAGGTGGAGACATGGTCGGGTCCCTCGACCTCGGACCAAAATACAAGCATTTGGCACACATGTGAACTTAAACTCTTTGTTTAAACTTAAAACTAGTTAAATCAACAAAACTTAAAATACCTTAAAAGCACGCTATATACACACACATAGCTATGATACAAATGCCGCCCGTCTCCGGACGGCCATTCTAATCTCTGGCACTGTCGCAGATTCCTGCTGGCTGCAGCGAAGCTGGACTGCCTCCTGTCTCTGGTCCCCCGCAGCTTATGGCTGTAGAGTGGGGGCCTCTGTTCTCTGGCTTTTCCCTGGCTCGGGAAACTGTCCTACTCCACTGTAAAGTGGGTGACCATGCTTTCTTAGGCTGGGGCACCCGCTGAGACCTTCTGAGGGGTGTCTCTATGGGGGAAACTTTTTGGCTGGCGGACCCTGGGCTTGGGTCACAGCCCCAGCTGGCTGGGAACCTTCTCCCCCATGTCCAAATAACCCGCACGGTATAATGTACCTGGCAGCCTGCCGGTGCAAATCTCTCTCTGGGTTTGTCTGCTTTTCCCTGGAAACAAGTCACAGTTCCTGTTTTTGCAGGCTGTGAACTTGAACTTGCATGGACAACAAACTCATGTTCCCTCACCCAGGTGGCTTTAACTGGGGAATTTTGGACCTGCCCTTTTCCTGGGGCCAAAACTATCCCCTGTGTGCCTCCCTTGTCCTGGATTTCTGCTACTGGGCCTGCTCTACAGGGGTCCGAGAGCTCTCCTTTCCTGTTCTCTGGAATGGCTCCTCCCCCCACACAAGCCACAGTGCTTGCCTGTGAACTCAAACATGCTGTGGGCTGAGGATTCCTATTCTCAGGCTCACTCCTCACGGGCGGACCGTACCTCCGTTGTTGGAGGGGGTACACTGGTCCTGGTCCCCGCCTGCCTAGCGGGACCTGCTGGTGTTCTCCTACCACCCCATTGTCCACCCCTCCTCGCTGCCAGAGCTCCTCAAGACCCGGAGCTGTGGGCTGCTGTCTTGGGATCTCTAATTCCCTAGCCAGCCTTTCCCTGGGTGTTGTGTGTGGGATGGTTTCACTTGGGCTGCCAGTAAAGTCCGGCTGACCTGCCTTCAGGCTGATCATGCAAATCATCCCCTTTAGATGCATTTAAAGCCATGTTAAGGCTTTCTATCTCTGCCCTACAGGGGCCATGATCTGCTTCACCAAACCGGACATTCTCTTCCCGCAGTCTCATCTCATTTTCCCTGGCCTCAGTGATTTGGTACTTTAGGAATTCTGTCTCGTTTCTCTCATGGCTCTCTCTCTCGCTAGCTTTTTGGGTGAGGTGTGCATTCTCCTCTTGTAGCCTCATCTCTCTGTCCCTCACCTCTGTGACTTCCTGCACAAGGCGCTCTATAAATGCCTGGCATTTTGTGACCTCTAGTGTGAGGCGTGCATTCTCTTCCTGCACCCTCATACCACTAGCTCTGGCCTCATACACCTCTCTGAGGCGTTCTACCACTGCCTGGCATTTTTCAAGCTGGGACTCCCGATTCTTGGCATCTTTAACCTCCTCCTGCACCCTCTTCTCACCCTCCTTAACCCAGCCACCTATACCATGATAGGTCAGCCTACACGCTGCTGCTAACATCCGCAGGGCTACCCACATACTGAAAACAACGAGAGAAACAAGGGCTGATGCTTTCACCAGATCCAGACCACATATAAAATCAAAAACTGCCTCCACTCCTACCTGGCTCGCCATTGTAAGGATTTCGGGGTTTTCTTTTAAACTGGTTTAAGGTAATCTACCTGGCCAGCAGTCTTTTTGCTGCTGCATTCTAAACCAATTTACAAACAGCGGTTTCGAATCGCTACCCCTCCTTTAGTTCTGAGTGGAGGAACTTATAATTAATGATATTAAAACGGAACACGTGGTTTGGATGAGAGAAAATTATCAAGCTTTATTAACTAAAAGAAACTACAATCACAATATCAAACTATCCCACACAAACACAGTAAAATTGTAAAACTATATATCAAGGGGGTACACACGGCAAAAACGAGGGGTACAATGGCTACAATGTATTTAAACAATCTTAGCAATTCCCTTAAAATCACCATCCCCCTTAACTCCTGCTAGGTTGCCTTGTTGAGAGTCAGAAAATCTCTGCTCACATGGTCCAGCGAAGAGAGAGAGAGAGAGAGAGAGAGCTCACCTTATCGTCCCAGGAAGTCAAGAGAAAGAGCCCAGAGTCCAGAGAAAGAGCTGGCTTCAGCATCTATCTTTATATATCTGGTGAGCCCCTCCCGTCCTGCCTTGCAGGCTGTGTGCAAAATTCCCCTGTGATAGGCTAACTCAAAGTGGTTAGATTGAGTTAATGTGATTTTCAGAGCTCCCTTTGCTGAAACAAAAGGGAGATACATCTGCTCTATAGTCCAGTACTGGGTGATTGGAAACCCATTTAAAGTTAACGCTTCCCATTCAAGGTGCAAACGTCTCTTCTGCAGTTTCAGGTGTATCTAAACAAATGCTAATAGCATTCAATTGCTTTATAAACAAAGCAATGTCCTTTGTCTTCATTGAACCTTACTTCCACACAGAAAGCTGCATTCCAAACCTCTTTTGTCATTCAGCCATGTGGTGTGACAGCCATTTTATCCTTGAAAATTTAAAAAGCACATTGCCCAGGGATACTTTAATCAAAAACATGAATCTTCAGAACTGTAAATTATTGCGAATTCTTACATTCTGCCTGCCTGCTATGTGATCAAATAGTTAATGAGCGGTACCAGTAACTCCAACCACAGCTCCCCATTCACCAACAGTTCCACACTCCTTACCTTTCCTCTTTCACTGACCATCAGATCGTCCTCTTTCCCACAATGCAAAAATAAAAGCCAACACACAAAACACTTTCCAATCCAAATTTATAAATTAAATCATGACATAATGCATACAAAAATAAACTAATCACCCTTGTGCATTCTCTTGGTGCCTCTTCCGTGTGCCTTTTCCTCTCCTCGCACTTCTACGATGCGCTACCCCAGTGGCTGCAGCATGGCTGGTGGCTGACCTTCAATTGAGAAGACTTGAAGGGCGACTGTGGGCAGCTCTAGGCCTAGAAGGCCTAGCTTCAGACTGCACTATCTTTGCATGGGCAGCAGCAGTCTGAGTTGGCTGACTGACAGGCATCAGCAAGGGCACTGGCAGAGTGCTGAGAGAAAGCAGCAGGTTCGTACTCCATGGAGCCACTGCTACTTGCCCCGGGTGGCACCTCAGCATCCTAGTAATCTGTTGGAGAACAGATTGCTGGAGTGCTGTGATGCCCTGGATAACCCTTTGAACACTGGTATCCAAAGCCATAATGGCAGCAATCTGAGCTTGCATGGGAGCAATCTAAGATTGCATGACAGCTGTCTTAGCTTCCACTGCTGCACTTAGACTTTTGCTGGAAACTGCTTGTGCTGCACTGGAAGCTGAGACATCGGCCATCAGACACTGCATCATGGTTGGGTCCACAGTTGTGCTGATGGAGGTAGACACCTGTTCTATGTTGGAAAAGGTGAGCTCCAAGATCTGCACAAAGCCCTGAGCCAAGTTGGTGCTGGACTCCTCCATGCTCCTTGACATTGAGCGCAGGCTTTCTGGCAAGATTTCCAGTGCACCAAGCGTTGGTTATATATACCAATCAACCTTCTTCTATAGCCTAACCCATCAAAGTCCTCATTTGTGTCCTCTGCAGCAGAACTAGTGTGCAACCTCACTGTCCGGTGAGCAGGCACTTGCTCTATCCTTTCCCTCCGCCCTGGCTCCTGTGCACTTGTGCCCGGTGTCTCATCACGTGCATATCCCTCCTCTATCCTATCCTCTAAAGTACACGCATTCTCAGTATCTGAACTGGTGGCTGTGACTGTGAGATCAAATGATGGTGTCTCTTCATCTTCACTTTGTTCTTCCCCTTCCCCCACTTCCTGGACAGATTCCAGTTCTTGAGTATCAGAAATGAAAAAGGGACAAGGGTTGGTTTGTGGTGAGGAGAGAAGAGAAAGTAGGAAGTGCATGCTTATACCCTCTGCAGCTCCTCAGTCAGAAGAGATTGAGGGATGAGGGAGAAGTGGGATGAGAGAAGCAGGATTAGGTATGCTGATACCCTCATCATCAATCGCTTCAGCCCCACAAGTGGCCACCGCCACAGTGATGCCACTTCTCATGATGGCCAGCACTGTCTCATCCACGGGGGTTAAAACATGCAGGCACGCCTCTCCCCCTACAGTTAATTCCTACTGCCTCCTGTTATGCGCCTCCTTCTGCTGCAAGACAGGTGGAAGCATGTCAGTGAGTGTCGTGCAATATATTTGGGTGCTGTAGCTGTCATGTTTGAATAGCTGCCAGTGTGTGCGAGCTGTGAGATGTGGGTGTGAGGCTTGCAACAGTGCTAAGTGCGTGAGGGTGAGGTAAAGCATATAAATGGTAAGGTTGAGTACTGATTGATGGAGATTGTTGGTAGATGGGTGATGGGGGTTGTTATGTCTGCAGACTGGGTTACAGTGCTGCATTAGAGTTACTCCAGCACATGAAGTTTGATAGTGCTGTTATCATTATATTATGTCTGACATTGCTAGCACATGAAGTTTGATAGTGCTGTTATCGATATATCATGTCTGACATTGGTGATAGGTACTCGATTGCCTTGGCCTGTAAGGGCAGTTGGACCAGCCATTAAAAACGACATGAGTTGACTTCTACATGCTGTCTTTGGATTATCTTTGCAAATGCAACATTTGGTGACGAGGATGGCTGAAATCACTCTTCCACCACCTCCTCCCTTCCTTGCACTACCCGGTGAGCCCCCGATCCCATGGGTTCACTGGTTACAGTCCTTTGAAACCTACCTCATTGCTCTTGGACTAGAAAATGTGAGTACAGCACGGAAAAAGGCACAGTTATCCCATTGCTTGGGAGCGGAGGGCCAGCGTGTTCTTGGGACATTATGCACAGCAGACTCAATACAAACATATAATGTGGCTGTGGATCTGTTAAGCAAACACTTCTCTGCCCCACAAAGCGCCCTCCTCCGGCGATTCATTTTTAGACAGCGTCACCAACTTCCCGGCGAGTCTGTGCATCAGTACATGGCTAATTTGAGGGGGTTAGCTAGCTTGTGCAAGCTCGGAGCACTACAAGATGAGATGGTGCATGATCAACTAATAGAGCACACCAACAACGTGAGAGTGCGTGAAAGACTGTTACTCGAGTCCGACAATCTGTTGTTGCCATAGGCAGTTAACATTGCCTTTCAAGTGGAGTCTGCAGCCGAATGTGCAGTGAAACTAGCAAAACATCCAGTGAGCGGCTTCTCCAGCGCTAACAGCGCCCTCGGCCCCGACAGCTTTGACACTGTAATGCTCACGCGACTGCAGCAATGCGCACTACCGCGGCAACAGTGTGGAAACTGTGGATCTCGTTCACATGCTACCAGAGCGTAGAATTGCCCTGCACGCGGCCAAGCCTGTCGCAATTGTGGAAAACAAAATCACTTTGCAAATGTCTGCTGCTCTGCCCCTGTTGCTACAAATGAACACTCTCAGTCCTCAAGCACTATAATTCACAACGTGAGCTCTGGGCCAGTAGTGGCTTTCAAGTCATGCACAATTAACCTGAATGATGTGTGCATTCCTCTGTTGTTGGATACCGGTGCCAGTGTCTCACTGCTGAATGTGGACACATTCAAACATTTTTTCAGCTCCCTGCCACTCTCTGCGCCCTCCACTGCCCTCTGCGGGTATGGTAGTTCGAAAATTAAACTAGTGGGCTCAGTCAACCTCACTGTACGCTATGGAACAAAAGTTTTGCCAGATTTTTGTTTTCATGTGGCACACCAAGGAGCTAACCTGATGGGACTGGATCTCTTCACTGACCTGGGTTTTTCTCTCTTGGACACCGGCGGGTCTGCGATTCTGCACGTCGCCTCACTGTGGTGCCAAACATGGCCAGCACTCTTCGAGGGTCTGGGCTGCCTGACTGCCTTCACCCATCAGCCCATGGTTGACCCCACCATTACCCCTGTCATTCAGCCACTGCGCCGCATCCCGCTTGCTCTCCGTGACGGGGTCACAGCTGAACTAAAGCAGCTACTGGTGGCATCCAAAGGCCATCACCACGGACAATGGCCCCCAAATGGTCTCTTTGGAACTCTCCTCCTACCTTGAGAGCAAGGGCATCCATCACATTCGCACAGCGTACTACCACCCCAAGTCAAATGGGGGGGTGGAGCGTTTTAACCAGACACTGAAAAATGGCCTCAGATCACACCTATCCCAGGGGTGTATGTTTGACAAGGCCCTCCTCCGCACACTGCTGCACTACAGAGCCTCCCAGCATTCCACTACAGGGGTCTCACCCGCATCCCTCATGCTAGGCCGTGAGCTCATGCTGCCCCTTGGCAGGCTCCGCCCCTCGCTAGCTCAGAGCCCTGCTCCACGGGCTCAAGCCACAGTCGCCAGACAGCAGGAGACAATGAAACTCCGCTTCGACCAGCCGAAGAGGGCCAAGGCGCCCAACATCTCAGTCTGCGATTGGGTCAGAGTACGCAGGCCTCACTGCAACAATAAGATGGCCTCATTCTGGTCCTCCCCTCTCCAAATCAGCCGCCAACTTGGACCAGCCACTTTCTGCCTCACTGACGGCTCTCGGTGGCATGCCAGCCGCCTTCGGAAGGTGCCAGCACCCCCTGATGCAGGATTACACGGATCTAACCCCCAAGCCTTACCCCCAGAGTGGTGGGATGCACATGTGGCTCAGCCAGCCAACCCTCAAGCAGATATTGTGCCTCAGCCACAAACTCACCAGTCCCCACCTCGGCCTGCTCTTCACCAGTCCCCACCTCGGCCTGCTCTTCACCAGTCTCCACCTCTGCCTGTTCGTACACGTTCTCGCCCTGGCCACCTACAGGACTTTGTCATTACATTTCTTGTTTGAAATTTTGTGAGGGGGGAGGAAATGTTATGTCTGCACACTAGGTTACAGTGCTGCATTAGAGTTACTCTAGCACATGAAGTTTGACAGTGGTGTTATTGTTATATTATGTCTGACATTGCTAGCACATGAAGTTTGATAGTGGTGTTATCGTTATATTATGTCTGACATTGCTAGCACATGAAGTTTGATAGTGCTGTTATCGATATATCATGTCTGACATTGGTGATATGTACTTGATTGCCTTGGCCTGTTGGATCAGTCTTTAAAAACGACATGAGTTGATTTCTACATGCTGTCTTTGGATTATTTTTGCAAATGCAACAGGGGTGTAGTGAACTGAGCAGTGGTAGAGGCTAGTGGTGCAATTGGTAAGATATGGCTTTGAGGATAAACTCACTGGGGGTGATTTTGGCCAAATACTTTAGGCGCTAAAGAGGTAAAGAGGTGGCCAAGATGCCAGTTTAGTCCTCGTTTAACGCAAGACGCCATCTTGGTAAAGGTGTTGAACAATGTTCCCTTTAAGCTGTACAGCTGCATGGCCACGCAATGCTCTGGAGCTCCTCCGTAGCTGGCTCATCAGCTTTTAAATGGGTAAAACCAAGCATGCGCGTATTTTGAATGGGCCATGCAGCCCAAAAAAATTAAAGGGAACATTGGTGTTGAAGCCAGCGCCAGTAACAGCCACCTGGAGGATCGTTAAGGGGCTGATTGATAATTAAGTTGTCTGCTAGCACTCATTAAAGTGGCTACATGCCATTTTGGTGAATAATGCATTATTTAACAACCTCTCCTAAAAGCGACCAGCTGAACAGGAGTCCACAATTCATTGCTGAGAATTGTGAGCGCTACTTAAAGGTATATTACCTTTTACTGATCACTTGCTGCTGAGGTTTGAAGAGGACATCGAGAGACTTTCTGAGACACTTTGTCAAGACTTCACTCGAGGAGTTCACCTAAAAAGACTGAGTGCTGTGCTACTCTACCGTATTGGACACCTTATAGGAGTTACCAGGAGAAAAGGAGTGCTTGGTCACCAGAATCTTGCTAGGGATTCCCCCTTGGTCTTCAGGAGGAATGGGAGGAGGAGATGAGGCCAAGCAGAGCAGTAACAGCTGCTGCAGGAGAGAGGGACAGGAGTGACAGGAGGGCAAGGTAGATTGCTTCCCTCCTGCAGGTACAGGACATCCCTCCTCCTCTGGACCTCCTTCACCAGGCCCTCCAGTGCCACATCTGAGAACCTGTGTGCCCTCTCACTTGGCCCCTGAGCCATCCTGAATCCTGCCGCTGTGTGTCAGCCAGCCCACTCCAAGGGCCCGATTTTCCCGAAGGTGCGGGGAATTGTCGGGTTCCCCGAATGTCGGGTTCCAACCCAAATCTAAATGGGTCAGCCAGCTGCACGCAATTTTCCCTCAATTGGCCAATTAATTTCCAGCGTGTGGGCACCCTTGCTAATTGTCCATTTCCAGTCAGAAAGCCCCACAGTATGATGTCATCATTCATGGTGCTTTTAAAGTCTCCAGCAAGCACTTCAACCTCTGCAGGCTTCCCAACCAGTCGTACAGAATGGCAGAGGAGCCTGCACCAGCTGCTGCCAGCGGCAGAGCCCGAGCTGCCGCCAAATTTGATGAGACCTCATTGCAGACATTGGTGGATGGGGTTAAGGCCCACAGGGAGGTCCTCTTCCCTAGCTCAGGGAGGAAGAGGCCTCCCAAAGAGACCAGGGCTGCATGGATGGAGGTGGCTGCAGAGGTCAACTCTCAGGGAGTCACTCGTCGGACCTGGATGCAGTGCAGGAAGCGCTTCCATGACCTTCACCGTACAGGAAAAGTAAGTATGAAGTTTCCATCACCCTCAACCTGATCCCCATTGCCTTTCCCCAACAGCACTCAGCTTCAGCACTCTCTTCCTCCATATCCCACTTCACAGTCACATCCATGCACCCTTACCCATTCCCTATCTCTCTATGCTCACATTCACATAACTATTCCACCATGCAGCCCTCACAATGCCTCTCACTCTGATGCTTGGCACACAACTGACAACACACAGGGAGTGTAGGGGGTGGTGTGCACCCAGTCAGCTTCGCCTCTGACTGTCCTTTGAGCGGTTCAAATCGCTCCCACACCCCTGGGTTCTAGACACCGAACTTAGGTACAGGTGGCGATACAGAAAATCGAGTAGACAAGTGGTTTGGTGTAAGAAAACCAAAATTTTAATAAAAGCAGAAAAAAACAATCTTATGAAAATTACTGGTATGAAAAATACAGGCATAAACCATTACACTTATATGGGAATGGGGAACACACGGCACATCGAGGGAAAACAGCTACATTAAACAATCCCCTTATCCTTATCCCACCCCCTATACCTAACTAGATTAAGTTATGAGGGGCCAGGAATTCATGCTCACCAATCCAAAACCTGTTGCTTAAACGGTTGTGAGTTTTGAGGTCCGCTCCCGCTGTCCTTTGGGGTATCCCGTTGCCACGTGGTCTCAGGGTGCGGCGCTGAAGTTGTTGATGCGAAGCACCCTTCCTTTTCCTCAGCTACCGTCATCGTTGAGTCGCGATGGGTTTTCTTCTTCTCCCTCGGGCGGTCGTCGGCGGTAACGTCATGGTTGGGGGTCGATTGGCGGTCTTTACTGTTTAAAAGATTTTACTACCCATGCTTCGAATGCTAGTTTATTCGTCACTGGCGCTGCCACCCACTCTTCGAACGCCAGCTTATTCGTACTGTCCACGCATGCAACGCCAACTTATTCACCAAACGGCAGCTTATAACTAGGCGTTTGGTTTTTCCCAATGCGTCTTTCGCTGCCCTTCTCTGCTTTTATCGGTTTACCTTCTTCTTCGTCTCGTCTCATCTCATCTGCCCGTTTGTGGCCTGTGTGCCCTGTGTGGGTTTGAACTCTGGTCTCGTTCTCCTCCCGCGTTTGGCCCCGGTGTAATGGGCATCCTTGGTTGTTGAGTGGTGCGGGGAGCGAGAAGAGAGCCCGCCACGAGGCCAGGGCACGAGAATGAGAGGCAGCAGGCCAAAAGCCAAACGATGAGAGGCCAGAGCAAGAGAGCTAAGAGCGTGATTACCACTGATGGGCCTACAATTATACCCGTTCTTCAACTCCTTATCTGCGTGCCAAATCAGGTCAGTCCATTGTCTTACTTTTGGCGGGCTTGTTTAAATGATTACAACCATTTACTTTAACGACTTTTGGAGTGGTTGTCTCTGGGTCTAATGGCCCCGATGTCCTGGTTGTTTGTCATGGATGAACCTTAATTGTCCCCATCCTGACCTGATGGCTACTGTGAGCTGTTACCGATTAAATATGCAGAAACCTAATGGCCACGATTTTAGGCCCATTCTAGCTTGATTTGCTACAAGTCGAATGAATGCATATTCTGTGTTTACTTTGGCTGTCTGTCTCCACAGAGTCCTTCTCACAGATTCCTGCATTTTAAGTTTCATCTCCGGGCCTGCCTGTCTGCAGAGCCCTGCTTTAAAAATCCTGTCGGTTTGGTCACGAGGCTGCAGAAGCCATTTTGGGTACCCTGTTTTTAATAACTTGTCCAAACAGGGTCCCTTGATCAATAATTTCGGGGAATGCGGGAATTTTGAGAACCCTAGACTTACAGGAGGGTCCTTGGTCTTGCAGCCTCACACTATCTTTGTCTCCTTCTAAGTATCTATGCTATGCAACCTCTACACTCACTCCTGCACTCTCACTCAAACTCCACTTGTCTCCCTCATTGCAGGAAAAGAGAGCTCACAATAGGAGAGAGTGAGCGAGGACTGGAGGAGGGCCACCCTCAATCGCCCACCTGACCCCCTGGGAGGAAGCAGTGATGGAGATTGCTGGGGCTGACGTGCCTGCGGAAGCTGGGGCAGGAGAGACAGGAGCAAGCCCGCAAGCTGGTGACAGAATAGTTTCCCATCTCTCACATTGACATAGCATGAGTCGCTGATATAATTCTGAAGCTACATCATTTGGACTTATGAGCATCTGCCAAATCCAATGTGAAAGTAGCCTTGGCATCAGATCTCTAACTCTTTCCTTTAGTCCCCCACAGGACCATCCAGAGCCCCCATCCCCACTGTCGAGGAGGAAGAGGCTGTGCAGCCAGACTCCTCAGTGGAAGCTCCAGCCTCTGAGGGCGCAGCGTCAGCAGAAGTAAGCGCATCCAGCACCAGCGCAGACACTCACACCTCGGGGGGGCCTTCGGGACATAGCGTAGTGTTGTCACCTGGTGATTCACAGCTCACAAGTCAGCATCAGCAGATTGTGGAGACAGGGACAGCAGTGGAGAGTCCTCGTCGGAGGGCGCAGGCCTCTGCCAGCTCAGCTCAGCTGCATGTTGACCCTATGCCTCTGGGTCCATCCGCAAGAGAGGAGGTGATGGATCTCCATGCACAGATGCAGGAGTCTCTGGCAGGTTTTGTCTCCAGGGTCGCTGCGAGTGTGGAGTGAATGGAGGAGTCCATGGCGAGCGTGAGCACAGCCTTATTGGAGTCATTGGCACATGAAAGCATCACCACGGAAATGATGGCTACCTCCGTGGTAAGGCTGGCTACCGCCGAGCAGAGGAGGGCTGCAGCCGAGGAGAGGAGGGCTGCAGCCGAGGAGAGGAGGGCTACGGCCATGGAGGAGCTTAGTCGCCAGGGTATCGAAAACATGGTGAGTGCTCGGAATAGAATGACATCTCTTGAGGAGCGATGGGCATCTATTGAGCACCGGAACCAAACCCTAATGGAAGTCCCTCTGAGCAGGACTTCCAGTGCTGAGATGGGTCCCCATGGCCCACCTGATGTGCAGCAAGGTGCTCTCCAGCCACTTGTAGGTGCTGAGGGGGAGCTGACCCATGAGAGGGAGGTTGTTGACACACCTCAAGGAAGTGGGGGCTCCTCTCCACGCGCTCACACTTCCATGCCACTTCAGAGCCCTCGGTCAGAGCTACACCCAAGTGAGATAGGAGTCTCAACCCCTGCACAGCCGCAGGAGCAGCAGACTGCTGGCGAGCCCTCACAGGCTCGCCACCCCAGAGGACACCCGCCAAAGGTGTCGAGACAGGAGCAGCAGGAAAGTGAGCAAGGGGCCTCCACATCTGCTATAGCCACAGGGGTACCACTACGTAGGAGCACACGTAAGAGAAAAATAAAGCACCACTAATCACAAGGGTAGTCACTTGGGTGAAAAGTCTTGTATATAGTTTTAATGCCATCAGTTTCCTGTACATAAAAAATCTGGTGGCAATTGCTGCAGTTGTGGCGTCTGTCATTTGGCGAATGGAGATATCACATTGAGGCCTTAGGATTACTTGCAGATGTCAGCAAGCTGGTCAAATAGCTAGAAATGCGCAGGCATGGGCCACTGTCCATGGCCAGTTAAGAAGCAGCAAGGCTACAGTGTTTGATGTACCAGGCTACACAAATCTGGCCAGGATGAGTGCGTTCCTTGCATTTCGCCCAGCAATGTTCTTGCGCACTGGTGCCGCTGGTTGACGCGCCTCTGCAGGATGCTCATTTCCATCCTCCTCCTCCTCCTCCTCCTCCTCCTCCTCCTCAGCATCATCGTCAGCATCATCCTCATCTGAGGCGGCTCTGTG
Source organism: Somniosus microcephalus (assembly GCF_052327205.1). Lineage (NCBI taxonomy): Eukaryota > Metazoa > Chordata > Chondrichthyes > Squaliformes > Somniosidae > Somniosus > Somniosus microcephalus. The sequence goes on from NC_140993.1 coordinate 134,217,861, forward strand.
AGGAGCTTCTTGGTCCTGCGGATTCAGCAAGCCACGACGCTGTGCCATGTTGTGAAGCACACAGCATACCACGACAATTTTGGAGACCCTGGCTGCTGAGTACTGTAGGGCTCCACCTGATCTATTGAGGCATCTGAAGCGCATCTTTAGCAATCCGATGGCTTGCTCGATAATGCATCTGGTGGAACTGTGGCTGGAGTTGTAGCGCTCCTCAGTTTTGCTGGCTGGTCGCCTCAACAGCGTCATTAGCCAATACCGCAGGGGATATCCCTTGTCTCCAAGTAGCCATCCCTGATGTTCGTTTGGCGGGCTGAATAGTGGAGGCACAGTAGACTGGCTCAGTATGAGAGAGTCATGGCAGCTGCCAGGGTACTTGGCACAAACATGCAAAATCACCTTCTTGTGGTCACACACCAGCTGAACGTTAAGGGAGTGGAAGCCCTTGCGGTTGACAAAAACTCCTGGATTGCGGTGGGGTGCCCTAAGGGCCACATGTGTGCAGTCAATTATGCCCTGCACCCTTGGAAAGCCTGCCAGCTGAGCTAATCCAAGCGCTCGCGCCCTCACACTTGCGCGATCCCGGGTGAAATGGATGTGATTGTGCGCGGGGGCAAAGAGGGCATCGGTGACCTGTTTGATGCAAGTGTGTGCGGCTGCCTGGGAGATGCTGCTGATGTCTGCTGCTGATCCCTGGAAGGAGCCTGAGGCATAAAAGTTGAGTGCGGTGGTGACTTTGATGGCCACTGGTAAGGAGTGTCGACCTGGTGCTCTGGGCTCCAGGTCTTGCTGTAGCATTGCGCAGATGTCAGTCACTACCTCTCGCGAAAGTCGGAGCCGCCTTTGGCACTGCTGCTCAGTCATGTTGAGGTAGCTCACCCTGTGTCTGTAGACTCTGTTTGGGGGGTATCTCCTGCGCCGACGGCCTTCCATGCGCTGGCCCCTTCTGGCCTGTGCTGCCTCAGGTGGCTGAGCCACATCCTGTCGCTCCTGCTGGTGCTGCTGTTGCTGGTGCTGCTGTTGCTGGTGCTGCTGTTGCTGCTGCTGCTGTTGCTGGTGCTGCTGTTGTTGCTGGATCTGCTCCAGCCTCCTCTGCTGTTGGAGATCCTCTAATGCCAAGAAGGGAAGGAATGAAAGGCCTCCCATGCTTCTGGCAGATGCCTCCGTTGAGGAAGCGCTGAGTGAGGGTGGTGAGAGGGGCTTCCCAGGAGCTCACACTGGAGAAGTGTGTGAGGCTCCAAACTTCCACAACTGTGCCTAAGCCTTCAACAAGTTGCCCCAAGCCTGGAGCAACAAGGTCCTGCAGCCTACAAATGCTGTCTGATTAAATCTCTTCATTCCTGATTGACCTGCAGCTGAAAGTAAGCAAGCCCACATTGTTCACGCCAGGTTTCATCAGCGGTGTTCCCACCAGGCGTGGTTTACGTGGGGAAAGGCTGAAAATTGCAAGGGCCCCTTAAAATTGGATTACAGATGCCAATTATTGCTCATTAGGCTCCCGACGACCAGTCCCACCGGTTGCGGGCGGGACTGATTCGGGTCGCGCTGAAACACCGGGCGAAAGTCAGGCGGGGTGGGGAATCGGGCGGGGGGGGTTGCGACCCACCTATTTCTGCGATTTTCAGCCCCCACCTGCCTGAAACCCCGCCTGATGGCTCCAGGAAAATCGGGGCCCAAACCTTCAGTGGAAGTGGGTGTGTGGAGTCCACATCTACTGCACCACGAAAATTGCATCTAATCAGCTCTTGAACACTAAACCTGCAGGTATCTGATTTAGCGCCTCCAGGCAAGTTCAAATTATGGTAATAATCAATTAGGACCAAAACTGTGTGCTAAAACCAGACTTTCAAACAGACGTGTCTTGTTAGCACAGCATCCACTTAGTGCCTGTTTTCACCCTTTCACCAAAATAATCCCACTGACCTTGACTACTCGTGTGAAATCATTAAACTCTTCCTGCACTGCATTCGGGTTCTTGCAGCGATCTCCTGGCATTAAGCTTCACCGCTATCTCTTGCCACTGCCTCCTGAGCATGTGTCTGGAGGGCCTCCTGCTCCCCTGAGGATATAGGCCATCTCTCCTCCGTTCCACCCCTTCCAACAAGACCTCCAGTGCAGTGTCTGAAAACCTTGGTGCACGCTCTCTACCATGATCAGCCATTGGTGAATCTTCCACAGCACACTTTTGAAAATACTCTCACCACCTTCAGCAGCCACAATGCACCTCCCTTTTAAAAGGTGCAGGCTGGCTTCAAGTAGCGCTACGCACTCACAATATTGGGCCCACTGCTGATGCATGCAGCCAATGAACAGCCCGGGCAGCACTGGCTGTACACATTAATCATTTAAAACGGCAGGCAACATGAATTTGACATCCCGCCTGCATTACTGTCAATGGGTGTGAGTTAATAGTGCATTGTGATACATGCGCCCGTTTTGGCATCATATCCAACTTTTAAAAAATGAGCACTTTTAAAATATTGGAAGTACTTTTCATAGGAGTTATCAATTATATATCACCATACTAACACAATTGTGAGTTTTTTTATTAGTTCCTGGGATGTGGGCATCGCTGGCAAGGCCAACATTTATTGCCCATCTCCATTTGCCCTTGAGACGGTGGTGGTGAGCCGCCTTCTTGAACTGCTGCAGCCCTTGTGGTGAGGGTACTCCCACAGTGCTGTTAGGGAGGGGGTTCCAGGATTTTGACCCAGCGACGATGAAGGACGGGTGATATATTTCCCTGCTCCTATCTTCTATGTTTCTATTGGAGAGAAAGCAGGAACAGGGTACTAAATTTGGATGATCAGCCATGGTCTCATTGAATGGCGGAGCAGGCTCAAGGGGCCGAATGGCCTACTCCTGCTCCTACCTTCTATGTTTCTATGTTTCTATGTAAGTCAGGATGGTGTGTAACTTGGAGAGGAACTTGCAAGTGATGGTGTTCCCATGCGCCTGCTGCCCTTGTCCTTCTAGGTGGTAGAGGTCGCGGGTTTGGGAGGTGCTGCCGAAGAAGCCTTGGTGAGTTGCTGCAGTGCATCTTGTAGATGGTGCACACTGCAGTCACGGTGCGCCCGTGGTGGAGGGAGTGAATGTTTAAGGTGGTGGATGGGGTGCCAATTAAGTGGGCTGCTTTGTCCTGGATGATGTTGAGCTTCTTGAGTGTTGTGGAGCTACACTCATCCAGGCAAGTAGAGAGTATTCCATCACACTCCTGACTTGTGCCTTGTAGATGGTGGAAAGGCTTTGGGGAGTCAGGAGGTGAGACACTTGCCACAGAATACCCAGCTGCAGAATGTCCATTAATGGACAGAGGCACGCTGGCCTCACCACCTGAATTCCAGGTATCGCTATCTGGAAAATTAAACTTCACACCGAGATATAGAATAATCTACTCTATAATGTTTTAGTTCTCTGAGTGTTCAAAAAAATAAGGCACAAGTTAAATATAATGGATAGCCTTCTCCATGTAGCCATCCTTTGAAAAAAAAACATTTATGTTGCACTTTTGGGAATGGTTTTGTTATTTTTTTCATAAAACTTTTCCCAGAAGTGTGGTATAGCTATCCCAATGCTATTCCCAACTTGTTTGTAGCAGTTATGAAAATGTCTACCCTGAAGCGGATTTGATGGCTGTAGAATAACCTACCTAGTCCCATAAATTGGACTGTAATAGAATCAGATTTTATTCAAGTAGACTCATAGGGCTGAATTTTAATCTGCAGGAATGCATGGGTTTGGGAGCGGGTGAGGGGTTAAAACCAGCGAAATTGACAGTGCGTCGAGAAGCTGGCTCCAACTTGCCAACTTCTATATTTCACTGCAGTGTGTTAGGCTGTGTGTGAGAAACCTCCTCGGGAGAGGTGTGTTGCCACTTAAGATGCATTAATTACTCAATTAGAGCAATATTGACATGAGTTTTCTACTTTACTGACACTCCAGTGCAGTGCTGAGGGAGTGCTGCACTGTCGGAGGTGTCATCTTTCAGATGAGATGTTAAACCGAGGTCCCGTCAGCTCTCTCAGGTGGACGTAAAAGATCCCATGGCACTATTTCGAAGAAGAGCAGGGGAGTTATCCCTGGTGTCCTGGCCAATATTTATTCCTCAACCAACATAACAAAATCAAATTATCTGGTCATTATCACATTGCTGTTTGTGGGAGTTTGCTGTGCGCAAATTGGCTGCCATGTTTCCCACATTACAACAGTGACAGCACTTAAACAGAAAAGTATTTCATTGGCTGTAAAGCGCTTTGAGATGTCCGGTGGTCGTTAAAGGCGCTATATAAATACAAGTCTTTCTTTCTTTCTTTCTCTCTTTAACTTTGGGTCCACGATTTTCCTGGGCTTCCTGGAACTCGCCAGAGAAAGAAAGGTGAGAACATGTTGGCAATTGAGGGGGCTGAAACCATGCCAGGGTAATAGGCCAGTAAGTACTCAGTACTCACAGCTGCTTTCTCACCTGCTTGTGGGAAAGGGTTTTTCATAGTACTTGTGCTGAGAGGTTACTCTATGCACTTTGGAGGTTTCTTCAACACTTTGGAGGTTTGGAGGTCTCATCAGAATGGTCGTGGTGTTCTGCCTTATATTGGATCTCATATGAGGACAAAGATGAACAACAGCAGCAGCACCAGCAACGGCACCAGCACCAGTAGCAGCAACAGCAGCACCAGTAGGACAAGCAACAGGCGGGAGGGGAGCATGAGGCCATACCAGGCACACACGGTCTACAGACAGAGCATAAGCTCCCTCGACATATCTGAACATCAGTGTCTCAGGAGGCTCAGGGTGTCGCGTCAGATGGTGGCAGACATTTGCAGCCTGCTGGTACAAGACCTGCTGCCAACTGGACCTGGTGGCCATGCTTTACCAGTGGTTGTCAAAGACACCATCAACTTCAACATTTTTGCCTCTGGATCCTTCCAGGGTTCTGCTGGAGACATTTGTAGGATCTCACAGTTGACGGCTCACAAATGCATAAGACAGGTGACTGATGGTTTCTTTGCCAGGGCTGCCAATTATGTCAACTTTGCCTGCGATGACACCAGTCAAAGTGCGCGGGTGATTGGGGTTGTGGCTCTCACTGGCTTCCCACAGGTGCAGGGTGTCATCGACTGCACACATGTGGCAGGTAAGGCACCCCCGCATCACCCAGGAATACTCGTCAACTGCAAGGGCTTCCACTCCATTATTGTGCAGCTGGTGTGCCACCACAAAAAGATCTTTATGCAGGTGTGGGCAAGATTCCTGGGCAGCTGCCATGATACTTTTGTCCTGTGGCAGTCCACCCTCCCTGATCTCTTCACACCTGGAAACAGATTTACTGGCTAGCGTCTTGGAGACAAGGGATACCCACTTAAAACATGGCTGATGATGCCTCTTAGAAACCCGAGGTATAAGTTCCAAGAATGATACAATGAATGCCATATCACCAACAGATGTTGGGAGGACTCGTAAAAATCAACATTTCATTGTGCAGTACACACATCTGCTGCATATATGACAAATAAAATTGAATTGAATTGAAAAAAGATGAGTCATTGAACAAGCCATCGGCATGCTGAAGATGGACTTCAGGTGCCTGGATAGATCTGGAGTTGTCCTTCAGTACGTATCAGCCAGGGTCTCCAGAATGGTCGTGGTGTGCTGTGTTCTGCACAACATTGCGCAACAGCAAGGTTTGGACCTGCAAGAGGGCCAAGGTGCAGAGCACAGAGCCTCTTCCGACAGTTCCGAGGAAGAGGAGGTGGAGGTGGAGGAGGAGGAGGAAGACAAGGAGGCAGAAGGTGATACAGCAATGCATTGCTGCCCGGGATGTGTGGGCACCCTCATTATTGTATGGTTCACTTTGGTTCCACCAGTGCACCCATCTAACAACCACATGCAAAAGCCACTTTTGCAGCCCACCCCCCACCAATGCTGCTAACACAATGCAGTCCTGAAAATAACCAACCTTCCCTTTCACAGCCCCACATTGGTTGCTGTCAATTCATTTCTCCCATTCATCATTGCACAACTGAAAAGGCCACTTGCCAGTCAGCAAACAAGAATGGGCAAGAAGGTAAAGTAGTGCAAAAGAATAATATTTATGTGCTTCAAATAGACAAAAGAAACTCAACAATATAACAATATCACAATGTGCAACACACTCTTGTGCATAACCTGGTGCAACTACAAATCTTTACTCTTCCTCTTCCTAGCACTTCTACGTGGTGCAACCCCTGTGGCTTCAGCAGAGGTAGAGGCAGGCCGCTCAGATCCCTGCTCTGACTGTTGAGTTGCTCTTGGCTGATGTCCTCTGGGTTTTGGAGCCCTTGAGGGCCCTGCCAAAGACTGCTCCACCTGCACCTCTGCAGGGGCAGACTAGGCCATCGGGACACAAGGCAGCATGTCGGGTACTGATTGATGTGGAGGCAATGGGTGGGAAGTGGAAGCGCTTTGAGCCAAGCCCCCACTTCTATGCCCCCTTTCACAATCATCCCTCTCATGGCCCAGCCACAATTCCCTGCTAGCAATGGCCTGGAGAACACTTTGCTGCAGATCAGTGGGGTGCTGAATGGCCAAGGCTAGGGTATTATTCATCCTATTTAAGGTGGTATTCAGAGTGTGCAAGCCATTGTTGAAGGCCTGCAAGCACTCATTTGATTGCCGCATTTAGTGCTCTATGCAGGTGGCCACTCTTTCCATAGAAGAAGACAACATCGCAAAAGCCTGCGACACCATGCCACTCATACTTGAGATGGACTTCTCCAATCTCCCTGCAATTGTGCACAGTGCACTTGGAATGCCTGTCAGTACATCGCAAATTCTCTGCTGCTGCTCAAGTAGTATCCTGTTCATCAATGGCCCCTGAAGTACTATCTCTATGTCCAGTTGAGCAGAGCTTGAAGAGTCCTGAGCACTCCGATGTGGACTCTCCACTGCTGACCCTGACTCCACCTCTCACTCTTGCTTACTTGTGAAGTGCGAGTCACCAGGTGAAAACACAATTATCTCTGTAACTGGTCTCGCCGAAGTGCGAGTATCTGAGCTGGTGCATGATCTGCACTAGTCCTATGATGGCGCACCCTCAGAAGGATTGAGCTCCTCTGAGGAGTCATCATCGAGGTCGATCTCGGCCACCTCCTGATGGATGCGGGAAAGCCCTGTGGGAGATAAAAGACATGAAGGAGTGCTGTCAAGGTAAGAATGCTTGAAGTTATCATTATGCACATGATCATGTCTCAGTCGCTGTTGACAGCAAGTCAAACTAACTGAGTGTTGTATGCCATGTTGCTGCCTGATATTTACTTCTGTCACCAGGTAGCTGGAATGCCCCCATCTCCGATGGGCAGGCTCGCCGAGACTCCACTGATCTCCAGTGCCTCCTCCTCAACAGGCATTAGTTGCAAATTGGTTGGAGGGCCACTTCTGGTTCTCTGCTCTCTTCTCCTGCATGGAGGGAAAGAAGACACCTATGAGTGAAAGTAATGGCATGTGTTCACCCGATAGATGGGGAGCAATTGTTGAGGGTGACTATGAGGGATAGGCATGACATTGCATAAGGATGAGGGTGAGTGTCAGTGGTGGATGGATAGATGGGGAGGTGAGTAAGTGCATAGACAGAGAAGGATGGGTGCAGCTGCAAGGTAAGTTGGTGTGAGGAGTGATGTGCTGGAGTAGGCTTGCAGGGTTAGGGTGATATGCACATCAGGATATAGGGCAATGTGCCATTGCTCGCACCTTTCCTGCCCTGCTTAGGTCATTGAAGCACTTCCTGCATTGGATCCAGGAGTGTGGCAACATGGTCCTACTGCAGACCTCCTGGGCAACCTCCAACCATACCTTCTTTGTGTCAGCAGCAGGCTTCTTCCTCCGGTCACTAATGAAGAGTATCTCCTTCTGTTAGATCCGTGATTCTGAGAGTATGATGTTTTTCAATAACCACACGGATGCTGTAACTTAACAATCAACAGGTATTTACTGGTGGAGGGTAGTCTCAAGACTGGGGGGAAAGAGGCATGTGCAAGGCTTATATACAGGTGTGGTCACTGCCGGTACTACAGTATACAGGAGCTGTAAAAGTAGTTCTGTCTTAAAGGTACATACACTACAATTCCTCCCCTTTTAGATTAGTAGTACCCCTAATATTCAAATAACAATTAACACTTTAACATGTACATTAAACAACAATAGTCCATTTATAGATTCAGACTTTGGGGTGGCTTCCTGATCCTTTCGGGATAGCGCCTTTCCTGAGGTTCTTGTTCTTGGTGCGGAGGCGATTCTGGCCCCTTTTCATCGGGTAGTTCATCGGTTTCCACTGCTACTGGTTCTGAGGTAGATGCTACCGGTATGTCGGGTTCATCCCCAGGTACTCGAGACATGGGGTTGACTCGTTCCTGTGACGCTAAGATCTGATCGACGTGGCATCTCACAATGTTCTCCCCGACATCCACTGTGTACATTAATGGCCCCTGCCTTGTGCATATCGTTCCGGGTTGCCATTTCTCTGTTCGGTAGTCACGGGCCAAGACTGGTTGTCCTACATTGAAGCTCCTTGTCGGCTTCTCATTGAGGTGCTGGAATTGTTTATCCTCAACATTTCTTCGCACATTTTGTCTGAGCAAGTCCAGACGAGATCTCAACCTTCGGTTAAAGAACATCATGGCCGGGGTCTGGTTGGTAACTGCATGTGTCACGTTTTGGTAGGCTAATAAGAAATTGTCCACCTTATGCTGTAGTGGAATTTCATCGTCGCACATGGCCTTTATCGCCTTCTTAAAAGTTTGTACGAACCTCTCAGCCAATCCATTTGTGGCTGGATGATACGGGGCGGATGTGTAATGCCTTACCCCATTTCTTCTCATAAATTTTGGAAACTCTTCGGACACAAACTGTCGTCCATTATCAGAGCAAATCTGCTCTGGCAAGCCGTTTCTGGCAAATGTGGTCCGTAGGACTGCAATCTTTTTCTCTGTAGTGGTTGAGGACATTTTTATCACCTCAGGCCACTTTGAATGAGCATCCACTGCTATTAAGAACATTGAGTCCATGAATGGACCAGCGAAATCAATATGCACCCTTTGCCATGGAGAGGAGGGCCACTCCCATGGGTGTAGAGGGGCATGTGGTGGTGCATTTTGGACCTTCTGGCATCCTGAGCAGCTCTTGGTTAGGTCTTCGACTTGTTGATCGATTCCTGGCCACCACACATAAGCCCTAGCAAGGCTTTTCATTTTCACTCCCCCCCAGATGACCTTCATGTAGCTCATTTAGCACTCTCTCCCTTAACTTGGGTGGAATCACCACTCTGGATCCACACATCACTGTCCCCTGGCATACTGACAGCTGTTCTTTTCTGGATGAGAATGCTGGCAACAGTGAGTTGCCATGTGTTGGCCATCCCCTCACCGTCAAATCATATACCTGAGACAGCGTCAGATCATTGCGGGTCTCCTTCTCTATATCCGGGTTCGTTACTGGCAATCGTTCAATTATTGACGAATAAAATATCTCGATAGGGTCTACTGCTAGTGCTTCCTCCACAGTAGGCAGTGGCAGGCGCGATAGCCCATCAGCGTTTCCATGCTGTTTCGTGCCTTTATATTCTATTTCATACTGATTCACCCCTAGAAACAGGGACCATCTTTGTAACCGTTGTGCAGCCATCACTGGAATGCCCTTCTTAGGATTAAAGATGGAGACAAGTGGTTGGTGGTCAGTCAGCAAGGTGAACTTCTGCCCATGCAGATAGTGGTTGAATTTTTTTACTCCCCATACTAGGCTGAGGGCCTCCCTGTCAGTCTGGGCGTAGTTGCGCTCGGCTGAGGTTAGTGACCGAGACACAAAGGCTACTGGCCTCTCCAACCCGTCTGGGAATTTGTGCGACAGCACCGCTCCAATACCGTAGGGTGATGCATGACATGCCAAACGAATTGGTACTGCTGGGTTGAAATGGGCCAACACCTCTTTTGATGTGATCAATTCTTTACACTTCTGGAAAGTTCATCTACGTTCGTCATTCCACTTCCATGGTACCCACGTTTGCAGTACGGTGTTCAGTGGGTGTAATACCGTGGACAAATTTGGTAAGAACTTGTGGTAGTTGTTGTGTATTTACCTTTAAGGGAATAACTGGTCTTAGACTGCAGTACCGGCAGTGACCACCCCTGTATAAAAGGCCCTAGCAGGCTTCTGTAGTTTCAGTTTCAAGCTGCCTCTTGTTCAATAAAGTACCTGTTAAACTGTTCTCCCGAAGTTCGTGTATTATTGAGGCGCGGACTTTACAGTGGCGACGAGTAAGTTCGAACTCACCTGCAGTGTGGCATCATCTCACGGGGATCTCGCCTGAAAGGAAGGTCCTGGAAGGTCATAGTCTGAGCAACGGGCGTTGACTGAGGGCAACCGCCCAAAGAATCCATCGGTGTTTGGAGAATTGCGGGAGAGACTGTGGTTCCAGCAAATCGTGCTGGTAGCAGGTAGTGCGCTGACCCTTCCGGACTGCGGCGGGCTGAAGCTCGATCGAGCGGCTCTACAAATCGGACCGCGCAACATCGCCGGGAAAAGAAAACAAGAGAGAGAGGGTGGAGCGCACAGGGGGGGGTCGGTGCTCGAGAACAGGACAGCGGAGAGAAACTAAACGGGGGGGGAAGGAAAGCGAGACGCGCCGAAGCTGCGGGTCACCGCCATTACCCCATAGAACGCTAGGAGCAGCGTGGCAGTAAGTGAAAGAAGCAAAAGCACGGGAGGCGCCATTTTATCCCGTTGGGGAAGAAGCAAAAGCGCGGGAGGCGCCATTTTATTCCATTGGGGAAGAAGCAAAAGCGCGGGAGGCGCCATTTTAAATCGCCCAAGATGCCGAAAAGTGGCAATATCACTGCTTTCGACAACGAGGTAGAAGACTGGACCACGTATGTGGAAAGAATTGAAGTGTACTGCAAGGCAAATGAGGTGGCTGATGGAAAGAGGGCGTCGGTATTATTAAATCTGATGGGTGCGAGTACGTACGGCCTATTGCGGAATTTAATTACCCCAGCTAAACCAATGGAGAGAAGTTTTGAGGAGATTGTTCATATCTTACAGGAACACCTAAGCCCTACACCACTGCTGATAGCAGAAAGATTCAAGTTCCATAAAAGAAACCAGCACAAATATGAGAGCAATGCTGACTATCTTACGGAACTACGCAAGTTATCGAAGCAGTGCCAGTTCAGAGCAGGACTGGCAGACACCTTACGGGATAAGTTTGTCTGCGGGCTCCAGAGTGAAGGAACCCAGAAACGACTACTTTCAAAAAAGGGCCTGACGCTAGAACAGGCTTTCAGCATGGCAGTATCCTACAACAGAAACCACAAGAATACAGCGCTAACAAAATGGTGTATGGAGCCGAAAAGTGCTATCGCTGCGGCAGAACAACCCATGAGCAGAAGGACTGCTGGTTCAAAGGCAAAATATGCAGGCAATGCGGGAAAATGGGACATATAGCAAGAGTCTGAAGGTCGGGAAAGAAGACCAACATGACAAGAACTACTAAGGAACAGTACAGGAAAGTAAAGAAACTGACAGATAGTAGTTCAGAAGATCAGGAGAGTGATAAGGACTCCGGGAGCAGGCGACTAAGTTGTTTAAAGTTACACAACGTGATCGCAAAAGAAGATCACCGAACCATTTGGGTCACCCTCATGATAGCAGGGTCCCCAGTGAAGATGGAATTGGACACAGGATCAGCCCTAACTGTCATGAATCGACGAGACTATGAGCGGCTATTCTCACACATACCCTTAAAGGACACGTCCATTGTATTGAAGACATACACGGGGCAAAAGGTCTACCCCAGAGGAAAAATAAGGGTGCCAGTTGAATATAACGGAAAGGAAACACAGAAACTATACATGTATATACTACGAGATAGAGGACCACCATGATTGGGACGTGAATGGATCCGAAGACTACAATTGGATTGGCATTCCATTCTGGCACTAACTGTGACTGACAAAAAAGATGATGACGTCGCACCTGGACGTCTGTCACAAATTCTATCTGACGCGGAAGAGGTATTCCAACAAGGACTTGGGACTCTAAAAGGAGGAAAGGCAACCATAAAGATTGAGGATAACGCAATCCCAAAATTTTTCAAGGCCAGACTGGTGTCATACGCGATACGCCCAGCTGTGGAAGCTGAACTGGAGAGTCTGGAGCGTTCGGGGGTGCTGTCTAAGGTGGACTGGAGCGAGTGGGCCACACCCATCGTTCCTGTAATGAAGAAAGCATTGAGCAGCACGCCTGGGGAGCCAAGGAAGGTTCGCATCTGTGGGGACTTCAAGGTGACTGTGAACCCAGTCCTGCACACAGTACAGTATCCGCTTCCGCGGATAGAAGATATTTTTGCCTCACTATCTGGAGGGAAACGTTTTACAAAGATTGACCTGGCTCAAGCGTATCTACAAATGGAGGTGGAAGAAGCATCTAGGAAATACCTCACGATAAACACTCACAAAGGCCTTTACCAGTACAATCGACTGATATTTGGGGTAGCATCGGCCCCGGCTATGTGGCAGAGGGCAATGGAACAAGTCCTGCAAGGGATCCCGGGGACCCAGTGTTATTTGGACGACATCCTGGTTACGGGCGAAAATGACAATGAACACTTTGCCAACCTGGAACAGGTGCTCACGAGATTGCAGGAATATGGGCTATGAGTCAACCGTCCCAAATGCGAGTTCTTCAGGAGACAAATCTCGTATTGTGGCCACATGATTGATGAGGAAGGGTTGCATAAGTCGCCGGACAAGATTGAGGCTGTAGTCAAGGCTCCAGCACCAGAAAATGTTTCGCAACCGAGGTCGTTCTTCAGGTTGGTGAACTACTACCATAAGTTCTTGCCGAATTTATCTACAATTCTGCACCCACTGAACGCCCTCCTTCAAGCTGGTGTAACATGGAAATGGAGTGATGAGTGTAAGCGTGCCTTTCAGGAATGTAAATGCCAAATCACTTCAAAAGAAGTATTGGCCCACTACAACCCAACACTAGCGATTCGGATGGCATGTGATGCGTCACCTTACGTCATTGGAGCGGTTCTGTCACACAAATTCCGTGATGGTTCAGAGAGGCCAATAGCCTTTGCATCGTGCTCGCTAACCTCAGCCGAGCATAACTACGCCCAGATTGACAGGGAGGCTCTCAGCCTGGTGTGGGGGGTGAAAAAGTTCAATCACTATCTGCACGGGCAGAAATTCACCCTACTGACTGATCATCAACCCCTGGTCTCAATTTTTAACCCAAAGAAGGGCGTTCCGGTGATGACGGCGCAACGGCTGCAAAGATGGTCACTTTTTCTAGGGGCACATCAGTATGACATAGAGTACAAAGGTACAAAGCAACATGGAAACGCTGATGGGCTGTCGCGTCTACCGTTGCCTACGGCGGAAGAAGCACCTGCAGTGGACCCTGTTGAGATATTCCATGCGACCATAGTCGAATGTTTGCCTGTTACAAACGCAAGTATTGAGAAGGAAACCCGAAATGACCCAACAGCATATGGCGACTCACTGTTGCCAGCATTCTCGCCAAGGAGGGAACAGCTGTCAGTGAGCTGGGGAACCTTGATGTGTGGATCCCGAGTGGTAATTCCACCCAAGTTGAGAGATAGAGTACTCAATGAGCTTCACGAGGGTCAACTGGGAGGGGTAAAAATGAAGAGCCTAGCCAGGGCGTTTGTGTGGTGGCCGGGAGCCGATAAAGAAATTGAGGATATGACCAAGAGATGCACAGGATGTCAGAAGGTCCAAAACGCTCCACCACAGGCCCCGCTACATCCATGGGAGTGGCCCTCATCTCCATGGCAACGAGTACACATTGATTTCGCTGGTCCATTTATGGACTCAATGTTTCTAATCGCTGTGGATGCCCATTCAAAATGGCCAGAGGTCAATAAAATGTCCTCCACCACCACGGAGAAAACTATTGCAGTCCTAAGGACCATCTTCGCCAGGAATGGGTTGCCAGAACAGATCTGTTCCGACAATGGCCCACAGTTTGTGTCTGAGGATTTCCGGAGGTTCCTGAAGAATAATGGGGTGAATCATTACACATTTGCCCCATATCATCCAGCCACAAATGGATTGGCTGAGAGATTTGTTCAGACCTTTAAAAAGGCCATAAAGGCAATGTATAATGGTGACATACCACTGCAACAAAAGGTGGATAACTTCCTGTTTGCTTACCGGAATGCAACACATGCAGTAACCAACCAAACTCCAGCCGTACTGTTTTTTAACCGGAGACTAAGATGTCGCTTGGATTTGCTCAAACCAAACATAAGACGAGATGTTGAGGATAAGCAGTTCCAGCACATAAATGAGAAGCCAACCTGGAGCTTCAAGATAGGGCAACCAGTCTTGGCCCACGACTACCGAACAGAAAATTGGCAGCCAGGCACGATATGCACACAGCATTGACCACTAATGTACACAGTGGACGTTGGAGAGAGCATCGTGAGACGCCATGCTGACCAGATTCTAGAGTCACAGGAACAAGCCAAACCTGTACCACAAGCATATGCACCTGGTAATGAGCCCGAAGTACAGATTGCGTCTACCTCAGAAGCAGGGGTATTGGAAGCTGACGAACCAACCAATGACAATGAGCCAGAATTGACTCCACCGCCAGAACAGGATACTCGAGAAAGGCGCTATCCAGTCCGGATCAGGAAGCCTCCTCAAAGGCTGAACTTATAAATGACTATTTCAGTTGATGTATATATTACTGAGGAAACTGTAATTAGTTATTATTTAGTTGTTAAATGGATGTTATGTACTGTTTATCTAAAAGGGAGGAATTGTTGTGTATGTACCTTTAAGGGAATAACTGGTCTTAGACTGCAGTACCGGCAGTGACCACCCCTGTATAAAAGGCCCTAGCAGGCTTCTGAAGTTTCAGTTTCAAGCTGCCTCTTGTTCAGTAAAGTACCTGTTAAACTGTTCTCCCGAAGTCCGTGTATTATTGAGGCGCGGACTTTACAGTAGTAGTTTACCAGCCCGATGAACGACCTCAGTTGTGACACATTTTCCAGTGCTGGAGCCTTGACGACTGCCTCAATCTTTTCAGGGGAATTATGTAACCCCTCTTCAGCGATGACGTGGCCACAATACGAGATCTGTTTCTGGAAAAACTCGCATTTGTGGCGATTAGCTCATAGCCCATACTCCTTTAATCTGGTGAGCACCTTCTCCAAGTTGGCGAGGTGATCACTGTCATTTTCACCCGTGACCAGGATGTCGTCCAAATAACACTGGGTCCCTGGAATCCTTTGCAGGACTTGATCCATTGCCCTTTGCCAAATAGCCGGAGCTGATGCTACCCCGAACACCAGCCGGTTGTATGGATAGAGACCTTTATGAGTGTTAATCGTAAGGTATTGTTTTGAAGCTTCTTCTGCCTCCATTTGCAAGTACGCCTGGGCTAGATCAATTTTGCTGAAGCGTTTACCTCCAGATAGCGAGGCGAAAATATCCTCAATTCGTGGAAGCGGATATTGTACCGTGTGAAGGACTGGGTTCACTGTCACCTTAAAATACCCACAGATGCGGACCTTCTTTGGTTCCCCAGGCGTATTACTCAATGACCTCTTCATTACAGGAATGATGGGTGTAGCCCACTCGCTCCAGTCTACTTTGGACAGTACTCCTGAATGTTCCAACCCTTCCAGCTCTGCTTCGACAGCTGGTCTGATCGCATAAGGCACTGGTCTGGCCTTAAGAAACTTTGGGCTTGCATTTTCCTCTATTTTAATCGTTGCTGTTATGCCTTTTAGTGTTCCGAGTCCCTCCTGGAACACTTCTTTGCGTCAGTTAGCATTTTTGACAGTCGTCCAGGTGTGACGTCATCATCCTTTTTGGCCTCAACCTTCAGTGCCTGTATGGAATGCCAATCTAATTGTATCTTCCGGATCCATTCACGTCCTAGCAGTGGTGGTCCTCCATCTGGCAATACATATATGTCCATTTTAGGTATTTCCTGGCCTTTATATATCACTTTCACCCTTATTTTTCCTTTGGGGTAGACTTTTTGGCCCGTGTACGTCTTCAAGACAATCTCTGTAGCTTTCAAGGGTATATGTGAAAATAGCCGTTTGTAGTCCCTTTGGTTTATGACTGTTAGGGCTGATCCTGTGTCCAATTCCATTTTCACTTGGACTCCGTCTATCTTGAGTGCAACCCAGATAGTCTGGTGATCCTCCATTTTGGTTAACTTATGTAGTTTCAGACAACCCAGCTCCTTGCTTCCGGAGTCTGTGTCACTTTTCTGTTCGTCTGAACTACTGTCCATCACCTTGTGTACCTTTTTGTACTTCTCCTGTGGTGATTTCTTACTGTTGGTTTTCTTCCCAGACCTGCAGACTCTTGCTATGTGTCCTGCTTTTCCACACTGTCTGCACACTTGGTCCTTGAACCAACAATCCTTCTGGTCATGTGTTGTTCTGCCGCAGCCATAGCACTTCCCTGTTCCATAGGACATTTCATTGATGCCATATTCTTGCGGTCTCCGTTGTATCTCTGCAGCGCCCCTTGCGGCTGCTTCATGTGATACTGCCATACTGAAAGCCTTGTCCAGCGTAAGATCCTTTTCTGATAGAAGCCGTTTCTGGGTTCCTTCATTTTGCAGCCCACACACAAACTTGTCCCTTAACGTATCTGCTAGTCCCGCTCCAAACTGGCAGTGTTTCGATAGCTTGCGCAGTTCCGTTAGGTACTCAGCATTGCTTTCGTCTTTGTGTTGGTTCCTTTTATGGAACTTAAGTCGTTCTGCTATCAGCAGCAGTGTGGGGTTTAAGTGGTCCTGTAGGATTTCTACTATGCTTTCGAAATTCTTGTTCACCGGCTTCTCTGAGGTTATTAGGTTCCACAGTAACCCATAAGTTTTTGCACCCATGGAATTTAACAAAACCAGTGCTTTCCTAGCATCTGGCACTTCATTCGCCCTGCAGTACACCTCAATATGTTCCATATATGTCGCCCAATCTTCGACTTCATTGTCGAACGTAGAGATACTGCCACTCTTCGGCATCCCTGGGTGTGATTTAACTATCAAAAATGGCATCTCCCGCGCTTCCCCTTCTTCTCCGCTGGCACAAAATGGCTTCTCCCGCGTTTTCTTTCTTCCCGCGCTCGCCCTTCTTCTCCGCTGCGGCTTCTAAAAATGGCGTCTCCCGCGCTCTTCCTTCTTCTCCGCAGCTCAATGGCATCTCCCGCGCTCTCCCTTCTTCTCCCCGAGAACACTGTTGAGCCCTTGAGCCCTGGCTGTGCTCTGTGCGTTCTTTTTTTTTTGTGTGCCTTTCCCGTTTCCGCCGCTCGGTCCTGAACCCAGCTGTTGCTTTACCCTCTCTCTCTCCATTTTTTTTTTTCTCTCGACGCTGCTCGGTTTTCAACACCTGGCTGCGCCCTGTGCGCTTCACCCTCTGTCTTACCCCGTCGACGCTGCTCGGATTTCTCTCCGCCGTCGGTCGGCTCCAGCCGCCACTGTCCGGGAAGGGTCTGCGCTGTACCTGTCATCAGTCTCTTGCTGATCGTCGTGGCTGGGGAACCAAGCCCGGCTCTCCACAGCCTCCCCTGCGATGTTCACTCTCTGCCGGATGACTGGGCGGTTGCTCGTGGTCGATGCCTGTGTTTCTGGCCTCGACTTTCTTCCACCGCCCTCCCAGAGCGAATCCTCGAAGGGAAATGCAGAGTTGCAGGTAGATTTGAATTGACACACGTCGCCACTGTTAGATCCGTGATTCTGAGAGTATGATGTTTTTCAATAACCGCACAGATGCTGTAACTTAACAATCAACAGGTATTTACTGATGGAGGGTAGTCTCAAGACTGGGGGTACAGAGGCATGCGCAAGGCTTATATACAGGTGTGGTCACTGCCGGTACTACAGTATACAGGAGCTGTAAAAGTAGTTCTGTCTTAAAGGTACATACATTACACCTTCCGGGTCCTTACAGCCCTCAACAGCACATCCAGGGAGGTGTCGCTGAAGCAGGGTGCAGCCTTTGCCCATCTTGACTCCATTGCAATAGTGCTTTGTCTCTCCATGGCAACTCCAACTGCTTCAAATTGCATGTTTGCATTATCCCTTTAAATGCTGTCCTGATCGTCTCATCACAGCCACTGATGCTAATTGGACGGGAAACCCGGAGGTAAAATGAGAAGTAAAATGAGTTAAAACGCCATTGACAGAGGCGCTGCACTTACATCCGGGTTTTTCATAAGCTATCATGCCCCCCACACCTGCTCCCAGAGCATCTGACAAATTATAATCCAGCCCATGCAGTTCATTTTTAAATTTACCTTTTAAAGGCTGTTTGTTGTAAATATTTATTTCTTGGTACAAATGCAATTCTCTAAATAAATGTAACCAATTAAAATACAGTTATATTTCAGAACTCAGATTGCAAGGATCTTTACAATCAGAATACACAGTGATGTTAGTCAGAGAGATACTCCTCTTTAGTAAACATCAAAACTACTCAAGAAAGTATTTTTAAAAAATGAATGCTTGTAGGAGAGCTTGAACTCCTAACGAAAGTGTGGTGTATGTAACCTGTACCACCTTAAGAGAACTACCTTAAGAAGATGGACTACTTTCTCTTGCTACTGTATATTGTAGTACCGGTGGTGACCACACCGGTATATAAGCTCTGTGTAGTAATTTGTAAAGCAGTTCAGCCCTGACCTTCAAGTAGTAAAGACCTGTTTAAGTTTTTCCTGTTGTCTGTGTCCAGTTATTTAAAATAAGTATATCTGGAACACACAGACTCAACAGTGGCGACGAGTCGATCTTACCCAGCGGCAATTGCATCCAAGGCAGCTTCGTCCCCAGAACGGGCGTCGAGAAGAGGCATCCGCCCTCATCATCCTGCTGAGCACCGCATTCGCACAGGAGGCATCGAGAACCCGGGTTGGAATTGCTGACCACGAAGTCCACCATCAGCGACAGGCAGTGATCATCCTTCTTCCACGGCGGTGGGTAAGCTGATCTAGCGACACGGGTAGAAAGTCGGCCGCGTTGTCAGTGGAGAAGGGGGACGAGACCGGAGGAAAAAGGACGGAGAACTCGACCGCAGCCGGTGTAAAGGGCCGGGCTGCAATCGGAACAGATGCACAGCAAGAAAGGAAGCGCTAATACCCACGTGGACAGCGGGGAGTAAAAGCAGCAGCGTCGGGGGAAATTAAGGACCGTTGGGAGGCGAGAACGGCAACAGCGCGGTAATCGCCATTGTAGCCAAGCGCGGGAAGCCGCCATTTTAGTCGGCACAGGAAGAAGACAAGCGTGGGAAAAGCCGCCAAGCGCGGGAAACCGCCATTTTGGAAAAAATAAAATACTTAAAGAAACTTACAAGGATGCCTAAAAACAGTAACATCACTGCTTTTGATAGATAGATTGGGCCACTTATGTGGAGCGTATTGAAGTTTATTGTACAGCAAATGAGATACCGGCTGAAAGAAAGCAATAACCCTATTAAACTCGATGGGTGCGAAGACGTACGGGTTATTAAGGCACCTTGTAACACCAGATAAACCAGCGGATAAGACTTTCGCGAATATTGTTACTATCCTGCAAGAGCATTTAAACCCCACGCCGCTGCTGATAGCGGAACGATTTAAATTTTACAGAAGAACACAGCTGAAAGAGGAAAGCAACGCTGAATTCTTAATTGAACTGTGCAAGCTATCAAAGTACTGTCAGTTTGGTACAGGACTAGCAGATGCTCTGAGAGATAAGTTCGTGTGTGGACTATTAAAAGAAGGAACTCAGAAGCGACTGCTAGAGGAAAAGGACCTTACGCTAGATAAAGCTGTCACCATTGCAGCATCGCACGAGGCGACAGCACGAGGCACCGTGGAAATGCAGCTAAGGACATCGGAACTCAGCACCAATCAAATGGCATTGGGTGCAGTAAAGTGCTATCGTTGCGGAAGGACAACGCACGATCAGAACCAGTGCTGGTTCAAAGATCAAGAATGCAGAAAATGTGGCAGACTCGGTCACATAGCGAAAGTATGCCGGTCAGGAAAGAAGACCAGCAACAAAAAGTCACCACAGAAGAAGTACAAAAAAGTACACAAGGTGACAGAGAACAGTTCGGATGAACAGAAGACGGATTCAGACTCCAGCAGTAAGGAACTGGGTTGTCTAAGAATACATAATGTGGGTAACACAGCAGACCACCAAACTATTTGGGTTACACTCCAGATAGCAGGAGTCCAAGTGAAGATGGAATTGGACACGGGATCGGCATTGACGGTCATGAATAAGCAAGATTACAAAAGGTTATTCTCACACATTCCCCTAAGGGATACGGAGATTGTATTGAAAACATACACGGGGCAAAGAGTGTACCCCATCGGAAAGATAAAAGTAAAGGTGGTCCACAAGGGTAAAGAAAGCAAAGGAATGGACTTGTATGTGTTACCTGAGGGAGGTCCACCACTACTGGGACGGGAATGGATCAGGAGAATTAATATGGACTGGCATTCCTTAAAAGCACTAACTGTAGATTCCGGTAAAAAGGACGATGTCAAACCTAAACGACTGTCCAGAATATTGGACGATGCTAAGGAGGTGTTCCAACAGGGACTGGGAACACTGAAAGGAATTACGGCAAACATCAAGGTTGAAGAACATGCAAACCCGAAATTTTTCAAAGCCAGACTGGTACCTTATGCGATACGACCTGCTGTGGAAGCTGAGCTGGAAGGGCTAGAACGTTCAGGAGTGCTGTCAAAGGTGGACTGGAGCGAATGGGCCACGCCCATTGTTCCCGTCATGAAGCGTTCATTGAGCAACAAGCCGGGGGAGCCGGGGAAGGTTCGCATCTGTGGCGATTTCAAGATCACTGTTAATCCGGTTCTTCACACGGTGCAATATCTGCTTCCGCGGATTGAGGATATCTTCGCTTCATTGGCTGGCGGGAAACACTTCACCAAGATAGACCTGGCGCAGGCGTACTTACAGATGGAAGTTGATGAAGCGTCACGCCAGTATCTCACGATCAACACGCATAAGGGCTTATATCGGTATAATAGACTGGTTTTTGGAGTGGCATCGGCTCCAGCGATTTGGCAAAGGGCCATGGAGCAGGTATTACAGGGAATTCCTGGCACACAATGCTATCTGGACGACATTCTTATTACAGGAGATGATGATGAGGAACACCTTGCTAATTTGGAACAGGTGCTCACCAGATTGAAAGAGTATGGACTTCGAGTCAATCGCCAGAAATGTGAGTTCTTTCAGAAGCGAATCTCTTACTGTGGTCACGTCATTGACCAGGAGGGGCTTCACAAGTCACCTGACAAGATCAAAGCTGTTGTGAAAGCTCCCGCTCCGGAAAATGTATCCCAGTTGAGGTCGTTCCTAGGGTTGATTAACTATTACCATAAGTTTCTGCCAAATTTATCCACGGTGCTACACCCGCTGAACGCTCATTTACAAAAGGGAGTGCCATGGAAGTGGAGCGAGGACTGTAAGCGGGCTTTTCACAAAAGCAAGGCATTGATCACCTCTAAGGAAGTGTTGGCTCACTTTAACCCAACGCTGCCTATTCGTTTAGCTTGTGATGCTTCTCCATATGGTATTGGGGCAGTACTATCACATAAGTTGCCAAATGGCTTGGAAAGACCAGTCGCGTTCGCATCCAGATCATTGACCTCCGCTGAGCGCAACTATGCTCAGATAGATAGGGAGGCTCTCAGCCTTTTGTGGGGAGTAAAAAAATTTAATCATTACCTGCAAGGCCAAAAGTTTACACTGCTGACAGACCACCAGCCGTTGGTTTCCATTTTTAACCCTAAGAAGGGTGTTTCGGTGATGACAGCGCAGAGGCTCCAGAGATGGTCCCTTTTCCTAGGGGCACATCAATATGAGATCGAATTCAAAGGTACAAAGCAACATGGTAATGCTGATGGACTGTCGCGCCTGCCACTACCTACAGCAGAAGAGGCACCGACAGTTGACCCTGTTGAGTTATTTCACTCGACCATCATCGAATGTTTACCAGTCACCAATGCGACTATTGAGAGAGAGACCAGGAACGACCCGACACTGTCTTGGGTCTACGAATTGACAGTGAAGGGATGGCCAGCACATGGCGAACCACTGTTACCGGCATTCTCAGCCAGACGAGAACAGCTGTCCGTTTGTCAAGGAACATTGATGTATGGAACAAGGGTGATTATTCCTCCTAAATTAAGGGAGAGAGTTCTAAAGGAACTGCATGAAGGTCATCTGGGGGGAGTCAAGATGAAAAGCCTTGCTAGGGCTTATGTGTGGTGGCCAGGTATCGACAAACAAATAGAGGATCTGACTAAAAGCTGCTCAGGGTGCCAAAAAGTTCAAAATGCACCTCCAATTGCACCGCTGCATCCATGGGAATGGCCTTCAACCTCATGGCAGCGTGTACATATCGACTTTGCAGGTCCATTCATGGATTCCATGTTTTTGATAGCGGTAGACGCACATTCTAAATGGCCAGAAGTGATTAAGATGGCGACCACTACCTCGGAGAAGACGATCGCAGTTCTAAGAACCATATTTGCAAGAAATGGATTGCCAGAACAGATATGTTCAGACAATGGACCGCAGTTCGTGTCAGAAGAATTCCAGAAATTCATGAAGAAGAATGGGGTGAAACACTATACATCTGCCCCATATCATCTGGCTACAAATGGGTTGGCCGAGAGATTTGTACAAACGTTCAAAAAGGCGATAAAGGCCATGAGCGAAGACCATATTCCACTACAACACAAGGTGGACAATTTCCTAATGGCATATCGAAACGCCACACATGCAGTGACAAATCAAAGTCCTGCCATGATGTTTTATAACAGGAGGTTGCGGTCCAGGTTGGATTTGTTAAAACCAAATGTGCGTAGGGAAGTCGAAAACAAACAGTTCCAGCATGTAAATAACAAGACCACTCGGAGTTTCAAAATAGGACAACCAGTGTTAGCCCGGGACTATAAGAATGAGAAATGGCAATCTGGAACAATTCATGCCAGACAAGGACCCCTGATGTCCACGGTAGAGATTGGTGAAAACGTAATACAACGTCATGCTGACCAACTTGTAGAATCGAGAACAAGGGTCGAACCCATGGCCACGGCAGAGACACCAGTGGAAGAAATTATTGAACCTGTAGCATCTACCTCAAACGCGAACGTACATGAGGATGATCAATCCATAAGAGATCAATTAGAGGAGTCACCCCAGCAACCAGAATCAGAGACCCCTGAAAGGCGTTATCCAACTCGGATCAGGAGGCCTCCTCAGAGACTGAATCTTTGAACAGTTGCATGAAAGTTGTATATATGTTATCCATGTTATGTTTAAATTGGGGTGTACACTGTTAAGCTAAAAAGGGAGGAATTGTGGTGTATGTAACCTGTACCACCTTAAGAGAACTACCTTAAGAAGATGGACTACTTTCTCTTGCTACTGTATATTGTAGTACCGGTGGTGACCACACCGGTATATAAGCTCTGTGTAGTAATTTGTAAAGCAGTTCAGCCCTGACCTTCAAGTAGTAAAGACCTGTTTAAGTTTTTCCTGTTGTCTGTGTCCAGTTATTTGAAATAAGTATATCTGGAACACACAGACTCAACAGAAAGTACTGAGGCTGAAACTAGCAGTTAACCAAACGTGGTTTAATGCACTAGTAAAAGTTATAAACAAAAACACAGGAGAAACTCTATACAGGTCTGTACACCAACTGGTTCCACGAGGACAGAGAGGGAACGCCTCTCGCCTCTGATGCCATGACGTCATCACGTTTCCTGTCGTTGGGAAGGTCACGTGACCTGCGGGATGACGTCATCGCGCTGGATCGCCATTTTACCGAACCCGTGCTGTTTATACAGAGCAAACACTTAAAGGTAACAAGCCCCTGTTAAAGGCAATTATATACATTACTGCAAGAGTCTCTTGGTGGCTTTGCCACATACGCTCCCCCAGAATTGTCTTTAATAAGGAAAGTCAATCACAGAGGAGGTCGGACAAGCCTGTTTGAGCAGCTGGTGAGCTGGAGGGTATAGCGGCCAGGTCAGGTGCGGCAGCAGCTGGCGGTCGACCCCTACGCAGTGGCTGAGCGGGCTCAACTGGCTGTTCAAAGTCCAAGTGCGCGGGCTTGAGGTGATCGACGGAGATGTGGTCCAGCCTGCCCCCGAGGTCGACCAAAAAAGTCTTAGCCCCTGTCTGTAAAACCCGGAAAGGACCCGTATACGAAGGCTGGAGCGGGCTGCGATGGGCGTCTCGACGAACAAACACGAATTTAGCCTTCATCAACTCCACTGGAATATAGGAGGCAGGAAAACCGTGTTGCGACGTCAGAACTGGCCGGAAGCACTGGGCCGCTTCCTGGTGGGCTTCCCGCTGAGTGGCTGCGGACCACGGCTGTGTAGGGGCCGGCAGGAACTCGCCTGGTACCCAGAGCGGCTGGCCATAAACCATTTCCGTGGCCGAAGCCTGCAGGTCCTCCTTTGGTGCCGTGTGCAACCCCAGCATAACCCAAGGCAGTTTATTGACCCATGCCGTGTCCAGGAGGCTGGCCCTGAGCGACGCCTTCAATGAACGATGAAAACGCTCACACCGCCCATTCGCCTGCGGGTGGTAGGCCGTGGTGCGATGGAGTTTGGTGCCTAAGGCTGAGGCCACCATGTTCCAAAGCTCAGATGAGAATTGTGGACCGTGGTCGGACAAAATATCCATCGGAGCCCCAAAGCGTGCTACCCATGACGAGAGAAAGGCTCGAGCGACATCCGCAGAGGTGGTAGACGTCAGGGGAACCACCTCTGGCCATTTCGTGGTGCGATCTACCATCGTCAGAAGGTGTGTGAAACCCCGCGATTGCGGGAGTGGCCCCACAAGGTCGACGTGGACGTGGTCAAACCGATGTTCCGGTACCTCGAAGGTGGCCAAGGGGGCCCTGACGTGTCGTTGTACTTTGGCTCGTTGACAAACCACACATGTGTTCGCCCAGTCGCGGATGTCCTTGCGCACCCCTCTCCAGACGAAGTTGGATGCTAGCAACTTCTGCGATGCCCTCACACCAGGATGCGAAAGTCTGTGCATGGCATCGAAACCCTTCCGACGCCAGGTGGATGGAACAATCGGACGGGGGTTTCCCAAGGAGACGTCACAGAGTAAAGTGGTGCCCGCCGAATGGAACGGCACATCCTTCGGTTGAAGGCTGGTGGAGTCAGAACGAGAATCGCAGATGCTTGAGATGGTCCTCCTTTGTGGCGCGGGCGATCAGTATGTCATTCAGATAGATGAACAAAAATTTGAGATCCCGCAGCACCGAATCCATTAGGCGTTGGAATGCCTGCACCGCATTTTTAAGTCCGAAAGGCATGCGGAGGAACTCAAACAGGCCAAAAGGGGTGATGACCATTGTCTTTTGGACGTCCTGGGGATGCACCGGTACCTGATGGTACCCACGGACAAGGTCGACCTTGGAGAAGATCGAATTCCCCGCCAAATGTGCGGAGAAATCCTGTAATGTGCGGTATGGGGTACCGGTCGGGGGTCGTGACATCATTGAGGCGGCGGTAGTCGCCGCAGGGCTGCCATCCACCCCCGGGCTTAGGGACGATGTGGAGAGGCGAGGACCAGGGACTATTCGACCGGCGAATAATCCCCAACTTTTCCATGGCAGCGAACTCCGCCTTAGCAGCCGCGAGCTTGCTGGGCTCTAGCCGCCGTGCCCAAGCGTAGGCGGGAGAGCTGGTCGTCGTTATATGGTGCTCCACCCTATGTTTGGCGGTCGAAGCCGAGAAGGTGAACTTAGTCAGCTCTGGAAAGTCCCCGAGGAGGCAGGAGAAAACGTCGGGGGGTGGCCGAGCGCAGGAGACCGAGTGCGGAGCGACCGTACCGCGCACACAGGGAATATAGTCGAACGTGGCAGCGTGAAAGAGCCGACGATTTTTTAAATCAACCCAACAGTCCGTTGGCGCATAAAAAGTCGGCGCCTAGGAGTGCCTGTGAAATTTTGGCGGTGACGAAGTCCCATATAAAGCGTTGGCCACTGAAGCAGACCTGGACCCGCTGTGTCCCGCAAGTATGAATCAAACCCCCGTTGGCAGCTTGGAGGGGAGAACCACACCTGCCAGACCGAAGGTCGAGGACTGACGCGGGAAGGATGCTGTACTGCGCCCCTGTGTCGCACAAAAAACGACGGCCCGAGATGGAGCCGGTTAAATAAAATAGTTTCCCGGAATCGCCGGTCACCATTGTGGCCGCGGGGGACGCCCCGGAGTCGGTTTTCTTGACGCGCAGTTGCTTGTTCGCTGTTTTGGGCACGAAACTGCAAGGCGGATGGCAGCTTCTGGCCTTCATGCCAAACCGAGCGTGGTAATAACAGAAACCGATTGTTGGAGGCGCCGAGGCAGGGCCCTTTGGGGTGGGGCGTCTCGCGACGGCGCAGTTTGGTTGTCGGACCGCGTGTATTTTATCCGCCTCTTCGGTGAGCGCTATGCAATCCCCGGCGTCCGATCTGGCAAGGGCCGCCTACACCTGTTCGGGCAGTTGACTGAGGAACAGTTCGTGGAACAGGAAACATTGCGGTTCAGACCCCAGGAGTGTGAGCATCTAGCTCATCAACTCCGAAGGTTTGGAGTCTCCTAACCCGGGCAGCTTGAGTAGGCGGTGTGCGCGCTCTGCCTTCGTAAGGCCGAATACCTGCATTAACCGTGCCTTAATGGCGACATACTTGTCGGTGGCCGGGGGTGCTCCAGTAGGCTGATGGTCCTCGACGCCGTCGAGCTGTCGAGTGCGGAGACCACGTAAAGATAACGGGTCTGATCCTGCACGACATTGCGGAGCTCGAACTGCGCCTCCGCTTGCATGATCCAGGAGGCCGCCTGTTGTTCCCAAAATTGGGGGAGCTTCAAAACCACTGCGTTGGCTTCCATCATGGCCCTGTGTTCCATTTCCGCCGCGAAGAACGTCCGCGAGGATTCGGGGTCACCAATGTAGGAGTGCTTGAACTCCTAACGAAAGTATTGAGACTGAAACTAACAGTTAACCAAATGTGGTTTAATGCACTAGTAAAAGTTACAAACAAAAACGCAGGAGAAACTCTATACAGGTCTGTACACCAACTGGTTCACGAGGACTGAGAGGGAATGCCTCTCCCCTCTGACGTCATGACGTCATCATGTTTCCCGCTGTTGGGAACGTCACGTGACCTGCGTGATGACGTCATCGCGCTGGATCGCCATTTTACTGAACCCGCGCTGTTTATACAGAGCAAACACTTAAAGGTAACAAGCCCCTGTTAAAGGCAATTATATACATTACTGCAAGAGTCTCTTGGTGGCTTTGCCACATGCTGACCATTTATCTCCCAAGGAATTCTTAACACCACAGGGAGAAGTACCAATTCACAGGACCATAAAAATTTATGGCACAGAAGGAGACCATTCAGCCCATTGTGTCTGTGCCAGCCAAAAAAGAGCTATCTAGCCTAATTCCACTTTCAAGCTCTTGATCCGTAGCCTTGTAGGTTACAGCACTTCAAGTGCATATCCAAGTACTTCATAAATATGGTGAGGGTTTCTGCCTCTACCAACCTTTCAGGCAGTGAGTTCCAGACCCCCGCCACCCTCTGGGTGAAAAGATTTCTCCTCAACTCCCCTCTAATCCTTTTACCAATTACTTTAAATCTATGGCCCCTGGTTATTGACCTCCCTGCTAAGGGAAATAGGTCCTTCCCATCCACTCTATCTAGACCCCTCATAATTTTATACACCTCAATTAAATCTCCCTTCAGCCACCTCTGTTCCAAAGAAAACAACCCCAGCCTCTTTCCTCATAGCTAAAATTTTCTAGATCTGGCAACATCCTCATAAATTTCCTTTGTACCCTCTCTAGTGCTCTAGCTGTGGCCTAACTAATGTTTTATACAGTTCTAGCATCACCTTCCTGCTCTTATATTCTATGCCTTTGCTAATAAAGGAAAGTATCTTGTATGCCTTCTGCAGTAACCAAATTAATGTCATACTTTAGTTTATGTTAGAATATGTATAATGTAGCACCAGTGTACAGGGTGGAGGTAGCGAATTAATTCATGCCCTGAGTTAAACGGTAGATAGGTCTGTATTTATTGTATTTATCCAGCTAAACTCTAAAGACAAGTACTGAGATGATGGGAACTTAAACTGCGAAGCCAGCTGCAGAGTCTGGCTCATGGGAAGATTGGGGAGGATGCCTATTCGGCCAGGCAGGATAGCACGCATACAAGATAACATACATAAGAATTAAGTGATGAGTCGGCCTTCGCTTGTTTGTGAAGCTACAACATGGTTGTCTAAAAGGCAAAATGGCTTACCTTACAATATGCTTGCCTTGCAGAAGTAACATGAGCAGGTTACAAGGTCAGAATCTGTGCTTTGCAGAGATAATTCGGACCAGTAGGCCGATTGAACAAGAACTGTTATCTTATGAAAACATGTTACTGAGCAGGCTACAAGAATAGATAAGAAGAAGGCCACAATGATAGAGGAGTTGGAATAAGTCAAACAAGCAAAAAACATGATTAACTGCGGAATATGGGGAGAAGCGTAAAAATGTCATGCGGTAGAAGCAATGGATATAATGGAATACTAGAGGCTATGATTGATAGATTTGTACCCGCCCCTAGGGCAGGATATGACTGATAAGAATATGTATAAAAATGTAACTCACTAAACTTTCGGTGGAGTCGGATCCGAGAACGGTCTCGGAAGGTTCTCCCCAGGCCTGTGAATAAAGACTGTTTTGAACCTCCAATTGAAGTCTGTCATCCGTACGTAGCTGAGCGTCGACTTTGTATATCATTTAGTCCGCTCCGCGGGAAAAGGGTTAAGTGTCGACTTGGCATATCACCAGGTCCACTTTCCGGATACATCAATTGGCGTAGTCGGCAGGATCGTAGACACTGGCTGGTCCCACGGGAATGTTGAGCTAGAAAGGGTGAGTATGTTTAAATTACCACCCATAAATTAGAAAGTTCAGAACGTCCTGTGAGAATCGGTAGGTCTGCGATTAAAAGGACATAGGGAGACAGACTTGAGAAAGGGGTGCAGTCTGGTAAGCTGGGAAGGTGGCAAATCCTCTAAGCCGGGAAGGTGGCAAAATTCTCTAAGCCGGGGAGGCGGCAAAATCCTCTAGGTCAGATAGGCGGCTAACTAGGCGGTAAAGTCCTATGAATATTGGATCCTTGGGAGTCACGGGGTGATCGACACAGACAAAGGTGGTTGACTATCCCAAACACCTAGCCTGAGCCTGAATTAAGAAGACGTAGTCCCACGCGATGGCCAAGATCATGTAGGTGTAGGGAACTATAAACACCACAGGATCGTGATCCCGTGACGAGTGAGTGTGTGCAAAATAAGTGTGTGTGGGTGAATGATAAAGTAACATAAGAACCATTGAGAAGTAAGTCAGAAGTTATATAGAATGCCTAAAAAGGATTTTGAAATAAAGGAGGAGGGACCGTCCCCTTGGGGTGATCCCGACTCTGTCACTCGCTATGTAGCGGATAAAAATCAGAAACTTATTGAGACCATGAAAAAGAAAGGGTGGGATCCCGAAGACAGCACGGAAGGACAAAGGGCTTGGTGGAAGGGACAAACCAAAGATAAAGAGAGAAAAGGGGGAATGGTAATCTTAGCTTGTTACCAGAAACAATGTAAGGAATTGAAACAGAAGGGAGAGATAATGAAGGAAAATTATCTAATTTGCAGGCTAACCAATCTGAAAACTCAGCAAAGGAAGGGAAAAAACAAGGATTTGGAAAGCCAGGCAAAGCTACTGAGTCACCGATTTAAAAAGGAGAAAAAAAAGATAAATTTAAACTTTACCGACATGGAAGTTATTAACGTCTGTGCCGAGACAAATAAAACACAAGATTGCTGAGTGACAGGAACATTAAAAAAATACTGGAATTTCAGTTTGTATGAGAATGTGTGTGTTAAAGTGTGAAAGTTTTCCTGACTATGAATGTTGAAGAAGTTACAGTTTCTTTTGTCTGAAAGTCTGTCTTTAAAAGAAAGATTCTGTTATGTGTGGTTTAGCTCCACCCACTTCTCTGTTAAAAACATTTAAAACATTTGTCTTGTCTTGGATTTTGGAAGTTTTAAGAATGCGCGAATAAGATTGTGCCCCCAGAATTGAAAAAAATTACTACAATTTAAGTTAAGCAGGTGTGTAAAAACTGAGAAGAGCAACAAAAAGTTTGTTTAACAAAAGATTAAGTTTCAGTCTAAGATTTAACCTTGGAGTCGTGGTTACTATGGTGAAATCTTCCAAAGCAGTTTGATTTGATTTATTTAAATGTGAAAAACTAATTTTTCTCCAGTTATATTCAATGTTTTTACAGTATTTTGGAAAGACATCTGAAGAAAGGACGATAAGAAATATGACGTAATTTACTGTTTTCTGCAAGAATGTGCTATTTAATTTTGTTTTATCTGTTCACTGTTTTACAAAAGATAAGCTTCAGCCTTGAAGTTACAGTTGCCAATGTGCTTGGGAGAAAATGAATTTGAATGTTTACAAGGAATGAGTGATTGTTTCTTTGTTAATGTGGCTTCTTTCTTTTTTTCAAGTGATACTGGTTAGTTAAAAAAAATTGATCTGGATTAAATTGGAGTTATGAGGTTAATTAACCTATTAAAACCAAACTTTCATTGTGGCCATGGTGAAATTCTGGTTGGTGTAAATTTGTGTAGACTGCATTGAATAAGATAACTCCGCGAGAACATCCGATAGAGGCAGGTCCCTCTACAATATTTAAGTGTTCATGTTTAGTTAAAGTGCAAAAACACAACTGTCTTTTTGATCGGGAAAGTTTTTGTGTTGTAGTTTACGTGAAGTGATGCAATTGCGTGCATCTGATAATGTTTTGCTCCACCTTCAAAAGCCTGCAGAGGAGTTAACCCTTTCCACTGACAGTTGTTTAAGTTCACCAAGCAACAACTTTAGAATGAAATTTAAAGATATTGGACATTATTAAATTTAAGTTTCTTAATTTTAAGTTAATATTTCCCCAGTGACAGAAGGAAATTTATGATTTGATAAATTAACCCCTTGGGCTCTAAGCAGAGTCACAATGGATTATCTTCTTTCTTTTGTTATATGGAAGTTATCTTGTAAACTAATTGCAGCACCATCTCAAACGGCTGGAAGGCTGCTTGGGAGGCTATCCTGTTACCCAAAGATAAATCTATACAGATAGTTATGGGAATGGAAGGAGAGGAACGCTGTTGCACCAGTGAAGAGGAATTAGAGTATATAGACAAAATCAGGGAATTACCTTTGACGGAAACAGACTTAGAGCTATATGTGGATGGGTCCTGTAAATATGTTAACGGAACACCACGAACAGGTTTGGGCTGTGGTAAAGGGAGACAGCACTGTCCAGAGGGAAGGAAGATTACCAGGGGATAGTTCAGCACAAGTTGCCGAGTTAACAGCATTGACAGAGGCATTAAAATTGGCAGCAGGAAAACAGGTGAATATCTATACCAATAGCCGCTATGCTTTTACATAGAAACATAGAAGATAGGAGCAGGAGTAGGCCATTCAGCCCTTCGAGCCTGCTCTGCCATTCAATGAGATCATGGCTGATCATCCAAATTCAATACCCTGTCCCTGCCTTCTCCCCATATTCCTTGATCCCTTTAGCCTTAAGAAATATATCCAACTCTTTCTTGAATATATTTAATGAACTGGCCTCCACCGCCCTCTGTGGCAGAGAATTCCACAGGTTCACCACTTTCTGGGTGAAGAAATTCCTCCTCATCTCAGTCCTAAATGGCGTACCCCTTATCCTTAGACTATGACCCCTGGTTCTGGACTCCCCGGCCATCAGAAACATCCTTCCTGCATCTAGCCTGTCCAGGCCTGACAGAATTTTATAGGTTTCGATGAGATCCCCTCTCAATCTTCTAAACTCCAGTGAGTATAAGCCCAATCGACGCAATCTCTCCTCATACGTCATTCCTGCCATCCCAGGTATCAGCCTGGTGAATCTTTGCTGCACTCCTTCCATGGCAAGGACGTCGTTCCTCAGGTAAGGTGACCAAAACTGCACACAATACTCAAGGTGCGGTCTCACCAAGGCCCTGTACAACTGTAGCAAGACATCCTTCTTCCTGTACTCGAACCCTCTTGCTACGAAGACCAACATACCATTTGCCTTCTTAAATGCCTGCTGCACCTGCATGCTTACCTTCAGTGACTGGTGCACAAGAACACCAAGGTCTCTTTGCACTTCCCCTTCTCCCAATCTATTGCCATTCAAATAAAAATCTGCCTTCCTGTATTTGCCACCAAAGTGGATAACCTCGCATTTATCCACATTATAGTGCATTTGCCATGTTTCTGCCCAATCACCCAACTTGTCCAAATCGTACTGGAGTTTCACGACATCCTCCTCACAGCATACCCTCCCACCCAGCTTTGTGTCATCTGCAAATTTGGAGATATTACATCCAATTCCCTCGTCCAGATCATTAATATATATTGTGAACAGCTGGGGTCCTAGGACCGATCCTTGCGGTACCCCACTAGTCACTGCCTGCCACTCGGAAAACGACCCGTTTATTCCAACTCTTTGCTTTCTGTCTGCCAACCAGTTCTCTATCCAAGTCAATACCTTGCCCCCAATCCCATGTGCCTTAATTTTGCACGCTAATCTCTTATGCGGGACCTTATCGAAAGCCTTCTGAAAGTCCAAATACACCACATCCACTGGTTCTCCCTTATCTATTTTACCAGTTACATCCTCAAAAAATTCCAGTAGATTAGTCAAGCATGATTTACCTTTTGTAAATCCATGTTGACTTCGTCCGATCCTGTCACTGCTTTCCAAGTGCTCTGCTATTACATCTTTTATAATGGACTCTAGCATTTTCCCCACTACCGATGTCAGGCTTACCGGTCTATAATTCCCCGCTTTTTCTCTACCACCTCTTTTGAATAGTGGGGTAACATTAGCTACCCTCCAATCCATGGGTACTGTTCCAGAATCTATCGAGTTCTGGAAGATGACCAGCAATGCTTCTACTATTTCTAGGGCCACTTCCTTAAGTACCCTGGGATGTAGATTATCAGGCCCTGGGGATTTATCGGCCTTTAGTCCCATCAATTTTCCTAACACCATTTCCCTACAAATACTGATTTCTTTCAGTTCCATCCTTTCATCAGACCCTATGCTCCCTGGCATCTCTGGGAGGTTATTTGTGTCCTCCTTTGTGAAGACAGAACCAAAATATGTATTTAGTTGGTCTGCCTTTTCTTTGTTCCCCATTATAAATTCCCCTGATTCTGACTGCAAGGGACCTACGCTTGACTTCACCAATCTTTTTCTCTTCACATATCTACAAAAGCTTTTACAGTCAGTTTTTATGTTCCCTGCAAGCTTACTCTCATATTCTATTTTCCCTTTCTTAATTAATCCCTTTGTCCTCCTTATTTGAATCCTAAACTGCTCCCAATCCTCAGGATTATTGCTTTTTCTGGCCAATTTATATGTCCTCTCCTTGGATCTTATGCTATCCCTAATTTCCCTTGTTAGCCATGGTTGAGTCACTTTTTTTGTTTTATTTTTATGCCAAACTGGGATGAACAAATTCTGTAGCTCATCCATTCGGTCTTTGAATATTTGCCATTGCCTATCCACCGTCAACCCTTTGAGTGCCATTCCCCAATCAATCCTACCCAACTCGCTCCTCAGACCATCATAGTTTCCTTTATTTAAATTGAGGACCCTAGTCTCTGAGTCAACGACTTCATTCTCCATCTTAATGAAGAATTCGATCATATTATGATCGCTCCGACCCAAGGGGCCTCGTACAACAAGATTGCTAATTAATCCTTTCTCGTTACATAATATCCAGTCTAAGATGGCCTGATCTCTGGTTGGTTTCTCGACATATTGGTCCAGAAAACCATCCTGTAAACACTCCAGGAATTCCTCCTCCACAGTATTATTACTGATTTGGTTGGCCCAATCTATATGTAGGTTAAAGTCACCCATGATGACTGCTGTGCCCTTATTGCACGCTTCTTTAATTTCCCTTTTAATGCCATCCCCAACCTTCGCCTTACTGTTTGGAGGTCTATATACCACTCCCACTAACGTTTTTTCCCCCTTTTGGCAAAGTACATGATTATATGGCAGCTTGGAGTAGAAGGGGGTATATTGCCTTGGGGGACAAACCCTACAGCATGATGGCTTAGTAAAGAGATTGGTAGCCGCTTCGGGGCTACCCATGGAAATGGCGGCAGTGAAGGTAAAAGCCCACCAGTGGGGGAATTCCCCCACGGAAAAGGGAAACAGAGCCTCCGATCGTGCAGCCAGGAAAGTGGTAGAGCAACAGATTGCAGTGGCAAACCAGATCGAAACAGAACCAGAAATGCAGACAGACATAGCTGCTATTACTGCATTACCAGAAGATATAGACCTATCCAAATTACACAAGGAAGTATCCCAGGAGGAGAAGCAACTATGGGAACAAAAAGGTGCAAAAGAGAGGACAGGAGGAATATGGAGGAAAGAGCAGCAAATATGTACACCAAGCTGTATACAACAAGAATTAATGGGATTGTACCATGGTAGACAACACACAGGTATATCCAATATGTTAAGCAACCTCCAGCGATGCTGGTGGTGGCCCGGAATGAAACAAGCTGTGGACAGATTCTGTAGACACTGCCCCATATGTGCACAGTATAACATAGGGAAACCTGTCAAGGTAAAGTGGGGACACCAGCCAAGACCAAGAGGCCCATGGGAGAAGTTGCAGATAGACTTTACTGGACCTTTACCAAAATCAAAGGGAAAAATGTACTGTTTGGTAATAATAGATCAATTTACTAGATGGGTTAAAGCATTCACCACTCGAGATTGTACGGCAACAACAGTAGCACGAATAATGGCAGAGGGGGTAGTACCACGATGGGGGGTCCCGCTGCAGATTGATTCAGACCAGGGAACGCACTTTACAGGAAAGGTTATAAAGGAAGCATGCGCATTATTAGGTATCAGACTAAGGTTCCATATACCATACCACCCTCAGAGTTCAGGGATGGTGGAAAGGATGAACTGGACTTTGAAATTATCCTCAGCTAAAGCAATAGAAGACACAGGGAAGGGATGGGCAGAGTTACTGCCAAGTATATTGATGAGACTTAGAGCAACTCCGAATAGAACTACAGGGCTGACACCTTTTGAACTAATGACTGGACGAGCAATGACACTGCCGGAAGGAGTCGCGACCGGGGGTGAGGATGTCGGGCCCCTGAAGGATAGAATTAGGAGATTTATTAAACAATTGTGTACGCAATTACACGCTCTCAGACATGAGGCCAAAGACCAACAGATTATACGGGATCTAGAACAGGATACACGGGACAACCAGAAGGAGGTTCCAGCAATAGGTAGCAAGGTGATGGCAAAAATAATACCAGCCAAACCAGGGTTAGCATCTAGATGGTCAGGACCCTACGAGGTATTGATGAACAGCGACACATGCGCTTGTATAGATGAGTCCGGAACAGGTAAAGGAAGGTGGAAGCACTGGATTCAGTTAAAAATATATAACAAGGACAATGAGTAAGCCAGAGATGGTGCCTTTTGAGGAGAGCGAGGAGTATGCTAGAAGGTATAACGAATGGGAAGGGGATTTACTACATATATCAATGATAGGGCTGTGCGTGATGTTAATGTTATACACCGTGGTTTGCATCTTCAAGTATATCTGGAAACAGGGCCACAGACCAAGAAACGAACAAGATGTACAACATCTCGAACTGATAGAGCAAATAAGAATAGAATAATTCTAACCGACTGGTGACGACTGGCCCCTTTGTCTATCTTTACAGGAAAGATAAACTCGTAGGAAGATGAAGTAGAGCATCGTTCGCGCGTTCATCGGGATTCTATGGCTAAGTATAAGCGCTGAGTCTAGTGGAAGGCGCGAGCAACTCGGGATGTTATGGTTAAGTATATGCCCTGAGTCTGTAGTGGGACTTCTGATGCTCGTTGGTATTGACCAGACTTCAAACGTTATTATCATCCAGAATGGAATCAAGATGCCAACTAACGATACGCCGTCGTTAGAATGGGGAGCGGCTTCAGGAGACGGATGCGATATGACTGTGTACTATGATTATTGTGAACACGAAAATACGACTAATGGGACTTTGTATATCCAGGCCAGAGAGGGTGAAGGGATTAAAATAGGGTGTCTATGTACTAAAGACAATGTTCAAATAACCCCAAAGTTTCAATTAGGAAAAGGAAAATTTGTAGATCTAGGGTTCGGATTCGACAAAGCGGTTGAGATTATACCAAATATTGTAGGGATCCCATATCTGGGACAGAGTTCGAATACACTGAATTGGCCCAAAATAGGTAAAAGACATAGGGGAATGATAGGATGTTTTAATGTGGAGCACAAAGAGAGACCCAGGCAAGGACAAATACTACAGATGGAAATCAGGGGAAGAACAGAGGAGATTAGGTTATAAAGGAAAAGCGACGAGCATAAAAATACCACAACCCCACTAGCTTGCCCATCAATGGAAAAAGGAGCAGCAGGGGGTTTAATAATAAGAAAAACACAAGATGAGGTGTATTTTAGTGTGACACATAGGCCTAGAAATTCGGTGGCACCCCGTTTGGACTCCGGACGGAGCCGCTTGCGCCAGCCCGATATTCAGTTTCAGCACCCCAAACGGAAGCGGGTCTTAAAGGGGAGGGGCCTGCACCAGCGCGATCAGAGATCGTGAGTGCCGGCAAAAGAGCCCGGCACCGAGGAGAGGTGCCGGGCTCTTGGGATACAGCTGGCACTGCCCGGGGAGGCGGAGTCAGGAGGCCGGGGATGGCGGCGCGAGGAGGTGCTGGCAGGCGGCCAGCAAAAAAAATGGCTGCCCTGCACCTCCCCTTTAATTAGCGCCACTACCGCCGCAGGTTGGCCCCCCTGAACCGGTCACAGATTGCGACCGGCGTTACAGCGGGGGGGCGCGACCCAATATCGCGATCGGGGCGGTAGCGGGGTGCTGCGCACACCGATGATGTCATCAGTGGCAGCGCAGCGCTACAGGCTAACACCGCCATTAGCGCCCCGCTAAATTTCGGGGGGGCGTGACCAGTGGTGCTAAAGCCACTAAGTGCCTTCTTTGGGCACTAACTGATGGTGCAGCCCACCGAATTTCTAGGCCATAGAGTTATTAAGCTTGCCATTAATATGAGTACTTTTGAGATGCCCGCGATGTGTAACAATCATACAAAATAATTATGGAACTCCCTGTGGGTAAAACAATTAGAGGATCCACAGGGAAAATCTATCTTACAAAGACGTAAGAAATGGGGAGTATTGGAAATGGCCAGAGCAGGGTATGCGGCTGGGTTAGCAACAGTTAATAGCTTGGACATAGAAGGAGTAAATTAAGGAGTAGAAGAACTACAAGCAAAAATAGAGAAGTTACTAAAGCAAGCCACTGGAAATAGCCAGCAAATGGCATTGGCAGGAAAACAAATTGTTTTGATTTCTTTTTGGGTTCAATAAAGACTCATTTCTGAAAGAGAATGTTGTTTAATCTAAAGTCCAAGACTTTCTACAGCTTTTTACAGAACACACTATGCTGTGATGCATCTAGAATGAAACTGAAAGTAAAACTCCTCTGGACTGCTTGTCTCTCACATGACCTCTGCTGGTCAGGCACAAGTAATCAAAAACACAGACAAATATGCTGTAAGGCATAAGTAATCAAACACAGACAAATATCATCACTATTTGCTGATATCATTACACAAATGACAACACAATTGTTGGGGGTGGAAGGGATAGTGGACCCCCCATGCAAAAACAATTAATACAATTATTGATCAGATCAGCAATGCATCACGCCAAACCCATAAGGAATTGATATGTGCTATGTATGGCTTATGGCTATTGTCGAATGTTCAGCATAACATGAAGCAAATAAATAATGGACAGATCCCTGATTGGATTACTAATGAGGATCTGGAACCTTGGATTGACACAAATAAAAGCCTATGCAAAGGGCGTAAAATAGGACAAGTATACCAGGCAGGCAATTATCTGACCCCATGGACTAAGGTGATTGGCTTTGTACTGGCCATCTCACAACTCCCAGAAGAGGGACATCCCCTATACGACGTGATTAATATAGGAGAGATACAAAGGGAGAGTTGGGTTAAATATCATGATGTCCCTACCAAGGCAATTTGGGAAAGGGATGAAGATAATAACCAGAAGAATGGAACCTTAAGGGGGGTGGTAATGGACAGGTGCCACCACAAGGGAAGGGCATGGGTGTGCACACACCCTCCCACCGAGGGAGACACAGCCGAGTGCGGGTTTACGAAAACCACCAATTGCACCCTTGCGGTACACCCAAGGGGGATACACCGAACAAGGGTAGCACCGAAGAACAACGGGACATTTTGTGTCACCACAACTGAACAGAAATATGAATGTCAAGATCTGACTTGTCCCATTCCCCAACCAAACTTTTGTTTCTATCCAAAGATATCTACACAGACAGGGCACCAATATATACACCCACCAAGACTACAGGAAGAGAAAACCTGGTCACTTAATAATATGGGACTTAATAAAGAGGTTGAAACTTATGTCATACCAGAGCCCAAGGCAATTCCTAAGTTAGAGGAAGAAGAAGCTTGGAAGAAATGACAACAGGAAACAAAGGAAATTTTAAAGTATTATCATAGAATAGAAGAAGACTTAAAGAAACAACAAAAAGGCATCAGTAAAACATTAGCAGAAACTCCTTGGTACAATAAGATCTGGAACTGGGGCTAAATGTTGATATACATCCCTGGATGAGGATCATATCACACGTATTGGTAGTTGTGCAAGGCACCATATTAATGATCCTTTTTGTTATTACTTTGTGGATATTGCCGGTGGTGAAAGAACTGAAACCTAGCACAAGCCGTAACCAAACAAATAACGAAGGAAGGAGAGAAAGAAAGACTGTTGCTAACCACTAACAAACAAGGGGTAGGACGTGAGAAGAATTATTATGAAAACTGTGTTTAGGATTGTGGAAGTATGAGTACTAGACACCCTGGGCTGGTACCATGAAGGCGACGGGAACTCATAGCAAACAATTTAAACTGTAGCATATTGGCCATATTGGGTCAAGGTGACCAATGGGCCATAAGGGGGGACTGCAGTAACCAAATTAATGTCATACTTTAGTTTATGTTAGAATATGTATAATGTAGCACCAGTGTCCAGGGTGGAGGTAGTGAATTAATTCATACCCGGAGTAAAATGGTAGATAGGTCTGTATTTATTGTATTTATCCAGCTAAACTCTAAAGACAAGTACTGAGATGATGGGAAATTAAACTGCGAAGCCAGCTGCCGAGTCTGGCTCATGGGAAGATTGGGGAGGATGCCTATTCGCCCAGGCAGGATAGCACGCATACAAGATAACATACATAAGAATTAAGTGATGAGTCAGCCTTCACTTGTTTGTGAAGCTACAACATGGTTGTCTAAAAGGCAAAATGGCTTACCTTACAATATGCTTGCCTTGCAGAAGTAACATGAGCAGGTTACAAAGTCAGAATCTGTGCTTTGCAGAGATAGTTTG
Source organism: Somniosus microcephalus (assembly GCF_052327205.1). Taxonomy (NCBI): domain Eukaryota; kingdom Metazoa; phylum Chordata; class Chondrichthyes; order Squaliformes; family Somniosidae; genus Somniosus; species Somniosus microcephalus. The sequence continues at coordinate 134,257,529 of NC_140993.1, forward strand.
GACCAGTAGGCCGATTGAACAAGAACTGTTATCTTATGAAAATATGTTACTGAGCAGGCTACAATAGATAAGAAGAAGGCCACGATGATAGAGGAGTTGGAATAAGTCAAACAAGCAAAAAACATGATTAACTGCGGAATATGGGGAGAAGCGTAAAAATGTCACGTGGTAGAAGCAATGGATATAATGGAATATTAGAGACTATGATTGATAGATTTGTACCTACCCCTAGAGCAGGATATGACTGATAAGATTATCTAAAAATTGATTAGCGCCCGCGGGGTGCTAAAAATAGCGCCCCGGAAAAATTAGCATCCCCGCGCCGGAAATTGAGTGGTTGCGCCCCAAGGGGGAAGTGGGACGCTACTGGAAACATCCCGCCTCCCTCTTGGGGCACTGTGAGTCAATATTGCGGCGTTATGTGCCGCAGCACCACACGCTGCGGCTCGCCGCGGTATTGCAAACCTTCCTCCCTTTCTTAAAGGGGAGGGGCCTTGTGCAGCGCGACCTGGGGCCCAGCTGGGCCCCCGCGGATCAGGAGTGCAGGCAAAAGAGCCCGGCACTCGAGAGAAGTGCTGGGCTCTTGGAGCGCAGCCAGCACTCCGCGGGTGGGGGGTGGGGGGCGTTTCAGGAGGTTTGGGATGGGAGCGCAGGCAGGTGCTGGCAGGCGGCCAGCAAATAAAATGGCCACCCCGCACCTCGCCTTTACATTTGCTCCTCCCTGGCCACAGGTACGCCCCCCTGACCCCGTCGGACATAGCGACCGGCGGAAAGTCAGGGGGCACTCCTGAAGATGGTGGCCGTGGCTTGAGCGGGGCGCTGTGCATGCCAATGTTGTCATCGCCAGCGGCGCAGCACCGCAGGGCGCTACTGGTTAGCGCAACCACTAACCTCCCAATGAATTTTGCAGGAGGCGTAGGCAGTGCCGCGCCGGGCGCTAGTTGGTTTGCGTCCTGTTAGCGCCCTCTTAAGGCACTAATGGGAGGCACAACCAACTGAATTTTTCCCCCATGTATAAAAATGTAACTCACTAAACTTTCGGTGGAGTTGGATCTGAGAGCGGTCTCGGAAGGTTCTCCCCAGGCCTGTGAATAAAAACCATTTTGAACCTCCAATTGAAGTCTGTCATCCGTACGTAGCTGAGCGTCGACTTTGTATATCACTTAGTCCGCTTCGCGGGGAAAGGGTTAAGTGTCGACTTGCCATATCACCAGGTCCACTTTCCGGATCCATCACCTTCTTAACCGCCTTATCTACCTGTCCTGCTACTATCAGAGACCGGTGTACATGTGCTCCATGGTCCCTCTTTTCCTCTACGCTGCTCAGTATCCTACCATTTATTGTGTATTCCCTTACCTTGTTTACCCTCCCCAAATGCATTACCTCACACTTCTCTGGATTGAATTCCATTTGCCACTTTACTGCCCACCAGACCAGTCCATTGATATCATCCTGTATTCTACAGCTTTCTCTCTCACTATCAAGCACAGGGCCAATTTTTGTATCATCTGCAAACTTTGTAGGATTTCGCAATAATTTCAAAATTTTCTATAGCTCCGAAGATTATGTTTTTGATTAAAGATAAACCTGGGTAGAATATACCTTTAAAAACCCAGGGATCAAAATGGCCGTCAGACCTCGTGGCAGAAGACAAAAGACAGTCTCTCTTCAAAGCATGGGCTGACAAAAAGGACTTGAAAGGCAACCTGTGTGTCTGTGAAAAAGGAAAATCAAAGATGGCTGTCCGGCCTCGTGGCAAAAGACACAACACAGCCTGTGTGCATATGGAAAGGAAAATCAAAGATGGCTGACAAAGGATTTAGAAAAAACCCCAGCCTCTGAAGCAATGAGGCATTTAAACTGTCAATCAAAGGCAGTTTAGGGAGTTTCACCGCAGGACAATCGATGTTTGTTTACAGGAATTCTACAATGTTGACACAAAGGCTTAACCACTTAAAGCTGTCAATCAATTGCGGTTGCACTGACCACAGGACAATGGCTTTGTTTACACTAACATCCAAGGGCTGTTTACCCAGCAATTAAGGAAACAGACAATTTTTTTTCAAACTGAGACAGCTTTATTCAACCCAGTTTAAACAAATGGGTAATTCATCCAAACCCCATCACAGTCAATGGGGGCAGTTTGGATCCCTTTTGTTTAGCCTAGATACATCCAGATTTGGGCGCAAAGATTTCGGCTCCAAATGGGGTATAAAGATAGCTTCTCAGGAAGCCATCTCTCTCTCTCTCTGCCGACTCACCTCCATGCTCTGCCTACAGAAGAACAGCTCAACAAGCCTGCCCAAAGGAGTGGAATACCAGCAGTTACTTTTAAACACTGGGGTATCTCCATTTCAGGGGGGTGAAGAATCTAAGACTGCAAGGGCATGGAGCAGGTGTTCTCTGGTGAGCATAGATTTTCTGACCCATTACAAGGCAACTTAGATAAGTATTTAGGGGTGGGAATTAAGGGGAATTATTGTTAAATTGTGATTTTAGTCAATTTTCCCTCGTTGTGTCCGTTCTCTCCTCCCCTATTAAGTAAGAGTGTTGTCCTAAGCAAAGGTGCTGTAGTAAGCAAAGTGTACTGTATTAAAGGTTTGCTGCACTAGTTAAAAGTGCTGTATTTAAGTAAAAGAGTGTTGTACTAAGCAGAAGGGTGCTGTAGTAGACACAGAGGGCTAGATTTTCAGTTGCTTGCGCCAGCAGTTAGCGCCTTAAGAGAAGTGATTTTCGGGCGCTATTCGTGTAGCGCCCGGGCGCAGCGCAGTTTGCGCCCCGCCCCAAATTAAGTTGCCCGTTAGCGCCGGCGCAAAGTTTAGCGGCCGCCCGGATGCGCGCGCAGAAAATGACGTCACATCCTCGTGCAACGCCCTTTGGCCGCCCCGAATCCAAACTTCAGTCGGACCGCCCCATTCTGCAGCTGGCGTCCAGAGCATTTGTAAAATGGAACGCAACACACCCTGGGGAGCGCAAATTAAAGGGCACTCCTCCTGCACTATAAACGGCAGTCTGCATGTGTTGTGTGGAATGATCCAGTGTGTTGTTGTGAACGGTTGTTCCTCCTCCTCCTCCTCCTCCTCCTCCTCCTCCTCCTCCTCCTTCCATCATCATCCTCCTCCTCCTCCTCCTCCTCCTCCTCCTTCCATCATCATCCTCCAACACATGCACCCTTTCCCTTTAAGAGCTCACTGGCACCAGAGTGTCTGCCGTGCGCTGCGCCCGAGCTTGGATGCTGCGCTCTGCACCGCCGGCTTAGCGCCTAAAGATAGTAGTGGAACGCCTCTTTTAGCGCTCCACCAACATCTTAGGGCGAAGCCACTGAATTTCCGGCAACGGGGCGCTACTTTGGGGCGGGCGCTAACTTCGGGCGGGCGCTAAGGTTAGCGCCCCAAAACTGTCTATACTGAAAATCTAGCCCTAAGTGTACTGTGAGAAGTAAAGTGTTGTATTTAAGTAAAAGAGTGTTGTACTAAGCAGAAGAGTGCTGTAGTGGACACTAAGTGTACTGTGAGAAGTAAAGTGCTGTATTTAAGTAAAGGAGTGTTGCACTAAGCAAAAGCGTGCTGTAGTGGACAATAAGTGTACTGTATTTAAGTAATAGTGCTGTATTAAGCATAGGAGTGTTGTATTGATTATTTTCAATTTATTTCTTTTTATTTCAATAAATACTGGTCTGTTTTGCACCCAACCACGAGTCTCGTTTCTGTCGACATCGCTGCTGAATACGTCCGGTGGTCAGAACCAGGAAAGGGGAGCGATTTGAAACCGCGCGGGGCTCTGGAGCAGCTCAGAGACTTTTGACTGGCAAGAGGCAATAACCCCAAACCCCCCTCTCAATTCCTACAAAATGGCAACATCGGCAGGACCGTCGGCAACGGTATGCGATGTAGCAGACGATGGTTTGTGTCTGGAGAGAGCAGCAGTTATTGGATTTCTTTTTATCCCAATGGTTTGTTTGTGGTTAGGTGCCCGCAGGCTTGGGGAAGTTACCCGCCGGCTTAGGGAATCTAGAGCAGAGAGTTGGGATAGTCAAGGGAGGTTGAAGAATGCCAGGCCAAGATAGAGTGCCTGGTGGTCAAGTTTAGCGAGGTACGAAGCAGAGTACCTGAAGTGCCTAGTTGCAGAGGCCAAGAGAAATGAGATGAGGGTGCGGGAGGAGAACGCCCACCTCATACAAGAAATAAAAGAGCAGGAGGAAAAGATTAGGGAGATAAAGGCAGCATATAAGCTAGCCTGCGAGCAAGGGTTTGAGGAAGCAGATCATGGTCCCTGTAGGACAGAGATAGAAAGCTTGAATATGGCTTTAAAGAGGGCAAAGGGGATGATATGACTGATCAGCCCGAAGGCAGGCCTGAGCTTTCAGGAGCTCTGGCTGCAAAGGGGGGTGGAGGATGAGGTGGTAGAGACAGGAATTTCCACCCCCCCCCCCCGGGTTGAGTCACTATTGGAGGCAGTGCGGCCTCTTCTGACTGGCCAGGGGAGAGTAGCAGCTACCACTGGTGCTTTGACCCCATCTGCCCCATCCACTCCCAGCAATGGCTAGAGCCAGCGTAACCTGTTGACCTGTGTCCCCGCGAAAATGCTGAGGGGAGCAGGCCCTATGTTGAGATGGGGGTGAAGACGGGGCAGGGCAGATATTCGGTGGACACTGGAGCCTCCAGCATGGTGGTCCACTCGGAAGACCTGACCAATTCACCCCGGCCTAACAAGGTCCCATTTAGCTTAATGGGACCCACAGGGAAACAGGCAGCTGGGAGTGAATCTGAGGTCAGAAATCCCCAGCCCACAGTGGGTACAAGCTCACAGGCTGCACAGGCAGACACTGTGGCTTGTGTTAGGGAAGGAGCCATTCATGACCAGTGCAAGCTGTTTAAGCAGGGGGACAGGGAAGGAGAGTTCTGGGACCCCTGTAGAGCCGGCCCGGTAGCAACAATCCGGGACAAGGGAGGCACACAGGGGATAGCTTTGGCCCTGGACCAAAAGCAGGTCCAGGCCCAAGATTCCACATTTAAGGCCGCCCTGGTGAGGGAAAAGGATTTTGAACAGGATTACTGGCAGGCTGCCAGTTGTATCAAACAATGCAGGTTGTTTGAGCCGGGGGCAGGGAAACAGGCAGCTGGGATTGTACCTGAGATTAGAAATCCACAGCCTGCAGCGCGTACACACACACAGACTGCACATGCAGGCGCAGTCGTGTGCATGAGAGGAGAAGTTCCCCAGCACTTGGCCCAAGCGATTCTCCCTCTCTTGTGGGACTCCGGGGAGGAGCCTGAACCAGATTTTAGACCTGAAGGGGAAGGCTCTCAGCCACCGGCAGCCAGTGGCAAAGGATTGCCTGGCCCCAGCCCAGGTTTGTGAAGGGAGGGACCCGAAGGAGGAGGTCCCCAGCCAGCAGGGAGTGTGACCCGAGCTAAGGGTCTGCTCGCCGGGGTAGCCCCACCAGCGACACTCCCTAGGAGATCTCTTTGGGTACCCCAGCCCAAGAAAGTATGGTCATCTGCTTTTCAATGGAATAGGGCAGCCTCCTGAGTCAGGGAGAAGCCAAAAGGCAGAAGTCCCCAACCAGCAGCCATAAGCTGCGAGGGACGGCAAGTTGGAATCAGTCCAGCCACATCGCAGGGAGCAGCCTGTGGCAGCCCAATCAGGGATTAGGCTGGCCGCCCTGAGATGGGCGGCGCTTGTATATAGCTTTGTTCAAGTAAGGTGTATAAAGCATTAAGGTAGAACGTGTTAAATTTTAAATTTTATATTGCAATTCAGTAGTGGTAATTATTAGAGTGTAAGTTTTAAGTATAGTACTGTTCCAGAGTGTCTATGTGAGTCAAGGTCGCGGGCCCTGATTACACTCCCCTGCGCCAGGGGACCTGGCTAGATGTTTTTCTTTTAAAGTCTTTTTCAGAGTTCCGGAAGGTACAGAGAACCAGCGTGTCTTTGGATGCTCAAGGAAGGAGCACTCCTAGCCCACGAAGGAAGGGGTCTGCAGGAGGCAGATGCCCACAACATTTAACTGTTATTGGAAATTCGATTAAGATTAAGAGTTTACAAAAAGCTTGTTAATTATTATATATCTTATATTATGTACTGGTCCCAACTCCAAAGGAGATAATGTGTGAATTTAGTTCCTAACTGTAAGATTGTACTACTTGTTTGGAGTTAATTGGAACATATTGTATATGCCTATGAATTGTTGTGTTTGCAGACTGTTAAAATTTAAAATACATTTATGGCTGAAGAATAGTGCCATTTAATAAAGTGTCAGGCAATTGTATTTCAATTAAAAAAAGGGGGGGAAGCTCGTTTTCTTCCATTTATATTTTTAACAGATATGTTTTGGCTTCGTGGTAATCCCATTGAAGATGTAGTATCGTGTTAAAAACTATGTCACAAGTGGTGCAGGGGCATTGGACCCCTCCATGCTTGAATTATTGTGAATACAAGTGGTGCAGGGCATTGGTCCCCTCCGTGTATTGATTATTTAACTAATCTTGTTTTTCTGTCGATAGATGCCTACCGTGTACTGCGATTCTCTCTGGGCAGGAGAGATGGAGGTGTCGGGGGATCAAAGATAGATCTAGATAAGTATAAAGGAAGGTTCTTTGTGGGGGAGTCAGAAATTATTGCTCACCTTTGGACAGGATACTACAAGCAAGTTTTAGTATCCGATGGGGGACTGTAGGATTTCGCAATAATTTCAAAATTTTCTACAGCTCCGAAGATTATGCTTTTGATTAAAGATAAACCTGGGTAGAATACACATTTAAAAATCCAGGGATCAAAATGGCTGTCAGACCTCGTGGCAGAAGACAAAAGACAGTCTCTCTTCAAAGCACGGGCTGACAAAAAGGACTTGAAAGGCAACCTGTGTGTCTGTGAAAAAGGAAAATCAAAGATGGCTGTCTGGCCTCGTGGCAAAAGACACAACACAGCCTGTGTGCATATGGAAAGGAAAATCAAAGTTGGCTGACAAAGGATTTAGAAAAAAACCCAGCCTCTGAAGCAATGAGGTATTTAAACTGTCAATCAAAGGCAGTTTAGGGAGTTTCACCGCAGGACAATCGATGTTTGTTTACAGGAATTCTACAATGTTGGCACAAAGGCTTAACCACTTAAAGCTGTCAATCAATTGCGGTTGCACTGACCACAGGACAATGGCTTTGTTTACACTAACATCCAAGGGCTGTTTCCCAGCAATTAAGGAAACAGACCTTTTTTTTTCAAACTGAGACAGCTTTATTCAACCCAGTTTAAACAAATGGGTAATTCATCCAAATCCCATCACAGTCAATGGGGGCAGTTTGGATCCCTTTTGTTTAGCCTAGATACATCAAGATTTGGGCGCGAAGATTTCGGCTCCAAATGGGGTATAAAGATAGCTTCTCAGGAAGCCATCTCTCTCTCTCTCTGCCGCCTTGCCTCTGTGCTCTGCCTACAGAAGAACAGCTTAACAAGCCCGCCCAAAGGAGTGGAATACCAGCAGTTACTTTTAAACACTGGGGTATCTCCAGTCCAGGGTGGTGAAGAATCTAAGACCGCAAGGGCACGGAGCAGGTGTTCTCTGGTGAGCATAGATTTTCTGACCCATTACATGGCAACTTAGATAGGTATTTAGGGGTGGGAATTAAGGGGAATTATTGTTAAATTGTGATTTTAGTCAATTTTCCCTCGTTGTGTCCATTCTCTCCTCCCCTATTAAGTAAGAGTGTTGTACTAAGCAAAGGTGCTGTAGTAAGCAAAGTGTACTGTATTAAAGGTTTGCTGCACTAGTTAAAAGTGCTGTATTTAAGTAAAAGAGTGTTGTACTAAGCAGAAGAGTGCTGCAGTAGACACTAAGGCCTAGAAATTCAGTTAGGGGCGCCCAGCTCGCCTGGGCGCTGGAATTACCGCTGCGCGTGGAGCCACTTGCGCCAGCGGGAAATTCACTTTCAGCGCCCCAAGTGGAAGCCGGCCGCTAAACAAAGGTTTCGGCGCCCCAATTAGGGCGCTGAAACTGAATATCGGCGTGTAAAGTGCCGCAGCGCCACCCGCTGCGGCACGGCAGCCTGCGGTACTGCAGGCCTTCCTCTCATTCTTAAGGGGGAGGTGCCTGCAACAGCGCGATCCCCGCTCGCGAGTGCCGGCAAATTAGCCCGGCACCAAGGAGAAGTGCCGGGCTCTCTGGAAACAGCCGGCAATGCTGCGGGGGGGGCGGTGTAGGAGGCCGGGGAAGGAGGTGCGGGCAGACGGCCGCCAAAAAAGCGGCCGGCCGCACCTCCACCTTAACTCGCCCCACTACCGGCACAGGTAGGCCCCGTGTACCGGTCACTGTTTGCGGCCAGCGCGGGGGAGGCGGCAGCAACTAAATATGGCCAGCGGGGCGATAGCGGGGCGCTGCGCACACCGATGACGTCATCGGTGGTGGCGCAGCGCTAATGGCTAACGCCGCCATTAGCGCCCCGCTAAATATCGCGGTAGGTTTGCACAGTGGCGCAAAAGCCCTCTTTGGGCGCAAACTGGTGGCGCAGGCCACTGAATTTCTAGGCCTAAGTGTACTGTGAGAAGTAAAGTGCTGTATTTAATTAAAGGAGTGTTGCACTAAGCAAAAGAGTGCTGTAGTGGACAATAAGTGTACTGTATTTAAGTAAAAGTGCTGTATTAAGCATAGGAGTGTTGTATTGATTATTTTCAATTTATTTCTTTTTATTTCAATAAATACTGGTCTGTTTTGCACCCAACCATGAGTCTTGTTTCTGTCGACATCGCTGCTGAATAAGTCCGGTGGTCAGAACCAGGAAAGGGGAGCGATTCGAAACCGCATGGGGCTCTGGAGCAGCTCAGAGACTTCTGACTGGCAAGAGGCAATAACCCCCAAACCACATCCCCATCAATTCCTACAACTTCTTAGTCATGCCCCCTACATTTAAGTCTAAATCATTGGTATATGCCATGAAAAGCAAGGGATCTAGTACAGAGCCCTGCGGAACCCCACTGGAAACAGCCTTTCAATCACAAAAGCACCCGTTGCCCATTATCCTTTGCTTATTGCCACTGAGCCAATTTTGGATGCAACTTTCCCGTGGATCCCATGGGCTTTTATTTTTCTGACCAGTCTGCCATGTGTGACCTTGTGAAATGCCCTGCTAAAATCCATGTAGACAACATCAAATTCGCTATCCTCATCAATCCTCCTTGTTACCTCCTCAAAAAATTCAATCACGTTAGTCAGACACGGCCTTCCCTTAACAAATCCATTGCTCATTCCGTTTTTCTGCATCTTTGATATTTTTTCTTACCCAGTTGTCGCACATTCCATTTGATATAGTGTCTGTTGCTGTTATTTTGAGATGTTAAAGTTATTCAGGTCATTTTTCCTTAAGGAAAGCTGTTTCTATTCTAAATTGTTATCACTAAGTTGTAAAATGTATCAGTAGTTCTCTTCTATAAGGTTAAATATTCTGTTAAATCATTTTGTTGGTGGGAACTGGGTGTGTGGGGGCCAGAAACTAGCAACTTAGCACCACACAATAGAAAGTTGCTATTGTTTTAGTATCTTTACACTGTTCCCTTGGAGATGTGTGTGAAGTATGGAAAGGATTTGCAAGCTGATTAATAGTCTAATGGGCCTCGGCGTGAACACTCCTTCCATGAACATGACCATCTTTATACCAGCCGATAGGCCGGTTAGCCCTACACGCCATAAGGGTTTCTTGGGCTCCCACAACCCATACGATGAGATGGAACCACACACGCCCACTAGCTTTAAAAGCACATACGTCACACACTGCCACCAAGGGGAAGCACAGTGGAAGCAAACAGTAGACACTCACTTGTGTCATGTTTAGTAACTTAAAATTACCATTGATCAGAAACTGAACTGGACCAGCCACATAAATACTGTGGCTACAAGAGCAGGCCAGAGGCTGGGAATTCTGCGGCGAGTGTCTCACCTCCTGACTCCCCAAAACCTTTCCACCATCTACAAGGCACAAGTCAGGAGTGTGATGGAATACTCTCCACTTGCCTGGATGAGTGCAGCTCCAACAACACTCAAGAAGCTCGACACCATTCAGGATAAAGCAGCCCGCTTGATTGGCACTCCATCCACCACCTTCAACATTCACTCCCTCCACCACTGGTGCACTGTGGCTGCAGTGTGTACCATCTACAAGATGCATTGCAGCAACTCGCCAAAGCTCCTTCAACAGCACCTTCCAAACCCGCGACCTCTACCACTTAGAAGGACAAGGGCAGCAGACGCATGGGAACATCACCACCTACAAGTTCCCTCCAAGCCACACGCCATCCTGACTTGGACCTGTATCGCCGTTCCTTCACTGTCGCTGGGTCAAAATCCTGGAACTCCCTTCATAACAGCATTGTGGGTGCACCTACACCATATGGACTGCAGCGGTTCAAGAAGGCGGCTCACCACCATCTTCTCAAGGGCAATTAGGGATGGGAACTAAATGCAGGCCTAGCCAGCCAGCGATGCCCACATCCCATCAATGAATTAAAAAAAAAATTGCTATGAAGTTGTCTGGCAGGAATGGGCAGTGTCTGGAAGATTTAAGTCAATGGAGGTGAAAGCATATTTGTGAAGGATATACAAATAATGAGAGGATGTAGATAGGATTGGGAATGCAGTGGGCTCATGTCAAAGTTGAGACAAGGTCTAATGTACAGCAGCAGGCGCTGGTTTTTGTTTTGCAGCCTCGTCAACCTTCTCCTGCTCCTCTTGGTGGTCTCTTTTCTGTGTCTGGGGTGAGGGGGGGTGGGTTTCCTCCTCCAGGAACACCATAATGATGCCTCATTGTAGAATGCACAGCATGCAGTACACTACCACAATCCTTGAAACTTTTGGCAGCTGGTATTGCAGGACACACCTGAAGCACTGTGTCAACGTGAGCATGATCTGCTTAATGCTTACGTGGGCAGCTGTATCAGCTTCATCACACTTGTACTCAGCTGGTGTCCTGGGAGACCACAGAGGTTCCATGAGCTATGCCTCCACAGGATAACTTTAAACACCCTGGAGCTGCTCTGTGATTTGTCTTTGTTGGTGAAGGCTTAAGAGGGGAGAAATTCGGTTTCGCCCCGTTTGGGGTGCAATTATCGGCCGGGCACAAAGTTTAGCGCCTGGTGCTAATTATCGCCTCCGACTGCAAACTTGGGGGGAAAAGTTCAGTATCGCCCCGTTTGGGGCGCCGTTATCGGCCGTACGCAAAATTTAGCGCCTGGCGCTAATTATCGCCTCTGACGGCAAACTTGACTTTTATCGCCCCTGGAGGTGATTTGAGCACTAAATCAAGTGCTACACACCTCTCTTAAGGCGCAAAGGCTGAGGAGCGAGGTGCTACCTCAGAGCGTGGGCGCAGCGCAGGTGCTGTCAGTTAGCGATTGAACACAGACACACTGGCGCCGGTCAGTTCTTAAAGGGGAGGGTCGATCTTGCTCTCCAGCCACACCCTGCTCATTGGAGCCTTGAATCTCGGCCTGGACAGACCTGTGGCTAAATCTTGCAGGCAAGCACGATGGAGAGGGACAGGGAGTGAGCACAGCACTTTGGTGAGCGGGCCTTGGAGGCTCTGGTTGGCGCGGTGGAGCGCAGAAGATTTATACTATACCCAGAGAGTGGCAGAAGGCCTTTGCCATGCGAGTACAGAAGAGTGTAGAGGGAGGTGGCTCAGAGCGTCTCCTCAAGGAGCATGGTGCCCAGGACCCATATCCAATGTAGAAAAAAGTTCAATTGTAATGATCAGTAACCTGTCATTCTAGAATGGTACAATAGGTGGAGCTGTAGAGCTGTATGTATATAAGAGTGGGGCTACCCACAATGCACTCAGCTACCCAGAAGGCAGTAGTCAAGGTGGATGCTGTACAAGTCCACATGGCATGAATAAAGTGACTAGCTAGAAGCTAGCTGTTCATAATGAAAACGACTAGATATTAATGAACATAACATGGCACCAGGATTGGTAAAATCTGCTGAATATTGTGAAACGCGACATGGAGACTTTGAAGCCAGCGGAGGGTTTGAAACTCACGGGGAATGTCGACTGCAATTGGCGGACTTTCAAACAACAATTCGAACTCTACATTGCTGCCATCAGATTCGGTACGAAGCCAGACGCAAGGAAAATAGCGTTGCTGCTCATGGTTGCAGGCCCGCAGGCAATAGAGGTATTTAATACGTTTGTATTTGATCAAGAGGAGGACAGAAAAAAATTGGACGATGTGCTAAAGAAATTTGATACACATTTTTCTCCCAAAAAGAACAAAACCTATGAGAGGTACGTGTTCTGTTCATGGACACAGCAGCAAAATGAAACTTTTGATAGCTTTATGACCGATCTGAAACTGAAAGCACAGACATGTAATTTCTCTGAGCTGAAATTATCCATGATTCATGACCAGATTGTGTTTGGTATTCATGATAAAAAGGTCAGGGAACGTCTGTTGAGAGAAACCGAACTAACATTGGAAAATGCTGTGAAAATATGCCAAGCCAGTGAGCTAGCTCAAAAGCATGCGAAGACTTTCAGTGAAATGAATAATGATGCGACTGTAATAAGTGATAGTGCTGTTGTCGGTGCTGTGTCCTACAAAGGAAAGAAACGTGGGCAGAACAGAAATGAAAAGCAATCGGAGGAAGGAATTTTTAATTGTAAACGCTGTGGTTACAAACACCAGTCATGACAATGCCCAGCATTTGGAAAAATGTGCACAAAATGTCATGGAAAGAATCACTTTGCCAAACAATGCTTTTCAAAAGTAAAAACTAAGAAAGGGCAACGAGTTAATGTGATTGAGGACACTGACTTAAGTGAAACATTTTCTGTAGGAATGGTGTCATGCGACAATATCAAAAAGGATACAGAAAATGTGCAGCCCTCAGGAATGGACAATGCTGAAAATAAAGTTAATGCAGTAAAAGAGGACAAATGGATAATGTCACTGCAGGTAAATGGAGCATTAGTTACATTGAAACTAGACACTGGGGCAAAAGCAAACTTAATCAGTATGAGTGACATTAAAAACATGAAAGAAAAGCCCAAAATACAGAAAAAGTCAGTACTACTGAAGGACTATAAGGGACAGAAAATAGATAGCTTAGGTGTATGCAGACTTAAAGTGACAGTCAAAGACAAAGTGCATCATCTCATGTTTTCTGTTGTGGCTGAAGGACTTGATTCACTACCAGGTGACAAAGCTTGTGAGGACTTAGAACTAGTCAAGAGAGTCTACCGTATAAACTGTGCCATAAGCAGACCAGATGAATCAGTGGATTCTGTAGTGAGTAATTTCCAGGATGTGTTCAAAGGATTCGGATTTCTACCATTCACTTACAAGATCCAGCTAAAGCAGGATGCTCAGCCAGTGGTACATGCTCCATGGAGAATTCCAGCACCCTGCGTGACCGGCTCAAGAAAGAACTGCACAGAATGACCACACTAGGAGTCATCAGGAAAGTCGAAGAGCCAACAGACTGGGTCAACTCCATGGTATGTGTAAAGAAAAAGAACAATGATCTAAGAATATGCATGGATCCAAAGGACTTAAATGCAAACATAAAATGTGAACACTACCAGATTCCCAAGCGAGAAGAAATCACCAGTGAAATGTCAGGTGCCAGATACTTCACAAAGCTCGATGCCTCACAAGGATTTTGGCAACTAAAACTGGATGAAGAGAGCACCAAATACTGTACCTTCAACACACCATTTGGCAGGTATTGTTTCCTCAGAATGCCTTTCGGGATAGTATCTGCATCTGAAATCTTTCATAGAGCGATGGAACACATAATTGAAGGTCTGGAAGGAGTTCAGGTCTATGTTGAAGACATCATCATCTGGGGCTCCACACTGAAAGAACACAATGAGAGACTGACTAAAGTGCTACAGAGCATACGCCGGAATGGACTGAAGCTCAACAAAGCCAAGTGTCAGTTTGGCATCCAGGAAGTCACTTTCCTAGGAGATAATCTATCTGGTAAAGGAATAGAGCCAGATATGGAAAAAGTAAATGCCATACTCAACATGCCCCAACCCACTGACAAAAAAGGAGTGCTACGCATCATGGGGCTGATAAACTTCATTGGAAAGTTCATTCCTAACTTGTCAGCCAAGACAGCCTGTCTGCGAGACCTGCTCCATAAAACAAATGCGTTTGCATGGACAGAAAGACATGAACAAGAGTGGATGAACTTCAAAACAGTGCTGACAACCACACCTGTACTCACCTTCTTTGACCCAACAAAGAGAATCAAAGTGTCAATGGATGCATTAAAAGATGGCCTAGGTGCGGTCTTGCTACAAGCAGAGGGTGAAGATTGGAAGCCTGTTGCCTATGCCTCCAGGTCCATGACTGATTCTGAGTGTCAATACGCCCAGATTGAAAAGGAATGTCTAGGCTTGGTAGTTGGACTAGAAAAGATCCATGGCTACATATATGGACTTCCCACCTTCACAGTTGAGACAGACCACCGCCCACTGGTTGCTATCATAAAAAAGAACCTGAATGAGATGTCTCCAAGGATTCAACGACTCATGATGAAGCTGCAAAGATATGACTTTGAACTGATCTACACACCAGGCAAATACATAGTGTTAGCAGATGCACTATCCCGAGCACCCACAATGAGTCATGTGAGCTCTACTGAAGAAGACGTGGATGTTCATGTGAGTATGGTCACTGCTGTGCTGCCCGTGTCAGACACAAGCTCAAAGCAAATAGCAGAAGAAACAGTAAAAGATACAGGCCTAGAAATTCAGTTGCGTTCGCCAGCCGTTAACGCCATAAGAGGGGTATATTTCCAGCGCTAGGCACTTAGCGCCCGGGCGCAGGCCGATCTGCGCCTACGCCCAAATTCAGTAGACATTTAGCGCCGGCGCAAAGTGTTTGCGCCCACTCAGCTGCGCGCGCAGCTTATGACGTCATTTCGTCGTGCAACGCTGTTTGTGCGCCCCAAACCGGAAATTCAGTGGCGCCTGCCCAATGTGGGCGTGGCACTGTTAAGAACTGTGAAGTGGAACGCAACAGAGGCCCTGTGGGCCTCGGGGAGTGCTAATTAAAGGGCACTTACACTGACCTATAAAGCCCAGCCATTTTGCTGCAATGACTTTACTGCTTTGGATTTCTGGACAGAGACCAAGGAACAGAGCTTACTGATTTGGGACAACATAGGAGAGGTATTTTTGGCTTCTGGCCAGAGCTTTGACATTTGAATCATTGTGATTTCACTGTTTGCAAGTTTATTATGGGGGCTGTATGGGGTTCCAACCCTCAGTTGCAGCATTATGTGCGAAGGGCTCGCAGACGCTGTGTGAGAGGGCCAGCCATGCCTAGACGCAGAGGGGCCATCAGGCGTCGGCAACGTAGGCCTTACCCACTCAGGCAATACCGGCAGCAGGTGTCCTATCTCACCATGACTGCGGCGCATTGTGTTAAGAGGCTGCGCTTCAGAAGGGAGGTGGTTGCAGAGACCTGCCAGCTGCTTCACAGAGATCTGCGTCCACAGCTGATGTGCAGGACATCTCTCTCAGTGAAAGTGAAGGTCACGGTGGCTCTGAACTTTTATGCAAGCGGCTCCTTCCAAGCCGCTGCTGGGGACATAGCGAACATCTCCCAGTTCGCCGCGCATCGCTGCATCCGGCAGGTCACCGATGCACTTTTCGCGAGGAGACACCAATTCATCTCCTTCCCCATGACCCTAGAGAGGCAGGAGCAGCGTGCAGTCAGATTTGGCAGGATCGCAGACTTCCCCATGGTGTAGGGCGCCATTGACTGCACGCATGTGGCTATGCGGGCACCTATCGACAATGCCGAGGATTACCGCAACCGGAAGGGCTACCATTCCCTCAATGTACAGCTGGTGTGTGACCACAGGCAGCGCATCCTAGCTGTCAATGCCCGCTTTCCAGGAAGCAGCCACGATGCATTTATCCTGCGCCAGACTACTGTGGCTGACATGTTCGAGGCACAGCCTCCACCAAGGGGATGGCTTATTGGGGACAAGGGCTACCCTTTGTGTACATGGCTCATGACCCCGCTCCGCGCGCCCAGGACCCCAGCGGAGGAGGCATACAACGAAAGCCATCAAGCCACAAGGAACATCATAGAGCAAACGATTGGCGTCCTCAAGCAACGGTTCCGCTGCCTGGATCGTTCCGGCGGATCTCTACAGTATTCGCCGGATAGAGTCTCCCAGTTCATCGTCGTGTGCTGCATGCTGCACAACCTGGCTATCTGCAGGACTCAGGCACTGCCACCTGACGTTGCACCACCACCTCAGGAGGACGAGCAGGAGGACCATGAGGAGGAGGAGGAGGAGGAGGAGGAGTACCAGCCCAGGAGGGAGCCACAAGGTCCAAGGGCCGTCCGCCGGCGGCTTATTGAACGACACTTCTAGGCCCCCTGTCAGGGAATGGCCTGTGGCAATGAACGCACCTGAATGCAGCCGCTCCGCAAGCCCTCAGCCGGTTAACGCAACAACCACTTGAAACATGACACCTGGACATGCTGAATAAATAAAAAGCTTTATTTTACAAACTCAAGGCCCTTCCCACATGAAACAGAAAAACAGACGAGACCCCCAAAAAACAGTCAAAAACATCTGTCACTCCCACAACCTGGGGAGGAATAACAAAACTTGCCCATCCAATTGGCCTTCATCATCGGCCTTACAAAAATAAGCCCCCCCCTCCACAACACAAACACCCCCATAAAAACAAAAAATGCCTTCATCTTCGGCCTTACCAAAATAAGCCCCCCCAGAACACAAACACCCCCATATAAAAAAAAACGCTATCACCACACTCTACTGGGTGTGCCGAGAGGGCGAGTCCTTATGCAGGCTTCTTCGGCCCCTGCCCGACCTGCTGCTCCACCTCAACCTGGGCCCTGTGGGTGTGGCAAGGCTGGGGGAAGGCTCATGAGGGCCACAATGCGTGACGGCAGATGCCCTTGGGGGTCGGCCTAGACGAGGCCCGGCCCGGGAGGGGCCGGCTGCTGACTGCTGCAGCTGTGGCTGCCCAGCATCAGTCTCAGCAGCAGCTCGTCGCACCTTGGCTGGGGGAGTGGCAGTGTCGGCTGCACCAATGGGGGCAAGCTGGCTGATGCCAGGCGCGCGCTGTTCGCCAGAGACACTGGCACTCGGCCGGGCTGGCAGTGCAGCAAGTGCAGCAATCTGGTGGAGGCCAGACCGCTGTGCTGCAGCAGGGCGGCGGGTGCCCTGGCGATGCTTCCGCGCCACAGTGAGTGTGGCAGAAGTGAGTGCCCGAACTGCCCTGGTATGTGCCCGCATCAGATCTGCCAGTGTCTGGACGGCACCACTCATGGACTCGCGACTCGCGTCCTGCGCTGCCGCGAGTTGCTGGACACCCCTGTCCTGCGCTGCCGCGAGTTGCTGGACACCCCTGTCCTGCGCTGCCGCGAGTTGCTGGACACCCCTGTCGTGTGCTGCCGCGAGTTGCTCGACCCCCCTGGCCTGTGATTCCCCGAAAGCGACCACACTATGAGCCAGGGACTCAATGGCCTGAGGCAACTGTCCCACAACCCCCATGAACTCCTTGTGGCGCCGCTCCGACGCCGCGGGCATCTCATCAAGGAGGCGCACCTCCTGGGTGAGGACCGTCTCTGGACTGGAGGGCGGACTCTCCCTCCGGGGAGAAGGCCGCCGAGCTGCCCGACCCTTCCCGCGTGCCTCGACCCCACTGGGTCCAGGAACTGCCCTCCCCTGCAACACTTCCCCCCTCTGGGGAGAAGGCCGCCGTGCTGCCCGACCCTTCCCGTGTGCCTCGACCCTACTGGGCCCAGGAGCTACACCCCCCTGCAACACTTCCCCCTGCCTCTCCTCCAGGCCAGACGTCTCCCCTCCATTGCCATCCCCTGGCGCGGATGAGGGTTCCCCCGATGTGCCGCCTTCCTCCTGGTCCTCGTCGTCCTCCTCCTCCAAGGGCCTGGCACTCTGAGCTTCAGGGACCACCTCCTCCTCACCAGCTGAAAGCAGGAAGGCACAAGAGTAGCTTTAGAGTGAGGACAGGGCGTCAGCGAGGGAGGCATGAGTGGTGGCATTATGCGCATTGGTCGGACAGTGGGAAAGGATGTAGATCTGAAACGCAAGGGCAATGAGAGAGGTCCAACCGGTCATGTCCTTACCAGTGGGTCCCAGTACAGGGTCCGCATCTCCAATGGCAACAGGGCCAGTCACCCGGCCACGCATGAGTCGCGCCACGCTCTCCTCCAGCTCACTGAGCGCCTGGTACTGGGGACGGCCTCCCCCGGTGGCAGACTGGCTCCTCAAATTCTGCACCAGCTTGGCCTGCAAGAGAAAGGACGGCCTCTAAGTACAGTGTGGTGCCCTGTTGCTGTGTGCACTGCCTCCCATGGTCGAATAGCTTGGCCAGTGTGGTGCCCTGTTGCTGTGTGCACTGCCTCCCATGGTCGAATAGCTTGGCCAGTGTGGTGCCCTGTTGCTGTGTGCACTGCCTCCCATGGTCGAATAGCTTGGCCAGTGTGTAAAGTGCAGAAAGTGCTATTGATGATCATGCCAGTGCCATAGCTGCGGGAGGAGGGCTGCCCATTAGGCCTTTGAGGTCCCTTTGCCCATAATGTGAGGTGCACATGCAAGGATGAGGAGGACACTGGAAAGGGTACTCACCTTCACCATCCGAGTGAGGTCGTTGTACTTCTTGCGGCATTGGTCCGCACTCCTGGGGACATCGCTGATGGCTGACACCCTGTGGGCGATTTTCTTCCAGGCTCTCCTGTACTGCCTCCTGGGAGCCTTCTTGCCACTGTCCGGGCACAAGATCTCTCTTTTCTTTTCCACACCATTAACCAGCACCCTCAAAGCATGCTCTGAGAAGCGCTGCACTCGTTCACGGGCCTTCTCCATGGCTTCAGGCGCTATTTGGGTCCACCAGCAGTGTTGAGGCCTAGCTGCAGGGCTCCACTATGCAGGGCGTGGCAGCAGTCAAAGTCGACCCTTCCCCCTTTAAGAGCTGGCCGGCGTCAGGGTGTCTGCTGTCAATCAAAACATGACCGCACCTGCGCTGCGCCCGGCCTCGGCGTTATCAGTCCGCATCGCCGGCTTAGCGCCTGAAGATAGCAGTGCAACGCCAGTTTCAGCGCTCGCCCAAACTCTTGGCCAAATCTACTGAATTTCGGCGAAGTGGCCTACACTTTCCGGCGGGCGCTAACTTTAGCGACCGCCCGACTTTACCGCCCCAAAAGTGGCCAGAATGAATTTCTAGGCCACAGTGTTACAAACAGTAACAGAGAACATTCATCATGGTTGGCCAAAAGGTTCCTGTCCAAAGTACTTTCACATAAGGTCAGAGTTGAGTGTCACAAGTGGACTACTACTAAAACAGAACAGAATAGTCATTCCACAGGCTCTACGTCAAGACATGCTCAAAAGGATTCATGAGGGACACCTCAGAATTGAAAAATGCAAAAGGAGAGCAAGAGACACTGTTTATTGGCCTGGCATAAATAAGGACATTGAGAACATGATAGGCAAATGTGAGACATGTCAGAAACACCAAAACAAACAAGCAAAGGAACCAATGATAGTAGCTGACTTACCAACAGCACCATGGCAAAAGGTTGGTATGGACCTTTTTCATTTGAATGGTAAAGACTATTTAATAGTGATTGACTACTATTCTAACTATCCTGGGATGGCACTGCTCTCAAGCACCACAGCAAGCAGTGTCATAATGCATGTTAAATCCATCTTCGCCAGACATGGAATTCCCAGGATTGCCGTTAGCGACAATGGTCCGTGCTTCAACTGTAAGGAGTGGCAACAGTTTGCAGCACAGTATGACTTTCAGCACATCACATCCAGTCCTTTGTATGCTCAGTCAAATGGTAAGGCAGAGAAAGGTGTTCAAGTTCTCAAACAGCTACTGAAGAAAGCGACAGAAAGCAAGTCTGATCCTTATCTCACCCTGCTGAGTTACCAAGCCTCACCTTTAGACTCTGGTTCTTCACCTGCTGAACTCCTAATGGGTCGCAAGTTGCGTACCACGCTACCCTGCTGTGCAAAAGAAAAGCAGAGTAAGGAACTGAGACAGAGACTTCAACTGTTAAAGCTGAAACAGAAATCATACTATGACAAATCATCCAAAACTCGGAAACCATTGACAAGGGATGATGTTGTCAGGATTGAGGATCCAGATGCGTGGAACAGGAAAGCTACAGTTCTTGAGGAAGTAGGACCAAGGTCGTACACTGTTAGAACTGAGGAAGGACAGATTCTCAGGAGGAACCGCTGTTTCCTCCTGAAAACACAAGAAACTATCCAAGAGCAAATCGATGACAATGCCGCAACTGAATCTTGTCAATCACCACCAGAACAATCTAACACAAACACACATACAGGCTCTCATGAAAACACATCAGACTTACCTGTGCTGAGAAGATCCACACGTGAAGTAAAAAAGCCTGATAGACTTAATCTTTGAGTATAAAGTAAAGCTTTGAAAATGTATTGACTGTTGTGAAGATGTTTATGTCGTTATGATTGATTGATATTGATTGATATTGATTTTGTTTAACCTCAAAGAAAGGGGAATGTAATGATCAGCAACCTGTCATTCTAGAATGGTACACTAGGTGGAGCTGTAGAGCTGTATGTATATAAGAGTGGGGCTACCCACGATGCACTAGGCTACCCAGAAGGCAGTAGTCAAGATGGATGCTGTACAAGTCCACATGGCATGAATAAAGTGACTAGCTAGAAGCTAGCTGTTCATAATGAAAACGACTAGTTATTAATGAACATAACAAGACCTCACTCGGGTCGTCAGGGTGAGTGGCTTTTTTTCAATACCTCTCCATCCCTCCATCTCAACCTCACTCTATGGCCAGAGGGTCTTAAAAGCCCCAATGCCCAACACTCATCCAACACCTATGGCCCTTTCATCAAACACACACACACATTCCACACTTTGCACACAGTAAGGGCTATTCAACTATGGGAGGCACATGAGGCAAGACTATGGCTGCAAACAGTAAGGGCTATTCAACTATTGGAGGCACAACAGGCAAGACCATGGCTGCATACAGTAAGGGTTATTCAACTATGGGAGGCACATCAGGCAAGACCATGGCTGCATACAGTAAGGGCTATTCAACTATGGGAGGCACATCAGGCAAGACCATGGCTGTATATTTACTCAGATGCCGTCCTTTTTCTTGCAGGCCAAGCTATCTCATAATAGGAGACAGCAGCAATGTACGGGTGGAGGTCGGCCTCAGCTACAACCCCTCGGCAACCTTGAGGTGCACGTCCACAGGATTGTGGCAAGCTGGGTGATCGGTCCCGTCACCACTGGAGATGCCAACCCCGTTCTGGACAGCAATGGTAAGGTCATCACCTTTTTGTCCTCTCTCCCTCCACTTGTCCCTCACAACACCAGCCTTTGACACTTTCAATCCAACTTACTAAATCGCTGCACTCATTCCTCCCTTACTGCCACCCTGTCCTCACGCTAAAGCCACTCTTGTACCTCCCTGCTTTCAGATGGTGATTCACCAGCTGAGGAGACGGGCCCTCAAGCTGCCAGTGGGAGTGAAGCTGCAGGCGAGGAGGAAGAGGAAGCCGGAGCATCAGCTCCACCCTCTCCCGAGGAAGCCCATGCCCACATTGGGAACACGCCTCCCCTGGAGGGGAGCAGGGGGGAATGGTCTGATGAGGGAGAAGCTCCAGGACCCAGCAGGCTGCAGCAATGCAATGGGGGTAGGGAAGCTCGGGGGCCTTCTCCCCGGGGGGAGAGTATGCCAGCGAGTCCTGCTGCATGGACACAGAGGAGGAGCAGCTCAATGCTGAAATGAACACCCAGGTGGTGGACATACACAATGAGCTCATGGATGCAGTGGGAAGGGTGCCCGAATGCATTGAATCATTGGCAAGGAGTGTGGAGCACTTCACTGTAGCGGATGCCACGCAAATGCTTAGTGCTGCAATTCAGTCACTAGCTGCCATGACCCCATCTCAGACTGCACTCATGCAGACTCAGATTGAGGCCACGCGAGTACTGACTGCTGCCATCCTCGCTGGTTTGGACACATTTCCCCAGGGCTTTCACTGCGCCGCAGCAAGTCAGCAATCTGTGCTCCAGCAGATTGCTCCAGATGCTGAAGTGCTGCCCCGTGGGAGTGCCAGTGTGTCGGTCGAACAGGGAGTTGCTGTCCTCTCTCAAGATGACAGCATTCCTGCTGCCACCACTGTCACTTCTCCACTGCACTTGCCACCGCCTGTAGGACAGACTGCTGCCGCCCATGCAGAGTTGGTGCAGTCTGCAGCCGGGCCCTCCAGGCCCAGAGCTGGTTGAGGCCATCCTTCAAGGGCATCTGCAGTCTCAGGTTGTGACAATCAGCAGCCTTCCAGCAGCCTTGCTGCAGTGACTGGGATCCCATTACAGAGGAGCAGTAGGGTGGGAAGGGGGGAAGTGCGCAAGGGGAGGAGATCACCCTCGAAGGGCAAAAAGTAGGAGGTGTGACAAAATGTTGTTCATTTTCTTATTAAAGGCAGAAAGAGGTCCGTGGTCAAATTTTGTTCAGTGTTTTGGACATTATCTCTAGGTTGTGAGAACCAGTTATGTTAATGACTGTTTTTTTGTGTTTCTTTCTATTAGTTTGTCATGCAGAAATGACGCACACAGAGTTTGTAAAATAAATACGTTTTTGTATTCAAAATGTACATGTTTGGTCTTTGCAATCATTGTTGCCTTGGCTGGCTTAGGGGTTGCGGGTTGGTTTCATTCATGTTGTTCTCAATGGCAGAAGCCATTTCCTCAGCAGGGGCCTAGAAGCAGCTTGCTATCAGCCGTTGACGGACGGCCCTTCCAGTTTCTACATTGTGGGCCTCCCTCCCGCCTTGGTGCTGCTGATGATCATCCTCCTCATCTTCCTCCTCCTCTTCCTCCTCCTCTTCCTCCTCCTCCTCTGGTGGTGCTCCAAGGCCTGGCGGCTTTGGCTGGGTCCTGAGGATTGCCAGGTTATGCAGCATGCAGCACACAACAACGAAGTGGGAGACTCGCTCAGGCGAGTACTGCAGGGTTCCTCCAGAATGGTCCAGACAGCGGAACCATTGCTTGAGCACGCCGATTGTGTGCTCAACAATGTTCCTGGTAGCTTGATGGCTCTCGTTGTACCGCAGCTCAGCAGGGGTGTTGGGCGTACGGTGCGGTGTCATCAGCCAGGTGCTCAGTGGATATTCCTTATCCCTGAGAAGCCAACTGTGATGAAATATGCCTTCATCAACCCATGTGTTTTACCTGCTTGTATTTTACCTGCTTGTATTTTACCTGCTTGTATTTTACCTGCTTGTATTGTGTGAACCGCACCCTTTTGTTCCTATTGTGTGTATTGGCTACGCCCCTGTCTTTTGCCATATAAAGGCCTCAGGAGCTGTATGAGTCATTTACTACCAGACGAACTCCATGTGGGAAGACCTGCTATACTGCTATGTTCTTAGTGATTAAAAGCCTTCAGTTGAATCCTTGTCTTTGAGTCATTGATGGCATATCAATTTTAATCACTAAAACACCAAGATGGATCGACTCCTGAAACCAGAGCGCTTGGATCTGGACCCCCATGCCTCAGACGCAGCCACACAGTTCGGACACTGGTTCCAATGCTTCGAATTTTTCATTGCAAACTCATCCACTGCCATAGCTGCAGCCGAAACCGCTACCGGAGACATGAAACTGGGAATCCTGCGAAACTGGGTGAGCCATCGGGTCTCCCCTCTCATCCAAGATGCCACCAGCTACGAGGAGGCCTGCACCATCCTGAAGGCCCACTACGCGCGGCCAATAAACGTGGTGTACGCCAGGCATCTTCTGACTACTCGCACGCAGCGGCATGGTGAGTTACTAGAGGACTTTATACTAAACCTAAAAGTACTGGGCCGAGACTGTAACTGTAAGGCCGTGTCTGCCATCGTGTACACGGAGGAGCTGATTCGAGACTCCCTTATTGCGGGCCTCAGTTCAAATTATATTCGGCAGAAACTGTTTGAAAAGGAGGGACTGGACTTAAAACAGGCTATAGATATAGCGCGATCGCTGGATATGGCCCAGAGGAACTCTGAATCCTGTTCCCCAGGCCACGCGGCCCACTCTGCCTCGTGCGCACCGTGGGGGCCGCCACCTTGGAAGCCATCTTCACCTCCCAGGTCTCAGGCCAGCCCAGCACCATCGGAGCCCCAGCCCCCACCCAGGAGCCCCACTACTGCTGCGATGCATCGGGGCCTGAAATGCTACTTCTGCGGCCAGGACAAACACTCCAGGCATCTGTGCCCAGCGAAGGGCACCACCTGTTTTAAATGCGGGAAGAAAGGACATTTCAGCAAAGCCTGCAGAGGGAACCCCGCCTCCAACTCCACCACCGCCGCGTGCGCGCCATGGGAGTGGCCATCTTGGAAGCCATCTTGTCCACCCTCATGGAGTCCACCATCTTGCCCCGACTACACGGACCTCCAGGACCCACTGGTGGCCTCGATCACAGTGGATCAATCCAGGCCACATCCGTTGTCTAAATCGATGATGGACATAGAGGTAAACGGGAACAAGGTTAAATGCTTGACTGACTGCGGGAGCACCGAAAGCTTTATTCATCCTAGCCTGGTAAAATGACTTTCTCTAACGATAGTCCCCACACAGGGCAAAATCGCCATTGCTGATAAGACTCATACCTCAAAAATTACAGGTTTCTGCGCGGTTATGTTGTCGGTAAAAGGCACTGATTACAGAGATTTTAAACTATTGATAATGCCAGATCTCTGTGTGAGCGTGATCTTGGGTCTGGACTTCCAGTGCCACTACCAAAGTATCACGCTTACCTACGGTGGGTCCCAGCCGCCCCTCACAGTGTGCGGTCTGGCTACCCTGAAGGTCAAGCCGCCCTCTCTGTTCGCCAACCTCGCACCCAACTGTCGACCCATAGCGACCAAGAGTAGGCGGTACAGCTGGGAGGATAGACGGTTCATTGCGTCGGAAGTAGAAAGACTCAAGCGGGAGGGTATCATTGAATGCAGTACCAGCCCATGGCGCGCCCAGGTAGTAGTAGTTAAGGGTAGCGAAAAGAAGCGGATGGTGATAGATTATAGCCAGACGGTTAATCTATACACCCAGCTAGACGCCTACCCTCTGCCCCGCATAGTGGATATGGTTAACCAAATCGCGCAATACCGGGTGTTTTCCACCATCGACCTAAAATCGGCATACCACCAGCTCCCCATTAGGCCGGAGGACCGTCCATACACCGCCTTCGAGGCGAACGGACGTCTCTACCACTTCCTCAGAGTCCCCTTTGGGGTAACGAACGGGGTCTCGGTCTTCCAGCGGGAGATGGATCGCATGGCCGATGAGAACCAGTTAACAACCACCTACCCATACCTAGACAACGTCACCATCTGCGGCCATGACCAGCAAGACCACGACTCGAACCTCGCGAGGTTTCTGAAAACCGCCCTCAGACTCAATCTCACCTACAACGAGGATAAGTGTGTCTTTAGCACCACGCGCCTCTGCATCCTGGGCTGCATGGTGGAAAACGGGGAAATCGGTCCGGACCCCGACCGATTGCGCCCACTACGGGAGCTACCCCTACCAAACACTCCCAAGGCCCTGAAAAGGTGCCTGGGGTTCTTCTCCTATTACGCCCAATGGGTCCCCAATTATTCCGACAAGGCCCGTCCCCTCCTGAAATCAACATCCTTCCCGCTCACAGCCGAGGCCCATGCCGCCTTCAACAGCATTAAACACGACATTGAAAAGGCCGCGCTGCGGGCAGTGGACGAAAACATCCCTTTCCAGGTCGAAAGCGATGCATCCGACTTCGCTTTAGCAGCCACCCTCAACCAGGATGGGCGGCCCGTAGCCTTTTTCTCAAGAACCCTCCAAGGGCCCGAGATCAGGCACTCCTCGGTAGAGAAGGAGGCCCAGGCCATAGTGGAGGCAGTGCGGCACTGGAGGCACTACCTAGCCGGCAAACGCTTCACCCTGCTTACCGACCAGCGGTCGGTAGCCTTCATGTTTAACAACAAACAGAGGGGGAAGATCAAGAACAACAAAATTCTCAGGTGGCGGATCGAACTCTCCACATTTGAGTACGACATAATATATAGGCCGGGGGCCCTCAACGAATCCCCCGACGCCCTATCACGAGGGATGTGTGCCAGCATCCAGGGGGACAGGCTACAGGGCCTCCACAATGGCCTCTGCCACCCGGGGGTCACCCGGCTATTCCACTTTATAAAATCCCGTAACCTGCCCTATTCCATCGAGGAGGTCCGATGACCAGGGACTGCCGCACCTGTGCGGAATGCAAGCCCTGTTTTTTCAGACCCGACCGAGCCCACCTGATCAAAGCTACACGGCCATTCGAGCGCCTGAGCTTAGATTTCAAGGGACCACTCCCCTCCACCGACCGCAATGTGTACTTTCTCAACATTGTGGATGAGTACTCCCGCTTCCCATTCGCCTACCCCTGCCCAGATATGACCAGTGCCACGGTCATCAAGTGCCTCGGCAACCTGTTTTGCACGTTCGGCATGCCTAACTACATCCACACTGACAGGGGGGGGTCGTTCATGAGCGATGAACTGCGCCAATACCTGCTGTCGAAGGGGATAGCCACGAGTCGGACCACTAGTTATAACCCCCGGGGTAATGGGTAAGTGGAGAGGGAAAACGCGACAGTGTGGAAGGCGGTCACCTTAGCACTAAGTTCTAAAGGCCTCCCCACCTCCCGCTGGCAGGAGGTCCTCCCAGACGTACTCCACTCGATAAGGTCGCTACTGTGTACTGCTACTAACGCCACTCCTCATGAGAAGATGTTTGTTTTTCCCCGCAAATCAACCTCAGGAGTATCCCTACCCTCGTGGCTCTCCACACCAGGGACAGTCCTGTTACGGAAGCATGTGAGGGGCCACAAAACAGATCCCCTCATGGAGGCAGTACACCTACTCCACGCAAACCCACAGTACGCGTACGTCAAGCACGCCGATGGGCATGAAGACACCGTGTCCATAAAGGACCTCGCCTCGGCAGGAAGCGATGACGACGACCCATCACCACCACCCCCAGAAGAACCTCCACCACCCCCTGAAGTACCTGCAACACCCCCAGCACATGGGTATGCCCAGGAGGGCACCACGGGCTCCCGGTCGGAACCCGAGGTACTGTTGCGACGTTCAGGAAGGACTATCACACCCCCGGACAGACTAAATCTGTAGAAGGGGTGAATGTGATGAAATATGCCTTCATCAACCCATGTGTTTTACCTGCTTGTATTTTACCTGCTTGTATTTTACTTGCTTGTATTTTACCTGCTTGTATTGTGTGAACCACACCCTTTTGTTCCTATTGTGTGTATTGGCTACGCCCCAAAACTACTTCAGACAGCGTTGACTCAATGCAGAAGTCTCTCTTTCTCTCAAAATCTCTCTCTCTCCCTCTCTCAGAACGAGTGGTGCATAAATGTCTACCACAGAAAAAGCCAGGAAGAGGCCCCCTTTAAATAGCGCCCCCCCAGCCCCACAGCGACTGGGAAGCGTTCAAGTCTACATATCGTTGGTTGCGCCAGGTGGAAAGGAGGGGGGGGGGGCGCCACTCAATTTCCATTCCGGAGCGTCACAAGGGCGTTGTACGCTCGACTGACATCAAGATCTGCGTGCGCCGGAGATCGGGCGGTATTGTTTAGCGCCGCTGCAAAATGTCCAGTCAATTCCATGAGAGGCGCAGATATCGCCACGCCCGGGCGCTAGTTGCTTTGCACCCCATTAGCACCCTCTTAAGGCGCTAATGGGAGAAACATGGAAACATAGAAGATAGGAGCAGGCGTAGGCCATTCGGCCCCTCGAGCCTGCTCCACCATTCAATGCGATCATGGCTGATCATCCAAATTCAGTACCTGGTCCCTGCTTTCTCTCCATTCCCCTTGATCCCTTTAGCCTTAAGAAATATATCCAACTCCTTCTTGAATATATTTCATGAATTGGCCTCTACTGCCTTCTGTGGTAGAGAATTCCACAGGTTCACCACTCTCTGGGTGAAGAAATTCCTCCTCATTTCTGTCCTAAATGGCATACCCCTTATACTTAGACTGTGACCCCTGGTTCTGAACTCCCAGACCATCGGGAACATCCTTCCTGCATCTAGTCTGTCGAGTCCTGTCAGAATTTTATAAGTTTCAATGAGATCCCCTCTCATTCTTCTAAACTCCAGCGAGTATAAGCCCAATCGACCCAATCTCTCCTCATATGTCATTCCTGCCATCCCAGGTATCAGCCTGGTGAATCTCCGCTGAACTCCTTCCATGGCAAGAACATCCTTCCTCAGATAAGGCGACCAAAACTGCACACAATACTCAAGATGTGGTCTCACCAAGGCCCTGTACAACTGGAGCAAGACATCCTTGTTCCTGTACTCAAACCCTCTCGTTACGAAGGCCAACATACCATTTGCCTTCTTAACCGCCTGCTGCACCTGCATGCTTACCCTCAGCGACTGGTGCACAAGGACACCCAGGTCGTGTTGCACTTCCCCTTCTCCCAATCTATTGCCATTCAGATAACAATCTGCCTTCCTGTTTTTGACATCAAAGTGGATAACCTCACATTTATCCACATTATATTGCATCTGCCATGCTTCTGCCCAATCACCCATCCTGTCCAAATCATCCTGGAGTTTCTCGGCATTCACCTCACAGCACACACGCCCACTCAGCTTTGTGTCATCTGCAAATTTGGAGATATTGGCCTAGAAATTCAGTGGGCTTTGCACCCAGTTAAGGCCCAAAGAGGGCCTCTGCGCCAGTAGAGGAGGTTGCGCTGATATTGAGCTCGGCGGTAATGGCGGCGGTAGCCGGTAGCGCTGCGCCGGCACCGATGATGTCATCGGTGTGCGCAGTGCCCCGTTTCCGCTCTGATGCCAGCCCGACCCCCATATTCAGTTGCCGCCGCCTCCTCCGTGGTGGCCGCTACTAACATCTGGAGACCAGGGCCTTACTGCAGCCTTAGTGGGGCGCATAAAGGTGGAAGTGCGGCCGGACGCTTATTTGGTGGCCGCCTGCCCGCACCGCCTTCCCCGGCCTCCTCCACCAGCCCCCCCGCGGCATTGCCGGCTGCTTTCCGTGAGCCCGGCACTTCTCCGTGGTGCCGGGCTCATTTGCCGGCACAATCCAGCGGCGATCTCCCCGTTGCAGGCACCTCCACCTTAAGAGAAGGAGGAGGCCTGCAGTACCGCAGCCTGCCGCACCGCATCGGGTGGCGCAGCGGCACCTAGTGCGCTGAAATTCAGTTTCAGCGCCCCAAGCGGGGGCGGGCACACCCTGGAACAGCGCCCGGTTCTGACTTGGGGCGCAAAAACTGAATATCTCACGGGCGCAACTGGCTCCGCGCGCAGCGCTAACTTTTGGGCGCAAGCCAGCTGGCGGGCCCAAACTGAATTTCTAGGCCATTACATCTAGTTCCCTTGTCTAGATCATTAATATATATTGTGAATAGCTGGGTCCAAGGACTGATCCCTGCGGTACCCCACTAGTCACTGCCTGCCACTCAGAAAAAGACCTGTATTTATTCCAACTCTTTGCTTTCTGTTTGCCAACCAGTTCTCTATCCAAGTCAATACCTTGCCCCCAATCCCATGTGCCTTAACTTTACATGCTAATCTCTTATGCGGGACCTTATCGAAAGCCTTCTGAAAGTCCAAATACAGCACATCCACTGGTTCTCCCTTATCTATTTTGCCAGTTACATCCTCAAAAAATTCCAGTAGATTAGTCAAGCACGATTTACCTTTTGTAAATCCATGTTGACTTTGTCCGATCCTGTCACTGTTTTCCAAGTGCTCTGCTATTACATCTTTTAAAATGGACTCTAGCATTTTCCCCACTACCGATGTCAGGCTTACCCCCTGTAATTCCCCCTTTTTTCTCTACCACCTTTTTTGAATAGTGGGGTAACATTAGCTACCCTCCAATCCATGGGTACTGTTCCAGATTCCATCGAATGTTGGAAGATGACCAGCAATGCATCTACTATTTCTAGGGCCACTTCCTTAAGTACCCTAGGATGTAGATTATCAGGCCCTGAGGATTTATCGGCCTTCAATCCTATCAATTTCCCTAACACCATTTCCCTACAAATACTGATTTCTTTCAGTTCCTCCCTTTCATCAGACCCTATGTTCCCCGACATGTCTGGGAGGTTATTTGTGTCCTCCTTTGTGAAGACAGAACCAAAATATGTATTTAATTGGTCTGCCATTTCTTTGTTCCCCATTATAAATTCCCCTGATTCTGACTGCAAGGGACCTATGCTTGACTTCACCAATCATTTTCTCTTCACATATCTATAAAAGCTTTTACAGTCAGTTTTTATGTTCCCTGAAAGCTTACTCTCATATTCTATTTTCCCCTTCTTAATTAATCCCTTTGTCCTCCTTTGTTGAATCTTAAACTGCTCCCAATCCTCAGGTTTACTGCTTTTTCTGGCCAATTTATATGTCTTCTCCTTGGATCTTATTCTATCCCTAATTTCCCTTGTTAGCCACGGTTGAGTCACCTTTTTTGTTTTAGTTTTTATGCCAAACTGGGATGAACAAATTCTGTAGTTCATCCATGCGGTCTTTGAATGTTTGCCATTGCCTATCCACCGTCAACCCTTTGAGTGACATTCTCCAATCAATCCTACCCAACACGCGCCTCAGACCATCGTAGTTTCCTTTATTTAAATTCAGGACCCTAGTCTCTGAGTCAACTACTTCATTCGCCATCTTAATGAAGAATTCCATCATATTATGATCGCTCCGACCCAAGGGGCCTCGTACAACAAGTTTGCTAATTAATCCTTTCTCGTTACATAATACCCAGTCTAAGATGGCCTGATCGCTGGTTGGTTCCTCGACATATTGGTCCAGGAAACCATCCCGTAAACACTCCAGGAATTCCTCCTCCACAGTATTGTTACTAATTTGGTTAGCCCAATCTATATGTAGATTAAAGTCACCCATGATGATTGCTGTGCCCTTATTGCACGCTTCTCTAATTTCCCTTTTAGTGCCATCCCCAACCTCTGCATTACTGTTTGGAGGTCTATATACCACTCCCACTAACGTTTTCTGCCCCTTGGTATTTCTCAGTTCTACCCATACAGATTGCACATCATCAGAGCTAATATCCTTCCTTACAATTGTGTTAATCCCTCCTTTAACCAGTAATGCTACCCCACCTCCCTTTCCTTTCTGCCTAACCTTCCTGAATATTGAATACCCCTGGATGTTGAGTTCCCAGCCTTGGCCACCCTGGAGTCATGTTTCCGTAATCCCAATCAAATCGTATTCGTTTACCTCTATTTCTGCAGCTAATTCATCCATCTTGTTACGAATGCTCCTCGCATTAAGACACAAAGCCTTCAGGCATGTTTTTTTAATGTTCTTAGACCTATTAGAATTATTATTTACTGTGACAATGTTTGATTTAAACTGTTGATTTCTCTGACTGACACTTTTGTTTTTCTCCTTCCTATCTTTTGCTTTTATCCTTGTTTCCCTTTCCTCTGTCTCCCTGCTCAGATTCCCAACCCCCTGCCATTTTAGTTTAAACCCTCCCCCAGAGCACTAGCAAACACTCCCCCGAGGACATCGGTCCCGGCCCTGCCCAGGTGCAAACCGTTCAGTTTGAACTGGCCCCACCTCCCCTAGAACCGGTTCCAATGTCCCAGGAATTTGAATCCCTCCCCCTCGCACCATTCCTCTAGCCACGTATTCATCTGAAATATCCTTCTATTTCTACTCTGACTAGCACATGGCACTGGTAGCAATCCTGAGATTACTACCTTTGAGGCCCTATTTTTTAATTTACCTCCTAACTCCCTATATTCAGCTTTTAGGAACTCATCTCATTTTTTACCTATATCGTTGGTACCTATATGCACCATGACAACTGGCTGTTCACCCTCCCCTTCCAAAATGTTCTGCAGCCGCTCTGAGACATCCTTGACCATTGCACCAGGGAGGCAACACACCATCCTGGAGTCTCATTTGCAGCCGCAGAAATGTCTATCTATTCCCCTTACAATAGAATCCCCTATTACTGTCGCTCTACCCCTCTTTTTCCTCCCGTCCTGTGCAGCAGAGCCACCCCTGATGCCAGGAAGTTGGCTGCTGCTGCCTTCCTCTGATAAGCCATCCCCCCCAACAGTACTCAAAGTAGTGTATCTGTTTGAGAGGGGGATGTCCACAGGGGACCTCTGCACTACCTGCCTGCACCTAGTACTCTGTCTGTTGGTCACCCCTTCCCTTTCTGCCTGTCCAACCTTTGCCTGCAGTGTGACCAACTGCTTAAACGTGATATCCACGGCGTCCTCAGCATCGCAAATGGTCCAGTATGTATCCAATCGCAGCTCCAGCGCTGCAATGCAGTCTGCCAGTTGCTGCAGCTGGACACACTTCCTGCACACATGGCTGTCAGGGACACAGTAAGTGTCCCTGAGTTCCCACATAGCGCAGGAGGAGCATACCACGGGGCCGGGCTCTCCTGGCATGACTTACCCTTTAATTAATTGAAATTAAATTAAATCAAATCAATTACATACAGTTAAATGGTATATTTAAGGGCCCTGGTTTACCAAGAGTCCCCGCTATAGCACAGGGAGCTTAAAAACTATAAACCACAGAGTTAAAGTTTAAAAAGAGAGAAATACTCACCAACTAATCACTTACCTGCTTTCTGGTGATGTCACACTTCGATTACTTTATACTTCTTTCCCTCCCTCTGAGTTCGGAGACTGGAGATTAGTACGCTCTGAGGCCTACCTGGTCTCTGGCGCCCTTTTTAAAAACCGCTGCCGCCGCCTAGCTCCTCGCAGGTCCAGTCTCGCCGCTCTGAGGCCTACCTGGTCTCTGGCGCTCTTTTAAAACCGCCGCCGCCGCCTCGCGAGGCGCAAACCAACTCAATTTTCCCCCCTTGGCTTTTATCGCCGCTGGAGGTGTTTGGAGCGCTAAATCAGTCTTAAGGCGCAAAGGCCGAGGAGCGAGGCGCAACCTCAGAGCGCTGGCGCAGCGCAGGTGATGTCAGTTAGCGATGGAACACAGACACACTGGCGCCAGCCACTTCTTAAAGGGGAGGGTCGATCTTGCTCTCCAGCCACACCCTGCTCATTGGAGCCTTGAATCTCTGCCTGGAGAGACCTGTGACTACATTCTCCAGTCAAGGACTATGGAGAGGGTGAGAGAACGAGCTCAGTGCTTCTGCGAGCGGGCCTTGGAGGCTCTGGTTGGCGCTGTGGAGCGCAGAAGATCTATATTCTACCCTGAGGGTGGCAGGAGGCCTTTGCCGCGTGACTACAGAAGAGTGTGGAGGGAGGTGGCTCAACACATCTCCTCCAGGTGCATGGTGCCCAGGATCCATACTCAATGTCGCAAAAAGTTCAACGGCCTCACTCGGGTCATCAGAATGAGTGGCTTTTTTTCAATACCTCTCCATCCCTCCATTTCAACCTCACTCTATGGCCAGCGGGTCTTAAAACCCCAATTTCCAACACTCAGCCAACACCTATGGCCCTCTCATAAAACACACACGCACATTCCACACCTTGCATACAGTAAGAGCTATTCAACTATGGGAGGCACATCAGGCAAGACCATGGCTGTATATTTACTCAGATGCTGTCCTTTTTCTTGCAGGCCAAGCTGTCTCATAACAGGAGACAGCAGCAATGGACAGGTGGAGGGCTGCCTCAGCTGCAACCCCTCAGCGATCTTGAGGCGTGCGTCCACTGGATTGTGGCAAGCCTGGTGATCGGTCCCGTCACCACTGCAGAGGCTGACCCTGTTCGGGACAGCAATGGTAAGGTCATCAGCTTTCTTTCCTCCCTCATTCCACTTGTCCCTCACAACACCAGCTTTGACACTTTCAATCCAACTTATTAAGTCGCTGCACTCCTTCCTCCTTTACTGCCCCCCTTTCCTTGCGCTAAAGCCACTCTTGTACCTCCCTGCTTTCAGATGGTGATTCACCAGCTGAGGAGACGGGCCCTCAAGCTGCCAGTGGGAGCAAAGCTGCAGGCGAGGAGGAAGAGGAAGCCGGAGCCTCAGTGCCACCCTCTCCCGAGGAAGCCCATGCCCACACTGAAACACGCCTTCCCTGGAGGGGAGCAGGGGGGAAGGGTCTGATGAGGGTGAAGCTCCGGGACTCAGCGGGCTGCAGCAATGCGATGTGGCTAGGGAAGCTTGGAGGCGTTCTCCCCGGAGGGAGAGTATGCCAGCGAGTCCTGCTGCACTGGACGCAGAGGAGGAGCGGCTCATTGCTGAAATGAACACCCAGGCGGTGGACATGCACACTCAGCTCATGGGTGCAGTGGGAAGGGTGCCCGAATGCATTGAACCACTTGCAAGGAGTGTGCAGCACTTCGCTGCAGCACAGGCGGATGCCACACTTATGCTTAGTGCTGCAATTCAGTCACTGGCTGCCGTGATCCAATCTCTGACTGCTCTCATGCAGACTCAGATTGAGTCCACGCAAGCACCGACTGCTGCCATTGTCGCTGGTTTGGACACATTTCCCCGGGGCTCTCACCGCGCTACAGCAGGCCAGCAATCTGTGCTCCAGCAGATTGCTACCCCGTGGGAGTGCCAGTGTGTCGGTCAAGCAGGGAGTTGCTGTCCTCTCTCAAGATGACAGCATTCCTGCTGCCACCACTGTCACTTCCCCATTGCTCTTGGCACTGCCTGTAGCCCAGACTGCTGCTGTCCATGCAGAGTTGGTGCAGTCTGCAGCCAGACCCTCCAGGTCCAGAGCTGGTTGAGGTCGTCCTTCAAGGGCATCTGTAGTCTCAGGATCTCCGAATCAGCAGCCTTCTGTTAGATCCGTGATTCTGAGTGTATGATGTTTTTCAATAACCACACGGATGCTGTAACATAACATTAAACAGGTATTTACTGGAGGAGGGTAGTCTCAAGACTGGGGGTACAGAGGCATGCGCAAGGCTTATATAAAGGTGTGGTCACTGCCAGTACTACAGTATACAGGAGCTGTAAAAGTAGTTCTGTCTTAAAGGTACATACACTACAATTCCTCCCCTTTTAGATTAGTATTACCCCTAATATTCAAATAACAATAAACACTTTAACATGTACATTAGACAACAATAGTCCATTTATAGATTCAGTCTTTGGGGTGGCTTCCTGACCCTTTCGGGATAGCGCCTTTCCTGAGGTTCTCATTCTTGGTGCAGAGGCGATTCTGGCCCCTTTTCATCGGGTAGTTCATCGGTTTCCACTGCTACTGGTTCTGAGGTAGATGCTACCGGTATGTTGGGTTCATCCCCAGGTACTCGAGACATGGGGTTGACTCGTTTCTGTGACGCTAAGATCTGATCGACGTGGCGTCTCACAATGTTCTCCCCGACATCCACTGTGTACATTAATGGCCCCTGCCTTGCGCATATCGTTCCGGGTTGCCATTTCTCTGTTCGGTAGTCACGGGCCAAGACTGGTTGTCCTACATTGAAGCTTCTTGTCGGCTTCTCATTGATGTGCTGGAATTGTTTGTCCTCAACATTTCTTCGCACATTTGGTCTGTGCAAGTCCAGATGAGATCTCAACCTTCGGTTGAAGAACATCATGGCTGGGGTCTGGTTGGTAACTGCATGTGTCACGTTTCGGTAGGCTAATAAGAAATTGTCCACCTTATGCTGTAGTGGAATTTCATCGCCGCACATGGCCTTTATCGCCTTCTTAAAGGTTTGTACGAACCTCTCAGCCAATCCATTTGTGGCTGGATGATACGGGGCGGATGTGTAATGCCTTACCCCATTCCTTCTCATAAATTTTCGAAACTCTTCGGACACAAACTGTGGTCCATTATCAGAGCAAATCTACTCTGGCAAACCGTTTCTGGCAAATATGGTCCGTAGGACTGCAATCGTTTTCTCTGTAGCGGTTGAGGACATTTTTATCACCTCAGGCCACTTCAAATGAGCATCCACTGCTATTAAGAACATTGAGTCCATGAGTGGACCAGCAAAATCAATGTGCACCCATTGCCATGGAGAGGAGGGCCACTCCCATGGGTGTAGAGGGGCATGTGGTGGTGCATTTTGGACCTTCTGGCATCCTGAGCAGCTCTAAGTTAGGTATTCGATTTGTTGATCGATTCCCGGCCACCACACATAAGCCCTAGCAAGGCTTTTCATTTTCACTCCCCCAGATGACCTTCATGTAGCTCATTTAGCACTCTCTCCCTTCACTTGGGTGGAATCACCACTCTGGATCCACACGTCACTGTCACCTGGCATACTGACAGCTGTTCTCTTCTGGATGAGAATGCTGGCAACAGTGAGTCGCCATGTGTTGGCCATCCCCTCACCGTCAAATCATATACCTGAGACAGCGTCAGATCATTGCGGGTCTCCTTCTCTATATCCGCGTTCGTTACTGGCAATCGTTCAATTATTGACGAATAAAATATCTCGATAGGGTCCACTGCTGGTGCTTCCTCCACTGTAGGCAGTGGCAGGTGCGATAGCCCATCAGCGTTCCCATGCTGTTTCGTGCCTTTATATTCTATTTCTTATTGATTCGCCCCTAGAAACAGGGACCATCTTTGTAATCGTTGTGCAGTCATCATTGGAACGCCCTTCTTAGGATTAAAGATGGAGACAAGTGGTTGGTGGTCAGTCAGCAAGGTGAACTTCTGCCCATGCAGATAGTGGTTGAATTTTTTTACTCCCCATACCAGGCTGAGGGCCTCCCTGTCAATCTGGGCGTAGTTGCGCTCGGCTGAGGTTAGTGACCGAGACGCAAAGGCTACTGGCCTCTCCAACCCGTCTGGGAATTTGTGCGACAGCACCGCTCCAATACCGTAGGGTGATGCATCACATGCCAAACGAATTGGTAGTGCTGGGTTGAAATGGGCCAACACCTCTTTTGATGTGATCAATTCTTTACACTTCTGGAAAGCTCATCTACGTTCGTCATTCCACTTCCATGGTACCCCTGTTTGCAGTAGGGTGTTCAGTGGGTGTAATACCGTGGACAAATTTGGTAAGAACTTGTGGTAGTAGTTTACCAGCCCGAGGAACGACCTCAGTTGTGACACATTTTCCGGTGCTGGAGCCTTGACTACTGCCTCAATCTTTTCAGGGGACTTATGTAACCCCTCTTCATCGATGACGTGGCCACAATACGAGATCTGTTTCTGGAAAACTCGCACTTGTGGCGATTAGCTCGTAGCCCATACTCCTTTAATCTGGTGAGTACCTTCTCCAAGTTGGCGAGGTGATCACTGTCATTTTCCCCCGTGACCAGGATGTCGTCCAAATAACACTGGGTCCCTGGAATCCCTTGCAGGACTGACTTGACCCATTGCCCTTTGCCAGATAACCGGAGCCAAGGCTACCCCGAACACCAGCCGGTTGTATTGATAGAGACCTTTATGAGTGTTAATCGTAAGATATTGTTTCGAAGCTTCTTCTACCTCCATTTGCAAGTACGCCTGGGCTAGATCAATTTTGGTGAAGCGTTTACCTCCAGATGGCGAGGCGAAAATATCCTCAATTCGTGGAAGCGGATATTGTACCGTGTGAAGGAATGGGTTCACTGTCACCTTAAAATACCCACAGATGCGGACCTTCTTTGGTTCCCCAGGCGTATTACTCAACGACCTCTTCATTACAGGAATGATGGGTGTAGCCCACTCGCTCCAGTCCACTTTGGACAGTACTCCTGAACGTTCCAACCCTTCCAGCTCTGCTTCGACAGCTGGTCTGATCGCATAAGGCACTGGTCTGGCCTTAAGAAACTTTGGGCTTGCATTTTCCTCTATTTTAATCGTTGCTGTTATGCCTTTTAGTGTTCCGAGTACCTCCTGGAACACTTCTTTTAGAAACATAGAAACATAGAAGATAGGAGCAGGAGTAGGCCATTCGGCCCTTTGAGCCGGCTCCGCCATTCAATAAGATCATGGCTGATCATCCAAATTCAGTACCCTGTCCCTGCCTTCTCCCCATACCCCTTGATCCCTTTAGCCTTAAGAAATATATCCAACTCTTTTTTGAATATATTTAATGAACTGGCCTCCACCGCCCTCTGTGGCAGAGAATTCCACAGGTTCACCACTCTCTGGGTGAACAAATTCCTCCTCATTTCAGTCCTAAATGGCTTACCCCTTATCCTTAGACTATGACCCCTGGTTCTGGTCTCCCTGGCCATCATAAACACCCTTCCTGCATCTAGTCTGTCCAGGCCTGACAGAATTTTATAAGTTTCGATGAGATCCCTCTCAATCTTCTAAACTCCAGTGAGTATAAGCCCAATCGACACAATCTCTCCTCATACGTCATTCCTGCCATCCCAGGTATCAGCCTGGTGAATCTTCGCTGCACTCCTTCCATGGCAAGAACGTCCTTCCTCAGGTAAGGCGACCAAAACTGCACACAGTACTCAAGGTGCGGTCTCACCAAGGCCCTGTACAACTGTAACAAGACATGCTTGTTCCGTACTCGAACCCTCTTGCTACGAAGGCCAACATACCATTTGCCTTCTTAACCGCCTGCTGCACCTGCATGCTTACCTTCAGCGACTGGTGCACAAGAACACCCAGGTCTCTTTGCACTTCCCCTTCTCGCAATCTATTGCCATTCAAATAATCATCTGCCTTCCTGTTTTTGCCACCAAAGTGGATAACCTCACATTTATCCACATTATAGTGCATTTGCCATGTTTCTGCCCAATCACCCAATCTGTCCAAATCGTACTGGAGTTTCACGACATCCTCCTCACAGCTTACCCTCCCACCCAGCTTTGTGTCATCTGCAAATTTGGAGATATTACATCCAATTCCCTCGTCCAGATCATTAATATATATTGTGAACAGCTGGGGTCCTAGGACTGATCCTTGCGATACCCCACTGGTCACTGCCTGCCACTCGGAAAACGACTCGTTGATTCCAACTCTTTGCTTTCTGTCTGCCAACCAGTTCTCTATCCAATCAATACCTTGCCCCCAATCCCATGTGCCTTAATTTTGCACGTTAATCTCTTATGTGGGACCTTATCGAAAGCCTTCTGAAAGTCCAAATACACCACATCCACTGGTTCTCCCTTATCTATTTTACCAGTTACATCCTCAAAAGATTCCAGTAGATTAGCCAAGCATGATTTACCTTTTGTAAATCCATGTTGACTTCGTCCGATCCTGTCACTGCTTACCAAGTGCTCTGCTATTACATCTTTTATAATAGATTCTAGCATTATCCCCACTACCGATGTCAGGCTTACCGGTCGCTAATTCCCCGCTTTTTCTCGACCACCTTTTTTGAATAGTGGGGTAACATTAGCTACCCTCCAATCCATGGGTACTGTTCCAGAGTCTATCGAGTTCTGGAAGATGACCAGCAATGCATCTACTATTTCTAGGGCCACTTCCTTAAGTACCCTGGGATGTAGATTATCAGGCCCTGGGGATTTATCGGCCTTTAGTCCCATCAATTTTCCTAACACCATTTCCCTACAAATACTGATTTCTTTCAGTTCCACCCTTTCATCAGGCCCTATGTTCCCCGGCATCTCTGGGAGGTTATTTGTGTCCTCCTTTGTGAAGACAGAACCAAAGTATGAATGTAGTTGGCCTGCCATTTCTTTGTTTCCCATTATAAATTCCCCTGATTCTGACTGTAAGGGACCTATGCTTGACTTCACCAATCTTTTTCTCTTCACATATCTATAAAAGCTTTTACAGTCAGTTTTTATGTTCCCTGCAATCTTACTCTCATATTCTATTTTCCCTTTCTTAATTAATCCCTTTGTCCTCCTTTGTTGAATCCTAAACTGCTCCCAATCCTCAGGATTATTGCTTTTTCTGGCCAATTTATATGTCGTCTCCTTAGATCTTATGCAATCCCTAATTTCCCTTGTTAGCCACGGTTGAGTCACCTTTTTTGTTTTATTTTTATGCCAAACTGGGATGAACAAATTCTGTTGCTCATCCATTCGGTCTTTGAATGTTTGCCATTGCCTATCCACCGTCAACCCTTTGAGTGCCATTCCCCAATCAATCCTACCCAACTCGCTCCTCAGACCATCGTAGTTTCCTTTATTTAAATTGAGGACCCTAGTCTCTGAGTCAACTACTTCATTCTCCATCTTAATGAAGAATTCGATCATATTATGATCGCTCAGACCCAAGGGGCCTCGTACAACAAGATTGCTAATTAATCCTTTGTCATTACATAATACCCAGTCTAAGATGGCCTGATCTCTGGTTGGTTCCTCGACATATTGGTCCAGGAAACCATCCCGTAAACACTCCAGGAATTCCTCCTCCACAATATTGTTACTAATTTGGTTGGCCCAATCTATATGTAGATTAAAGTCACCCATGATGACTGCTGTGCCCTTATTGCACGCTTCTTTAATTTCCCTTTTAATGCCATCCCCATCCTCCGCCTTACTGTTGGGAGATCTATATACCACTCCCACTAATGTTTTTTTCCCCTTAGTATTTCTCAATTCTCCCCATACAGATTCCACATCATTAGAGCTAATATCCTTCATTACAATTGTATTAATCCCTTCTTTAACCAGTAATGCTACCCCACCTCCCTTTCCTTTTTGCCTATCTTTCCTGAATATTGAATACCCCTGGATGTTGAGTTCCCAGTCTTGGCCATCCTTGAGCCACGTTTCCGTAATCCCAACCAAATCATATTCGTTTACCTCTATTTGCGCAGCCAATTCGTCCACCTTATTACAAATGCTCCTCGCATTAAGACACAAAGCCTTCAGGCTTGTTTTTTTAACGCACTTAGACCTATTAGAATTATTATTTACTGTGGCCACGTTTGATTTAAACCGTTGATTTCTCTGACTGCTACTT
Organism: Somniosus microcephalus; assembly: GCF_052327205.1. NCBI lineage: Eukaryota > Metazoa > Chordata > Chondrichthyes > Squaliformes > Somniosidae > Somniosus > Somniosus microcephalus. The sequence continues at coordinate 134,298,404 of NC_140993.1, forward strand.
TTGTTTTTCTCCTTCCTATCTTTTGCTTTTATCCCTATTTCCCTTTCCTCTGTCTCCCTGCTCAGGTTCCCATCCCCCTGCCATTTTAGTTTAAACCCCCCCGAACATTGCTAGCAAACCTCCCCGCAAGGATATTTGTCCCGCTCTGGTTCAGGTGCAACCCGTCCGACTTGTAGAAGTCCCACCTTTCCCAGAAGCAGGCCCAGTGATCCAGGAAACTAAAGCCCTCCCTCCTGCACCAACTCTTTAGCCACGCATTCATCTGCTCTATCCTGCTATTCCTATACTCACTAGCACGTGGCACCGGGAGTAATCCAGAGATTACAACCTTTGAGGTCCTGCTCTTTAATCTGCTACCTAGCTCCCTAAATTCTTGCTGCAGGACCTCATCCCTCTTCCTACCCATGTCATTGGTCCCAATGTGAACCACGACCTCTGACTGTTCACCCTCCCCCTTCAGAATGCCCTGAAGCCGTTCAGTGACATCCTTGACCCTGGCACCAGGGAGGCAACAAACCATCCTGGAGTCACGTCTACGGCCACAGAAACGCCTATCTGTACCCCTTACGATAGAATCCCCTACCACTATTGCTCTCCCACTCTTTTTCCTCCCTTCCTGAGCAGCAAAAGCACCCCTGGTGCCAGGAAGTTGGCTGCTGCTGCCTTCCTCTGGTAAGTCATCCCCCTCAACAGTATCCAAATTGGTATACCTGTTTGAGAGGGGGATGACCACAGAGGTCCCCTGCACTACCTGCCTGCCTCTACTGCTCTGCCTGATGGTCACCCATTTCCCTTCTGCCTGTGCAGCCCTTACCAGCGGTGTGACCAACTCACTAAACATGTTATCCACGACCCTCTCAGCATCGTGAATGCTCCAAAGCCCACCCATCCGTTGCTCCAGCGCCGCAATGCGGTCTGCTAGTAGCCGCAGCTGGATGCATTTCTGGCACACGTGGTCATCAGGGATGCCGGCAGTGTCCCTGAATTCCCACATAGAGCAAGAGGAGCATAACACGGGGCTGGGCTCTCCTGGCATGACTTACCCATTAATTAATTTAAATTAATTCACTATCACCAATTAAAGATAACTCTAAGGCGCTTGTATGGTTTACCAACAGTCCCTGCTACACCAGAAAAGACCTTAGTAACTATAAACTACAGAGTTAAAGTTTAAAAAAGAGAAATACTCACCAACCAATCACTTACCTGCTCCCTGGTGACGTCACACTCTGATTACTTTTTACCTCTCTCCCCGCTGCTGAGTTGGTCGGGCCTCGCCTCGCTCCTCCTTTATACTGCCGCCTCGGTGCTCTCCTGGTCCGATCTGGTCGGGCCTCGCTTCGCTCCTCCTTTATACTGCCGCCTCGGTGCTCTCCTGGTCCGATCTGGTCGGGCCTCGCCTTGCTCCTCCTTTATACTGCCGCCTCGGTGCTCTCCTGGTCCGATCTGGTCGGGCCTCGCCTCACTCCTCCTTTATACTGCCGCCTCGGTGCTCTCCTGGTCCGATCTGGTCGGGCCTCGCCTCACTCCTCCTTTATACTGCCGCCTCGGTGCTCTCCTGGTCCGATCTGGTCGGGCCTCGCCTCGCTCCTCCTTTATACTTTATACGTTTGCGTCAGTTAGAATTTTTGACAGTCGTCCAGGTGTAACATCATCATCCTTTTTGGCCTCAACCTTCAGTGCCTGTATGGAATGCCAATCTAATTGTATCTTCCGGATCCATTCACGTCCTAGCAGTGGTGGTCCTCCATCTGGCAATACATATATATCCATTTTAGGTATTTCCTGGCCTTTATATATCACTTTCACCCTTATTTTTCATTTGGGGCAGACTTTTTGCCCCGTATACGTCTTCAAGACAATCTCTGTAGCTTTCAAGTGTATATGTGAAAATAGCCGCTTGTAGTCCCTTTGGTTTATGACTGTTAGGGCTGATCCTGTGTCCAATTCCATTTTCACTTGGACTCCGTCTATCTTGAGTGTAACCCAGATAGTCTGGTGATCCTCCATTTTGGTTACCTTATGTAGTTTCAGACAACCCAGCTCCTTGCTTCCGGAGTCTGTGTCACTTTTCTGTTCGTCTGAACCACTGTCCATCACCTGGTGTACCTTTTTGTACTTCCCCTGTGGAGATTTCTTACTGTTGGTTTTCTTCCCAGACCTGCAGACTTTTGCTATGTGTCCTGCTTTTCCACACTGTCTGCACACTTGGTCCTTGAACCAACAATCCTTCTGGTCATGTGTTGTTCTGCCACAGCGATAGCACTTCCCTGTTCCATAGGACATTTCATTGGTGCCATATTCTTGCGGTCTCCGTTGTATCTCTGCAGCGCCCCTTGCGGCTGCTTCATGTGATACTGCCATACTGAAAGCCTTGTCCAGCGTAAGATCCTTTTCTGATAGAAGCCATTTCTGGGTTCCTTCACTTTGTAGCCCACACACAAACTTGTCCCTTAACGTATCTGCTAGTCCCGCTCCAAACTGGCAGTGTTTCGATAGCTTGCGCCGTTCCGTTAGGTACTCAGCATTGCTTTCGTCTTTGTGTTGGTTCCTTTTATGGAACTTAAATCGTTCTGCTATCAGCAGCGGTGTGGGGTTTAAGTGGTCCTGTAGGATTTCTTCTATGCTTTCGAAATTCTTGTTCACCGGCTTCTCTGGGGTTATTAGATTTCGCAGTAACTGTAACGTCCGTGTGTAATTGAGACACAGACTGCAGAAGTTGGTTATAACGGGTGTTTACTGAATGGAGACAAAACTGGAACTACTGTACAAAGTTACTACACAGGCTTATATACAGGGGTGGTCACTACTGGTACTGCAGTATACAGGGGCTGCAGAATATAGTTCCTTCTTCAAGGTACATACACTACAATTCCTCCCCTTTTAGCTAAACAGTACATAACATTCGATTAATAATTAAATAACATATTTACAACTACAGTTGCTATATACATTAGCTGAAGTTAATCAATTATAAATTCAGTCTTTGAGGAGGCTTCCTGATTCTGTCCGGATAACGCCTCTTTGGGGTATCAGGTTCTTCTGGCAAAGTTGATTCGGGATCAACGTCGTTGTTTGGTTCGTCTGCTTCCAATATCACCGATTCTGAGGTAGATGCAATTGGTACTTCACTTTCATCACCAGGTGTATAGGATCGTGGTGTAGATTTGACATTTTCCAGTGACTCTAGAATCTGGTCAGCATGGTGTCTTACAATGCTCTCTCCAACATCCACGGTATACATTAGAGGTCCGTGCCGTGTGCAGATCATTCCTGGCTGCCATTTCTCTGTGCGGTAGTCCCGGGCCAAAACTGGTTGACCTACCTTGAAACTCCTGGTTGGCCTTTCATTCATATTCTGAAACTGCCTGTTCTCCACATGTCTTCTGATGTTTGGCTTAACCAAATCAAAGCGGCATCTTAGTCTTCGATTGAAGAACATCATGGCTGGAGTTTGGTTGGTAACCGCATGTGTCGCATTCCGGTAGGCAAACAAGAAGTTATCCACCTTGTGTTGTAGGGGTATGTCTTCATTACACATTGCCTTGATAGCCTTCTTGAATGTTTGAACGAAGCTCTCAGCCTATCCATTGGTGGCTGGATGATATGGGGCAGATGTGTAATGCTTAACACCATTGTTCTTTAAGAACCTCCGGAACTCTTCAGACACAAACTGTGGTCCATTGTCGGAGCAAATCTGTTCAGGCAGCCCATTTCTGGCGAATATGGTTCGTAAGACTGTGATAGTTTTTTCTGTGGTGGTTTTTCTGGCCACTTTGAATGTGCATCCACCGCAATGAAAAACATCGAGTCCATAAATGGACCAGCAAAATCAATGTGTACCCTTTGCCATGGAGATGAGGGCCACTCCCATGGATGTAGAGGGGCTTGTGGTGGGGCGTTTTGGACCTTCTGGCATCCTGTACAGCTCTTGGTCATCTCTTCGATTTCTTTATCGATTCCCGGCCACCACACAAACGCTCTGGCTAAGTTCTTCATTTTTACCCCTCCCAGATGACCCTCATGAAGCTCATTGAGCAATCTATCCTTCAATTTGGGTGGAATTACTACTCTGGATCCACACATCAAGGTTCCTCGGCACACTGACAGCTGTTCTCTTCTCGGCGAGAATGCTGGCAACAGTGGTTCACCATGTGCTGGCCATCCCTTCACCGTTAAATCATAGACCCTGGAGAGTGTTGGGTAATTTTGTGTTTCCTTTTGTATGTGTGCATTCGTCACAGGTAGACATTCGACTATGGTCGAGTGGAATATCTCCACAGGATCCACTGCAGGTGCTTCTTCCACCGTCGGCAACGGTAGGCGCGACAATCCATCAGCATTCCCATGCTGTTTAGTTCCTTTGTACTCAATGTCACATTGGTGTGCCCCTAGGAAAAGGGACCACCTCTCTAGACGTTGTGCTGTCATTATCGGGACGCTCTTCTTAGGGTTGAAAATGGAGACAAGAGGTTGATGATCAGTTAGTAGAGTAAATTTCTGTCCGTGCAGGTAGTGATTGAACTTCTTCACCCCCCACACCAGGCTGAGGGCCTCTCTGTCAATCTGGGCGTAGTTACGCTCGGCTGCAGTTAACGAGCGTGACGCAAAAGCTATCGGCCTCTCTGAATCATCAAGGGATTTATGTGACAGTACCGCTCCAATGCCGTAGGGAGACGCATCACACGCCAGTCTTATCGGTAGTGATGGGTTGTAGTGAGCCAATACTTCTCTTGAAGTGATCAGGCATTTACACTTCTGAAAGGCCCGCTTACATTCATCGCTCCATTTCCATGCTACTCCAGTTTGTAGCAGGGCGTTCAGTGGGTGCAGAATTGTGGACAAATTCGGCAAAAACTAATGGTAGTAATTCACCAATCCGAGGAATGACCTCAGTTGCGACACATTTTCAGGCGCTGGAGCCTTAACGACCGCTTCAATTTTGTCAGGGGCCTTATGTAACCCCTCTTCATCAATCACGTGGCCACAATACGATATTTGTTTCTTAAAAAACTCGCACTTGGGGCGATTGGCTCGTAACCCATGTTCTCTTAATCTAATGAGCACCTGCTCTAGGTTGGCAAGATGTTCACTGTCATTTTCACCTGTCACTAGGATGTCGTCCAAGTAACACTGAGTCCCCGGAATCCCTTGCAGGACTTGTTCCATCGCTCTTTGCCATATAGCCGGAGCTGATGCAACTCCGAATACCAGTCGATTATACTGGTAAAGACCTTTGTGAGTGTTTATCGTGAGATATTTCCTAGAGGATTCTTCAACCTCCATCTGCAAATATGCTTGCGCTAGGTCAATTTTTGTAAAACATTTCCCTCCAGATAGTGAGGCGAAAATATCTTCTATCCTCAGAAGAGGATACTGTACTGTGTGAAGGACTGGGTTCACCATCACCTTGAAGTCCCCACAGATGCGAACCTTCCTTGGCTCCTCAGACTTATTGTTTAACGTTTTCTTCATGACAGGAATGATGGGTGTCGCCCACTCGCTCCAGTCTACCTTAGTTAACACGCCTGCATTCTCCAGATTCTCCAGCTCTCCCTCGACGGCTGGGCGAATTGCATAGGGTACCGGTCTTGCTTTGAAAAACTTGGGAATTGCATTCTCTTCTATTTTTATCGAGGCGGTTATGCCTTTAAGAGTTCCCAGTTCTTGTTGAAACACCTCTTTAGCGTTAGCCAAGATTTTTAACAATCGTCCAGGTGTGACGTCATCATCCTTTTTACCAGCCACAGTCAGTGCCTGAATGGAGTGCCAGTCTAAACTTATCTTTCTGATCCATTCATGTCCCAATAACGGTGGTCCACCATCTTGCAGTATGTACAGATACAATTTCTGTATTTCCTTGCCGTTGTATTTGACAGGCACCCTTATTTTCCCTCTGGGGTATACTTTCTGCCCCGTATATGTCTTCAAGACAATGGATGTGTTTTTCAAGGGTATGTGTGAGAATAGCCGCTCGTAGTCTCGTCGATTCATGAAGGTCAGGGCTGATCCTGTATCCAATTCCATTTTGACTTGGGACCCTGCTATCGTGAGGGTGACCCAAATGGTTCGGTGATCCTCTTTTGTGATTACGTTGTGTAGTTTGAGACAGCTTAGTCTCTTGTTTCCGGATTCACTATCGCTCTTCTGGTCTTCGGAACAACTGTCCGTCATCTTTTGTACTTTCCTGTACTTTTCCTTAGTAGTCTTTTTGTTGTCGGTAGTCTTCTTCCCGGACCTGCAAACTCGTGCAATGTGTCCCATCTTTCCGCATTGCCTGCATGATTTGTCCTTGGACCAGCAGTCCTTCTGGTCATGGGTTGTTCTGCCGCAGCGATAACATTTTTCAAATCCCTGTGTCATTTCATGGGTGCCGTAATCCTGTGGATTTTGCTGTATTTCTGCAGCTCCCCTTGCTGCTGCTTCATACGATACTGCCACGCTGAAAGCCTTATCTAGCGTCAGCTCTTTCTCTGAGAGTAACGTCTTCTGGGTTCGTTCACTCAGGAGTCCACAGACAAAATTGTCCCACAGGGTATCTGCCAGTCCTGCTCTGAACTGGCAGTGCTTTGATAGCTTGCGTAGTTCCGTAAGGTAATCAGCATTGCTCTCATCTTTATGCTGATTTCTCTTGTGGAATTTAAATCTTTCTGCTATCAGCAGCAGTGTAGGATTTAGGTGTTCCTGTAGGATATCAACAATTTCGTTAAAACTCTTCTCCATCGGTTTGACTGGAGTGATCAGGTTCCGCAATAGACCGTATGTTCTTGCGCCCATTAAGTTTAGTAGTACCGATGCCTTTTTCTCATCGGCTACTTCATTTGCCTTGCAATATACTTCGACTCTTTCCACATACGTGGTCCAGTCTTCTATTGCATTATCGAAGGCAGTGATATTGCCAGTCTTCGGCATCTTGGAGATCTAAGATGGCGCCTCCCGCGCTTTGCCTTCTTCCCTGATTGAACAAAATGGCGCCTCCCACGCTTTGCCTTCTTCCCCTGGCGCCTCCCGCGCTTTCTGTCTTTTCCGCTGCTGCCAGCGCTGTTGCTGGCGTTTTTATGCCTTGATGGCGACGCCCTATGGTCTTTGCGCACTTCCCCCCCCGCTGCTGCCAACGCCGCTCTCCGCGGTCCCCGTGGCAAACTGCAGCTCCTCGCGGCTTTCTGCGCTTCTAATTTCTTTTATTTTAATTACTGTTCCCGTCGTCAGAGCAGACCCTATGAGACACTTTCCTCCCTCTTCTTGGGTCTGTACGCTGCCCGGCTTCGTAGCACCGGCCGCGCCCTGTGTGCTCCACCCTCTCTCTCTCTCTCTCCTCTTCCCGACAACGCTGCTCGGCCCTGTTGAAAAGCCACCCGATCGAGCTCTAGCCTGCCGCAGCCCAGGAAGGATCAGTGTACTACCTGCCACCAGCCTGATTAGCTGGAACACCATAGACTGGAGAACCAAGCCCAGCTATCGACAGCCTCTCCTGCAAATCTTCAAATTCGATGAATCAGAGGGCGGTTGCCCACGGTCGATGCCCATTTCTTCTGTTTGTTTTTTTTTCTTTTTGGATTTCTTCCTTCTGGCCTCGACCTCTAACAACTTCGCTTCAGGGATGGATCCCCGTGAGGTGGTGCAGAACTGTAGGTAAGTTCGGATCTGTTCATCGCCAATGTAACGTTCGTGTGTAATTGAGACACGGACTGCAGAAGTTGGTTTTCACAGGTGTTTACTGAATGGAAACAAAACTGGAACTACTATACAAAGTTACTACACAGGCTTATATACCGGGGTGGTCACTACTGGTACTGCAGTATACAGGGGCTGCAGAATATAGTTCCTTCTTCAAGGTACATACACTACAGTAACCCATAAGTTTTTGCACCCATGGAATTTAACTAAACCAGTGCTTTCCTAGCATCTGGCACTTCATTCGCCCTGCAGTACACCTCAATACGTTGCACATATGTCGCCCAATCTTCGACTTCGTTGTCGAACGTAGAGATACTGCCACCCTTCGGCATCCCTGGGTGTGATTTAACTGTCAAAAATGGCGTCTCCCGCACTTCCCCTTCTTCTCCGCTGGTGCAAAATGGCGTCTCCCGCGCTTTCCTTCCTTCCCGCGCTCGCCCTTCTTCTCCGCTGCGGCTTCTAAAAATGGCGTCTCCTGCGCTCTTCCTTCTTCTCCGCAGCTCAATGGCGCCTCCCGTGCTCTCCCTTCTTCTCCCCGCGGAAACTGTTCAGCCCTTGAGCCCTGGCTGTGCTCTGCGCGTTCTTTTTTTTTTTTTTTTTCGACGCCGCTCGGTCCTGAACCCGGATGTTGCTTTACCCTCTCTCTCTCCGTTTTTTTTTTTTTCTCGACGCCGCTCGGTTTTCAACCCCCGGCTGCACCCTGTGCGCTTCACCCTCTGTCTTACCCCGTCGACGCTGCTCGGCTTTCTCTCCGCCGTCGGTCGGCTCCAGCCGCCGCTGTCCGGGAAGGGTCTGCGCTGGACCTGTCGTCAGTCTCTTGCTGATCGTCGCGGCTGGGGAACCAAGCCCGGCTCTCCACAGCCTCCCCTGCGATGTTCACTCTCTGCCGGATGACTGGGCGGTTGCTCGTGGTCGACGCCCGTGTTCCTGGCCTCGACTTTCTTACACCGCCCTCCCGGAGCGAATCCTCGAAGGGAAATGCAGAGTTGCAGGTAGATTCGAATCGACACTCGTCGCCACTGTTAGATCCGTGATCCTGAGAGTATGATGTTTTTTCAATAACCACACGGATGCTGTAACTTAACAATAAACAGGTATTTACTGGAGGAGGGTAGTCTTAAGACTGGGGGTACAGAGGCATGCGCAATGCTTCTTTACAGGTGTGGTCAATGCCGGTACTACAGTATACAGGAGCTGTAAAAGTAGTTCTGTCTTAAAGGTACATACACTACACCTTCCACCAGCCTTGCTGCAGCCACTGGGGCCCCATTACAGAGGAGCAGTAGGGTGGGAAGGGGGGAAGTGCGCAAGGGAAGGAGATCACCCTCGAAGGGCAAAAAGTAGGAGTTGTGATGAAATGTTGGTCAATTTTTTATTAAAGGCCGAGGTTCATACTCAAACTTTTGTTTAATGTTTTGGACATTATCTCCAGGTTGTGAGAACCAGTTATGTTAATGAATGATTTTTTGTGTTTGTTTTTTTAGTTTGAAGAAATGACACACACAGAATTTGTAAAATAAAAACGTTTTTGTAATCAAAATGTATAGGTTTGGCCTTTGGAATCATTGCTGCCTTGGCCAACTTCAGGGCTGCGGGTTGCTTTCATTCATGTTGTTCACCATGCCAGAAGCCATTCCCTCAGCAGGGGCCTAGAAGCGTCTTGCTATCAGCCGTTGACGGACGGCCCTTGCAGTTTCAACATTATGGGCCTCCCTCCTGCCTTGGTGCTGCTGATGATCATCCTCCTCCTCATCCTCCTCCTCTTCCTATTCCTCCGGTGGTGCTCCAAGGCCTGGTGGCATTGGCTGGGTCCTGAAGATTGCCAGGTTATGAAGCGTGCAACACACAACTATGAAGAGGGAGACTCGCTCAGGCAGCAGAACCATTGCTTGAGCACGCCGGTCGTCTGCTCAATGATGTTCCTGGTGGCAAGATGGCTCTCATTGTACCGCAGCTCAGCAAGGGTATTGGGGTTACGGACCAGTGCCATCAGCCAGGTGCACAGTGGATAACCCTTGTTCCCGAGGAGCCAACCACTTGGCTGATGCGGTGCCTGGAATAGTTCTGGCACAGCAGTCTGACGCAGGATGAAAGCATCGTGGCTGCTGCCAGGATAGCGGGCATTGGCAGCAAGTAGCAGCTGTCTGTGGTCACAGACCAACTGAAGGTTTAAGGGGTGGAACCCCTTGTGGTTTCGGAAAACCTCTGCATTCTCATGCGGTGCCTGCAATGTCACATGCATGCAGTCAATGGCTCCCTGCACCATGGGGAAACACGCTATCCTCGCAAAGCCCAATGTGCGTTCGTGCTGTTTGGCCTGGGTCATCGGGAAAGAGATGTACTGGTGTCTCCTTTTATAGAGGGCACTTGTGACCTGACGGATACAGCAATGGACTGCGAACTGGGAGATATTGGCTATGTCCCCAGTAGCTGCTTGAAAGGAGCCGATGGCATTACAGTTCAGAGCCACTGTGTCCTTCACTGCCACCGACAGAGACATCCTGGTCCTCAGTACAGGCTGCAGATCTGGTTGCAGCAGGTGACAGAGCTCAGTGACCACCTCCTTGCTGAAGCGCAGTTGCACAAACACTGTTCCTCAGAGAAATTAATGTAGGAGAATTGTTCCCGAAATACCCTGGAAGGGTAAGGTCTCCTGTACAGAGGCCTGTTGCCACTCTCTCTCTCTGCATCTCTGTTTCCTCCGATTCTGCAGGGGCAGGACTGTAGAATTCGCAAAATTGAACATTGTCCTATAAGGGTCTATTGGCAGAAAAAGCCTTAACTTTTAAAGACTGTTTTAAAAGAAGCCCAGAAAAAGGGACACACAAAATGGCTGCCAGACACCGTGACCAGCTTTTGGGACACTTTAAAATGGTTCCTGCAGTCCCCAGACAGCTTTTTGTGGATTCAGCCCACAGTAGGGTCTGGAAGGCAGTTTCAGGGAAAACGAACCCAGACAGAGCCCCATACATATAGATTGGATGCAGATCTGATCAGATCGGCCTGTAGATAGCAGGAGGATAGCGTAGCATGGCGCAGCTTGTCTTAGCTAGCTTGCCTTTTCAAGAGCCGTGGAGGAATGTCGACCCGGAGACCAGTCAAGAAGGTGATTCGAGCCTGTGTCCAGCCCCGGGGTAACCATCAGGAGATCATTGACAAACCCCGGGCCATTGACAAGACAAAGGACAGTAGCCCTCCAGAAGAAACCTGTTTGAAAATGGTAAACCAGCTGGGCTCTGCAAAGAAACCCATATAACCATGGTCAAACAGTTGGTCTCCGTCCATGCCGATGTCCAGGCCTGCCAGCATCCAGCCTGTCTGTGACCTTCACCTCGAGGAAGAAGAGAGAGTGTCACAGCCCGCAGCGTTGACCACGTGGAGACAGGACGCCTGAGAGGATCAAAATGCAGACCTTTCAAAATCTTATACTTTCTCATTGGATTGGTGAGCATGTTTCTGGCCCCTCATAATCTGATCTAGCTAAGCTTAGGGGGTGGGCATTTTGGGTAAAATTTTAACAATGAGTTGTTGTCCCTCGATGTTCTGTGTGTTTCCCCATTTCGAGATGACTTTTGTAAAGTATAACATGCCTGTATATATGTTGGTTAGTCCTGTATTATGATTTGTTTTTCCCTCCCATGTACCTTATTGGCTTACATTCAATTTGTTCCTTTATGCAATAAAATTTCATTTTGTTTTCATTAAACCTGATCTATAGAGTATTCTCTACATTGTAGTTCCTGCCTCAAATCCAGTGTACAGAACCTAAGGGGCGAGTGGGTCGAACCACTCAAGGTTTTTACTGTGCAAGAGAGAGAGGCCTCCAGAGAGAGAAACCTCTGCGATCGAAAACCCCTCACAGAAAATGGCGACCGCGGCAGGACACTGGCAGCAGGATTGCAATGTATTAGACCCAGGTTTAAATGGTTGAAATGTTATGGATGAGAGGATAGCGGATTATGTTTTTGGCAAGGTAAATCTCACTAAGCAGTGGATTTATGATCTCTTACTGGATGGGCGTCCAGTAGACGCAGCCATCAGGTGGACAGAGAGCAAAGAACATAAGAAGTCAGTCGAGAAGGCAGTGTGGCTGATGTGCTACAAAAGACAAGTCCAGATTTTGGACAAAGTCGTTGCAGCGCAGGCAGCCAAGATCAAAACCCAGGCTTCAGAGATAGAGGAAAAGGCCATGGGTGGGGGAAAAACTCATCGCAGCGCTTCATGGGATGAATCAGGAACGCCAAACTATAGCCAGCCAACATCAGACTAAAATAGATTACCTGGAATGTCAGGTTACTGAGGCAAAGTTGCATGAAGCGAGGGTGCAGGAGAAAAGCGCCCGCCTCGCACAACAGCTAAGAGCGCAGGAGGAGAGAGTAGTAGAGGTAAAGGCAGCTTACAAGCTGGCCATTGAGAACGTGTTTGAGGGCGCAGACCATGGCCCCTGCCAGAAGGCGTTAGAAGACCTAAGAATGGCCATGGCAAAGGCAAAAGGCATGGTATGCCTCGTAAGCCCAAAAGCGAGTCAAATAGACTTCCTGAAGGAATCCAAAAGACCGATTCCACACGAAGTAGTTGTGGCACCAGCCACTGAACCCTCAGCACCGCCGAGCTATAATGAGGTTTGGCCCGAAGGGGGGGTGGTAGAAGGGGAGGAAGCCGAGGTAGAACCGGAGGAGGAACAACCCCTGGTAGTAAAACCGGAGCCGGCACCAATGTGTCCTACTCGGCACCAGAGGTACGGTCCCACCGACGCAAATGGCACGGACGGGCCCCTCCTGAACCAGATCGTGCTGCCCCATGGTGCCCAACAACTCAGAGCGATGGTGAGCCACCTCCCAAAACTCACCGAGAAGGGAGATCCCTCAGTCCATTTCAGGGAGATAGAGGAGACAGCCCTTGTCAATGATTGTGATGATCTTGAACAGGTGAAGATGTTGCTGTTCTCCCTGGATAGCACAATCCTTCAGTGCCTCTCAGACGGGAGTAAGAGGGGACAGACAGGGTATGTGGAACTCAGGGACGAGGTCCTGGAGGTTATGGGAGTTGACGACGGCAACCTGTTCTTCCGTGTGGAAGGGTCTGTGCAGCTAACTGGAGAACCCCCACGGGTTTTCACAGAAAGGCTGTGGCCAGTGTTTCGGCGCAGCTGTCCGGGCATGCCGGAACGGGCCGCAATGAACGGTGTTCAGCGGGTTCATTGGCTCCGCTGCCTGGTTACCAACAGCTCACCACAGATACAGGCCCAAGCCGAATCTTCGTTTGACCCCCAAGGTCCCGGTACCACAGAGGAGACAGTGCTCCGACAGCTCACCATTGCATACAAGAATTGCAGGAGTCAGGAGGCACCTCCCTCTAAGGGAAACGTGCATGAGGCAAAACCTGCAGCCCCAAGCAAAAAGGAGTGGCATCAGGAGGGGAATCGCCCTCCCCAGGCCAAGCTCAATTGCTACGGGTGTGGGAAGGATGGACATTGGCGCAGGGACTGTAAAAATCAGTGGAAGGATAATAAGGGAAGATCTCCCGCAGCCCGAGCCCAAGCCCAGACCGCCGCCCCAGAAAAGGGAACTGGTGCAGCTATGGATCCCGCTGCAATAGAGTCAATTATAGAGGCAATGCGGTCTCTTATGATCTCGCAGGGGAGGGTAGCAGTCACCACCGGGCCTGTCAGTCCCGCAGCCCCGATTGTTTCACCCAAATGACTGGAGCCCGCGAAGCCCTTTTACCTGTGTTCGCTGCGATATGATTTATGGAGACGACCCCTCGTGGAGATGGAGGTAGGAGAGGTGAAAGGGACCTATCTGGTGGATAGGGGGGGCATCGTGCACCGTGATCCACGCAGCTAACCCTACCAGCTCACCTCTGTCCACTGGGGTTCCATATGTTCTGTCGGGCTTCACAGGCAAAGAACAGGCTGGCGCATTCTCCATCCCTCTCTCCATTCATTTAGGACCACTCCGCACCACGTGGAAGTGTGTACTGATGAAATGGGAGATGGAGGGGGGGAAAAGGGATCCTTGGGACCAATTTCTTAGTAGAACACGGGATTCTCGTGGATCTTAGAAATCACTGTCTCTGGGGAACGAGTACGGGTGAAAAAGGAAAAGGGGGTTTCAAGGTGAAACCAAAGAAGGCACGGATCGGCCAGCAGGAAGTAAAATTCCTGGGTCTGACCATCCGCGTTGGAGAGAGGGCCATAGACAAGACCAGATGGGAACCGGTACAAGATCCACCGGTCCCCGCCACTTGCGTAGTGGAAGTGCCCCGGCGCACTAAATGGTTTCACGTAAATCAGTGCAAGCTATTTAAGCCGGGTGCAAAAGAAACAACAACCGAAGCCAGGTCTGAGGGTAAAAATCCTCAGCCTGAGGCGTGCAAAGAGCCACAGACCACACAGGCTGGAACCGCAGCCTGCTTGAGGGGAGGAGCTATCCCACCCACCTGGGAGGTTTCCCCATTGGACTGGGACTCAGACGGGGAAGAGCCCGAACAGCTAGACCCCGCCCTTGACACGATTCTGGAGGAGGTGGAGTCGAAGGACGGAGGTCCCGCCCTCGACTCAAGCTTAGGGGAGGTAGAACTTGGGGGTGGAGATTCTCCACCTGTAGGGACAGGTAGGGAGGAGTCGTCTGCCACAGACCCAAATCCCGAAGGGGCGGAGCCTAAGGGAAGGGAGCTGAAGCTGACAGTCGTGGAGAAGCCATGGGCTGTGAGGGCTAAAGGTCCAACCACAGGTCCACTCGCTAAGGGAGCCTCGCCCAAGGCACCCCCTCGCAGGTCGTCTCGAACGCCTCAGCCAGTAAAGCCCTGGCTCGATTCCCCCTACTTCAGCAGACACCAACTTGGGAAATCCCTAGAAAGACGCAGTCCCCAATTGGCAGCAAAAGGCTGCAGGGGACTCAAGCTACAGGTCAGTGCGGCCCGCCACAGGGAGCGGTGAGCTGCAGTCCGAACAGGGATTAGGTAGGCCACCCGGGGACGGGCGACGCTGTATATAAGTTTAGTTAAGTTTAAGATTGGTTAAGTTTAAGGTGTGTAAATTTTTATGGTGATGGGTGTTATAAGGAATAGTTTTAGAATCTGCCCAGCATGCATGTTTGTTTTGGATCGAGGTTGAAAGACCCGATCATGCCTTCACCTAGGCCAGAATCTCTCGGGAGCCTGGCTGTATCGTTTAATCTGTTGCAGGAACCAAAGGCACTATGGAAAGGATTCTCATCTTGTTCGCGGTGATCGGGTGTAGCTTGGTCTATCGGGGCTACACCAAGGACTCCATAGTATATGGATGTTCTGGGGACACAGCCCCCATCGTGACTGATGGGACAGGAGTACGGGACGTTGAAGAAACAGCTACCTATTTCCACGAAGGGAGGTGGCCAGGATGGCTGGGGTCGAACTCTACGGAATACTCCAGCCAGTCTGGATTCGCATACAGAGGGACTTCTCTAATGTGTCCCAGGGTGAGGATCATCACGCCCAGGGTCAGCGTCACTGTCGGAAGAAAGCTTTGCTTGGTGTGTAAGGAACATGTTCCTTTGGACAGAT
This sequence comes from Somniosus microcephalus, assembly GCF_052327205.1. Classification (NCBI taxonomy): domain Eukaryota; kingdom Metazoa; phylum Chordata; class Chondrichthyes; order Squaliformes; family Somniosidae; genus Somniosus; species Somniosus microcephalus. The sequence goes on from NC_140993.1 coordinate 134,313,626, forward strand.
GGTGGTGGCTCAGGAAGCTGAGCAAGACCATGAAGAACTCCACGGTCGAGTGGGAGCGACTGGGTAACAATACCCATCGGACTATTACGGGGACTCAGGGGGGATTGAGTGTCTGTTGGGACAAATGGTGGGAACCAGATGAGGGGATTTACATCTGTATGTGGGGATCAGAACGTGTCTGCCCCACAGGCGTCTCCATCTTTTTCCAAAGACAGTGGCAGGATGCTGGGAAAGGGATGAGGTGGGACGTCAGCACACGGGCGTGCGGAGTCCCGTACTCTCAGATCCCGGTGAATGCCACTGAGCTCATCACCTGCCCCCGCAAGCCCCTGCCCACAATTCTGGTTGCCAAAGCCCGCAAGGAAGGGTGCCCCACCACTACCAAGGGACCCAGGAACGGATTGGTATTAGTGCCCACAGGTCAGGTGCTGTACCAAGGGGTGCACTACGCGGTGGCCTCGGTGATTTTAAACCTCACCGAGGTGCGATTGCCAGAGTGGTGCCCCAAGGAAACAGAACAATTGTACCAGGTCCTGTTAACAAACATGTTCAGACAATTTTATGAGTTCGACTTTGCCGATGTCGACAGAGCCGGATTGTACACCACACCACATGAGGTCTTGGACAGGGTAGGGAGACAAAGAAGGGGTACAGTCAATGATATTTTTACAGCCTTCAACACAGGGACTTCCGTCATCAACACTCTGGATGACGTGGAGCTGCAGACCCAGATCAATGATTTAAAAGGGCGGTTAAGAAAGATACTGACGGATGAGAATAAGGTAGTGGGTTCTGAGTTAAATGAGGACCAGACCATGACACTACACTTAAAAGAAATCATAGCTGAGCTGGAGAAACACGCTAAAACGGTAAATGCTCTCATCAGAGAGGATCGGAATGCGTCAGATCAGGCTGCGCAGAACGAAGCGTGCGTGCTGTACGCGGCGTGGTTACTGGGCGAGGGCCGCAGTAATCTGAAGGATTTAAAACAAGGTTTGGTCCCCTCCTGGATCAGCAATAAGCACCTCGCAGCCCTCCACCCTTCTGAGAATGCATTAATTCCGTGCCAGCTCAGACTAGCTTCAGAGGCCTACCCAGTCCCAGTGGACTGTGGGCGGTCTAATCACACCATTATGGGTATAGTGGTAAGAATGCCGGTTATGGGAAAGACAGCTAAACCCGCCCCGGTATACAGGGTGGAGAACATTGGAGTCATTCAAGGGGGTGCACACATTCACAACACAACGGTCCCACCTTACGTCATTCGATGGGAGCATGCAATGACGGGTACCGACCTCTCGGGGTGCCGGAGCCGGGGAGCACACATCATCCTGTGTCCCCAGCAATTGAATGCCTATTCGAAACCACAGTGCGGGTTCAGAACTGCTGGCGCGAAGCCTATAAATTGCACCATGGAGGCAATGGCACAAGGCCATGTGCCCCCCCAGGTGGCATATATAGGAGGTGGGACATATTGTGTCACCACTGCAGTGCCCCACTACCAAAATGGACAGCACGGCTGGTGTCCGGTCAGTGACAGCAGTTTCTGCTTCAAAACCAAGGCAGATGTTCCAGTGGCCCAAGAGTGAATTGTCCCTATTCCTGAGCCTTCCACTGTTCACCTCACTGTCAAGGAAAATTTCACCGATCTGCAACGATTTGTTGCACATTTTGGCTATATCATTCCCCCTCTCCCTGAGCACCTCACCAAGATACTGAAAGCCGTTGCCGTTTCACAGAAACATTTTTACACGCTGGAGCAGAAGACATTAGAAATAGGGGCAGACATATTAGATATAGTGACCCCACAGTGGTGGGACCTGTTCACTAATATAGAAGTCCCTTCTTGGATTAGGATAGCCTCCCACATCCTCGTAGTATGTCAGATTTTTATTGTGATTTATTTACTCTTTGTACATTGTAAGAGGGACAAACGTTTCCAGAAGTATGAGAACAGGGGAGAATGGAGGGAGCATTATGTGCGTGTAGACGAAGAAACACCCGTTTAGATTTCTGCTGCTGTGTATAAAGTTAGAGGTTACCCTCCCTCCTTTATGATTGACAGTATTCATGTACAATTTTGTGTGTATGTTCTTTCTTCATTACTTTATTGAAGTTTTTAGGTTGTGTTGTTGTTAATAAAAATAATATGTATGAACCAGGTGGTGTAGGGGTATTAGGCCCCCCTCCACGCCTGGAAATGTGTCTATCAGATTTTAATTCCAATGTATTGCCATCTATAGATGCTTAATGTACACTGTAGGTTTTCTGAAACGGGAAATGCATGTGTCGTGGGGTCATAGATAGGTAAATACAGGGGATGGTTTGATTATGGAGAGTCAGAAAATTTTGCTCACCCAGAATTATGATACTTCAAGCAAGTTATAGTATCATCAGGGGGGGACTGTAGAATTCGCAAAATTGAACACTGTCCTATAAGGGTCTATTGGCAGAAAAGGCCTTAACTTTTAAAGACTGTTTTAAAAGAAGCCCAGAAAAAGGGACACACAAAATGGCCGCCAGACCCCGTGACCAGCTTTTGGGACACTTTAAAATGGTTCCTGCAGTCCCCAGACAGCTTTTTGTGGATTCAGCCCACAGTAGGTTCTGGAAGGCAGTTTCAGGGAAAACAAAACCAGACAGAGCCCCATACATATAGATTGGATGCAGATCCGATCAGATTGGCCTTTAGATAAAGGCCATCTATATGTTTACCCAGACAAAGGGAAACAGTTTCATATTCATAGGGGGAACATCAAGCACCGTTTAAGACATCAGAAGGACATTAAAGACAATACAGGGTCGTTCCAGACCAGAGATGGCAGTTACCGGCCATCCCGAAGATACCTTAAAAACAAAGACTACCCCGCTGTGCTACAAGCCCGCCAAAATTTAAACAAAGACTAACCTTGATATGGCGGGAGATAAGGGCTTCTTTGAGAAGTATAACTGGAGTCCCGGGGTAGACATCGGGAGCTTTTTGCAGCTTTTGCAGCGTTTTCAGCTTTTGCAGCTTTTTGGAACATAACGGGAGGATAGCGTAGCGTGGCGCAGCTTGGCTTAGCTAGCTTGCCTTTTCAAGAGCCGTGGAGGAACGTCGATCCAGAGACCAGTCAAGAAGGTGATTCGAGTCTGCGTCCAGCCCCGGGGTAACCATCGGGAGATCATCAACAAACCCTGGGCCGTTGACGAGATAAAGGACAGTAGCCCTCCAGAAGAAACCTGTATGAAAATGGTAAACCAGCTTGGCTCTGCGAAGAAACCTATATAACCATGGTCAAACAGTTGGTCTCCGTCCACGCCGATGTCCAGGCCTGCCAGCATCCAGCCTGTCCGTGACCTTCACCTCGAGGAAGAAGAGAGAGTGTCGCAGCCCGCAGTGTTGACCACGTGGAGGCAGGATGCCTGAGAGTTTCAAAATCTTATACTTTCTCATTGGATTGGTGAGCATGTTTCTGGCCCCTCATAATCTGATCTAGCTAAGCTTAGGGGGTGGGCATTTTGGGTAAAATTTTAACAATGAGTTGTTGTCCCTCGATGTTCCGTGTGTTTCCCCATTTTGAGATGACTTTTGTAAAGTATAACATGCCTGTATATATGTTGGTTAGTCCTGTATTATGATGTGTTTTTCCCTCCCATGTACCTTATTGGCTTACATTCAATTTGTTCCTTTATGCAATAAAATTTCATTTCATTTTCGTTAAACCTGATCTATAGAGTATTCTCTGCATTGTAGTTCCTGCCTCAAAGTCCAGTGTACAGAACCTAAGGGGCGAGTGGGTCGAACCACTCAAGGTTTTTACTGTGCAAGAGAGAGAGGCCTCTAGAGAGAGAAACCTCTGCGATCGAAAACCCCTTACAGGATGACGCCCTGAATCAGTGCAGACTCCACAGTCTCTTGGCAATTGAAGTAATGAAGGTCAAATCCAAAAGTACCTGCAAAGTGATGCTCAGTAGCCAAAACTACTTCACACAGCGTTAACACTATGTAGAAATCGCTTTAGCTCTCTCTCAGAATCTCTCTCTCTCTGTCAGAATGAGTGGTGCAAAAATGTCTACCACAGAAAAAGCCAGGAAGAGGCTGCCTTTAAATAGCGCCCCTGCAGCCCCTCACTGACTAGGAAATGTTCCAGTCTCTCTGTCGTTGCTTGCAGCAGGCGGAAAGGAGGGGGGCGCCACTTAATATCCGGTCCAGGGTGCCACCTGGGTGTTGCACGCTCGACTGACGTCATGACTCTTAGGTGCTAACGGGAGGCGCAAACCAACCGAATTTTTCCCCCAAGCTGCCTTAAAATTAAAGACTTTGAGACAACTGCTGGGGAAAAAAACATTCTTGCATAAACCAGCAAGTTTACAAGATGGTTACAAATGAACTAAACATTGAATGTAGAATCCTTTCTGATTCACATAGATAGGGACATGTGCAGTGGAGCACAGAGAACCACATGGATGCAATCTATAACCTTTGGACCTCCGGGAGTCCTGCCTTTTCGTGAGGTCATGCAGCTCTCTCACGCTGCTGTCAGATGTGTCCATGGGGAAGAAGAGGAATTTGTTTGCCTCATTGCGGGAAAAGAGAGCTCACAATAAGAGGGAAAGAGTGAGTACAGGAGGACCACCCTCAGTAGCCCAGCTCACCCCCCCGAGGAGGCGGCCCTGGAAATCGTTGGGATTGAGGAGGATTCCCAAGTGGGGGATGGACAGACGGGTGCATCACAGCAAGCTGGTGACAGAATAGTTCGGCATCTCTCTCATTGACATTGCATGAGTCACTGATAATGATTCTGATGCTCTAACAGGTTGACTTATGATAATCTGCACTGCAATGTGCATGCAACCTTGACCTCACATCTCTAACTCTTTCCTTTACACCCCCACAGGGCCATCGAAAGCCCCCGTTCCCACTGTCCAGGAGGAACTGATTGAGTCTTCAGATTCCTCAGAGGAAGCTGCAACCTCTGAGGGCGCAGCGTCAGCAGAATTCAGCACACCCAGCACCAGTGCTGACACTCACACCTCGGTGGGACCTTTGCAAGATAGAGTAGTGTTGGCACCTGGTGTATCACAGATCACAAGTGAGCATCAGCAGATGGTGGAGACAGGGACAGCAGTGGAGAGTCCTTGTCGGAGGGTGCAGGACTCCGCCAGCTCGACTCAGCTGCATGTCGACCCTGTGCCTCCGGGTCCATCTAGCAGGAGAGCGGTGTTGGAACTCCAGGAACAGGTGCAGGAGTCTCTGGCAGGTTTTGTCTCCAGGGTCGCTGCGAGTGTGGAGTGAATGGAGGAGTCCATCACAAACATGAGCAGAGCCTTTGTGGAGGCATTGGTGCATGAACGCATCACAGCGGGAAGGATGGCAACCTCCGTGGTAAGGATGGCTATGGTAGAGGAGAGGATGGCTACGGCCATGGAGGCGTTCAGTCGCCAGGGTCTTGAAAACATGGTCATTGTTCAGAATAGAATGACATCTCTTGAGGAGCGATGGTCAGCTACTGAGCATACAAATCAGAGTTTCATGGAAGTCCACTGGAGTAGGACTGCCAGTGCAGAAATGGGTCCTCATGGCCCCCCTGCAGTGCAGCAAGGTGCTGTCAAGCCACTTGCTAGCTCTGAAGTGGGGCTGACCCATGAGAGGGATGTTGGTGGCAGACAACAAGGAAGTGGGAGCTCTTCTCCAAGTGCTCACATGACCATGCCACTACAAAGCCCTCGGTCAGAATCCCACCAGAGTCCTCACCCAACTGAGATGGGCATCTCAGCCCCTGCACAGCCGCAGGAGCAGCAGACTGTTAGCGAGCCCTCACAGGTTCATAACCCCAGAGGACGCCTGCCAAAGGTGTCGAGACAGGAGCAGCAAGAAAGTGAGCAAGGGGCCATCACATCTGCTGAAGCCACAGGGGGAGCACCACATAGGAACACGCGTAAGAGGAAGTTAATGCACAAGTTGTCACAAGGGTAGTCACTTGGGTGTTGTGATGTAATGTTTTTTGACCAGCCATCCTTGTCATAGTATCATAAACAGATTTGATGGCAAACTGTTGAAGTTGTGGCCTGTGGCATTTTGCAAATGGTACTTCCACATTGAGGACTTAGGGAGACTTGCAATTGTCAATATGGTGGTCAGAGTGATAGGAATCTGCAGGCTCTTGTCCATTCTCGATGGTCTGGTAAGAAGGTGCGAGGCAAAAGTGTCTGATTGTGCAGGCTAAGCAAATCTGGCCAACATGAGTGCGCCCCTTGCATCCCGGCCAGCAATGTGGTCACACGCTGGCGCCTTCTGGCCTGTGCAGCTTCAGGTGGGTGAGCAGCAGCTTGGGGCTCCTGTTGTTGCTGCTGCTGTTGGTGCTGTTGTTGCTCATGGGTCTGCTGCTGCAGATGGGTCGTCGTCCGAATCTGATGTCCAGGAGGAATGGAAATAAATGGTTCCCATGCTTCTGGTTTATGCCTCAGTTGAGGAAGCGCTCAGTCAAGGTGGGGAGAGGGGTTTCCCAGCAGATCACATTGGAGATGGGTGTCAGGTTCCAAACTTCCACAACAATGAGTAGGCCTGCTAAAAATTCCCCCAGACCTGAGACAACAAAGTTCTGCCACCTTCAAGTGATCATTGGTGAAAACTCATTTTTAATGGTGGAGCTGCAGCTGTTAGTAAGCAATCCACTTGTGAGGCCACCAGGATTAACTAGCGTGTTCCAGAGGAGGCGGGTAGGATGGGGGAATTGTCTAAAAATCAGAAAGGGATTATAGAGGCAATTAACTGGTTGTTAAGGGCTTTAAGGGCCTATCCCACCCTCTTGGAGGTGGGATGGAAACGGGGTCTGAAAACACGAATGTGGGAAAATTGCTCGGAGGCGGGATGGAGGTGGGATCGGGCCCGGCCACCATTTTTTGCGATTTTGACAACTCACATGCCTCCAAACCCGCCTCCTCGGGCCTGGTAAAATCGAGCCCTAATAGTCTTTTACGTCCATTTTAAATGGGCGAATAGGTAACTGAGCAATATACTTGCAAAAGTGCCAGGAAATTACATGGATACCGAAATGATGTAACAGTGAACTGGTGAGTGCATCCAGTGCTGTGTAAAACATGACCATAACATTAAATGGGACACTAAATGGGTAGAAATCCGGCGTAATCTATCTCTGCAAAATGTTCCCATTCGTTCCATCCACTTTTGCCCCATTAATCAGATGTAATCAATTGGAAAAGGGCAATGGAGTGTAAAGACACATGCTGGTAAATTTCTCAGGGATTTTCCCAATCAGACATTGTAACTTTGGTAGAAGATCAGTGGAAATCCTGGAGACAGATATCTTTATTTCTATAAGCAGATTTTCCTCTTTTATATTTGGGCATCAACAATTACACATAGAGGAAAGTTCCCTCCAAGTCACACACCATCCTGACTTGGAAGTATATCGCCGATCCTTCATCGTCGCTGGGTCAAAATCCTGGAACTCCCTCCCTAACAGCACTGTGGGAGTACCTTCACCACACGGACTGCAGCGGTTCAAGAAGGCGGCTCACCACCACCTTCTCGAGGGCAATTAGGGATGGGCAATAAATGCTGGCCCTGCCAGCGACGCCCACATCCCATGAACGAATAAATAAAAAAAAAATCAGGCAGGAGGTTGGCATGTTGCTAATGGGGCCTGCCTGATTTTTCCATCGATTAATTAATAGACTCAATTAATACAGTTAGTCTAAATTTAAACTCAAGAAATTATGGGAAAATTGAATAGAATAAACATAAACGTCCCTTTTAAACAGACTCTGAAGGGTTAAATAAATCTTTTGAATGTTTAGTAACTCATATTAGACAAGACATTGCCCCCAGGGCTTGGAGAAGTGGCCTCTTAACATTTATTGTTTTCTTACAGGTTCAGTAATCATGTCATCTGAAATTAAATAAAGGATCAGAACCTGTACTGCATGATCTCTATGGATGACATCACGTGGACTAATCACGAAAGAAATTATACGTACTCAGTCACTGATTAATTATTGCAATACATTGTCCTGTTTAGGACTCTTTATAAGTGTATTTTTAGGTTTTATTTTGTTACATACACACATATTACAGATTTTTACTGTTGGGTGATGGAATAGTACAGCATAATGTGTGCTCAAACTTCACTTGATATTCAGACACAGTCTGAGAATGATTAATAAGATTAGAACTGAGAGGACAGTCGGTTTTATATACAAATTAGATAGTTCTGTAATGGGAAGCTGGCCCCAGATCATGGAATTATAGAATGATACAGCACAGAAGGAGGTCATTCGGCCCATTGTGCCTGTACTGTCTCTTTGAAAGAGTTAGTCCCACTCCCCTGCTCTTTCCTCATAGCCCTGTAATTCTTTTCCCCTTCAAGTATATATCTAATTCGCTTTTGAAAGTTACTATTGAATCTGCTTCCACCGGCCTTTTAGGCTGTGCATTCCAGATCATAACAATTCGCTGCATAAAAAAAATGTCCTCATGTTGCCTCTGATTCTTTTTATTTCTTCGTTTATGGGATGTGGGTGTCACTGCCCTAATTGTCCTTGAGAAGGTGGTGGTGAGCTGCCTTCTTGAACCACTGCAGTCCGTGTGGTGAAGGCACTCCTACAGTGCTGTTAGGCAGGGAGTTCCAGGGTTTTGACCCAGCGACGATGAAGGAGCGGCGATATACTTCTAAGTCAGGATGGTGTGTGACTTGGAGGGGAACTTGGAGGTGGTGGCGTTCCCATGCGTCTGCTGCCCTTGTCCTTCTAGGTGGAAGAAGTCACGGGTTTGGGAGGTGCCGCTGAAGAAGCCTTGGCGAGTTGCTGCAGTGCATCTTGTAGATGGTACACACTGCAGCCACGGTACGCCGGTGGTGGAGGGAGTGAATGTTTAAGGCGGTGGATGGGGTGCCAATCGAACGGCTGCTTTGTCCTGTGTGGTGTTGAGCTTCCTGAGTGTTGGAGCTGCACTCATCCAGGCATGGGGATCACCTTAATCTGTGTCCTCTGGTTATTGACCCTTCTGCTCTTCTGACCCTTCTGCCACTGGAAACAGTCTCTCCTTATTTACTCTATTAAGAAGTGACAGCTAAAAAGAAAGGGAAAGAAAAGCCAAGGTGCAGAAATTACTTTGCAAGCAAGTGATGGAGCCACCCATCATAGACCCCTGTTTGATGACTGCTGAAGCTGAGTTGGTGCTGCAGTGAATGATTATGGGAAGTGTGCCACTCCACCGCACTGTCCCTATAAGCCCGCATTGCAGCGAGCCTGAAAGACTGGGTACAATAATGAAGTGGTTATGTTACTACACTATTAATCCACAGGCCTGGATTAATAATCCATAGAAATCCCACGATGGGATTTTTAATTCTGTTTCAAAAAATATCGAAATAAAAAACTAGTAGCAGTAAAAGTGTTAAAAGCTATCGAATTGTCGTTAAAAACTCATTGGTTCACTAATGTATTTTAGGGGAGGAAATCTGCGCTTCTTACCTCAACTGGCCTATACGTGACTCCAGCCCCACACAAACGTGCTTGACCCTTAACTGTCCTCTGAATTGGCTTAGCAAGTCACTCCGTTGTATCAAGCAGCTACAAAAGAGAACCTTCACCACACGGACTCCAGCGGTCCAGGTAGGTGGTCCACCGCCACCTTCTCAGGGAAACTAGGGATAAGCAATAAATTCTGGCTTTGCTTGTGACACCTACTGGTTGCAAGAGGTGCAAAGTTCTATGAGCACCTCCTTTGTAAAGCGCAGATGCCTCACACACTGCTGCTGGCTCAGGTTGAGGTAAGAGAATTGCTCTCAGAAGACCCTAGGTGGGTAGGGCCACCTGCTCAGAGCCCTTCTCCCCCCTCCTCCTAGAAACATAGAAACATAGAAACATAGAAGATAGGAGCAGGAGTAGGCCATTCGGCCCCTCAAGCCTGCTCCGCCATTCAATGAGATCATGGCTGATCATCCAAATTCAGTACCCGGTCCCTGCCTTCTCTCCATATCCCTTGATCCCTTTAGCCTTAAGAAATATATCTAACTCCTTCTTGAATATATTTAATGAATTGGCCTCTACTGCCTTCTGTGGTAGAGAATTCCACAGGTTCACCACTCTCTGGGTGAAGAAATTCCACCTCATCTCTGTCCTAAATGGCTTACCCCTTATCCTTAGATTGTGACCCCTGGTTCTGGACTCCCTGGCCATCGGGAACATCCTTCCTGCATCTAGTCTGTCTAGTCCTGTTCGAATTTTATAAGTTTCAATGAGATCCCCTCTCATTCTTCTAAACTCCAGCGGGTATAAACCCAATCGACCCAATCTCTCCTCATATGTCATTCCTGCCATCCCAGGTATCAGCCTGGTGAATCTTCGCTGCACTCCCTCCATGGCAAGAACATCCTTCCTCAGATAAGGTGATCAAAACTGCACACAGTACTCAAGGTGTGGTCTCACCAAGGCCCTGTACAACTGTAGCAAGACATCCTTGTTCCTGTACTCGAACCCTCTCGCTACGAAGGCCAACATACCATTTGCCTTCTTAACCGTCTGCTGCATCTGCATGCTTACCTTCAGCAACTGGTGCACAAGGACACCCAAGTCTCGTTGCACTTCCCCTTCTCCCAATCTAGTGCCATTTGGATAATAATCTGCCTTCCTGTTTTTGATACAAAACTGGATAACCTCGCATTTATCCACGTTATATTGCATCTGCCATGCTTCTGCCCAATCACCCAACCTGTCCAAATCATACTGGAGTTTCTCGGCATCCTCCTCACAGCACACACGCCCACCCAGCTTTGTGTCGTCTGCGAACTAGGAGATATTACATCTAGTTCCCTCGTCTAGATCATTAATATATATTGTGAATAGCTGGGGTCCTAGGACCAATCCCTGCGGTACCCCACTAGTCACTGCCTGCCACTCGGAAAAAGACCCGTTTATTCCAAATCTTTGCTTCCTGTCTGCCAACCAGTTCTCTATCCAAGTCAATACCTTGCCCCCAATCCCATGTGCCTTAACTTTACACACTAATCTCTTATGCGGGACCTTATCGAAAGCCTCTGAAAGTCCAAATACACCACATCCACTGGTTCTCCCTTATCTATTTTACCAGTTACATCCTCAAAAAATTCCAGTAGATTAGTCAAGCACGATCTACCTTTTGTAAATCCATGTTGACTTTGTCCGATCCTGTCACTGTTTTCCAAGTGCTCTGCTATTACATCTTTTATAATGGACTCTAGCATTTTCCCCACTACTGATGTCAGGCTTACCGGTCTATAATTCCCCATTTTCTCTCTACCACCATTTTGAATAGTGGGGTAACATTAGCTACCCTCCAATCCATGGGTACTGTTCCAGGGTCTATCGAATTTTGGAAGATGACCAGCAATGCATCTACTATTTCTAGGGCCACTTCCTTAAGTACCCTAGGATGTAGATTATCAGGCCCTGGGGATTTATCGGCCTTCAATCCCGTCAATTTCCCTAACACCATTTCCCTACAAATACTGATTTCTTTCAGTTCCTCCCTCTCTTTAGACCCTATGTTCCCCGACATCTCTGGGAGGTTATTTGTGTCCTCCTTTGTGAAGACAGAACTAAAGTATGTATTTAATTGGTCTGCCATTTCTTTATTCCCCATTATAAATTCCCCTGATTCTGACTGCAAGGACCTACGCTTGACTTCACCAATCTTTTTCTGTTCACATATCTATAAAAGCTTTTACAGTCAGTTTTTATGTTCCCTGCAAGCTTACTCTCATACTCTTTTTTCCCCTCTTAATTAATCCCTTTGTCCTCCTTTGTTGAATCCTAAACTGCTCCCAATCTTCAGGTTTACTGCATTTTCTGGCCAATTTATATGTCCTCTCCTTGGATCTTATGCTATCCCTAATTTCCCTTGTTTGCCACGGTTGTCCTCTTCTTTGCTGCCTCTGCTGCATTTCCCTGTCATGCTGCAGGCCAAGGGGGATGACAACTACAGCACCCATGACTGGGAGCAATGGGCTGACCAAAACCCTTGAAGTCAGAAGCAAGGCCTTCTCCACTTGCAGCACGACTCCCTGTCACCTCACTAACTTTAAATAACTCTTGAAAGCTCCAAAAATTCCACAAAATTATACAGAGCCAGTAGAAATCAAAAAGCAAATTAGCTGAAAGTTGGTGATGATCCCTTTAAATTGCACTGCGGGGGATCCTTACTGCTACTGAACGCATGTTCAGCTGTGTGAGGTTAACACAGGGTGTTAGCTTCAGTGATGATGACAAAAATGGCAGCACTGGTGTTAAATCAGCGTTGCACACTGATTGACGTCATGATCTTCCTACTTACCATACTTTTAGTGCATGCTCCTAACAGACGCCCAACTGCCCTCATCAAGATGGTGTCCGGCGCGGCTCGCACCAGAAGTGTGCGTGCGATGCTCGGAAGCCAATTTGGCCCCAATTCGGCACCAGTAGTGCCCATTATTTGGGCGCTACGCAACCAAATTTCCAGGCCGTGGTATTTCCGCCGACCCTAATCATCTGGCAAATTAAGATATGTTCAACTCCAGCAGCAGTTTTGGGCATATTGGTACCACTGGGTAATCACAGAGCTTTAGCACAGCTTGGCCAGTTGCCAGCTTCCATCTGCTTTTTCCAAACACCTCTAATACGGGGATTCCCACTGGGAAATTGATTGGTGCCAGTGGTAGAATTGGGTGGCAAAAGAAAAATTTGCATCAATTGGCTCAAACGATGATGAGGAGTTAAGTGCCAGCAGAGAGAGAGAAAAAAATGGTGCAGAAATGGCCTTAAAACTGTTGAATGAATCTTCTGACTGGGTCCTTAAAATCTACCTCTATATACAGCTCAACATTGAGCTTCCCAGTTGACCATTTTAAATTGGTGTGATTGCAAAGTGGTGTGGATTTAGCATAAGGACCGGAAAAAATACCATGATATCTGCCCCCTCCCTGCCTGACAGAAATACATGTCATCTTTAGAAGGCGTAGAAACTCATGAAGCCTTTTTCCAGTCTGTTACACTCAGTGAACTGCTGCACATGGGGCGTTAAGGACATAAAATAGGTTCTTTTTACTATTGTTCCTGGACTGAGTTGCTAAAATAATTTAACTGTCACTTTTTTATTACAATAAAAGTTGATATTTGAGGAAGTGATGACGATTATCATGATTCTACAGACATGAACCAAAGTACTGAGTAATTTAAACTCTCATTAAGTATTAGTCACAATTCAAATTGCACAACGTGCTTATTATTCACTATGCATATGTTAGTTTAAAACATCCTCTTTCTCACTTTAAAGTAAAATTTAATTAAAAATGGTCATTGGTAATAATCAGCCAGCAAATGATCCAGCAAAGTTTAATGGTACCTTAATCAATATTAATCTTACGACTAATTTAGGCTAATAGCTGTCATGGTTTCTTATCAGTGAGGCAACATTAATATTTGGACCTGTTTTGTGTGACTGACAGACCTTCATGTAACAATTAAAATGTAATCAAAAGCAAAATGATTTCCTGGAATACACAGATGATTGTTTATATTAAATAATTAATTTGATAATTTCTGAAGTAGCTTCAAGTATTGGTGATGGATCTGACAGGAGCTTACAAAGTGGAATCTTCAATGGTGACAGACTGCAAACCACCCAATGCAGCCAATTCTATAGTGCATGGCCTCTGAATCACATGAAAAGAGGGTTTTTTTTCCTTTCTAACTATCTTCACGTGATTCACATGCCTAAATGTGAGGCACTTGCATTAACACTGACTGCCTTGGTCACCTGCTTCCACTCCCCCTAACAGCTCTTACTGAGGCTTTGTGCTGCTCTGTGTGAAATCTGAAGTGGCCTAGCAAGCCATTCAGTTGTATCACACCACTGCAAAGAATAACCAGCATTGTGGCAGCACTTTCACCACATGGACTGCAGAGGTGAGATACAACTGAATGGTTTGCTCGGCCACTTCAGATTTCATAGGTTCAAGATGAAGGCACACCACCACTTTCTCAGGGCAATTAAGGATGGGCAATAAATGGTGGCCTTGCTTATGATATCCACATCACGAGAATGAATTAAGAAAGTTTTACAATTCTATGATGTAGTGCACAGGCACTTCTTTTTTTACTTTCTGCACCTCGCATTCCCAGGTCATATGTAATATAGCTTAGGTACCAAGTTAAAACATTCTCCACACAAACTCAATAATGGCCCAGATTTGTCTCGGTGTGTTAGTGGGAGAATAGTGGAAAAGAAACGCATCGACAGTCACTCAGGTTTTAACAAGAGACTGAGGTGTAAGCCTGGGCCTAGAGCTGGAAGCTAAAATGCAAGAGGTCAGTATTTAGTTAGCAGTTGCCTAGAAAAAAGGGAATGCCAAAGTTAATTAGGCCAGCCTATGAAAGTCAGCATGGTTTATTATTTTTTCTCATTTTTTAAGAAGAGGTGAGATTGAGTGAAGGAAGTGAGATTCACTTTGACTATTACTCATTTATTTGGCACTTTTATGACTTCAGGGCATCCCAATAATTTGCAGCCAATGAAATACTTTTGTTATTGTTGTTATGTAGGCAAAGACAGCAGGCAATTTGGGCACACAGCAGTAATGGAAATAAATAACCAGATGATCTGTTTTAATGATGTTGGTTGAAGAATAAATTTTGGGTAGGACACAGAGAGAACTCACCAGCTCTTCTTTGCATAGTACCATGGAATCTTTTATGTCCACCTGAGAGGGCAGACAGTGCCTCGGTTTAATGTTGGATCTAAAAAACAGCACCTCTGACAGGACTACACTGAAGTGTCACCACACGGGCTGCAATGGTTCAAGAAGGCAGCTCACCATCACGTTCTCAAGGGCAACTAGGGATGGGAAATAAATGCTGGCCTTGCCAGTAATGCCCACATCCCTTGAATGAATTAAAAAAATGAGCTCAAGTCTAGAGTGTGGCTTTGGACTGATGACCTTCTGAATCCAAATCTACTACTAAGTCATGTCACTGGATAGCCATCTCCAAACTGGGACGCCAAGCTTCTATGGCAGCAATCTGAGCATAATGGAACATGATTGCCTTTATAGCCTCTGTAATGGGCACTCTGCTGCAGATGTTTTTGGAGTTACCACACGCTCCAATGTAAACCACAGAGTTCCGAGTCTGTACTTCAATGCCTTGGGCATGCTGTTAATGCACTCCTCCACCTGGGCTTCCATCTGAGGGCCCTGTTTTGTATATTCCCCGATGCTTGCATCAATGCATTAAACTCTGCCAGCATCATTATTTTAAAAGCTTGAACCATGAGATTGAGATCCTAGGCTAATTATTCAAGGGACTTTGTATCCAGACCCTCTGTCCAGCAACCTTTGCTTCCTAATGTGCCACCAGCTACTCTTGTTGAATTGTGCTTTTCTGTCATGCAATGCACTCCCCTCTGGCTCATTCCCTAACTGCGCAGCTGTATGCTTGGTAGGGATAGAATGAGTGATGTGTGATGTGAAATGCTAGTAAGACTGGATGTATTGGGGACAGCAGGTTCAGTCACATCCCGAGGACAAAAGAGAAAGAGAGTTTAAAGTGGTTCCGCCCAATTTAATGGAATGAAAATTGGACAGATTCTATAATGGGCTTGCATCTGCTCTGGCATAATTATTATCCAAGCAGTGAAGAGGAAAATTTACCCCTGTATCTCCAAAATTACCTGAATTCTATGCCATCCCTTTAATCTATCTTAATCCCAGTCCACATTTCCTTCTCCATGGACAATTGTTCACATTCACCTGATCCCTAAGTGATCTCTGTCACCCTCTAAACTACTACTCTATTACTCTTACATTGATACTATTTAAACCTAGGGATATTCCTGATAACTCACAAATTGTACATCACTGTGAAAAATTTGGCCTAATCCATGATGGCCATTATGATTTTCAGCATGGCTACACATTGATGATCCTGTTTTCTATATTACGCCTTGGTCCAAACATGGACAAAGGAGCTAAATTCCAGATGTGAGATGAGAGTGACTGCCCTTTAACATCAAGGCAGCATTTGACCGAGTGTGGCATCAAGGAGTCCTAGTAAAACTGAAGTCAATGGGAATCGGGGGGGAAAATGCTCCAATGGCTGGAGTCATACCTAGCACAAAGGAAAATGGTTGTGGTGGTTGGAGGTCAATCATCTCAGCCCCAGGACATCGCTGCAGGAGTTGCTCAGGGCAGCATCCTAGGCCCAACCATCTTCAGCTGCTTCATCAATGACCTTCTCTTTAACATAAGGTTAGAAATGGGGATGTTCGCTGATGACTGCACAGTGTTCAGTGCCATGGGTAGGAAGAGGGATGAGGTCCTGCAGCAAGAATTTAGGGAGCTAGGTAGCAGATTAAAGAGCAGGACCTCAAAGGTTGTAATCTCTGGATTACTCCCGGTGCCACGTGCTAGTGAGTATAGGAATAGGAGTATAGAGCAGATGAATGCGTGGCTAAAGAGTTGGTGCAGGAGGGAGGGCTTTAGTTTCCTGGATCACTGGGCCTGCTCCTGGGGAAGGTGGGACTTGTACAAGCTAGACGGGTTGCACCTGAACCAGAGCGGGACAAATATCCTTGCGGGGAGGTTTGCTAGCACTGTTCGGGGGGGTTTAAACTAAAATGGCAGGGGGTTGGGAACCTGAGCAGGGAGACAGAAGAAAGGGAAACAGGGATAAAAGCAAAAGATAGGAAGGAGAAAAACAAAAGTGGCAGTCAGAGAAATCAACGGTTTAAATCAAACGTGGCCACAGTAAATAATAATTCGAATAGGTCTAAGAGCGTTAAAAAAACAAGCCTGAAGGCTTTGTGTCTTAATGCGAGGAGCATTTGTAATAAGGTGGACGAATTGGCTGTGCAAATAGAGGTAAACGAATATGATTTGGTTGGGATTACGGAAACGTGGCTCAAGGATGGCCAAGACTAGGAACTCAACATCCAGGGGTATTCGATATTCAGGAAAGATAGGCAAAAAGGAAAGGGAGGTGGGGTAGCATTACTGATTAAAGAAGGGATTAATACAATTGTAATGAAAGATATTAGCTCTGATGATGTGGAATCTGTATGGGTAGAATTGAGAAATACTAAGGGGAAAAAAACATTAGTGGGAGTGGTATATAGACCTCCCAACAGTAAGGCGGAGGTTGGGGATGGCATGAAAAGGGAAATTAAAGAAGCGTGCAATAAGGGCACAGCAGTCATCATGGGTGACTTTAATCTACATATAGATTGGGCCAACCAAATTAGTAACAATACTGTGGAGGAGGAATTCCTGGAGTGTTTACGGGATGGTTTCCTGGACCAATATGTCGAGGAAACAACCAGAGATCAGGCCATCTTAGACTGGGTATTATGTAATGAGAAAGGATTAATTAGCAATCTTGTTATATGAGGCCCCTTGGGTCGGAGCGATCATAATATGATCGAATTCTTCATTAAGATGGAGAATGAAGTAGTTGATTCAGAGACTAGGCTCCTCAATTTAAATAAAGGAAACGACGATGGTCTGAGGAGCGAGTTGGGTAGGATTGATTGGGGAATGGATGGAGAATGAAGTAGTAGACTCAGAGACTAGGCTCCTCAATTTAAATAAAGGAAACTACGATGGTCTGAGGAGCGAGTTGGGTAGGATTGATTGGGGAATGGCACTCAAAGGGTTGGCGGTGGATAGGCAAAGGCAAACATTCAAAGACCGAATGGATGAGCTCCAGAATTTGTTCATCCCAGTTTGGCATAAAAATAAAACAAAAAATGTGACTCAACCGTGGCTAACAAGGGAAATTAGGGATTGCATAAGATCCAAGGAGACGACATATAAATTGGCCAGAAAAAGCAATAATCCTGAGGATTGGGAGCAGTTTCGGATTCAACAAAGGAGGACAAAGGGATTAATTAAGAAAGGGAAAATAGAATATGACAGTAAGCTAGCAGGGAACATAAAAACTGACTGTAAAAGCTTTTATAGATATGTGAAGAGAATAAGATTGGTGAAGTCAAGCGTAGGTCCTTTGCAGTCAGAATCAGGGGAATTTATAATGGGAAACAAAGAAATGGCAGACCAACTAAATTTATACTTTGGTTCTGTCGTCACAAAGGAGGACACAAATAACCTCCCAGAGATGTCGGGCAACATAGGGCCTGGTGAAAGGGTGGAACTGAAAGAAATCAGTATTTGTAGGGAAATGGTGTTAGGAAAATTGATGGGACTGAAGGCTGATAAATCCCCAGGGCCTGATAATCTACATCCCAGGGTACTTAAGGAAGTGGCCCTAGAAATAGTAGATGCATTGCTGGTCATCTTCCAGAACTCGATAGACTCTGGAACAGTACACATGGATTGGAGGGTAGCTAATGTTACCCCACTATTCAAAAAAGATGGTAGAGAGAAAGTGGGGAATTATAAACTAGTAAGCCTGACATCGGTAGTGGGGAAAATGCTAGAATCTGGTAAGTAGTGACAGGATCGGACAAAGTCAACATGGATTTACAAAAGGTAAATCATGCTTGACTAATCTACTGGAATTTTTTGAGGATGTAACTGGTAAAATTGATAAGGGAGAACCAGTGGATGTGGTGTATTTGGACTTTCAGAAGGCTTTCGATAAGGTCCCACATAAGGGATTAGTGTGCAAAATTAAGGCACATGGGATTGGGGGCAATGTATTGACTTGGATAGAGAACTGGTTGGCGGACAGAAAGCAAAGAGTTGGAATAAACGGGTCGTTTTCCGAGTGGCAGGCAGTGACTAGTGGGGTACCGCAAGGATCGGTCCTAGGACCCCAGCTGTTCACAATATATATTAATGATCTGGACGAGGGAATTGGATGTAATATCTCCAAATTTGCAGATGACACAAAGCTGGGTGGGAGGGTAAGCTGTGAGGAGGATGTCGTGAAACTCCAGTACGATTTGGACAGATTGGGTGATTGGGCAGAAACATGGCAAATGCACTATAATGTGGATAAATGTGAGGTTATCCACTTTGGTGGCAAAAACAGGAAGGCAGATTATTATTTGAATGGCAATAGATTGGGAGAAGGGGAAGTGCAAAGAGACCTGGGTGTTCTTGTGCACCAGTCGCTGAAGGTAAGCATGCAGGTGCAGCAGGCGGTTAAGAAGGCAAATGGTATGTTGGCCTTCGTAGCAAGAGGGTTCAAGTACAGGAACAAGCATGTCTTGCTACAGTTGTACAGGGCCTTGGTGAGACCACACCTTGAGTATTGTGTGCAGTTTTGGTCGCCTTACCTGAGGAAGGACGTTCTTGCCATGGAAGGAGTGCAGCGAAGATTCACCAGGCTGATACCTGGGATGGCATGAATGACGTATGAGGAGAGATTGTGTCGATTGGGCTTATACTCACTAGAGTTTAGAAGATTGAGAGGGGATCTCATCGAAACCTATAAAATTCTGTCAGGCCTGGACAGACTAGATGCAGGAAGGATGTTTATGATGGCTGGGGAGTCCAGAACCAGGGGTCATAGTCTAAGGATAAGTGGTAAGCCATTTAGGACTGAAGTGAGGAGGAATTTCTTCACCCAGAGAGTGGTGAACCTGTGGAATTATCTGCCACAGAGGGTGGTGGAGGCCAGTTCATTAAATATATTCAAAAAAGAGCTGGATATATTTCTTAAGGTTAAAGGGATCAAGGGATATGGGGTGAAGGCAGGGACAGGGTACTGAATTTGGATGATCAGCCATGATCTCATTGAATGGCGGAGCAGGCTCGAAGGGCTGAATGGCCAACTCCGGCTCCTATCTTCTATGTTTCTATGTTTGCAACTCCTCAGGTAATGAAGCAGTCTATGCCCGCATGCAACAAGACCTGGATGACATTCAGGCTTGGACTGCTAAGTAGCAGTTAACATTTGCACCACACAAGTGCCAGGCAATGACCATCTCCAACAAGCGAGAGTCTAACCACCGCCCCTTGACATTCAACGGCATTACCATTGCCGAATCCCCCACCATCAACATCTTGGGGGTCACCACTGACCAGAAACTTAACTGGACCAGCCACATAAATACTGTGGCTACAAGATCAGGTCAGAGGCTAGGTACCCTGACTCCCCAAAGCCTTTCCACCATCTACAAGGCACAAGTAAGGAGTGTGATGGAATACTCTCCACTTGCCTAGATGAGTGCAGCTCCAACAACACTCAAGAAGCTCGACACCATCCAGGACAAAGTAGCCCGCTTGATTGGCACCCCATCGACCACCTTAAACATTCACTGACTCTACCACTGGCGCACTGTGGCTGCAGTGTGTACCATCTACAAGATGCACTGCAGCTACTCGCCAAGGTTTCTTTGACAGCACCGCCCAAACCCGCGACCTCTACCACCTAGAAGGGAAAGGGCAGCAGGCACTTGGGAACACCACCACCTCCAAGTTCCCCTCCAAGTCACACACCATCCTGACTTGGAAGTATATTGCCGATTCTTCATCGTCGCTGGGTCAAAATCCTGGAACTCCCTCCCTAACAGCATTGTGGGAGTACCCTCACCATACAGACTGCAGCAATTCAAGAAGGCAGCTCACCACCACCTTCTCAAGGGCAATTAAAGATGGGCAATAATTGCTGACCTTGCCAGTGACAACCACATCCCGTGAATGAATTAAAAAGTATTACGCACCTTTGGCACTCTACTGTTGAACACTGTCTCAAATTACATAATATAATTGCCAAAGAAGATTACCAGACCATTTGGGTTACCCTCACGATAGTGGGGCCCCCAGTTAAAATGGAGCTAGATACAGGATCAGCTCTGACCGTCATAAGTCGACGGGATTACGAGCGGCTATTTCCGCATATACCTTTGAAAGACACATCCATTATCTTGAAAACATATACGGGGCAGAAAGGATACCCCAGAGGGAAAATAAGGGTGCCTGTTGTATACAACGGCAAGGAAATACAGAAGTTGTATTTATACGTTCTGCAAGATGGTGGTCCACCGCTGTTGGGACGTGAATGGATCAGGAAGATACGTTTAGACTGGCACTCCATTCAGGCACTGACGGTGACCAGTAAGAAAAAAAATGATGATGACGTCATACCTGAACGATTAAAAGACATCTTGGCCAATGCCAAAGAAGTGTTTCAACAGGAACTAGGAACCTTGAAAGGCGCCACCGCCTCAATAAAAGTGGAAGATGCGGCAATTCCCAAGTTTTTTAAGGCAAGGCCGGTGCCATACGCAATTCGTCCAGCAGTCGAGGCAGAGCTGGAGAATTTGGAAAAGGCAGGCGTGTTATCCAAGATAGATTGGAGAGAGTGGGCAACACCCATCGTCCCGGTCATGAAGATAACGTTGAATAATGATAAAGCTGAAGAACAGATAAAAATTCGCATCTGTGGGGACTTCAAGGTGACTGTAAACCCGGTCCTTCACACGGTACAGTATCCTCTTCCGAGGATAGAAGATATTTTCGCCTCACTATCCGGAGGGAAACGTTTCACCAAAATTGACTTGGCACAGGCATATCTACAGATGGAGGTTGAGGAGGCCTCTAAAAAGTATCTCATGATAAACACACACAAAGGCCTGTACCAGTACAATCGACTGGTTTTCGGAGTAGCATCAGCTCCAGCTACCTGGCAAAGAGCTATGGAGCAAGTCCTGCAAGGGATTCCGGGGACTCAATGCTACCTAGACGACATCCTTGTAACAGGAGAAAACGACAACGAGCACCTTGCCAATTTGGAGCAGGTGCTCACTAGGCTGAGAGAATGGGGCCTATGAGCAAATCGCCCCAAGTGCGAATTTTTCCAGAAACAAATATCATATTGTGGCCACATAATTAACGAAGAAGGGTTGCATAAGTCATCTGAAAAAATTGAAGCGGTCATAAAAGCCCCAGCACCTGAAAATGTCTCACAATTAAGGTCGTTCCTGGGATTGATAAATTACTATCATAAATTTTTACCGAACTTGTCAACTGTTCTGCACCCTCTTAACGAACTGCTACAAACGGGAGTAAATTGGAAATGGAGCGAAGACTGCAAACGTGCCTTCCATAAATGCAAAGGCTTGATCATGTCCAAGGAAATTTTGGCTCATTACAACCTATCACTGCCAATCAGACTGGCATGCAATGCATCCCCTTACGGCGTAGGAGCGGTATTATCGCATAGATTCCCTGATGGCTCGGAGCGGCCGATAGCTTTTGCGTCATGCTCATTGAACTCAGCTGAGCGTAACTATGCCCAAATCAACAGGGAAGCACTCAGCCTGGTATGGGGAGTGAAGAAATTCAACCATTACCTACACGGACAAAAATACCTTGTTGACTGACCATCAACCCCTCGTCTCCATATTCAACCCAAAAAGGGCGTTCCCATTATGACAGCGCAAAGGCTACAGAGGTGGTCCCTTTTCCTAGGGGCACACCAATATGACATAGAATACAAAGGATCAAAACAGCATGGAAATGCTGATGGTTTATCGCGTCTACCGTTGC
Source organism: Somniosus microcephalus (assembly GCF_052327205.1). Classification (NCBI taxonomy): domain Eukaryota; kingdom Metazoa; phylum Chordata; class Chondrichthyes; order Squaliformes; family Somniosidae; genus Somniosus; species Somniosus microcephalus. The sequence goes on from NC_140993.1 coordinate 134,336,098, forward strand.
CAACGGTAGAAGAGGCACCTACAGTGGACCCAGTGGAGATGTTCCACTCAACCATAGTGGAATGTCTACCAGTAACAAATTCTACCATTGAAAAGGAAACAAGAAATGACCCGACTCTCTCACGAGTCTACGATTTAACAGTGAAGGGATGGCCAGCACATGGCGAACCACTGTTGCCAGCATTCTCGCAAAGAAGAGAACAGCTGTCAGTGTGCCGAGGAACCTTGATGTGTGGATCCAGAGTGGTGATTCCACCCAAACTCCAGGATAAAGTGCTAAAGGAACTTCACAAAGGGCATCTGGGTGGAGTGAAAATGAAGTGTGGTGGCCAGGTATCGATGGAGACATCGAAGAAATGACCAAGGGCTGTCTAGGATGCCATAAAGGCCATGGGTAATGAAGACATAAATCTACAGCATAAGGTAGATAACTTCTTGTTTGCATACATGAATGCAACACATGTGGTTACAAACCAAACTCCCGCCATGATGTTTTTCAATAGAAGACTAAGATGCCGGCTGGATTTGATTAAGCCAAACATCAGAAGGGACGTAGAGAACCGGCAATTTCAAGGCATGATTGAAAGGCCAACTAGAACCTTCCAGATAGGTCAACAAGTTTTGGCCCGGGACTACCGTACCGAGAAATGGCAGCCTGGAACTATTTGCACACGACTAGGACCGCTGATGTATACCGTGGACATTGGAGAAAGCATAATAAGGCGCCATGCTGACCAGATCATAGAGTCATCCGAAAAGGGACAACCTGCACCACAACTCTATATGCCTAATGATGAAGCAGAGATACCCATAGTATCTACCTCCGATCCGGTGATACTGGAACCAGATGAACTCGACACTGGCATTCAAGCCGAATCGACCTTGCCAAAAGAACCTACTACACCACCGAAAACTACTACACCACCGAGGCGTTATCCGGACCGAGTCAGGAAGCCTCCAGAGAGACTGACTTATAATTGATTAACTGCAGCAAATGTGTAGATTATTGTTCTTGTAAACATGTTAATTAATGATTACTTAAAATGTTATGTACTGGTTGTCTAAAAGGGGAGGAATTGTGGTGTATGTGCCTTTAAGAGCCCCTGTGTACTGTAATGCCGGTAGGGGCCACTCGGGCTATATAAGCCTGTATAGTGTCTTGTATCTTTTAGTTCACCTCCAGACTTTGTTCAGTAAACACCTGTTAAACCAGCTCCTGCATTCCGTGTCTCCATTAACACACGGCTACAACACAAGCCTAGATTTTCGATTATCAGCACAATTTACATCCAAATGGCTACTGTCAGGTTTTAAGCATTCTCAAGTTTGCTGTTTTTCCAACGTCAACTCAGCTAGGGGATAATTAAAGGGGAGCGTCACAATAGGGTGACAAAAATCCTGCAAGTGTTTGGAGACCCTCAAAAAACATTTCGACCTATCAGCAGCCTTTGTCAAGGATGAAGGGGCATTTTTTTTATTTGTTCTTGAAATGTGGGCGTCGCTGGCATGACCAGCATTTATTGCACATCCCTAATTGCCCTTGAGAAGGTGGTGGTGAGCCGCCTTCTTGAACTGCTGCAGTTCGTAGGGGGAAGGTAGGGAGTTAGGGAGGGAGTTCCAGGATTTAGACCCAGTGATGATGAAGGAACGGCGATATATTTCCAAGTCAGGATGGTGTGTGACTTGGAGGGGAAACTGGAGGTGATGGTGCTCCCATGTGCCTGCTGCCCTTGTCCTTCTAGGTGGTAGAAGATGTGGGTTTATAGAGTCATAGGGGGAAAAATTCAGTATCGCCCTGTTTGGGGCGTCATTATCGGCCGTGCGCAAAGTTTAGTGCCTGGCGCTAATTATCGACTTCGACTGCAAACTTGGCTTTCATCGCCCCTGGAGGTGATTGGAGCGCTAAATCAAGTGCTACACACCTGTCTTAAGGCGCAAAGGCCGAGGAATGAGGCACTAACTCAGAGCGCGGGCGCAGCGCAGGTGATGTCAGTTAGTGATGGAACACAGACACACTGGCGCCGGACATTTCTTAAAGGGGAGGGTCGATCTTGCTCTCCAGCCACACCCTACTCATTGGAGCCTTGAATCTCAGCCTGGAGAGACCTGTACCTAAATCTTCCAGCCAAGGGCTATGGAGAGGGTGAGAGAAAAAGCTCAGCACTTCAGCGAGCGGGCCTTGGATGCTCTGGTTGGTGCGGTGGAGTGCAGAAGATCTATACTCTTCCCTGAGAGTGGCAGGAGGCCTTTGCCGCGCGAGTACAGAAGAGTGTGGAGGAAGGTGGCTCAGAGCATCTCCTTCAGGAGCATTGTACCCAGGACCCATACTCAATGTCGAAAAATGTTCCACGACCTCACTCGGGTCGTCAGGGTGAGTGGCTTTTTTTCAATACCTCTCCATCCCTCCATCTCAACCTCACTCTATGGCCAGAGGGTCTTAAAACCCCAATGCCCAACACTCACCCAACACCATTATAATTGCAAAATACTGCAGATGCTGGAAATCTGAAATAACAACAGAAAATGCTGGAAATACTCAGACCTGAAACGTTAACTCTGTTTCTCTCTCCACGGATGCTGCCTGGCCTGCTGAGTATTTCCAGCATTTTCTGTTGTTACTCATCGAACACCTATGGTCCTCTCTTGAAACACACATGCACATTCCACACTTTGCATACAGTAAGGGCTATTCACCTATGGGAGGCACGTCAGGCAAGACCATGGCTGCATACAGTAAGGGCTATTCAATTATGGGAGGCACATCAGGCAAGACCATGGCTGCATACAGTAAGGGTTATTCAATTATGGGAGGCACATCAGGCAAGACCATGGCTGTATATTTACTCAGACGCCATCCATTTTCTTGCAGGCCAAGTGTGATATCCGAGTGGTAAGGTCAGAAACTGAGAGAAGCGAGATCTTAGGAACAAAACCCAACTGTTTAATTATACGGTGTAGCAGAGAAACATCTCTTACAGGCTGCAGGCAAAGCACCCAATTCTTACTGCACAATGGCAAGATGGAGGATTCAACTCTGAGTCATGCCCATAATGCAATGCCACATTACCGTATAAACTGGTGTACCAGGACATTGACTACATGACCCATTACCTTAAATACTGGTGAATATGAACACTTAATCTTTGGCTCTATTTGGTGGATAACTTAAACATTACATCCCAGATTCCTATATCCCTCCCCTCTTAAGTTGAACATTAACTTCTTAACAACATTCTTAAAAAGTCACATAAGGAAACTCCTTTTACGATAGTCCATACTGAACGAATCTAGCAGGTCGTTATCAATCTCTCTGGTGGCTTGTGAGTCCTTGGTGAACGTCTTACAGTCAAGTCCCTGCTTGGTTGTGGTAGAGCCACCTGCTGCTCCTGAGCAGTACTCTGCTACGATGGTTTCCTCTTGACGAAGGGGTCCAGGTGGAACTGACTCTGTTCGTGGTGGTGGTACCACTGATGCATTTGGATACCTGGGGGCCAACTTGTCCTCAGACATCTCCTCTGGAGCCTCCATTTCGATTTCTCCTTGTCTGGTCAGTATCTGATCTATATGTCTGCATACTATCTGACCAGTTCCCACCATGACTGTATATGATACGGGACCGGTTACTGAGTCTATGATGCCAGGAATCCATTTTGGACCATAACTGAAATTGCTGGTAAGGACCGCATCTCCTTCTCCAAAACTACGGCTCTTTGTCCTTCTGTCATGGTTCTCCTTTTGTTTGATTTGTCGGTTTTCCACCTTCCTTTTTAGATCTGGGTGAACCAGGTCAAGAGTGGAGCGTAGTCGACGTCCTAACAACAGCTCAGCAGGAGAGAGTCCTGTGGTAGATTGAGGTGTTATTCTGTAGCTGAACAGAACTCGTGACACCTTGGTTGCCAAACTCCCTTCCGCACTTTTTTTCATCATCTCCTTAAATGTTTGTACGGCTCTCTCCGCAAGTTCATTTGAAGACGGATGATATGGAGCTGAGGTCATGTGCACTATGCCATTGTTTCTCATGAATTCTTTTGTTTCTGTACTCACAAAACACATGGCATTGTCACTTACTATGATCTCCGGTAGCCCTTGATTACTAAAACTCCTACGCAGGCAGTCTATAGTAACAATAGATGAAGCCGAATTTACAGGATAAACATCCATCCATTTGGAATGTGCATCAATGATTATGAGGAGCATCTTTCCCATGAATGGACCCACATAATCTACATGTAATCTTCTCCATGGTTTATCCGGCCACTCCCAGGGGTGGAGAGGAGCCGCTGCTGGTGCCTTCCTGTGTACTTGACAAGTGCTGCATGTCTTGACTAGATTTTCTATCTCCTCATCTAGCTTTAGCCACCACAAGTAACTCCTTGCCAAGGCTTTCATACGCGAAACTCCAGGATGACACTGATGTAGTTGCCCTAGGATAGACTGTCGTGCAGGCTGTGGAATAATCACTCGTGCTCCCCACAACACGCAACCATCCTGCACACTCAGGTCTGTCTTCCTGACACTGTAAGGTGTGAAATCAGCCCCTTCCGGATGCTGTGGCCAACCCCTCATCACATATTCTCAGACTCTAGGCAGTACTGGATCCTTACCGGTCCATGTCCTTACTTGTTCTGCGGTCACAATTGCCGTGTCCGTGTCCTCCAACATCAAAACTTGTCCTCTGGAGCTGCACGGATAGGTGTACCTGGCAGTGGAAGACGGCTCAAGGCATTTGCGTTCCCATGATACTTGCCCGCCTTGTAAACGATGACATACTCATATGCCCTCAACGTCACTGCCCACCACTGGATCCGGGGTGACACCATCTGTGGTACTGCTTTCATTTTATTAAAAAGAGATAGAAGAGATTTATGATCGGTGCATATGGTGAATTTCCTGCCATATATGTACTTGTGAAACCTCTGTAACCCAAACATTACTGCTAACCCCTCTTTATCTAACTGGGAATTGTTTTTTTCCACTGGTGTCAGAGTTTGAGACATAAACCCTATTGGTCTTTCTGTTCCATCTTCCATGCAGTGTGAAAGAACTGCCCCCACCCCGTAAGGTGAAGCATCACAAGAGAGAATGATGTCTTTCTCTGCATTGTAGTGAACCAGCACATCCGAGGACAGCATCAGTTTCTTGGACTGTTCAAATGAAACCCTCTGTTCCTCTTCCCACTGCCACTGTGTCTCCTTGCGCAGAAGTTTGTGAAGAGGTGCTAACACTGTTGCCAAGTTTGGTAAAAATCTGTTATAATAGTTTAGCAGTCCCAGGTAAGCTTTTAACTCAGTCACATTGGTAAGAGCTGGGGCCTCCTGCAGTGCTTGTACCTTCTCCTTGATTGGATGGAGCCCGGTGGCGTCCACTCTGTGTCCCAGGAACATGGCCTCATTTCCCAGGAAAGTGCATTTACTCCTCTTGAGCCGTAACCCAGCCTTATCCAATCTTTGTAGTACCTCTCTCAGAGTGCTCAGATGCTCCTGGTCGGTTCTTCCCGTCACCAGAATGTCATCCAGATAGATTGAAACATGTGGGATCACTTGCAGTACACCCTCAATAGTCCTCTGGAAGATAGCTAGACTAGATGAGACACCGAATGGTAAGCGGTTATAGGTAAACAAACCCTTGTGTGTATTTATGGTTACATACTTCTTGGATTCCTCATCTAGTGTAATCTGCAAGTATGCATGACTCATATCCAGCTTCGTGAATTTCTTCCCTCCAGCCAGGTTCGCAAAGAGATCCTCTGTTTTGGGAATAGGATACTGTTCTAGTTTAGATACCCTATTTACTGTCAATTTATAATCTCCACAGAGTCTTACCGAATTGTTTGGTTTTAAAACAGGTACAATGGGAGCTGCCCATTCTGAACATTTCACAGGTTCCAGTATGTGCTCTCTCAAAAGACGGTCAAGCTCAGCCTCTACCTTTGGTTTCATGGCATACGGCACAGGTCGTTGTTTATAAAACCTTGGCAGTGCCTCCTTGTCTACATAAATCTTAGCTGGGGGGCCATTAAATGTGTCAAGTTCTTCCTTGAACACGTTCTCATGTTCAATCAACACTTCTTGCAAAGACAACTGTTTGCCTCCCTCTATTTGATTTATTGCTCCCCAATTTAATTTAAGTTCTTGTATCCAGCCCTGACCTAACAAGTTTGCTCCAGAACCCGATACTACAACTACAAGTAGCTGTTCCACGGTGTCCCTGTGTTGCACAGTTACAGTAGCTGTACCCAATGTCGCCACTCGTTCACCGGTATATGTTTTAAGCTGTATAGAGCAAGACTTTAACTCTGGAACTTTTGCACGGTTCCACAATTTTGAGTACTCCTCCCTGTTCATAATGGTTACGCCGCATCCTGTATCCACTTCAAAGTTGACCTTAAAGTCATTTACTGTCAGTTGCAAAGTGATAGGATCCACTTTTGGAATGTTCTCTACCATACTAAGCATTATGAACATGTCGTCTTCTTTCTCAGCTTCTCTGCCAATGTGATGTGCTCCCTGTTTTTTCACTTCTCTTCCTAGGTTTTGCTTTCCTCCCCCTTTTGGTTTGTATTCCTCCACGGTTGATTTTGCCCTGCATACATGTTTTATATGTCCTTTTTTCCCACACTTGTGGCACTTTTCCTCCAGAAACCTGCATTCCCTCACCAGGTGATCGCCATTGCATCTATAACATGCCTTTACAAGCTCATGTTGTGGTTTCTGACGCATATTGAATCTGTGCACAACAACTTGACCTGCAAGTTGCTTTGTAGTAGCCCAGTCCGAACCTTGTATTTCTTTTACATCTTGGTTCACCGTCTCTATGGCCTGAGCAAGTTCCAATGCTTTTTCATACGTAAGCCCAGTCTCGGACAATAATCTCCGCTGCATTCGATCATCCATTATCCCGCAAACTAGCCTATCTCTCAGCATGTCTTTCAGGTTGTTCCCGTAATTGCAATCGTGTGCCAATTTTCTCAACACCGCTACATAATCCAATACAGTCTCTACCGGTTTTCTGTTCCATGAATTAAATTTGAAACGCTGTAAAATCTCACTCGGCCTGGGATTGAAATGGTCCTTCAGCAAGGCCACTAAGTTAGCAAATGATCTGTCTCCCGGCTTTGCAGGACTGTATAAGTTTCACATTAAACTATATGCCTGACTTCCCACGGAAGTAAGCAAAACAGCTCTCCCTTTTCCGACATCATTTATATCATTTGCTTCAAAGAAATGCATCGGCAACTCGCAGTACTCATCCCAGGTCTGTGTCTGAACATCAAAAGCAGAGATCTTTCCTACCGTAGCAGCCATGATCCTTATTCAGTGCTCTTTTTTGTTTCTTCTTCAAGATGTGATCTGTTGATCCTCGTCGCCAATATGTGATATCTGAGTGGTAAGGTCAGAAACTGAGAGAAGCAAGATCTTAGGAACAAAACCCAACTGTTTAATTATATGGTGTAGCAGAGAAACATCTCTTACAGGCTGCAGGCAAAGCACCCAATTCTTACTGCATGATGGCAAGATGGAGGATTCACCCCTGAGTCATACCCATAATGCAATGCCACATTACCGTATAAACTGGTGTACCAGGACATTGACTACATGACCCATTACATTAAATACTGGTGAATATGAACACTTAATCTTTGGCTCCATCTGGTGGATAACTTAAACATTACATCCCAGATTCCTATACCAAGCTATCTCATAATAGGAGACAACAGCAACGGACGGGTGGAGGGCGGCCCCAGCTGCAACCCCTCAGCGATCTTGTGGTGTGTGTCCACAGGATTGTGGCAAGCCAGGTGATCAGTCCCGTCGCCCCTGGAGATGCAGACCCCGTTCTGGACAGCAATGGTAAGGTCATCACCTTTCCACTTGTCCCTCACAACACCAGCCTTTGACACTTTCAATCCAAGTTACTAAATCGCTGCACTCATTCCTCCCTTACTGCCACCCTGTCCTCATGCTAAAGCCACTCTTGTACCTCCCTGCTTTCAGATGGTGATTCACCAGCTGTGGAGACGGGCCCTCAAGCAGCCAGTGGGAGTGAAGCTGCAGGCGCGGAGGAAGATGAAACCGGAGCATCAGCTCCACCCTCTCTCAAGGAAGCCCATGCCCACACTGGGAACATGCCTTCCCTGGAGGGGAGGAGGGGAGAAGGGTCTGATGAGGGTGAAGCTCCAGGACCCAGCGGGTTGCAGCAACGGGATGGGGGTAGGGAAGCTTGGGGGCCTTCTCCCCGGAGGGAGAGTAGGCCAGTGAGTCCTGCTGCACTAGACGCAGAGGAGGAGTGGCTCATCACTGAAATGAACACCCAGGTGGTGGACACGCACACTGAGCTCATGGGTGCAGTGGGAAGAGTGCCCGAATGCATTGAATCACTGGCAAGGAGTGTGGAGCACTTCACTGTAGCACAGGCAGATGCCACGCTAAAGCTTAGTGCTGCAATTCAGTCACTGGCTGTCATGACCCCATCTCAGACTGCTCTCATGCAGACTCAGATTGAGGCCACGCAAGCACTGACTGCTGCCATCGTTGCTGGTTCGGACACATTTCCCCGGGGCTCTCACCGCGCCGCAGCAGGCCAGCAATCTGTGCTCCAGCAGATTGCTCCGGATGCTGAAGTGCTGCCCTGTGGGAGTACCAGTGTGTCGGTCAAGCAGGGTGTTGCTGTTCTCTCTCAAGAGGACAGCATTCCTGCTGCCACCACTGTCACTTCCCCATTGTTCTTGCCACTGCCTGTAGGCCAGACTGCAGATGCCCTTGAAGAATGGCCTCGACCAGCTCTGGGCCTGGAGGGCCCGGGTGCAGTCTGCATCCGGGCCCTCCAGGCCCAGAGCTGGTCGAGGCCATTCTTCAAGGGCATCTGCAGTCTCAGGTTCTGACAATCAGCATCCTTCCAGCAGCCTTGCTGCAGCGACTGGGGTCCCATTACGGAGGAGCAGTAGGGTGGGAAGGGGGGACGTGTGCAAGGGAAGGAGATCACCGTCGAAGGGCAAAAAGTAGGAGGTGTGACAAAATGTTGGTCAACTTTTTATTGAAGGCCGAGGTTAGTGTTTTGGACATTATCTCCAGGTTGTGAGAACTAGTTATGTTAATGACTGTTTTTTTGTGTTTCTTTCTATTAGTTTGTCATGAAGAAATGATACACACAGATTTGTAAAATAAATAGGTTTTTGTATTCAAAATTTACATGTTTGGACTTTGGAATCATTGCTGCCTTGGCCAGCTTAGGGGTTGCGGGTTGGTTTCATTCATGTTGTTCTCAATGGCAGAAGACATTTCCTCAGCAGGGGCCTGGAAGCGGCTTGCTATCAGATGTTGACGGACGGCTCTTCCAGTTTCAACATTGTGGGCCTCCCTCCCACCTTGGTGCTGCTGCTGATGATCCTCCTCTTCTTCCTCCTACTCTTCCTTCTCCTCTGGTGGTGCTCCAAGGCCTGGTGGCATTGGCTGGGTCCTGAGGATTGCCAGGTTATGCAGCGTGCAGTAAACAACTATGAAGAGGGAGACTCGCTCAGGCGAGTACTGCAGGGCTCCTCCTGAGTGGTCCAGACAGCAGAACCATTGCTTGAGCATGCTGATTGTGTGCTCAACGATGTTCATGGTGCCGAGATGACTATCGTTGTACCGCAGCTCAGCAGGGGTGTTGGGGGTACGGAGAGGTGTCATCAGCCAGGTGCACAGTGGATAATCCTTGTCCATGAGGAGCCAACCACTTGGGTGATGTGATGCCTGGAAAAGTTCTGCCACAGCAGTCTTGCGCAGGATGAATGCATCGTGGCTACTGCCAGGATAGCGGGCATTGACAGAGAGTATCAGCTGTCTGTGGTCACAGACCAACTGGACATTTAAGGAATGGAATCCCTTTTGGTTGCGGAAATCCTCTGCATTCTCATGCGGTGCACGCAATGCCACATGCGTGCAGTCAATGGCACCCTGCACCATGGGGAAGCCTGCTATCCTCGCAAAGCCCAATGTGCGTTCATGCTGTTTGGTCCAGATCATCGGGAAAGAGATGTACTTTCGTCTCCTTTTATATAGGGTATCTGTGACCTGACAGCTGCAGCAATGGACCGCAAACTGGGAGATATCGGTGATGTCCCCCGTAGCTGCTTGAAAGGAGCAGGTGGCATTAAATTTCAGAGCCACTGTGATCTTCACTGCCACCGACAGAGACGTACTGGTCCTCAGTAGAGGCTGCAGGTCTGGCTGCAGCAGGTGGCAGAGCTCAGTGACCACCTCCTTGCTGAAGCGCAGCCTTCACAAACGCTGCTCCTCAGACATATTAATGTAGGAGAATTGTTGGCGAAATACCCTGGGAGGGTAAGTTCTTCTGTACAGAGGCCTCCTCCATTTGGCCATGATTGCCACTCTCTCTCTGCATCTCTGTGGCCTCCGAATCTGCAGACGCAGGATGATGCCCCGAATCGGTGCAGCCCCCATAGTCGCTTGGCAATCAAAGTAATGGTCAAAAACAAAAGTACCTGCAAAGTGATGCTCAGTAGCCAAAACTACTTCACACAACATTGACTCTATGCAGAAGTCTCTCCTTCACTCTCTCAGAATCACTGGGCAGGATTTTCATTGGGCCGTTGAGGCAGGATTGGAGGCATGTGGGGGGTTCAAATCCCAAAATCGGGGGGGCACGAACCCATCCCACCCCCAACCCGCCTCCATGCCAGTTTCAAAGGAGGCGGGTACCCGACCCACGCTGGGACCCGCCTCCCTGAGGTGGGAAGGGATTAGTGCCAATTAACTGCCTGTTAACAGGTAGTTAACAGACAGTTTTTACCCTAATACCTATTTTCATTCTTGAAGTGTGGGATTCCCGACGGCTCCAAACCATGCCAAGTTAGCAAGGCGGGTCGTCGGGCTGAAGGGCTTGGAGGGGTCGAGATGTCCAGTGTTCAGGTGAGTGATGGGTGCATGAGTGCAGAGGTAAGTGTGTTTGGTGTGTTTAAAGTGTTTAAAGAAGTTTTACTTACCTTTACAGCCTTTCTCTCTTCAGGTGTTGGGAGTCCCTCATCTCACCGGCACAGAAAGCAGAATGGCTGCGATCTGTCAAAAATTGCAGCATTCAACTTTCTGTTCCGGAGAGATCTCTAAATCATCCTGAGGAAGGAATTAACTTGGAGTACAGATTGTCAGTGTTTGACAGCTTCAAACAGCTGTGAAATACTGATATTTCATCTGTCAAAAGGTCTTGACAGATGAAATATCAATCTCTGACATCACCTGTTGCCGGGTGGCCCTTAATTGGCCTGCTGAGCCTGCTGGGCTGGCTCAACAAGGTCAATCAAGTCAAAATCACGTGGGTTGGCTACAACTCGATGGAGGCGGGACTACAACCCCGAAAGTTGTAGTCCCGCCTCCTACCCACCTCCTCAATGAAAATCCAGCCCACTCTTTCTGTCAGAAAGAGTAGTTCAAAAATGTCTACCACAGAAAAAGCCAGGAAGAGGCCGCCTTTAAATAGCACCCCTCCAGCTCCACAGCAACTGGGAAACATTCCAGTCTACCTGTCGTTGCTTGCGCCAGGCAGAAAGGAGGGGGGGCGCCACTCAATATCCATTCCGGGGTGCCACAAGGGCATTGCATGCTCGAATGACATCAAGATCTGTGTGCGCAGGAGATCGGGGTGATATTGTTTAGCGTCGCCGCAAAATGTCTGGTCAATTTCGCGAGCGGTGCAGACACTGCGGCGCCGGGGCGCTAGTTGCTTTGCGCCCCATTAGCGTCCTCTTAAGACGCTAACAGGAGGTGCAAACCATCTGAATATTCCCACCATAGAGTTTTACAGCACAGAAAGAGGCCCTTCGGCTCATCGTGTCTGCGCCGGCCATCAAGATCAGCCATGATCTCATTGAATGGCGGAGCAGGCTCGAAGGGCCGAATGGCCTACTCCTGTTCCTATCTCTATGTTTCTCTAAGCCCTGTCTATTCTAATCCCATTTTCCAGCACTTGGTCCATAGCCTTGTATGCTATGGTGTTTCAAGTGCTCATCTAAATGCTTCTTGAATGTTGTGAGGGTTCCTGCCTCTACCACCCTTTCAGGCAGTGAGTTCCAGATTCCAACCACCCTCTGAGTGAAAAGATTTTTCCTCAAATCCCCTCTAAACTTCCTGCCCCTTATCTTGAAACTATGCCCCCCGGTTATTGACCCCTCTACTAAGGGAAAAGTTCCTTTCTATCTACCATATCTATGCCCCTCATAATTTTGTACACCTCACTCAGGTCCCCCCTCAGCCTTCTCTGCTCTAAGGAAAACAACACCAGCCTGTCCAGTCTATCTTCATAGCTGAAGCGCTCCAGCCCAGGTAACATCCTGGTGAATCTGCACTGCACCCTCTCCAATGCAATCACATCCTTACTACAGTGTGGTGACCAGAACTGCACACAGTATTCCAGCTGTGGCGTAACTAACGTTTTGTACAGCTCCATCATAACCTCCCTGCTCTTATATTCTATGCCTCGGTTAATGGAGGCAAGTATCACATATGCCTTTTTAATCACCTTATCTAAATGTCCTGCTGCCTTCAGGGATCTATGTCCATGCACACCAAGGTCTCTCTGATCCTCTGTCCTTCCTAGGGTCCTACCATTCATTGTGTATTCCCTTGCCTTGTTAGTCCTCCCAAAATGCATCACCTCACACTTTTCAGGGTTAAATTCCATTTGCCACTGTTCTGCCCATCTGACCAACCCATCTATATTGTCCTGTAGCCTGAGGCTCCCCTCCTCGCTATTTACCACTCCACCAATTTTCGTGTCATCTGCGAACTTACTGATCATACCTCCTACATTCATATCTAAATCATTAATGCAAACTACAAACACCAAAGGACCCAGCACAGATCTCTGCGTTATACCACTGGACACAGGCTTCCAGTCACAAAAACAACCTTTGACCATCACACTCTGTGTTGCGTCCGTGTATAATAAGACACAGACTGCGGAGAACGGTACAACAGGTGTTTACTCAGCATGGCTCATACTGCAACTGATCTGTACAGATTACTACTCAGTGTTATATACAGGTGTGGTCACTGCTGGTACTGCAGTATACATGAGCTGTAAAACATAGTTCCCCCCTTAAAGGTATATACATTACAATTGCTCCCCTTTTAGATTAACAGTACCATAACCCTCATTTAACAATTAAATATCAAACTAATTACAATTAACACTTTTAACATGCAACATTAGCTGAAAATAGTCTATTTATATATTCAATCTTTGGGGAGGCTTCCTGATCCATTCTGGATAGCGCCTTTCCCGAGTGTCTTGCTCTTGGTGCGGAGGCGATTCTGGCCCCCTGTCGTCGGTTGGTTCATCAGCTTCCGATGCTACTGTTTCTGGGGAAGATGCGACCTGTACGTCAGGTTCATCACCAGGTACGTATGGGCAAGGCATGGGGTTGACTTGTTCCTGTGACTCTAGGATCTGGTCAGCATGGCGTCTCACGATGCTCTCCCCAACATCCACTGTGTACATTAGTGGGCCCTGCCGTGTGCATATTGTTCCTGGCTGCCATTTTACTGTTCGGTAGTCGCGGGCCAAGACTGGTTGCCCTGCATTGAAGCTCCTTTTTGGCTTCTCATGGATGTGCTGGAATTGCTTACTCTCAACATCTCTTCGTACGTTTGGTCTGAGCAAATCCAGCCGAAATCTTAATCTTCGGTTAAAGAACATCATGGCTGGGGCCTGGTTGGTGACTGCATGTGTTACATTCCGGTAGGCGAACAGGAAATTGTCCACCTTTTGCTGCAGTGGAATGTTGTCATTGTACATAGCCTTTATTGCCTTCTTAAAGATTTGTACGAACCTCTCAGCCAATCCATTTGTGGCTGGATGATGCGGGGCGGATGTGTAATGCCTTACCCCATTCTTTTTCAAGAACTTCTGGAACTCTTCGGACACAACCTGTGGTCCGTTGTCGGAGCAAATCTGTTCTGACAAGCCATTCCTGGCAAAAATGGTCCGTAGGACTGCAATAGTTTTCTCCGTGGTGGTGGAGGACATTTTGATGACCTCAGGCCATTTTGAGTGCGCATCCACGGCTATTAAAAACATTGAGTCCATGAATGGACCAGCAAAATCAATATGCACCCGTTGCCATGGAGATGAGGGCCACTCCCATGGGTGTAGAGGGGCCTGTGGTGGTGCATTTTGGACTTTCTGGCATCCTGAGCAGCTCTTGGTCAGGTCCTCAATTTGTTTATCGATTCCCGGCCACCACACATAAGCCCTGGCTAGGATTTTCATTTTTACCCCTCCCAGATGACCCTCATGAAGCTCATTGACTCTATCCCTTAACTTGGGTGGAATTACCACTTGGGATCCACACATCAAGGTCCCCCGGCACACTGACAGCTGTTCTCTCTTGTCGAGAATGCTGGCAACAGTGAGTCGCCATGTGCTGGCCATCCCTTCACCGTCAAATCATATACCCGAGACAGTGTCGGGTCATTTCGGGTTTCCTTTTCGATACAAGCATTAGTTACCGGTAGGTATTCAACTATAGTCAAATGGAATATTTCGACAGGATCCACTGCTGGTGCTTCCTCCGCAGTAGGCAGTGGCAGGCATGATAGCCCATCAGCATTTCCATGCTGTTTCGTGCCCTTATATTCAATCTCATAGTGGTGCGCCCCTAGAAAATGTGACCATCTTCGTAGTCGTTGCGCCGTCATTACCGGAACGCCCTTCTTCGGATTAAAAATGGAGACAAGAGGCTGGTGATCAGTCAGCAAGGTGAATTTCTGTCCGTGCAGATAGTGATTGAACTTTTTCACTCCCCACACTAGGCTGAGGGACTCCCTGTCAATCTGGGCATAGTTACGCTCGGCTGAGGTTAGTGATCGTGACGCAAAGGATATTGGCCTCTCCGAGCCGTCCGAGAATTTGTGCGACAGCACCGCTCCAATGCCGTAGGGTGACGCATCACATGCCAACCGAATTGGTAATGCTGGGTTGTAATGGGCCAATACCTCTTTCGATGTGATTAGTGTTTTGCTCTTCTGGAAAGCTCGTCTACATTTGTCACTCCACTTCCATGGCACCCCAGTTTGCAGTAGGGTGTTCAGTGCGTGTAGTATTGTAGACAAATTTGGCAAGAACTTATGATAGTAGTTTACCAGCCCGAGGAACGACCTCAGTTGTGACACATTTTCCAGTGCTGGAGCCTTGACTACTGCCTCAATCTTCTCTGGGGACTTATGTAACCCCTCTTTATCGATAACATGGCCACAATACGAGATCTGTTTTCTAAAAAACTCGCATTTGGGGCAGTTAGCTCAGAGCCTATATTCCTGCAATCTAGTGAGCACCTGCTCCAGGTTGGCAAGGTGATCACTGTCATTTTCGGCCGTGACCAGGATGTCGTCCAAATAACACTGGGTCCCTGGGATCCCTTGCAGGACTTCTTCCATTGCCCTCTGCCAAATAGCCGGAGCTGATGCTACCCCGACTACCAGCCGGTTGTATTGGTAGAGTCCTTTATGGGTGTTGATTGTGAGGTATTTTTTTGATGCTTCTTCTACCTCCATTTGCAGATACGCCTGGGCCAGATCAATCTTAGTGAAGCGTTTCCCTCCAGATAGCGAGGCGAAAATATCTTCAATCCGTGGAAGTGGATATTGTACGGTGTGAAGGATCGGGTTCACTGTTACCATAAAGTCCCCACAGATGCGAACCTTCCTTGGTTCCCCAGGCGTGCTGCTCAATGACTTTTTCATCACAGGGACGATGGGTGTAGCCCACTCGCTCCAGTCTACCTTGGACAGTACACCTGAACATTCCAGACTCTCCAGCTCTGCTTCGACGGCTGGGCGGATCGCATAAGGTTTTGGGCTTGTGTTTTCTTCAATTTTAATCGTCGCTGTCATGCCTTTTAGTGTTCCGAGTCCTTGCTGGAACTCTTCTTTCGCGTAAGTTAGGATCTTTGACAGTCACCCAGGTGTGACGTCATCATCTTTTTTGTCAGCCACAGTCAGTGCCTGTATGGAATGCCAATCCAGTTGTATTTTCCGGATCCATTCACGTCCCAGTAATGGTGGTCCTCCATCTTGCAATACATACAGGTCTAGTTTTGGTGTTTCCTTACCGTTATATATAATGGTCACCCTTATTTTTCCTTTGGGGTAGACTTTTTGCCCCGTGTACGTCTTCAAAATAATTTTTGTGTCTCTCAAGGGTATGTGTGAGAATAGCCGCTCATAGTCCCATCGGTTTATGACTGTTAGGGCTGATCCTGTGTCCAATTCCATCTTTACCTGGACTCCTGCTATCTTGAGAGTGACCCAAATGGTTCGGTGATCCTCCGTTGTGATCACATTATGTAGTTTCAGACAACTCAGTTCCCTGCTTTCAGAGTCGTTATCACTCTTTTGTTTGTCTGAACTATTCTCCGTCATCTTATGTACCTTCTTGTACTTTCCTTTGGTCGGTTTCTTATTGCTGGTTTTCTTTCCCGACCTGCAGACTCATGCTATGTGTCCTACTTTTCCACACTGTCTGCACACTTTGTCTTTGAACCAGCAATCATTCTGGTCGTGTGTTGTGCTGCCGCAGCGATAGCACTTCTCTGTTCCATATGACATTTCGTTTGTGCCATATTCTTGCGGTCTCTGTTGTATCTCTGCAGCGCCCCGTGCTGCTGCTTCATATGATACCACAATGCTGAAAGCCTTTTCCAACGTAAGGTCCTTTTCAGATAAAAGCCATTTCTAGGTTCCTTCACTTTGAAGCCCACACACAAACTTGTCCCTTAAGGTATCTGCCAGTCCCGCTCCAAACTGGCAGTGTTTTGATAGTTTGCGCAGTTCTGTTAACTAATCAGCATTGCTTTCATCCTTATGCTGGTTCTGTTTGTGAAACTTGAATCTTTCTGCTATCAGCAGCGGTGTGGGGTTTAAATGTTCCTGTAGTGTCGTTACTATGTCTTCAAAACTCTTTTCCATTGGCTTCCTTGGGGTTACTAGATTTCGTAATAAACCATACGTCTTTGCACCGATTAAACTTAACAATACCGACGCTTTCTTGTCATCTGACACCCCATTTGCCTTGCAGTACACCTCTATTCGTTCGACATATGTAGTCCAATCTTCGCCTTCATTGTCAAATGCGGTGAAACTGCCACTCTTCGGCATTTTGTGTGTGGTTTAAAATGGTGTCTCCCAATGGCTTAAAATGGCATCTCCCGCGCTTTCCTTCCTCCCCCGCTGCTGCCGACGCCGCTCCCGGCGGTTCTCGTGGCAATGGCGGCGCCCTGTAGGTTTCGTGCGCTTCTCCTGCGCTGCTGCCAACGCCGCTCTCGGCAGTCCTCGTAGCAATGGCGGCACCTCGCGGGTTTCTGCGCGTCTCTCGCTCCCTCTCTCCGACGCTGCTCGGCCCCTGAACACCGGCTGTGCCCTGTGCGTTCTGCCCTCTCTCTCTCTCCCCCGTCGATGCTGCTTGGCCCTTTGCTGTGCCGCTCGGTCGGGCTCTAGCCCGTCGCTGTCCGGGAAGTGTCTGCGCACTACCTGTTGCCAGCCTGTCTCGCTGGACCACCTCGACTGGAAAGCCAAGCCTGGCTCTCGACAGCCTCCCCCGCAATTCTCGAGTCTCTGCTGGATGACTGGGCAGCTGCCCGTGGTCGACGCCCGAGTCTCTGGCCTTGACCTCCAATCCACTGATCTCCAGGAACGAATCCCCGGGAGGTGATGCAGAGTTGCAGGTAGGTTTGAACCTTCCTCGTCGCCAATGTTGCGTCCGTGTATAATAAGACACAGACTGCGGAGAACGGTACAACAGGTGTTTCTCAGCGTGGCTCATACTGCAACTGACCTGTACAGATTGCTACTCAGTGTTATATACAGGTGTGGTCACTGCCGGTACTGCAGTATACATGAGCTGTAAAACATAGTTCCCCCCTTAAAGGTATATACATTACACTCTGCCTCCTGCCACTAAGCCAATTTTGGATCCAATGTGCCAAATTGCCCTGGATCCCATGGGCTCTTACCTTCTTGACCAGTCTCCCATGCGGGACTTCATCAAAAGCCTTACTGAAGTCCATGCAGACTACATCAACTGCACTACCCTCATCCACACACCTAGTCACTCTCTCAAAAAATTCAATCAAATTGGTTAGACATGATCTCGCCCTAACAAAGCCATACTGACTATCCTTGATTCATCCTTGCCTCTTCAAGTGGAGACTAATTCTGTCCCTCAGAATTTTTTCAAATAATTTCCCTACCACTGATGATAGGCTCCTTAGGCTATAATTCCCTGGTTTATCCCTGCTACCCTTCTTGAATAATGGTATTATGTTGGCTGCCCTCCAGTCCTCTGGTACCTCCACTGTGGCCAGAGAGGTTCTGAAAATTTGTGTCAGAGCCCCTGCAATCTCCTCCCTTGCCTCACACAGCAGCCTGGGATACATCCCGACTGGGCCTGGGGATTTATCCACTTTTAAGCCCGCTAAAACCACTAGTACCTCCTCCCTATCACTACTAATTTGTTCAAGTATATCACAATCCCCCTGCCTGATTTCTATGCCTAGATCATCCTTCTCCATAGTGAACACAGATGCAAAATATTCATTTAAAACCTCACCTACATCTTTCGGCTCTACATACAGTTTGCCATGTTGGTCCCTAATGGGCCCTACTCTTTCCCTGGTAATCCTCTTGCCCTTAATATACTTATAAAACACCTTGGGATTTTCCTTTATTTTGCCCGCCAGTGTTTTTTCATGCCCCCTCTTTGCTCTCCTAATTTCTTTTTTTTAGGTACTCCCCTGCACTTTCTATACTCCTCCAGGGCTTCCACTGTTTTTAGTCCTTTGTATCTGCCAAAAGCCTCCCTTTTTTTCCTAATCCATTCTTGTATATCCCTTGACACCCAGGGTTCCCTGGGCCTGTTGGGCCCACCCCTGACCTTTACGGGAACATGTTGGCATTGTATTCTCTCTATTTCCTTTCTGAAAGACACCCACTGCTCTGATGTGGATTTTCCTACAAGTAGCTGATCTGAGTCCACTTTGGCCAGATCCTGCCTTATCATATTAAAATCGGCCTTTCCCCAATTTAGAACCTTTATTTCTGGTCCATCTTTGTCCTTTTCCATGATTACCTTAAATCTCACTGAATTATGGTCACTGTCACCAAAATGCTCTCCTACTGACACTTCTACCACTTGCCCAGCTACATTCCCTAGAATGAGGTCCAGCACCGCCCCCTCCCTTGTAGGACTTTCTACATGTTGGCTCAAAAGGCTCTCCTGGATGCACTTTAAGAATTCTGCACCCTCTAAGCCTTTCACACTCTAACTATCCCAGTTAATATTGGGGAAGTTGAAATCCCCTACTATTATTACCCTATTATTTCTACACTTCTCTGAGATTTGCCTACATATCTGTTCCTCTATCTCCCCCTGACTGTTTGGGGGCCTATAGTACACTCCCAGCAAATTGCTTGCTCCCTTTTTGTTTTTAAGTTCTACCCATATGGCCTCATTAGAGGAACCTGCTAAGATATCATCCCTCCTTACAGCAGTAATTGACTCCTTGATTAATATTGCGACACCCCATCCTCTTTTACTCCCCCCTCTGCCTCGCCTGAATATTCCATACCCCGGAATATTGAGCTGCCAGTCCTGCCCCTCCCTCAACCATATTGCTGTGATAGCAACAATATCATGCTCCCATGTGTTCATCAACACCTTCAATTCATCTGCCTTACTCGCAAGACTCCTTGCATTAAAATAAATGCCATCCAGCCTTGCCATACTCCCTTGTGCCGTTACATATTTACTCTGCCTTCCAGGCTGACTTGTTTTTTCCTCTATATTTGGCTGTGCATCATCCTCTACTATAGCTCCAGTCTGTATCCCATCCCCCTGCCAAGGTAATTTAAACCACCCCAACAGTACTAGCAAACCATCCCGCAAGGATGTTGGTCCCGTTCCAGCTCAGGTGCAACCCGTCCGACTTATACAGGTCCCACCTTTCCCAGAAGCAGACACAGTGATCCAGGAAACTAAAGCCCTCCCTCCTGCACCAACTCTTTAGCCACGCATTCATCTGCTCTATCCTCCTATTCCTATACTCACTAGCATGTGGCACCGGGAGTAATCCAGGGATTATAACCTTTGAGGTCCTGCTTTTTAATCTGCTACCTAGCTCCCTAAATTCTTGGGAGGTGCTGTCGAACAAGCCTTGGCGAGTTGCTGCAGTGCATCTTGTAGATGGGACACACTGCCACCACGGTACGCCGGTGGTGCAGGGAGTGAATGTTTAAGGTGCTGGATGGGGTGCCAATCAAGTAGGCTGCTTTATCCTGGATGGTGTCGAGATTCTTGAGTGTTCTTGGAGCTGTACTCATCCAGGCAAGTGGAGAATATGCCATCACACTCCTGACTTGTGCCTTGTAGATGGTGGAAAGGCATTGGGGAATCAGGAGGTGAGACACTCGTTGCAGAATACCTGGCCTCTGACTTGCTCTTGTAGCCGCAGTATTTATGTGGCTGGTCCAGTTAAGTTTCTGGTCAATGGTGACCCCCAGGATGTTGACGGTGAGGGAGTCAGCGATGGTAATGCCGTTGAATGTCAAGGGGCAGTGGTTAGACCCTCTCTTGTTGGAGATAGTCATTGCCTGGCACCTGTGTTGCACGAATATTACTTGCTACCTATCAGCCCAAGCCTGAATATCATCCAGATCTTGCTGCATGCGGGCATGACTGCTTCATTATCTGAGGAGTTGTGAATGGAACTGAACGCTGTGCAATCATCAGCGAACATCCGCTCTTCTGACCTTATGATAGAGGGATGGTAATTGATAAAGCAGCTGAAGATGGTTGGGCCTAGGGCACTACTCTGAGGAGCTCCTGCAGTGATGTCCTGGTGCTGAGATGATTGACCTCCAACAACCACAACTATCTTCCTGTGTGGTATGTATAACTCCAGCCAGTGGAGAGTTTTCCCCCTGATTCCCATTTACTTCAATTTTACTAGGGCTCCTTGACACCACACTCGGCCAAATGCTGTCTTCATATCAAGGACAGTAACTCTCACCTCACCTCTGGAATTCAGCTCCTTTGGCATAAGAAGTCACAGACTAAGATGAAGGAATGAAAACCCAACATTCAGGCATGAATTTGCAGGCAAGTGATGAGCAACCCATCACGTCACCCACTATTTGGATGGCTTCCCTAAATTAGGAGTGGTGCTGCATGAAGTGGTTATTGGAATGGTTGCCCTCTATGCCTGTCCACGGCACAATCCCCATCGGCCATTATTGCAGCATGGCTGCAATGAGCTGAAGGCAGGCTTGCTGCTGAAGTTGATCATTGCTTTTATTGCATCTTTCCTTGCAGCTGTCCTTGCAGCTGATGGCACAGCTCTACATCTGTCTTTCTGCTGACCTAGACCCTGGGAAGACAGTTCTCCATGGTCATTACCAGGTAGGTGTGCTTGGGTCTGTGGAAATTGATTGTAGCTTCTTACATGCAGTCTTAATGAAGGCATGACCTCATGCGATTGAGGAGCTGCTGAGGAAGCATGTTATGGTTAGTCAGGCAGTCACATGACTTAGTGATGCCATCAGGTCTGCTTTCCTAACTTCCTTTGGGAAGTGAAGTCGTTCCCTGCACTAATCATCTGCTAAAATGTTGTATCTTCACTGCTGTCTGCAGTTGCAGGTCTGCCTGTACCTGACCTGTCTGTTAGTATCCCTTTTCTTCTTCCAAATGTGATAGATAGGAACATCCTCATTGAGAAACATACTGATGCCAGAAATAGTGTTGGGGGCAAAAAATAAATCATTTAGAACAACTGGTACAAAAGCCAAGTGCCAGCAGGAGAAAGAAAAACAAAAGAAAGAAGAAAAATGGCTAAGAGTGACTAAAATATGCTTACATTTATATTACCACACTCTTTCCATGACTATTACCATATCAAATATCTGTAGTTTACATTTAGACATCTTGCACACCAGTATGCTGCAAAATAGACACCCTCCCCCCCAAATTAAAATGAAGCGCCTGCCTGTTTGATGTGGTGATTTCACTGCTGCTGACCCTGTTCAGTGGGTAGTGTATCAGAGTGCAAATTAGGCTGAGTTCTATGTGCCCTATTTATAGAGAGGAATTTCGGAGGAAGTTTATACGCTCATGCTCCTGGCATAATATCATAACCTTTCTTTGAGGTTGGCAACAGCTGTTGCTGTGCTATCACAGGGATGATGATGATGGGCACGCGCTCACTTAAATGACAATACAAGGCCTACAGATCACAGGATACAAGCTGTTGACATAGAAGGGCAGAGCCAGGATATAGGGGAATGAGTAAGAGGGATAGACACTAAAATATGACCCACAGAGACAGCTCTCACCCTGGGCTGATGCACGTCCAGCCAATTTAAAATATTGTCAAAGCAGTTAAGATAGTCAAATAAATAGCATGAGAGCTTCTGACAATGAAACAGTGTCTGTGAATGCACAGCACAGTTCTGAATAACCATACCTTAAATATATTTTTTCCAGCTAATTATAGTGCAGTCCATTTAACAATAAATTCAAAGTAATGGACAATGATCCACTGTATGCTGACCTGGGGCCAGAGCAGTTCATGATGTAGATGCAAAATCTGTTGAGCAATAATGTACATGCTGCACCACATGTGTAGTGATGCAAGCAGAAAAAATCTGTGTCCTTTTGTGTAACCACCTTTTCAGAAGGCTCATTTTTATCATATTAATTGATAACATATTCAAATCAGGCTTACATCAAGTGTATATTCTTTACTCACTACAAACCAATTGCTAATCCAGTCAAAAAACATTGCAATCTCCTTTCACTTCTTATTACCACTAGAATTGTCCTTTTCTCTTGTTTCTTGCTAATCCTTTCCCTTGAATCATGGAGCCTCTTTGAATAGGACAGCGCGATAGTGGCATGACAGTGATCCAAAGCACCCTCGTGGCCACTGTTTGCAATTCAGTTGGCATGGAATTGTTTAGATACGAATCCGATATGTAAACGTGACCACACATTCAACAGTGTGAAGGAAAAAAAGCTGTAAATGTTAAGTGATTACATTAACACTTGGATATATTGTATTATAAAAATTTCAGGCTAAATTTTGCAAGGCTCCACTTGACAGGAGCATGGAAGAGGTCTGGATGTAGAGGTCATTGATCTGATTTGTGGCACTCACAATTTTCAGATGACCAATTCTCCAACCTGCACTGCGGCCAAACAATGCATGCACTGGAAGCAGAGCTTTGCAAAATGCACTCTGTCTATTCTTACCAGTGGGGAATATAGGTTTTGGGTCTTCTTTACAGAGTACATCCTTGCCTTCTTCCAGTTGCCTGGTTCCACAGCACACAATATGCCTGCCCATATATGGACGGAAATGTTTTAAGATGGACAGTGGAACATGGATGGTGTTCCCATGTGCCTGCTGCCCTTGTCCTTCTAGGTGGTAGAGGTCATGGGTTTGGGAGGTGCTGCCGAAGAAGCCTTGGTTAGTTGCTGCAGTGCATCTTGTAGATGTTACACACTGCAGCTGCGGTGCGCCGGTGGTGCAGGGAGTGAATGTTTAAGATGGTGGATGGGGTGCCAATCAAGTGGGCTGCTTTGTCTTGGATGGTGTCGAGCTTCTTGAGTGTTGTTGGAGTTGCACTCATCCAGGCAAGTGGAGAGTATGCCATCACACTTCAGACTTATGCCTTGTAAATGGTGGAAAAGCTTTGCGGAGTCAGGAGGTGAGACACTCGCCACAGAGTACCCAGCCTTTGACCTGCTCTTGTAGCCACAGTATGGTCCAGTTAAGTTTCTGGTCAATGGTGACCCTCAGGATGTTGATGGTGGGGGATTCAGCAATGGTAATGCTGTTGAATGTCAAGGGGTGGTGATTAGGCTCTCGCTTGTTGGAGATAGTCATTGCCTGGCACTTGTGTGGTGCGAATGTTACTTGCTACTTATCAGCCCAAGCCTGATTGTCATCCAGGTCTTGCTGCATTCGAGCATGGACTGCTTCATTAACTGAGGAGTTGCGGATGGAACTGAACACTGCAATCATCCCCATTTCTGACTGTATGATGGAGGGAAGATCATTGATGAAGCAGCTGAAGATGGTTGGACTTAGGACACTGTCCTGAGGAACTCCTGCAGCGATGTCCTGGGGCTGAGATGATTGACCTCCAACAACCACAACCATCAACCCTGATGACTTATGTTGTAGTCGATATTGTGCAGACCTGAACCTGGCGAGCTGCCTCTGGACATCTGTCTGGGGTGAGCTGCTCGCTGGCTTCATTTAAATTAGGCCCGGCTATTAAAATAGACCAGTTCTCCCGCTGCACCCCTGAATAGTCTGCAGGCCGATAGCCTGAGGGTTAAAATTACCTCTAAAACCCTGAAGCTTCCTACATTACAACAGTGGCTACACTTCAAAAGTACTTAATTGGCTGTAAAGCGTTTTTGGGACATCCGATGGTTGTGAAAGGTGCTATATAAATGCAAGTCTTTTCTCTTTTGAAATTTTTTTTTGTGTCTGCCTTATTTACTACACAGCAGCTCTGCCTTTTCCTTTCTCTGAGAGGGTGAAAGGTATTCACACGTAAAACTGGATGTGAGTTATTGGCATATGATGCCTGGAAAGTAATGGTAGTTTGTAATCTGGAGAAGAAGCACTAGTTTAACCTGGAAGTAACAAGACAACAACAATGAACAACTTGTATTTGTTTAGCGTTTTTAATGTAGTAAAATGTCCCAAGGCACTTCATAGGAGCGTTATCAAACAAAATTTGACACCGAGCTACATAAGAAAATATTAAGGCAGATGGCCAAAAGCTTGATCAAAGAGGTAGGTTTTAAGGAGTGTCTTAAAGGAGGAAAGAGGTAGCAAGGCAGAGGTTTAGGGAGGGAATTCCAGAGCTTAGGGTCTAGGCAGCTGAAGGCACAGCCGCCAATGGTGGAGCGATTAAAATCAGGGATGCTCAAGAGGCCAGAATTGGAAGAGCACAGATGTAGGGCTATCGGGCTGGAAGAAATTACAGAGATAGGGAGTGGTGAGGCCATGGAGGGATTTGAAAACAAGGATGAGAATTTTAAAATTGAGGCGTTGCTTAACTGGGAGCTAATGTAGGTCAGCGAGCACAGGGTTGATGGGCGAACAGGACTTGGTGTGAGTTAGAACGTGAGCAGGAGAGTTTTGGATGACCTCAAGTTTACTGAGTGCAGAAGGTCGGCCAGGAGTACATTGGAACAGTCAAGTTTAGAGGTAACAAAGGCATGGATGAGGGTTTCAGCAGCAGCAGATGGGCTGAGGCAGGGGTGGAGTCAGGTGATGTTACAGAGTGTAGGGGTTTGCAAAAATTCCCTAAATCCCTGAAGATCGGAAAATATTAGTCCACATCGTGGACGAAGAATTGTGTGATTTGAATTGTCTCTGGGTTGGACAATGTTTTAAAAGCATACCCAGAACTCTTGGACAACATCAGGACTTTAAGATTAAAATGGTACCTCTGAGTTTCGAACTGTGTATATTGCAAGGAGGTTTGAAAATGGCTGTCAGAAAGGCATGGCCAAAAGACAAAAGAAAGCAGCTCGAAGTGTCTGTGTAGAGTGGGAGGATCAAGCAGTGGCAGTCAGATTCTATCAATCAAAGGGGATTTCCCTTCCCTGCTGACAATCGATGTTTATTTATTGAAACTGCAGGATGTTGACATAAGGAATTAAACCACTTGAGATTGACCGCAGGACAAAGGGCTTCTGTTTGCACAGAAATCCAACCCCATTCGACACCACTTACACATAATGGGACACATCAAAACTACGGAAAGGACTTTGATAAGGAATGAATGGGTTTTTGAATCACCCATTAAACTCTGGATGTGGGCGGGAACATTTTGGCCCCAGAATGTAGACACATTCAAACCACTCTGAATCAGCCAATCATAGCCTTTCTCTTGTGTATTCGAACTTTTGGGCGCCAATTTGCACACAGACCCTTTCAGCGCAAAACAGCAGGATTTGGCAGGATATAAAGATAGCTCCTGAGAAGCTATCTCTCTCTCTTACTTCCTTGGACCCAAGGTGAGCAGGTTTCTGACTCCTCAGCAAGGCAACCTAGTAAGGAGTTAGAGGGTGGTAATTTAGGGGAAATTGCTAAGATTGTAAGACTTACATTGTAGCCATTTATCCCTCATTTTTTGCCGCCTGTCCTCCCCTGTTAAGTAGTTTACTGTAATTACTGTGTTCGTGTGGTATAAAGATAGCTCCTGAGAAGCTATCTCTCTCTCTCTTACTTCCTTGGACCACAGGTGAGCAGGTTTCTGACTCCTCAGCAAGGCAATCCAGTAAGGAGTAAAAGGGGGGTGGTAATTTAAGGGAAATTGTTAAGATTGTTTAATTAACATTGTAGCCATTTATCCCTCATTTTGCCATCTGTCTTCCCCCATTTAAGCAATTGTACAGTGATTACTAAAATCGTGTGGTGTAGTTTTCTTTAGTTTAATAAAAGTTGATTTCTCACATCCAGACCAGTTGTCCGTTTTAATATATCATTAATTATAAGTCCTCCAGTCAGTACTGGAAGGGTGGGTTTAGTGATTCGAAACCGCTGTTTGGTATTGGTCTCAGTCTGTGAAACGAAAAGGCTGCTTGACCAGGTAAATTACCGTAAACCACAGAAAAGATACCCCCCTACAAATGTGGAGATAGACGATCTCAATGATGGCACGGATATGTAGTTGGAAGTCCACCTCAGGCTCAAATATGACATCAAGGTTGCGAACAGTCTGGTTCAGCCTCAAACAGTTACCAGAGAGAATTGAGTCGGTGGCTAGGGAACAGAGTTAGTGGTGGGGACTAAAGACAATAGCCGAGATTTTCCTTACCTTGGTGGGTCTGGTGCGGGTGATGTCGGTGGTGGGTCCTGACCCCGCTGCTGGCTCCATTCCAATGTTGAAAATGAACTTACCTTAATGGAGCCAAATAAGCTCGCTCAGCGCATTTCCCGGCCCAATTAGACGGAGCCCGTCTGGTGACGTCATTCATGACGCATCTTGAGCCAGTTTCCTTAAAGGGACCATGGCCACCTTACTTTTGATGTTTGTGCTGTGATTGTTCTACAGCATTGAGGTGCTACAAACACTGACAAGCACTGCACAAAGGTGCAGGGCTGCACCCAGATTCTCCCATGACTCCCTCCATATGCTTGTGGAGGGAGTCACAGCACACAGGGAGGTCCTCTTCCCTTCCCATGGGTGGAAGAAACCTCCCCAGGAGATCAATGCAGCCTGGTTGCATATTGCACAGAAGTGCACAAGCAGTGATGTCATCAAGAGGACCTGGGTGCAGTGGTGCAAACCTTTAAATGATCTCATTAGATCATGAAATATTAGTACGAAGCCACACTCAACCTCATCCTGCTGTGCCACTCATCACATCCCCATCACTCTGCCTTCCCTAACCTACTCATGCACATCCTTACTCTCACAAACTTACCTTGCACCTCCTCCCATCCCTCTCTATCGACATTACCACATCTTCGGCCACTGGGAGAAGGCAACTGAGGAGGATTCTTGCAATGACTTTCCCTGTGGCAGACAGTAGGGAAACTCCTCTGTAATTACCGCAATCAGACTTGTCACCTTTCTTGAAGATGGTCACAATTGCGGTGTCTCTGAGATCCCCTGGCATGTCTCCTCCTTCCAGATAAGAGAAATTAGTTCATGAATTCGTGCCAGTAGTGCTTCGCCGCCATGCTTTGGTGCCTCAGCGGGGATTCCATCTGCTCCTGAGGCCTTGTTGTTCTTCAGTTGTCAGATGGCCTTTTCAACCTCATGCTGGGCTGGGGTTGTGCTGAGATGGTGGCGGGTAGCCTGCTGTGGGATGGAGTTGAGGACACTCGTGTCGAAGACAGAGTCGTGGTTCAGGAGATCTTCGAAGTGCTCCTTCCAGCGGGCACTGACTGCCTCTCTGTCCTTGATGAGTACCCCTCCGTTCTTGGCCTGCAGTGGGGAAGGGCCTTGGGTGCTTGGGCCGTAGATGGTCTTGACTGCGCTAAAGAATCTACGCATGTCGTGGTTGTCGGCTAGCTGCTAGATCTCCTGCACTTTCTCCACCCACCATCTGTTCTTTAGGTCGCGAGTTTTTTGTTGGACCTCAGCCTTCAGGCTTCTGTAGTGCTGCTTTCTTGCTCTCGAGTTCTGTTGCTGTTTCCAGATCAGGAATGCCTTGTGCTTGGGGCTTATTAGCTCCTGGATCTCCTGGTCATTCTCATCGAACCAGTCTTGGTGTTTCCTGGTCGAGTGACCGAGCGTCTCTTCACAGGTGCTGATTATGGAGGCCTTGAGTGCAGACCAGACGCTCCTCCCAGAGTCGAAATGCGGATTCTGCCCACTAAGGGGCACAATGGACATGATCTTCACCACACGTCAATTACAAGAGCAATGCAGGGAACAGCACCAACCGCTGTACATGGCCTTCTTTGATCTCACAAAGGCCTTCGACACTGTCAACCGTGAGGGACTATGCAGTGTCCTCCTCAAATTCGGCTGCCCTCAAAAGTTTGTCACTATCCTCCGCCTGCTTCACGACGACATGCAAGCCGTGATCCTCACCAATGGTTCTACCACAGACCCAATTCATGTACGAACCAGGGTTAAGCAAGGCTGTGTCATCGCACCAACGCTCTTCTCGGTCTTCCTTGCTGCAATGCTCCATCTCACCCTCAGTAAGCTCTCCACTGGAGTGGAGCTAATTTACAGGACAAACGAAAAACTGTTCAACCTCCATCACCTCCAGTCCTGATCCAAGGTCGTCCCATCCTCTGTCGTCGAATTACAGTGTGCAGACGACGCTTGCATCTGCGCTCACTCGGAGGTTGAACTCCAAACCATCATCAACACCTCCACTGAAGCGTACGAGAGCATGGGCCTTGCACTAAACATCTGTAAGACAAAGGTCCTCTACCAACCTGCCCCCACCACACAGTACTGCCCCCCAATTATCAAAATTGACGACAAGGCCTTGGACAACGTGGACCACTTTCCATACCTCGGGAGCCTACTGTCAACAAGGGCAGGTGTCGACGACAAAGTCCAACATCGCCTTCAGCGTGCCAGTGCAGCCTTCGGTCGCCTGAGGAAGAGAGTGTTTGAAGACCAGGACCTCAAACCTGGCACTAAGCTCATGGTCTACAGAGCAGCAGTGGTACCCGCCCTGCTGTATGCCTTAGAGACATGGACCATGTACAGCAGGCACCTCAAAGCACTGGAGAGGTACCACCAACGCTGCCTCCGCAAGATCCTGCAAATCCATTGGCAGGATAGGTGCACCAACGTCAGTGTTCTTGCTCAGGCCAAAATCCCCAGCATCGAAGCTTTGACCATGCTCGATCAGCTCCGATGGACGGGTCACATTGTCCGCATGCCCGATACGAGACTCCCAAAAAAAGCGCACTACTTGGAGCTCCAGCACAGCAAGAGAGCCCCAGGTGGGCAGAGGAAATGCTTCAAGGACACCCTCAAAGCCTCCTTGAAAAAGTGCAACATCCCCACCGACACCTGGGAATCCCTGGCCCAAGACCGCACAAAGTGGAGGAGAAGCATCCGGGAAGGCACTGAACACCTCGAGTCTCTTCACCGGGAGCAGGTGGAAGCCAAGCGCAGGCAGCGCAAGGAGCGCACGTCAACCCAAGCACTCCACCCACCCGCCCCTTCAACCACCGTCTGCCCCACCTGTGACAGAGACTGTAGGTCCCGCATTGGACTAATCAGTCATCTGCGAACTCATTTTTAATGTGGATGCAAGTCATCCTCGGTTCCGAGGGACTGCCTAAGAAGAAGAAGACATTATCACATCCTCATCTCACTAGCCAACCTTTACACTCACCCTCATCCTAGTGCAATCATACCAACTAACAACACACAAGGGTAGGCACTTGGGTGTTTTATCCAATGTTCATGTAAAGTTTCTGTTAATGTGCTATCAAACATTGAAACCTTTATTTTCAACACTTTGTGTTCTTGGACAGATCTGTGTGCATCTTTGGAAGAGGCTTGGTGAGTTGCAGTGAAAGGTGAGACATAACGGTACCCCCCGCAATGGTGGTGAATGTGAAAGGAATGGCTTGGACATTGTAGGGATGCTTTATGGTGCTGGTGTGGGCTGGTGCCAACCTGGCGCATCATGTGGCAACCAGGGTGTACAGCGTCAAGTGAAGTAAATCTGGCCATGGTGAGGCCATCCCAGGCATCCCAGGTAGCAATGTGCTCGGGTGCTGATGCCCTCTGTCCTGAACAGCATCAGGTTATTGCGGAGAAATTTGGTGTTGTTGGTGCTGCTGGTGTGCCTGGTGCTGCTGGTGTTGGGCTGGGGGAGGGAGGGAAGCGGTAGAAGCAGCTGAACGGATGGTCTCAATCTTAGTGACAAGTCCATGAGCTCCTCGCACTTTTTATTGGAGGTGAGGGTGTTGGAAACAGGGGAGAGGGGTTTAAGAAGATGTTTTGCTGCCGAGAAAAGAAGCCAGGGGGTTATTCTTACATTCCAGTATGATCATGGAATAGTGAACAATTTTGGCGGAAGAAAGCTTTATGTGGTCCAGCCAGATCTGGCCATGAATAGAGTCATAGGCCTAGAAATTCAGTTGCCTTAGCGCCGCTTTTGAGGCGCTAGAGGGACTAGCGCCAGAGTTATGGCCAGTTTAAAAATTCGCTGGGGCCCTAAATCGGCGTTGCACCGGTAGCGCTGCGCCGGCACCGATGACGTCATCGGTGTGCGCAGCGTCCCGGTTGCCGTGGTAACCCACCCGAACTCCGAAATTGAGTTGCGGCCGCCTCGCCCGTGGCAGCCGCAAGCAACGTTCTGTCAGAGGTGCCTTACTCCAGTTTGCGCCGGCGCATTAAAGGCCCCGCGGCGGCCGGCCACTTTCCCGCCGGCCGCCTGCCCGCAGCTCCCTCCCCGGACTTCTCCCCCACCCCCCCCGGAACAGATGCAAGCCCGGCACTTGTCCGAGGTGCCGGGCTCATTTTTAAGCTGATTTGCGCGGGCCGCGGCCGGGTGCAGGCAGCTCCTCCTTAACGGGAGGAGGAGGCCTGCACGTCCCCAGCCTGCCGCACCGCATCGGGTGCCGCAGCGCCGGAACAGCGCCGCAATGGGGCAGTTAGCGCCCATTGGGAGGCGCTGAAACCCTCCAGTAGCGCCGGCAGCCGTTTGGGCGTGGCGCTACTGAATTTTTGGCGCGCGCAGGGGGACTTAGCGCCGGCAGTAACTTCCGGCGCTAAAGCCCTGGCTGCGCCAAAACTCAATTTCTAGGCCATAGAGTTATACAGCACAGAAATAGGCCCTTCGTCCCATCGTGTCTGCGCCTGCCATCAAGCCCTATCTATTCCAATCCCATTTTCCAGCACTTGGTCCATAGCCTTGTATGCTATGGCATTTCAAGTGCTCATCTAAATGCTTCTTGAATGTTGTGAGGGTTCCTGCCTCTACCACCCTTTCAGGCAGTGAGTTCCAGATTCCAACCACCCTCTGGGTGAAAAGAATTTTCCTCAAATCCCCTCTAAACCTCCTGCCACTTACCTTGAAACTATGCCCCCTGGTTATTGACCCCGCTACCAAGGGGAAAAGTTCCTTTCTATCTACCCTATCTATGCCCCTCATAATTTTGTACACCTCAATCAGGTCCTCCCTCAGCCTTCTTTGCTCTAAGGAAAACATCCCCAACCTGTCCAGTCTCCCATCATAGCTGAAACGCTCCAACCCAGGTTGTAATGATATCAGCAAATAGAGATGGTATTTGCCTGTTTGATTATGATGCCTTATCAGCATGTTTGCATGTATTGATTGCTTGTGCCTGACCAGCAGAGGGCATGTGACCGAGACAAGCAAGGCAGTTTAGTTTAGTTTCAGTTTCGTTCTAGATGCATCACAAGCATCGTGTTTCCTGTAAAGCTGTATAAAGAGTTGAACAGACTTTAGATTAAAAGACATTGGCCTAGAAATTGAGTGCCCTTAGCGCCGATTTTGCGGCGCTAGAGGGCCTAGCGCTGCATTTGGCGCCGGCGCCGAAATTGCCTGGGGCCCTTACGCCGCGGTAGACCGGTAGCGCTGCGCCGGCACCGATGACGTCATCGGTGTGCGCAGCGTCCCGGTTGCCATGCCGACGGGCCCCAGCGCCGAAATTCAGTTGCGGCCGCCTCGCCCATGACAGCCGCAACTAAGACTCTGGCAACAGAGTCTTACGAGTCTTTGCGCCGGCGCATTAAAGGCCCCGCGGCGGCCGGCCGCTTTCCCGCCGGCCGCCTGGCCGCAGCTCCCTCCCCGGACTTCCCCCCCCCCCCCCCCGGAACAGAAGCAAGCCCGGCACTTGTCCGAGGTGCCGGGCTCATTTTTTAAAAGATTTTCGCGGGCCGCGATCGGGTGCAGGCAGCTCCTCCTTAAGGGAAGGAGGAGGCCTGCACTTCCCGAGCCTGCCGCACCGCATCGGGTGCCGCAGCGCCGGAATTGCAGCGCGAAACGGCAGTTAGCGCCGATTTACCGCCGCAAAGACCCTTCAGTAGCGCCGGCAGCCGTTTGGGCGCGGCCCTGCTGAATTTTTGGCGCGCGCAGGGGGACTTAGCGCCGGCACTAACTTCCGGCGCTAAAGCCCTGGCTAAGCCAAAA
This sequence comes from Somniosus microcephalus, assembly GCF_052327205.1. Taxonomy (NCBI): domain Eukaryota; kingdom Metazoa; phylum Chordata; class Chondrichthyes; order Squaliformes; family Somniosidae; genus Somniosus; species Somniosus microcephalus. Next base: position 134,368,761 of record NC_140993.1, read on the forward strand.
CTCAATTTCTAGGCCATTCTCTTTCATAAATGTCTTGTCATTGAACCCACAAAGAAATCAATACATGGTGTCAGAAGTGGCTGAAAGAGATGAAGAGAAAAAATCTGAAGTTAAATCAGCTCTCCACAAATTAGCAAGCCAAAGGAGAACACCGTTGCTTACCATTGGAGAACAGCTAACGAAGTGAAAAAATGGAAGGTTTACACCCACCGGCGACGCTTCAGTTGACAGGTAATGTGGCTGAAAATTGGAGGAGGTTCAAACAACGTTTGGGGTTGTATTTATCAGCAATCGGAGCTGACGAGAAAAGTAATAAAAGGAAATCATCACTGTTCTTACGTGTCGTGGGTGATGAAGCGCTGGAGGTGTATAATAACTTCACATTCGTTGCTAATGGAGACAAAATGAAACTAGATAAAATAATGGAACAGTTTGAGGCCTACTGCATACCTAAACGTAACGTGACGTTTGAGAGGCACAGATTTTTCACATGTGTACAGAAAACGGGTGAGACTATTGATCAGTATGTGACTGAACTGAGAAACAGAAGCAAATCGTGTGAATTTGGGGGACTGACAGACTCGCTGATAAAAGACAGACTGGTGTGTGGTATTCCGAATAATGGTCTAAGGGAAAGACTGCTAAGAGAGCAAGATGTAGACCTGGGAAAAGCCGTAGCACTGTGTAGGGCTACAGAGACTGTGAAGTTGCAGGCAAAGGAGCTGTTCAGTGACAATAGCTGCAACGTGGATGCAGTGAAAATGAACGGACAGAAACCGTTTAACAAAAAGAGCGCCAATGTGAAAAAAGAGGCGTGGCCAGCGAACGAAAATGAAAGGGACAATCGAAAGACATGTAGTCGATGCGGTACACAGCATCCACCAAAAAAGTGTCCAGCATATGGTAAAACATGAAATAGTTGCAACAAAAACAACCATTATGCCCGTTGCTGCAAGAACCAAGTGCAACAAAGCAAGGTCCATGCAGTAGATGAAAGCGACATAGTGGAGTTCTATGTAGATGTTGTGTCTGAAAACAAAAAAGAAGAAAGAGACTGGATGTTGACACTAAAAGTGAATGACATACATATTCCATTTAAATTGGATACTGGAGCACAAGTTAATGTGATATCAGAGACTGATTTTAAGAAAATTAGACCCAGACCAAAGATACATGGAATAAAAGTGAAAGTGACAGGATACTCAGGTACTGAAATACCAGTGAAAGGAAGATGCATTGTCAAAGTGACACACAAGGACAGAGAGCACACGCTAGCATTAATTGTGGTGCCAAAGGATGTGCAAGCCATACTAGGTTTAAAAGCCTGTGAGAGACTGAACCTGGTAAAGAGAGTCCTCGGTGTAGAAAGCGAAGGAGAGACAGTCTATGATGAACTGAATGTTGCGTACACACTGGGTAAGCTGAGGTATACAGCAGACACGTTGTCCAGAGCTGTTGACCCAGGAGAGCCCGCAAACACAGTGAAAAGACTGAAGTACAAGGCAAAAGACAGTGGAACTGACTTCTACCGAAGCATGCTTGTATACCGCACAACGCCGCTCGAGTGTGGTATGTCACCAGCCCAACTCCTGATGGGACGTCGGCTAAGGTCAAACCTACCCATCCCGGAGAACCTCCTGAAAACAAAAGAGGGGGAGAAAGTGAGGAAGTTCAAAGAACAACAGAAAGAAAAGCAAAAGTACTACTATGACAGAGGAACACAAAACCTACCTGAACTCCACACTGGTGACCAAGTAAGGTTCAAAGACAAAACAAACACATGGACTCAGAAGGGAACTGCCCTGAGTGAAGTTCAACCAAGATCATACACCATTCAGACAGATGAGGGTGCTGTTCTGAGAAGAAATCGTCGAGATCTTCTCATGGGACCAGCCACAGCAGGTCAAGAGACTGATACTGTTGAACAACCTGATCACACAGCTGAGAACACATCATCTGAGGCAACAACTCAGATTCAAGGACAATCAATCAGAAAATCCTCAAGACAGGTGAAGCCTCCTGAGAGACTCATTGAGCAAATTTAAGGACTATTGTTATAGAAGGAAGTAATGTTATCTTATTCTTTCTTCAAGTTCTAGTGTACTGACATATTTCATGTGAACACACAAAGCAAGGTTAAAAAACCTTGATCGTGATATTGATAATGTAAGTTCATTAAGTGTTACAGTTAAAATGCAGATTAATACAAAGAAAACATGTTGTTAGTTAAAAGTAAAATACTTTTGTTTTAAGAAAAGGAGATGTAATGATATCAGCAAATAGAGATGGTATTTGCCTGTTTGATTATGATGCCTTATCAGCATGTTTGCATGTATTGATTGCTTGTGCCTGACCAGCAGAGGGCATGTGACCGAGACAAGCAAGGCAGTTTAGTTTAGTTTCAGTTTCGTTCTAGATGCATCACAAGCATCGTGTCTCCTGTAAAGCTGTATAAAGAGTTGAACAGACTTTAGATTAAAACTCATTCTCTTTCATAAATGTCTCGTCATTGAACCCACAAAGAAATCAATACACAGGTAACATCCTGGTGAATCTCCTCTGCACCCTCTCCAATGCAATCATATCCCTTCTATAGTGTGTCCGACCAGAACTGCACACAGTATTCCAGCTGTGGCCTAACTAGCATTTTGTACAGATCCATCATGACCTCCCTGCTCTTATATTCTATGCCTCGGCTAATGAAGGCAAGTGTCCCATATGCCTTCTTAACCACCTTATCTACCTATCCTGCTGCCTTCAGGGGTCTATGTACATGCACACCAAGGTCCCTCTGATCCTCTGTCCTTCCTAGGGTCCTACCATTCATCGGGGGAGAAATTCAGTATTGCCCCGTTTGGGGCGCGATTATCAGCCGGGCGCAAAGTTTAGCGCCTGGCGCTAATTATCACCTCCAACTGCATACTTGGCTTTTATCGCCCCCAGAGGTGATTGGAGCGCTAAGTCAGGCGCTGCACACCTCTCTTAAGGTGCAAAGGCCGAGGAGCGAGGCGCTAACTCAGAGCGTGGGCACAGTGCAGGTGATGTCAGTTAGCGATGGAACACAAACACACTGGTGCTAGACAGCTCTTAAAAGGGAGGGTCGATCTTGCTCTCCAGCCACACCCTGCTCATTGGAACCTTGAATCTCGGCCTGGAGAGACCTGTGACTACATTTTCCAGCCAAGGGCTATGGAGAGGGTGAGAGAACGAGCTCAGCACTTCAGCGAGCAGGCCTTGGAGGCTCTGGTTGGCGCGGTGGTGCGCAGAAGATCTATACTCTACTCTGAGGGTGGCAGGAGGCCTTTGCCATGTGACCACAGAAGAGTGTGGAGGGAGGTGGCTCAGCACATCTCCTCCAGGAGCATGGTGCCCAGGATCCATACTCAATGTCGCAAAAAGTTCAATGGCCTCACTCGGGTCGTCAGAATGAGTGGCTTTTTTTCAATACCTCTCCATCCCTCCATTTCAACCTCACTCTATGGCCAGCGGGTCTTAAAACCCCAACGTCCAACACTCAGCCAACACCTATGGCCCTCTCATAAAACACACACGCACATTCCACACCTTGCATACAGTAAGGGCTATTCAACTATGGGAGGCACATCAGGCAAGACCATGGCTGCATATATTAAGAGCTATTCAATTATGGGAGGCACATCAGGCAAGACCATGGCTGTATATTTACTCAGACGCCGTCTGTGATAAAAATGATAACATCCGGGAAGTTATGTCATCACTTCCTGTGAACTATGAACTATGAACTGTGTACATACCTCACTTCCTGTAAATGTCACTTCCTGTTGGACTGGTATAAATACTGGTCTGTTCAGTATTGTAAGAGGCTTCTACCAGAGGCATGGTAAAGACCTCTCTTGTATATAGTGTGTTTATAAGTTACTTAAAGCTTACTTTAAAGTTACTTGATGGTAAGTCTCCTTTTTCTTACATCAATTTAAGTAACTTAGTATTTACACTGACAAATACTAGACCTTCAGACAAACTCGGAAGTTAAGGATCCAGGGAACCACCCATCATGGAGAAAATCCTTAGACCTATTCGTCTGGACTTGGACCCGAATACACCAGCAGCTGGCAGGGTATGGAAGCATTGGTATCGTACTTTTGAGAATTTTCTGGATGAATGTAAAGTGGATGCTCCTGCTAAATTGAAGATACTTGTCAATTATGTGACCCCAAAAGTGTTCGAATATGTTGATGACTGGGATAGTTACGAAGAGGTGATTCGGGCACTTAAGAAACTGTATGCGAAGACCCCAAATGAGGTCTATGCTAGACATCTACTGGCCACAGCCCGACAAGGGCCAGGGGAATCAATTGACGAATTCCTGCAAGAACTTCGCAGGCTCAGCGTAGATTGTAACTTTCAGGCAGCCTCAGCTGAACTGTACCGCCAAGAAATGATTCGTGATGCTTTCATCTGCGGGATTGCCTCTCCATTTATACGCCAGCGTCTACTAGAAAGTAAAACACTTGAGCTACAAAAAGCTTTTGACCTAGCTTGTTCACTGGATTTGGCAAAGAGAAATGCAGACCTCTATCAGCTGCCCAGATCTCGATCTGCTGCTGTAGCTGCAACCAGACAATTCAAGCGGTCTCAGGTGAACCCTATCATGGGGGAATCTAATTCTGATAATTCTGATGAAGAAGAGGAGGACGACCCCACTTTAGCAGCCTCTTGGCAATCTAGGAAGGAATGCTTCTTTTGTGGAGATGCTTTTCACCCTAGGAAAACCTGCCCTGCTCGCAATGCAATCTGCAGTTATTGCGGGAAAAAAGGACACTTTGCTAAAGTTTGCCTATCAAGGGCCTCTACGAGGGCCAATCCAGCTAAGGCCTACCGAACTGCCCCAATTAGGGCCTATCAAGATGCTCCAGCTAGGACCTATCAAGCTTCCTCTCGAGCTCTCTCCCGAAGAAGCACACCGAGAGTTTTAGCCACTCTCTGTGCAACGACACCAATTACAGCTGCTTGCCCACAGAACCTGTCTCAGGCAGCCACAAAAATTTCAATTAAAGGGCATACCTTAGATGCCTTAATTGACTCAGGAAGTACTGATAGTTTCATTAAGAAACAGATTGTTGCGAAATTGAAACTACATGTCTTCCCATCGGACCAGGCAATTGCGATGGCCCAGTCATCACTTAATACCAGAATCTCCGGCTTTTGTGTTGTTGATATGACACTTCATGGTCGTATGTATCCCTCCACCCGACTTTCGGTGCTCAAAGACTTATGTAGTGATCTCCTCTTAGGGCTGGACTTCCAAAAACAGCATAAGAAACTCACCATTGAGTTTGGTGGATCCAAACCCGGACTTACTATTTCTAATATACCATCTAAATTACCATTTTGTGCATTATCAGCAGCTTCACTTAATGAACCCTCATTATTTGCCAGTATTCCGCCTCAATGCCAACCGATAATAACGAAATCGCGGCGCTTTAATCAGGAAGACCAATCTTTTATTGCGGCTGAAATCTCTCGACTTCTAGCAGAGGATATCATTGAACCATGTTCGTCGCCCTGGCGGGCTCAAGTCGTCATTGTCAAGAACCCTCTAAAACCTCACAAACAGCGACTATGCATCGATTATTCGCAAACCATCAATCAATATACCGACTTGGACGCCTACCCATTGCCACGCATTGATGATATGGTTAATAAACTGGCCGAATACAAAGTGTTCTCAACTTACGATTTAAAAAGTGCCTATCATCAGTTACCCTTGAAGGTCTCAGATAAGCAGTACACAGCCTTTGAGGCTAATGGACGGCTGTACCAATTTCGTCGCCTCCCATTCGGGGTTACTAATGGAGTGGCTGTCTTTCAACGGGCAATGGATGGCCTGGTTAAGCAGGAAAACCTAAGGGACACTTTTCCCTATCTTGATAACATTACCATTGCAGGTCACGATCAACAGGAACACGACTCCAACCTCCAAAAATTTCGGGATGCCCTCCATCGCCGTAATTTGACCCTGAATGAATCCAAATCTGTTGAGTCGCAACCGACCATCAACATCCTTGGCTACTGCGTAGGCAATGGTATCATTAAGCCAGACCCAGAAAGACTTCGCCCGCTCCAAGAGCTCCCGTCACCTAAGAATCCGGCTTCTTTACGTCGGGCTCTCGGTCTGTTTGCATACTACGCTAAATGGATTCCTCATTTTTCGGACGAAATCCAACCCTTGCTGCATGCTAGATCATTTCCACTGGGAACAGCGGCTGTTGCAGCCTTTAACCTTCTCAAAAAACAGTTGGAGAAAGCGGCTCTTCACTCCATTGATGAGAATCTCCCTTTCGTGGTTGAATGTGATGCCTCGGAGGTGGCGATCTCGGCTACTCTGAATCAGGAAGGTCGTCCTGTAGCATTTATGTCCAGGACCTTACAAGGTGCCGAGCTACATTATCCTCCGGTTGAGAAAGAAGCCACAGCCATCATAGAGGCAGTACGGAAGTGGAACCATTTTCTAGCTCGCCAGCACTTTACGTTGATCACGGACCAACGATCAGTCGCCTTCATGCTCGATAATCGAAAACGAACCAAAATTAAGAATAATAAAATACAACTTTGGAGGATGGAACTGGCCTCTTTTGGTTATACCATTCTCTATCGGCCTGGCAAGGAGAATGTGGCCCCGGACACCCTCACACGGGCATTCTGCTCCACTATGTCATCCTCCACTCTCATGGATGTCCACAATGGTTTGTGTCATCCTGGCGTTACGCGCATGCTACATTTCGTACGATCACGGAATCTCCCTTTTTCCACTGGAGATGTAAAGAAAATATGCTCAGAATGCCGGCTTTGTGCGGAATTAAAACCTCAGTTCTTCCGCCCCTCAGATGGTATACTCATACATGCAACCCAACCGATGCAACGACTTAGCATCGATTTTAAGGGCCCAGTGCCCTCTTCAACTCGGAACACATATTTGCTCACCATGATCGACGAATATTCACGTTTTCCATTTGCCTTCCCCTGCTCCAATATGCTGGCGTCCACAGTAATCTGCTGCCTTGAGCAGGTATTTTCTCTCTGTGGCATGCCGGCTTATATTCACTCAGATCGGGGTCCATCCTTTATGTCAAGGGAACTCAAGGACTACCTCTCAGAACGGGGAATTGCTACAAGCAAAACAACACCATACCATCCCATCGGAAATGGGCAGGTAGAGAGGTATAACGGTATCATCTGGAATTCCGTACGTCTCGCTTTAAGATCTCGGGGCCTACCAGACCAGCAATGGGAAACAGTGCTTCCGGATGCATTGCACTCTATACGGTCCCTGCTTTCTACAGCCACAAATACTACACCTCATGAGCGGTTCTTTGGATTCCAGCGTCGCTCATCTCATGGGACATCACTCCCGTCATGGCTAACTACTCCTGGACCTGTATTACTCCGAAGATACGTTCGGACGTCTAAAAATGACCCTCTTGTAGATGAGGTCGAACTAACCGATGCCAACCCCACCTATGCAAACATACGATATTCCGACGGCCGAGAATCTACCGTATCATTACGGGATCTGGCTCCCTGCCCACCAGGACCTAGTGGGACATCGGGTGATGGCATTTCACCAGGAAACTCTTGGGACCTATCGGGTACCCCTCTCCAGGATCCTGATCGGACACCAACTAGCTTGGTGCCGGTAGAACCCCGTGCTCAAGGTTGCGACCCTCCCAGTACCGCGCATGAAAGTACTGATCCGCCACAGACCAGCTCTGCACCTCCCTCTGAACAGAGGCAGTCCGACTTTGAACCTATTGGGGCTCGTACTCGAAGCCATGATCTCCCCGACCCTTCACAGGGCAATCCAGGCCACACAGACTCTGACCAATGGCCAACCGCAAGTAAGCGGACCAGCGACCCTCTACGACGGGAATCCAAACGGGTGCGACTCTTCCTTGTTCGGCGGCTGCGGACCAAAAGGTAGACCACAGCCTCCTAATCCTGCAGGAGGGAAGAATGTGATAAAAATGATAACATCCGGGAAGTTATGTCATCACTTCCTGTGAACTATGAACTATGAACTGTGTACATACCTCACTTCCTGTAAATGTCACTTCCTGTTGGACTGGTATAAATACTGGTCTGTTCAGTATTGTAAGAGGCTTCTACCAGAGGCATGGTAAAGACCTCTCTTGTATATAGTGTGTTTATAAGTTACTTAAAGCTTACTTTAAAGTTACTTGATGGTAAGTCTCCTTTTTCTTACATCACCGTCCTTTCTCTTGCAGGCCAAGCTATCTCATAATAGGAGACAGCAGCAATGGACGGATGGAGGGCAGCCTCAGCTGCAACCCCTCAGCGATCTTGAGGTGCGCATCCACAGGATTGTGGCAAGCCAGGTGATCGGTCCCATCGCCACTGGAGAGGCCGACCCCATTCGGGACAGCAATGGTCACCTTTTTGTCCTCTCTCATTCCACTTGTCCCTCACAACACCAGCCTTTGTCACTTTCAATACAACTTACTAAATTGCTGCACTCCTTCCTCATGCTAAAGCCACTCTTGTACCTCCCTGCTTTCAGATGCTGAGGAGATGGGCCCTGAAGCTGCCAGTGGGAGCAAAGCTGCAGGCGAGGAGGAAGTGGAAGCTGGAGCATCAGCACCAGTGTCTCCCGAGGGAGCCTATGCCCACACTGAGACCATGTCTTCCCTGGAGGGGAGCTGGGGGGAAGGATCTGATGAGGGTGAAGCTCCGGGACCCAGCAGGCTGCAGCAACGCAATGCGGCTAGGGAAGCTCGGGGGCCTTCTCCCCGGAGGGGGAGTAGGCCAGCGAGTTCTGCTGCACTGGATGCAGAGGAGGAGCGGCTCATCGCTGAAATGAACACCCAGGCAGTGGACATGCACACTGAGCTCAAGGGTGCAGTGGGAAGGGTGCCTGAATGCATTGATGCACTGGCAAGGAGTGTGGAGCACTATACTGTAGCACAGGCGGATGCTGCGCTAAAGCTTAGTGCTGCAATTCAGTCACTGTCTGCTGTGATCCCATCTCAGACTGCTTGACATGAATCATGTCATTCATGTGGAAATGACTTATGAAATAATACTGGGCGGCCTGCTGGTGGCGCTGTCCAGGGAGAGTATAAATACTCAGGCATGGGCCCAGCTTGCTCAGGACATTCGTTAACAGGAACTAGTGAAGGACACAACTAGATCTCCATGTTGAAAAACAGTTGATTAAAGCCTTGCTTAATACTCAGACCAAGTGCCTAGTAGTTTTCTTACATCTGCTCTCATGCAGTCTCAGATTGAGGCCACGCAAGCACTGACTGCTGCCATTGTCTCTGGTTCAGACACATTTCCCCAGGGCTCTCACCGCGCCGCAGCTGGCCAGCAATCTGTGCTCCAGCAGATTGCTCCGAATGCTGATGTGCTGCCCCGTGGGAGTGCCAGTACGATGGTCGAGCAGGGAGGTGCTGTCCTCTCTCAAGAGGACAGCATTCCTGCTGCCACTACTGTCACTTCCCCATTGCACTTGCCACCGCCTCTAGCCCAGACTACTACTGCCCATGCAGAGTTGGTGCAGTCTGCAGCCGGGCCCTCCAGGCCCAGAGCTGGTCGAGGCCATCCTTCAAGGGCATCTGCAGTCTCAGGTTCTGACAATCAGCAGCCTTCCACCAGCCTTGCTGCAGCCACTGGGGCCCCATTACGGAGGAACAGTAGGGTGGGAAGTGCGCAATGGAAGATCACCCTCGGAGGGCAAAAAGTAGGAGGTGCGATGAATTGTTGGTCAATTTTTTATTAAAGGCCAAGGTTTGTGTTCAAACTTTTGTTTAGTGTTTTGAACATTATCTCCAGGTTGTGAGAACCAGTTATGTTAATGAATGTTTTTTTAACATAAGAACATAAGAAATAGGAGCAGGAGTAGGCCATACGGCCCCTCAGGCCTGCTCCGCCATTCAATAGGATCATGGCTGATCTGAATCTAGACTCACGTCCACTTCCCTGCCCTCTCCCCGTAACCCCTAATTCCCTTATCTGCTAGGACAATGTCTATCTCCATTTTAAATTCATTTAATATTGCAGCTTCCACAGCTCTCTGGGGTAGCAAATTCCATAGATTTACTACCCTCTGAGTGAAGAAGTTTCTCCTCATCTCAGTTTTGAAAGGGCAGCCCCTTATTCTAAGATTATGCCCCCTAGTTCCAGTCCCACCCATCAGTGGAAACATCCTCACCGCATCCACCCGATCAAGCCCCCTCACAATCTTATATGTTTCGATAAGATCGCCTCTCATTCTTCTGAACTCCAATGAGTAGAGTCCCAACCTATTCAACCTTTCCTCATACGTCAACCCCCTCATCTCTGGAATTAACCGAGTGAACCTTCTCTGATCTGCCTCGAGAGCAAGTATATCTTTTCTTAAATATGGAAACCAAAACTGCACGCAGTATTCCAGGTGTGGCCTCACCAATACCCTGTATAACTGCAGCAAGACTTCCCTGTTTTTATACTCCATCCCCCTTGCAATAAGAGCCAAGATTCCATTGGCCTTCCTGATCACCTGCTGCACCTGCATACTAACTTTTTGTGTTTCATGTACCAGGACCCCCAGATCCCTTTGTACTGTAGCACTTTGCAGTTTCTCTCCATTTAGATAATAACTTGCTCTTTGATTTTTTCTGCCAAAGTGCATAACCTCACACTTTCCAACATTATATTGCATCTGCCAAATCTCTGCCCACTCACTTAGCCTGTCTATGTCCTTTTGCAGTTTTTTTATGTCCTCCTCACTCACTGCTTTCCCTCCCATCTTTGTATCATTGGCAAACTTGGATATGTTGCACTCGGTCCCTTCCTCCAAATCATTAATATAGATTGTAAAGAGTTGGGTTCCCAGCACTGACCCCTGCGGAACACCACTAGTTACTGATTGCCAGCCTGAGAATGAACCATTTATCCCAACTCTTTGTTTTCTGTTAGACAGCCAATCTTCCACCCATGCCAGTATATTACCCCCAATCCCATGATTTCTTATCTTGATCAGTAATCTTTTGTGTGGAACCTTGTCAAATGCCTTTTGGAAGCCCAAATACACTACATCCACTGGTTCCCCTTTATCCACCCTGTATGTTACATCCTCAAAGAATTCGAGCAAATTTGTCAAACTTGACTTCCCCTTCGTAAAACCATGCTGACTCTGTCCGATTAAATTATGTTTATCCAAATGCTCTGATACTGTTTCCTTAATAATGGACTCCAACATTTTGCCAACCACATTTTGTGTTTGTTTCTATTAGTTTGTCATGAAGAAATGACACACAGAGTTTGTAAAATAAAAACGTTTTTGTATTCAAAATGTACAGGTTTGGCCTTTGGAATCATTGTTGCCTTGGCCAGCTTTGGGGCTGCGGGTTGGTTTCATTCATGTTGTTCTCCATGCCAGAATCCATTTCCTCAGTAGGGGCCTAGAAGCGGCTTGTTATCAGCCGTTGATGGATGGCCCTTGCAGTTTCAACATTGTGGGCCTCCCTCCCGCCTTGGTGCTGCTGCTGATCATCCTCCTCCTCATCCTCCTCCTCCTCCGTTGGTGCTCCAAGGCCTGGTGGCATTGGCTGTGTCCTGAGGATTGGCAGGTTATACAGCATGCAGCACACAACTATGAAGAGGGAGACTCGCTCAGGCGAGTACTGCAGTGCTCCTCCTGAGTGGTCCAGACATCGGTACCGTTGCTTGAGCGCGCCGATCATCGACTCAATGATGTTCCTGGTGGCGAGATGGCTCTCATTGTACCACAGCTCAGCAGGGGTGTTGGGGTTACGGAGTGGTGTCATCAGCCAGGTGCACAGTGTATAACCCTTGTCCCTGAGGAGCCAACCACTTGGCTGATGCGGTGCCTGGAAAAGTTGTGGCATAGCAGTCTAGCGTAGGATGAAAGCATCGTGGCTGCTGCCGGGATAGCGGGCATTGACAGCGAGTATCAGTTGTCTGTGGTCAGAAACCAACTGGATGTTTAAGGAGCGGGACCCCTTGCGGTTTCAGAAAACCTCTGCATTCTCATGCGGTGCCCGCAATGCCACATGCGTGCAGTCAATGGCGCCTTGCACCCTGGGAATGCCCGCTATCCTCGCAAAGCCCAATGCGCATTCATGCTGTTTGGCCCGGGTCATCGGGAAAGAGATGTACTGTCGTCTCCTTTTATAGAGGGTATTTGTGACCTGACGGATACAGCAATGGACTGAGAACTGTGAGATATTGGCGATGTCCCCAGTAGCTGCTTGAAAGGAGCCAATGGCATAAAAGTTCAGAGCCACTGTGACCTTCACTGCCACCGACAAAGATGGCCTGGTCCTCAGTAGAGGCTGTAGATCTGTCTGCAGCAGGTGGCAGAGCTCAGTGACCACCTCTTTGCTGAAGCGCAGTCTGCCCAAACACTGCTCCTCAGACAAATTAACGTAGGAGAATTGTTGGCGAAATACCCTGGGAGGGTAAGGTCTCCTGTACAGAGGCCTGTTGGCCCTCCTCCGTCTGGTCATGATTGCCACTCTCTCTCTGTGTCTCTGTTGCCTCTGATTCTGCAGGCGCAGGACGACGCCCCGAATCAGTGCAGCCCCCATAGTCTCTTGGCAATTGAAGTAATGAAGGTACAGATCCAAAAGTACCTGCAAAGCGATGCTCAGTAGCCAAAACTACTTCACACAGCATTGACTCTATGCAGAAGTCTCTCCTTCTCTCTCTCAGAATCTATCTCTCTGTCAGAATGAGTGGTGCAAAAATGTCTACCACAGAAAAAGTCAGGAAGAGGCCGCCTTTAAATAGCGCCCCCCCCAGCCCCTCACTGACTGGGAAATGTTTCAGTCTCCCTGTTGTTGCTTGCGCCAGGTGGAAAGAAGTGGAGCACCACTCAATATCCGGTCCGGTGCGCCACAAGGTTGTTGCACGCTCGACTGACGTCAAGATCTGCGGGCGCAGGAGATCGGGGCGGTAGTGTTTAGCGCCGCTGCAAAATGTCTGGTCAATTCTGCGAGCAGCGCAGACATCGCCACGCCCAGGCGCTAGTTGCTTTGCGCCCCATTAACGCCCTCTTAAGGCGCTAACTGGACGTGCAAATCAACCGAATTTTTCCCCCATTGTGTATTCCCTTGCCATGTTAGTCCTCCCAATATGCATCACCTCACACTTTTCAGGGTTAAATTCCATTTGCCACTGTTCTGCCCATCTGACCAACCCGTCTATATCATCCTGTAGCCTGGGGCTCCCCTCCTCGCTATTTACCACTTCACCAATTTTCGTGTCATCTGCGAACTTACTGATCATACCTCCTACATTCCTATCTAAATCATTAATGTACACTATAAACAGCAAGGGACCCAACACCGATCCCTGTGGTACACCACTGGACACAGGCTTCCAGTCACAAAAACAACCTTCGACCATCACCCTCTGCCTCCTGCCACTAAGCCAATTTTGGATCCAATGTGCCAAATTGTCCTGGATCCCATGGGCTCTTACCTTCTTGACCAGTCTCCCATGCGGGACTTTGTCAAGAGCCTTACTGAAGTCCATGTAGACTACTTCAACTGCACTACCCTCATCCACACACCTAGTCACCCCCTCGAAAAATTCAATCAAATTGGTTAGGCATGATCTCCCCCTGACAAAGCCATGCTGACTATCCTTGATTAATCCTTGCCTCTTGTAGGGGGTTTGCACAGGCGTGTTTGGTCAGTCAGCTTTGCCTCTGACTACCTTCTTTAAGCGATTCGAATCGCTCGCCCCCTGGGTTCTGGACACCGGACTTAGATACAGGCAGTGATACAGAAAATCGAGTAGACAAGTGGTTTGGTGTAAAAGAACCAAGATTTTATTGAACTGAAAAATTATAACGATCTTACACGAGAAAATTACTGGTACAGCACGTTACAGACATAAAATGCTTATACTTAAAGGGAATGGGGAACACACGGCACAATCGAGGGAAAACAACTATATTAGCAATCCCCTTAATTCCCACCCCCTATACCTAACTAGATTAGACTATGAGGGGCCAGAACTTCATGCTCACCAATCCAAGAACTTGTTACGTTTAAAAAAAAACAGTTGAAGGTTTTGGGTTCACTCCTTGTGCACCCTGTGGCCTGCCGATGTCACGTGGTTCCAGTGCACTGCAAGGGTGCCGTCCAGGTGAAATACCCCAATATTAAAGTCTCTGCCTGGGTATTTTACCTCGCAGGACGGGCTCTTCTTCAGTTGATGTTTTCCTTGGTTGATCCTGTTGGGTTGAATGAGCTGGACTGAGGGCCCGTTTATTTGAAGCCCCATGCAGTCTTCTTCATACAACCCGTCCTGGTTGTAATCTGGCAGCGAGTTGAGAGGCAGGAGGCAGGAGAGAAGAGGCAAGAGAGAGAGTGGCTTCCTGATGGGCCCATAGTCATACCCCCATCGGGAGCCCTTTTCTGCACGCCAAATCAGTTCAGTCCTTTGTCCGATTTGGGTGAGCTTGTTTAAATGTTTAACCTGAGTGGTGAACCTGTGGAATTCTCTGCCACAGAGGGCGGTGGAGGCCAGTTCATTAAATATATTCAAGAAAGAGTTGGATATATTTCTTAAAGCTAAAGGGATCAAGGGATATGGGGAGAAAGCAGGGACAGGGTACTGAATTTGGATGATCAGCCATGATCTCATTGAATGGCGGAGCAGGCTTGAAGGGCCAAATGACCTACTCCTGCTCCTATCTCCTATGTTTCTATGTTTAAAAACGTTTATAAAAATGACCTGTAGAGTGATAGTCGTTATGTCTAAAGTAGCCTCGAAACCCTGGCCGTTGTTAAAGACAAGTTGTGAATTGCTCCCATTCAGGCTTAATGTCTCTGGTGAGCGGTTCCCGATTTAAAATGCAGAAAGCCTAATGGCTTGATGGAGCCCATTCCAACTTAATGACTGGAATGTACAGTCTTTTGTTCATTTTATCAGTCCTTACAAAGTCTTTGATTAGTTTAAAACTTGAACTCCTTGACCTGCTTGTTTTGCAGAACCTTTGTTTTAAAATCCCATTTGGCCTGGTCACAAGGTTTACCGCAGCCATTTTGGGTGCCCTGGTTTTAAAATCAAGTCCAGCCAGGGTCCCTTTTGATTAATAACTTCGGGAAATGTTGGAATTTTGAGAACCTTACACTCTCCAAGTGGAGAGTAATTATGTCCCTCAGAATTTTTTCCAATAATTTCCCTACCACTGATGTTAGGCTCACTGGCCTGTAATTCCCTGGTTTATTCCTACTACCCTTCTTGAATAATGGTACTATGTTAACTGTCCTCCAGTCCTCTGGCACCTCCCCTGTGGTCAGAGAGGTTCTGAAAATTTGTGTCAAAGCCCCTACAATCTCCTCCCTTGCCTCACACGGCAGCCTGGGATACATCTCATCTGGGCCTGGGGATTTATCCACTTTTAAGCCCGCTAAAACCGCTAGTACCTCCTCCCTCTCAATGCTAATTTGTTCAAGTATATCACAATCCCCCTGCCTGATTTCTATGCCTAGATCATCCTTCTCCATAGTGAACACAGATGCAAAATGTTAATTAAAAACCTCACCTACATCTTTTGTCTCTACACACAGATTGCCACTTTGATCCCTAATGGGCCCTAATCTTTCCCTAGTTATCCTCTTGCCCTTAATATACTTATAAAACACCTTGGGATTTTCTTTTATTTTGACCGCCTGTGTTTTTCCATGCCCCCTCTTCGCTCTCCTAATTTCTTTTTTTAAATACCCCCCTGCACTTTCTATACTCCTCTGGGGCTTCCATTGTTTTTAGTCCTTTGTATCTGCCAACATCCTCTCTTTTTTTCCTAATCCATTCTTGCATATCCCTTGACATCCAGGGCTCCCTGCACTTGTTGGTCCCACCCTTGACCTTTACGGGAACATGTCAACAAATCCCAAGGACCAGATGACCTACATCCTAGTGTTTTGAAAGAGTTGGCCATTGGAATAGTGGATGTATTGGTTGTCATCTTCCAAAATTCTATAGATTCTGGAACGGCTCCTGCGAATTAGAGGATAGCAAATGTAACCCCGCTTTTTAAGAAAAGAGGGAGAGAGAATAAGGGGAACTACAGACCTGTTGGCCTCACATCAGTAGTTGGGAAAATGCTGGAATGTATTATAAAGGATGCAATAACTGGGCACTTAGAAACTAATAGTGAGATTGGGCAGAGTCAACATGGATTTATGAAAGGGAAATCCTGTTTGACAAACCCATTGGAGTTCTTTGAGGATGTAACTAGTGGAGTAGACAAAGGGAAACCGGTAGATGTTGTGTATTTGGATTTTCAGAAGGCCTTCGATAAGGTCCCATGCAAGAGGTTGGTGAACAAAATTAGGGCACATGGAATGAGGGGTAATTTACTTGGTGTGGAGATGCCGGTGTTGGACTGGGGTGGACAAATGTAAGAAGTCACACAACACCAGGTTATAGTCCAACAGCTTTATTTGAAATCACAAGCATTCGGAGCGCTGCTCCTTCGTCAGGTGAAGTGGAGAAATGCATAAAGACACAGCTTATGTAGTCAGAGAATAATGTCAGATGTTTACAGGTAATCTTTCTAACTGCCATTTATCACACCTCGGCAGAGAGATAATCACAGCAATCAAAGGTGTGAATGGTGTCCAAACAGGTCAGTCAGGAAAACATTACATCAAAGAACAATGAGGTGGGGTCACAAGGGGTCAAATGTTGCAGATGCTGGGGTCTGTATGAAAAACAAAAAAACAGACAAAAAACATTTTTTTTGCTGGAAATCACAGCAGGTCCGGCCGCATCTGTGTAGAGAGAACAAGCCAATGACGACTCGAGTCTGGATGACCCTACGTCAGGTGGGGTTACATGTAGCGTGACATGAACCCAAGATCCCGGTTGAGGCCATCATCATGGCTGCGGAACTTGGCTATCAGTTTCTGCTCGACGATTTTGCATTGTCGTGTGTCTCGAAGGCCGCCTTGGAGAATGCTTACCTGAAGATCGGAGGCTGAATGTCCTTGACTGCTGAAGTGTTCCCCGACTGGCGATTGTTGCGCGGTGTCCGTTCTTCCATTGTCGCAGTGTCTGCATGGCCTCGCCGATATACCATGCTCCGGGGCATCCTTTCCTGCAACGTATGAGGTAGACAACATTGGCCGAGTCACATGAGTATGTACCATGTACCTGGTGGGTGGTGTCCTCACGTGCGATGATGGTATACTAGCATGGATTGAGAATTGGTTAACAGACAGAAAACAAAGAGTAGGGATAAACGGGTCTTTTTCAGGATGGCAGGCTGTGATTAGTGGGGTACCGCAAGGATCAGTGCTTGGGCCCCAGCTATTCACAATCTATATCAATGATTTGGATGAGGGGACTAAATGTAACATTTCCAAATTTGCTGATGATACAAAGCTATGTGGCAGTGTCAGTTGTGAAGAGGATGTGAAAAGGCTTCAAGGGGATCTCGACAGGCTCAGTGAGTTATCGAGAATATGGCAGATGGAATATAATGTGGATAAATGTGAAGTTACCCGCTTTGGTAGAAAAAACAGAAAAGCAGAGCATTTTCTAAATGGTGAAAGATTGGGGAATGCAGATGCTCAAAGGGACCTGGGTGTCCTTGTACATGAGTCACTGAAAGTGAATGTGCAGGTACAGCAAGCCATTAGGAAGGCAAATGGTATGCTGGCCTTCATTACAAGATGATTTGAGTACAGGAGTAAAGAAGTCTTACACCAATTACATAGGGCCTTGGCAAGAGCACACCTGGAGTACTGTGTACAATTTTGGTCTCCTTACCTAAGGAAGGTTATACTTGCCATAGAGGGAGTGCAACGAAGGTTCACGAGATTGATTCCTGGGATGGCAGGACTGTCGTATGAGAAGAGATTGAGTAAACTAGGCCTGTATTCTCTTGAATTGAGAAGAATGAGAGGGTATCTCATTGAAGCATACAAAATTATTACAGGGCTTGATAGGATGGATGCTGGGAGAATGTTTCCCTTAGCTGGGGAGTCCAGAACCAGGGGCCACAGCCTCAAGATAAAGGGTAGGCCATTCAGGACTGAGATGAGAAGAAATTTCTTCACACAGAGCGTGGTGAATCTTTGGTATTCTCTACCCCAGAGGGTTGTGGAGGCTCAGACATTGGGTATATTCAAAACAGAAGTCGATAGATTCCTGACTAGTAAGGGCATCAAGGGGTATGGCGATAGGGCCGGTGATCGGAGTTGAGGCAGAAGATCAGCCATGATCTCATTGAATGGCAGAGCAGGCTCGAGGGGCTGAATGGCCTACTCCTGCTCCTATTCCCTATGTTCTTATGTTCTTATGTTGGCGCTGTATTCTCTCTATTTCCTTTCTGAATTACTCCCACTGCTCTGATGTGGATTTTCCTACAAGTAGCTGATCCCAGTCCACTTTGGCCAAATCCAGCCTTATCATATTAAAATCGTCCTTCCCCCAAATTTAGAACCTTTATTTCCGGTCCATCTTTGTCCTTTTCCATGGCTACCATAAATCTCACCGAAGTATGGTCACTGTCACCACAATGCTCTCCTACTGACACTTCTACCACTTGCACGGTTACATTCCCTAGAATTAGGTCCAGTACCGCCCCCGCTCTTGCAGGACTTTCTACATGCTGGCTCAAAAAGTTCTCCTGGATGCACTTTAAGAATTCCGCACCCTCTAAGCCTTTCACACTCTAACTATCCCAGTTAATATTGGAGAAGTTGAAATCCCCTACTATTATTACCCTATAATTTCTACACTTCTCTGAGATGTGCCTACATATCTGTTCTTCTATGTCCCCCTGACTGTTTGGGGACCTATAGTACACTCCCAGCCAAGTGCTTGCCCCCTTTTTGTTTTTAAGTTCTACCCATATGGCCTCATTAGAGGAACCTGCTAAGATATCATCCCTCCTTACTGCAGTAATTGACTCCTTGATTAATAGGGCTAATAGTTGCCGCCATATGTATTCAAATCTGTGTCTCTTGGACTTAGGGGAGCGGCGATGAGGGCCATACCAGGGGAACAGTCAGGGTGAGAGAGAATAACAGTTTTAATGGGGACCAGGGCATCCAAGGTGGAGCTGAAGGTGTGGTTGAGCAGATCGGTGGCCGCAGAAATATTGTGGTGAATGGAGGAGCCAAAGGCTAGACAGTTGGGATTTTGAAAGTGCAGTTGTAAGTAAATTGGGACAGAGTTTTTTGCCAGGGGCGGACACAGAAGTGTAATGTATGTACCTTTAAGGGGGGAACTACTTTTTACAGCTCATGTATACTGTAGTACCGGCAGTGACCACACCTGTATATAATGCTGAGTAGTAATCTGTACAGATCAGTTGCAGTCTGAGCCACGATGAGTAAACACCTATTATACCGTTCTCCGCAGTCTGTGTCTTCTTATACACGGACGTAACATTGGCGATGAGGCAGGTTCGAACCTACCTGCAACTCTGCATCACCTCCTGGGGATTCGTTCCTGGAGATCAGTGGATTGGAAGTCAAGGCCAGAGACTCGGGCGTCAACCACGGGCAACCGCCCAGTCATCCAGCAGAGACTCGAGAATTGCGGGGGAGGCTGTCGAGAGCCAGGCTTGGCTTTCCAGTCGAGGTGGTCCAGCGAAACAGGCTGGCAACAGGTAGTGTGCAAACCCTTCCCGGAAAACGGCGGGCTAGAGCCCGACCGAGCGGCACAGCAAAGGGCTGAGCAGCGTCGACGGGGGAGCGAGAGAGAGGGCAGAGCGCACAGGGCGCAGCCAGTGTTCAGGGGCCGAGCAGCATCAGAGAGAGGGAGAGTGAGACGCGCAGAAACCCGCGAGGCGCCGCCATTGCCACGAGGACCGCCGAGAGCAGCGTTGGCAGCAGCACAGGAGAAGCGCGCGAAACCTACAGGGCGCCGCCATTGCCACGAGAACCGCCGGGAGCGACGTTGGCAGCAGCGGGGGAGGAAGGAAAGCGCGGGAGACACCATTTTAAGCCATTGGGAGACGCCATTTTAAACCACACCCAAAATGCCGAAGAGTGGCAGTATCACCGCATTTGACAATGAAGTCGAAGATTGGACTACATGGCCTAGAAATTCAGTTGTTTGCGCCAGCCGCTAGCGCCTTAGGAGGAGGAGATGTTGGGCGCTAGGCGGCTAGCGCCCGGGCGCAGCGCAATCTGCGCCTCTCCCCAACTTCACTCATGATTTAGCAGCGGCGCAAAGCCTTTGTGCGCGCTCAGCTGCGCGTGCAGATCCTGACGTCATTTCATCGTGCAACGCCCTTTGTGCGCCCCAAACCGGAAATTCAGTGGCGCCGCCCTTCTTTGCGCCTGGCGGCCCCAGCGACTGGTAGAGGGGAACGGTTCCCAGTTGTTGCGGGGCGCGCTATTTAAAGGGGACTCCTCCTGCCGTATAAGTGGCAGCCATTTTGTGCCAATCCCTCTGTGTAAGAGACGGATATTTGGAGAGAGACACAGGCAGAGAGCTTTCTGCTTTGACTCAGCGCTCGCACAGGTACTTGTGGCTTCAGGCCAGAGCTTTGCACTTGGATTTCACTTTCAGTGCCATAGCCTTGAGTCGCCACATATAATGGGGGCTGCAATGGGTGGAAACGTTGGCTTTCTGCATTGCATTCAAAGGGATCAGAGACGCCGTGAGAGAGTGCCAGTCATGGCCAGATGGAGATTGGCCAACAGGCGTCGGCACAGGAGGCCTTACCCACCCAGGGTATACCGCCAGCAGTTCTCATATCTGACCATGTCTGAGGAGCAGTGTGTTTGGAGGATGCAATTCAGAAGGGAGGTGGTCACTGAGATCTGCCACCTGCTTCGCAGAGATCTGCAGCCACAGCTGAGGAGCAGGACGTCTCTGTCAGTGGCAGTGAAGGTGATGGTGGCTCTCAACTTCGATGCCACTGGCTCCTTCCAATCCGCTACTGGGGACATTGCCAACATCTCCCAGTTCACGGAACATTGCTGCATCTGCCAGGCGAATAATGCCCTTTTCAGAAGGAGACGTCAGTACATCTCCTTCCCCATGACCCTGGACAAGCAGCAAGAGCATGCAATCGGATTTGGAAGAATAGCGGGCTTCCCCATGGTTGAGGGCGTGGAACTGATGAACCAGCAATGGTCAGGCCTTGCTTCAGGGCTGCAGTGTGCAGGGCATGGCAGCCAAACAAGTCGACCCTTCCCCTTTAAGAGCTGACCAGCGCCAGCGTGTCTGCCTTCATTGAGCAAGTCGCCGCACCTGCGCTGCGCCCGTCCTCGGTGTTAGCGCCCCGGATCGCCGGCTTAGCGCCTAATGATAGTCGTGCATCGCCTGCTTTAGCGCAGCAGCAACCTCTTGGGGCGATGCCACTGAATATCGGCAAAGGTGGCGCGAAGTTGCGCCGGGCGCAAACTTTAGCGGCCGCCCGGCTGTAGCGCCCCAAACGTGGCTATACTGAATTTCTAGGCCCATATGTCAAACGAATAGAGGTGTACTGCAAGGCAAATGGGGTGTCAGATGACAAGAAAGCGTCGGTATTGTTAAATTTAATGGGTGCAAAGACGTATGGTTTATTACGAAATCTAGTAACCCCAACGAAGCCAATGGAAAAGAGTTTTGAAGACATAGTAATGATACTAAAGGAACATTTAAACCCCACACCGCTGCTGATAGCAGAAAGATTCAGGTTTCACAAACGGAACCAGCATAAGGATGAAAGCAATGCTGATTATTTAACAGAACTGCGCAAACTATCGAAACACTGCCAGTTTGGAGCGGGACTGGCAGATACCTTAAGGGATAAGTTTGTGTGTGGGCTTCAAAGTGAAGGAAGCCAGAAACGGCTTTTATCTGAAATGGACCTTACGCTAAAAAAGGCTTTCAGCATTGCGGTATCATATGAAGCAGCAGCATAGGGCGCTGCAGAGATACAACAGAGACCGCAATAATATGGCACAAACAAAATGTCATATGGAACAGAGAAGTGCTATCGCTGCGGCAGAACAACACACGACCAGAATGATTGCTGGTTCAAAGACAAAGTGTGCAGACAGTGTGGAAAAGTAGGACACATAGCACGAGTCTGCAGGTCGGGAAAGAAAACCAGCAATAAGAAACCTACCAAAGGAAAGTACCAGAAGGTACATAAGATGACGGAGAATAGTTCAGATGAACAAAAGAGTGATAACGACTCCAAAAGCAGGGAACTGAGTTGTCTGAAACTATATAATGTGATCCCAGCGGAGGATCACCGAACCATTTGGGTCACTCTCAAGATAGCAGGAGTCCAGGTAAAGATGGAATTGGACACAGGATCAGCCCTAACAGTCATAAACCGACGGGACTATGAGCGGCTATTCTCACACATACCCTTGAGAGACACAAAAATTATTTTGAAGACGTACACGGGGCAAAAAGTCTACCCCAAAGGAAAAATAAGGGTGACCGTTATATATTAAGTAAGGAAACATCAAAACTAGACCTGTGTGTATTGCAAGATGGAGGACCACCATTACTGGGACATGAATGGATCCGGAAAATACAAATGGATTGGCATTCCATACAGGCACTGACTGTGGCTGACAAAAAGGATGACGACGTCACACCTGGGCGACTGTCAAAGATCCTAATTGACACGAAGGAAGTGTTCCAGCAAGGACTCGGAACACTAAAAGGCATGACAGCGACGATTAAAATTGAAGAAAGCGCAAGCCCAAAATTTTTTAGGCCAGACCGGCACCTTATGCGATCCACCTAGCCGTCGAAGCAGAGCTTGAGAGTCTGGAACGTTCAGGTGTACTGTCCAAGGTAGACTGGAGCGAGTGGGCTACACCCATCATCCCTGTGATGAAAAAGTCATTGAGCAGCACGCCTGGGGAACCAAAGAAGGTTCGCATCTGTGGGGACTTTAAGATAACAGTGAACCGATCCTTCACACCATACAATATCCACTTCCGCGGATTGAAGATATTTTTGCCTCGCTATCTGGAGGGAAACGCTTCACTAAGATTGATCTGGCCCAGGCGTATCTGCAAATGGAGGTAGAAGAAGCATCAAAAAAATACCTCACTATCAACACCCATAAAGGTCTCTACCAATACAACCGGCTGGTATTCGGGGTAGCATCAGCTCCGGCTATTTGGCAGAGTGTAATGGAACAAGTCCTGCAAGGGATCCCAGGGACCCAGTGTTATTTGGACGACATCCTAGTCACGGGCGAAAATGACAGTGATCACCTTGCCAACCTGGAGCAGGTGCTCACTAGATTGCAGGAATATGGGCTCCGAGCTAACCGCCCCAAATGCGAGTTTCTTAGAAAGCAAATCTCGTATTGTGGCCACGTTATCGATAAAGAGGGATTACATAAGTTCCCAGAGAAGATTGAGGCAGTAGTCAAGGCTCCAGCACCGGAAAATGTGTCACAACTGAGGTCGTTCCTCGGGCTGGTAAACTACTACCATAAGTTCTTGCCAAATTTGTCTACAATACTACACCCACTGAACACCCTACTGCGAACTGGGGTGCCATGGAAGTGGAGTGACGAATGTAGACGAGCTTTCCAGAAGAGCAAAACACTAATCACATCGAAAGAGGTATTGGCCCATTACAACCCAGCATTATCAATTTGGTTGGCATGTGATGCGTCACCCTACGGCATTGGAGCGGTGCTGTCGCACAAATTCTCAGACGGCTCAGAGAGGCCAATAACCTTTGCGTCACGATCACTAACCTCAGCCGAGCGTAACTACGTCCAGATTGACAGGGAGGCTCTCAACCTAGTGTGGGGAGTGAAAAAGTTCAATCACTATCTGCACGGGCAGAAATTTACCTTGCTGACTGATCACCAGCCTCTTGTCTCCATTTTTAATCCGAAGAAGGGCGTTCCGGTGATGACTGCACAACGACTACAAAGATGGTCACTTTTTCTAGGGGCGCACCACTATGAGATTGAATGTAAGGGCACGAAACAGCATGGAAATGCTGATGGGCTATCACGCCTGCCACTGCCTACTGCAGAGGAAGCACCAGCAGTGGATCCTGTCGAAATATTCCATTCGACTATAGTTGAATACCTACCGGTAACTAACGCTTGTATCAAAAAGGAAATCCGAAATGACCCGACACTGTCTCGGGTATATGATTTGACGGTGAAGGGATGGCCAGCACATGGCGACTCACTGTTGCCAGCATTCTCGACAAGGAGAGAACAGCTGTCAGTGTGCCGGGGCACCTTGATGCGTGGATCCCGAGTGGTAATTCCACCCAAGTTAACGGATAGAGTGCTCAATGAGCTTCATGAGGGTCATCTGGAAGGGGTAAAAATGAAAAGCCTAGCCAGGGCTTATGTGTGGTGGCCGGGAATCGATAAACAAATCGAGGACCTGACCAGGAGCTGCTCAGGATGCCAGAAAGTCCAAAATGCACCACCACAGGCCCCTCTACACCCATGGGAGTGGCCCTCATCTCCATGGCAACGGGTGCATATTGATTTTGCTGGTCCATTCATGGACTCAATGTTTTTAATAGCCGTGGATGCGCACTCAAAATGGCCTGAGCTCATCAAAATGTCCTCCACCACCACGGAGAAAACTATTGCAGTCCTACGGACCATTTTGCCAGGAATGGCTTGCCAGAACAGATTTGCTCCGACAACGGACCACAGTTTGTGTCCGAAGAGTTCTGGAGTGATGGGCCTTCAATAACCACAAAACTAGAAGTTATAGACTTAAACAAGTTGGCTTTTAATCACTAAGATCAGAGCTAACATCTCAACACTCCGACTGGTTCACAGGAATGAGTCATACAGATCCTGGGATCTTTATGTAACAGAAGTCAGGGGCGGAGCCAAGAGCCAAGACCTGGAACCTCCCAGGTTAGTCGGGAAAGAGGAAGTGAAACTATACACAGTGGGGGAGGGTAATATACATGAGTGCAAAACGAATACAGGATCAAGACAAACAGATTTCATTACATTCACCCCTTCTATAGATTTAGTCCATTGGGGTGATGTTTCTTAAAAGTTGGTATAAGTGAGTCTGTCAGGAGGTTTTGCAGTTCTCAGTGATCGGCGCAAAGCCGGTTGGGGTGCCTCTAGGGGAGTGGATTCTGGTTCCTCCGCTGTCCGGGCCTCCGCAGTGTCTTCCAGGTTATCTGCAGTGTCCTCCAGGTTAAAGTTGGGTATTGATACCTCTGGGCGTCCTGTCTCTTTGTAGTGTAGGTCTTCATCGGTTAGTCTCCCATCGTTCTCTCCGCTCCCCGAGGGAGCGAGGCCTTTTATGGAAACAGTGTCCTCTCGCCCGTCAGAGTATTCGATATAGGCGTACTGAGGGTTTGCATGGAGGAGCTGTACCTTTTCCACAAGGGGGTCCATTTTATGGCCTCTCACGTGCTTCCGCAATAGTACTGTCCCCGGAGATGTCAGCCACGCGGGTAGAGATATGCCCGAGGTGGTTTTCCGGGGGAAAACGAACATCTTTTCGTGAGGGGTAGCGTTAGTGGCAGTACATAACAGAGACCTTATGGAGTGGAGCACGTCTGGGAGGACTTCCTGCCAGCGGGAGGTCGGAAGGCCTTTTGACTTTAAGGCTAACGTGACAGCCTTCCAAACAGTAGCATTCTCCCTTTCCACTTGCCCATTACCCCGGGGGTTGTAGCTAGTGGTTCTGCTAGTGGCTATCTCCTTCGAGAGCAAGAACTGGCGCAGCTCATCACTCATGAATGACGTCCCCCTATCGCTGTGTATGTAGTTCGGCATGCCAAACATGCAGAATAGATTACAGAGACACTTGATGACCGTGGCACTGGTCATGTCTGGGCAGGGAATGGTGAAGGGGAAGCAGGAATATTCATCAATGATATTGAGGAAGTATACGTTACGGTCGGCAGAGGGAAGGGGTCCCTTGAAGTCCAGACTTAGGCGCTCAAATGGCTGTGTGGCTTTGATAAGGTGTGCACGGTCAGGCCTGTAGAAACGAGGCTTGCATTCCGCACAGATGCGGCAGGCTCTGGTCATTGCCCTGACCTCCTCGATGGAGTGGGGCAGATTGCGGGACTTTATAAAATGGTATAGCCGGGTGACCCCTGGGTGACAGATGTCGTTGTGGTGACCCTGTAATTTGTCCGTATGAATGCTGGCACACATTCCCCGCGATAGGGCGTCTGGGGGTTCATTAAGGGCTCCCGGCCTGTACATAATATCATAGTCGAACGTGGATAGTTCGATCCTCCTCCTGAGTATTTTGTCATTCTTGATTTTCCCCCTTTGTTTGTTATTAAACATGAAAGCTACCGACCGCTGGTCGGTGAGCAGGGTGAAACTTTTGCCGGCTAGGTAGTGTCTCCAGTGCCGCACTGCCTCCACTATAGCCTGTGCCTCCTTCTCGACAGAAGAGTGCCTGATTTCAGGTCCCTGAAGGGTTCGGGAGAAGAAGGCCACAGGTCTCCCAGCCTGATTGAGGGTCGCAGCTAAGGCAAAGTCTGACGCATCGCTTTCGACTTGAAAGGGAATGCATTCGTCCACTGCACACACTGCAGCCCTTTCAATGTCCTGTTTAATACTGGTGAAAGCCTCCCGAGCTTCAGCTGATAGTGGGAAGGACGTCGATTTAATGAGGGGTCGGGCCTTATCAGAGTAATTGGGCACCCATTGGGCATAACACGAAAAAAATCCCAGGCACCTTTTTAAAGCTTTGGGATTGTGTGGCAGGGGCAGTTCCTTTAGGGGGCGTAATCGGTCAGGGTCCGGTCCAATTACCCCATCTTCCACCACACAGCCGAGGATACAGAGACGGGTTGTGTTGAAGACACATTTGTCTTCGTTGTAGGTTAGATCCAGCTTTAGGGCAGTTTTTAAAAATCTCGCAAGATTTAGATCGTGGTCTTGCTGGTTGTGCCCGCAGATAGTGACATTGTCCAGATAGGGGTAGGTAGCTTGTAGTTTATTCTCGTCAACCATGCGGTCCATCTCACGTTGGAAGACCGAGACCCCATTTGTTACTCCGAAGGGCACTCTGAGAAAATGGTAAAGGCGCCCGTTCGCCTCGAAGGCGGTTTATGGGCGGTCCTCCGTTCTAATGGGGAGCTGGTGATACGCGGATTTGAGGTTGATAGTCGAGAAGACTCGGTATTGCGCAATCTGGTTGACCATTTCTGATATGCGGGGTAAAGGGTAGGCGTCCAGCTGGGTATAAATATTAACAGTCTGGCTGTAGTCAATTACCATCCATTTCTTTTTGCTATTTTTAACTATGACTACTTGGGCACGCCACGGGCTGGTACTGCATTCAATAATGTCTTCCCGCAGGAGTCTGTCCACTTCTGCCTTGATAAAGTGTCTGTCTTCCAGACTGTACCGTCTACTTTTGGTTGCTATGGGCCTACAGTTTGGAGCGAGATTAGCGAATAAAGAGGGCGGGCTGATTTTTAAGGTTGATAGGCCACAGACTGTGAGTGGCGGCTGGGACCCGCCATATGCTAGCGTGACACTTTCGTGGTGGCACTGGAATTCCAGGCCCAAGATTACATTAACACAGAGTTCTGGCATCACGAGGAGTTTAAAATCCTTGTAGTCCATGCCTTTTACAGTCAGTGTTACCACACTGTATCCCAAAATGTCCGAAGTGTGGGGCTTAGCAGCCATAGCAATTCTGCTCCGTGTAGGGGTTACCGTTAATGAGTGCTGCCGTACCAGGCTAGGGTGGATAAAACTCTCGGTACTCCCACAGTCAATTAAACATTTCGTTAAATTCCCGTTTACCTGTATGTCCATCATGGATTTTGTCAACGGGTGTGGCCTGGATTGATCCACCGTGATCGAAGCCACTGTTGGGCCCTGGGCGGCCGTTGAGTCGGGAAAAGATGGCGGATCCCAAGATGGCGGCCCGCACGGCACGCACGAGGCGGTGACGGAGTTGGAAATCGGACTCCCCCTGCAGACTTTGCTAAAATGCCCCTTTTTCTTACATTTGAAGCATGTAGCGTCCTTCGCTGGGCATCGTTGTCTGGGGTGCTTGGCCTGGCCGCAGAAGTAGCATTTCGGGCCTCGAGACATTGCCGCTGTAGTAGGACTCCTGCATGAACTTCTGTGTGGGGCCTCCGGTGGCGTAGAGCTGGTCTGAGACCTGGATGGGGAAGATGGCTGATTCCAAGATGGCGGCCCCCTCGGCGCGCACGAGGCGGTGAGGGCCACATGGCCGGAAGAGTAAGAGTCAGAGTTTTTCTGGGCCACGTCCAGCGATTGCGCAGTGGCCACTGCCTTTTTTAAGTCCAGGACCTCCTTCTCCAGCAGTCTCTGCCGGATATAATTCGATTTGAGGCCCGTGATGAAGGAATCGCGGACCAATTCGTCAGAGTACGCGTTGGCCATCACGGCCTTGCAGTTACAGTCCCGGACCAGGTCCTTTAGGCCCTGTAAGAAATCGTCCATTGATTCCTCTGGTCGCTGCCTGCGTGTAGCCAGCAGATGTCTGGCGTACACTTCGTTTACCGGCCTCTGGTATTGGGCCTTCAGGATAGTGATGGCCTTCGTGTAAGAGGTGGCATCCCGGATGAACGAATAAATCCGATGACTTACGCGAGTAGTCAGTAGATTCAGTTTATCTACCTCGCTAGCGGATGAGGCCCCCGCGAAGAGTTCGAAGCATTTGAGCCAGTGTCCAAACTGATTTGATGCTTCAGCAGAATGTGGATCCAAGTCCAGATGCTCTGGTTTTAGGAGTCGATCCATCCTAGTATTCTTTAGTGATTAAAATTGATGGGCCTTCAATAACCACAAAACTAGAAGTTATAGACTTAAACAAGTTGGCTTTTAATCACTAAGATCAGAGCTACCATCTCAACACGCCGACTGGTTCACAGGAATGAGTCATACAGATCCTGGGACCTTTATGTAAGAGAAGTCAGGGGTGGAGCCAAGAGCCAAGACCTGGAACCTCCCAGGTTAGTCGGGAAAGAGGAAGTGAAACTATACACAGAGGGGGAGGGTAATATACATGAGTGCAAAACGAATACAGGATCAAGACAAACAGATTTCATTACATGGAGGTTCTTGAAAAAGAATGGGGTAAGGCATTACACATCCGCCCCGTATCATCCAGCCACAAATGGATTGGCTGAGAGGTTCGTACAAGCCTTTACGAAGGCAATAAAGGCTATGTACAATGACAACATTCCGCTGCAGCACAAGGTGGACAATTTCCTGTTCGCCTACCGGAATGCGACACATGCAGTCACCAACCAGGCCCCGGCCATGATGTTCTTTAACCGAAGGTTAAGATCTCGCCTGGATTTGCTCAGACCAAACGTACGAAGAGATGTTGAGAGTAAGCAATTCCAGCACATCCATGAGAAGCCAACAAGGAGCTTCAATGTAGGGCAACCAGTCTTGGCCCGCGACTATCGAACAGAAAAATGGCAGCCAGGAACGATATGCACATGGCAGGGCCCACTAATGTACACAGTGGACGTTGGGGAGAGCATCGTGAGATGCCATGCTGACCAGATCCTAGGGTCACAGGAACAAGTCAACCCCATGCCTCGCCCATACGTACCTGGTGATGAACCCGACGTACAGGTAGCATCTACCCCAGAAACAGTAGCATCGGAAGCTGATGAACCAACCGACGACAGGGGGCCGGAATCGCCTCCACACCAAGAGCAAGACACTCGGGAAAGGCGCTATCCAGAAAGGATCAGGAAGCCTCCCCAAAGACTGAATTTATAAATAGACTATTTTCAGCTAATGTTGCATGTTAAAAGTGTTAATTGTAATTAGTTTGATATTTAATTGCTAAATGAGTGTTATGGTACATTTAATCTAAAAGGGGAGGAATTGTAAGGTATGTACCTTTAAGGGGGGAACTTATTTTTACAGCTCATGTATACTGTAGTACCAGCAGTGACCACACCTGTATATAATGCTGAGTAGTAATCTGTACAGATCAGTTGCAGTCTGAGCCACGTTGAGTAAACACCTATTGTACTGTTCTCCGCAGTTTGTGTCTTCTTATACACGGATGTAACAAGAAGGAAGTAGGGTTGAGAGGGGAAAGGGGGATGTGTGTGGCGAGTGATACAAGGAAGTGATCAGAGATGGCCTTATCTGTGATTGACATGATGGGAGTAGCGAGATGGCAAGGTCAAGGGTTGGCTGTGAATATGGGTAGGGGAGTTTATATGGAGGGAGAGAATAAGGGAGGATAGGAGGGTAGTAAACTCAGAGGAGAGAAAGTATGATTAATGGAGATGGAGGTTGAAATCACCGGGGATGAGAATTCACTCGGTGCAAAGATCGAGGGAGGAAAGCAGTGAAGATATCTCGGTGAGAATATTTTTTATGGTACTCGGGTGGGTGGTAGAGAATGATAATTTTAAATGAGAGGTGGTACAAGGTGAGATGCTCAAAGGAGGAGAAGATGCCAGAGGAATAGGGGGCAGACCAAGTTGTGATTTGGTGATAAGAGCAACACTGCCACTGCAACGGTCTGGGCGGGGCAAGTGGTGGAAGGCATAGCCAGGTGGCAAAGCTTCATTTAGGGCGAAGGTGTCATCAACCCTCAGTCAGGTTTCCATCAAGGCCATGATGTCAATGCAATCATCCACATAATGCTCATAGATGGCAAGGGCCTTGTTAACAAGTGAATGGACATTCTGGAAGGAGATGTAGAGAGGGGTGGTGATAGCTGATCCACTGGCAGAGTCCACAGGGTCAGCAGGTACTGGTAGCAAGAAAATTGCAAAGTCGTAAAAAAGCTTGTTGTTCATAGCTACTGCCTGGTGTGCATGACTGAAGTAGCCCTTGCAATTATCACTGAGATATTACATTATGCATGAACCATTTGGCAGTCTTTGAAACTCAAGAAATATGAGGAAAAAATAGAATAAAAAGGGAACAAGAACAAATATTTTTGAAGCTTATGAACAGAGATATGTGAGGAGAGCTTTTTGTCTGTAAGTGCCCACCTGAGGTGTGCTGCCCACATTTTCACTCCCCTGGGCTATTTGCATGGCATTGGGAACTGTAGGCACAAGCCAATCCCATCGGCCTGTGCGTCTAAACATCAGGCAGAAAATTCCAGTGCAGCTGCAGGCCTCTCAGGCCCGGTGCCGTACTAGAGGCTTCCATGATTGGGGCCTTCAGGCTGCTACTGGATACTTGCAGCCAGATGGGCCAGAGTGCCTCAAAACATATTTTGGGGTTCTAGTAATAAAAGCTGTACCTCTCTGGATGATCTTCAGCCTGCCCGGGGTCCTCTGAAGCCCTTCAGACAGTGGGGGCTGGGAGCAGGCCGCAGCATCAGCAAGGTGCCCCTACACTGGGGCAGCTTTTGAGTATATCCATTGGAGAATGAGTTGGAAGGCAGCAAATTAACTACCGCTCCCCCCACCCCCCACACACACCCTTCCTGCTTCACCTGGGATGAGTGGGCTATCCTATGATGAGAGATTGTGTAGAATGGGCCTATACTCTCTGGAGTTTAGAAGAATGAGAGGTGATCTCATTGAAACATACAAGATTCTGAAGGGGATTGACAGGGTAAATGCTGAGAGGTTGTTTCCCCTGGCTGGAATGTCTAGAACTAGGGGGCATAGTCTCAGGATAAGGGGTAGGCCATTTAAGACTGAGATGAGGAGGAATTTCTTCACTCAGAGGGTTGTGAATCTTTGAAAATCTCTGCCCCAGAAGGCTGTGAATGCTGAGTCTTTGAGTATATTCAAGGCTGAGATAGATAGATTTTTGGATCTAAGGGAATCAAGGGATATGGAGATCGGGTGGGAAAGTGGAGTTGAGGTTGATGATCAGCCATGATCTGATTGAATGGTGGAGCAGACCCGAGGGGCTGTATGGTCTACTCCTGCTCTTATTTCTTATGTTCTTTCTTATGTTCTTATTAGAATAGCTACACTGGGCCTGCACTTATTACACATGAAGGTCCAGTTTCACCTCATGCAGAAGCCCCAGGTAATCCTGAGGCAGTGCAATGGGACGAACTTGCAAGGCACAGGACATAGGAAAATCTATGTATTTTGTTGAAAGTTAAATTCGCAATGGCCCAAAAGGATATAACATTGGCAAACAGTTGTAAAGACAATAAAAAATCTCAACAATTTTGTTTCTTTTTTAAAGTGTGTACATTTAGGGAGAGGTGAAGGAGCAAGTGATTGTTTTGTGCAGTTCTGAATCAAGCTTGATATACACCAAAAGATTACTGCAACATATATTTTACAGAGATGCTTTATTTTTCCTAGTAAAGAATTGCAAACTGAATATTAAGGTTGTGATATTGAATTCAGCTAATCATATATCATACCAAGCTTTAATCTCCGCCTGTGCAATAATAGCCATTCCAATCAGCTTCAGATGTGAAAGTTTTATAAAGTGAGATAATATAAAATCTGTCAATGGAGCATATCATTGAAAAATAGATGGTAAATTGTATGAATATAAATAATTCTACGGTATGAAATGATTACAGATATATCTCCTGATATGCAACTAGTATTTTCAGGGTTACAAAAATGCCTGTGGGGCTCTGCATGTTGCTATCTGTCCAGGGTGAATGGCTTAACTACCGGGAGCGACATTCCTACCAGTTCAGTATAAATATTTAGAAACATAGAAACATAGAAACATAGAAGATAGGAGCAGGAGTAGGCCATTCAGCCCCTCGAGCCTGCTCCGCCATTCAATGAGATCATGGCTGATCATCCAAATTCAGTACCCTGTCCCTGCCTTCTCCGCGTATCCCTTGATCCCTTTAGCCTTAAGAAATATATCCAACTCGTTCTTGAGTATATTTAATGAACTGGCCTCCACCGCCCTCTGTGGCAGAGAATTCCACAGGTTCACCACTCTCTGGGTGAAGAAATTCCTCCTCATTTCAGTCCTAAATGGCTTACCCCTTATCCTTAGACTATGACCCCTGGTTCTGGACTCCCTGGCCATCAGAAACATCCTTCCTGCACCTAGTCTGTCCAGGCCTGACAGAATTTTATAGGTTTCGATGAGATCCCCTCTCAATCTTCTAAACTCCTGTGAGTATAAGCCCAATCGACACAATCTCTCCTCATACGTCATTCCTGCCATCCCAGGTATCAGCCTGGTGAATCTTCGCTGCACTCCTTCCATGGCAAGAATGTCCTTCCTCAGGTAAGGCGACCAAAACTGCACACAATACTCAAGGTGCGGTCTCACCAAGGCCCTGTACAACTGTAGCAAGACATCCTTGTTCCTGTACTCGAACCCTCTTGCTACGAAAGCCAACATACCATTTGCCTTCTTAACCGCCTGCTGCACCTGCATGCTTACCTTCATCGACTGGTGCACAAGAACACCCAGGTCTCTTTGCACTTCCCCTTCTCCCAATCTATTGCCATTCAATAATCTGCCTTCCTGTTTTTGCCACCAAAGTGGATAACCTCACATTTATCCACATTATAGTGCATTTGCCATGTTTCTGCCCAATCACCCAACCTGTCCAAATCGTACTGGAGTTTTACGACATCCTCCTCACAGCATACCTTCCCACCCAGCTTTGTGTTGTCTGCAAATTTGGAGATATTACATCCAATTCCCTCGTCCAGATCATTAATATATATTGTGAACAGCTGGGGTCCTTGGACCGATCCTTGCGGTACCCCACTAGTCACTGCCTGCCACTCGGAAAACGACCCGTTTATTCCAACTCTTTGCTTTCTGTCCGCCAACCAGTTCTCTATCCAAGTCAATACCTTGCCCCCAATCCCATGTGCCTCAATTTTGCACGCTAATCTCTTATGTGGGACCTTATCGAAAGTCGTCTGAAAGTCCAAATACACCACATCCACTGGTTCTCCCTTATCTATTTTACCAGTTACATCCTCAAAAAATTCCAGTAGATTAGTCAAGCATGATTTACCTTTTGTAAATCCATGTTGACTTTGTCCGATCCTGTCACTGCTTTCCAAGTGCTCTGCTATTACATCTTTTATAATGGACTCTAGCATTTTCCCAGTACTGATGTCAGGCTTACTGGTCTATAATTCCCCGCTTTTTCTCTACCACCTTTTTTGAATAGTGGGATAACATTAGCTACCCTCCAATCCATGGGTACTGTTCCAGAGTCTATCGAGTTCTGGAAGATGACCAGCAATGCATCTACTATTTCCAGGGCCACTTCCTTAAGCACCCTGGGATGTAGATTATCAGGCCCTGGGGATTTATTGGCCTTCAGTCCCATCAATTTTCCTAACACCATTTCCCTACAAATACTGATTTCTTTCAGTTCCACCCTTTCATTAGATCCTATGTTCCCCTGCATCTCTGGGAGTTTATTTGTGTCCTCCTTTGTGAAGACAGAACCAAAAAATGTATTTAGTTGGTCCGCCATTTCTTTGTTCCCCATTATAAATTCCCTTGATTCTGACTGCAAGGGACCTATGCTTGACTTCACCAATCTTTTTCTCTTCACATATCTATAAAAGCTTTTACAGTCAGTTTTTATATTCCTAGCAAGCTTACTCTCATATTCTATTTTCCCTTTCTTAATTAATCCCTTTGTCCTCCTTTGTTGAATCCTAAACTGCTCCCAATCCTCAGGATTATTGCTTTTTCTGGCCAATTTATATGTCCTCTCTTTGGATCTTATGCTATCCCTAATTTCCCTAATTTATACAAAATATATTACTAGGTAGCTAGTAAATATCAGAATGGATATATAAGGGATGATTTTCCGTAGGGGTTCTCCCGCTTGTTCACCGTAACTTCGGCAGAAGAACCGTGGAAACCCCAGAGGAAACCATCATGGGCCGTATTTTGCGCTCGGAGGCTTCCTGCGGACAGAAGCCCCCGACCAGCAAAAAAGATCCGCATCGACCTTAATGCTCTGGGCCCACGTATATTTCCACTTTCATCCTGAGGACTCCCGGGCAATGTATGACATCACGCCGCCCAGGAGCGCAGTGTGCGCGGTGCCTAGGGCTTCGATCGTAGGGGAGACCCACCCACAAGAGCTGTCAAAATTTATGTTTGCATAGGCCACGCCCCTGATTTTTTTTAACTCTTCAGAGACCATCAACACTGAAAGTAGCTGTGAATCTCAATAGTAAGTTCTTTCTTTATAGTTTTTTAAAAAAACTTTTGTAAACTTTTAGAAACTTTTTAAGACTTTTACATGGATTTGAAGAATCTTAAATAGTTTTAAATAGTTTTAAAGAGATTTCAAACAATTTAAAAAGTTTTAAAAGCCCTGGAAACATTTTCATTAATTTTAATTAATCAGCAAAGTGAAATGGAAGGACCAAGCACAATTCACATGATTAAGAGGGCTCAGAATTTCACTGACGATGACATCAGCACACTCCTCAATGAGGTTGAGGCGAAGCACCTGCGGATCATTGGGAACGAGAAGTCCAGGGCTCCGCGCAAAGGACAGATGACAGCTTGGACAGAAGTTGCCCAGGCTGTCAGCGCTGTAGTGTATGTACTTTGAAGAAGGAACTATATTCTGCAGCCCCTGTATACTGCAGTACCAGTAGTGACCACCCCGGTATATAAGCCTGTGTAGTAACTTTGTACAGTAGTTCCAGTTTTGTCTCCATTCAGTAAACACCTGTTATAACCAACTCCTGCAGTCCGTGTCTCAATTACACACGGACGTTACACTGGCGACGAACAGATCCGAACTTACCTACAGTTCTGCACCACCTCACGGGGATCCATCCCTGAAGCGAAGTTGTTAGAGGTCGAGGCCAGAAGGAAGAAATCCAAAAAGAAAAAAAAACAAACAGAAGAAACGGGCGTCGACCGTGGGCAACCGCCTTCTGATTCATCGAATTCGAGGATTTGCAGGAGAGGCTGTCGAGAGCTGGGCTTGGTTATCCAGTCTATGGTGTTCCAGCTAATCGGGCTGGTGGCAGGTAGTGCACTGATCCTTCCTGGGCTGCGGCGGGCTAGAGCTCGATCGGGTGGCTTTTCAACGGGGCCGAGCAGCGTTGTCGGGAAGAGGAGAGAGAGAGAGAGGGTGGAGCACACAGGGCGCGGCCGGTGCTACAAAGCCGGGCAGCGTACAGACCCGAGAAGAGGGAGGAAAGTGTCCCATAGGGTCTGCTCTGACGACGGGAACAGTAATTAAAATAAAAGAAATTAGAAGCGCAGAAAGCCGCGAGGAGCTGCAGTTTGCCACAGGGACCGCGGAGAGTGGCGTTGGCAGCAGCGCGGGGGGGAAGTGCGCGAAGACCATAGGGCGTCACCATCAAGGCATAAAAACGCCAGCAACAGTGCTGGCAGCAGCGGAAAAGACAGAAAGCGTGGGAGGCACCATCTTAATCCAGCGGGGAAGAAGGCAAAGCGCGGGAGGCGCCATTTTGTTCAATCGGGGAAGAAGGCAAAGCGCGGGAGGCACCATCTTAGATCTCCAAGATGCCGAAG
This sequence comes from Somniosus microcephalus, assembly GCF_052327205.1. Classification (NCBI taxonomy): domain Eukaryota; kingdom Metazoa; phylum Chordata; class Chondrichthyes; order Squaliformes; family Somniosidae; genus Somniosus; species Somniosus microcephalus. The sequence continues at coordinate 134,405,143 of NC_140993.1, forward strand.
ACTGGCAATATCACTGCCTTCGATAATGCAATAGAAGACTGGACCACGTATGTGGAAAGAGTCGAAGTATATTGCAAGGCAAATGAAGTAGCCGATGAGAAAAAGGCATCGGTACTACTAAACTTAATGGGCGCAAGAACGTACGGCCTATTGCGGAACCAGATCACTCCAGTGAAACAAACCGATGGTGAAGAGTTTTAACGAAATTGTTGATATCCTACAGGAACACCTAAATCCTACAGCGCTGCTGATAGCAGAAAGATTTAAATTCCACAAGAGAAATCAGCATGAAGATGAGAGCAATGCTGATTACCTTACGGAACTACGCAAGCTATCAAAGCACTGCCAGTTCGGAGCAGGACTGGCAGATACCCTACAGGACAAATTTGTCTGTGGACTCCTGAGTGAAGGAACCCAGAAGAGGTTACTCTCAGAGAAAGAGCTGATGCTAGATAAGGTTTTCAGCGTGGCAGTATCGTACGAAGCAGCAGCAAGGGGAGCTGCGGAAATATAGCAAAAGCCACAGGAATACGGCACCCATGAAATGACACAGGGATTTGAAAAATGTTATCGCTGCAGCAGAACAACCCATGACCAGAAGGACTGCTGGTCCAAGGACAAAACATGCAGCCAATGCGGAAAGATGGGACACATTGCATGAGTTTGCAGGTCCGGGAAGAAGACTAACGACAACAAAAAGACTACTAAGGAAAAGCACAGGAAAGTACAAAAGATAACGGACAGTAGTTCCGAAGACCAGACGAGCGATAGTGAATCCGGGAACAAGAGACTAAGCTGTCTCAAACTACACAACGTAATCACAAAAGAGGATCACCGAACCATTTGGGTCACCCTCACGATAGCAGGGTCCCAAGTCAAATTGGAATTGGATACAGGATCAGCCCTGACCGTCATGAATCGATGAGACTATGAGCGGCTATTCTCGCACATACCCTTGAAAGACACATCCATTGTCTTGAAGACATATACGGGGCAGAAATTATACCCCAGAGGGAAAATAAGGGTGCCTGTCGAGTACAACGGCAAGGAAATACAGAAATTGTATCTGTACATACTGCAAGATGGTGGACCACCGTTATTGGGACGTTAATGGATCAGAAAGATAAGTTTAGACTGGCACTCCATTCAGGCACTGACGGTGGCTGGTAAAAAGGATGACGACGTCACACCTGGACGATTGTCAAAAATCTTGGCTAACACGAAAGAGGTATTTCAACAAGAACTGGGAACTCTTAAAGGCGTAACCGCCTCGATAAAAATAGAAGAGAATGCAATTCCCAAGTTTTTCAAAGCAAGACCGGTACCGTATGTAATTCGCCAAGCCATCGAGGCAGAGCTGGAGAATCTGGAGAATGCAGGTGTGCTAACTAAGGTAGACTGGAGCGAGTGGGTGACACCCATCGTTCCTGTCATGAAGAAAACGTTAAACAATAAGTCTGAGGAGCCAAGGAAGGTGCACATCTGTGCGGACTTCAAGGTGACTGTGAACCCAGTCCTTCACACAGTACAGTATCCTCTTCCGAGGATGGAAGATATTTTTGCCTCACTATCTGGAGGGAAATGTTTTACAAAAATTGACCTAGTGCAAGCATATTTGCAGATGGAGGTTGAAGAATCCTCTAGGAAATATCTCACGATAAACACTCACAAAGGTCTTTACCAGTATAATCGACTGGTAATCGGAGTTGCATCAGCTCCGGCTATATGGCAAAGAGCGATGGAACAAGTCCTGCAAGGGATTCCGGGGACTCAGTGTTACTTGGACGACATCCTAGTGACAGGTGAAAATGACAGTGAACACCTTGCCAACCTAGAGCAGGTGCACACTAGATTAAGAGAACATGGGTTACGAGCCAATCGCCCCAAGTGCGAGTTTTTTAAGAAACAAATATCGTATTGTGGCCACGTGATTGATGAAGAGGGGTTACATAAGTCCCCTGACAAAATTGAAGCGGTAGTTAAGGCTCCAGCGCCTGAAAATGTGTCGCCACTGAGGTCATTCCTTGGATTGGTGAATTACTACCATAAGTTTTTGCCAAATTTGTCCACAATTCTGCATCCACTGAACGCCCTGCTACAAACTGGAGTAGCATGGAAATGGAGCGATGAATGTAAGCGGGCCTTTCAGGAGTGTAAAGGCCTGATCACTTCAAGAGAAGTATTAGCTCACTACAACCCATCACTACCGATAAGACTGGCGTGTGATGCGTCTCCCTACGGCGTTGGAGCGGTACTGTCACATAAATCCCTTGATGGTTCAGAGAGGCCGATAGCTTTTGCGTCACGCTCGTTAACTGCAGCCGAGCGTAACTATGCCCAGATTGACAAAGAGGCCCTCAGCTTGGTGTGGGGGGTGAAGAAGTTCAATCACTACCTGCACGGACAGAAATTTACTCTACTAACTGATCATCAACCTCTTGTCTCCATTTACAACCCTAAGAAGGGCGTCCCGATAATGACAGCACAGCGGCTACAGAGGTGGTCCCTTTTCCTAGGGGCACACCAATATGACATCGAGTACAAAGGAACTAAACAGCATGGGAATGCTGATGGATTGTCGCGCCTACCGTTGCCGATGGTGGAAGAAGCACCTGCAGTGGATCCTGTGGAGATATTCCACTCGACCATAGTCGAATGTCTACCTGTGACGAATGCAAACATAGAAAAGGAAGCACGAAATGACCCGACACTCTCCAGGGTCTATGATTTAACGGTGAAGGGATGGCCAGCACATGGTGAACCACTATTGCCAGCATCCTCGCCGAGAAGAGAACAGCTGTCAGTGTGCAGAGGAACCTTGATGTGTGGATCCAGAATATTAAATCCACCCAAATTGAAGGATAGAGTGCTCAATGAGCTTCATGAGGGTCATCTGGGAGGGGTAAAAATGAAGAACTTAGCCAGAGCGTTTGTGTGGTGGCCGGGAATCGATAGAGAAATCGAAGAGATGACCAAGAGCTGTACAGGATGCCAGAAGGTCCAAAATGCCCCACCACAAGCCCCTCTACATCCATGGGAGTGGCCCTCATCTCCATGGCAGAGGGTGCACATTGATTTTGCTGGTCCATTTATGGACTCGATGTTTTTAATTGCGGTGGATGCACATTCAAAGTGGCCAGAGGTAATAAAAATGTCCTCAACCACCACAGAAAAACCATCACAGTCTTATGAACCATATTCGCCAGAAATGGGCTGCCTGAACAGATTTGCTCCGACAATGGACCACAGTTTGTGTCTGAAGAGTTCCGGAGGTTCTTAAAGAACAATGGTGTTAAGCACTACACATCCGCCCCATATCATCCAGCCACCAATGGATTGGCTGAGAGGTTCGTTCAAACATTCAAGAAGGCTATCAATGCAATGTGTAATGAAGACATACCCCTACAACACAAGGTGGATAACTTCTTGTTTGCCTACTGGAATGCGACACATGCGGTTACCAACCAAACTCCAGCCATGATGTTCTTCAATCGAAGACTAAGATGCCGCTTGGATTTGGTTAAGCCAAACATCAGAAGAGATGTGGAGAACAGGCAGTTTCAGAATATGAATGAAAGGCCAACCAGGAGTTTTAAGATAGGTCAACCAGTTTTGGCCCGGGACTACCGCACAGAGGAATGGCAGCCAGGAACGATCTGCACACGGCACGGAACTCTAAAGTATACCATGGACTTTGGAGAGAGCATTGTAAGACACCATGCTGACCAGATTCTAGAGTCACTGGAAAACGTCAAATCCACACCACGATCCGATACACCTGGTGATGAAACCGAAGTACCAATTGCATCTACCTCAGAATCGGTGATATTAGAAGCAGACGAATCAAACAACGACGTTGATCCCGAATCAACTTTGCCAGAAGAACCTGATACCCCAAAGAGGCGTTATCCAGACAGAATCAGGAAGCCTCCTCAAAGACTGAATTTATAATTGCTTAACTTCAGCTAATGTATATAGCAACTGTAATTGTAAATATGTTATTTAATTATTAATCGAATGTTATGTACTGTTTAGCTAAACGGGGAGGAATTGTAGTGTTCTGAAAGGCCCGCTTACATTCATCGCTCCATTTCCATGCTACTCCCGTTCGTAGTTGGGCATTCAGTGGATGCAGAATTGTGGACAAATTCGGCAAAAACTTATGGTAGTAATTCACCAATCCGAGGAATGACCTCAGTTGTGACACATTTTCAGGCGCTGGAGCCTTAACTACCGCTTCAATTTTGTCAGGGGACTTATGCAACCCCTCTTCATCAATCACGTGCCACAATACGATATCTGTTTCTTAAAAAACTCGCAGTTGGGGTGATTGGCTCGTAGCCCATGTTCACGTAGTCTAATGAGAACCTGCTCTAGGTTGGCAAGGTGTTCACTGTCATCTTCACCTGTCACCTTCACCTGTCACTAGGATGTCGTCCAAGTAACAATGAGTCCCCGGAATCCCTTGCAGGACTTGTTCCATCGCTCTTTGCCATATCGCCGGAGCTGATGCTACTCCGAATACCAGTCGATTATACTGGTAAAGACCTTTGTGAGTGTTTATCGTGAGATACTTCCTAGAGGATTCTTCAACCTCCATCTGCAAATATGCTTGTGCTAGTTCAATTTTTGTAAAACGCTTCCCTCCAGATAGTGAGGCGAGGATATCTTCTATCTTTGGAAGAGGATATTGTACTGTGTGAAGGATTGGGTTCACCGTTACCTTGAAGTCCCCATAGATGCAAACCTTCCTTGGCTATTCAGACTTATTGTTTAACGTTTTCTTCATGACAGGAACGATGGGTGTCGCCCACTCACTCCAGTCTACCTTAGATAACACGCCTGCATTCTCCAGATTCTCCAGCTCTGCCTCGATGGCTGGGCGAATTGCATATGGTACCGTTCTTGCTTTGAAAAACTTGGGAATTGCATTCTCTTCTATTTTTATCGAGGCGGTTACTCCTTTACGAGTGCCCAGTTCTTGTTGAAATACCTCTTTGGCGTCAGCTAAGATTGTTGACAATCGTCCAGGAGTGTCGTCGTCATCCTTTTTACCAGCCACCGTCAGTGCCTGAATGGAGTGCCAGTCTAAACTTATCTTTCTGATCCATTCACGTCCCAATAACGGTGGTCCACCATCTTGCAGAATGTAGAGATACAATTTCCGTATTTTCTTGCCGTTTTATTCGACAGGCACCCTTATTTTTCCTCTGGGGTATACTTTTTGCCCCGTATACGTCCTCAAGACAATGGATGTCTCTCTCAAGGGTATGTGTGAGAATAGCCGCTCGTTGTCTCGTCGATTCATCACGGTTAGAGCTGATCCTGTATGCAATTCCATTTTGACTTGGGACCCTGCTATCGTGAGGGTGACCCAAATGGTTCGGTGATCCTCTTTTGTGATTACGTTGTGAAGTTTGAGACAGCTTAGTCTCTTGTTCCCGGATTCACTATCGATCATCTGGTCTTCGGAACTATTGTCCGTCATCTTTTGTACTTTCCTGTACGGTTCCTTAGTAGCCTTTTTGTTGTCGTTGGTCTTCTTCCCAGACCTGCAAACTCGTGCAATGTGTCCCATCTTTCCGAATTGCCTGCATATTTTGTCCTTGGACCAGCAGTCCTTCTGGTCATGGTTCGTTCTGCCGCAGCGATAACATTTTGCAAATCCCCGTGTCATTTCGTGGGTGCCGTATTCCTGTGGCTTTTGTTGTATTTCCGCAGCTCCCCTTGCTGCTGCTTCGTACGATACTGCCACGCTGAAAGCCTTATCTAGCATCAGATCTTTCTCTGAGAGTAACCTCTTCTGGGTTCCTTCACTCAGGAGTCCACAGACAAATTTGTCCCGTAAGGTATCTGCCAGTCCTGCTCCGAACTGGCATTGCCTTGATAGCTTGCGTAGTTCCGTAAGGTAATCAGCATTGCTCTCATTTTTATGCTGATTTCTCCTGTGGTATTTAAATCTTTCTGCTATCAGCAGCGGTGTAGGGTTTAGGTGTTCCTGTAGGATATCAACAATTTCGTTAAAACTCTTCACCTTCGGTTTGGCTGGAGTAATCAGTTCCCGCAATAGGCCATACGTTCTTGCGCCCATTAAATTTAGCAATACCGATGCCTTTTTCTCATCGGCTATTTCGTTTGCCTCGCAATATAGCTCGACTCTTTCCACATACGTGGTCCAGTCTTCTATTGCATTATCGAAGGCAGTGATATCGCCAGTCTTTGGCATCTTGAAAATCTAAGATGTCGCCTCCCGTGCTTTGCCTTCGTTCCCGATGGATCAAAATGGTGCCTCCCGCGCTTTCCCGCTGCTGCCAACGCTGTTGCTGGCGATTATATTTATTTTACTATCCTGTAATGGCGACGCCCTATGGTCTTCGCGCCTCCCTGATCGCTGCTGCCAACGCCGCTCTCCGCGGTATTTTTATTTTTCTATCACGCTTCAATATTTGCTCCGTTAATTGAAGAACCATTCCCGTCGTGGAGCGCACCCTCTGGGACACTTCCCTCCCTCTTCTTAGGTCCGAACGCTGCCCGGATTCGAAGCACCGGCCGCACCCTGTGTGCTCCACCCTCTCTCTCTCTCTTTGCTTCCCGACTCGCTGCCCGGCCCCGTTGCAGAGCCACCCGATCGAGCTCTAGCCCGCCGCAGCCCAGGAAGGATCAGTGCACTACCTGCCACCAGCCCGATTAGCTGGGAAACCAGAGACTGGAGAACCAAGCCTGGCTCTCGACAGTCTCTCCTGCACTTTTCAATTCGATGATTTGGAGGGCGGTTGCCCACGGTCGACGCCCGTTCCTCGAGTTTCTTTGGATTATTTTTTTTTTTCTTTCTTCTGGCTTCGACCTTCAATAACGTCGTCTGAGGTGCTGCCGAGTTGCAGGTAAGTTCGTTTCTTACTCGTCGCCAGTATTATGTCCGTGTACAATTGAGACACGGACTGCAGGAGTTGATTATAACATGTCTTTACTGAATGGAGACAACCTGGAAACTGAAACTACAGAAGCCTGCTAGGGCCTTTTATACAGGGGTGGTCACTGCTGGTACTGCAGTCTGAGACCAGTTATTCCCTTAAAGGTACATACACAACACATGAGCTTTTATTTTCCGCAATAGCCTTTGATGTGGCACCTTATCAAATGCCTTCTGGAAATCTAAGTACTGTACATCCACCGGTTCCCCTTTATCCACAGCACATGTTACTTGCTCAAATAACTCCAATAAATTGGTTAAACATGATTTTCCTTTCACAAAACCATGTTGACTCTGCCTGATTACTTTGAACTTTTCTACATGCCCTGCTATAACGTCTTTAATAATAGCTTCTAACATTTTCCCTATGACAGATGTTAAGCTAACTGACCTGTAGTTTCCTGCTTTCTGTCTCCCTCCCTTTTTGAATAAAGGAGTTACATTTGCTTTTTTCCAATCTAATGGAACCTTCCCTGAATCTAGGGAATTTTGGAAAATTAAAACCAACGCATCAACTATCTCACTAGCCACTTCTTTTAAGAACCTAGGATGAAGTCCATCAGGGCCCGGGACTTGTCAGCCCACAGCTCCAACAATTTGCTCAGTACCATTTCCCTGGTGATTATAATTTTCTTGAGTTCCTCCCTCCCTTCCATTTCCTGATTTACAGCTATTTCTGGGATGTTACTTGTATCCTCTATAGTGAAGACCGATGCAAAATACCTGTTCAATTCAACTGCCATCTCCTATTTTCCATTATTAATTCCCCAGACTCGCTTTTTATAGGACCAACTCTCACTTTGTTAACTTTCTTTTTTAAATATCTGTAGAAACTCTTACTATCTGTTTTTATATTTCTAGCTAGCTTTCTCTCGTACTCTAATTTTTCTCTCCTTATTAATCTTTTAGTCATTCTTTTCTGTTTTTATACTTTGTCCAATCTTCTGACCTGCCACCCATCTTTGTGCAATTATATGCTTTTTCTTTAAGTTTAATACTATCTTTAACTTTTTTAGTTAACCACGGATGGTGGGTCCTCCCCTTGGAATTTTTCTTTCTTGTTGGAATGTATATATTCTGTGTATTTTGAAATATCCCCTTAAATGTCTGCCACTGCAACTCTATTGACCTATCCCTTAACCTAATTTGCCACTTCACTTTAGCTAGCTCTGCTTTAATGCCCTCATAATTGCCCTTATTTAAGTTTAAAATACTAGTCTTGGACCCACTCTTCTCTCTCTCAAACTGAATGTAAAATTCAATCATATTATGATCGCTGCTACCTAGGGGCGCCTTCACTATGAGGTCATTAATTAATCCTATCTCATTGCACAATACCAGGTCTAGTATAGCCTACTCTCTGGTTGGCTCCAGAACATGCTGTTGTAAGAAACTATCCTGAAAACATTCCATGAACTCTTCATCTAGGCTACCTTTGCCCATCTGATTTTTCCAGTCTATATGCAGATTAAAATCCCCCATGATTATTGCCATACCCTTCTGATAAGCTCCCATTATTTCTTCCTTTATACTCCAGCCTACCATGTGGTTACTGTTAGGGGGCCTGTACACCACTCCCACAAGTGACTTCTTGCCTTTATTATTTCTTATCTCTACCCAAACTGCTTCTACATCCTGGTTTCCTGAACTTAGGTCATCCCTCTCTATTGTGCTAATACCATAATTAATTAACAGAGCCACCCCTCCACCTTTTCCCACCTTCCTATCCTTCCTAAATGTCATGTACCCTTCAATATTCAGGTCCCAATCTATGTCATCCTACAGCCATGTTTCTGTAATGGCTATCAGATCATATTTATTTATTTCTATTTGTGCTATCAGTTCATCTGTTTTGTTTAGAATGCTACGTGCATTCAGATGCAGAGCCTTTAGTTTTGTCCTTTTATTATTTTTGTAACCTCTAGCCTTATCTGTTGATTTACTCTTAGATTTGTACTCTCTATCCCTTCCTGTCACGGTCTGTTTATCATTTCCCATATTAATACCTTTCTCTATTGCCTTGTCTCTAATCTTTGAATTACCACATCTTCCCAAATTTGATCCCATGCCCCCAATATTTAGTTTAAAGCCCTCTCTACTGCCCTAGTTATACGACTCGCCAGAACACTGGTCCCAGCACAGTTCAGGTGAAGACCATCCCAATGATACAGATCCCACTTTCCCCAGTACTGGTGCCAGTGCCCCAGGAATTGAAACCCATTTCTCCCACACCAGTCTTTGAGCCACGCATTCATCTCTCTAATTTTATTTACCCTATGCCAATTTGCTCGTGGCTCAGGGAATTTACCCTTGATGTTCTGCTTTTTAATTTAGCCCCTAGCTGCTCATACTCTCTCAGCAGAACCTCTTTCCTAGTTCTACCTATGTCGTTGGTACCTACATGGACCACAGCCACTGGCTTCTCCCCCTCCCACTGCAAGTTCCTCTCCAGCCCAGAGCGGATGTCCTGAACCCTGGCACCAGGCAGGCAACACAGCCGTCTGGACTCTCACTCTTGACCACAGAGAACTGTATCTATCCCCCTGACTATGTTGTCCCCAATTACCACTACATTCCTATTAACTCCCCCCGCTTGAATGGCTTCCTGTACCTCAGTGCCACGGTCAGTTTACTCATCCACCCTGCAGCCACTGCTTTCATCCACACAGGCTGCAAGAACCTCAAACCTGTTGGATAATTGCAAAGGCTGAGGCTCCTCCACCTCCTGGGTCCCCATACCTGCCTCACTCCTCATCTAGGCTACCTTTGCCCATCTGATTTTTCCAGTCTACATTCCAGTCTATAATTATTCTGGCATAATTATTTAAAACATTAGTAAATGTTAAATAATTCATTTTTAAACAGTAATTTTTACATTAAAAAAAATAAAATCTAATTCAATAGAATGCTTACCTTGCACACAGCAAGAGTTGCTCTTTAAATTAACCACACTCCTCAAAACAAGATCCAAAACCAATAAAGTTTTTAACAAATTAAAGTTGTTAAAAACTTACCTCAGGCTTTCTACAAAGAACTTTGCTCACTTTCACAGTTAAAAATGTTCTGTTTCCAAGCCCCCTGCTGAAAAAGGTCTTTTTCCTGCAGCTTCTTCTGGTAGAATGCAGACTGTACGCCTGCTTTTACTAGTCGCAGCTGTTTCGGACGTAACTGAACTGAAGCAGTTGAGAAATCATTGGAAATATGAGCCGGTAGGGCTGCCTTTCCTGCGCATGCGGCTGATCTGTCAAGAGAATTCTTGACAGGTTGGAAATACCTGTTTTCAGCGCATGTGCTTTGCATGCTTGAAAGAGGCATTTCCAATGTCCCTATGGGTATGTACACAGTGCGTACACACCCGTAGGCATCGGAAAGTACAGCCCCATGTGAACAGTCTTTACATCGTTTTTGGGGGTTTTGTGGCTTTTCTGTCAAAGATACAATGGACAAACAGGAGAACCCGAGCAGAAATTCATCCTTTATACATCAATTCTGCTATTTACTGGCTACCTAATATAAATATTTATACTGAACTAGTAGTAATGTCACTTGCTGTTGTTAAGCCATTCACCCTGGACAGATAACATGCAGAGCCAATCCTTTAGAATAAAATGGCTGGAAAATCATCAGTGGCATTGGAAGATAAAAGTAATCAAATCCTTTGGCTCTAAATTTACTCAGTAAGGTACCAGCATATTAATGCTTAATGCATTTGTCTGATTCTTCTCTCTCTCTCTGCCATTTTAGCATGTGTTGACACATTTAAAATAAATGGCGAACGTCTTTGCAAAAGTAGTGGCGAGAGAAACTTCAGCCAAACAACTTAAGCACTCATATACAAGCACCCCACAGCATCATTTCAAGACCCTGGTATTGTGTGAAGCTACAAAACATTTAATAATTATTGGCCGATACATATTCTGGACTGAAGTGAAGGATTCTTACTGTTTATGCTGAAGTGCATTGTAATGATTTTTACTTTACATTGCAGCCTATGCATAGAGTGTCAGATCTTAAAATGTAGAAATGTAATAGAAGATAAATATGCTTAGTCACCATTGCAATATCTAAATCAGGGCTTCTCAACCTTTTTGCTTCTGAGGGTCCCCTCCCATGTTATAAAAGTTCAGTGGACCCCCTGTAACACAACGCAAGTATTTTTTTCTGTATAAAAATTAGTCATACAATTAAACATATATATTTATTTATTATCATTATTGTGTTTTACTGAGGTGGGACAAAGGGCGGGACAGTGCTGCAGTGCTGCAGAAGAACAGGATGCATTGCCAAGCATTACTTTGGTTAGACTGTCACAACAAATCAGCTTCGATTTTTGTTACTAAAATTATGCAAAAATGTATGTCTAACCTACACACAAACACACAACCGCCTATGAAAGTAAACGAATTCAAAGCCATTTGTATACATTTCCCCATCAAGCCAGGAGCTACTAAACCACATCTGGCATTGTCTGTACCAGTGGATACGCCCACGGAGGTCGAACTCCAAACCATCATCAACACCTTCACTGAAGCGAATGAGAGCATGGGCCTTACACTAAACATCCGTAAGACAAAGGTCCTCTACCAACCTGCCTCTGCCACACAGTACTGCCCCCCCGATTATCAAAATCCACAACAAGGCCTTGGACAACGTGGACCACTTTCCATACCTCCGGAGCCTACTGTCAACAAGGGCAGACGTCGACGACGAAGTCCAACACCGCCTTCAGTGTGCCAGTGCAGCCTTCGGTCGCCTGAGGAAGAGAGTGTTTGAAGACCAGGACCTCAAACCCGGCACTAAGCTCATGGTCTACAGAGCAGCAGTGATACCCGCCCTGCTGTATGCCTCAGAGACATGGACCATGTACAGTAGGCACCTCAAAGCACTGGAGAGGTACCACCAATGCTGCCCCCGCAAGATCCTGCAAATTCATTGGCAGGATAGGCGCACCAACATCAGTGTTCTCGCTCAGGCCAACATCCCCAGCATCAAAGCTTTGACCGCGTTCGATCAGCTCCGATGGACAGGTCACATCGTCCGCATGCCCGATACGAGACTCCCAAAACAAGCACTCTACTTGGAGCTCCGGCACGGCAAGAGAGCCCCAGGTAGGCAGAGGAAACGCTTCAAGGACACCCTCAAAGCCTCCTTGAAAAAGTGCAACATCCCCACTGACACTTGGGAATCCCTGGCCCATTACCACACAAAGTGGAGGAGAAGCATTCGAGAAGGCGCCGAACACCTCAAGTCTCTTCGCCGGGAGCAAGCGGAAGCCAAGCGCAAGCAGCGCAAGCAGCGCACGTCAACCCAAGCACCCCACCCACCCGCCCCTTCAACCACCGTCTGCCCCATCTGTGACAGAGACTGTAGGTCCGCATTGGGCTCATCAGTCACCTGCAAACTCATTTTTAATGTGGAAGCAAGTCATCCTCGGTTCCGAGGGACTGCCTAAGAAGAAGGAGAAGGTTACGCCCTGTCTTTATCCCCTTACATAAATATTTTTTATGTAGTTGACTGTGTTTAATGAACGAGCCTCAAAGCAAATACAAACTCAGCCAAAGCTGCTCATGTTAATTATTCAGGCGGCAGTGAAAGTGAAAACCCAATGAGAGAAAGATAATGAAAGGGGAGATTGTTTAATCTGGGAAAAGAACAAGCAAGTGGATTGACAAAAATATACATAACAGGAGCTGAACTTTGGGGAAATAATTAAAACCGATCGACAGATCAAAGACGGGCGTTTGTTCAGCTTGGTCCCTGTGTTGAGTTTTTTTTCTCGGCAAGGTAAATTCTGAGACAACATTCAGATTCTTAAAACAAAAAAAAGTCAGCGACAATAAAATGCTGAAACTTGTGATCTAAGACCACTGAACACATAGATTAAAAGTGAGGAAACGGTTGGCAGCGAGTTGAATGAATGAATGAAGGAGGGGAAACTACATGTTTCCCTCCCAAAGAAAATGATTGATAAAAACAGTCACATGTTAAAAGCAAGTATTAGAGGAGATACAACTAATCGAACCCTTATCCATTTTTAAAAGTAGGGTTCATGGGATTTGATAAACATATTGGAAATAGTAAATGTAGCGTGGGCGGTGGGAACGGGGAAAGGTTTGTGTTTCCGTAATATATATATATCGAAAACAATTGAAGCAGCTATGCTGAGGATCTTTCTGGTGATTGGAGAAAGATCACCGAGGGAAATATAACAGTTTGGTAAGTTTTAAAAAAAGACTCTTCCTGTAGCCGAGGAGACGAAGTTACGGTGTAACCGATTCTGGGACTCATAGATAGGACTTTCCATTTACAAATGAGGATATATATCCTATAATTATTTTTGGCGGAACTCTTGAAACCTTCTCTCCACAGACCCCTGGTTGAGAACCCCTGGTCTAAATTACAAAAACACTCCACTACAGTGCATACAAAAGCACAGCTGTTGAGAAATCTCTGATAAAACGTGTTCCCTAATTAATCAGCATATGGTTCTGCACAGTAAGAGGGTGAAATTTATCCTGTTGATAATTTTACCTTGACTAGAAAACAAAAAAGGTTCCCCCAATATGTCTATGACACGTTGTACTTGGTTTGGCAATTTCCTGAAATTTGTTCCCTAGCAACATCCAACTGGCATCGCAGGGTGCCATGTATGACGACAGGATAAAAGGAGAAAAGTCTGGCTGCTCTGACAGCTGTCTTCATAATTAAAACATCACAGATGCATGTGTCCACATACTTGGTTATCAAACTACAGATCTGTGTCTGCAGGACTTACTAGTAACAGGAGGCTGTCACATCTCTACAGTTCGATATTGAGGTCCCGCTCTTACTCCACAGAATATTCCAACAAGACGATGCCATTTTCCTCACCTCTATTAGTTAGAAGTATTCTGTTCCTCTCTGTCTTGAATTACAATCTAACAGATTTTCTTAAATACAATCATTTGCTGCAGGCCTTTCAATCTTCATTATGAAAAAAATCCTTTGTAGTTTGTAATTGCTAAGCACATAGTTTTGTGTTTAGCATGAATGGAATTTAACTATTGCTTAAGTTAACATTTTGTTTTGGAACTTAAATAAGACAACAGCCTGGATTTTGCGTAGATAATAATGGTGAGCCTAACAATGCTCACCATTATAACAGGGTAAAACTTTTCGCATCCACACATGCAAAGTTAAATGCAGAAATTCAGGAGTTGCTCTCAGAGATAACCCGCTTCTCCACAGGGTGAACTGTAACAGTCCTCACTGACAGACTCGGTGCCAAAATCAGTGCAATGCCGTGAACTTAGAGTACTTGCTCACAAGTTCCCCACTAAAGATGCCAGAAAAGGTTAGGGCTGGTGCATTTAGGAGTAAGTGAAATTTTAACAGAGTGATAAGTGACAATTACTGCCAAACAACCTCTCTGTCCCTGAAAATTAAATTTTACAACTGTGGAGCCTTATGCCCTCAGAAGTTAATAAGTGTTGGAGATTTTTAAAAAGTTAAAATAATTTTCTTTTTACTTTTTCTGTCTTTTTTATCTCTCTTAATTCTAACTGTCTTTCTGTACATGATTTAGATCTAATTTATACTTCCTAATTTAAACTTCCTGGTTTAGACTCTGCGGGGGAAAAATTCATTCCCTTAGCGCCTCCCGTTAGCGCCAGTAGATAGCATTAATGGGACACTAGACCAGCATCATCGGGCTGAGGCAAATCCAGTGCCACACGCCAAATCCAACCCCCCATAGCACCACCGGTAAGAGGTATCGTCGGGAACATCAGCGCCAGGTAGAATGTGATGTCAGTGAGTGTGCTTCGCTCACTGACCACCTGATTTGCTAAATTGATTGTCACCACCTACCTCAGCGCCTGGAGTAAATACCGACAGGGAGAGCTGGCATTCAGCACCAGGAAGCCAGCTCCAGGGATGTTATTTAAAGGGATCATCAGTAATCATTTGCAGCTGTCAGGTTAGTGTAGTTTCAGTAGTTTCTTGTCAGTTTCACCCACTGCAACTGTTTCATTCAGCAATTTGAAGGTTCTTTTGTATCAGGAGTCTCCTGGGAACTTAAAAGTAGCTCACATTTACTCTTCAAAGATTCAGGGCTAGAAATTTGTTATAGCCCAAGAATGGGCGGTATCTTTAGAAAAGTTTGAGAATTAGCACCAGGCGCTAATGCTTTAGACTGCATATAAAATTCATTCTCACTGCTCAAAGAAATGTTTGGGGCACTAAATCAAGTCTTAAAGGCCTAGCTCAGTGGCATTATACTCAAAGGGTGGACCTATACCGGGTGCAGCCTAATCTCAACTCATCATTGCCACAGGCTTGTCCCAGTACTTAAAGGGGAGGTTCATTGATACTGCAGCACCTCATTCTCAGCATTGCTGGCTGTGCAGCTGCCTCAGCAAGGAGAAGCACAACAAGGAGAAGGAGCCGGAGGAATGAAGCAGGTGTGCTCATGGCAGATCAACCTCAGTCGGGTGGTCAGGGTGATTGAATGCTTCAACAAATGTTACATACCACCATCTGTACCACAATCTTCACACACTGCCCAAAGCACTACACGCCCAGCACTCACCCACCAACAATTTCTACCTATCAACACCCACACCCACACCCACATCTCATGCCTTGCACACAATGACAGGCACTATGGCAGGCACAAGGGTCATTAGTTATTAGACTGAATGTGATATGTGTGATATGTTTATGCATAAATTTATTAATGGAGTTTGCAATATTTTGTGGTCTTTCTCATTTCACCTTTGCACCCAGGAGGACGCTGTGATATGGCATGGCACAGGGATGGTATGCTGGGCATGTGGTGAGCCAAAGGGATCTGGGCCTAGAAATTGGGTATAGCCCCGCTTGAGGCGTTAGAACTGGCGCTGCGCAAAGTTTATAGCCAGACGAAACTTTTCGCTACCTGGCGCGATATTGGGTTGCATCGCCCCCAAAGGGGATTGAGGCGCGAATTCAGACATTGCACGGGGCTCCTAAGGCGCAAAAGTTCAGGTGCTACCCAATATCGGCGCGGACGGGCGCAGCGCAGGTGATCTCAATTACCGAAAACCACGAGACTTCCAGGCGCCGGCCGGCTCTTAAAGGGGTGGGTCAGTCAGCCTGAGCTGCCACACTCAACGCCCTGTATGCCTCAGAATCGGCGCTCGCCCTTCTCTGGCGCAAAAACTTGGTGAGAATGGAGAAGGTGAGACAGAGAGCAGAGCGCTTCAGCACTGAGGCTCTGGACCAGTTGCTGTCCGCAGTGGAGCGCCATCGAGATGTTCTGTATCCTGACAATGGCAGGCGGCCGAATCAAAAGGATTACCGGCGATCTTGGAGGGAGATTTCTCGGAGGGTCAACTCCAGCAGTATGGCGACCAGGAGCCCTGTTCAGTGCAGGAAGAAATTCAACGACCTCACTCGGGTCGTTAGGGTGAGTGTTGTTTATGCAAACTTCTGATTCCCTCCATCTGCACCTGACTTTGAGCACCCTGTTGCCATGATGCCCCAATGGCCATCTATCAGCAAGCACCCATGGCCCTTTCTGGACACACACATGGACATTTGACTCAAGGCCACATGTAAGGGCTCTTGCACCATGGGGGGCATGAGATGATCTCTCAAGGCCTCATGTAAGGGCTCTTGCACCATGGGGGGCATGAGATAATCGCTCAAGGCCTCATGTTACAGAACTTCCCCTTCTTTCCCCTGCAGTCCAAGCTGGCGGCGATGCTGTAAAGTCTGTGGGTTGTGCAGTTAATAAATACACAGACTTCAGAAGTAACAAACAAAACAGGTCTTTACTATTCGAAGGTCCGGGCGAATCTGCCCCAGCAATCCTGCCACAACACTTATATACTGGTGTGGTCACTATCGGTATTACAGTATACAGAAGCCAAACAAATAGTGCCACACCTAAAGTAGTTCTCTTAAAGGTGAACGGTTACATTCAATAGTTCCCTTAAAGGTAGACGGGTACATACACTACAATCCTCCCTTTTTAGCTTATTACTTACAGAGTCTCCGTTAAACATACATATCTTCAACTTCCTATAAACAATTACAGATATAATCTCGGTGGAGTCAATGTCATATAAAACAATTTACAGAGATAATCTCGGTGGGAACAGTTCACAGGTTCAGTCTCTGCGGAAACAGTTCATAGATTCAGTCTCTGATCTTGACTCGTTCCGAACAACATTTCTTTGGTGTAGCCGGTTCACCTGGCTAGCGTGACTCCTCCATAGCTTTTTTCTTGACGTAACAGCTTGAACTTTCATCCTGTTGAACCAGCAGTGCGGACTTTTACAACCAACTGGCTGTCTTGACATTTTCCAGTTTTTCAACTAATTTAGCTCCTTTCGTAGTGTTCCGCCTGAGATGGTAGAAGTGCTAATATTTTAGACAGTTATTATCTTCTGCTTCTTCTTTTTCTTTTCTGCCTTTTTGAAACTCTCGGAGCTCCTTTCTCGGCTGCCAGCTGTAGCGCCACCAACTCTCTATGTTCCTTAGACCTTAAGTGCTTCCTCCGGATTTCAGCACTTTGGGAGTTTTCATCACAAGCTGGGCAGACCACATCCTCGTAATATTCAGTGTCACTCAACAGGTCATGGTAATATTCGGGTTCGTCCTGAGTTAGGCCAGCGAGAGAGCCTTCTTCTTCCTCCTCACCCGTCTGGACGTTAGCTGACGGTGGTTCCTTCCCTAGACATCTTTCTTGAAAAGACTTCTTCATGCATTCATATTCATCCCGCTCTTCCTGGGTTGTCTGCCATTCCTTCACTACTGACCTCATTTGTGAGTTCAATACCTTCCCTTCCACCGGGGATTGCGGTATCAGGCTATTTAATCTTTCTACTGAAGCAGCTGTTTCAACATTCTTCTGTTCACATTGACGTGATTCAACGAACTCTTCATAGAGTAAACTGTAACACAAAATCTGTGTTGCCACCTCAGTTATTTCTGTAACTTTTGGGAGCTCCGAATTCCTTCCCTTTGCAGATTGAAGCTCGTGTTCCCATTGTGGAGTCTTGTCACTCAGCATGTGAAGGAGTTGGCTGACCGTTAACTCTTTCGCGGGGACTCTGTGGATCAGAGTCTTCACCATTTCATCCACCTTTCCCTCCAATGCTTTCACCTTCCTTTCCTCTTGTACTTTGGTTTCAAGCGCTCGAAGAAGTTGCGCCTTGATGCTCCCAAGCTCATGTTCAGAGCCCATTCTTACAGTCTCTGTGTTTCTTACAGTTTCCTTCCCTTCCACTGAAAGGATTCCCAGTTGACTCTGCTCTTCAAGTCGTTGAACCTCGGTCATTGCCGCCTCATATTTGTCTTGGGTTTCCTCCAATATTTTTATGAGTTCTTGGACATCTTGTCTTTCATGTTCTGCCATGTCTTTCACCGCTAAATTCTCATCTATGGATGGAACTTCTACCGATGAGTCTGTCTTGGCCTTGAGCTCATCAAGAATTTCCTGCAGCCTTTGGACTTCTTGCTCATGTTCAACCTTTAGTTGTTCATATGCTTCTACTGAAACTAGCTTTTTGGAGGTTGCCGAGTTAATCCCCTCCAGAATTGTAGCCAATGCCTGTTCATACTGTTCTTTCCACTTCTCACACTCTGCTTGTAAGGAGTCGTAGAGAAGAACTGGAATAAAATCCCGGCTTCCTGAAGATTCCTCTTCATTTGCTTCTTTTGCAATTTCCTGTTGGAGTTCAGCCAAGGCTGCTATGCTATCTGCCTCTTGAAGTCTCACTGCCATCAAATCTTCTTTATTCTTGCAGTCTATCTCAGTCATTTTCCCTTTATTTTCATTTAACTGAGTGATAAGCTCCTCTTGCAACATGGCCACGTTATTCACATCAGGTAAAGAAGCGTTTCTCTTTTCCATGTCCAAGATTTTTTTCTGCATCTCTTTAAGTGCACACTGCGATTCAGCTTCTCTTAACCTTGCCTGCACTAGCTCCGTCTCCAATTGCAGAACAAAATCCTCAGTGTAGCGTGGTTTGCCTTTATGCTGTATCTCTAGATCATGCAAATATTCTAACTCCTGAACATCATAAGGGAGGTGTGATCGGTAATTGGTCACGATGGCTCTATGGTCGCTCTCTGCTTGAGCCAGCAGGTTCTGTTGTCTTTCCAGACTCTCCCATTCGGTGTCATAGAACTTTTTCATTGTTTTCATCTCCTGTACGAGACGGTAACTTAATTGTTCGAATTGTTGTCGTACTTTGAAATAACGTTGAGTTCGAGCTCGGTGTTCCTCCGTAATGCATATGTCTGTGACTTGAACAAACTCAGAATTCTCTGTCTTTATGCACGCCATCGTTTTTCCAACCTTAGTCAGTGAGTTCATGTTAACCTTGTTTTTCATACGTGGGCTGGACTTATCATCTTCCGGCTCAGAGTCTGAGCTGCTTGTCTGCACCGAGTCCTCACTCGTCATTGCTTGTTGGTAGTGCCATTCCATGTCTATTTTCTTGATCCACTCCCGTCCTAGAAGTGGTGGTCCTCCCTCATGTAGTACATACAAGTTCATTCTTGGGTGTTCTTTACCCCTATCTCTCACCTTGACTCTTATTTTTCCCATGGGGTATATTTATGCCCTGTGTATGTCTGCAATACGAACTTGGTATCTCTTAAGGGTATGTGTGAGAATAGCCGGTGGTAATCCCCTCGATTTATGACTGATACAGCTGATCCAGTGTCCAACTCCATTTTCACTTGGACTCCAGCTATTTTTAGCATGACCCAGATAGTTTGTAGGTCAGCTTCCTTACTCACATGGTGGATACTCAGACTACCCAGCTCCTGGCCGTTTGGATCTGAGTCTGGATTCTGTTCGTCTGAACTCTTCTCAGCCCCCTTGTATACCTTGTTGTACTTTTCTTGTGATGGCTTCCTTTGGTTGTTGGTCTTCTTCCCTGGCCGGCATACTTTAGCGATGTGACCCAGTTTGCCACATTTCCTACATTCTTGGTTCTTAAACCAGCATTGATTCTGGTCGTGTGTTGTCTTCCCACAACGATAGCATTTTGTTGTACTCAAGGTAATTTGGTCCACCCTGAGCGCCGCCGCCTTTAGTTGCATTTCCGCCGTTCCTTTCGCTGCGGCTTCGTGTGATGCGGCTATAAGGACAGCCCTGTCAAGTGTAAGGTCATTCTCTTCTAGTAGGCGCTTTTGCGTCCCTTCCTTGGACAATCCGCCTACGAACTTGTCTCGCAGTGCCTCTGTCAGATTCCCTCCGAACTGGCAGTATTTCGCTAGCCTACGCAGTTCGACCAAGTATTCTGCGTTGTTTTCGTCTTTCCGTTGCATTCTTGCATAGAATTTGAATCGTTCAGCCAACATCAACGGTGTGGGGTTCAAGTGGTCCTTCAGAACAACCACAATCTCTTCGAAAGACTGATCCGCCGGTTTAGCTGGTGCTAGTAAATCCTTCAAGAGCCCGTATGTCTTTGCGCCCATCGAGTTTAACAATGTTATCGTCTTGTCGTCTTCCTCTATTTTGTTGGCTTCACAATAGATCTCGATGCGTTCCACGTACGTGGCCCAGTCTTCTATTTCAGAATTAAAGTCGTTAATATTCCCTCGCTTAGGCATTTTTCTTCCCTTGGGAGCAGCACCAGTATTTCTTTAAGTATTCTTATTTATTTGTTTGTTTCTAAGATGGCGGTTTTCCCGCGAAATCGGCGGTTTCCCGCTCTTTCCTTCTCTCCCCGCCCGCTTCAATGGCGGTATGTCAATCAAGATGGCGGTTTTCCCGCGAAAATGGCGGTTTCCCGCTCTTCCTTTCTCGCCCCGCCCACTTCAATGGCGGTTTCCCGCTTCTGGCGTCTTCTCCGCCTAATGGCGGCTTCCCACGTTTCTTCCCGGTGGAAGGGGTACGCTTCCCCCACAGCGGACAGGTTCAGCCGCTGGCTGGCTTCCGCACAGCTCCCCTTACTCGGCTATGTCTTTTCCTCCCACCCACACGGCTCTACCGGCGCTGGGTACACCCCGTTAACGGAGGACAGTTCAGCCGCTGGACTGGCTCTCGCGCAGTCTCTCTCTCCGTCCCCGGCTCTGTCGCTCTCTCACCCGCACGTTCGGTGCTACCGGCCCTGGGTACCCTGTTGGTGGAGAACAGTTCAGCCGCTGGACTGGCTCTCGCGCAGTCTCTCACCCCGTTTTCGGCTGTGTCTCTCACCCACTCCCGCACGTTCGGTTTTGCCGGCTCTGAGTACCCCGTTGGTGGAGAACAGCTCAGCCGCTGGACTGGCTCCTCGCAGCCTCTCTCTCCGCACCCGGCTCTCACCCGCATGGTTCCCGTTCGCCTCCCCAGCCCTCTCGCAGACCGGTGTTTCCCTCCCTGGCTGCGGCTGGGTTTCTCTTCCCGCGCCTACTCGCAGGCTCAGCGCTTCGTGGCTGCGGTCGCTGCCCAGATTTTTCCCGCCGATCGCGGTCCGGCTGTCACCCGACGCCGTTGGACCCGACTTTTGGCCGGCACAGCTCCCCCTCGACCGAGGTCGAGTGCTCTGCCCTTATCCTCCGGATACTTCTACACCTTCCCCTACTCACAGTCTCTTCGGCCGCCTTGTTCCCTGCTGATCGGCTCACTCCGCACCGTGGTAGAAGGGTAGTCAGTGCCTGTTGCTAATGAAAGCTTTTGTTGCTAAAGTCTTCCACCTTTCTCCTGCTGCAGCCTCGTGTTTTCTTCCAGCAGCACGACGAGGGCGGTTGCCTCTCTTCGACGCTCTTCTTGCTTTGGTAATCTTGCCGCAGGGTACGATCGGACTCGTCGCCACTGTAAAGTCTGTGGGTTGTGCAGTTAATAAATACACAGACTTCAGAAGTAACAAACAAAACAGGTCTTTACTATTCGAAGGTCCGGGCGAATCTGCCCCAGCAATCCTGCCACAACACTTATATACTGGTGTGGTCACTATCGGTATTACAGTATACAGAAGCCAAACAAATAGTGCCACACCTAAAGTAGTTCTCTTAAAGGTGAACGGTTACATTCAATAGTTCCCTTAAAGGTAGACGGGTACATACACTACAGATGCGAAAGGCCCAGCTTCGAACCGGTGGCGGGCCTCCACAAGTCGTCACTCGCACGGATCTCGAGGAGAGAGTGCACCAGATTCTTGGAGGACGTCTGAGTGGTCCTGTTACCACTGCAGCTGCCGACCCCATTCTCGACAGCAAGGGTAAGGCTCTCACCTTTTTCAGCTGTTTCCTTCCACTTGGTCCCCCCGCCAGCATGCTTCCTCAGTGTGCAGCCATGTCAGAGCCTTGCCGCAATCTGGCATGCCTTGCCGCCAACCTGTCCTTTTGCTAAAGCCACTCTTCCACCTCCCTGCTTTCAGATGATTCATCACCAACTCGGGATCAACGCCCTGAAGCTGCCAGTGCCAGTGCCTCCGGAGGCGAGGATCAGGAGGAAGCCGGAGCATCCGTTCCAATCTCAGGGGAGCATACACATCTGCAGACTGGGGATAGTGGTTCCCTGGAGGGGAGGGGGGGTGCTCTGATGATGAGCCAGTTGCCGGAACAAGCGGCATGCAGCAACGCAAGGGGGGTAGGCAAGTTCGGCCACCGGTTCCCCAGAGGGCAAGGCAGGGAGTGATGACTGCTGCACAGAGTGCAGAGGAGGTGCATCGCCTGGCTGAAATGAGCACCCCGGCCCGGCTCAGGCACACTGAGCTGATGGCTGCAGAGGGGAGGATGCCTCAGTCAATAGAAACACTGGCAAAGAGTGTGTTGGACTTCGGGGCAGCAATGGAGAGGACTCTCCAGGGCTTCGGGGCAACAATGGAGAGGACTCTCCAGGGCTTCGGGGCAGCCATGGAGAGGACTGTCCAGGGCTTCGAGGCCGCTATGGAAAGGACTGTTCAGGGCTTTGGACAATCCCTGGAAAGGTCTGTCCAGGGCTTGTCCAAGGCAGTGGAACGGACTGCTCCGGCCTTGTCCGAAGCAATGGAAAGAACTGTCCAGGGCTTCTCCGAAGCACTGGCACCTGCCACACAGGTCCTCACTGCTGCCACGTAGTCACTTGCCGGCCTCGTCCACACCCAGATTGAGGCAACGTGAACTCTCACTGCAGCCACCCTATCTGCATCAGCTAGGATCACCCCGGGCCCTTCCAGTCCCATACAAAGCCAGGAATCAGTGGAGCATGCGATTGTGGCGGATGAGCCGAACCGGTCCCCTCAGAGAGCCAGTGTGTCATCCGACCATGGTGCAGGTGTCGTCTCTCGGCAGGTGACCATTGCACATGCCAGCGCTGGTACGTCTGCAGTGCAGCTGTCACCACCTGCAGGGCACACTGCTTCCAGCCATGCTCAGATCAAGCAGCCTGCGTCCGCACCCTCCAAGACCAGAGGTCGGCCAGGCCGTCCCTCAGGGGCTTCTGCGCTTTCACACAGTCAGCAGGCGTTCCCCAGCCTTGACCCTGCCACTGGGGTTCAATTACGTAGGAGCAGCAGAGAGTGAAGGGGCTGACCGCGAAAGAGAAGTCGTTCTCCATCAAGGGGCCAGCAGTAGAGGGAGGTGCTGAGACGTTTCTTTGGCCAAATTCAAGGACACCCTCACCTGTTGTAATTGTTGGAAATGGTTTGTTTAGTTTTGCGGCTTTGCCGAAGAGTTAACTGTTATTTTGTTAGTTATGGTTTCTGTTGACTTGACGTTGTTTTGCTGTAATGAAAGGCTTTTGTGACAATAAAGAAAAGTTTTAATGTGCTATGGTACACATGACTATTTACAGTGATGCTGGCCTTCATAGGCTTTCAAAGATCCAAAGTGCGCAGGAGTAAAGACACCCATCATTCCACCAGAGGGGCCTCGAAATGAGTCCTGATGAGCCTCTGACGGATGGCCCTTCCACTTTCAGGAGCCCTTCCATCTTCCTCCTCCTCCTCCTCCTCCTCCTCCTCATTCGCATGCTCCTCCTCCTACTCCTCCTCCGCCTGCTCTTCCTCCTCCTCCTCCTCCTCCTCCTCGTCCACCTGCTCTGCTGGCCGTTGAGGGACAGCTGGAATTGGCTGGGTGCGTCGAATCGCCAAGTTGTGGAGCATGCAGCAGACGACGACGATGTGACCCACTTGCTCCGGCGAGTACTGCAGGGCTCCCCCCGAATGGTCCAGAGAGCGGAAACGCTGTTTGAGCACACCAATAGTGTGCTCTACAATGTTCCTGGTCGCCTGATGGCTGCTGTTGCTCTTCTGCTGGGGTGGCGGCCAGACGGAGTGGTGTCATCAGCCATGGGCAGAGAGGATAGCCCTTGTCCCCAATAAGCCAGCCTCGTGGTCGAGCCGGCCCCTCAAAAAGGTCACAAACTGAGGTCTGCCGCAGGATAAAGGCATCGTGGCTGCTCCCTGGGAATTGGGCGTTGACTGCCATGATGATTTGGCGGTGGTCACAGACCAGCTGCACGTTGAGGGAGTGTAACCCCTTGCGGTTGCGGAAGTCCTCAGGATTCTGGAATGGTGCCCTCAAAGCCACGTGTGTGCAATTAATCGCCCCCTGCACCATGGGGAAGTCCGCAATAACAGCGAAGCCCTGCGGCGCTCCGCCTGCTTCTCCAGGGTCAGAGGGAAGGTGATGAATTGATGCCTTCGTCTATAAAGGGCAGCTGTAACTTGCCAGATGCAACAGTGGACTGCAAACTGAGAGATATTTGCAATGTCCCCAGTGGCTGACTGAAAGGATCTGGTGGCATAGAAATTGAGGGCAACAGTCAGTTTAACGGCCACCGACAGAGAGGTCCTGCACCGTAGACGCGGCTGCAAATCCTCAGCAAGCAGGTGGCACAGCTCAGTAACAACGTCCCTCCCGAATCGGAGCCTTCGCACACACTGCTCCTCCGACATGTCAACGTATGACACCTGCTGCCTAAAGACCCTCGCAGCATACCCTCGGATTGGCCGACCTCCATTGCCCCTCCTCCTTCTGGCCAATCCCAGCCCTCTCTCCCGTCGTCTCTCTGCCCCTTCACAGTGTTCGGCCATGAGGCCGTCGCCCTCCAAAGCAGCTCCCATTCCGATGCCAGTTGGTCAAAACGCTGTTAGGTGTAGTGCTCCAACTGCTCCGGACAGGTTTGAAGGTCCCAAGTACTCTAATGCTAAATTCCAAAAACTCTGCTCCACAGTAGCTCACCAACTCTCTCCAGCAACGATCGCAATGAACAGGCCAAGTGACTGCAGCTTTTATTGATCCCCTGGCTTGATGGTAATGGTAGAATGAAGGATATGCTGGGCCATGAGGTTACAGATTGTGGTGGAATACAATTCTGCTGCTGCTGATGGCTGACAGCGCCTGATGGATGTCCAGGTTTGAGCTGCTTGATCTGTTCTGAATCTATCCCATTTAGCATGGTGGTAGTGCCACACAACACGGTAGAGGGTTTCCTCAGTGTGAAGACAGAACTTTGTGTCCACAAGGACTTTGCGTTGGTCACTGCTACCAATACTGTCATGGACAGATGTGTCTGTGACACGTAGATTGGAGAGGATGAGGTCAAGCAGGTTTTTCCCTCATGTTGGTTCTCTCACCACCTGCTGCAGGCCCAGTCTGGCAGCTATGCCCTTCAGGACTCAGCCAGCTCGGTTAGTATTGGTGCTAGTGAGCCATTCTTGGTCATGGACATTGAAGTCCCCCACCCAGAGTAAACTCTGTGCCCTTGCTACCCTCAGTGCTTCTTCCAAGTGGTGTTCAACATGGAGGAGCACTGATTCATCAGCTGAGGGAGGGCGATAGGTGGTAATTAGCAGGAGGTTTCCTTGCCCATGCTTGACCTAAAGCCATATTTATGCAGAATTTAGCAGGGGATGACTATTATCAATAGCCAGGCCGGAGCATACTGCAAAGATCTGTGGTGTATGTGCCTTTAAGAGCAATTATGGTGTATGTGCCTTTAAGAGCCCCAGGTGTGCGTAATGCCGGTAATTGCCACTTGGGCTATATAAGCCTGTGTATTGTGTATATCCTTTAGAAACCCCCCCCCAGACTTGCTTAGTAAATACCTATGAACCAACTCCTGTCTTCAGTGTCTTTATCTACGCACGGACACTACAGTGGCGACGAAGTGGAAACGGACTTACCTGCAATTCGGCAGCACCTCAAGGACATCGATTCCTCCAGCGTCCAGAAGACTCAAGGAAGTAAGAGAAACTGTGGTTTCACCAGCTGGCCAAGTTGGTGACAGGTACTGCGCTAATCCTTCCTGGGCGTCAGGCTGGAGCTCCAGCGGTGGGCTCTACAGCTGAGACAGGCAGCGAAATCGGAGGCAAGCAATAACGGACTGGGAGGGTGCACTCGAGAGATGGCCGGCGCGGCAAGCAGGTCAGCGTTTAGACCTCCGTCGGGAACGAGTCTCCAACAGTGAATAAACGGAAACCACAGTAAAACAGCGTTGTTATCGGTAGCAGCGGCGGGAAAGTGCGGGAAGCGCCATATCGTTGCTACAGAGAGAGAAAAAAAGAAAAAAAAAAAAGCGCGGGAAGCGCCATATCTTTTCTGAAATGCCTAAATCTGGTAATATTGAGGCTTTTGATGGCGAAATAGAAGATTGGGCCACATACGTGGAAAGAGTAGAGGTTTATTGCACTGCAAATGGAATAACAGATGAAAAAAAAGCTTCAGTACTTCTGAACTTAATGGGCGCGAAGACATACGGGCTGTTACGAAATTTAATCACTCCAGCCAAACCAAAGGACAAGACTTTTAAAGAAATTGTTGATACCCTGCAGGAGCATTTAAACCCAACACCGCTGCTGATAGCGGAACGATTCAAGTTCTTCAAGAGAAATCAACACAAGAATGAAAGTAACGCTGATTACCTAACCGAATTAAGAAAGCTATCAAAGTACTGCCAATTCGGAGCAGGACTATCGGATTATCTTCGAGACAAATTTGTTTGCGGTCTCTTAAGTGAAGGAACACAAAAAAGACTGCTTTCTGAAAAAGATTTAACATTGGACAAAGCTTTCAGTATGGCTGTACCATACGAAGCAGCGGCAAAAGGAGCTGCAGAGATACAACAAGAGACACAGGACTTCGGCGCCCATAAAATGACACAGGAGTTCGGAAGATGTTATCGCTGTGGCAGATCCACCCATAACCAGAGGGATTGCTGGTTCAAGGGCAAAGCATGCAGGCAATGTGGTAAGATTGGACACATTGCACGGGTATGCCAATCTGGACAAAATAAATCCACTGACAGAAAACAAAAAATCAATAAAGAAAAGTACAGGAAGGTACAAATGATGACGGACAATAGCTCCGAAGACCAGAATAGCGATAGCGACTCCGGAAACAAGAGGCTAAGCTGTCTCAAATTACATAATGTACTTGCCAAAGAGGATTACCAAACCATTTGGGTTACCCTCACAATAGCAGGGTCCCCAGTTAAAATGGAGCTAGATACAGGATCAGCTCTAACCGTAATAAATCGACGAGATTGCGAGAGGCTATTTTCGCATATACCTCTAAAAGACACATCCATTATCTTAAAAACATATACGGGGCAGAAAGTCTACCCCAAAGGAAAAATAAGGGTGCCTGTGGTATACAACGGCAAAGAAATACAAAAGTTGTATTTATACACTCTACAAGATGGTGGTCCACCGTTGTTGGGACGTGAATGGATAAGGAAGATACGTTTAGACTGGCACTCCATTCAGGCACTGACGGTGACCAGTAAGGAAAAAAACAATGATGACATCATACCTGAACGATTAAAGGACATCTTGGCCAACGCCAAAGAAGTGTTTCAAGAGAAACTAGGAACCTTGAAAGGCATTACCGCCTCAATAAAAGTGGAAGATACAGCAATTCCAAAATTTTTTAAGGCAAGACCGGTGCCATACGCAATACGTCCGGCAGTCGAGGCAGAGCTGAAGAATTTGGAAAAGGCAGGCATATTATCCAAAATAGATTGGAGCGAATGGGCAACACCCATCATTCCAGTCATGAAAAAAACATTGAAAAATAACTCTGAGGAACAGAAAAAAATTCGCATCTGTGGGGACTTTAAGGTGACTGTAAACCCGGTCCTTCACATGGTACAGTATCCTCTTCCGAGGATAGAAGATATTTTCGCCTCACTATCCGGAGGGAAACGTTTCACAAAAATTGACTTGGCACAGGCATATCTACAGATGGAGGTTGAGGAGACCTCTAAAAAGTATCTCACAATAAACACACACAAAGGCCTGTACCAGTACAATCGACTGGTTTTTGGAATAGCACCAGCTCCAGCTATCTGGCAAAGAGCTATGGAGCAAGTCCTGCAAGGGATTCCGGGGACTCAATGCTACCTAGACGACATCCTTATAACAGGAGAAAACGACAACGAGCACCTTGCCAATTTGGAGCAGGTGCTCACTAGGCTGCAAGAACGAGGCCTACGAGCAAATCGCCCCAAGTGCGAATTTTTCCAAAATCAGATATCATATTGTGGCCACATAATTAATAAGGAAGGGTTGCATAAGTCACCTGAGAAAATTGAAGCAGTTATAAAAGCCCCAGCACCTGAAAATGTTTCACAATTAAGGTCATTCCTGGGATTAATAAATTACTATCATAAATTTTTACCGAACTTATCAACTATTCTACACCCTCTTAATGATCTTCTACAGACAGGAGTGATTTGGAAATGGAACGAAGACTGTAAACGTGCCTTCCATAAATGTAAAGACTTAATCACATCTGAGAAAATTTTGGCTCATTACAACCCATCACTACCAATCAGACTGGTGTGCGATGCATCCCCTTACGGCATAGGAGCGGTATTGTCCCATAGATTCCCTGATGGCTCGGAACGGCCGATAGCTTTTGCGTCACGCTCATTGAACTCAGCTGAGCGTAACTATGCCCAGATAGACAGGGAAGCACTCAGCCTGGTATGGGGAGTGAAGAAATTCAACCATTACCTACACGGACAAAAATTTACCTTGCTGACTGACCATCAACCCCTCATCTCCATATTCAACCCTAAAAAAGGTGTCCCCATTATGACGGCACAAAGACTACAGAGGTGGTCCCTTTTTTCTAGGGGCACACCAATACAACATTGAATACAAAGGGTCAAAACAGCATGGGAATGCTGACGGTTTATCACGCCTACCGTTGCCAACGATAGAAGAGGCACCTACAGTAGACCCAGTAGAGATATTCCACTCTACCATAGTGGAATGTCTACCGGTGACAAATTCTGCCATTGAAAGGGAGACAAGAAATGACCCTACTCTCTCACGGGTCTACGATTTAACAGTGAAGGGATGGCCAGCACATGGCGAACCACTGTTGCCAGCATTCTCGCAAAGAAGAGAACAGCTGTCAGTGTGCCGAGGAACCTTGATGTGTGGATCCAGAGTGGTGATTCCACCCAAACTCCAGGATAAAGTGCTAAAGGAGCTTCACGAGGGGCATCTGGGTGGAGTGAAAATGAAGAACCTAGCTAGGGCGTTTGTATGGTGGCCAGGTGTCGATGGAGACATCGAAGACATGACCAAGAGCTGCCTAGGATGCCAGAAGGTCCAAAATGCTCCGCCACAGGCCCCTCTACATCCATGGGAGTGGCCCTCATCTCCCTGGCAAAGGGTGCACATCGACTTTGCTGGTCCATTTATGGACTCAATGTTCTTAATCGCAGTTGATGCACACTCCAAGTGGCCGGAGGTAATAAAGATGTCCTCCACCACCACGGAAAAAACCATCACATATTTGCCAGGAATGGGCTGCCGGAGCAGATATGTTCTGATAATGGACCGCAATTTGTGTCCGAAGAATTCAGAAAGTTCTTAAAGAACAATGGGGTAAAGCACTACACGTCCGCCCCATACCATCCCGCCACCAATGGATTGGCTGAAAGGTTTGTCCAGACCTTCAAGAAGGCCATCAAGGCCATGGGTAATGAAGACATAAAACTTCAGCACAAGGTGGATAACTTCTTATTTGCATATAGGAATGCAACGCATATGGTTACTAACCAAACTCCCGCCATGATGTTCTACAATAGAAACCTAAGATGCCGGCTGGATTTGGTCAAGCCCAACATTCGAAGGGACGTGGAGAACCGCCAGTTTCAGGGCATGAATGAAAGGCCAACTAGGGCCTTCCAGATAGGCCAACCGGTTTTGGCCCGGGACTACCGTACCGAGAAATGGCAGCCTGGAACAATCTGCACACGATTAGGACCACTGATGTATACCGTGGACATCGGAGACAGCATAATAAGGTGCCATGCTGACCAAATCATCAAGTCATCCGAAAAGGGACAAGCTACACCACCACTCTATACATCTAACGATGAAGTAGAGATACCCATATCTACCTCCGATCCGGTGATACTGGAGCCCGATGAACCCGACACTGGCCTTCAAGCCGAATCAGCCTTGCCAGAAGAACCTACTACACCACCAGAAACTACTACACCCCCGAGGCGTTATCCGGACCGAGTCAGGAAGCCTTCTGAGAGACTAACTTATAATTAATTAATACAGCAATGTATATTATTTTGCATATAACATGTAATTAATAATTACTTAAAATATGATGTACTAGTTAGCTAGAAGGGGAGGAATTGTGGTGTATGTGCCTTTAAGAGCCCCAGGTGTGCGTAATGCCGGTAATTGCCACTTGGGCTATATAAGCCTGTGTATTGTGTATATCCTTTAGAAACCGCCCCCCAGACTTGCTTAGTAAATACCTATGAATCAACTCCTGTCTTCAGTGTCTTTATCTACACACGGACACTACAAGATCCACCAGACCTGTCCAGACAGTGGGATTGCACTTTCAGCATTCCAAAGCTTTGCCCTGTTATGACTCTGTTGAATGTGTGGGCCGCATTGTATCTCTCCTCAGCCTCACTATGAGAAATCCTGATTGAACTCATTAACTGGGTTTGGGGAGGGTAACACTTATCTCCCAGAGATCAACCAGAAATTGGCAAAATGAACTTGCTTAGACGAGATGTAAGAAATCATGAAGTGGAAGAAATTGTGAATTATAAGAAATAATGGAGGAAAAAATGGATGGTGCCCATTTTGGGGCACTAACATCGCCATGGTGCTAATTTTAGCACCCTGAAAAAGTTAGCGCTCCCCCGACGTAAATTCAGTAGTAGTGCCCCAAGCAGGAGGTGGGGCACTACTGGAAAGCACTCCACCTCTTGCTTGGGGCGCTACTACTGAATTTCACGGAGTTATGTGCAGTAACGCCACGTGCGGCAGCAATTATCATCGTGTCATTGCAGGCCCCCTCCCCTGATTATAGGAGAGAGGCCTAGCCCTGCATGCACCGGGGCCCTACTAGACCACCAGGGAGCGGGGTGCCATGAAAACAGCCCTGCCCTCAAGTGGAGTGCCGGGCTGAGCGATCGTGGCAGGCACCCCACATACAAAAGCGAAAGTGGGTAGGTGCTGGCAATCAGCCAAAATAAAAATGGCCGCCCGACACCTGCCCTTTAACTTGCACTGCCACTGCTGCCAAACCGCCCCCCTGATCCTGTAGCACATATCTTGCGGCGATAGGTCAGGGGGTGCAAGGGAAGGTGGCGGCCGGGGCGTAAGCGGGGCGCTGCGTACGGTGATGACGGCTATTGCCACCGCTCACCTCCCGCTGAATTTCTCAGAAGGCGTTAGCGGCGCCACGCCCGGGCACTAGGGGTTTTGTGCCCTGTTAGCACCCCGCTGGGACGCTAACGAGAGGCGCAAACCAATCCAATTTTTCCCCCAATTAGTTTAAAAATCAAATAAGCTCATTCGAGCTGAGCAGCCAGCATAAGCTGCTGATACAACCCGTAACAGATGAGAACTTTTTTTCTGTATGTCTACTAAGTTGTGATGAAATAACTGTGTTCTGATATTTGTACTTGTAATGTCTGAAATGTTCCACTGGGGGGAGCCACTAATGCTCCTCCCTGGCCCCGCCCCTCTTCTGGTATGTTCTACCAAGGGCTCGGTCGATGATGGACTCTGTTAACTCTGCCATGATTCTTATGTAATAAAAGGCTTCAGTCTTAAGCTTTAACTTCGGATTCGGGCAGTTATTTGGCATATCATAAGTCAATCCTGGTTTAGCTACATTTGAACTGCCGCTCCTTAATAAAATGACCTATGACTCCTAAGATCCTTTGGATAATCTGTGTGCGACCTGTGATCCTAATTTACAGAAGACTGCTACATTATAAACACATCATGGCAAGTACCTCAGGTTGATGTGCAGGATCTTATGCCTTTGATCACATACTGGCTACACAGTTAGGTAATGGCATCCCTTCCTGTTAATGGAAGCCACTGTATCTTCTACTGATGCTCTGATAGCCACATGAATGCAATCCACTGCTCCTTGCACCCTTGCTACTTTAAAAAAGCACAATACCCTCTCACATTGAGAACCTGAATCCATGGGAGAATGAAATGAGCTGGCCAGCTCTCATGAACAGTACATCAGTCACCTGCCTGATCCAGCAGTGAACTGCTGACTATGAACTATTCCAGAGGTCTAGTGCACTAGACTGGAAGGAAGCCAATGCATGAAATGTCAGTGCAGTGGATACCTTCACCTTGACGGATAGAGCAGTGACGTAGCTGAACTTCCCTTTCAGCTCTTCTGTTCTTTTTAAATATCTCTGAAAACAGTTGCTGGGGCTTTCTGGATTTCCACATCTTAAAAACTGACATATAATATGTAACATGTAACAATAGGCATGTAACTTAGGAGTACTACAAATTGTTCCAAATTTATGGTATTGGCATATCTTTCAGTTAACAAATAAGACATGTTAATTGATTTTAATAATCACATTTTTGACATTAAATATTTGTGCAAGCATACAAAGTAATAATTCAAAAATAATAAATTATCAAAATATTGACACTATCTTAAAATTTGAAATGATAAAGTCAATATTAATATTTAAAATTGAATGCCATTTCTAACATACAGATATTTAGTCTGCTGAGCTAACTGATGCACTTCAATTAGGTAGAAATGTTATTCAGGATCATTGTAGCAATGAAAACTTACACAGCATTAGATTTCTGAGCAATATTCTACCATATTCTAAACATTTTTCATGCCCTCAATGGATATTTCAGCCTCGTGACTATGGGGACGATTTGCACCGGCAGCTGGCAATTTATTGAAGTCTGTTCCATTATGCTGTGAGTGCTTCCAATTATCCTTTTACCAGGTCAGTCAGAGATGTGGAACTGTTTGTTCAGCACCTATAAGATGTAATCAGATAGAAACTTGACAAAGTCATTCAGCTCTGTATTGTTTTATGTGTTACTTTCACTTGTTGTTTTGATATTTAACATCAGACTTGCAGAAGAACAAAATGCATTAAACCACCTATAATCAGTGCTCCTTTACAGATGGATCTTTCGGGAAACTAAGCAATATAAAATAATTGGTGAGGGAGCAAAAAGCCAGAATAAGGAACGTGGGTTGAGCGGAACAGTTGTGCAGTGTACCAATCAGGAAAGAAATTTGTGAGCTATTGTGAAAACATTATTGAAACCATTCGTATGGTTGTAGTGAAAATAAGTTAGCAGGTTCCATTGGCAGTGGAATGGAGTACAAATCAAAGGCAGTAATATTCTTACTGTATAAGATATTGGTTGGATTCCACCTGCAATAGTTTTTGCAGTACCACATTATCAAAAGGATTCTGTGGTCTTTCAAAGTTTGCATATGGAACAATAGAAGTTTACAGCACAGAAGGAGGCCATTCACCCCATTTTGTATACTCCGGCTCTTTGGTAGAACAATTTGGAGAAGCATCCGGGAAGGCGCCGAACACCTCGAGTCTCTTCGCCGGGAGCAAGCGGAAGCCAAGCGCAGGCAGCGCAAGGAGCGCACGTCAACCCAAGCACCCCACCCACCCGCCCCTTCAACCACCGTCTGCCCCACCTGTGATAGAGACTGTAGGTCCCGCATTGGACTAATCAGTCACCTGAGAACTCATTTTTAATGTGGAAGCAAGTCATCCTCGGTTCCGAGGGACTGCCTAAGAAGAGAACAATCAAAAGCTAATCCCACTGCCCCGTTCTCTCCTTATCGTCTTGTACCTTCCTCTGCTTCAAATATTTATCCAATTTCCCCTTAAAATATGCAATGGTCTCTGCCTCAACCACTTCCAGTGGCTAAGAATTCCATGCTCCAACAACATTCTTTGTAAAGAAATATCTGCAAACCTCACTCTCTTAGTGACAGATTCTTCACTCAGTGACAATTTTAAAACGATGACACAGCCCTTGGTATTGACTCCCCAATCAAAGGAAATAAGGGTCAAGTTACTTCTCTGGTGTCTATCAGAGAAGGTGGTGGCTCCGTCCACCTGATGACGTCAGTGGAAAGTATGATCGATTTTAGTGGTTGAACTTCATTTAAATACAACAGGTCAGTGCGAATTGCACTGATTATAAGCAGCTCACCATTTAGGAGAGTGGGAAATCTGGCAGGCTTCAGCGCTTAAAAAAAAGTGCATTTTTCAAAGGTGGACAGCGGGTTACTGAGACAGCAGGCAGTATGATGTGGTCAGGGCATCCTGATGGTCTGATACAGCCATGGAGGTGCTCATGGAGCAAGTGAAGAATAGGAGGGAGGTCCACTTTCCTTTAGACGGGTGATTGCTGCCCTGGAAAATTAGCCAGCAGCAGTGAAGTGGTCAATATCGGCAGCAGTGTCTGGTTGTAGTGCAGGAAAAAATTTAATGATATTACCAAGACTCCACTTCACATCTTTCTTACTCTTAACAGTTCTGTAACACCATACCTTAGCCTCAGCACTATAAGGTATTCCTTCACCTGCTTCCCATGCCTCCTCCAATCACAGCAGGACACATCACTACACCTTCTTCTGCTTGCACTCACACACTTAACATCTGCTACTACCCTGACAACTACTCCAAAACTTGCTGCTTCCTCCTGTCAGCAAGCCTACTATTCTAAGTTGCCTCATACATCTTCCAAACTTTTCAGCAGCACACACAATAACTCACTTCCACTCTTCCTGCAAAGAAGCTGGCTCACAATCAAAGGGAGAATTCCAAAACAGTACGAGGTCCCACCAGATTACAAACTCTGATACTGATGAAGGATGCAGCTGTCGACATAATTGGCAGAGAGAGAGGACAAACTGCATTGGAGATGGCAAGGTTGGAAGCCAGGCTCAGCAGGGTGTTTGGGCATTTTCCCTTCCTCTTCTCTTTCCATGTAACTCTTTATGGTGCACGAACATACAATGACAACCTGGTGCTGCATTGCACTACCAATCATCTGTAGCTGCTTACCCTCGCCACGACATGCTAACTCTTGTCCCTCTGGCCTTTCCTAAGTGCTTCAGGTGACTTGGGCCCTGTAGACAAACAGACAGTGGGAGACAACCCTCCTAAGATGCACCCTCACTCGTTCTTATCCTTCCAAGCACCAGCACAGAGATCAGCACCCCGTGTAGTAAAGGTAACGAATTATATGGCAAAAGCAGGTGTAAGTGGAAAGAACAGCTCAGGAAACAGCTCACTGGAGTACCAGCTCAGGTATTAGCCCTGCCAAAGAGAACAGAGATGCAGATCTTAGGGGCCCAGCCTTTAAAAGAAAAATGGATTGCTGAGCCTCATAAGTTGCTGAATGTATTGTGCTGCCTGCCAGAGAGCTACCACAAGCTGTTGGAGATGGTGAAAGCTACACGTTGCCCATGACTGTATCCCAGGGCACCAGCTGGGCACAGATATAAGGAAGTGCTGGCATCCACCAGAGTGATCATCAAGCACACCACTGAAAAGTTAAAGCAACACTTCAAGTGCCTGACAATTCTGGGGTATCGTTTATTACAGGTTTCAAGAACTGTTGTTTTGTGTTACATGCTGCACAACTTTTCTCAATGAAGAGACAATGGGCCAGTAATTCCAGTCCCAACGCATGAGTACGGACGGGGTACTCACGCGTGGGCCCATTGGAAGTGCCGGATTTCAGCATGCACAGCGCATGCGCGGGAAACCGACATTTCCTCCAAGGGTTTCAGAGGTCCAACGCGTGCGCGCAGGACTCTGCGCGCACGCATTGAACTTCCTTCTTTTTGACAGGTTTGCCCGTGTGCAAGGGCCTGAACTTTTTACACATATAAAAAGGAGGCATAAGGACTGGATTCTTGAAGGTAAGTGGTCTATTATTTAAAATTATTACATTTTTTCCACAGCTTCATTGTTTTTAAGGACTTTACAGTAAGGTAAGTTTATTTTTAGACCCGATTTCTTAAAAAATTATTTTTTTCAAAAATTTTATTAATTGTTTAAAATAGTTTTTTAAAGTTATTTATAGTT
Source organism: Somniosus microcephalus (assembly GCF_052327205.1). Taxonomy (NCBI): domain Eukaryota; kingdom Metazoa; phylum Chordata; class Chondrichthyes; order Squaliformes; family Somniosidae; genus Somniosus; species Somniosus microcephalus. The sequence continues at coordinate 134,441,418 of NC_140993.1, forward strand.
TATTTAACTATTGGGATGTTTTTAAAAATTTTATTTAAAGTTAAACGTGTCTTTTGGGCACCCGTACTTTTCATGAGTTTGACAGTCCTTACTATCAAACTCATGAATGAAGTTTCCCCTCCCCTGATTGGCTGCACAGTGCTCACCTGATCCCAGCCGGCACATCGCACTAACTACGCCGCTGGATCAGGCAAGCACATCGCGCCAACATCTGAACCGGGCCAGTGACAGGAATTCCAAGCAGGCCCAGGCTTCAGATGTCGGCGCGCCGGGTGAGTGCACATCGGGGGCTTGCACGCGCGGCAAGCACCCGATCCTAATTTCTGGCCCATTATCTTGGAGTTCCCAGAGGAGGAAGGTCCCCAGGAACAGCAAGGGACAACCAAGTGGAGCAGCAGGAGTCTGCAGAACAGTACCTGATGCCTGCTGTGACAACCATTTGGCTCCATGTCTGTCTCTGTTCCCATTTCTTTTCCCACCCTTTTTTTTCCCAACCAAAGTGCCACTTCCAGCTTCTCCTCTCTTCCCGCCCAAATGCTCTTTCCCAGTTTCTGTCTCTTCTTCAAAGAACTGCTTCCAGCTTTTGTTCCCTTCCATCTCTCCTTCATTGCCATCCATTCCTCTAAATAGGAATGTCAATTCTTAGTCTCGGAATCTGACTCTTAGTGGCCTGTAGTGTTTAACAGCAACTTTGCTCAGTTGGATAAAAGCAACTGACACTATAAAAGTATGGTTAATAAGATTGTATCATGGGATGTTGTATGAAAAATTAATAGCTATTTTGATCATAAGCTGTTCAGTTGTTTACTTCAATTGCAGAATGTTTTGGTAGGTATTAGAATGCTGTAGGAGGTTCTAGTGTGAATTGGAGAATATTATGGCAGTTTTGAGGTATAATTAATAACATTTCAGTTAATTGGACCCAAAAAGTTCTGTCACTCAGGATGACACTGTAATTGTTCCATGTGATGTAACATTACGGGTGAACTAGTATAATTATTCAATTGATATAAGATCCGTCCATGACTCCGTGTAACTGTTCATGTACTGTGAGGTTTCTTTCAGTGGCAAATCAGCCTGACAACCACGAGTAGGAACTCAGCATTGACCCCACAGACCTGTGGACTGGCGTTATGAAAGAAATAACTTGCATTTATATAGAGTCTTCTATGTCCTCAGGACATTTCAAAGTACTTTACAGCCAATTATGTGGGTGGGTTGTAGCCCTGGAGGAGGTCACAAAAATATAGAGCGATGAGCCCATAAAGAGATTTAAATACAAGGATGAAAATTTTTAATTGGAGCTGTTTCGGGACCAATTTTTTTTCTTTTTCCTTCTCATGCTTTTTTCTTCTTTTCTAAATTATCTCCTCTTCTGAAAGCAATGTGAAATCAGTCGCTCTTTACTATATACCTCAAGTTACTATATACCTCATAGGGTCTAATGAGAGGGAGGAACTGAAAGAAATCAGTATTTGTAGGGAAATGGTGTTGGTGAAATTGACGGGATTGAAGGTCGATAAATCCCCAGGGCCTGATAATCTACATCCTAGGGTACTTAAGGAAGTGGCCCTAGAAATAGTAGATGCAATGCTGGTCATCTTCCAAAATTTGATAGACTCTAGAACAGTACCCATGGATTGGAGGGTAGCTAATGTTACCCCACTATTCAAAAAAGGTGGTAGAGAGAAAACGGGGAATTATAGACTAGTAAGCCTGACATTGGTAGTGGGGAAAATGCTAGAGTCCATTATAAAAGATGTAATAGCAGAGCACTTGGAAAACAGTGACAGGATCGGACAAAGTCAACATGGGTTTACAAAAGGTAAATTGTGCTTGACTAATCTACTGGAATTTTTTGAGCATGTAACTGGTAAAATAGATAAGGGAGAACCAGTGGATGTGGTGTATTTGGACTTTCAGAAGGTTTTCGATAAGGTCCCACATAAGAGATTAGTGTGTAAAGTTAAGGCACATGGGATTGGGGGCAAGGTATTGACTTGGATAGAGAACTGGTTGGCAGACAGAAAGCAAAGAGTTGGAATAAACGGGTCTTTTTCTGAGTGGCAGGCAGTGACTAGCGGGGTACCGCAGGGATCGGTCCTTGGACCCCAGCTATTCACAATATATATTAATGATCTAGACGAGGGAACTAGAAGTAATATCTCCAAGTTTGCAGACAACACAAAGCTGGGTGGGCGTGTGTGCTGTGAGGAGGATGCCGAGAAACTCCAGTATGATTTGGACAGGTTGGGTGATTGGGCAGAAGCATGGCAGATGCAATGTAACGTGAATAAATGCAAGGTTATCCACTTTGGTGGCAAAAACAGGAAGGCAGATTATTATCTGACTGGCAATAGATTGGGAGAAGGGGAAGTGCAACGAGACCTGGGTGTCCTTGTGCACCAGTCGCTGAAGGTAAGCATGCAGGTGCAGCAGGCGGTTAAGAAGGCAAATGGTATGTTGGCCTTCGTAGCGAGAGGGTTCGAGTACAGGAACAAGGATGTCTTGCTGCAGTTGTACAGGGCCTTGGTGAGACCACATCTTGAGTATTGTTTGCAGTTTTGGTCGCCTTATCTGAGGAAGGATGTTCTTGCCATGGAGGGAGTGTAGCAAAGATTCACCAGGCTGATACCTGGGATGACAGGAATGACGTATGAGGAGAGATTGGGTCGATTGTGCTTATACTCACCGGAGTTTAGAAGAATGAGAGGGGATCACATTGAAACTTATAAAATTCTAACAGGACTAGACAGACTAGATGCAGGAAGGATGTTCCTGATGACGGGGGAGTCCAGAACCAGGGGTCACAGTCTAAGGATAAGGGGTAAGCCATTTAGGACAGAGGTGAGGAGGAATTTCTTCACCCAGAGAGTGGTGAACCTGTGGAATTCTCTACCACAGAAGGCTGTAGAGGCCAATTCATTAAATATATTCAAGAAGGAGTTGGATATATTTCTTAAGGCTAAAGGGATCAAGGGATATGGAGAGATGGCAGGGACAGGGTACTGAATTTGGATGATCAGCCATGATCTCATTGAATGGCGGAACAGGCTCGAGGGGCTGAATGGCCTACTCCTGCTCCTATCTTCTATGTTTCTATGTTTCTAAGTTCACAGGCAATGTTAATTCTTTCAGCAAAATTGGAATATTTTATCTTGTCTAACCCATTTTTATCAAAACACTTTCAGCCATTTGATGTCAAAGAAAGTTTTTCTCAGGAAGCTAAATATTTGTTGTTATTATTATGAAGGTATCCTCAGAATGTAAAGTTTTTGGCCTGGAAATTCATTGTAGCCACTTTTGGGGCGGTAAAGTCGGGCGGCCGCTAAAGTTTGCGCCCACCGCCAAATCGAGGCCACTTCTGCGATATTCATGAGCTTCGCCCTAAGAGTTTGCTCGAGCGCTAAAACTGGCGCTGGACGCCTCTCTTTAGGCGCTAAGCCGGAGGTGCTGAGCGAGAGCGCCCAGGCCGGGCGCAGCGCAGGTGCGGCCATCTCGTGATTGACAGCAGACACCCTGGCGCCGGCCAGCTCTTAAGGGGGAAGGGTCGACTTTGTCTGCTGCCACGCCCTGGATAGTGGAGCCCTCCAGCTAGGCCTGAACACTGCTGCTGGACCCAAATAGCGCCTGAAGCCATGCAGAAGGCCCGTGAACGAGCGCAGCGCTTCTCAGAGCGTGATCTGAGTGTGCTGGTTGGTGGTGTGGAGAAGAGGCGCCATATTTTGTACCCGGGCAATGGCAGGAAGGCGCCGGTCCGCGCCTACCGGAGAGCCTGGAGGCATGTCGCCAGCAAGGTGTCAGCCAACAGCGAGGTCCCCAGGACCGGTGTCCAATGCTGCAAAAAGTTTAATGACCTCACGCGGATTGTCAGGGTGAGTACCCTTTCCAGTGACCTCCTCATCCTTGCATGTGCACCTCACATTATGGGCAAAGGGACCTGAAAGCCCTAATGGCCAGCCCTCATCCAGCAGCTATGGGACAGGCATGAACTTCAATTGCACATTCTGCACTTAACACACTGGCCAAGCTATTCCACCATGGGAGGCAGTGCACACAAGATCAGGGCGACACACTGGCCAGGCTATTCCACCATGGGAGGCAGTGCACACAAGATCAGGACGACACACTGGCCAGGCTATTCCACCATGGGAGGCAGTGCACACAAGATCAGGGCGACACACTGGCCAGGCTATTCCACCATGGGAGGCAGTGCACACAAGGACAGGGCGACACACTGTACTTAGAGGCCGTCCTTTCTCTTGCAGGCCAAGCTGGCCAATAACAAGAAGAGCCGGACTGCGACCGGGGGAGGCCGACCCCAGATCCAGGCGCTCACCGAGCTGCAACATCGCGTGGAGCGCATCATGGGTGGCCGGGTGGTTGGCCCCGTTGCATGTGGAGATGCCGACCCTGTTCTGGGCACCAATGGTAAGGACATCAATGTTTGGACCTCTCTCGTCCCACTTGCGCATCAGATCTACATCCTTTGCCACTGTCCGACCAATGCGCTGAATGCCACCACTCATGCATCCCTCGCTGACGCCCTCTCCTCACTCTAAAGCTACTCTTGTGCCTTCCTGCTTTCAGATGGTGAGGAGAAGGTCCCTGAACTTGCCAGTGACAGCCCCTCAGAAGAGGAGGAGGAGGAGGAGCAAGAGGAAGGCGGCCCATCAGGGGAACCCTCAGCCGTGGCAACCCATGCCAATGTAGGGGACACGTCTTCCCTGGAGGGGAGCATCGCGGAAGTGTCGGAGGGGAGGGGAGCTCATGGGACCTGCGGCCTGCAGAAACGCGGGAGGGGGGTGCCAGCTCGGCGGCCTTCTCCCCAGAGGGGGGAAGGGTCGGAGGGGAGTCCAATTGCTGGGCCCAGCGGCGTCCAGCAATGCAGGAAGGGTCGGCCAGCTCGGCGGCCTTCTCCCCAGAGGGAGAGCTCGGCCTCCAGTCCGGAGATGGTCTTCGCCGAGGAGATGGAATGCCTCGAGGACTTGTCCGCGGACTCGGAGCGCCGGCACACGGAGCTCATGGGGGTAGTGGCACGGTTGCCTGAGGCCATCGAGTCCCTCTCTCGGAGTGTCACCGACGTCGGGGCCTCACAGGCCATCAGTTTGGCGGAATTCGGGGCAGAGCAGGCAGTGAGTCGGGCGGCATTCGGGGCAGATCAGGCAGCGAGTCGGGCGGCATTCGGGGCAGCTCAGGCAGCGAGTGGGCAGCTGATCAGTGATGCCGTGCAGTCACTGGGTGCTCTGATGAGGTCACTGAACAGGTCAACATGGGCACTCACTGCTGCCACACTCGCTGTGTCAGCGAGGCATTGCCAGGGCACCCGGCGCGCTGCAGCACTACAGCGGTCTGTCCCTCGGCAGATTGTTGCGCATGCTGCAGTGCTGGCCCGGGCGAGTGCCAGTGTCTCAGGCGACCAGCGAGCGCCTGCCATCCGCCAGCTTGCCCCCATTCCTCCAGCCGCCACTGCCACTCCCCCAGTGGAGCTGCCAGGAGCTGCTGCAGCGACTGATGCTAGCCAGCCACAGCTGCAGCATTCAACAGCCACCCGCTCGACGGCCAGACCTCGACTAGGCCGACCCCCAAGGGCATCTGCCGTCACGACATGTGCCCCTCTGGAGCCTGCCCCCGGCCTTGCAGCAGCCAATGGCCTTACTTTGAGGAGGAGCAGCAGGGCGGGCAGGGGCCACACAATGATGGCCAAGGCATCGCCCTAGCGGGCCAAAAAGTCGAATGTGTGGCCAGTTATGTTTGTTTTTTGAGGCCGAGAATTGGATGTTTGTTTTTTGAGGCCGAGAATTGGATGTTTGTTTTTTGAAGGCCGAGGATGTGATGTTTGTATTTTACGAAGGCCGAGGATGACGGCCATTTTAGTTGCATTGTTTTGTTAATCCTCTCCAGGTTGTGGGAGCGAGTAATGTGTTTGAGTGTTTTTTGGGGGTTTCGTCTGGTTTTGGTTTTCATGTGGGAAGGGCCCTGAGTTTGTACAATAAAGCATTTTATTTATTAACATTGTCCATGTTTGATCTTTGAAGTGTTTGTTGCCTTAACCGGCTGAGGGCTTGCGGAGCAGCTGCAATCATGTTCTTTCATTGGCACAAGCCATTCCCTGACAGGGAGCCTAGAAGTGCCGTTCAATAAGCCGCCGACGGGCGGCCCTTGGACCTTCTGCCTCCCTCCTGGGCTGGTACTCCTCATCCTCCTCCTCCTCATGCTCCTCCTGCTCCTCCTCCTGAGGTGGGGGTCCAACGTGAGGTGGCAGTGCCTGAGTCTTGCGGATAGTCAGGTTGTGCAGCATGCAGCAAACGACGACAAATTGGGAGACTCGCTCCTGCGAATACTGGAGGGCACCCCCGGAGCGATCGAGACAGCGGAACCATTGCTTGAGGACGCCGATTGTTTGTTCTATGATGTTCCTAGTCGCTTGATGGCTCTCGTTGTATGCCTCTTCAGCAGGGGTCGTGGGCGCGCGGAGCGGGGTCATGAGCCAGGTACACAAAGGATAGCCTTTGTCCCCGATAAGCCATCCTCTTGGGGGAGGCTGTGCCTGGAACATGTCAGCCACAGTTGTCTGTCGCAGGATAAAGGCATCGTGGCTGCTGCCTGGAAAGCGGGCATTGACAGCTAGGATGCGCTGCCTGTGGTCACACACCAGCTGTACATTGAGGGAATGGTAGCCCTTCCGGTTGCGGTAATCCTCGGCATGCTCCAGAGGTGCCCGCAAAGCCACATGCGTGCAGTCAATGGCGCCCTGCACCATGGGGAAGCCCGCTATTCTTGCAAATCCCACTGCGTGCTGCTGCTGCTTGTCCAGGGTCATGGGGAAGGAGATGAATTGATGTCTCCTTCTGAAAAGGGCTTCAGTCACCTGGCGGATGCAGCAATGCACGGCGAACTGGGAGATCTTAGCGATGTCCCCAGCAGCGGATTGGAAGGAGCCGGTGGCATAGAAGTTGAGAGCCACCGTCACCTTCACTGCCACCGACAGAGACGTCCTGCGCATCAGCTGTGGCTGCAGATCTCTCTGAAGCAGCTGGCAGATGTCTGCAACCACCTCCCTTCTGAATCACAGCCTCCTTACACACATCGCGGCAGACATGGTCAGATAGGAGGACTGCTGGCGGTATACCCTGGGTGGGTAAGGCCTCAGTTGGCGACGCCTGTTGCCCCCTCTGCGTCTAGCCAGGGCTGCCACTCTCTCACGGCGTCTGTAAGCCCTTCTGGCATAAGGCTGAAAGTCAGCGTTGGCACCCAATGCAGCCCCCATTATATGCTGGCAAACAATGAGCTCTCAATGAAGGCAAAGATAATTGCTAAGCTCTGGCCTGAGCCAAAAATACCTGTCCTAGTGTTGGTCCAAACCAGTAAGCTCTCCTCCTTGGTCTCTCTCCAAAAAACCGTTGCACAAGAGTGAATGCTGCAAAATGGCTGGCCTTTATAGTGCAGGGTAAGTGCCCTTTAATTAGCGCTCCCCGCGGCCCGCCTCAGCTGTGTACCGTTCCACTTCACAGTCGTTAGGGCCGCCCGGTGCACAATGGGCCGGCGCGAGTGAAGTTCCGGTTCGGGGCGCACAAAGGGCGTTGCACTAGTAAATGACGTCATGATCTGCGCGCGCAGCAGGGCGCGCGCTAAGACTTTGCGCCGGCGCTAAATGTGCACTGAAGTTGGGGCGAGGCGCAGATCGCGCTGCGCCCGGGCGCTAAGCGCCTAGCGCTCGAGATCTACTCCTCCTAAGGCGCTAACGGCTGGCGCGCCCAACTGAATTTCTAGGCCTTTGTTTATAACAGTGTGTTTGTAAAACCGTCATAAATTCAGGCTTTTATATTGTCCTAAGTTCCATTTGGCCATTTGCCTGTCCCTTTTATTTATTGTTCTGTTTACTAGTTAGACATGATAGTCAACTTTATCTATATTATAATGAGAATGGATATATATTCTTAATTGCAAACTCATTTCACGTAGTCAGCAAAAGAGGACACTTCATTCCTGTCTGGCATTGAGCCGACAGGGGAAGCAGGGATTTTCAATTCGTGGCCACCCATTTAGCACTGCTACAATTGGTGCTAGGCCTCCAAATTTGCGTGGGAATCTCTCATTCCCAATGTCCACCATAAGTACACCCAACGCCATTTTGAGTTATGTGCATTTTAGTCGTCTGGGGTGCCTGCCCAAAACCAGCAGACACCTAATAAACATATGTAATTGAGAAAGAAAGGACTTACAGTACATTTATATGGTGTCTTTCACAACCTCAGGATGTACCAAAATCCTTTACAACCAATGAAGCACTTCTGAAATGTAATCAGTGTTGTAACGTAGGAAATGCAACAGCCAATTTGCACACAGCAAGCTCCCACAAACCGCAATGAGATAATGAACAGATCATTTGCTTTATTTATGTTGGTTGAGGGGTAAATATTGGCCAGGACACCGGGAAGAATGACCAGAAATAGTGCTATGGGATCTTTCATGCCCACCTGAGAGGGCAGACGGAACCTTGGTTTAATGTCTCATCTGAAATTTCTATTCCTCAGGTTCATTCCAGGTTGCAACAGTGTTGATATATGATGAAGTAACCATTTTTAAACCATTGAAATATAGTGACTTAACTAAGTTAAATGAACAGAAGAACATAAGAATTAGGAGCAGGTGTAGGCCATACGGCACTTTAAGCCTGCTCTGCCATTCAATAAGATCATGGCTGATCTTTGACCTCAACTCCACTTTCTCACCTGATCTCCATATCCTTGATTCCCCTAGAGTCCAAAAATCTATCTATCTCAGCCCTGAAGATACTCAACGATTCAGCAGCCACAGCCCTTTGAGGTAGAAGATTCCAAAATGCTTCGCTAAATACTTCAACTGTTGAATTGTGGAACTATGCCTGTGTGCATTGGCCGGAATTTTTACCTTGGAGCCAGGTTGCATGCGTGCAGACCGTGTAGCGAGTCAGGAACGCGATGTTCTGAGCAGCACATTGCTCAGAGCGACTTTAACGTAATGGCCCCAATTGAAAGACTCATGCGTGTTTCCCGGCCCTATTAAATGGTACGGGTCAGATGATGTCATTGATGACTCGTTTCCAGTGCCAATATTTAAAGCAACCTTGCACTTAACTCATTTGAAGGTTGCTAGAGGAGGGTAGAACCTGGCAAACAAAGGCCTGAGTACTGTTATAAAGTAGCAAGGATGAATAGCCAAAGGCAGAGGGCTGCACCACGCTTTTCAGACTCATCCCTGCATACTCTGGTGGAGGCAGTCAAAGCAGGCAGGGTGTTAGATCCGTGATTCTGAGAGTATGATGTTTTTCAATAACCACACGGATGCTGTAACTTAACAATAAACAGGTATTTACTGGAGGAGGGTAGTCTCAAGACTGGGGGTACAGAGGCATGCGCAAGGCTTATATACAGGTGTGGTCACTGCCGGTACTACAGCATACAGGAGCTGTAAAAGTAGTTCTGTCTTAAAGGTACATACACTACAATTCCTCACCTTTTAGATTAGTAGTACCCCTAATATTCAAATAACAATTAACACTTTAACATGTACATTAAACAACAATAGTGCATTTATAGATTCAGTCTTTGGGGCGGCTTCCTGACCCTTTCGGGATAGCGCCTTTCCTGAGGTTCTTGTTCTTGGTGCAGAGGCGATTCTGGCCCCTTTTCATCGGGTAGTTCATCGGGTTCCACTGCTACTGGTTCTGAGGTAGATGTTACCGGTATGTCGGGTTCATCCCAAGGTACTCGAGACATGGGGTTGACTCGTTCCTGTGATGCTAAGATCTGATCGACGTGGCGTCTCACAATGTTCTCCCCGACATCCACTGTGTACATTAATGGCCCCTGCCTTGTGCATAACGTTCCGGGTTGCCATTTCTCTGTTTGGTAGTCACGGGCCAAGGCTGGTTGTACTACATTGAAGCTCCTTGTCGGCTTCTCATTGATGTGCTGGAATTGTTTGTCCTCAACATTTCTTCACACATTTGGTCTGAGCAAGTCCAGACGTGGTCTCAACCTTTGGTTAAAGAACATCATGGCCGGGGTCTGGTTGGCAACTGCAAGTGTCGCGTTTCGGTAGGCTAATAAGAAATTGTCCACCTTATGCTGTAGTGGAATTTCATCGTCGCACATGCCCTTTATCGCCTTCTTAAAGGTTTGTACGAACCTCTCAGCCAATCCATTTGTGGCTGGATGATACGGGGCGGATGTGTAATGCCTTACCCCATTCCTTCTCATAAATTTCCAAAACTCTTCGGACACAAACTGTGGTCCATTATCAAAGCAAATCTGCTCTGGCAAACCGTTTCTGGCAAATATGGTCCGTAGGACTGCAATCGTTTTCTCTGTAGTGGTTGAGGACATTTTTATCACCTCAGGCCATTTTGAATGAGCATCCACTGCTATTAAGAACATTGAGCCCATGAATGGACCAGCGAAATCAATATGCACCCATTGCCATGGAGAGGAGGGCCGCTCCCATGGGTGTAGAGGGGCATGTGGTGGTGCATTTTGGACCTTCTGGCATCCTGAGCAGCTCTTAGTTAGGTCTTCGATTTGTTGATCGATTCCCAGCCACCACACATAAGCCCTAGCAAGGCTTTTCATTTTCACTCACCCCAGATGACCTTCATGTAGCTCATTTAGCACTCTCTCTCTTAACTTGGGTGGAATCACCACACTGGATCCACACATCACTGTCCCCTGGCATACTGACAGCTGTTCTCTTCTGGATGAGAATGCTGGCAACAGTGAGTCGCCATGTGTTGGCCATCCCCTCACCGTCAAATCATATGCCCGAGACAGCGTCGGATCATTGTGGGTCTCCTTCTCTATATCCGCGTTCGTTACTGGCAATCGTTCAATTATTGACGAATAAAATATCTCGATAGGGCCCACTGCTGGTGCTTACTCCACAGTAGGTAGTGGCAGGCGCGATAGCCCATCAGTGTTCCCATGCTGTTTTGTGCCTTTATATTCTATTTCATATTGATTCACCCCTAGAAACAGGGACCATCTTTGTAACCGTTGTGCAGTCATCACTGGAACGCCCTTCTTAGGATTAAAGATGGAGACAAGTGGTTGGTGGCATAGTGGTTAGCACTGTTGCCTCACAGTGCCAGAGACCCGGGTTCAAATCCGGCCTCGGGTGACTGTCTGTGTGGAGTTTGCACATTCTCCCCGTGTTTGTGTGGGTTTCCTCCGGGTGCTCCGGTTTCCTCCCACAGTCCAAAGATGTGCGGGCTAGGTTAATTGGCTATGATAAATTGACCCTTAGTGTTAGGGGGATTAAATACGTGGGGTTATGGGGATAGGGTGGGATATGTGTTGATGTAGGGGTTACGGGGATCGGGTGGGATATGTGTCGGTGCAGGCTCGATGGGCCGAAATGGCCTCTATCTGCACTGTGGGGTTTCTGTGATTCTGTGGTCAGTCAGCAAGGTGAACTTCTGCCCATGCAGATAGTGGTTGAATTTTTTTACTCCCCATACTAGGCTGAGGGCCTCCCTGTCAATCTGGGCGTAGTTGCACTCGGCTGAGGTTAGTGACCGAGACGCAAAGGCTACTGGCCTCTCCAACCCGTCTGGGAATTTGTGCGACAGCACCGCTCCAATACCATAGGGTGATGCTTCACATGCCAAATGAATTGGTAGTGCTGGGTTGAAATGGGCCAACACCGCTTTTGATGTGATCAATTCTTTAAACTTCTGGAAAGCTCGTCTACGTTCGTCATTCCACTTCCATGGTACCCCTGTTTGCAGTAGGGTGTTCAGTGGGTGTAATACCGTGGACAAATTTGGTAAGAACTTGTGGTAGTAGTTTACCAGCCCGAGGAATGGCCTCAGTTGTGACACATTTTCCGGTGCTGGAGCCTTGACTACTGCCTCAATCTTTTCAGGGGACTTATGTAACCCCTCTTCATCAATGACGTGGCCACAATACGAGATCTGTTTCTGGAAAAACTCGCACTTGTGGCGATTAGCTCGTAGCCCATACTCCTTTAATCTGGTGAGCACCTTCTCCAAGTTGGTGAGGTGATCACTGTCATTTTCGCCCGTGACCAGGATGTCGTCCAAATAACACTGGGTCCCTGGAATCCCTTGCAGGACTTGATCCATAGCCCTTTGCCAGATAGCCGGAGCCGAGGCGACCCTGAACACCAGCTGATTGTATTGATAGAGACCTTTATGAGTGTTAATCGTAAGGTATTGTTTCGAAGCTTCTTCTACCTCCATTTGCAAGTACGCCTGGGCTAGATCAATTTTGTGAAGCGTTTACCTCCAGATAGCGAGGCGAAAATATCCTCAATTCGTGGAAGCGGATATTGTACCGTGTGAAGGAATGGGTTCACTGTCACCTTAAAATCCCCACAGATGCGGACCTTCTTTGGTTCCCCAGGCGTATTACTCAACGACCTCTTCATTACAGGAATGATGGGTGTAGCCCACTTGCTCCAGTCCACTTTGGACAGTACTCCTGATTGTTCCAACCCTTCCAGCTCTGCTTTGACAGCTGGTCTGATCGCATAAGGCACTGGTCTGGCCTTAAGAAACTTTGGGCTTGCATTTTCCTCTATTTTAATCGTTGCTGTTATGTCTTTTAGTGTTCCGAGTCCCTCCTGGAACACTTCTTTTGCGTCAGTTAGCATTTTTGACAGTCGTCCAGGTGTGACGTCGTCATCCTTTTTGGCCTCAACCTTCAGTGCCTGTATGGAATGCCAATCTAATTGTATCTTCCGGATCCATTCACGTCCTAGCAGTGGTGGTCCTCCATCTGGCAATACATATATATCCATTTTAGGTATTTCCTGGCCTTTATATATCACTTTCAGCCTTATTTTTCCTTTGGGGTAGACTTTTTGCCCCGTGTATGTCTTCAAGTCAATCTCTGTAGCTTTCAAGGGTATAAGTGAAAATAACTGCTTGTAGTCCCTTTGGTTTATGACTGTTAGGGCTGATCCTGTGTCCAATTCCATTTTCACTTGGACTCCATCTATCTTGAGTGTAACCCAGATAGTCTGGTGATCCTCCATTTTGGTTACCTTATGTAGTTTCAGACAACCCAGCTCCTTGCTTCCGGAGTCTGTGTCACTTTTCTGTTCGTCTGAACCACTGTCCATCACCTGGTGCACCTTTTTGTACTTCTCCTGTGGAGATTTCTTACTGTTGGTTTTCTTCCCAGACCTGCAGACTCTTGCTATGTGTCCTGATTTTCCACACTGTCTGCACACTTGGTCCTTGAACCAACAATCCTTCTGGTCATGTGTTGTTCTGCCGCAGCGATAGCACTTCCCTGTTCCATAGGACATTCCATTGGTGCCATATTCTTGCGGTCTCCGTTGTATCTCTGCAGCGCCCCTTGCGGCTGCTTCGTGTGATACTGCCATACTGAAAGCCTTGTCCAGCGTAAGATCCTTTTCTGATAGAAGCCGCTTCTGGGTTCCTTCACTTTGTAGCCCACACACAAACTTGTCCCTTAACGTATCTGCTAGTCCCGCTCCAAACTGGCAGTGTTTCGATAGCTTGCGCGGTTCCGTTAGGTACTCAGCATTGCTTTCGTCTTTGTGTTGGTTCCTTTTATGGAACTTAAATCGTTCTGCTATCAGCAGCGGTGTGGGGTTTAAGTGGTCCTGTAGGATTTCTACTATGCTTTCGAAATTCTTGTTCACCGGCTTCTCTGGGGTTATTAGATTTCGCAGTAACCCATAAGTTTTTGCACCCATGGAATTTAACAAAACCAGTGCTTTCCTAGCATCTGGCACTTCATTCGCCCTGCAGTACACCTCAATACGTTCCACATATGTCGCCCAATCTTCGACTTCATTGTCGAACGTAGAGATACTGCCACTCTTCGGCATCCCTGGGTGTGATTTAACTGTCAAAAATGGCGTCTCCCACGCTTCCCCTTCTTCTCCGCTGGCACAAAATGGCATCTCCTGCGCTTTCCTTCCTTCCCGCGCTCGCCCATCTTCTCCGCTGCGGCTTCTAAAAATGGCGTCTCCCGCACTCTTCCTTCTTCTCTGCGGCTCAATGGCATCTCCCGCGCTCTCCCTTCTTCTCCCCGCGGACACTATTCAGCCCTTGAGCCCTGGCTGTGCTCTGCGCATTTTTTTTTTTTCTCGACACCGCTCGGTTTTCAACCCCTGGCTGTGCCCTGTGCGCTTCTCCCTCTGTCTTACCCCGTTGACGCTGCTTGGCTTTCTCTCCGCTGTCGGTCGGCTCCAGCCGCCGCTGTCCGGGAAGGGTCTGCGCTGGACCTGCCGTCAGTCTCTTGCTGATCGTCGTGGCTGGGGAACCAAGCCCGGCTCTCCACAGCCTCCCCTGCGATGTTCACTCTCTGCCGGACGACTGGGCGGTTGCTCCTGGTCGACGCCCATGTTCCTGGCCTCGACTTTCTTACACTGCCCTCCCGGAGCAAATCCTCGAAGGGAAATGCAGAGTTGCAGGTAGATTCGAATCGACACTCGTCGCCACTGTTCGATCCGTGATTCTGAGAGTATGATGTTTTTCAATAACCACATGGATGCTGTAACTTAGCAATAAACAGGTATTTACTGGAGGAGGGTAGTCTCAAGACTGGGGTACAGAGGCATGCGCAAGGCTTATATACAGGTGTGGTCACTGCCGGTACTAAAGTATACAGGAGCTGTAAAAGTAGTTCTGTCTTAAAGGTGCATACACTACACAGGGAAGCCTTCTTTCCTGCTGATAGGCGAAGGAGGCCTCCACAAGAGACCAAAAGAGCCTAGCTGGATATAACTGAGGAGGTCAGCAGCAGGGATGTGGTGAGGAGGACCTGAATCCAGTGCAGGAAATGCTTCAGTGATCTCATGAGGTCAGGAAAGATGAGTGCAATGCCACATTCACCTTCATCTTGATGTGCCTGACAACACATCCCCATCACTCTGCCTTCCCAAGCCTACTCCTGCACATCATTACTCACACCAACATACCTTGCATGTCCACCCATCCCTCTCTCTCTATGTACATACTCACATCCCCATCTGACTAACCACCCCTTACAGTCACCCTCATCCTAATGCAATCATAGCAAGTAGCACCACAGAAGGAGGCCATTTGGCAATGTCATGCCACCCCCTCATAGTCACCCTCTACAGATGTAGCCCATCCATTCCTTACATTCATTCCATCACTCTCACTCAAACTTTTCTTTCCCTCCTTGCAGGAGAAAAGAGCCCAGAACAAAAGGGAGAGGCAGAGAACCGGAGGTGGCCCTCCAGTCTTCGTACAACTAACACCAGCAGAGGAGGGGTCTCTGGAGAGCTCGGGAGTTCGAGAGATGCTGGCAGTGGGAGAAGGGGAGAGGGGGACATCCCAGCAACCTGGTGACCGAATCATACCTCATAAAGCCACATGGCATACAACTGTCAGTCATATGGTGACTGATGTCAACAGCCAGTGAAATGTCATCATGTGCATAATGGTAATGTTATCCATTCTTATTATAACACTTCTAATTTATCTCTTTACTCTCCCACAGGTACCCCATCAAGTGCCACCCCACTGCCCAGCCGGAGGAGGAAGACGACTCCTCAAAGGAATTGCCAGTCTCTGAGGCTGCACCATCAGCAGACCCAAACTCACCAAGCACCAGCTCAGATATGCACACCTCGGTGGGTCCTGTGAGAGTTTGAGTAGAGCAAGAGCAGATGGTGTTGACAGGGACAGCAGTGGAGACTCCTTGCCAGAGGGTGCAGAATGCTCCAAGCTCTGCTGAGCTGCATGCAGATGCTGAACCTCGGGGGCCATCTAGAAAGTGGGTGATCTTGGAGGGGCAGCAACAATTACATGAGGCTCTGTCAGCTTTTGCAGCCACAATGTCTGCAAATGTTCAGAGAATGGCGGATTCCATCTCCAGCATGAGCACCAACATGCCATAGGCGATGGTGACAATGTGTTGTTCCATGGAAAGGATGGCCACCTGCCTGGAGCAGCAAATGTTCGACTCACATGAGCACATGCTAGCTGTGGACAACAGATGACAGACGCTCATAGACCTCCTCTCAGGGAGGGTTGTAAACATAGACTTGGGTCTTCATCGTCCCACTGATGTGCAGCAAGGTGCTCTCCAGCTCCTTGCTAGCAGGAAAGTACAGGTGGCCCATGAGAGGGATGATGGTGAGAGGCGACATGGAATTGGGGGCTCTTCTCAAAGTGCTCTCATTTCTCCCCCATTGCATTCCCCTCAGTCAGAGCCCCACATGCTTCCTCGGATCCCGATGGCCGAGTCTGCCCCTGCACAGTCGCAGGAGGAGCAGACTTTGGCAGGGCCATCACAGGCTCCAAAACCCAGAGGATGTCTGCCAAAAGTGTCTAACGACTCGCAGCAGGGAAGTGAGCAGCCTGCCTCTACCGCTGCTGAAGCCACAGGGGTTGCACCTCACTCGGAAAAGAAAAATGACACAAAAGTAGATGCACACGGGTATGCACATGGGTGTATCGAAAAGTGTTAGTGTTAAGTTTCAGTTATTTTGATAAAACAAATACATATTTTTCTTTGCACCACTTTTGGGTCTTGTCCATTTTTGCCTCAAAAGTTGGAAGTGGCTTTGTCACTTGGAGTGAATGGTGAGACATTACCTAACCCCGAGCATTGGGGCTTTGGGTGAGAAGAATGGATTGGTCATTGTAGGGATGCTTTATGGTGTTGTTGGTGGGGGAACTTAGTACAGCATGTGGCAGGGAAGTGGCTGCTTTGGAGCAAGTTAAATAAATCTGGCCATTATGAGGCCATCCCGGGCCGCAATGTGCACTGCTGTTGGTGCCAACTCCACCTCAGGTTCCTCCTCCTCCTTCTTGTCTTCCATCTGCTCGTCCTCCTCCTTCTCCTCCTCTGAAGAGGCTGTGCGCTCTGTGCCTTGCTCCTCCTGCTGCTCCAATCCTTGTTGCTGTGCTATGTTGTGCAGGGCACAGCAGACAATGATAATTCTGGAGACCCAAGGCTGGTGCGTACTGAAGGACTCCTCCAGATCTGTCAAGGCATCTGTCAGCATGCATATTGTTGCTCTATGATACGTCTGGTGGAGATATGGCTCTCATTATAACACTCCTCTGCCTCAGTACTTGGCATCCGCAAGGGTGTCATGAGCCACATCATCAGTGGATAGCTTTTGTCTCCAAGCAGCCAACTGGTAAGTCTGGATGTGTGAAGAGCTGAGGGAGGGTGGACTGGCGTCGCATGAAAGAATCATGACAGCTGCCACACATGCATAACCATCTTTTTATGGTTGCAGACGATCTGCACATTAAGGGAGTGGAAGTCCCTGCAGTTCACAAACACTCCTGGGTGATGATGGGGTGCCTTCATGGCCACAGTCAATGATGCCCTGCGCCTGTAGGATGTCAGCCAGAGCCACAAAACTGAGCGCCCGCTCAGTAACACTGGCTTCATCAGTGGCAAGTTGATATAATTGACTGACTTGTGAAACATGGCATCGGTCACCTGGGTGATGCATCTGTGGGCAGCCGACTGCGAGATCCTGTAAATGTCTACTGCAGATCCCTGGAAGGAGCCTGAGGCAAAGAAGTTGAGAGTGGTGGTGACTTTGACAGCCACTGGTAAGGTGCGTCCACCAGGACCTCTGGGCAGCAGGTCTTGTTCCAGTAAGCTGCAAATGTCTGCGATGACATGGCGCGATAGCCTGAGCCTCCTTTGGCACTGCTGCTCAGCCCTGTTGAGGAAGCTCATCCTCTGCCTGTATACCCTGTGTTGGGGTATACCATGCTGCACCCCTGTGCTGCCCCCCTCTCTCCTGTGGAGGATCAGGTTGTTGAGGAGAAGGCTGCTGTTGTGGTTGCTGCTATTGGTGTGGCTGGTGTTGTTGGTGGTGAGGCTTATCTTGGTCTGATTCTGAGGTCCAAGATGAGACCGTAGAAGTGGCACCCATGCTGATGTAGTAGATGGCAGGTAGAGTGAAGATCAGAGGCACAATCCCTCAATGTTGTGATAGTAAGTAGTGTAAGGGGTTTTCCTCGAGAGGTTTCCCTGAGGTTTCTCTCTCTAGAGGCCTCTCTCGCACAGTAAAACTTTGAGTGGTTCGACCCACTCACCCCTTAGATTCTATAATCTGGACTTAGGTGCAGGAACTGCAATGCAGAGAAGACTCTTGTAGACCAAGTTTGTTGAATAAAAATGAAATTTTATTGCAAATGGAAAAATATCAAATCAAATGCAACAAAGACAGGAGTACGGTACATGGGAGGGAAAAACAAATACAAACAAATCATAACGACATTATACTAACTAAGGCAAATAGAGGCATCTTATACTCTACAAAGATCATCATGAAATAAAGAAACACATGGAACATCGAGGGACAACAACTCATATTAATTGTACCCTTAAATCCACCCCCTTATTAAACCCAACTAGATCTGATTGTGAAGGGCCAGAAACATGCTCACCAATCCCACTAGGAAGTGCAAGGCTTTGAAAACGAGGCTGCTGGGGCTGCAACGACTGTCCGATTTTAAACTGTCCTTTTCTCCGCTCTCTTTGTGACTGTCCGAGCTTGTTGATTCAAGCTTCCTCCAAAGTCTTCTCCCAAGCTGTGTCTTCCTCCTCAAGCTGCGTTCCGGGGTGCTGCGTCCTGGTCCTGTGTCTCAACTCGTCCAAGCTGTCCCTGGGGTCGTTGCCCCTGTCGAGTCACGTCCCACTGCCGTGTCCTCCAAGCTGCTTGTTCAGCTTGCCTCGAGTGTCGCTTCCAACCCGGTGCTTCTGCTTGTTTCAACTGCTGAAAAGTCTCTTCAGTTATACCTTTCTTCCTGAGGCTTCACTTCCCACCCCAAAATCAGGTGAGTCTTTGTTTTAACTTTTGGTGGGCTTTGAGCACAGCGGGGCAGTTATTATATTTTAAATCATTTTAAGCGGCTGGTAACAGGCCCATCTCTGGTTTGAAATGCCTTTCATTGTTGTTAAATTTCGTGCTGATCCTGTTGTCCTCATTGGTGTTGTCCTCATGAATAAGTTATTGTCTCTTTCATCTGGGTCAACATTTAGATGGCCTCTGTCTCCAGCCAGATCTTGAGTGGATCTGCATCTAATCCATATGCATGCCTGTGGGTCTGGCTTTGTTCTCTCAGAAACAGCTTCCAGAACTTGCTATGGGTTCAATCCACATAGTTGTCTGAGGTTGTGCAGGAACCATTTTAAAGTGTCCCAATAAGCTGGTCACATGATACGGTGGCCATTTTGTATGCCCCTTTTTCTGGGCTTCTTTTAAAACAGTCTTTAAAATCATGGCCTCTTCTGCCCATTGATCCTTATTAATATGAAATCCAATTTTGCGAATCCTACAGTAGCAATGTGGTGAGCGTGGCTTTTGATGTTTCAAAAATGACCTGCAAGCTGCAGACAACCAAAACCTGTGGACAAAATGGAGTGAGCAAGAGCCTTCCCATGAAGCAAGTAATGACATGTAATGTTGGAATTTTTATGTGCTTTTCCCAGCTGTCAAAGAATGAACTCACCAATGGCCACTGTGCTTCCGCCTCCCCTTCACAGGTGAGGTACCCGACCTCCGTGAATCCTGTGCTCCTGCAGTTAAAGTCACAAGCTGGCATTTAAATCACTCCTAAGGGTTTCTCAATAAGCACTTAATTATTTTAATGAGGTTGCCCACCTCTGCCGATCGGGTCCGTGTTGCGTCTACAAGTTGCACCAGTTAAATGTGCGAGGGGGTGGGATGATGGCGGGTTCCCGACGCACTCACTATTTCTGGTATTTTACTGCCGAACCGCCCCCAAACCCACATGCTCGGCAATGGGAAAATTCCGGCCATTGTGTATAAAAGATACGTAAGTCCTGCTTGTGGTGAAACCACCTAAAGTAAACTATCAGCAGAATAGTTAAAGATAGGCGCAGATATAATCTGAGGTCCACTGATTGTATTGTAAGAGCTGGGGGAAAACAATTACTATATCAGGCTTATCTAACTTACACAAACGGCTCAGCCCAACTCATCCTGCAATAGGGGTTAAAGGGTGCAATAACCCAAAAGATATATAAAGAAGTCCAAAAGGCCTGACCAGCACAGCAGAAACCAACACAGCAGAACTGAAGAGAAGAATGGAAGATAGGGTCGGTAATGAACTGTGCTGCTGTCCAGAGCTCCAGATTGGTGATATTGCTTTGACTCTGTAAATTACCACTTATGTTCTAAATGTACAGAGGTTTCTCATTTTGTCTCAATAAACCTCTCTGCACCCATATTGGGATTGTCAAGTTGAATCATTGAGGATAAACCGGGATAACCTGGGAATCCAACAACAGGTGGCATAAGCAACATTGTAGTCAACTGTAGTCCATTCCTTCATTGAGCAGGTCATCCTTTCAGAGCTGCAGACTACCTTTAAATGGAGTCACTCCAGTCTGAATTCCTGCACATTGCTCCCCTTGGTTGAGCTGCCAATAACTAGACTAACAGCTTGACCATCATATGGAAAGGAAGCAAACCAAAAAATGGTTTGTGCCTTTCGTCCATGTCATTGGGCAGACTCCGTGGATGCCCCACCTCTTTGTGTACATTTTGGGTGCAAGTTGAAGATCTGCCCCTATGTCCCAGAGGTGAAACGATAGTCAATTATTAAAAGCAAAGTTACATTAACTGGTCCATAAGTGTAAACGTGAAACAAGCCCAGTTATGCGCAGTGTTGTTCCAGTATCTGGGTCTCAATACGTCACATAATAACACTGTATAATGTATAAGGTGTGCCAAGTACTTTAGCAAAGCAAAAGACTATCAGATTAGTGCTTAATTCCCTGTGTCTAATTTGGCATCAGATTCCACAGCTATAAATGAGGGCAGAATATAACACTGAGCCTCTGGTGTCCTTCATGCCGATACTGTTTGTATTTATGCAATTTATAAAAGGGGAAAATTAATGATTTAAAAGGTCAGTATTACTCAGTTGTGAATGGCATTAGGTAATGAATTAAAAAGGTTAATGCAATTATTCTAGAATAAAAGGGAAGGCATTTGCTAGTATTGACATGGGAAAAAGAACCTCAATCTACTTCTTTTTATTTGATATTTGCTGTGGTTTTTTAGTCAGTTAAAAAGCCTAGGCGCTGAAATTACACCGTGGATAGGTAGCATAGTTTAAACCATTTAATGCCTGCACTAAAATAAGAATTTTAGACTAGTGCATTAAATGTTTGTGTGCTAGTTTCCCACAGCATAATTTCAGAACCTCTGATTTGTCTGACTGTGCCAGTGATCCAGTCCTTCTGTTTTATTTTAGTTGATCTTTTTCCACTTCTTTCCTGCCCTTCTCCCTTGATGTTGCTGGGGGAGGGCGAGGTGGAATTAGTCTCTATCGCACTTGTTATTTTGGGTGCAAAATTAATGTTGGGAGGGACCAATTTCTGGCTCAAAAATCCCATGCCAGATTCCCCCAGAAGTTTGCCAGCTGCCAAATGCGAGTGCTCGGGGTGTCTGCTTAAAACAGGCATTAGGCTTCTAGGTATACTAATCGGGGGCCGAATGTCTGTTGTAGGACCCTGCTGCCAAATTTAACACAAACTGGAGCTGCACATGTTCCATTCAGTGTTTCCAGGTCTGCAGTGGCCTAGCCAGCAGTCCTTAAAGGGACTGAAGGCCGCCAAAGACCAGATAATTTTATTAGTTTTTACTTAACTCAGTGTGGATCCAGGAATAGAAGGAATGCAGTTCCTAGTTCTGCAGTATTACTACAGCTCTCCCCTTTTCCATCACCTCCCAAGTTTTACCTGCAGGCTGGTTTGGAATCGCTGCTGGCCAATTTTATGAAGGTCCCTACTCGCAACCTGTATCGGGATGTCTGATTGACATCTGCAGCTTGCCGGTATTATGGCAATGAGGCCCAAGGCCAAATCTGGAGTGAGTCTTGGGCCACCGTATTCGGGAGAGTCTTCCAAATGGGTTGCCCACTTTGTGCCAGGCGCAAAACCAATTTCCCCCCATGCCGATTCTTCCAAGGTGTAGGGGGGCATCTTTTAACTGGTTTAAGGTAATTTACCTGGTCAGGCAGCCTTTGCCTGCACTCTGACCAATTCCAACCTTTTACCTGGTTTACGGTAATTCACCTGGTCAGGCAGCCTTTTGCTGCTACACTGTAAACCAATTTCCAAACAGCGGTTTCGAATCACTACCCCACCTTCCAGTTCTGACAAGAGGATTATAATTGATGATATTAAAATGGACAAATGGTCTGGATGAGAGAAAAATCAAGCTTTATTAACTAAAAGAAACGATACCACATGAACACAGTAATTACAGTAAAATTGCTTAAATGGAAGAAGGCAGACGGCAAAAATGAGGGGTAAGTGGCTACAATGTTAATTTAACAATCTTAGCAATACCCCCTTAATTACCACCCCTAACTCCTTACTAGGTTACCTTGCTGAGGAGTCAGAAACCCTGCTCACCTGTGGTCCAGCGAAGTGAGAGAGAGAGAGAGAGAGGGAGAGAGAGATAGCTTCTCAGGAGCTATCTTTATACCTGAAAAAGTCTGTTTGCAAAATTCGCGCCCAAAGTACAAATACACAAGAGAAACGCTGTGATTGGTTGAATCAAAGTGGTGGGAATGGGTTAATGTGTCTGCACTGTGGGGCCGAAATGTTCCCGCCCACATCCAGAGCTCACCTGGGCTAAAACAAAAGGAAATGCAACTGTCCTATTGTCCAGAATGATGGGTGTTTCAAAAACCCATTCAATTTCTAAACTGTTGCATGTCAAAATCCGTTCCATGGCTTCAGTATCTCATTGTCTGTGAGTGCTTTGAATGGCTGAATTGCTGTGTAAACAGAAGCAGTTTCAATCGATTGTCCTGTGGTTAGTCTCAAGTGGGCTAATCTCTTATGTCAATAAACAACATTGATTGCTTAGAAGGGAACCTCCCTTTGATTGACAGGTCTTTGACTGCCACTGTAGATCCTCCCACACAGACATACTCCAAGCTGCTTCTTTGTCCTTTTGCCATGCTTTCTCTGCCATGTTTTTACTGATGGCCATTTTAAAACCTCTTTGAAATATATAGTTCGAAACTCAGAGGTACCATTTTAATAAAAATGTAGGCCTAGAAATTTGGTTGTTTGCGCCAGCGGCTAGCGCCTAAAAAGACCGAGAATTGGGGCGTAGCCTAATGTTGGGGCGGGCGCAATGAAGATAGCGACAAATCCCATATTGACTATACATTTAACGCCTGCGCTAAGTGTTTGCGCGCGCCCGCGAGCGCAAGAAGATCATGACGTCATTTCATTGTGCAATGCCTTTTTGGGGCGCCTGAGCGGATATTGGGTGGCGCCCGGAGCCTTTACGCCTAGCGCTATTAGTAACAGTTCGAAGGAGCGTTAGCAGGCCCTTCTCGGAGTCGGGGGGCGCTATTTAAAGGGGACAGCTCTAGTACAGAAGCTTCAGCCACTTGGCCTGTTCATTGCGATCGTTGGTGGAGAGAGTTGGTGAGCTACTGTGGAGCAGAGTTTTTGGAATTTAGCATTAGAGTACTTGGGACCCTCAAACCTGTCCGCAGCAGTTGGAGCACTAGACCTAACAGCCTTTTGACCAACTGGCATCGGAATGGGAGATGCTTTGGAGGGCGACGGCCTCATGGCCGAACACTATGAAGGGGCAGAGAGACGGTGGGAGAGAGGGCCGGGATTGGCCAGAAGGAGGAGGGGCAATGGAGGTTAGCCAATCCGAGGGCATGCTGCGAGGGTCTTTAGGCAGCAGGTGTCATACCTTGACATGTCGGAGGAGCAGTGTGTGCGAAGGCTCCGATTCGGGATGGACGTTTGTACTGAGCTGTGCCACCTGCTTGCTGAGGATCTGCAGCTGCGTCTACGGTGCATGACCTCTCTGTTGGTGGCCGCTAAACTGACTGTTGGCCTCAATTTTTATGGCAACGGATCCTTTCAGTGAGCCACTGGGGACATCGCGAATATCTCACAGGTTGCAGTCCACTGCTGCATCCGGCAAGTTACAGCTGCCCTTTATAGGCGAAGGCGTCAATTCATCACCTTCCCTCTGACCCTGGAGAAGCAAGCGGAGGAGGAGGAGGAGGAGGAGCATGCGGATGAGGAGGAGGAGGAGGAGGAAGATGGAAGGGCTCCTGAAAGTGGAAGGGCCATCCGTCACAGGCTCATGAGGACTCGTATCGAGGCCCCTCTGGCGGAATGATGAGTGTCTTAACTGCTGCGCACTTTGGATGTTTCAAAGCCTCTAAAGGCCAGCATCACTGTAATTAGTCACGTACACCATAGTACATTTAAACTTCTCTTTATTGTCACAAAAGTTTTACATTACAGCAAAACAACGTCATGTCAACAGAAACCATAACTAACAAAATAACAGTTAACTCTTCGGCAAAGCCGCAAAACTAAACAAACTATTTCCAACAATTCCAACAGGTGAGGGTCTCCTTGATTTTGGCCAAAGAAACGTCTCAGCATCTCCCTCTACTGCTGGCCCCTTGATGGAGAACGACTTCTCTTTCGCGCTCGGCCCCTTCCCTCCCTGCTGCTCCTACGTAATTGAACCCCAGTGGCGGGGTGAAGGCTGGGGGACGCCTGCTGACTGTCTGGAAGTGCAGAAGCCCCTGAGGGACGGCCTGGCCGACCTCTGGGCTTGGAGGGTGCGGACGCAGGATGCTTGATCTGAGCATGGCTGGAAGCAGTGTGCACTGCAGGTGGTGGCAGCTGCACTGTAGACGTGCCAGCGCTGGCATTTGGAATGGTCACCTGCCGAGAGAGGGCACCTGCACCATTGTCGGACCAGACACTGGCTCTCTGAGGTGACCGGCTCGGCTCATCCACCACAATCGCATGCTCCACTGATTCCTGGCCTTGTATGAGACTGGAAGGGCCCAGGGTGATCCTAGCTGATGCAGATAGGGTGGCTGCAGTGAGAGTTCGCATTGCCTCAATCTGGGTGTGGATGAGGCCGGCAAGTGACTGCGTGGCAGCAGTGAGGACCTGTGAGCCAGGTGCCAGTGCTTTGGAGAAGCCCTTGACAGTTCTTTCCATTGCTTTGGACAAGGCCGGTGCTGACCACTCCACTGCCTCGGACAAGCCCTGCACAGACCTTTCCAGAGATTGTCCGAAGCCCTGGACAGTCCTTTCCATAGCGGCCTCGAAGCCCTGGACAGTCCTCTCCATTGATGGCCCAAAGCCCTCGACAGACCTCTCCATTGTTGCCCCAATGCCCTGGAGAGTCCTGTCCATTGTTGCCCCGAAGCCCTGGAGAGTCCTCTCCATTGTTGCCCTGAAGTCCAACACACTCTTTGCCAGTGTATCTATTGACTGAGGCATCCTCCCCACTGCAGCCATCAGCTCAGTGTACCTGAGCCGGGCCTGGGTGCTCATTTCAGCCAGGCGACGCACCTCCTCTGCACTCCGTGCAGCAGTCATCACTACCTGCCTTTCCCTCCGGGGAGACGGTGGCCGAACTTGCCTACCCCCCTTGCGTTGCTGCATGCCGCTTGGTCCGGCAACTGCCTGATCCTCAGAGCCCCCTCCCCTCCTCTCCAGGGAACTACTATCCCCAGTCTGTACATGTCTATGCTCCCCTGAGATTGGTATGGATGGTCCGGCTTCCTCCTGATCCTCGCCTCCGGAGGCACTGGCACTGGCAGCTTCAGGGCATGGAGCCCCAGTTGGTGATGCATCATCTGAAAGCAGGGAGGTGGAAGAGTGGCTTTAGCAAAAGGACAGGTTGGCGGAAAGGCATGGCACATTGCGGCACACTGAGGAAGCATGCTGGCGGGGGGACCAAGTGGAAGGAGACAGCTGCAAAAGGTGAGAGCCTTACCCTCGCTGTCGAGAATAGGGTCGGCAGCTGCAGTGGTAACAGGACGAGACAGACATCCTCCAAGAATCTGGTGCACTCTCTCCTCGAGATCCGTGAGAGTGACCACTTGTGGAGGTCCGCCACCATTTTGACACTGCTCCTTTCGCATCATCACCAGCTTGGACTGCAGGGGAAAGAAGGGGAAGTTCTGTAACATGATGCCTTGAGAGATCACCTGATGCCCCCCATGGTGCAAGAGCCCTTAAAT
Source organism: Somniosus microcephalus (assembly GCF_052327205.1). Classification (NCBI taxonomy): domain Eukaryota; kingdom Metazoa; phylum Chordata; class Chondrichthyes; order Squaliformes; family Somniosidae; genus Somniosus; species Somniosus microcephalus. Next base: position 134,467,477 of record NC_140993.1, read on the forward strand.
GATGCCTTGAGAGATCATCTGATTCCCCCCATGGTGCAAGAGCCCTTACATGATGCCTTGAGAGATCATCTCATGCCCCCATGGTGCAAGAGCCCTTACATGATGCCTTGAGAGATCATCTCATGCCCCCCATGGTGCAAGAGCCCTTACATGATGCCTTGAGAGACCATCTCATGCCCCCCATGGTGCAAGAGCCCTTACATGATGCCTTGAGAGATCATCTCATGCCCCCCATAGTGCAAGAGCCCTTTCATGATACCTTGAGAGATCATCTCATGCCCCCCATGGTGCAAGGGCCCTTAGTTGTGGCCTTGCGTGAAATGTCCATGTGTGTGCCCAGAAAGGGCCATGGGTGCTTGTTGACAGATGGCCATTGGGGCATCATGGCAACAGGGTCCTCGAAGTCAGGTGCAGATGGAGGGAATCAGAAGTTTGCATAACCAACACTCACCCTAACGACCCGAGTGAGGTCGTTGAATTTCTTCCTGCACTGAACAGGGGTCCTGGTCGCCATGCTGTTGGAGTTGACCCTCTGAGAAACCTCCCTCCAAGATCGCCGGTAAGCCTTTTGATTCGGCCTCTTGCCATTGTCAGGATACAGAACATCTCGACGGCGCTCAACTGCAGACACCAACTGGTCCAGAGCCTCAGTGCTGAAGCGCTCTGCTCTCTGTCTCACCTTCTCCATCCTCACCAAGTTTCCTGCGCCAGAGAAGGGCGAGCGCCGATTCTGAGGCCTACAGGGCATTGAGTGTAGCAGCTCAGGCGGACTGACCCACCCCTTTAAGAGCCGGCCGGTGCCTGGAAGTCTCGTGGTCTCCGGTAATTGAGATCACCTGCGCTGCGCCCATCCGCGCCGATATTGGGTAGCGCCTGAACTTTTGCGCCTTAGGAGCCCCGTGCAATGTCTGAGTTAGCGCCTCAATCCCCTTTGGGGGCGATGCAACCCAATATCTTGCCAGGCAGCGATAAGTTTTGTCTGGCTATAAACTTTGCGCAGCGCCAGTTCTAACGCCTCAAGCGGGGCTATACCCAATTTCTAGGCCGTAATGTCTTAGATCCTGATGTTGCCCAAGTGCTGCTCTGTCCAACACAGCTTTTCCCAATTCTGGGTATGTTTAAAAAAAACACTGTCCTACCCAGAGGCAATTCAAAACATATAATTCTTCATCCACGATGTGGAACAGTATTTTCAATCTTCAGGGAAAAATAGGGGAATTTTGCAAACCCCTACATTTGGGTTGGACCCGCCTCCAGTAACTCTCTCAAGTGGCCCTTCATCAGTGGGAGACTAGAAAGTGAATATTAGCAGATTATTTAGCTATGAGATCAATGCCAAGGCAAATTTTGCACTCAATAGACAGCCATTCATGTTCATCAACCATTTGGTTTCCACAGAGCTATAGAAGCCTACAGCACAGAAAGAGGCCATTAGGATCTTTGTGTCAGAGCCACCTCTTTGATAGAACAATGCAATACTAATCATACTGCCCACCTCTCCTCTCATAGCCTTTTATCATCCTCTGCTTCAAATATTTATCCAGTTTTCCCTTAAAAGATGTAATGGTTCTACCTCAATCATTCCCTGTTGCAACGCATTGCATGCTCCAACAATCCAGTATAAGAAAATTTTCACCTAACCTCTCTCCTCACTCTCTCAGTAACAATTTTAAATTGATGACCCCTCATCACTGACTCTTCAACCAGAGAAAATAATGTTTCTCTATTTATTATTAATACTCTTCATAATTTTAAAAACCTCTATTAACTCTCTTCTGAGCTATCTCTGCTTCAGTGGAAACAATCCCATTATCTCAAGTCTCTACTCATAACAATAATTTCCCATCCCTTGCATCATCCTGGTGAATCTACACTGTAAACACTCTGTGGCTTTAATGACTTTTCTATAATAGGTGCCCAAAACTGCACATAGTACTCTTAGTGTGGCTTAATCAATACAATAGCAAAATACTGCGGATGCCGGAAATCTGAAATAACAACAGAAAGTGTTGGAAACACTCAGCAGGTCAGGCAGCATCGAGGAGAGAGAAACAGAGTCAACGTTTCGGGTCGAACCCTTCCGGTATATCTTCCTTTTTCCTCAACCGAGGATTCCCCTCTACCGTGGTTGACATGGCCCTCAACCGTATCCGTTCCATTTCCCGCACTTCTGCTCTCACCCCTTCCCCTCCCTTCCAGAACCACGATAGAGTTCCCCTTATCCTCACCTTTGCAGAACACCTCCGTTCAATCCGTAAGCATGACACCGAGCTTCTGGTCATCTGTCACTTTAATTCTCCCCTCCACTCCCACTCTGATCTCTTACACGGTTCCAACAAAGCTCAACGTAAGCTCGAGGAACAGCACCTCATCTTTTGATTCGGCACTTTACAGCCTTCTGGACTTAACATTGAGTTCAACAATTTCAGACTATAAATTGGCCCCTGTATTTCTTTATATATTTTTTTCTCTTGTTTCCTCACATGGTAGCTGTTAATATTGCTGCCATCATCATTCACACATCATCTGAAGCCATCTTTTGTTTCTTAACTTGTCCCATTATCTCTCCACAATAGCAAAATACTGCAGATGCTGGACTCCATTCTCTCAGATCCAACCCCGACATTGTCATTAAGCCTGCTGACAAGGGTGTTGTTATTATTGTTTGGCGAACTGACCTCTACCTAGCGGAAGCTGAATGCCAACTCTTCATCAACTCCTCCTGGACCATGACCCCACTACTGGACATCAAGCCACTCTGGAGATCTTCCCCCCATGGTCGCCAGCCTCATAGTTTCCCAACCCCACACAGCCCGCTTCTACCTCCTTCCCAAGATCCGCATACAGGGCTGCCCTGGTAAACCCATCGTTTCAGCCTGTTCTTGCCCCAGGGAACTTATCTCTTCCTATCTCAACTCTATTTTTTCTCCCCTTGTCCAGTCTCTTCCCACCTACATCCGCGACTCTTCTGATGCCCTCTGCCACTTTAACAGTTTCCAGTTTCCTGGCCCCAACCTCCTCCTTTTCACTATGGACGTACAATGCCTCTACACCTCCATCTCCCACCAGGATGGCCTGAAGGCGCTCCGCTTCTTCTTTGAACAGAGGCCCGACCAGTCCCCTTCCACCACCACCCTCCTCTGCCTGGCTGAACTTGTTCTCACATTGAACAACTTCTCCTTTGACTCCACTCATTTCCTCCAAATCAAAGGTGCTGCTATGGGTACCCGCATGGGTCCAAGCTATGCCTGCCTTTTTGTGGGATATGTGGAACACTCTTTGTTCCAGTCCCAATCGGGTCCCTTCCCTCACCACTTTTTCCAGTACATTGATGACTGTATCGGTGTTGTTTCCTGCTCTCGCCCTGAACTAGACAATTGCATTCACTTTGCTTCCAATTTACACCCTTCCCTCACCTGCACATGGTCCATCTCCGACTCTTCCCTTCCCTTCTGTAAGGTTCACAAAATTTCAGCAACCCCCGAAGATTATTTGATTAAAGAAAACCTGGTTGGAATGTACTTTAAAAACCCAGGACATCAAAGATGGTTGTAGCCGGCCCCCTGGCAAAAGAGAAAGACAGCCTGTATGAATATGAAAAGGAGGATCTCCCAGCACTGGCTGATGAAAGGATTGAAAAAAAACCCAGCTTCTGAGTACTTAAGTACTTGAAGCTGTCAATCAACTGCGGTTAGGAAGTTTCAACATGGAACAAAGGACTCTGTTTACACAAGCCCTCAGCAGTGTTGACTCAAGGGCTTAAGTGGTTGCTGTCAATCAAGTTGCAGTTGGGCGGTAACCACAGGACAAAGGCGGCGGCAGGCAGCGAGAGAGGCGGGACCTGCGGGAGACTCGGTGGCGGCGGCGAGGTACAAAAGGCGGCAGTGGGGCCAGGAGAGGCCTCAGAGCAGCGGCGGCAGGCAGCGAGAGAGGCGGGACCTGCGGGAGACTCGGCGGTGGCGGCGAGGTACAAAAGGCGGCAGTGGGGCCAGGAGAGGCCTCAGAGCAGCGGCGGCAGGCAGCGAGAGAGGCGGGACCTGCGGGAAACTCGGCGGCGGCGGCGAGGTACAAAAGGCGGCAGCGGGGCCAGCAGAGGCATACCAAACTCCAGTCTGCGAGCTCAGAGGGTAGCAGAGAGGTAAAAAGTAATCGGGGTGTGACGTCACCAGGGAGCAGGTAAGTGATTGGTTGGTGAGTATTTCTCTCTTTTCATTACAAGCTTGAATTCTATGGTGTTAAATTTCTAGGGTCTCTGTGTTGTAGTGAGGACAGTTGGTAAATAAAGCGCCCTAGAGTATACCTGTAACTGGGGTATTGAATAAATTTTTAGATTAATTAAAGGAGTAAGTCATGGCAGGAGAGCTCAGACCCGTGTTCTGCTCCTCTTGCCCCATGTGGGAAGTCAGGGATGCTGCCAGTGTCCCTGGCGACCATGTGTGCAGGAAATGCATCCAGCTGCAGCTACTTGTAGACCGCATTGCGGCGCTCGAGCTGCGGGTGGATGAGTTTTGGAGCATGCGCGATGCTGAGAGGGTCATGGATAGCACGTTTAGCGAGTTGTTCACACCGCAGGGTAAGGCTGCACAGGCAGAAAGAAACTGGGTGACCATCAGGCGGAGCAACAGAGGCAGGCAGGAAGTGCAGGGGCCCCCTGCGGACATCCCCCTTTCAAACAGGTATACCAAGTTGGATACTGTTGAGGGGGATGACTCACCAGGGGAAGGCAGCAGCAGCCAGCTTCCTGGCACCAGGGATGCTTCTGCTGCTCAGAAAGGGAGGAAAAAGAGTGGGAGAGCAATAGTGGTAGGGGATTCTATCGTAAGGGGAACAGATAGGCGTTTCTGTGGCCGCAAACGTGACTCCAGGATGGTTTGTTGCCTCCCTGGGGCCAGGGTCATGGATGTCACTGAGCGGCTGCAGGGCATTCTTAAGGGGGAGGGTGAGCAGGCAGAGGTTGTGGTCCACATTGGGACCAACGACATAGGTAGGAAGGGGGATGAGGTCCTGCATCAAGAATTTAGGGAGCTAGGTAACAGATTAAAGAGCAGGACCTCAAAGGTTGTAATCTCTGGATTACTCCCAGTGCCACGTGCTAGTGAGTATAGGAATAGAAGGATAGAGCAGATGAATGCGTGGCTAAAGAGTTGGTGTAGGGGGGAGGGTTTTACTTTCCTGGATCACTGGGCCTACTTCTGGGAAAGGTGGGACTTGTACAAGTCGGACGGGTTGCACCTGAACCAGAGCGGGACAAATATCCTTGCAGGGAGGTTTGCTAGCACTGTTGGGGGGGGTTTAAACTAACTTGGCAGGGGGATGGGATACAGAGGGGAGCAGAAATAGGGGGTGATGTGCTGCCAATTATAGAGAAAAAAACAAGTCAGCTTGGTAGACAGGGCAAATATACAAGGGCAAGGCTGGATGGCATCTATTTTAATGCAAGGAGTCTTGCAAATAAGGTGGATGAACTGAAGGTGTTGATAAACACATGGGAGTATGATATTGTTGCTATCACGGAGACATGGTTGAGGGAGGGGCAAGACTGGCAGCTCAATATTCCGGGGTACAGAATCTTCAGGCGAGACAGAGGGGGGGGGGTATAAGAGGAGGGGGTGTCGCAATATTAATTAAGGAGTCAATTACTGCAGTAAGGAGGGATGACATATTAGCAGGTTCCTCTAATGAGGCCATATGGGTGGAGCTTAAAAACAAGAAGGGGGCAAGCACTTTGCTGGGAGTGTACTATAGACCTCCAAACAGTCAAGGGGAGACAGAGGAACAGATATGTAGGCAAATCTCAGAGAAATGTGCAAATAATAGGGTAATAGTAATGGGGGATTTCAACTTCCCCAATATTAACTGGGATAGTCAGAGTGTGAAAGGCACAGAGGGTGTAGAATTCTTAAAGTGCATCCAGGAGAGTTTTTTGAGCCAGCATGTAGAAGGTCCTACAAGAGAGGGGGCGGTACTGGACCTAATTCTAGGGAATGTGGCCAGCCAAGTGGAAGAAGTGCTAGTAGGTGAGCACTTTGGTGACAGTGACCATAATATGGTGAGATTTAAGGTGGTCATGGAAAAGGACAGGGATGGGCCGGAAATAAAGGTTCTAAATTGGGGGAAGGCCGATTTTAATAGGATAAGGCAGGATCTGGCCAAAATGGACTGGGATCAGCTACTTGTAGGAAAATCCGCATCGGAGCAATGGGAGGCTTTCAGAAGGGAGATTGAGATCATACAATGGCAACATGTTCCCGTAAAGGTCAAGGGTGGTTCCAAAAACCACAGGGAACCTTGGATGTCAGGGGATATACGAGAATGGATTAAAAAAAAAGGTGGGCTTTTGGCAGATACAAAAGGCTAAAGACGGAGGAAGCCCTAGAGGAGTACAAAAAGTGCAGGGGGATATTTAAAAAAGAAATGAGGAGATCAAGGAGGGGCCATGAAATAACACTGGCGAGCAAAATAAAAGAAAATCCTAAGACGTTTTATAAGTATATTAAGGGTAAGAGGATAACTAGGGAAAAAATAGGGCCCATTAGGGACAAAAGTGGAAATCTGTGTGTGGAGCCGGAAGATGTAGGAGGGGTTCTAAATGAATTTTTTGCATCTGTTTTCACTATGGAGAGGGACGATGTAGACATAGAAATAGGGCGGGGGGACTGTGATATGCTCGAACATATTAACATCGAGAGGGAGGAGGTATTGGCGGTTTTAGCAGGCCTAAAAATGGATAAATCCCCAGGCCCGGACGAAATGTATCCCAGGCTGCTGTGTGAGGCAAAGGAAGAGATTGCGGGGGCTCTAACATACATATTCAGAACCTCCCTGGCCACAGGGGATGTGCCAGAGGACTGGAGAACCGCTAATGTAATTCCATTATTCAAGAAGGGGAGTAGGGAAAAACCGGGGAACTACAGGCCAGTGAGCCTAACATCAGTGGTGGGAAAATTATTGGAAAAAATTCTGAGGGACAAAATTAGTCTCCACTTGGAGAGGCAAGGATTAATCAGGGATAGTCAACATGGCTTTGTCAAGGGAAGATCATGTCTGACTAATTTGATTGAATTTTTTGAGGGGGTGACTAGGTGTGTGGATGAGGGTAACGCAGTGGATGTGGTATACATGGATTTCAGTAAGGCCTTCGATAAAGTCCCGCACAGGAGACTGGTCAAGAAGGTAAGAGCCCATGGAATCCAGGGTGCCTTGGCACGTTGGATACAAAACTGGCTTAGTGGCAGAAGGCAGAGGGTGATGGTCGAAGGTTGTTTTTGTGACTGGAAGCCTGTGGCCAGTTGGGTACCACAGGGATCGGTGCTGGGTCCCTTGCTGTTTGTGGTCTACATTAATGACTTGGATATGAATGTAAAAGGTATGATCAGTAAGTTCGCGGGTGATACAAAAATTGGTAGGGTGGTAAATAGCGAGGAGGGTAGTCTCAGTCTGCAGGACGATATAGATGGTTTGGTCAGATGGGCGGAACAGTGGCAAATGGAATTTAACCCGGAAAAGTGCGAGGTGATGCACTTTGGGGGGACTAACAAGGCAAGGGAATACACAATGAATGGTAAGACCCTAGGCAAGATGGAGGGTCAGAGGGATCTGGGTGTGCAAGTACACAGATCCCTGAAGGCGGCGGAACAGGTGGATAAGGTGGTAAAAAAGGCATATGGGATACTTGCCTTCATTAGCCGAGGCATAGAATATAAGAGCAAGGAGGTTATGATGGAGCTGTATAAAACACTGGTTAGGCCACAGCTGGAATACTGTGTGCAGTTCTGGTCGCCACACTACAGGAAGGATGTGATAGCTTTGGAGAGGGTGCAGAGGAGATTCACCAGGATGCTACCAGGGCTGGAGCGCTTCAGCTATGAAGAGAGGCTGGGCAGATTGGGTTTGTTTTCCTTGGAGCAGAGGAGGCTGAGGGGGGACATGATGGAGGTGTATAAAATTATGAGGGGCATAAATAGGATGGATACTAAGGAGCTTTTTCCCTCAGTAGAAGGGTCAATAACTAGGGGGCATAGATTCAAGGTAAAGGGCGGGAGGTTTAGAGGGGATTTGAGAAAGAACTTTTTCACCCAGAGGCTGGTTGGAGTCTGGAACTCACTGCCTGAAAGGGTTGTGGAGGCTGGAACCCTCACAACATTCAAGAAGCATTTGGATGAGCACTTGAAATGCCATAGCATACAAGGCTACGGACCAAATGCTGGAATATGGGATTAGATTAGACAGGGCGTGATGGCTGGCGCGGACACGGTGGGCCGAAGGGCCTCTATCCGTGCTGTATAACTCTATGACTCTATGACTCTAAAGGATTGTTTACCCAGCACTCAAGAAACCAGCGGGACATTTCAAACTGGGACAGCTCCATTCACAAACCAGTTAAACGAATGGGAAATGCATTATAGCTGCATTCAAACCCATTACGGTCAATGGGGCCACATCGGCCCCTTTTGTGTAACCCAGATACATCCAGATTTGGGCACAAAGATAAGGGCTCCCAATGGGGTATAAAGGTAGCCTCTCAGGAAGCCATTCTCTCTCTACTGCCTCACCTCCAGTGCCCTGCCTTCAAGAGGATCATCACAGCCCGCCGAAAGAAGTGGAATACCCGCAGTTGCTTTTGAATTACTGGGGCATCTCTACTTCGGGCGGTGAAAAATCCAAGGCAGACTGCAGGGCACAGAGCAGGCGTTTCAAAATCGTAGACTGGTGTGCATAAACTTTCTGGCCCATTACAAGGCAACCTAGATAGGGATAAGGGGGGTGGGAACTAAAGGGGAATTTTGTTAAATTGTCATTTTAGTCAATTTTCCCTCGATGTGTCCGTCTTTTCTCCTCCTCGTTAAGTAAAAGTGTGTTTTATTCATAATCATTTTCACTGTATAGCAATTTATTCTTTATTTCAATAAAACTTTGGTTTTCTTTGCACCAAACCACTGGTCTCATTTTGTCTATATCGCAACTGAAATAAGGCCGGCGGTCAGAACCAAAGGGGAAGTGATTCGAGCCGCACAGGGCTGGAACAGCTCAGACACACGCTGACTGACGAGGCAAAAACCCCAAACCAAAACCCACCCCTTACAAAATGACGACCAGAGCAGGACCGTCGGCGACAGTATGCGATGTAGCAGACGGTGGTCTGGGTCTGGAGAGAGCAGCAGTTATTGGTTTTCTTTTTATCACACCACTGATCTGTTTGTGGTTAGATACCCACAAGCTTAGGGAAGTTAAAGCAGAGAGTTGGGATAAGGAAATGGAGATTGAAGAATACCAGGCCAAGATAGAGCGCCTGGTGGACCAGTTTAGTGAGGGCAAAAGCCACACGAGGTACGAGTTAGAGTACCTGAAGTGCCTAGTTACAGAGGCCAAGAGTAATGAGATGAGGGTGTGGGAAGAGAATGCCCGCCTCATACAAGAAGTAAGAGAGCAGGAGGAAAAGGTTAGGGAGGTAAAGGCAGCATATAAGCTGGCCTGCAACCAAGGGTTCGAGGAAACAGATCATGGCCCCTGTAGGGAAGAGATCAAAAGCTTGAATATGGCTTTAAAGAGGGCAAAGGGGATGATATGTCTTATCAGCCCGAAGATAGGCCAGTCGGACTTTACCGGCAACCCAAATAGAACCGTCCCACAGGCAACACCTGGAACAAAGTTGGTTAGGGAATCAGAGGTCCCACGACCACCACCCATAGCTCCGAGCTTTCAGGAGCTCTGGCAGCAAGGGGGGGGTGGAGGATGAGGTGGTAGAGGAAGCACAGCAGGCCCCGTTAGATAGGCTGGGACCAGGACCAGTGTACCCCCTCCGACAACGGAGGTACGGTCCGCCCGTTGATGACGATGACCCAGGGGCCATCCAGAATCAGTTTGTGGTGCCGTATGGCACCGAACAGCTCAGGGACATGGTTATCCATATCCCCAAGCTCACTAAAAAGGGAGACCCCTCTCTGCATTTCATGGAGATAGAACAAGCAGCTTGTGTTAATGACTGCGATGACGCAGAGCAAGCTAAAATGCTGCTGTTTTCCCTGGGAGGTGATCTCCTCTAGACCCTATCTGGCGAATGCAAAAGGGGGCAGAAAGAATACGAGGATTTGAGGAACGAGATATTGGCGGCCATGGGACTCAATGATGGTAGTCCGTTCACTCGGGTAGAAAGAACGGTACAGCTCCCAGGGGAGTCCCCGCAGGCGTTCGCAGGCAGGCTGTTACCAGTCTACCGGAGTGCATGCCCGGGAATGCCAGGGCGGGCAGCACTGAGCCCAGCCCAATTGACTCACTGGCTCCGTTGTCTTATGACAAACAGCCTACCCCAGGTCCAAGCCCAGGCCGCGGCTTGGTTTGACCCCCGAAACCCCCAGACCACCGAAGAAGCGGTGATCCATCAGCTCACAGTAGCATTTAGAAACATGAGGGGTACTGAGATGCACCAACCCAAGGGAAAAGTCCATGAGGTTAAACCTGGGGGCCTGAATAAGAAAGAGTGGCACCAGGAGGGGAACCGTCCCTCCCAGACTAAGTTAAACTGTTACGGGTGCGGGAAGGATGGCCACTGGTGCAAGGATTGTAAGAATCCCTGGAAGGAAAATAAGGGAAAGAATTCATCAGCCCCAGCCCAAAAGGCAGAGTCAGGTATCCCTCCCACTGCGATCGAGCCACTCTTGGAGTCGATACGATCTCTCCTCCTGACCAGCCAGGGGAGAATAGCAGCCACCACCAGTGCTTTGACCCCGTCTGCCCCATCCCACTCCCAGCAATGACTAGAGCCAGCGCAGCCTGTCGACCTGTGTCCCCGCGAAAACGCTGAGGGGAGCAGGCCCTATGTTAGGATGGGAGTGAAGACGGTGCAGGGGAGATATTCGGTCGACACTGGAGCTTCCAGCACGATGGTCCATTCGGAAGACCTGACCAATTCACCCCGGTCTAACAAGGTCCCATTTAGCTTAATGGGACCCACAGGGAACGAGCAGGCTGGGGAAAGGTCAAAACCTTTGGCCGTAGGTTTAGGATCCCTCCATACCACATGGGAGGGTAGCCAAAAGACCGACGAGGTGGCCAAGCAGGGGGACAGGGAAAGAGAGTTCTGGGACCCCTGTAGAGCAGGCCCGGTAGCAGCAATCCGGGACAAGGGAGGCACACAGGGGATAGCTTTGGCCCCGGACCAAAAGCAGGTCCAAGCCCAAGATTCCACCTTTAAGGCCACCCTGGTAAGGAGAAAGAATTTAGAACAGGGTTACTGGCAGGCTGCTAGTTATATTAAACGATGTAAGTTGTTTAAACCCAAAAGGAAAGAGCAGCCAGTTGGGACAAGGTCTGAGGTTAGAAATCCTCAGCCTACAGTGGGTACACTCACACAGACTGCACACGCAGGCGCAGTCGCGTGCTTCAAAAGAGAAGTTCCCCAGCACTCGGCCCGAGCGATTCCCCCTCTCTTATGGGACTCGGGGAAGGAGCCTGAACCAGGTTTTAAACCTGAAGGGGAAGACTCTCAGCCACCGGCAGCCGGTGGCGAGGCATTGCCCGTCCCCAGCCCAGGTTTGGGAAGGGAGGGACCCTAGGGAGAAGGTCCCCAGCCAGCAAGGACTGTGACCCGAGCTAAGGGTCCGCTCGCCAGGGTAGCTCCACCAGTGACACTCCCTAGGAGGTCTCTTCGGGTACCCCAGCACAGGAAAGTATGGTCACCAGCTTTCCAGTTAAAAAGGGCGGTCTCCTGAGTCAGGGAGAAGCCAAAAGACAGAGGTCCCCAACCAGCAGCCATAAGCTGCGAGGGACTAGAAGTTGGGATCAGTCCAGCTTCGCTGCAGACAGTAGCCTGCAACAGTCCTAACAGAGATTAGGCTAGACGCCCGGAGATGGGCGGCACTTGTATATAGCTTTGTTTAAGTTTAATAATGTGTACAAGTAAGTTAGAGTGTGTTCATTTTAATTTTATATTGCAATCGGTAGTTTAAGTATTAAAAAAAGTATAAGTTTTAAGTATTGAACTGTTCCAGAGAGTTGTCTATGTGAGCTGAGGTCGCGGGACCCGATCACATTCCCCCGAGCCAGTGAACCTGGCTAGATGTTTTGTTAAGTCTTTTTCAGAGTTTCGAAAGGTGCGGAGGACCATCGTGTCTTTGGATGCTCGGGGAAGGGAGCACCCCTAGCCCACAATGGGAGGGGTCTGCGGGAGGCAGATGCCCACGAGGGGAGCTGGCCAGGATGACTGGGATCCAATTCAACCCAGTATTCCAGTGAGACCGGCTTCACGTATGGGGAGGCGTCCCTCCAGTGCCCGAGGATACGAATCGTCACCCCAAGGAAAAGATGTTTAGGAAATTCTGTAAATTTGACTTTTCCGAGGTCAATAAGACTGAATTGTAACTAATCATGAGTGATGGCAGATTCGTTTTTTTTAAAAAAAGGGAAGCTCGTTTTTTTCCGTTTGTATTTTTAACAAATATGTTTTGGCTTGGTGTTAATCTCATTAAAGATGTTGTATCGTGATAAAGCTCTATGATGTCACAAGTGGTGCAGGGGTATTGGACCCCCTCGTGCTTGAATTTTTGTAAATAATCATGTTTTTCTATCGATAGATGCCTACCGTGCACTGCGATTCTCTCTGAGTAAGGGGGATGGAGGTGTTGAGGGATCAGAGATAGATATAGATAAGTATAAGTGAAGGTTGTTTGTGGGGTGTCAGAAATCTTTGCTCACTTTTAATAGGATACTGCAAGCAAGTTTTAGTATCCAAGTGCGGACTGTAAGGTTCACAAAATTTCGGCAACCCCCGAAGATTATTTGATTAAAAAAAATCTGGTTTGAATATACTTTAAAAACCCAGGACATCAAAGATGGCTGTAGCCGGCCCCGTGGCAAAAGAGAAAGGCAGCCTGTATGAATATGAAAAGGAGGATCTCCCAGCACTGGCTGACGAAAGGATTGAAAAAAAAACAGCTTCTGAGTACTTAAGCACTTGAAGCTGTCAATCAACTGCGGTTAGGAAGTTTCAACACGGAACAAAAGACTCTGTTTACACAAGCGCTCAGCAGTGTTGACTCAAGGGCTTAAATGGTTGCTGCCAATCAAGTTGCGGTTGGGCGGCAACCACAGGACAAAGGATTGTTTACCCAGCACTCAAGAAACCAGCGGGATATTTCAAACTGGGACAGCTCCATTCACAAACCAGTTAAATGAATGGGAAATGCATTATAGCCGCATTCAAACCCATTACGGTCAAAGGGGCCAGATCGGCCCCTTTTTTGTAACCCAGATATGTCCAGATTTGGGCGCGAAGATAAGGGCTTCCAATGGGGTATAAAGGTAGCCCCTCAGGAAGCCATTCTCTCTCTACCACCTCGCCTCCAGTGCCCTGCCTTCAAGAGGATCTTCACAGCCCGCCCAAAGAAGTGGAATACCCGCAGTTACTTTTGAATTACTGGGGTATCTCTACTTCGGGCGGTGAAAAATCCAAGGCAGACTGCAGGGCACAGAGCAGGTGTTTCAGCATTGAAGACTGGTGAGCATAAACTTTCTGGCCCATTACAAGGCAACCTAGGTAGGGATAAGGGGCTGGGAACTAAAGGGGAATTTTGTTAAATTGTCATTTTAGTCAATTTTCCCTCGATGTGTCCATCTTTTCTCCTCCCCGTTAAGTAAAAGTGTGCTTTATTCATAATTATTTTCACTGTATAGCAATTTATTCTTTATTTCAATAAAAGTTTGGTTTTCTTTGCACCAAACCACTGGTCTCGTTTTGTCTATATCGCTACTGAAATAAGTCTGGTTGCCAGAACCAAAGGGGAAGCGATTCAAACCGCACGGGGCTGGAACAGCTCAGACACACGGCTGACTGACCAAGCAAAAACCCCAAACCAAACCCCCCCCGCTTACACTTCCTCGACTTCTCCATCTCCATCTCTGGGGATAGGTTATTGACAAACATTCACTTCAAGCCCACTGACTCCCACAGCTACCTGGACTACAATTCCTCCCACCCCGCCTCCTGTAAGGGCTCTATTCCATTCTCCCAGTTTCTCCGTCTCCACCGCATTGGCTCTGACGATGCCACCTTCCATACCAGTGCTTCCGACATGTCTTCCTTTTTCCTCAACCGGGGATTCCCGTCTACTGTGGTTTACACGGCCCTCAACCGTGTCCATTCTATCTCCCGCACTTCTGTCCTCACCCCTGCCCCTCCCTCCCGGAACCATGATAGAGTTCCCCTTGTCCTCACCTTTCACCCCACCTGCCTCCACATTCAAAGGATCATCCTCTGCCATTTCCGCCACCTCCAGCGTGATCCCACCACCAAACACATCTTTCCCTCACCTCCCCTTTCAGCATTCTGTAGGGACCGATCCCTCCGCAACACCCTAGTCCACTCCTCTATCACCCCTAGCACCCCTTCCCCTTCACCCGGCACCTTCCCTGCAAGCGCAGGAGATGCAACACATGCCCTTATACCTCCCCCCTTCCCACTGTCCAGGGCCCCAAACACCCCTTCCAGGTGAAACAGCAATTTACTTGTACTTCTTGCAATTTAGTATACTGTATTCGCTGCTCACGATGTGGTCTCCTCTACATTGGGGAGACCAAATGCAGATTGGGTGATCGCTTTGCAGAACACCTCCATTCAGCCTGTAAGGGGAACCCCGAGCTTCCGGTCGCCTGTCACTTTACTTCAACGCTCCATTCCCACTCAGACCTCACCATCCTCGGCCTCTTGCATTGTTCCATGGAAGCTGAGCATAAGCTTGAGGAACAGCACCTCATCTTTCGATTAGTCACTTTACAGCCCTCTGGACTCAACATAGAGTTCAAGAATTTCAGATCATAACCTCGGCCCCTATCACATATATATTTTTTATCCACACTTTTTGTCTGTGCTTTTTTTTTTCTTCCCTCCCACGTGGCAGCTGTCTTCCATTCTGCCAGCGCAATTCACACTTCATCTAGAGCCATCCTTTGTTTCTTAACCTGTCCCATTACCATCTCCTCTTGCCTTGAATATCTCTTAATGCCTCTTTACTTCTCCTGCCTTCCATCCTATCACAGACCTTCCCTTTTGTTCTTTCATCCCCTCCCCCATTTCCCAGCCCCTAAACTTGCTTTAAAAGCTGTTCCTTTTCCTGCTTTTTTCCAGTTCTGACGAAAGGTCTTCAACCTGAAACGTTAACTCTGTTTCTCTCTCCACGGATGCTGCCTGGCCTGCTGAGTTTTTCCAGCGTTTTCTGTTGTCCCCATTATCTCTCCTTTTTCCTTGCACCATCATCTCTTTTGTCAATCAATCTCTCCTGCCTTCCAACCGGTCACAGACCTTCCCTTTGTTCTTACCTCCCCTCCTCCCTGCCCCTGCTTAAAAATCTCTCTCCCCTAACCTTTTCCAGTTCTGACAAAGGGTTCGACCTGAAACATTGGCCTCGAATTTCCAAGCCCCGAGGAGGCGTGTTTGGAAGCAGGAGTGGGGGGAAAATTGCAGAATCGGGGGGCACGAACCCTTCCTGCCCCCAACCCGCCTCCATGCCCATTTCCCAGGAGGTGGGTACCTGACTTGTGCTGGGAGCCGCCTCCCCGAGGCAGGAAGGGGATTAGTGCCAATTAACTGCCTGTAAACAGATAGCTAACAGGCAGTTTTTGGCTTAATCCCTATTTTTAACCCTGAAGTGTAGGCTGCACGATGGCTCCAAACCACGGCAAGTTAGCGAGGTGGACCGTCGGGCTGAAGGACTTGGAGGGTTCGAGATGTCCAGTGTTCAGATGAGTGATGAGTGCATGAGTGCAGAGGTAAGTGTGTTTGGTGTATGTAAAGTGTTTAAATAAGTTTTACTTACCTTTACTTACTAATGCAGGCTTCCTTCCTTCAGGTCTTGGGAGTCCCTCATCTCACCGGCACAGAGAGCAGAATGGCTGCGAGCTGTCAAAAGTTGCAGCATTCTGCTTTCTGTTCTGGAGAGATTTCTAACTGAGTCTGTGGAGAAGGACTCAAGTTAGAAGTCAGATTGTCACTGTTTGACAGCTTCACAGAGCCGTCAAACGCTGATATTTCATTTGTCAAAAGCTCTTGACAGATGCAATGTCAATCCCTGACGTCACCTGTAACTGGGTGTCCCTTAATTGGCCTGCTGAGCCCGCTGGGTGGGCTCAACAAGGTCAATCAAGGGAAAATCGCATGGGTTGGCCAGAAATCGATGGAGGCGGGACTACAACCCAAAATCCAGCCCATTGACTCTGTTTCTCTCTCCTCGGTGCTGCCTGACCTGCTGAGTGTGTCCAGCACTTTCTGTTGTGGCTTAATCAATGTTTTGTATAAATATATCATTATCTCTTTACCCTTATATTTTATGACCCTGTTTAGAAAACCCAAAATGCTGTTGCTTTTTTTTTTAATGACTTTATCTACCTGCAGTCATATTTTCAGGGAATTACCTATTTGAACCCCTAGGTCTCTTTGTTCATCCATAACCTTTGGTGTATTTCTATTACATTTCTACTCATATTCCTGTGATTTTTCTTCCAAAATGTATTATCTCACACATATTCATATTAAATAGCATTTTTCAACTGTTTGTCATTCTGTGAACACCTTGGTGTCTTCCCGAAGCCTTTTATAGTCCTTCTCATTGTTTGCCAAACCGCCTACCTTTGTGTCATCAGCAAATTTCAAGTATATGCACCCTATGCCCAAATCCAACTGATCTATATCTACGAGAACAGCTTCTGGAAAACTCTGAGAAACACTGATTACCCCAGGGGTAATCTTAACGTTGAAAAGTGCGTGGGTTTGTGTGCTGGTGGGAAGTTAAATCCACTGAAAATAGCACCACATCCAGAAGGCGGTTCCAACGCACTGACTTCTGAGTTTAACGCAGGGCCGTTTAACAGGTTAACAATTTAAATATGTAAATCGCTTAATTGCAGTGATATTTTGATCCACCTTCAAATTTAACGGCATATCCACGGGTTCCCCGGGCTTCCTGAAACTCGCCATCGAAACCAAAGCGAGAACAGAATGGCAATTCATGGGGCTCATTAAAAGTCAGGCAAATACAGCAATAAATATTCAGTGCTCACAGCTGCTTTCTTATCTACCACTGGGGAAGGTTTTCTTCAGAGTACTTGCGGTGAGTGGTTAATTTTGCACTTTGGAGGGTGGGTGGCACCTTAGCTGCCCTAGACTGGACTTCAGGTGAGGAGCAAAGTGACCAGCAGCAGCAGCAACAGCCTGCTGTGGAGAGACCTGCAGCTGGTGAGCATAGAGGGGAGCAGCAGAGAGGGGAGCAGCAGAGAGGGGAGCAGCAGAGAGGGGAGCAGCAGAGAGGGGAGTAGCAGAGAGGGGAGCAGCAGAGAGGGGAGCAGCAGAGAAGGGAGCAATAGAGAGGGGAGCAATAGAGAGGGGAGCAACAGAGAGGGGAGCAGCAGAGAGGGGAGTAGCAGAGAGGGGAGTAGCAGAGAGGGGAGCAATAGAGAGGGGAGCAATAGAGAGAGGAGCAACAGAGAGGGGAGCAGCAGAGAGGGGAGTAGCAGAGAGGGGAGCAACAGAGAGGGGAGCAGCAGAGAGGGGAGCAGCAGAGAGGGGAGCAGCAGAGAGGGGAGCAATAGAGAGGGGAGCAACAGAGAGGGGAGCAACAGAGAGGGGAGCAGCAAAGAGGGGAGCAGCAGAGAGGGGAGCAGCAGAGAGGGGAGCAACAGAGAGGGGAGCAACAGAGAGGGGAGCAATAGAGAGGGGAGCAATAGAGAGGGATCTAGCTCACAGGAGGCACTACCTGCAAAATAGGATGTACAGGCAGAGGCAAAGCTTCCTTGGTCTCTTAAAGGCAAATCATATTTGACTAACTTGATTGAGTTATTTGATGAAGTAATGGAGAGGGTTGATGATCATAGTGCGGTTGATGTGTATATGGACTTTCAAAAGTTTCAAAACTTTCAAATTTCCATTTGATAAAGTACCACATAATAGACTTGTTAGCAAAATTGAAGCCCATGGGATTCAAGGGGCAGTGGGAAATTGGCTAAGGGACAGAAAGAGAGTGTAATTGTGAACGTTTGTTTTTCTGACTGGAGGGAAGTGTTCAGTGGTGTCCCCCGGGGTCAGTGTTGCGACCACTGCTCTTTTTGATATATATTAATGACCTGGACTTGGGTATACGGGGCATAATTTGAAAGTTTGCAGATGACACAAAACTCAGAAATGTAGTAAACAGTGAGAAGGATATTAATAGACATATTAATTGACTGGTGAAATGGGCAGGCACATGACAGATGAAATTTAATGCAGAGAAGTGTGAAGTGCTTCACTTTGGTAGGAAGAATGAGGAGAGGCAAGATAAACAAAATGAGACAATTTTAAAGGGGGTGCAGGAACAGAGAGATCTGGGGGTGTACATACACAGCATGGCAGGACGAGTTGAGAGAGCTGTAAAAAGGCATATTGGATCCTTAGCTTTATTAATATTGACATAAAGTACAAACGCAAGGAAGTTATGCTGAACCTGTATAAAATACTGGTTCGGCTCCAGCTGGAGTATTGTGTCCAATTCTGGGTACCACACTTTCAGAAAGATGTCAAGGCCTTAGAGAGGGTGCAGAGGGGATTTACTAGAATGGTACCAGGGAAGGTTACATGGAAAGACTAGAGAAGCT
Source organism: Somniosus microcephalus (assembly GCF_052327205.1). Taxonomy (NCBI): domain Eukaryota; kingdom Metazoa; phylum Chordata; class Chondrichthyes; order Squaliformes; family Somniosidae; genus Somniosus; species Somniosus microcephalus. Next base: position 134,486,092 of record NC_140993.1, read on the forward strand.
GGTGTTGTTCTCCTTAGAGCAGAGAAGGTTAAGAGGAGATTTGATAGAGGTGTTCAAAATCATGAAGTGCTATGATAGAGTAAATAAGGAGAAACTATTTCTAGTGGCAGAAGGGTTGGTAACAAGGGGAACAGATTTAAGGTAATTCGCAAAAGAACCAGAGGCGACAATTGGAAAAAATAATTTACGCAGTGAGTTGTTATGATCTGGAATGCACTGCCCTTATTATTTCATTTTACATAATCTGCCAAACTTGTTTCATATTACATGGACTTTACAGCACAGAAACAGACCATTCGGCCCAACAGGCCTATGCCGGTGTTTATGCTTCACACGAGCCTAGTAGATGTATATATACATATTGCCATGTAGTCCTTCAAATCTCCCTTTTCATCTCCCTCCTACACTTCCTTTACTGGATGGAGTCCTTCCCGTTCCCCACAATAATGCTGTGGTTCACTGCCGGCCAGGCATTGCCCGATGGACTTTGCCTCCCCCCACCCCAGGACCAACCTACAGCTGCCATGGGCATCCAGCCGGCCAGCACTACTGATGCTTCAGGACTCCCTGTTTGGCGTTTGCAGCTCTCTGGTCAGATTCAAATGAGACCTCGGTGTCATAATTGAAGCGACCTCTTCACCACCCAGAATGGGTGGTAGACTGACTAAAAGTAAAAATCTACCCGCTCATGAGTAACAGAGACATGTGAATTCTGGCCAAGCCATAAATGGGATATTATTGGTAACCCACAAATCCTTATCATGTATTCTATTTGTATCACATTTAAGTAAGGAAAGTTAAAACCAAAGAAATTACATGTAAATATTAATGTCAAATAAAAGCTATAGGGATCCATGTGGTTCCAGAAATATCAATCTGCATAGAACAGAAAAAATAGTTGAGGGATATAATATCATTTGAGGTATAATGAACTTTAGCAGTTATTATGACAGAATATGAAATTAATGCACTAATGGATTCTAATTATTTTAACTATTTTTAATACACATGTTTAAATAGTTCAGACAGATTGCAATTTTCCAAGAACTCACTAGGCAGAAGTCAGGTCAATTATTTGGTTGAGTATATGAGCTAGCAATTAGAGAGATTTTATGCACACTGCAGTGTTTTCTTTTGATGCACAGGTTTGTGAATATATGGTTTAATTGATTATGAAATTATAATTATTAACCCTATTTTTCTAAGACTATGAGTTACTTCAGGTAACTGAAGTCAAATTGTTCTCTGTACATAATATCTAGGGCAGCCTACAGCATCCAAGAAAATACAACACATGCTATTTCAGCGAAAGTATAAGGTTCACTAAATATACAACTCCATAACTACATTAAATTTGGAAATACACATAATGGGGGCAGAGTTACACATGTTGGAAATTTGGGCTTGTAAAGGACCTATTTGTTAAACATGAACTTGTGAACAGGTGGGAATGCTAACGTTTCCTTTCAGCGTCCCAAGTTTAGCAAAGTATTTTAAAGCAATCACAACAGAGTAGTAATGATCACAGTTTGTCAACTGAACAAGTAGGAAATAAGTCACTTTCTTGACCGAAAGAAACTTTTTGTAATTCTGACGTGTTGAGCATCAACTTTAAAGCCAAAACTGAAACATTTATGAGAATGGCACATTTTCTCAGCATAATGATGAATTTAGTTATGCAAGAGGTAATGGTCAGGACGAGAGCAATATTCACCTCTGATGCACATCCTCCAACCCAAATAAAAGAAATCAAGCCTGGGAATAGATCACCATATCCATCATCCATAGAAGGTGGCAGAAGATCCTGAAGAGATTCCACAATATCATGAAAAAAACAAGCAAGGTCCAGATTTCAATCAACAAGCACATAAGACTATTGATGCTGAGCACAGGAGCTGCAAGTTTTGACAAAATGTAATTGAGGTATCATGCATTTTTTGGCCCAGAAAACCTTTATCCACAAATGAACCTGCTAAGTGCCTTTTTTAAGCCTTGTACTTTCGCTGCACCTTATTGAATGAGAGGTTTAATTCTTTATGGATAATATTACCTACTTGTAGGAAGAATGCAATACTTTGGCGGCTCATAGGTGACGAATTACCATGGGGCTTCTTTCAATTTGCCGCCGTAACTTTAATAAAAATCCCATTTACGTGCGTTAATAGAGTTTTGCTTAACTTTCGTCGAAGCAGGAGAAGGCTTGAGAAAAATTGCCCGCATAGTCTATGTACACAGTAACCAAATATTAGCCACACTTGTATTCACTCTGAAACCTGGATTATCCAGTTTCCAGAGGACAATTGCTTCACACACTGTACCAGTAAAAACTCTCATGTAACCAACACCAGCACTCACATTCTAGACAACATTACCTATACAATCAGGTGAGTCACCGATCATCGGCGCTACCTTCCCGTTGCCAATCGCCAGCGTTACCTCCCGACTTGGTTACCTCCTTTCCTGGTCACCCCCCCCCCGCCCTCCTCACTTATCTGATGGTCGCTGCAACACCAGGAGTGGTCCGATCTACAATTGCCCTTCGCCTACGAGCTGTCTGTTGCTCTTGGAGATCATCGGCTCAATGTAAATGAAGTCCCAGGCCCAATATCAGGGGCACCTTGGGCCTCACCTTTCAGGCGCAGGGATTGTTTCCTGTGCCACCACGTGCCCAAAAGTGGTCATGCCCGGATTTCTAGGCCAAAATCTCTCCGGGCCTCATGTGGTGCTGTGTTGCGAGTTTGTCGCTTGCCTTGTCACCCACATGCTACACCCATACCCCGAGTTAAAATTGGGGCTTAAATCTCCTACAGTGTGTATAACTGAGCTGGTACCTTTTTCAAGTGGGGGATTACAGTAGTTGGTGCTCAATTGTGTTGGATCTAATTTCAGATGAAAACCACAACAGTAGTAAAAAGAGAAAAGATTTCCACTCCAAATCAAAATCAAATTAAATCAAATCAACTTTTATTGTCATTGTTAGTGCAGAAGTGCAGTACAACGAAATGTAGGCTTGCGGCTCCCGAGAGTGTACATTTGGATTAAGACATTTAAACATTCAACATACATTTGGCTTGTAGTATATTAACATAACATAACGATAATAAAGTGCATTGGCAGATGTGCAGGCTTTAGAGTTTGTTTATGGAGTTCAGTAGGATGACAGCCCTGGGAACGAAGCTGTTCCTAAATCTGGTCGTACGGGTGCGAATGCATCTGTAGCGTCTCCCAGATGGCAGGAGGGCGAACAGACTGTGGCTGGGGTGGGTAGGTCTTTGATGATGGACCGTGACCTCCGTAGACAGCGTTTCTGGTATATGTGCTCTATGGTCGGTAGCCGGGTGCCGGTAATGCGTTGGGCAGTTTTGACTACCCGCTGCAGGGCTTTCCGGTCACAGTAGCTACAGCTGCCATACCATACTGTGATACAGTTTGTCAGGATGCTCTCTATAGTGCAGCGGTAAAAGTTAGAGAGGATCAGGGGTGACAGGTTACATCCCTTCAGCCTCCTTAGGAAATATAGGTGCTGCTGGGCCTTCTTCACCAGAGAGGAGGTATTGAGGGACCAGGAGAGGTCTTCCGTGATGTGGACTCCGAGGAACTTAAAGCTGTCCACCCTTTCCACCACAGCCCCATTGATGTGGATGGGGGTGTGACTTCCGCCTTTGGACTTCCTGAAGTCCACAATGATTTCTTTGGTTTTCTTGATGTTAAGGGCCAGGTTGTTATCGGCGCACCACTTCACGAGATGCTGGACCTCCTCCCTGTAGGCTGACTCATCGTTGTTGGTGATCTGGCCTACTACCATGGTGTCATCCGCAAACTTGATGATGGTGTTGGAACCATGAACAGCCACACAGTCGTGGGTGAAGAGGGAGTAGAGGAGGGGGCTCAGCACACATCCTTGTGGAGCCCCCGTGTTCAGGGTCGGGGGGGGGAGGTGTGGTTACCTAATTTGACAGACTGGGGTCTGTTTGTTAGGAAGTCCAGGGTCCAGTTGCAGAGGGAAATGTTCAGGCCAAGAGTTTGGAGTTTGGTGGCCAGCTTGTTGGGGACGATAGTGTTGAATGCTGAGCTGTAGTCTATGAACAGCATTCTGATGTAGGTCTCCTTACCATCTAGGTGATTCAGTGCCGAGTGTAGAGCAGTTGTGATTGCATCCTCCGTTGATCTGTTTGCACGATAGGCAAACTGGTGTTGGTCAAGAGAGGCGGGAACACTGGCTTTGATGTGGGCTAAGACCAGTCTCTCGAAACACTTCACTATGATGGGTGTGAGTGCGACAGGTCGATAGTCGTTCAGGCACGTCACAGCCGTTTGTTTTGGCACAGGAATAATGGTAGCGGTCTTGAAGCATGTAGGGACTACTGCCTGGGCCAATGACAGATTGAAGATGGCGGTGAAGACATCAGCCAGCTGATCAGCACATTCCTTGAGTACCCGTCCAGGGATGCTATCCGGTCCAGCAGCCTTTCGTGTGTTCACTCCGCGTAGAACACCCCTTACGTCGGAGGTCGACAGAGTGAGCACCTGGTCTTCCGGGGGTGGCAAGGCTTTGGTAGCTGGCTCCCTGTTGTCCCTGTCGAAGCGAGCGTAGAAGTTGTTAAGCTCCTCCGGAAGGGAGGCATCGCTAACCGGGTGCTGGTGTTTTTGCCCTTGTAGTCAGTGATGGACTGGATGCCTTGCCACATGCGCCGGGGGTCCGAGTTGTTGTGGAAGTGATCCTCTATCCGCAGTGTCTGTTTCCTTTTGGCAGTCCTGATACCCTTTTTTAGGTTGGTCCTAGCTGCACTGTAAGCCGCCGCGTCGCCAGATTTAAATGCTGCCTAGGCTGAATTCTAATGTAAATACACTGCTCCACCAAGTTTCTTAAAGTGAATTTTTTGACCCAGAAAACACACATATCATAATTGTAAGGCTAAGTGGTGTTAACTGGTTTGACAGCTAGACTAGATAATTTATCTCTAAACACAATGGTAGTCAAACAGCTGTTAAAGCAGTACTATAATTTTACTCTGCATAATCTTCTCTTTGTCCATAAAAGGCTGCTTTGTTCTACAGTAATATAACTTTGAAAGGATTTACTATTCTAATGTTTTATACTGTTGTACTCAGAATTTAATTACATGAAACGATTTATGTAGGAAGTGCCTACATTTTTTTTTGAAACACAACAGAATACAAGGTAGAAATTCCGATTTTTATAAATGATGTAAAACACTTTAGGGGTGATTCAGCAATTGCCTGAGATGTGCTTCTATCCATTATTGATGAAAAATCGGAGGCTGCATGCCCACAAGCTAAGCTAAAGATTCTTCAAAAATAACGAACATTTCTACTGTATAACTTTCCATTCGCTGGTTAATCATAGCTAAATATTGGTGCACAATAGGTTAAATCTGGCCAATAAGGATATAATTAAAAACTAACCTATCATTGGCACACAGGCATTTCCTTATCTAATGAAATAAGAACTATATTTGATTTATTTTAGAAGTTATTTGATGTATGTGATCCATAAATGAAACTGCTATTGATTGTTGTTCGATAAGGTTATTGCTTGTTCAAGAACCAAAACTATTTTTAATGATCATCTCATGTTTAGAATTATCTGAATATTTTCTGCTACTGACTTCCTATCAATAAATCCATTGACTGTTTATTTTGTCATTTACAGTTAAATTTACCTTCACCAGCTAGTTCATTTCCAGTAGGCATATTGCTTGGGTGCAATAAATCATTTGGTCAACACAGTTCTTATCGCTAAGAAAAATATGCTAAGCAACGTGCTTTCCATTTTCTTATCAACCCCACCGTCCAAGTCTCTATATAAAGGAACTACAACGCCGCCATTTGTGGAATAACGATTCAAAATTCTAATTCAGAAGTTTAATTTGACATCAGTGATCCATGTTGAAGCAGGGTCAATGAAAAATATGAAAGCAGTACAAATTGCAAACACAAAATCTATCAACTCATATTATTTCAGCAGACCAACAAGAGGGCTGGTTCTGTAATCTGGCACTTCCAGTGGGAATCACCACTCAGAAGAAGTACATCTCAGGAGTTTGTGGACATGCGGTCTGTGATTTTGTCATTAATAATGGAAAGAAGCACATCTTAGGAAATTGCAGAATCACCTCTAAAGTGTACAGTTAAGCCTGTAGGCCAAGCTACACCAGTATGAAGTCACATTATTTGGATCAGAATAAAGTCAATCCTATTTGATCTTTTCAAGTAGAAATCCAATGATTAACAATTACTCTCCATCCACTTACTGTAATGCAGAAACATTCTTCAAACTTAACTGTGTAAAAACATATTCCCATACAAATTCTTACTATTTTACAGGAACAATATCCAGTTAAGTAAAGTCAGGTCAGCAGGATCATGGCATTAGAGGGAAATGTTTGCATTACAAAGGAAACAAATGAACAAAACATGGGAAGGCGTCCTTTGAATATGTTATTCAGATTTTCTGCAAAGTTTGTACATATTTGTGGGAAATAACAAATGAATATTTTTGAGGCACTGCAATGAGCACTTAAAAAGGATCCCCACCTCTCATCTGCTCCACCATCCCATCAGATTATATGAACCACAGAAATTAGGGACAAATGACAGTTATTTCAGAGTACACATTGGTAGCGAGTAGCCTTACTGGCCTCCCACAATTTCATTGCTACTTGCACATTCTCAGGAGATTTAGGCCCATATACCAACTCCAACCTGTCCTGAGCAGTAATTTTCATATCTGTTTGTTGCATAGGAATCCATCTCTCAAACTTGTAGCTCCTGCAAGGAATCTGAGGGGGTACTTTTAACCTAATCTCTTATATTGCACTTTCTGTGTTGGTGCAGTGCCTTCTTGGCTCCAAACAAAGCATCAAGAATGCTCTTTAACTCATCTTTTACCTTTGCCAGTTTTCTTCCCTTTCTTCTTCTACTGGAAGCATTGACTTCTCATAGGGGAGAATAGGTTACCCCTCCCACTACTTTGTCTAACAGCCTATTATTCATGTGTAAACCTTGGCCATGTAAGCTCAAAATTGCTTCTTTCTATGGAGTTTGTGGGGTGATACTTCAGCACCACACAACTTCCTCAGCAGGACCCATTTCTGCTGGGTTTCCATCCTGTAATGGCAATGATGTTATTTCTGATTAGGCCTGGGCCCTCACCGCAGTCTGCCAGTCATGCAGGAAGCTATTTGAATATATGTAAATGAGGGGGTCGGGCGTTGGCATGCCAAAATCCCAGAAGTTATATTTGCAATGCACCAGGTGTAAGCTGAAATGATATAAAAGGAGTGTACTGAGCATCACCTGAGACTGGCAAAGTCTGTAACTTTGGAGCATGGAGCCTAAAGAAAACTTTTAAGAGAGATTGTTGGAGTTACAGAAGAGCTTTAAAGTGTGTGTTTTTTTATCTTGCACCTGGATAGAGTTGGACTTGCTTCTGGCACCCTGAGGACCTGTGAGATGACTGGACCAGTTTTGCCCCCATCCACAGTAAAAGATTCTAAGTACCAGGTATGAGATTCCCAATGAGCATTCCCTCGTTTGTGTAGTGTATGTACCCGTCTACCTTTAAGAGAACTATTGTATGTAACCGTCCACCTTTAAGAGAACTACTTCAGGTGTTGCACTACTTTGTTGGCTTCTGTATACTGTAATACCGACGGTGACCACACTGGTATATAAGTGCTGTGTCAGGAAGTATTGGGCAGATTCGCCCTGACCTTCGAATAGTAAAGTCCTGTTTTAAGTTACTCTTGGAGTCTGTGTATTAATTAACTAAACAACCCACAGACTTTACAGTGGCGACGAGTCCGATCATACCCTGCGGCAACAATACTTCCGAAGCAGTTAACGAGCATCGAGAAGAGGCAACCGCCCTCGTCATTCTGCTGGGAGAAAACTCGAGTCTGCAGAGCTGGAAAGGAGGAAGAATTCAGAGACAGAGACTTCCATCAGCAACAGGCACTGACTGTCCCTTCTGCCACGGTGAGGAGTGAGCCGATCAGCACGAGAAGCAAGGCGGCCATGGTGACTGTGAGTAAGGGAAAAGTAAAAAGAATAACTGGAGGATAAGGGCGGTGCACTCGACCACGGTCGAGGAGGAAAGGAGCCAGACAGAAGTCGGGCCCAGAGGCGCTGAGACTGGGGCAGCGTGGAGCAAGGAAGCCACAGTACAGGCAGGCTGGGGACGCAACGGCGTCGTGAGACAGCTAGACCGCGACCGGCGAAAAAGGCCGGGCAGTGACCGAAGCCACGAAGCGCTGCGACCGGGAGCGTAGGCGCGGGAAGATATAAAAACTCAGCCGCAGCCGGGGAGGGAAGCACCGGACTGCGAGAGGGCTGGGAGGCGCGATTGGGAGCCGAGCGAGCGGGAGAGGCAGAGCCGACCAAGGGAGACTGAGCGAGAGCCAGTCCAGCGGCTGAAACTGTTCGCCGTCAACGGGGTGTACCCAGCGCTGGTAGAGCCGAGCGAGCGGGAGAGAGACAGAGCCCGAGCAAGGGGAACTGAGCGAGAGCCAGCCCAGCGGCTGAAACTGTTCGCCGTCAACGGGGTGTACCCAGCGCCGGTTGCCCTGCCGAGAAAAGGGAAAGCACTGAAGCCGACGCGCAGGCTGTGAACCTGAAAGCCAGCGGCCGTCGCCCGTGGGGAAAGTGTACCCCTCCCGCCAGGGGAAGAAACGCGGGAAGCCGCCATTAGGCGGAGAAGAAGACAGAAGCGGGGAACCGCCATTGAAGTGGGCGGGGAGAGAAGATAAGCGCGGGAAACCGCCATTTTCGCGGGAACCGCCATCTTGGAAAAAAAAAAAAATTTAAAGAAATAATTCGTGGTGTTATCAGGAAGAGAGGAAGATGCCTAAGCGTGGTAACATCAACGATTTTAATTCCGAGGTAGAAGACTGGGCCACGTATGTGGAACGCATTGAGATCTATTGTGAGGCCAATAAAATAGAAGAAGATGACAAAGCTATAACCTTGCTAAACTCGATGGGCGCGAAGACATACGAGCTCTTGAAGCATCTACTAGCACCAGCTAAACCGGCGGATCAGACTTTCGATGATATTGTGACTGTTCTGAAGGATCACTTGAACCCCACACCGTTGATGTTGGTGGAACGATTCAAATTCTATGCGAGAACGCAAAGGAAAGACGAAAGCAACGCAGAATACTTGGTCGAACTGCGTAGACTAGCGAAACACTGCCAGTTTGGAGGGAATCTGACAGAGGCGTTGCGAGACAAATTTGTGTGCGGAATGTCGAAGGAAGAAACACAAAAACGACTGCTCAAAGAGAACGATCTTACACTTGAGAAGGCTGTCCTTATTGCTGCATCGAACGAAGCCGCAGCGAAAGGAACGGCGGAAATGCAGCTAAAGGCAGCGGCACTCAGGGTGCAGCAAATTACTTCGGGTACAACGAAATGCTATCGTTGTGGGAAGACAACACACGACCAGAACCAATGCTGGTTTAAAAACCAGGAATGTAGGAAATGTGGCAAGCTCGGTCACATAGCTAAGGTATGCCGGTCAGGAAAGAAGACCAACAATAATGAGTCACCACAAAAGAGGTACAGGAAGGTACATGAGGTGACTAGGAAGAGTCCGGAAGAACAGAATTCGGACTCACACTCCAACTGCAAGGAACTGGATAGTCTGAGAATTCACAATGTGAGTAATGAAGCTGACCGACAAGCTATCTGGATCACACTACAGATTGCAAAAGTCCAAGTGAAAATGGAAGTGGACACCGGATCGGCGTTGACGGTCATGAATAAGCATGATTATAAAAAGTTATTCAAGCATATTCCCCTACGGGATACGGAACTAGTATTGAAGACATACACGGGGCACAAAGTATACCCCATCGGAAAGATAGAAGTCAAGGTGAGATACAAGGACAAAGAGCACCAAAGGATGGACCTGTATGTGTTGCCTGAAGGAGGTCCACCACTTCTGGGACGGGAGTGGATCAGGAAAATAAAGATAGACTGGCATTCACTAAACACCATGACGGTAGATTCCGGAAAGGAAGATGTCAAACCTGAACGGTTGTCCAGAATATTAGACAAAGCTAAAGAGGTATTCCAGCAAGGACTGGGAACACTGCGAGGAATTAAAGCAAAGGTTAAGATTGCAGAACATGCAAGCCCAAAATTTTTCAAAGCCAGATCGGTACCTTACGTGATACGACCTGCTGTGGAGGCAGAGCTGGAAGAACTTGAACGATCAGGGGTGCTGTCAAAAGTGGACTGGAGTGAGTGGGCCACGCCCATTGTTCCCGTCATGAAGTCTTCACCAAGTAACAAGCCAGGGGGACCGGGGAAGGTCCGCATCTGCGGAGACTTCAAGATCACAGTGAATCCGGTGCTTCACACGGTACAATACCCGCTTCCGCGGATTGAAGATATCTTTGCTTCGTTGGCTGGAGGGAAACACTTCACCAAGATAGACCTGGCACAGGCATACTTACAAATGGAAGTCGAGGAAGAGTCGCGTCAGTACCTCACCATCAACACACACAAAGGCTTGTATCGTTATAATAGACTGGTTTTTGGGGTAGCTTCGGCTCCAGCAATTTGGCAGAGGGCCATGGAGCAGGTATTACAAGGAATTCCAAGCACGCAGTGTTACTTAGACGATCTCCTGATTACGGGAGAAGACGAGGAAGAACACCTCACAAATTTGAAACTGGTGCTCACTAGGTTGAAGGAATATGGCCTTCGAGTTAATCGCAAGAAATGTGAGTTCTTCCAAAAACGGATCTCGTACTGCGGTCATGTCATTGACCGAGAGGGGCTGCACAAGTCACCTGACAAGATAGAAGCTGTCGTGAAGGCCCCCGCTCCGGAAAACGTATCACAGTTAAGATCATTCTTGGGGTTGATTAATTATTATCACAAGTTTCTGCCGAATCTATCCACGGTGCTGCATCCGCTGAATGCTCTGTTGCGGAAAGAAGTACCATGGAAGTGGAGTGAGGAATGTAAAAAGGCCTTTCGCAGAAGCAAGGCGTTGATTACCTCTGAAGAAGTGTTGGCTCATTTCAACCCAACGTTACCTCTTCGTCTAGCTTGTGATGCTTCCCCCTATGGAATTGGAGCAGTACTTTCACACAAGTTACCAAATGGCTCGGAAAGGCCAGTGGCATTCGCGTCCCGATCATTGACCTCCGCGGAGCGAAATTATGCTCAAATAGATAGGGAGGCCCTCAGCCTTGTGTGGGGCGTAAAGAAATTCAATCATTATCTGCAGGGCAAGAAGTTCACATTACTGACAGACCACCAGCCGTTGGTGTCCATATTCAACCCTAACAAGGCCGTTTCCACCATGACAGCGCAAAGGTTACAGAGGTGGTCCGTGTTACTTGGGGCACACCAATATGACATCGAATATAAAAGGTCCAAACAGCATGGAAATGCTGATGGGTTATCGCGCTTGCCATTGCCGATAGTAGAAGAAGCGACTACAGTGGACCCGGTAGAGATGTTCCACTCATCCATAGTGGAATGTCTACCAGTAACAAATTCGATGATCGAAAACGAAACAAGAAATGACCCGACTCTCTCACGAGTCTATGATTTAACGGTGGAGGGATGGCCAGCACAGGGCGAACCAACGCTGCCAGCATTTTCGCAGAGAAAAGAACAGCTGTCAGTGTGTCGAGGAACCCTGATGTGTGGATCTAGAGTGGTGATTCCACCCAAACTTCAACAGAAGGTGTTAAAGGAGCTGCACGAGGGACATCTGGGTGGAGTGAAAATGAAGAACCTAGCAAGAGCGTTTGTGTGGTGGCCAGGCATTGATGGGGACATCGAAGAAATCACTAAGAGCTGTCTAGGATGCCAGAAGGTCCAAAACGCGCCACCACAGGCTCCTCTGCATCCATGGGAGTGGCCCTCATCTCCTTGGCAAAGGGTACACATCGACTTTGCTGGTCCATTTATGGACTCAATGTTTCTAATAGCGGTGGATGCACACTCCAAGTGGCCGGAGGTAATAAAGATGTCCACCACCACCACGGAAAAAACCATCACAGTGTTAAGGACCATGCTTGCTAGGAATGGGCTGCCGGAACAGATCTGTTCTGATAATGGACCGCAATTTGTGTCCGAAGAATTCAAGAAATTCTTAAAGAGCAATGGGGTTAAGCACTACACGTCAGCCCCATACCATCCCGCCTCCAATGGATTGGCTGAAAGGTTTGTCCAGACCTTCAAGAAGGCCATAAAGGCCATGGGTAATGAAGCCATTAACTTACAACATAAGGTGGATAGCTTCTTGTTGGCGTACAGGAATGCAACACATGCGGTCACAAATCAAACTCCCGCCATGATGTTTTTTTAATAGACGACTAAGATGCCGGCTGGATTTGCTTAAGCCAAACGTCAGAAGGGACGTAGAGAACTGACAATTCCAGGGCATGATTGAAAGGCCAACTAGATCTTTTCAGATAGGTCAACAAGTTTTGGCCCGGGACTACCGTACCAAGAAATGGCAGCCTGGAACTATCGGAAAAAGGCTAGGGCCGTTGATGTATACGGTGGACATTGGGGACAGTATAATAAGGTGCCATGTTGACCAGATCATAGGGTCAGCCACAAATGGCCAACCTACTCCACCACCGTACACGGTTAATGTTGAGACAGAGATACCCAGAACACCTACCTCCGATCTGGTAATACTGGAGTCAGATGAACCTGACACTGTCCTTCAAGCCGAATCGACCTTGCCAGAAGCACCTACTACCCCGCCGGAAGTTATGACACCACCGAGGCGTTATCCGGACAGAGTCCGGAAACCTCCAGAGAGACTGAATCTGTGAACTGTCTTGCATAAAGTTGTATATATGTTATAATGTATGTTTAATGGGGAATCAGTATGTTGTAAGCTAAAAAGGGAGGATTGTAGTGTATGTACCCGTCTACCTTTAAGAGAACTATTGTATGTAACCGTCCACCTTTAAGAGAACTACTTTAGGTGTTGCACTACTTTGTTGGCTTCTGTATACTGTAATACCGACGGTGACCACACTGGTATATAAGTGCTGTGTCAGGAAGTATTGGGCAGATTCGCCCTGACCTTCGAATAGTAAAGTCCTGTTTTAAGTTACTCTTGGAGTCTGTGTATTAATTAACTAAACAACCCACAGACTTTACAGTTTGCAAGTTTAATCGAGAAGAAAGAGGAGCAATACAGGATGGATGAAAGAAGCGTAAGGCACCATATGAAGAGGATGTGCCCTGCAAAATATTACTACCTACCCCCCCCCAAATCCAAATAATTACAGGCCATGCAGATTTCATGAAAATCTAGGTGAGAAGCTCTGTGTGAGAAGAATACGCTTTCATGAAAGAGATAATAGGAGAGCTGTGCCAGCAACTGTGTGAAGATCTATAACCAAGATCATCTGCCTGGAGATCTCAGCCTGTGGCTGTGAAAGTGATTATCAAATTTTTATTACATTACTTGGATCCCCAAAGTGCAGGCTGCAATAGATGGCACCCACATAGCATTGTGATTTCTTACTGCTCAACCCCCTCAACCTTTTTAATAGTAGGAGGTACTATTCACTGAATGCCCAGATTGTGTGAGACTCGATGCAAAGACTCCTCCAAGTCAATGCTACATTTGTTGTAAGTTGCCATCATGCATTCATTCTCAGGAATTGAGCTCTTCTGGGAAGATAATAAAGTAAACAGATTGTTTGTGGGTGATAAGACTTACCCATTGCTGGACAATGATCCCACTAAGAATTGAAAGAACAGCAGTTGAGGACCATGAATTTTCATAGAGAAAATCTATTAATGGTCAGTGGGAGGGAAACGATTCCGTGTGACACAGAACCAATTTATATCCCTAAGGTGCAAGAGCTCTACTTGCCAAGAAAAACACCATCAACGACTAAAGAGGAAAGGGACAACATAAAACTAAATGAAAAAACATATAAAAATGCAAAAACTAGTACAGATCATGACGATTGGGAGAGATACAAAGAACAACAAAAGGTGACAAAACAGATAGTAAGAGCTACAAAAAGGGATTTGAAAAGAAACTTGCAAGGGATATCAAAATCAACAATTTATTTTACAATTATTTCAGGAAAAAGAGGGTGGTCAGGAACAATGTGGGCCCCTTGAAAACTGATAGATAGCAGCAATGAAGAAAATAATGGCACTTAAGAGTGACAAATCCCCAGGCCTATATGGTTTCCATCCCAGAGTTTTAAAGGAAGTAGATGAGAACATTGCAGATGCCCTAACTATAATCTTCCAAAGTTCTCTTGATTTAGGAACTATTCCATTAGATTGAAAAACTGCATATGTCACTCCACTATTTAAGATAGATGAGAGAGGGAAACCATGGAATTATAGACCAGTTAGCCTAACATCTATTGTCAGGAAAGTACTAGAGTCTATAATTAAGGATAGAGTGACTGAACACCTTGAAAATGTTCAGCTGATCAGAGAGAGCCAGCATGGATTTGTAAAGGGTAGGTCATGTCTGATGAACCTGTTTAAATTTTTTGAAGATGTGACTAAAGTAGTGGACAGGGGAATGTCTATGAATGTTATTAATATGGACTTCTCGAAGGCATTTGATTAAGTCCCTCATAAGAGAATGTTAGCTAAAGTTGAAGCTCATGGAATTGAAGGCAAATTATTGACTTGGTTATGAAATTGGCTGAGCGGCAGGAGACAGGGAGTCAGGACAATGGGCAGCAACGTTCCCGCTAAATTTTTTGGATGCACGGCCCCTTTAAGGAGCTGCACGGCCCATTCAAATTACTGTGCATGCGCGGCTTTCTCCATTCTAAAGCCGTTGAGCGACCCGCGCAGGACCTCTAGATAGCTTAATGGGAACATTGATGGGCAGGTGCACTAATTGGCAGGATGTGACTAGTGGTGTTCCGCAGTGTTCCCCGTAAGCCGCACTGCCTTCAGTGCAGCCTGCCTCCCCCAATGCACGGCCTATTCAAATTTTTGTGCATGCGCGGTACCAACAATGTAAAAGCTGGTGAGGAGCCTGCGCGGGACCTTGCAGATGACTGCATGACAATGCAGCTTAGCGGGAACATTGGTGTCCCAGAAAGATCTGTGTTGGGACCTCAACTATTCACTGTATTTATTAACAACTTAGATGATGGGATAGAAAGCCACATATTCAAGTTTGCCCATGACACATAGATAGGCGGCATTGTAAGCAGTGTAGATGGAAGCATAAAATTACAGAGATATTAATAGATTGAGCGAATGGACAAAACTGTGGCAAATGGATTTCAATGTAGGCAAATGGGATGTCATCCACTTTGGACCTAAAAAGGATAGAACAGAGTACTTTCTAAATGGTGACAAGCTAGGAACAGTGGAGGTCCAAAGAGACTTGGGGGGTCCATGTACATCGATCATTAAATGCCATGGACAGGTACAAAAATAATCCAAAAGGCTAATGGAATGCTGGCCTTTATACCTCGGGGACTAGGATACAAGGGGGTAGAAGTTATGCTGCAGCTATACAAAGCCCTGGTTAGACCACACCAGGAGTACTGTGAGCAGTTCTGGGCACCACACCTTAGGAAGGATATATTGGCCTTGGAGGGAGTGCAGCGTAGATTTAGCAGAATGATACCTGGACGCCAAGGGTTAAATTACGAGGAGAGATTACACAAAAAAGGGTTGTATTCTCTGGAATTTAAAAGGTTAAGGGGTGATTTGATCAAAGTTTTCAAGATATTAAGGGGAACTAATAGGGTAGATAGAGAGAAACAATTTCCGCTGGTTGAGGAGTCTAGGACTAGGGGGCATAGACTAAAGATTAGAGCCAGGCCTTTCAGGAGTGAAGTTAGGAAACACTTCTATACGCAAAGGGTGGTAGAAGTTTGGAACTCTCTTCCGCAAACAGCAATTGATGCTAGGATGGTTGTTAATTTTAAATCTGAGATTGATAGATTTTTGTTAACCAAAGGTATTAAGGGATATGGGCCAAAGGTGAGTATATGAAGTTATGTCACAGATCAGCCATGATCTTATTGAATGGAGGAACAGGCTCGAGGAACTAAATGGCCTACTCCTGTTCCTATGTTCCTATAGAGCTGGGATTCACCTCCCAGCGATGGTGTTCTGCCAGGGCAGGACTTCCATCTGTCCCGTCATCAACACTGAACCTCGACCCTGTTTCCTCGGTTAGGATTCATTTTTTATGTACAGTGGGCTTCTGGTAGGATTCCCGCTGCAAAAAGGGAGCCCGCTATTCAATGATCCCTGTAATTTTTTTGGGTGTGCAGCACCTTTAAGGAGCTGCGGGGCCCATTCATGATTTTGCGTGTGCATGAACGTTAAGATTGCAAAAGCTGGTCCCGAGTTGTGTGGGACCAGCAGAGAGGTAACGTTGCTGCTATTACCTGGCTGTGAAGTCTCAAATTCCTGAGGATTATTGCATCATGGCAACTGCAGTACTACAAGTGACAGCTGGGGCGTTGAAGGGGCAGAAGAGCTCTAAAGATTGGAACATTGGCATTGTAATAGGCCTCAGTAGAGACTGAAGCCAACGCAAGAAGGTAAGAGGGGGCTGGAATGGAAGGGATAGAGGCCAGTCCCTCTGTTGGGGGAACTCAGAGTTGTCACTGTCACTTCTTGGTGTCCCTCACCACCTTCCCCATAGCCGCGCCAAGGAGCAGCATTAACTGGCCCCTGACACCATTTGCATGTGATGGGCAAGATAGGGGTAGCCAGAAACAGTCCCAATGGAAATCTTGGTCGGGCAGTTAGGTGGCAGTAGGAATCTCCACCTGATTTTTCCCTCATTACCCACCATGATCCTACCCAAATTCAGGAATTGAAACGTTGGAGAAAGATACAGAGATATTAAGGAGTAAAGCCATGGAAGGATTTAAACACAATGCTGGGAACTTTAAATTTGTGCTGTTTGAGAATGGGGAGCCATTGTAGGACAGCATTAATGGGCCAGTGGGACATAGTGTGGGATGGGTTATGAACAGCAGAGTTTTGGATGAGCTGAAGTTTAAGGAGTGTGGAGGATGGGAGGATGGCCAGGAGAATATTGGAAGACTGAAGGTGTCAAAGGCATGGATGAGGGATTCAGCAGCAGATGGGCTGAGGTGAGTCAAAGGCAGGAAATAACTCCTTCCGATATGCCTTCCATTTTCCCCAACCAAAGATTCCCCTCCACTGTGGTTGACAGTCACTCTCGACTGTGTCCGTCCCATTTCCTGCAGTTTTGTTCTCACCCCTTCCCCTCCCTCCCATAACCACGATAGCGTTCCCCTTGTCTTCACCTTCCACCCCACATTCAACGCGACACCCTGGTCCACTCTTCCATCACCTCCAACACTCCCTCCCCTTCCCGTGGCACCTTCCCATGCAAGCGCAGGAGATGCAACACCTGCCCGTTTAGCTCCTCCTTTCCCACCGTCCAAGGGCCTCAAACAATCCTCCCAGGTGAAACAGCAATTTACTTGTACATCTTTCAATTTAGTATGATAGCAAAATACTGCAGATGTTGGAAATCCGAAATAACAACAGAAAATGCTGGAAAAACTCAGCAGGTCAGGCAACATCCGTGGAGAGAAATTTGAGTTGACGTTTCGGGTTTGACCCTTCTTCAAAACTGGAGAGAAAAGGAACTAGATCGAAGGCAGGGCTGCGATCGGACAAAAGAATAAAAGAACCAAAAGAAGTAAAAGAGATTAGAAGCATCTCGTCTAGCTTCTAATCTCTTTTACTTCTTTTGGTTCTTTTATTCTTTTGTCCGATCGCAGCCCTGCCTTCGATCTAGTTCCTTTTCTCTCCAGTTTTGAAGAAGGGTCAAACCCGAAACGTCAACTCAAATTTCTCTCCACGGATGTTGCCTGACCTGGTGAGTTTTTCCAGCATTTTCTGTTGTTATTTCAATTTAGTATACTGTAT
Source organism: Somniosus microcephalus (assembly GCF_052327205.1). Classification (NCBI taxonomy): domain Eukaryota; kingdom Metazoa; phylum Chordata; class Chondrichthyes; order Squaliformes; family Somniosidae; genus Somniosus; species Somniosus microcephalus. The sequence goes on from NC_140993.1 coordinate 134,504,028, forward strand.
TTGCTGCTAACATGTGGTCTCCTCTACATTGTGGAGACCAAACGCAGATTGAGTGATCACTTCGCTGAACACTTCCGTTCAGTCCGCAAGTGTCACCCTGAGCTTCCAGTCGCTTGCCACTTTAATTCTCTGTCCCACTCCCACTCTGACCTCACTGTTCTCGGCCTCCTACACTGTCCCAATGAAGCTCAATGGAATCTCGAGGAACAGTACATCATCTTTCGATTAGGCACTTTACAACCTTCCGGACTTTACATCAAGTTCAACAATTTCAGAGCATAACCACTGCTCCCATTTATTGGACAGCAAGTGCTGGTAATGATTCTGCTCTTCATTAAATCACTCCTGCCTTCCACTCTATCACAGACCTTCCCTTTTGTTCTTCCCTCCCCTCCCCACTTTCTCTGCCTCTGTACTTGCTTAAAACCTGTAGTGTATGTGCCTTTAAGTCAGAACTACTTTTACAGCTCCTGTATACAGTAGTACCGGCAGTGACCACACCGGTATATAAGCTTTGCGCATGCCTCTGTACCCCCAGTCTTGAGACTACCCTCTTCCAGTAAAGACCTGTTTATTGTTAATGTACAGCATCCGTGTGATTATTTAATAACAGCATATCCTCTGAATCACAGATCCAACAGTGGTGACGAGTGTTGATACGAATCTACCTGCAACATAAAAAAAAAATAGTCGAAGCCAGGAACACAGGCGTCGACCACGAGCAACCGCCCAACCGTCAGGCAGAGATTGAACTTCGCAGGGGAGGCTGTAGAGAGCCAGGCTTGGTTCCCCAGCCACGACGAGCAGCAAGAGACCGACGACAGGTCCAGCACAGACCCTTCCCGAGCAGCGGCGGCTGGAGCCGACCGACGGCGGAGAGAAAGCCGAGCAGCGTCGACGGGGTAAGACAGAGGGTGAAGAGCGCAGGGCGCAGCCGGGGGTTGAACACCGAGCGGCGTCGAGAAAACGATAACAAACCGGAGAGAGAGAGGGTAAAGAAACAGCCGGGTTCTAGACTGAGCGGCGTCGAAAAATATAAAAAGAAGAACGCGCAGAGCACAGCCAGGGCTCACGGGCTGAACAGGGTCCGCAGGGTGAAGAAAGGGGAGCGCGGGAGACGCCATTGAGCCGTGGAGAAGAAGGAAGAGCGCGGGAGATGCCATTTTTAGAAGCCGCAGCGGAGAAGAAGGGCGAGCGCGGGAAGGAAGGAAAGCGCGGGAGACGCCATTTTGTGCCAGCGGAGAAGAAGGGGAAGCGCGGGAGGCGCCATTTTTGACAGTTAACTCACACCAAAGGATGCCGAAGAGTGGCAGTATCTCTACGTTTGACAATGAAGTCGAAGATTGGGCGACATATGTGGAACGTATTGAGGTGTACTGCAGGGCGAATGAAGTGCCAGATGCTAATAAAGCACTGGTTCTGTTAAATTCCATGGGTGCAAAAACTTATGGGTTGCTGCGAAATCTAATTACCCCAGAGAAGCCGGAAAACAAGAATTTTGAAAGCATAGTAGAAATCCTACAGGACCACTTAAACCCCACACCGCTGCTGATAGCAGAACGATTTAAGTTCCATAAAAGGAACCAACACAAAGACGAAAGCAATGCTGAGTACCTAAGGGAACTGCGCAAGCTATCGAAACACTGCCAGTTTGGAGCGGGACTAGCAGATACATTAAGGGACAAGTTTGTGTGTGGGCTACAAAGTGAAGGAACCCAGAAACGGGTTCTATCAAAAAAGGATCTTACGCTGGACAAAGCTTTCAGTATCGCAGTATCACACGAAGCAGCCGCAAGGGGCGCTGCAGAGATACAACGGAGACCGCAAGAATATGGCACCAATGAAATGTCCTATGGAATAGGGAAGTGCTATCGCTGCGGCAGAACAACACATGACCAGAAAGATTGTTGGTTCAAGGACCAAGTGTGCAGACAGTGTGGGAAAGCAGGACACATAGCAAGAGACTGCAGGTCTGGGAAGAAAACCAACAGTAAGAAATCTCCACAGGAGAAGTACAAAAAGGTACACCAGGTGATGGACAGTGGTTCAGACGAACAGAAAAGTGACACAGACTCCGGAAGCAAGGAGCTGGGTTGTCTGAAACTACATAAGGTAACCAAAATGGAGGATCACCAGACTATCTGGGTTACACTCAAGATAGACAGAGTCCAAGTGAAAATGGAATTGGACACAGGGTCAGCTCTAACAGTCATAAATCAAAGAGACTACAAGCAGCTATTTTCACACATACCCTTGAAAGCTACAGAGATTGTCTTGAAGACGTATACGAGGCAAAAAGTCTACCCCAAAGGAAAAATAAGGGTGAAAGTGACATATAAAGGCCAGGAAATACCTAAAATGGATATATATGTATTGCCAGATAAAGGACCACCACTGCTAGGACGTGAATGGATCCGGAAGACACAATTAGATTGGCATTCCATACAGACACTGAAGGTGGAGGCCAAAAAGGATGACGACGTCACACCTGGATGATTGTCAAGAGTGCTAACTGATGCAAAAGAAGTGTTCCAGGAGGGACTAGGAACACTAAAAGGAATAACAGCAATGATTAAAATAGAGGAAAATGCAAGCCCAAAGTTTCTGAAGGCCAGACCAGTGCCTTATGCGATCTGACCAGCTGTTGAAGCAGAGCTGGAAGGCTTGGAACGTTCAGGAGTACTGTCCAAAGTGGACTGGAGCGAGTGGGCTACACCCATCGTTCCTGTAAAGAAGAGGTCATTGAGTAATACGCCTGGGGAACCAAAGAAGGTCCGCATCTGTGGGGATTTTAAGGTGACAGTGAACCCAGTCCTTCACACGGTACAATATCCGCTTCCACGAATTGAGGATATGCTCGCCTCGCTATCTGGAGGTAAACGCTTCACCAAAATTGATCTAGCCCAGGCGTACTTGCAAATGGAGGTAGAAGAAGCTTCGAAACAATACCTTACGATCAACACTCATAAAGGTCTCTATCAATACAACTGGCTGTTGTTTGGAGTAGCCTCGGCTCCGGCTATCTGGCAAAGGGCGATGGATCAGGTCCTGCAAGGGATTCCAGGGACACAGTGTTATTTGGACGACATCTTGGTCACGGGCGAAAATGACGGTGATCACATCGCCAACTTGGAGAAGGTGCTCACCAGATTAAAGGAGTATGGGCTACAAGCTAATCACCACAAGTGCGAGTTTTTCCAGAAACAGATCTCATATTGTGGCCAAGTCATTGATGAAGAGGGGTTACATAAGTCCCCTGACAAGATTCAGGCAGTAGTCAAGGCTCCAGCACCGGAAAATGTTTCACAACTGAGGTCGTTCCTCGGGCTGGTAAACTACTACCACAAGTTCTTACCAAATTTATCTATGGTATTACACCCACTGAACACCCTACTGCAAACAGGGGTACCATGGAAGTGGGATGACGAACGTAGACGAGCTTTCCAGAAGTGTAAAATATTGATCACATCAAAAGAGGTGTTGGCCCATTTCAACCCAGCACTACCAATTCATTTGGCATGTGATGCATCACCCTATGGTATTGGAGCGGTGCTGTCGCACAAATTCCCAGACAGGTTGGAGAGGCCAGTAGCCTTTGCATCTCGGTCACTAACCTCAGCCGAGCGCAACTATGCCCAGATTGACTGGGAGACCCTCAGCCTAGTATGGGGAGTAAAAAAATTCAACCACTATCTGCATGGGCAGAAGTTCACCTTGCTGACTGACCACCAACCACTTGTCTCCATCTTTAATCCTAAGAAGGGCATTCCAGTGATGACTGCACAGCGGTTATAAAGATGGTCCCTGTTTCTAGGGGCGAATCAATATGAAATGGAATATAAAGGCACGAAACAGCATGGGAACGCTGATGGGCTATCGCGCCTGCCACTGCCTACTGTGGAGGAAGCACCAGCAGTGGACCCTATCGAGATATTTTATTCGTCAATAATTGAACGATTGCCAGTAACAAACGCGGATATATAGAAGGAGACCCGAAATGATCCGACGCTGTCGCGGGTATATGAATTGATGGTGAGGGGATGGCCAACACATGGCGACTCACTGTTGCCAGCATTCTCATCCAGAAGAGAACAGCTGTCAGTATGCCAGAGGACAGTGATGTGTGATTCCAGAGTGTTGATTCCACCCAAGTTAAGGGAGAGAGTGCTAAATGAGCTACATGAAGGTCATCTGGGGGGAGTGAAAATGAAAAGCCTTGCTAGGGCTTATGTGTGGTGGCCAGGAATTGATCAACAAATCGAAGACCTAACTAAGAGCTGCTTAGGATGCCAGAAGGTCCAAAATGCACCACCACATGCCCCTCTACACCCATGGGAGTGGCCCTCCTCTCCATGGCAACGGGTGCATATTGATTTTGCTGGTCCATTCATGGACTCAATGTTCTTAATAGCAGTGGCCTGAGGTGATAAAAATGTCTTCAACCACTACAGAGAAAACGATTGCAGTCCTACGGACCATATTTGCCAGAAACGGTTTGCCAGAGCAGATTTGCTCTGATAATGGACCACAGTTTGTGTCCGACGAGTTCCAAAAATTTATGAAAAGGAATGGGGTAAGGCATTACACATCCACCCCGCATCATCCAGCCAGAAATGGATTGGCTGAGACGTTCGTACAAACCTTTAAGAAGGCGATAAAGGCCATGTGCGATGATGAAATTCCACTACAGCATAAGATGGACAATTTCTTATTAGCCTACCGAAACGCGACACATGCAGTTACCAACCAGACCCCGGCCATGATGTTCTTTAACCGAAGGTTGAGATCTCGCCTGGACTTGCTCAGACCAAATGTGCGAAGAAATGTTGAGGACAAACAATTCCAACACATCAATGAGAAGCCGACAAGGAGCTTCAATGTAGGGCAACCAGTCTTGGCCCGTGACTATCGAACAGAGAAATGGCAACCCAGAACGATATGTACAAGGCAGGGGCCATTAATGTACACAGTGGATGTCGGTGAGAACTTTGTGAGACGCCACTTCGATCAGATCTTAGCGTCGCAGGAATGCGTCAACCCCATGTCTCGAGTACCTGGAGATGAACCCGACATACCGGTAGCATCTACTTCAGACCCAGTAGCAGTGGAACCCGATGAACTACCCGATGAAAAGAGATCAGAATCGCCTCTGCACCAAGAACAAGAACCTCCAGAAAGGCACTATCCCGAAAGGGTGAGGAAGCCGCCCCAAAGACTGAATCTATAAATGGACTTTTGTTGTTTAATAAACATGTTGAAATGTTAATTGTTATTTGAATATTAGGGGTATTACTAATCTAAAAGGGGAGGAACTGTAGTGTATGTGCCTTTAAGTCAGAACTACTTTTACAGCTCCTGTATACTGTAGTACCGGCAGTGACCGGCAGTATATAAGCTTTGCGCATGCCTCTGTACTCCCAGTCTTGAGACTACCCTCCTCCAGTAAAGACCTGTTTATTGTTAATGTACAGCATCCGTGTGATTATTTAATAACAGCATATCCTCTGAATCACGGATCCAACAAAACCTGTTACATCTCTAACTTTTTACAGCTCTGACGAAATGTCACAGACCTGAAACGTTAACTCTCTTTCTCTCTCCACAGATGCTGCGTGGCCTGCTGAGTATTTCCAGCATTTTCTAACAAAGAGATTCCTGGGACAAAATGTACTAAGCATGAATGCATAAGAACAATAACAAGGACAACAGCAACTTGCATTTAAGTAGCGCCCTTAACATAGAAAAAGCATCCCAGCACAGAAGCTAAGCAGGCAAAAATGTTGGCAAGTCAGAGCTAGAGAGGGAGATATTTGGAGGGGTGACTAAAAGCTTAGGCCACAAGATAGGTTTAAAGCAGCATCTTAAAAGTGGAAAGAGGTTTAGGGAGTAATTCCCGAACATAGGGTTGAAGGCATGGCTGTCAATAGTGTGGTGAATGGAGTGACTGATGCATAAGTGGCCAGAGTCAGTGGAACGCAGAGTTCTTAGAAAGTTGCAGGGCTTGAGAAGGTTACAGAGATAGGGAAGTGCAAGGCCATGGAAGGATTTAAAAATGAGGATGAGAATTTTAAATTTGAGATGTGGGTGACAGGGAGCCAATGTTAGTCAGCGAGCACAGGGATGATAGGTGAGCAGGAAATGGTGCAGGATAGGATACAGGCAACAGGGTTTTCAATGAGCTGAAGATTATAGAGCGTGGAGGATGATCCTGGTATTTACCAAGCAGAAGTGACAACATAACATCCTTTACTATTGCTTAAACAATTGTATTTTGTGAGGATATATATAGTTCAAATGTGTGCAATGAATGGCATCCAGGACTTATGGATAGTCAGCAAATCGTAAAGCACTGATTTGTTCTTGCTGCTGTGGGATTTTAAGGAACCAGATGTGACTGTTTCCTTGCCTTATTCAGCTGGCAGCAAAGACACATTTAGACATAAAAGTAACTGATGCCTGTGATGTCCCCTGCAGGAGACTGAAATGATCCAGAAGCATATAAGATGAGAGCAGTGCTGAGGAAAAATCACAGTAGGAGGACACAGTAAGTACTAAAACCTTTAACTTCCCACAGAGAGACAAAATAGTTTTTTTTTAATCTATCCAATTATCTATTACGTATATAGCTGAAAAACTCCAAAGTTATAAGGAGCCAGTAAACACATAATAAAGAATATTAGAGGTGATTCTGCAATGCATAGCTCCCAGTGGCGGTGTCGCTCCCAGTTAATGCATCTTGGGAAGTCACAAGTGCGTGTGTGTCACCCTTTGGGTGTCACTCCCTGCTGGGTGTATGCAATTGTGGAGTCACTTCTGTGGTCTTCATTATCAGTTTCTCCTCAGTCATCTAAAGAAGTCGTTTTCAGTGATTGTGAAGCAGATTCTTAGGTAGAGTAAGGTTGATGCTTTATTTTGGAATTGTGCCAAAAATACCACATGAAACCTTCTCTAAATAATGTTTGGGGAAACTTCTCATTTGCATCTGAACACTGGCAATAAAATGCCATGTTTGACATAGAGTGCTAGTTTGCCTCAGTAATGTATGTATCAGACACTGCATGATACAAAGTTATAGCATCAACTGGTACAGTGGACATTAATACAAAGTAATTACGCTAAATGTACTAGGGTGATTTTCCTCTTTGTTGAGCCTGGGAACACTCAGATCCCAGGCAGAGTAACTAGCAAATGAAGGCAGAAACCCACACAACCATTTTCTTCGATTTCTTATGGTTCCCAGTCTGGCAAACCGTCTGCTTAAGTAGAGGAGCGACTGAAGAAACCCAGGGACCATCTGTGAGGGTCCCAAGGGCAGCCTGAAATAGTTTCAGCAAACAGGAGCTGAAAATCCATGACCCTTCCGGCGCATTCCTGCTTTAATTCCGGCGGAAAAGACACACATTGAGCTAGGATCTAGATACACTGTCACAATCTTGCACAGAAAGCGGAACTTACACCTGTTCCAAACAATGGCAACAGTGTAAAAGGGAGCATGGCCAGGAGTGGATTCGAGCCATAAACCAGACCTGGACCCCCAAGTGATCTGGTGTACCAGCCTGCTGAGTTCCACCAGGCCAGGGAGAAGGAATCTCCCAACCTGAGAATAGAGACAGGGAGCAAGTTTAAGTCTAAAATCCAACTTCATTGGCCTGATGACATTCACCGACTGTCCAAGATTTTCTTTTCACAGTTTATAACATCCTCACTTGTGCTCAGTTTGATTTGCAGTATTTAAACTCCCTGCCTATGTATTATCGTGCAGTGAAATGTCCCTTTCATTTATATTGTGGAAGAACCACTGAATGACTCTGGCTAACTGTATATAATTCTCTTTAACGATGTTCTAACACCATCCTAAACCTGTACCATTGTGTTAGGTATTACTGTGTTTTGTATATAGAGTTTGCATGTACGGGGCGTGGCCCCTTTAAGAGCGCGGGAAAACGCGGGCAAACGCGATGACGTCACGTCGTAAACCATGGGACTGCCCAGTCAGTCCTTGTGGTATCTCCTTTGAGTAAAGACCTGTTTGATTGTTCTCTTGTGTCGATCTCCATTATTCGTAGGAATTCGTTAATTCCAACATTGGTGACCCCGTTTTTGTGAACGTTTTCACAAAAGAAGAGCACAGCATGGAAGCAAACGCCATTTTGCTAAAGCTACCGCAGTTCTGGGAGCAGCAAGCGCCCTCGTGGTTTATCCAGGTTGAGGCCCAGTTCGCCCTGAGGAACATCGATGCGGATCAGAGCAAGTGTCTTTACGTGGTCTCCGCACTCGACAGCTCTACCGCCTCTTGGATCGTCAGCCTCCTTGAAAACCCCCCAACGGAGCGCAAGTATGAAACCCTCAAAGCGCGGTTACTGCAGGTTTTCGGGCTCACAAAATCGGAGCGCGCCCATCGATTACTCGCTATGCCCGGGCTCGGGGACTCCAAGCCTTCAGAGTTGATGAGCCAAATGCTCACACTCCTGGGCTCAGAAAGGGAATGTTTCCTATTCCGCGAGATTTTCCTCAGCCAACTGCCTGAACAGGTACAAGCTGCCCTGGCCAGATCTGAAACCAAAGACTGCGCAACACTCGCTGCGGAGGCTGACAAAATTTTCACTGTAACTCGGCAGAACTGCGCCGCCACGAGGCACCCTTCCCCCGCAGACACCGCCCCAGCTCATCCGCCTACTGGGCTGTGTTTCTACCACACGCAGTTCGGCGCGAAAGCGAAGCGTTGCCGCCCTCCCTGCAGTTTTCCCCAAAAAAACCAACGGCTGACACTGCGACCACCGAGGAACGGGTCTAATGGGCACCCTGCGGCCGCGATGGCAATCGGCAATGCGGGAAAATTGCCCTTCATCACTGATACTCTCTCAGGTCGTCGTTTTCTGTGCGACACTGGAGCACAGTGCAGCATTTTACCCGCGTCCGCCCTCGATGTGCAGACGGGGAATCACGGCCCTGCTCTTGAAGCGGCCAAAGGCGGAAAAATTCGGACCTTCAGCAGACGGCAAGTGGAGTTGTGCCTCTGGGAGCAACATTTTCACTGGGAGTTAGTTACGGCCAAAGTTTCCCAGCCCCTCCTCGGCGTGGATTTCCTGTGCACCAACAGCCTCCTAGTCGATGTTAGGAACTGGCGGCTGATCAATGCAGCAACTTTTAATTCTCTTCCGTGTTACAGCAGTAACACTAAATCACGCACAGTCTCCTGTGCGTTCCCGACTCCTGATGAGTTCGCTCGCCTGCTCAGCAAATTCCCCGACCTGACAAGACCCACGTTCTCCTCCACAGCCATGGAACATGGTGTGGAACACCACATCACCACCAATGGCCCCCCGGTCTACGCGCGGGCCCGGTGCCTAGAACCTGGCAAGCTGGCGGTCGCAAAGGCGGAGTTCGCAACCATGGAACGGTTAGGGATTATTCGCTGGTCGAACAGTCCCTGGTCTTCACCCCTGCATATCGTCCCGAAGCCTGGCGGCGGATGGTGGCCATGCGGCGACTATTGATGACTAAACGACGCCACCACTCCTGATCGATACCCGATCCCCCATATCTAGGATTTCTCTGCCCATTTGGCAGGGAACACTGTGTTCTCAAAAGTCGACCTTGTCCGGGGCTATCAACAGGTCCCAGTTCATCCACAAGACGTCCAGAAGACCGCAGTCATCACCCCATTTGGCCTCTTCGAGTTTTTACGGATGCCGTTTGGGTTAAAGAACGCCGCCCAGGCTTTCCAACGCCTGATGGACTCCGTGCTGCGGGACCTCAAGTTCCTCTTCGTATACCTGGACGATATTCTAATTGCCAGTCCTACTAAGGAAGAACATACCTGTCACCTACGCACCCTTTTTCGATGCCTCAGCCAACACGGCCTGATTATCAACCCGGCCAAGTGTCAGTTTGGCCTGCACCAAATTGACTTCTTGGGGAATCGCATCACCTCAGAGGGAGCGGTTCCTTTACCTTCGAAGGTAGAGGCGGTGACATCCTTTCCACGCCCGCAGAACATAAAGGCCCTGCAGGAATTCCTAGGCATGGTAAACTTTTTCCACTGTTTCGTGCCTAAGGTGGCACTACTCATGCAGCCCCTGTACGAGGCCCTCAAGGGCAAGACTGGCAAGAACCCGATAGACTGGACAGATGACATGGCCCGAGTGTTCGCCGACACCAAAAGCGCCTTAGCCAACGCGACTATGCTGGTGAACCCGCTGCCAGGAGCTACCATCGCCCTCACCACCGACTCATCGGACTACGCAGTCGGTGCCATGCAACAGCAGTGGGTGAACGGGACGTGGCAGCTGTTGGCATTCTTCAGCCGTCAACTACGGCAGAACGAGAGAGCATACAGCATGTTCGACCGGGAGTTGCTCGCCCTTTTTCTGGCCATCCTCCATTTTCGGTTCCTTCTGGAAGGACTTCCTTTCACCGCTTTTGTGGACCATAAGCCGCTGACCTTTGCAATGTCCAAGACCGCCGAAACGTGGTCAGCCCGACAGCAGCATCAACTGACCTACATATCCGAGTTCACCATGGATATACGGCACGTGGCCGGTAAGGACAACCTGGTGGCAGACTGCCTCTCCCGCGCGATCATCAATACGGTTCATTTGGGCATCAACTACGCCCTCATGGCAGCGGACCAAGCCTCAGACCCGGAAGTCCAAGCTTACCGAACGGCCATCACTGGCCTCCAGTTGGCCGACGTCAAGTTCCATTCGGCAGGTACCACGCTGTTGTGTGACGTCTCCGTACAGGACCCTCGCCCTGTCGTGCCAGTCGTCTGGCGCCGCAAAGTGTTCGACGCCATACATGGGTTGTCACACCCTGGAATGAAGGCCTCTCAGAAACTGATGTCAGCGAAATTTGTATGGCATGGCATGCATAAAGATGTCCGTGACTGGGCCAACACCTGCGTGGTCTGCCAAAAGGCCAAGGTACAGCGCCACATCAAAGCTCCGTTGGCTGCCTTCACAGTTCCGGAGCGATGTTTTGACCACGTCAACGTGGACCTGGTAGGACCACTCCCACCCTCCCATGGTTTTTCACACATCCTGACCATGGTTGACCACACCACCAGATGGCCGGAGGCAGTCCCACTGTCATCCACTACTTCGGCAGACGTGGCCAGGGCGTTCATTTCCTCCTGGATCGCCCGTTTCGGAGTACCCGCCGATATTTCGTCAGACAGGGGACCGCAGTTTTCTTCTGAACTCTGGAATGCAGTGGCCCAAGGTCTCGGTGTCAAATTACACCACACCACTGCCTACCACCCACAGGCAAATGGCCTCTGCGAAAGCTTCCACCGGTCAATGAAGGCCGACCTGAGAGCCAGCCTCCAGGACGCTGGATGGGCAGACAAGCTACCGTCGGTCCTGTTGGGCCTTCGCACGGCCCCCAAAGAAGACCTTCACTCTTCATCAGCGGAGCTTGTGTATGGTCAGCCGCTGCGGGTCCCAGGGGACTTCCTACCAACATCGACGGAGCAATGGTCCGTGTCTGCCCAGCTTGCTAGTCACCAAGAGGCAGCCAGATGTTTCGCACCGATGCCCACTTCACACCACGGGCCGCAGAGGTCACACGTTCCCACGAAGCTTCACAAGGCTGAATATGTTTTTATTCACCATGACGCACATAGGGATCCGCTCAAGGCCCCATATACCGGCCCCTTCCATGTGTTGGAAGCAGGGGACAAAACCTTCACGGTAGATGTCGGTGATAAACAGGACCACATTTCGGTCGACCGCTTAAAGCCAACACATTTGGACCTCGACCGCCCCGTCGAGACAGCACAACCGCCGAGACAGGGTCGGCCACCTGTCGTTGTTACGGCAGACCAAGTGCGACCGCCCGCCAGACTGCCAGCCGCCCAACAGCCTCCGCCTCGAGAGTACAGGAGTCATTCTGACAGGCTTGTCAGACCCCCTCACCATTTGACTTTGTCCGTTAAAGCGAATTCTGGGGGGGGCGCATGTGGCAGAACCACTGAATGACTCTGGCTAACTGTATATAATTCTCTTTAATGATGTTCTAACACCAGCCTAAACCTGTGCCATTGTGTTAGGCATTACTGTGTTTTGTATATAGAGTTTGCATGTACGGGGCGTGGCCGCTTTAAGAGCGTGGGAAAATGCAGGAAAACGCGATGACGTCACGTCGCAAACCACGGGACTGCCCAGTCAGTCCTCGTGGTATCTGCTTTGAGTAAAGACCTGTTTGATTCTTCTCTTGTGTCGATCTCCGTTATTCGTAGGAATTCGTTAATTCCTACAATATCATGATTTCCAGCTCATTTCTGCTATTTTATCTTCTCTGAGAACTGACTTTTAGTAGTGCCATCAACCGATGTCAGAATGAAGCCTCACAGCATGGTTTGGAGCCCCTAACTGCAGGCGGATCAAAATGTTGTGTGGGCCAGATGCAGCCATTTGACACCCCATCTGTAGGTGGGCATCTTTTCCGTGGTTTACGGTAATTTACCTGGTCAGCAGCCTTTGCCTGCACTCTGACCAATTCCAACCTTTTACCTGGTTTATGGTAATTCACCTGGTCAGGCAGCCTTTTGCTGCTACACTGTAAACCAATTTACACAGCGGTTTCGAATCGCTACCCCACCTTCCAGTTCTGACTGGAGGAACTTATAATTAATGATATATTAAAAATGGACAACTGATCTGGATGTGAGAAAGTCAACTTTTATTAAACTAAAGAAACTATAATCAAATTTTAAACTATACCACACGAACATAGTAATTACAGTAAATTGCTCAACGGGGAAGGCAGACGGCAAAAACGAGGGATAAATGTCTACAATGTTAATTAAACAATCTTAGCAATTTCCCCTAAATTACCACCCCCTAACTCCTTACTAGGTTGCCTTGCTGAGGAGTCAGAAACCTGCTCACCTGTGGTCCAAGGAAGTAAGAGAGAGAGATAGCTTCTCAGGAGCTACCTTTATATCCTGCCAAATCCTGCTGTTTGGCGCTGAAAGGCTCTGTGTGCAAAATTCGTGCCCAAAAGTCCGAACACACAAGAGAAAGGCTGTGATTGGCTGATTCAAAGTGGTTGGAGTGGTTTGGATGTGTCTACCTTCTGGGGCCAAAGTGTACCTGCCCACATCCGGAGTTCACCTGGGCTAAAACAAAAGGGAATCCAACTGCCCTATTGTTCAGTAATGGGTGATTCAAAAACCCATTCAATCCAAACTGTTCTCTTTCAAATGTCCTTTTTCTGGAGTTTCAATGTGCCTCATTGTGTGTAAGAGGTTTGAATGGGGCTGGATTACTGTGTAAACAGAAACCGATTGTTCTGTGGTTACTGCTCAAGTGGATAATCCTGTAAGTCAATAAACAAACATCGATTGCTTCTGAGAAGGGAATCTCCCTTTGATTGGCAGGCCTGACTACCACTGCTTGATGCTCCCACTTACACAGACATGCACAAGCTGCGAGCTGTGTTCTGTCTTTTGGTCATGCTTTCTGACGGCCATTTTTTTAACCCTTTTACAATTACCAAACTCCAGGGAACAATTTTATTAAAATGTACTGTCTTAAAGTGTGCGAATTGTTCCATGAAGTTCCTCGATTCTGGTGTTGTCCACGTGCTGTCCATCCCAACGCAGCCTTTTGTGGTTCTGGGCACATTTTAACAAACATTGTCCAACACAGAGGCAATTCAAATCACATAATTCTTCGTCCACAATGTGGCCCAATCTTCAGGGATTTAGGGGATTTTTGTGAACCCCTACAGTCCTTCCTTTGGATATTTCCAACTTGATTGTAGTATCCACTCAAAGGAGTGAGCAAAATTTTCTGACCCCCGACAAACAACCATCCCCTGTGTTTACCTATAGCTACCTACCACTTATCCCCCGACCCGTTTATTCCCCTCAAATTCGAGAAAAAACACTGTTGTACGGTAGGCATCTTACAGATACATCAGTTTACAATAAGGGGTCTCATATCCCTGCATCACTTGTTACATTATACAATGCAATCAAAATTTACAATCACTTGTTACATTACAACTTATTACAAAATGTTGCAATCTTAATCATACAATGAAATCAAAATGATCCCAAGCACATAGAGGGTCCTACACCTCTGCTCAACTTGGAGTTGTCACAAAATGATCCCAAGCATGAAGAGGATCCGACGCCTCTGCTCAACTTGGGGCTGTAACACAAAATACAAAAAAAATCTTGAACAACATGCTTAAACAAACCTGGCCATCACGTGCCAATGATGGGTCATGAAATTTGAGTGGGTATTGCTTCTCCCACTCGGGCAGTAAATGTTCCTTCCACCCCCCTTTAATGGTCTTAAACATTAAAACAGACAGAATGGATTTACAGACCAGCCTGCTCCACCAGCCCCGAGCCGTTCCCTTGTCCCTTTGTGGAGGCGGGGTATCCCTCATGTTTAAAATTACCTTGGCACAGACCGAGACCGGGGAGCATGGGACCATGACTCCCAGTCCCTCCCCCTCCCATCTTCCCTCGACTGGCTGCAGAAAATGTTGAGTGCCTGTGTGGCGGCTCTCACTGGCCCCACACTCAAACTTGGATCCCAGATCCGGCCACCCACTGATCCTCCCCAGCCACACTTACACTCTAACTTTGCCCGTGGGCCCCCGGGTGAGTTCCTCCCTTCCCCAAACGCACCCACGTGACTCTTGGGTCTCCCCCTCCCCTTTACAATCTTTCCCGGGCCGTCACCACCCACTCTCGGGGAACGCATCCCTATCTGACAAGGCGCCCGTGCTTCCCCACCATGACTCCTCAACAGCGAGGTCTCCCACAAGTGAACTTCGGTCAGGATAGTGCTGGGTTGGGGGCCGTGCCCCATCCAGCTGGGGCCATCTCTTCCGCGTAGGAGGAGTAGGCAAGTTCCTGCGGACCCTGTCCGGTTTCTCCTGAAGGTCGCTGTGGGGTTTCCCTCTGGATTAGTCCAGTGGCGAGGTGATCCCCAACATTCTGTATCCATATCTTCCTTCGATGCCCAGCTCTGGCTGGGTGAACAGGACTGCTCCTTGGTTCATTCTCCTGAAAAAACTTAAAAGGACATGCAGCCAGGTCTCTCACTGACCTGCTGCCTTAGGTGGAGACATGGTCGGGTCCCTCGACCTCGGACCAAAATACAAACATTTGGCACACTTATGAACTTAAACTATAAACTTAAAACTACAAAACTAGTTATATCAAAACTTAAAATTCACCTTAAAAGCATGCTATATTCAAACCAAAGCTATAATACAAATGCCGCCCATCTCCAGGTAGCCAGGCTAATCCCTGGCACTGTTGCAGATTACTGCTTGCTGCAGCGAAGCTGGACTGCCTCCTGCCTCTGGTCCCTCGCAGCTTATGGCTGCTGGTTGGGGGCCTCTGTTCATTGGCTTCTCCCCGGTTCGGGAGATTGCTATTTGTGGCAGGTACTCTGGTGACCATCTTTTCTTGGGCTTGCGGACCTGCTGAGACCTTCTGAGGGGCGTCTCTGTGGGGGAAACTTTGGCTGGCAGACCCTGAGCCTGGATCGCAGCCCTAGCTGGCTGGGAACCTTCTCCCCCTGATGCAAACATCCCGGACTGTATAAGATACCTGGCAGCCTGCCGGTACTCCGGGTTTGTCTCCTTTTCCCTACCCACTCCTGTACTGGGGGCAGGTATTCCCTCAACACCCACTGCTGGTGGCTGGAAATTTTCCTCCCCATGTCCAAAGCCTGTTACTAGCTCCCCTGCAAGAGGAATTGCTATCCCTGCCCCCCCAGGGTCCCACACCGGGGACCTTTAAATGGCCGACTGCGCCTGCGCGCTCGGCCTCACAGTGAACAAGAGCCACTCGGGTTCCGAGTCCGCAACTGCGCCTGCGCGAACCCTGTGTTGAGAAACCTCTCCTCTCAGGTGTGCGGCTGCACCCGCGTGAACCTCCTGTTGGCAAAACTCTCCCCTCAGGTGCGCGACTGTGCCTGCGCGAACCTGGTGTTGAAAAGACTGGGGAATTCCTGTCTCCAGACCAGCGACTGCGCATGTGCGGGCAGTCTCCAAGCAATCTTCTGTGCATGGGGGGGGACCACTCTAGAAGCAGGCTGGGAAGCTTGTTCCTTTAAACAGGCGACTGCACCTGTGCAAACTTCCTCCCCTGAGTCCCTCGGCAGAGGCTGTGAAGCCTCTGTCTTCAAACAGGTGATTGCGCCTGCGCAAACCTCCTCCCCGGAATCCCTCGGCAGAGGCTGTGAAGCCTCTGGATTCAAACAGGCGATTGTACCTGCGCGGGAAAACCGAGAAAGAGCTGCTGTGGTCCCGCAGGCAACTGAACCTGTGCAAACAATCTCACTGAAATGGGTAGGAAGAACCGTTGGGTCTTCCAAGCAGGCTACTGCGCCTGCGCGTATAATGAATTGGCAGCAGCCTGCAGATTTCTAATCTCAGGTTGCTATTTCTTTGTTTCTGAGCCACATAACTTGTTCAAATTTAAACTTTGGCCAAAACTTAGGTTCCACTGGGGCAGGGAAGTGTCCCAATTTGTGGGCTGGACAACTTTTCCCTGGAAACAAGCCACAGCGCCTGTCTTTACAGGCTGTGAACTTGAACTTGTCTGGTCAGCAAACTCTTGTTCTCTTACCCGGGTGGCTTTAAATGGGGAATTTTGGACATGGACCTGCCTTTGGTCTGGGGCCAAAACTATCCTCTGTGTGCCTCCCTTGTCCTGGATTTCTGCTACCGGACCTGCTCTACAGGGGTCCCAGAACTCTCCTTCCCTGTTCCCCTGCTTAAGCAGCTTAGTCCTCCTTAACTCCATACCCAAACTCTCTATCTTTCTGTTACATGGGGTATGATCTGCTCCACTAAACCTTTGGTCGCAGGCCAGCTTATAAGCTGCCTTTACCTCCCTAACCGTCTCCTCCTGCTCTGTTACTTCTGAGGTGAGGCGGGAATTCTCTTCCCGCAGTCTCATCTCGTTCCTCTTTGAACTGTAAATTTGGCACTTTAGGAACTCTATCTTGTTCCTCGCGTGGCTTTTGCCCTCGCTAGCTTCTTGGGTGAGGTGTGCATTTTCCTTCTGGAGCCTCATCTCACTGTCCCTCGCCTCTGTGACTTCCTGCACAAGGCACTCTATAAATGCCTGGCATTTCGTGACCTCTAGTGTGAGGCATGCATTCGCTTCCCGCACCCTCATCCCACTATCTCTGGCCTCGTTCACCTCTCTTATGAGGCGTTCTACCTCCGCCTGGCATTTTTCAAGCTGGGACTCCCGATTCTTGGCATCTTTAACCTCCTCCTGCACCCTCATCTCACCCTCCTTAACCCAACCACCTATAACATGATAGGTCAGCCTACACACTGCCGCTAACATCCGCAGGGCTACCCACATACGGAAAATGAGAGAAACAAGAGCTGATGCTTTCTCCAGATCCAGACCACTTATTATATCAAGAACTGCCTCCAGTCCTGCCGCGGTCGCCAATGTGTAGGGGGCATCTTTTCCGTGGTTTACGGAAATTTACCTGGTCAGCAGCCTTTGCCTGCACTCTGACCAATTCCAACCTTTTACCTGGTTTATGGTAATTCACCTGGTCAGGCAGCCTTTTGCTGCTACACTGTAAACCAATTTACACAGCGGTTTCGAATCGCTACCCCACCTTCCTGTTCTGACCGGAGGAATTATAATTAATGATATATTAAAAGCGACAACTGATCTGGATGTGAGAAAGTCAACTTTTATTAAACAAAAGAAACTATAATCAAATTTTAAACTATACCACACGAACACAGTAATTACAGTAAATTGCTCAACAGGGGAAGGCAGATGGCAAAAATGAGGGATAAATGTCTACAATGTTAATTAAACAATCTTAGCAATTTCCCCTAAATTACCACCCCCTAACTCCTTACTAGGTTGCCTTGCTGAGGAGTCAGAAACCTGCTCACCTGGGGTCCAAGGAAGTAAGAGAGAGAGATAGCTTCTCAGGAGCTACCTTTATATCCTGCCAAATCCTGCTGTTTGGCGCTGAAAGGCTCTGTGTGCAAAATTCATGCCCAAAAGTCCAAACACACAAGAGAAAGGCTGTGATTGGCTGATTCAAAGTGGTTGGAGTGGTTTGGATGTGTCTACCTTCTGGGGCCAAAGTGTACCCGCCCACATCCGGAGTTCACCTGGGCTAAAACAAAAGGGAATCCAACTGCCCTATTGTTCAGTAATGGGAGATTCAAAAACCAATTCAATCCAAACTGTTCTCTTTCAAATGTCCTTTTTCTGGAGTTTCAATGTGCCTCATTGTGTGTAAGAGGTTTGAATGGGGCTGGATTACTGTGTAAACAGAAACCGATTGTTCTGTGGTTACTGCTCAAGTGGATAATCCTTTAAGTCAATAAACAAACATCGATTGCGTCTGAGAAGGGAAACCCCCTTTGATTGGCAGGTCTGACTGCCACTGCTGGATCCTCCCACTTACACAGACATCCACAAGCTGTGAGCTGCTTTCTGTCTTTTGGCCATGCTTTCTGACGGCCATTTTTAAAACCCCTTTACAATTACCAAACTCCAGGGAACAATTTTATTAAAATGTACTGTCTTAAAGTGTGCGAATTTTTCCACGAAGTTCCTCGATTCCAGTGTTGTCCATGTGCTGTCCATCCCAATGCAGTCTTTTGCGGTTCTGGGCACATTTTAAAAAACATTGTCCAACCCAGGGGCATTTTAAATCACATAATTCTTCGTCCACAATGTGGACCAATATTTTCCGATCTTCAGGGATTTAGGGGATTTTTGCAAACCCCTACACATCCTACACTATAGGCTGACCTGGGGAACCTGGTTTGGACCCATTAGATTGTTGGCACTATGAGACATATTGGTCCCTTTGTAAAGGGGACCAATTGGGCAGGCAGTAAAGCTTATCTGGGCTGATATCATCGGCTGCTTGTCTGTCTTGCTTTACCCACACACCCCTCACTCCAAGCAAATGCCCAAGATTCACCCATATGTGTGCGGTTGCCTGACACTTGTAAGCAAATTATATAAGCCTGCCTGAACGGGGAACGGTAGCACAGTGGTTATGTTACTGGACTAGTAAACCAGAGGTCTGAACTAATGATCTGGAGACATGAGTTTAAATCACCACCACGGCAGCTGGGGAATTTAAATTCAGTTACTTAAAAAAATCTGGAATAAAAAGCTAGTATCAGTAATGGTGACCATGAAACTACCAGATAGTCGTAAAAAATCATCTGGTTCAGAAATGTCCTAAATAGAAGAAAATCTGACGTCCTTACCTGGTCTGGCCTATATGTGATTCCAGACCCACAGCAATGTGGTTAACTCTTAACTGCCCTCTGAAATGGCCTAGCAAGCCACTCAGCTGTATCAAAACTGCTATAAAAGCACTAATAAGAATAACAGCGGATAGATCACACGGCATCGACCTAGGCACCTGATTCGGACACGGCAAAGGCACACCCAGTTCAGTCGGCCGTGCAAGGTCCTCCTTATAACATCTGGGGACTTGCGTCAAAATTGGGAGAGCTGTATCACAGACTAGTCAAGCAACAGCCTGACATAGCCATACTCACAGAATCATACCTTTTACCCAATGCCCCAGACTCCTCCATCACTATCCCTGGGTATGTCCTGTCCCACTGGCAGGACAGACCCACCAGAGGTGGTGGCACAGTGATATACAGTCGGGAAGGAGCGGCCCTGGGAGTCCTCAACATTGACTCTGGATCCCATTAAGTCTCATGGCATCAGGTCAAACATAAGCAAGGAAACCTCCTGCTGATTACCACCTACCACCCTCACTCAGCTGATGAATCAGTACTCCTCCATATTGTGCACCACTTGGAAGAAGCACTGAGGGTAGCAAGGGCACAGAATGTACTCTGGGTGGAGGACTTCAATGTCCATCACCAAGAGTGGCTCAGTAGCACCACTGCTGAATGAGCTGGTCAAGTCCTGAAGGATATAACTGCCAGAGTGGGCCTGCGGCAGATGGTGAGAGAACCAATACGGGGGAAAAACCTACTTGACCTTAGCCTCACCAATCTACCTGTTGCAGATGCATTTGTCCACTGCACAGTCCTTGTGGAGATGAAGTCCTGTCTTCACACTAAGGATGCCCTCCATTGTCTTGTGTGACACTACCACGGTGTTAAATGGGATAGATTCAGAACAGATCTGGCAGTTCAAAAGTGGGCATCCATGAGGCACTGTGGGCCATCAGCAGCAGCAGAATTGTATACCACCAAAATCTGTAACCTCATGACTGGCATATCCCTCACTCTACCATTACTATCAAATCGGGGGACCAACCCTGGGTCAATGAGCAGTGTAGAAGATCTGCCAGGAGCAGCACCAGGCGATCCGTGCCCAGATGCAGCAAGACCTGGATGACACTCAGGCTTGGGCTGATAAGTGGATGGTAACATTCACGCCACACAAGTGCAAGGCAATGACTATCTCCAACAAGAGAAAGTCTAGCCACCTGCCCTTGACATTCAATGGGTTTACCATTGCCAAATCCCCTACCATCAAGATCCTGGGGTCCACCATTGACCAGAAACTTAACTGGACCAGCCACATAAATACTGTGGCAACAAGAGCAGGTCAGAGGCTAGGTATTCTGCAGTGTCTCACCTCCTGACTCCCCAAAATCTTTTCAACATCTACAAGGCACAAGTTAGGAGTGTGATGGAATACTCTCCATGCCTGGATGAGTTCAGCATCAAATCACTGAAGACGCTCAACACCATCCAGGACAAAGCAGCCTGCTTGATTGGCACCCCATCCACCACCTTAAGCATTCAGTCCCTCCACCTCCGGCGTACAGTGCCTGCAGTGTGTACCATTGACAAGATGCACTGCAGCAACTCGCCAAGGTTTCTTTGACAGCACCTCCCAAACCCGTGACCTCTACCACCCAGAAGGACAAGGGCAGCAGGCACCTGGGAACACCATCACCTCCAAGTTCCCCTCCAAGTCACAAACCACCCTAACTTGGAGATATATTGCTGTTCCTTCATTGTCGCTGGGTCAAAATCCTGGAACTCCCTCCTTAACAGCACTGTGGGAGTACCATCACCTCACGAACTGCAGCAGTTCAAGAAGGTGGTTCACCACCAGCTCCTCAAAGGCAATTAGGGTTGGGCAATAAATGCTGGCCTTACCAGCGATGCCCACATCCCAGGAATGAATAAAGAAAATAGAACCTGCCAGCATAGCATGACTGAGGATTTATGGTCCTGATGTGTCTATGGTGTGACAGGAATGAGTGGAGCCATGAGTGAGCACTGTCACAGAGGTGGATTGCAGAGAATAGATATCATAATAGGACAGATGATGTAAAAGGGACCAGAGATATTAAGGGGCATGAGGAGAAACAGCAAACCATTTGTGACCTTGACTGGGACAGTCTCTGTATTGTTGTAGTGAGGGTAGAAGCTGGATTCAAAAGTCTTGAATGGGATGTAGAGAATTGTTTTTAAAAATGAGGGTGGGAACAGTAGTTTTGAAGAGGATAGGGACAATGCTAGAGGTTAGAGATGGTTTGACGCTATTGTTAAACAAAGACGTGTGAATGAGAAGTTAGTCAAGACTGAGAAAGGGAGGGGATTTAGGAAGCAGGTTCATCGATAAGATGTGTTTAATGAGGTTCTGTAGGGAAGACAAAATAGATTCAATGAAGTATAGGGGTTGATCAAGAAGAAGATGGGTATAGTGATTGTGATTAGAGGACATAGGGAGGGAGGGATTGACTAAGACGGGTGGCTGTGAAGATACTCTTGATTTTGAACATCTGAAAAAAATCAATGAGTTCATCACATTTGGTGACTGAGGTGAGAATGAAGGGTACAGTGGAGGGAAGTTGCAGGAGATTGTTGGTACTGGAGACAAGGTGGGATAAATTCGGCAGGTTAGCGCCTTCCATTAGTGCCTGCAGAGGGTGGTAATGGGGCGCTGATGCAGTAGCGCCGGGGTGAGGCAAATCCAAATTCCCACCCCCCGCCCCCCGTTGCGCCACCGGTACGAGGTACCGCCTGTGACTTCAATGCCAGGCAGATCATGACGTCTATGAGTGTGCAACGCTCAATGGGAGTCCGGTCTGGAAAATTCATTGTTACACTTACCTTTGCGCCTTGTAGAAAATACAGGGGCTGTTTTTGGTGTAATGGGGTTATTGTCTCTGGCCAGTCAGAAGTATCTGAGCTGCTCCAGAGCCCTTTGCGGTTTCGAATTGCTCCCCTTTTCTGGTACTGACCGCCGGACTTATGTCAGTAGTGATGTAGACAAAATGAGACTCGTGGTTGGGTGCAAAGAAGACCAGTATTTATTGAAAATAAGAATAAATTGAATATAATGATGAATACAGCACTCTTTTACTTAATACAGCACACCTTTGCTTAATACAGCACACCTTTGCTTAATACAGCACACTTTTGCTTAATACAGCACACCTTTGCTTAATACAGCACACTTTTGCTTAATACAGCACACCTTTGCTTAATACAGCACACTTTTGCTTAATACAGCACACCTTTGCTTAATACAGCACACCTTTGCTTAATACAGCACACCTTTGCTTAATACAGCACACCTTTGCTTAATACAGCACACCTTTGCTTAATACAGCACACTTTTGCTTAATACAGCACACTTTTACTTAATAGGGGAGGAGAAACAGACACATCGAGAGAAAATTGACTAAAATTACAATTTAACAAAATCCCCCTTTAATTCCCACCCCTAATACCTATCTAGGTTGCCTTGTAAAGGGCTAGAAAGTTTTATGCTCACCAGTAAATGCCTGCTCCGTGCCCCTGTGGTCTGTCTTGGATTCTTCACCGCCCCGAAGTAGAGATACCCCAGTAATTCAAAAGTAACTGCTGGTATTCCACTTCTTTGGGCGGGCTGTTGAGCTGTTCCCCTTTGTAGGCAGGGCATGGAGGCGAGGCGGCAGAGAGAGAGAATGGCTTCCTGAGGGGCTATCTTTATACTCCATTGGGAGCCATTGTCTTTGCGCCCAAATCTGGATGTACCTGGGCTATACAAAAGGGACCGAACTGTCCCCATTGACTGTAATGGGTTTGAATGTGTTACCCATTCATTTTAACTGGTTTGTGACCAGTTTGAAATGTCTCACTGAATCTTTAAGTGTTCAGTCAACAGCACTCAAGTGCTTTGTAAACAATCGATTGTCCTGCGGTCACCGCCCAACTGCAACTGATTGACAGCTTTAAGTACTTAAGCCCTTGAGTCAACATTGTAGAGGGCTTATAAACAAACAACCCTTTGTCCTGTGAGTGAAACTTCCTAAACTGCAGTTGATTGAAAGTTTCAAGTACTTCAACATATTCACATAGGCTGGTGTTTTCAAATCCTTTTGTCAGCCAGTGATGGGAGATATTCAGGCAGTCTGTCTTTGTCTTCTGCCACAAGGCCTGACAGCCATTTTGATACCCTGGGTTTTTAAGGTATATTCCACCCAGGTTTTCTTTAATCAAAAAAAATAATCTTCGGGGGCTGTAGAAATTTTCCGAAATTCTTGCAAACCTTACAGCCTCAACCAGACAGCAACAGGGATAGCTGGAGCACAGCTGCAGGAAGCCTACTCCAGCGATGTTATTTAAAGGATTCGGCATTAATCGCGCACAGCTGCCAGGGCAGGTTAGTTTCAGTGGTTTCTTGTCAGTTTCATCCAGTGGATGAGTTTGTAAGAGTAATTACAAACTTCTTTTTTATCAGCAGCCAGAGATTCGGGGATCTGTGCGCAGAGAGAGGAGGAGTGACATCAGGGCTCTCACCAGGAGGCCTTACCCTCTAAGGGTATTCCAACAGCTCTTCTCCTACCTTCAATTAAGTGAGGAGCAGTGTATTGGACAGCTCCGCATCACCAAGGTGGTGGTCACAGAACTCTGCCACCTCCTCCAAACTGATCTCCAGCCTCACACCAGGATGACTTAAACCCCAGTTCCCTTTTGCTCACCACATGCCCATCATACCATCCCTGTATCATGCCATATCACAGTGTCCTCCTGGGCACAAAGGTGAAATGAGAGAGACCACAAAATATTGCAATCTCCATTAATAAATTTATGCATAAACATATCACACATATCACATTCATTCTAATAACTAATGACCCTTCTGCCTGCCATAGTTGAATAGCTGTCATTGTGTGCAAGATGTGAGATATGGGTGTGGGTGTTGGTAGATAGAATTTGTTGGTGGGTGAGTGCTGGGGGGTCTGGCGCTTTGGGCAGTGTTTTTGAAGCTTGTGGTACTGATGGTGGTATGTAACATTTGTTGAAGCATTCAATCACCCTGACCACCTGACTGAGATGGATCTGTCATGAGCACACCTGCTTCAGTCCTCCGGCTCCTTCTCCTTGTTGTCTTCTCCTTGCTGAGGGAGCTGCACAACCAGCTATGCTGAGAATGAGGTGCTACAGTATCAATGAACCTCCCCTTTAATTACTGGGAAAAGCCTGTGGCAATGGTGAGTTGAGATTAGACTGCACCCAATATTGGTCCACCCTTTGAGTGTAACGCCACTGAGCTAGGCCTTTAAGACTTGATTTAGCACCCCAATAATTTCTTTGAGCAGTGCGAATTCTCAAACTTTTCTAAAGATACCGCCCATTCCTGGGCTATAATGAATTTCTAGCCCAACGAGTTTGTTCTTGCTTCTCAGGATGATCCCTTCAAATTGAAAAAAAGGAAGACTTGCATTTATATACCGTCTTTCATGACCACTGGATGTCCGAATGCACTTGACAGCCAATGAAGTACTTTTTGAAGTGTAGTCACTGTTGCAAACTCCCACTAACAGCAATGTGATAATGACCAGATAACCTGTTATACCGATGTTGGTTGAGGGATAAATATTGGCTAGGGATAACTCCCCTGCTCTTCTTTGAAATAGTGCCATGGGATTTTTAGATCCACCTGAGAGAGCAGACAGGGCCTCGGTTTAACATCTCATCTGAAAGACAGCACCTCCAACAGTGTAGCACTCTCTCAGTACTGCACTGGAGTGTTAGCCTAGATTTATTGTGTTCCAGTCTCTGGAGTGGGACTCAAGCCCACAACCTTCTGACTCAGAGGCGAGAGTGCTACTAACTGAGCCACAGCTGACACTAAGGTGTATGAAAAGTATGAGGCCATGGAATGGAAGCAATAATGTTGCTAGAGATGGCCTAGCCAGATTACATAGTGAACATCTAGGCTGGTCACTCGCCAATTGCATTCAAGTTTATGACACAGGATCACCACCTCATCCACTAGCCTAAACATCTATTCGTCCTCCACTGGCACACCGTGACTGCAGTGCGTACTACCTATGGAATGCACTGAAGTAAATCGGCAAGGCTTCTTCAGCAGAACTTCCCAAACTCATGACTTCCACCATCTAGCAGGATAAGGGCAGCAGGTGCATGGAAACGCCATCACCTCCAAGTTCCCCTCCAAGCCACGCACAACCCTGACTTGAACATATATTGCCGTTCTTTCATCGTCGCTGGGTCAAAATCCTGGAACTCCCTCCCTAACAGCACTGAGGGAGTACCTTCACCACATGGACTGCAGCAGTTCAAGAAAAAGGCCCACCACCATCTATTCAAGGGAAACGGGTAATGGGCAATAAATGCCAGCCTTGCCAGCGATGCCCTAATCCTGAGAATGAGTTTTTAAAATATTGAGTTCACAGAAATGGCTTCATCTTA
The DNA here is from genome assembly GCF_052327205.1 of Somniosus microcephalus. Lineage (NCBI taxonomy): Eukaryota > Metazoa > Chordata > Chondrichthyes > Squaliformes > Somniosidae > Somniosus > Somniosus microcephalus. The sequence goes on from NC_140993.1 coordinate 134,529,729, forward strand.
ATTATATGTATTGTAAAGGAAACCAAAAGTTAAGATAGCTGTCAGGATCCAAAATAATGCATCCAATAATTATGTGCAGGTGCCAGTGCTCTGAGATCAGTTTTACTTAATGCAGAGATTTAACATGAGATAAAAAGACAGGAAATCATTTTGATCCTTTGATCGAGAAACTTGGTAGGGGAAATATGCAAACCACAGCAAAGAAGTAGCTGGGTGGTAAGCACATTTACAGTGACTCTGAAGACATCAATATTTCACACCAGTTTAGCACCCTACATTATTTATGAAGTCAGGTCAATTATTAAAGTGGCTAGGAGGCAATTGCAGCAAATCTTAAAGTTGTTTTGTTAAAAGAAAGGAAAATACAGATCAGAAATTTGCTCAGCTTATAGGCAAAACTGATTTTAGCAAGCAAGTGCTTGTGATTCTTTTAGGTTGGTCAAGCATGACTTAACATTAGAAATCTGTGCCAGTCAACTTGACCAAACTTATAGAATTTATAAAGAAATTGCAAAAAGGATAGTTAAAGAAAATGCAGCGAATGTGTTTACAATGATTCTCAAAAAGTATTTTCTAAGATACCATGTAAAATACGCTGTAACCTTATGGGCCGGCATATCCCTCACTCTACCATTACCATCAAGCCAGGCGACCAACCCTGGTTCAGTGAGGAGTGTAGAAGATCAAGCCATGAGCAGCACCAGGCGTAACTAAAAATGAGATGCTAACCTGGGGATGCCGCAAAACAGGACTACATACATGCTGAGCAGCGAAAACAGCACGCTCTTCTATACTTCTCATTGAACCAGGATTGATCCTTGGATTAAAAAAAAATTCATTTATGGGAGGTGGGCGTCGCTGGCAAGGCCAGCATTTATTGCCCATCCCTAATTGCCCTTGACAAGGTGGTGCTGAGCAGTTCACAGGGCAGTCTGTGGGTCTGGAGTCACATGTAGGACAGACAATTTCCTTTCCTAAAAGACATTAGTGAACCAGAAGGGTTTTTGTGACAAAACTGGCAATCATTACTGATACTAGATTTTTAATTCTAGATTTATTTAATTAACTGAATTTAAATTCCCCAGCTGCCATGGTGGGATTTGAACTCATGTCTCCGGATCATTAGTCCAGGCCTCTGGATTACTAGAATCATAGGGGGAACAATTGAGTTGCGCCCCCTGTATCTCTTGCCCAAAACCTTAAATCTGTGTCCCCAGTCCTTGTACCATCGACTTGTGAGAACAGCCTTTCCCCGTCTAGCCTATCCAAACCCGTCATAATCTTGTACACCTCTATCCAATCACCCCTCAATCTCCATTGCTCTAACAAAAACAAATCCAGCTTCTCCCACCTGTCCTTGTAGCTAAGATACCCCATCCCCAGAACCATTCTGGGAAATCTCCTCTGCACCCTGAAGAGATCGCAATGTCTCTGTTTGAAGAATGGACTCAGTCGAGAATATTTTGTGGACTTTATGGGATTTTTCTGAGGGTATTTTCCCTGTGATGGGATCACCCTGTGCAGATACATGAAAACTGGTTTGTTAAAACTCCAGAGAACGCATGGCAGTTGGCTGTGACAAAAGAACTGTCAGTCATCCAGAATGTATGGGTTCGCCCGACAGCCCTGGAACAAGGAAGGGGGCCATTGACGAAGGGGCTGAGGACCCTGAGGCACCTGTTGAACTTGAACCTATTAGAAAGCCACTCTAATATGCAAAAGCACTTCTCACCTCCATCTCAGAAGAGAAGCAGAACAATGAACCCACTAGCCTAGCCAGCCGAAGAGGAGCCAGTTTTTCCCAACACAAAAATCGAGAGATGTCCCAGACTTAGTGCCATTAGTCCAATCACGGAATACTCATGGGTCTGATGATGACCCATCACTGATTAAGCACCGGAGTGCTTAGAAACAAAAGGATTTTAAAGATTGGCAGGAAAGATAGCGGTAGTGATGTAATAAAACTACTAGGCACTTGGTCAGAGTATTAAACAAGGCTTTAATCGACTGTTTCACAACATGGAAGTCTAGTTGTCCTTCACTAGTTCCTGTTTACAAAATGTTCTGAGCAAGCTGGGCCCATGCCCGAGTATTTATACTTTCCCTGGACAGCGCCACCAGCAGGCCGCCCAGTATATTTCATAAGTCATTTCTACATGAATGGCAAGATTCATGTCAGGTAGCAAGACTCCTATAAAGATAGATCCTTTTCCACCATTCTCTTTCACTCTCGCTCCACCAAGATCGACCTAACAAGAAGTACCAGAGGAAGAAGCCGCTGAGCGGGGCGATCGAGACCGACTGTGTGTGGTGGTAAGCATGGTCTCGAGTGTCCCAAACCGGTAACCAGATATCCTAGGCGAGCTGGGTGGTGTGTAAGAGCTCAGAGTTTTTCTCAGAAGTGAAGTTTTTGGGCTATTCTGAGGGTGGAATCTTCGTTTGGTTCAGCCAGGCGAAGTGGTTTATGCGACTGGGTAATTCGGTGGTAGGGGTGGAGTTAGAGTCCACCATAGCAACAAGGGAATTACTGCATGCTATAGTCCCCAGTTGTTTACTTTATGTATGTTGTTTGTAACCTGGATCTTATTCTCCACAGAGACAGTGATTTTGTTTCGTAGTGCATGTTTTAGCCAGTGTATGTTAGACCAAATAAATATAAGTTTGATTTTTCACCGAAGCATTCCTGTCCGTGACTTATTCCATTTACACTCTGAATAATAATTCCCGGGTATAGAACTTTCGTAAGATGGGGGCGATTCGAACCGTCCGTCTAGCAATTGGGCTAGGATCAAAACCGCTTACATCTCTTGGCGACCAGCGGCAGGACCTGGGTTAAAGGGATGTAAATCAGTCATGGACAGCGATTCTGGTGAAAGATCCCAAATGGAGGAAAGAATTTCTTCATATGTGTTTAAGAAGATTAACATCACTAAGAAGTGGGTGCTAGGCTTGTTGCATGCTGAGCGTCCGGTGGATGCAGCGGCAGAATGGAAAGAGGGCAAGGAGCATAGGAGCAGCATTGAAAATGCGATATGGTTCATCTGTCTACAAAGATACGTCCAACTGCTAGATAAGCAGGTTGTTAAGTTAGAGGCAGAGCTCAGGGAGTCCGAGGCACAGTCAGACGCAAGGGCTGTAGTAGGGAGCAGGTTATGCACGGAGCTAAGGGATGAGAAGCAGGGAAGAATAAGCCAGGAGGAAACCTACCGTAACCATAAGGAGTTCCTGCAATGCCAGGTAACTGAGGCAAAGTGGAACGAGAGGGTGGTTAGGGAGGAGAACACTCGCTTGTCAAGTGAAGTAAAGGTGCTGGGAGGGCAGTTGAAGGATATTCAGGTGGCATACAGAGTCGCCAGTGCTGGAGGGTTTGATACGGGATATCATGGTCCTTGCCAGGAGCAGATCCGGAATTTGACCGATGCTCTATCTAAGGCCAAAGGGATGGTCTGCTTGGTAGCTCCGGGAATGGCCTGGGTAGATGAGGAAGAGCAGGAGGGAGATAAGGAGGACTGTGAGGTAGAGGAGGACGCTCAACCACCGCCAGAAGTGCCGGGACCAGGACCCATGTGCCCTGCCCGGCAGCGGAAATATGGTGCACCCATAGACGGTCAAGCACAAGGACCACTGCAGAGTGACTTTGTGGTCCCGTATACGACCCCCCAGCTGCAGGCAATGTAGGGGGTGGTGGGTATGGCACGTGCGCCCAGTCAGTTATGCCCCTGACTGTTTGTGAACCGTTCGAATCGCTCCCACGCCCCTGGGTTCTAGACACCGGACTTAGGTACAGGCAGCGATACAGAAAACTCGGGTAGACAGGTGGTTTGGATGTAAGCAAAAACCACAATTTTATTGAACTACCTATCACCTTATTTAACCTAAGCTAAACACCCAGACTTAAGCTAAATAAATACACCTACTTAAAACTTAAACTTAAAACTGTAACTATATACATCCGCCGCCCGTCTCCGGGCGGCCAGGCTAATTCCTGGTCGGACTGCGGCTCGCCGCTACCTATGGCATGACCGCACTGTCCTCCACTGTTGGTCCCTCGCAGCCCGAGGCTGCTGGCTGAGGACCTCTGTCCTTGGACCTCTCCCTGGCTTGAGGGGCAGCCCTTGGGAACTGGAGGGCTGGTGACCATGGCTTTCTCAGCTGGGGCATCCGCGGGGACCTTCTGGGGGCTTTGGCGGGTGGGGCTGTCTTGGCCGCTGGGCCTTTTACCCAAACCGCTGCTCCCCCAGGCTTGACCCCTCCCGAACCTGGGCTGGGGGCAGGTAACTCTTCGTAGCCTGCTGCTGCGAGCTGAGAGTCTCTGCCCCTGGGTCCCATGGCTGGGTCTGGGCGAGGTTTTCGACCTCTGGTCCCTCCCTCTCTACACCTGGGTTAGGGGCGAGGTTTTCGCCCTCAGGTCCCTCCCCCTCGTCTGGATCCCAGAAGAGCGGGGGCGTGTCCCAATCGATGGGCTGGATGGCCCCTCCCTTCAAGCAAGCCACAGCGCCTGCTTGTGTAGTCTGTGAATTAGCTCGTGCTGCAGGCTGAGGATCTTTATCCTCAGACCTTACCCCAACTGGCTGTTTTCTCCTTTCAGGCTGAAACAGCTTGCACTGGTTGATATAACCAGCGGCCTGTTTTAAAACCTGCGCTGAAGGCTCGCCCGCTGCCCCGGACGGACCTTCTCTTCCCTTACCGGGACGGCCTTACAGACGGGATCTTGGGCCTGGACCTACTTTAGGTCCGGGGCCAAAGCTACCCCCTGTGTGCCTCCCTTGTCCCGGATGTCGGCTACCGGGCCTGCTCTACAGAGATCCCAGAACTCTCCTTCCCTGGCTCCCTGTTCGGCTCACTCGTTGGTCCTTTGGTTACCCTCCCATGTGGTAGGGAGGGATCCCAAAAGTTTGGCCAAAAGTTTGACCATTTCCCCAGCCTGTTCGTTCCCTGCGGCTCCCATTGGGCTAAATGGGACCTCGTTAGGTCCAGGTGGATTGGTCGGGTCTTCCGGAGGGACCACCATGCTGGAAGCTCCAGTGTCCACCGAATATCTCCCCTGCACCGTCTCCACCTGCATCTTAACACAGGGCCTGCTCCCCTCGTCGTTTTCAAAGGGACACAGGTCGACAGGCTGCGCTGGCTCTAGTCAGGGCCGTGGGTTGGATGGGGCTGACGGGGTGAGAGCACTGGTGGCGGCTGCTACTCTCCCCTGGCCAGTCAATATGGACCTCATGGTGTCCAAAAATGACTCGACCTCTGCGGAATGGAGTCCTGCCCCCGCCTTTTGGGCTGGGGCTGTGGAATGCTTTCCCTTGTCATCCTTCCAAGGGTTTTTGCACTCCTTCTGCCAGTGACCATCCTTCCCACACCCGTAACAATTGGTCTTTGTGCTGGGGGGGGTTACTCCCTTCCTGGTGTCACTCTTTCCTACCTGGTCCGGGTTTTACCTCATGCAGCTTACCCATGGGTGGGTGTGCATCGGCCTACCTGCCGTTTTTATAGGCCAGAGTGAGCTGCCTAATTACCGTGATCTCTGTGGTCTGGGGATCTTTGGGGTCGAACCAGGCTTCTGCCTTGGCCCAAATCTGTGGCAAGCTGTTCACCACTAGACAACGGAGCCAATGCGTCAGAGAATCCCCATTGAGGAATCCCTGGTCCTGCGTGCCCGGGCAGGTTTTCCAGTACACCGGCCACAACCAGTCTGCAAAAGCCTGCAGGGTCTCCCCTGAGAGCTGTACCGTCTTCTCCATGAGGGAGAAAGGACTTCCCTCATCCATCCCCATGGCCTCCAGAACCGCGTCTCTAAGCTCCTTGTACCCGCTCTGTCCCCTCTTACACTCTTCAGAGAGGGATTGGAGGAGATTATTCTCCAGGGAGAATAGCAGCATCATGGCCTTCTCAGCGTCATCGCAGTCGTTGACGCTGGCGGTCTGCTCTATTTCCCTGAAGTGGATCGAGTGGTCTCCCTTGGCGGAAAGCTTCGTGATATGGTTGACCATAACCCTAAGCTGTTGGGTGTTAAAGGGTAATACGAACTGGTTTTGGAGGGGTCCCTCATCTTCGCCATTGGCGGGTGGGCCAAACCTCCATGCCGTGCTGGGCACATCGGTTCCGGTTCCGACTTTTCGGGTGGGGGTTGCTCTACCTCCGCCTCCACCTCTGGCTCCGCTCTGGGTTCCACCCCCCCTTGCTGCCAAACCTCGCTGAAACTTGGCGCTATGGGTGGTGGTCGTGAGGTCTCCTCTCTCTCAACCGGGTCGTCCCTAAGCACTACTGGTGACATTGGGACTGTTCTCCCCTCGTTCCCCATAAAATCTGCCTGACCTGCCTTTAGGCTTATGAGGCATACCATGCCTTTTGCCTTCCGGGGGCCTTCCGGAGGGCCCAGCTCAGATTTTCTATCCTCTCTTTACAGGGGCCGTGGTCTGCCTCCTCAAACCCCTGTTCATTCGTTAGCTTGTAAGCGGCTTTTACCTCGTGCACTTTCTCTTCCTGTTCCCTAACCTGCCTTGCCATGCAGGCTTTTTTCTCCCACAACCTTGACTCATTTCCCTTGGCCTCGGTGACGTGGCACCGTAGGTATTCCAACTGGGCCTTGTGTTCTCTCACTAGATGCACTCTTTCTTGGTTCAAAGCCTGCAAAGCTACTAACAACATTTCCCCTGCGAGAGCCTTATCCTGGATCTCCATGGCTGACTCCCTTAACTCGATTGCCTGTGCGGCAATGAGCCCGTCCAGAAGCTGGATCTGCTTTTTAAAGCACATCAGCCAGACTGCCTTCTCTAAGGACTTCTTGTGTTCCTTTCCCTCTGTCCACTTGGCTGCTGCATCTACCGGATGCCCAGCCTTTAACGGAGTGGTGATCCACTTCTTAATGATATTCACCTTGCTAAACACATAATCAGGAATCCTTTCCTCCATAACGGTTCGCTCATCCGAACCATTGTCTACCATATCGCAACCCTGATGCCGGTGTCCTGCCGCAGTCGTCATTTCTGTAGCGAGTGCGGGGTGTGGCGCGTGCGCCCAGTCAGTTATGCCCCTGACTGTTTGTGAGCGGTTCGAATCACTCCCACGCCCCTGGGTTCTAGACACCGGACTTAGGTACAGGCAGCAATACAGAAAACTCGAGTAGACAGGTGGTTTGGATGTTAGAAAAAAACACGATTTTATTGAACAGGAAAATTAATACAGTCTTAAAAGAAGTTACCACTATAACATTACAGGCGAATACACTATTACAGGGAATGGGGAACACACGGCACATCGAGGGAAAACAACTATCTTAACAAACCCCTTATCCTTATCCCACCCCTATACCTAACTAGATTAAGCTATGAGGGGTCAGAATTCATGCTCACCAATCCAAAGATAAAAGCCAACTGTTAATGAGTGCGAGTTTTGAAGTCTGGGTTTTGTTCCTTCTAGGTACCTCATCGCCAAATGGTCTTCAGGGGTGCGGTGCTGGGTCAGCTACTGCGACACACCCTCTCCCCTGCGCTACCATCGTCGTCTCGTCTTGATGGGTTCTCCTCTTCTTCTCCCTCGGGCGGTCGTCGGCGGTAACGTTACGTCGATGAGACGATTAGCAGTTTTTACTGCTTAGATTTTACTACCCATCCTTCGAACGCTAGCATATTCGTCATGGCGTGGGCACCTGCGTTTATTTGCAGTGTTCAAGGTGTTTGTCCCCACTGTCCTCAAGGACTCTCTTCCCCAAGCGTCAGCTTATAACTAGGCGCTTGGTATAATTATCGATACGTTTTTCACTGCCCTGCTCTGCCCTTATCGAGTTATTATCATCTTCTTCGTCTCCACTTGTCTCGTCTCGTCGGACTACTATATGAGTCCTGCGCTACCTGCTCAACTTCGTCTCGCCCCTTTCTGCAGCCTGGGCATCCTGGATGGCTGTGGACTTGGGCCTCGCTCCCCTTCCTAGCAGTTGGTATGGTGTTTCTGGCTACTGAAAATCTGCTCCGGGGAGAGAACCCACCATGAGGCCAGGGCACGAGTACGAGCGGCAGCCCAAGAGGCCGGAGCCACGAGAGCAGTGTCAAGGACAGGAGCAAGAGAGAGAGATTGCTACCCGGTGCCTTCAATTATACTCCTTTCGAAAATCCTTATCTTCATGCCAAATCAGGTTAGTTCTTTGTCTTAAACTTGGCGGGCTAGTTTAAACAATGGTAGCAATCTATACTGATGGTTTTTAGATGGCCGGTAATCGCATCTACCGGCCCGATAATTGACTTGTATTGTCCTGAAAGTTCTTTGATGGGCTTGTCCAGCCTCGATGGCTGTGTTTAATCTGTTTCCGATTTGTATGCAGACTGTTTGATGGCTTTAACTATAGACCTCACTGAATTTAGATCTGTCTCCAATTCAATCTAATACATAATTCAAAGTCCTGTCTCGTTCCAAAACACAAAGTTTCTCTTCACAGAAAACCTGCAGCCTTAGTTTCGATTCCTCCCAAGCTGTCTGCACTGCAGAATCCATTTTGGAATCCCACAGGCTTTCTGCCACGAGGCACGGACGCCATCTTGGGTACCCTTTTAAATTTAAAATGTCCATGCAGGATCCCTTTTATTAATAATAACCTTCAGGGAGATGCAGAAATTTTGCAAATCTTACAGCAATGGTCTCTAACCTGACCAAACTGACCAGCAAAGGGGATCCATCTGTCCATTTTATGGGTGTGGAGCAGGTGGGGGGGATCAATAATTGTAACAAAGCTGAGACAGCCAAATTACTTTTATTTTCCCTGGATAGTGGGTTGCACCAGTCGCTCTCAGCGGGTAGCAAGAGGGAGCAGGGTACGTTAGAGGGGATACATGGTGACATCCTAGAGGCTATGGGCCTCATTGATGGAAGTCCCTTCTCCCGAGTGGAAAGGACACTGCAGTCAGCTGGGGAGGCACCGCAGGCTTTACGCGGACAGGCTTTGGCCCATCTCCTGGAGTGCCTGTGCGGGGTGCCTGACCGGGCGCAGCTGCAGGGGGAGCCTAGGGCTCATTGGCTGAGGACGCTGATGGCGAACAGCCTGCCCAGGAAAAAGGCCAAAACAGAGGTGTGGTTCGATTCCAGGGATCCCCAGACCACAGAAGAGAGTGTGATCCGGCAGTTAACTCTCTCTTTTAAGAATGGAAGGGGTGAGGATGACAAACCAAAGGGCAGAGTACACGAGTTAAAGCCTAGTGGAGGCAACGTTAGAAGAGAGTGGCGCAAGGAAGGGGGTAGCTCAGAGAAGAAGCAGGGTTGTTATGGGTGTGGGAATAAAGGGCACTGGAGTAAAGACTGCCCAGTCTCTGACAAAAGGAGCAGGATAGGGGATCCTCCAGCGCCAGTGCAGAAAGCTGCAGCTGTGGCAGGAAGCAACACTGATCCGTTTGTGGTATTAGTGGCTGCTCTCTGCGCAGCCTTTCCGGCAGGGCAGGGTAGGATGGACGTGGCAGCGGGCAGTGTACTCCCATCTGCCCCGAATAATCCCGACCCATGACTAGGGGCTTCTCAGCCTGTTTACCTGTGCCCAATAAGTTATGATGCTTGGAAGAGGCCATGCATGAAGATGGGGGTGGAGAAGGTGCAAGGGACCTATCTGCTGGACACTGGAGCTTCAAGCACCATTGTGTATGCAGATAACCCGACCACATCACCTCTATCGAGCGGGGTCCCATATAACTTAGTAGGGTTCACCAGGAACGAACAGGCTGGGTCTTTCTCCATCCCGCTAGACATCGATCTGGGCACACTCCATACGGAGTGGAAATGTGTCCTGATGTGGTGGGAGTGGGAGGGAATTGGCACTTTGGGGGCAGACTTCATACTGGCCCACAAGATATTGGTGGATTTCTGGGATCACTGTCTTTGGGGGACAGTATGCACGGGAAAGGAGAAGGAGGTGGTAGTTATACCAGGGAAGCAAGGCAAGGGAAGGCTGTGCATGATGAAGCCCTTGTTATGACCTTGAACTTTTGGTCACTTCTACCCCGGCGGAATACATAGCGGATGTGCGAGCCAACCTCACGGCATTCGCTACACCCAAGCATGACTGTGGGAGGGTAATAGGGGTGGAGGTCAAAGTAGAAGGAGACCCCATGGCCCAACCACAGAAACAGCACAACTTCCCCAGAGAGGCAGAGGCGGATTTAGAGACGGCATTAGGATCACTGGTTGAGCAGGGTGTGTTGAGACCCATAGCGACCCATGTGAACTCTCCGATTTGGCCGGTTAGGAAACCAGACAATTCGTGGAGAGCCACTGTGGACTATCGGGTTCTTAACAAGAACAGCCCAGCCTGTGCCCTCACCGTCGCAGCCGTAGCTGACCTGATAGGGAGTATCCCAGCATCCGCGAAAACATTCACTGTGCTGGACATTTCGAACGGATTCTGGTCTATCCCTCTCAAAAGGGAGGACCAGGATAAGTTCATATTCACTTTCAAGGGTCAGCAGTACACATGGACCTGCTTTCCACAAGGGTTTCATAACAGTCCTTATATTTTCCACCAATGTGTGGCCAACTGTTTAAAAGGGTTCAGCAGACCGCAGCGGCTGGTGCAGTACGTGGACGATCTGCCTTTGTTCTCCACCAAGGGGGAGGAGCATGGCCCACTGCTGGCTGAGCTGCTCAGTCTGTTAAAGGAAGCTGGGTTCAAGGTTAATTCCAAGAAAGCACAGATCGGCCAGCCGGAAGTAAAATTCCTCGGGCTGACCGTGCGTGCTGGGGAGAGAGCCATCGATGAGGCGAGGAGGAAGGCAGTACAGGAGCTACCTGCCCCGACCACGGTAACGGGGGTAAGATCCTTCCTGGGACTCACAGGTTACTGCAGGGATTTCATAGAGGACTATGCTGTTACAGTAGCTCCTCTACTCCGGCTCCTCCACAGGGAGTAGGCTGGGAGTGGGATGAGGACTGCATGGCAGCTTTTAGTCGTTTGAAGAGAGATCTGCAGACCGCACCGGCTTTAGGAGTTCTTTTTGGAGGTAGCTGCCACAGGGGACAGTTTGAGCGCAGTGCTGCTCCAGGAGCAGCATGGCAAGCTGAGGCCTGTGGTATATTCATCAAGAATCCTCACAGATGTAGAGAGGCGGTACTCCAATTGTGAGAGGCACCTGCTTGCCACACATTGGGCCATGAGGAGATCACAAATCTTCATGGGGGCATCCCCAATAACTCTCTTAACCCATCATACACCCACTCAGATGCTTCTGGATGGGAGGATAAAGGACGGCACAGTGAGCAGTGCACGCATTGCTCGCTGGACTTTATTGCTCTCTCAGACGAATTTGAGTGTGAAAGGCCTCTGTGAGCCCAAGCTCGCCGCAAATTTGATCTACCCAGGGGTGGCCCACAAATGTTCTGTTGAAGGGGAATGGGACGTAGACATAGGGCTGGGATCCATCCCACAGGCTGCGAGATCTATGTAGACAGGTCCAGTGCAGTGGTGGCCGGGGAGCGACTCACTGGATGCAGGATTTTTGACCCAAAGGCAGGCATTGCCAAGGCCATTAAACTCCCGAGCACCATGAGCGCCCAGCACGCTGAAATGTCAGCAGTAGTGTATGTGGTTACCCATCCCAAAGAGTTCCCTACACCCTACACGATTTGCTCGGACAACATGTTCACTTGCAATTCGTGTACTGAGTATTTAGCCATTTGGTCTCGTCGCGGGTTCACATCTGCAGACGGGAAACCCCTAGCAACCAAGCCATTGTTGCGACAGATCATAACATCAATAGGAACCCAGGGGGATTTCTATATCCACAAAGTCAAGGTCCACTCTAAGACAGAACCACGTGCGGAGGGCAATCAGCAGGCCGACGTGCTGGCCAAAGAGGGTGCTCGAACGGGCACGTTTTGGGATCCATATGGGTCGAGTCTGGTAGCAGCAATCAGAGGCAGAGGTGGGATCCAGGGGAGTGCAGGGGTAGCATTGGCCCCAGACCTAAAGATGGTCCAGGCACGGGATCCCGCCCTAAAGAATGTTCTGGAGATGCTGGCTAAGGGAGATAAGGTAGAGGGTCCATACGGAGTGGCAGGTATTACGCTAAAGGAAGGGATGATTTTCAGAGGGGAACAGTGGGTAGTTCCGCAGCAGCACCGGAGGGAATTCCTTCAGTTGGCCCACGAGGGTCCAGGAGTGGGGCACCCCGGGCCGGAGACCACCTGGCAACAGGTGGAACAGGCAGGGTGGTGGCCGCAACTGAGGGAGGACGTCCGCGGCTTCTGCGCGGATTGCTTGGTGTGTGCTGCAAACAACCCTGACCCCCAGAAAAGGAAGTTATCCATGGGACACACTAGGAGAGTGGAGGGACCATGGCAGTCCATACAGGTCAATTATATTGGACCGCTGCCCATCGCTCAGGGGGGTTCCAAGTACTGCCTGGTCCTGGTGGATGTGTTCCCTAAATGGGTAGAAGCCTTCCCTTGCCAAACAGCCACAGCTTTGGGGACCGCAAGGATTCTAGTGAGAGAAGTGTTCTCTAGGTGGGGGCTACCACAGTATGTGGAGTCAGATCAGGGGAGTCACTTCACAGGGGCAGTCATGCAGGCGACTCTGAAGATGCTAGGTGTAGAGGGTAAATGGCACGTCACACACAACCCACAGTCATCGGGGATTGTGGAGCGGATGACTAGGACCATCGAGGAAAAGTTACAGAAGGAGACGGGAGTCTCGCCTAGAAAATGGGCGGAGGTCTTGCCGTTAATTCTGATGGGGGTCCTAGCCAGCCCGTCTAGAAGCACAGGGTATTCCCCGCATGAGCTCATGACTGGCAGGTCATGAGAACGCCCAGCCATGTATTGGCCACGGTTCTCACGGAAGGTCAATTGAGAGAGGTGAACCGGGACAGGTTTGTTAAGAATTTGCTTGAGCATCTCAGACAGATCCATTGGCAGGCTGCCAGTAACATGGGGAAGCAACATCGTAGAAATCGTTTATTGCTTGAGCCTCAGGGGCACCACGAGTGGAAGGTCAGAGGTCAAGTAATGGTTAGAAACTTCGCCAGGGTAGGGACTTTTGAACCGCTATACATGGGACCGTACAGTATCGTGGATAGGACAAGTCCAATGGTATATGCGGTCAAAATGTCCCGATGCACTAAGCGGTTCCATATCAATCAGTGCAAGCTTTTCAACCCTGGGGAAAGAGCTGATAAGAGGAGTAAACAGCAGGGAGTGGTGAGCTGCGCTACAGGTGTGGGTCTCCAGCCCCTAATCTGGGATGGTGAGGAGCCCACAGAGGGACCAGTCGTTCCGCCTGTGGTGGCAGGAGTGAGAAGGAGTGCCAGGATCCCATGGCCGAGGGTGTCATGGATGCCTCCTTACACACTGGTGAACGAAGGAAGCCAGAGTTGTAAGAGGCCCAGGGTCGAGGAGGCCTAGTGTGGCCACCCGGAGACGGGTGGCGCTGTACATAACTTCTTTCTCTCCTGTCTGTTACCTTAGCTTGTCTGTATAGTTTGGATTTACATGTATGCTGTGGATACCAAATGTAATCATGTGTAGCTGCGTCTGGAAAGGTGAGGCATCACCCAAGGACAACGTTACATTCTGTGTGTTTTCACGGAATGCCTAAGAACGAGATGAAGTCAGCCATGGTAGTCCTGATCATCATGATTGAAGCCAGCATGAGTCACAGGGGCGACACCGAGGAATCGGTTGTTTTCGGCTGCACCGGCGGAGACGGACCAACTATAACCACAGGAGGTGGCTCGAAGGATGGGGCTAGCGTCTATCTCCACGAGGGAAGATGGCCTGGATGGCTGGGGTTGAATTCCACCTGGTATTCCAGCCATGACAAGTTCACCTATGGTGAAGCGTCCATCCCATGCCTGAGAATAGGGGTTACCACCTCCCGGATTAGGGTAACAGAGAGTAAACGGGTGTGCCTCAGCTGTAGGGGACACATTCCACTGGGAAGGTGTTGGTGGCTCAGGAAACTGAGCGTGGATACAGGGGACCAGACAGCTGACTGGGAAAGACTAAGTAATGACACATACCGGACGATCACGGGTTCTCAGGGAGGAGTGAATGTGTGTTGGGATAAGTGGTGGGAATCTGAGGAAGGGATTTATGTGTGTATGTGGGGGTTGGAAAAAATCTGCCCGGCGGGTGTGTCGATCACATTTAGCAGGCGATGGCAGGATGCCGGGGGTGGGATCGGTTGGGATCGGAGTGTGGACTCCTGTGTGATCCCAAAGCCCCCGAACACCATCAACGCCACAGAGCTCATCTCATACACCAGGAAGCCCCCGCCCAGAGCTCCGACGGTACAGACAACTGTAGATGGGTGTCCCACCACCACCAGGGGTCCGGGGAATGGGTTGGTGTTAATCCCTACTGAAAAAGTGTTGTTTCAGAACGTGCACTACGCCGTGGCATCTGTGATCCTGAACCTGACTGAAGTCCATCTGCTTGTGTGGTGTCCAAGGAAGACCGAGAAGCTTTATGAAGCTCTATTAAAAGCGATGTTTCAGGAATTTTATGAACTGGACTATGGAAATGTAGAGAAAGAACAGCTTTATAATCTGAATGTTGGGGATAGTGTGGGATCCGGGAGGGAGAGAAGAGGGACCTGGAATGATGTAGCCACAGCGTTCAGTACAGAACGGGTATTGTTAATAGTATGGATGATGCACAACTCCAGATGCAGATCATTGGGTTAAAGAACCAACTGCGTAAGATTCTAGGGGAAGAGAATACAGTGGTGGGTTCAGAGCTTCATGAGGACCAGGCAATGACCGTTCATTTAAAGGAGGTCATTGCTGTTAAGTCTGTGTGTCCCAGTTAAGCTTATTATAAATCACTGGACACAGACCACAAGAATAACTTTAACAGGTCTTTACTATTCGGAGGTCAGGGCTGAACTGCCCAGCAAATCCCTACACAACACTTATATACCGGTGTGGTCACCACCGGTATTACAGTATACAGCAGCCAAGAGAAAGTAGTACATCTCTTAAGGTAGTTCTCTTAAGGTGGAACAGGTTACATACACCACAATCCTCCCTTTTTAGCTTAACAGTTATATCCCCATTTAACATAACATAATAACATATATATATACAACTTGATGCAAAACAGTTCAAAGATTCAGTCTCTGAGGAGGCCTCCTGATTCGAGTTGGATAACGCCTTTCAGGGGTCTCTGATTCTCGTTGCTGGGTTGACTCATCTAGTTGGTCTCTTATGGATTGGACATCATCATCAGGTACATTCACTTCTGAGGTAGATGCTTCAGGTTCACTAACTTCTTCCATGGTTGTCTCTGCCGTAACCATAGGTTCGACCCTTGTTCTCGATTCTACCAGTTGGTCAGCATGACGCCGTATTACATTTTAACCAATATCTACCGTGCACATCAGGGGTCCTTGTCTGGCCCGAATTGTTCCAGATTGCCATTTCTCGTTTTTATAGCCCCGGGCTAACACTGGTTGTCCTATTTCGAAACTCCGAGTGGTCTTGTTATTTATATGCTGGAACTGTTTGTTTTCAACTTCCCTCCGCACATTTGGTTTTAACAAGTCCAACCTGGACCGCAACCTCCTGTTATAGAACATCATGGCAGGACTTTGGTTTGTCACTGCATGAGTGGCGTTTCGATATGCCAGTAGGAATTTGTCCACCTTGTGTTGTAGTGGGATCTGATCTTCGCTCATGGCCTTTATTGCTTTTTTGAACGTTTGTACAAATCTCTCGGCCAACCCGTTTGTAGCCGGATGATATGGGGCAGAGGTATGATGTTTCACCCCATTCTTCTTCATGAATTTCTGGAATTCTTCTGACACGAACTGCGGTCCGTTGTCTGAACATATTTGTTCTGGCAATCCATTTCTTGCAAATATCGTTCTTAGCACCGCGATCGTCTTTTCTGAGGTAGTGGTAGTCATCTTAATCACTTCTGTCCATTTAGAATGTGCGTCCACCGCAATTAAAAACATGGGCCTAGAAATTCAGTTGCGTTAGCGCCCACTTATTGGCTATAAAGTGGTTTGCGTCTGAAGTTTCTTATCGCCCGAAATTAAGTTGGGCCCTAACATCGGCGTTAGCCGGTAGCGCTGCGCCGGCACCGATGACGTCATCGGTGTGCGCAGCGCCCCGGTTACAACGCGATTTCACTCCGAAGCCAACTTCAGTTGCGGCCGCCTCGCCCGCAGCAGTCGCAAACAACGTTTTGAAAACGGTGCCTTGCAGCTCCGAAAGGCCGGCACATAAAGGTGGAGGGGCGGCCGGCCGCTTTCCCGGCGGCCGCATGGCTGCACCTCCCTCCCCGGACTCCTGCACCACCCCCCCGCTGCATTGCTGTCTGACTCCCGCGAGCCCAGCACTTCTCCGTGGTGCCGGGCTCATTTGCCGGGAGAATCCAACGGCGATCTCACGGCTGCAGGCAGCTCCTCCTTAAGAGAAGGAGGAGGCCTGCAGTACTCCAGCCTGCCGCACCGCATCGGGTGGCGCAGCGGCAGCTGGACGGCTGAAATAGACGTTCATCGCCCCAATCGAGGCGGCCAAACCCTGCAGTAGCGCCCGCCTCCGTCTTCGCCCGTGGCAACTGAATTTCAGGCGGGCGCTGCGGGAATCCGGGCGAGCGCTAAATTTCGGGCGCTGAAGACCTGGCGGGGCCTTACTGAATTTCTAGGCCATGGAGTCCATGAATGGACCAGCAAAGTCAATATGTACACGTTGCCATGGGGTTGAAGGCCATTCCCATGGATGCAGTGGTGCAATCGGAGGTGCATTTTGCACTTTTTGGCACCCTGAGCAGCTTTTCGTCAGATCCTCTATCTGTTGGTCGATACCCGGCCACCACACATAAGCCCTAGCAAGGCTTTTCATCTTGACTCCCCCCAGATGACCTTCATGCAGTTCCTTTAGAACTCTCTCTCTTAACTTAGGAGGAATAATCACCCTTGTTCCATACATCAATGTTCCTTGACAGACGGACAGCTGGTCTCGTCTTGCTGAGAATGCCGGTAACAGTGGATCACCATGTGCTGGCCATCCCTTCACTGTCACTTCGTAGACCCGGGACAGTGTCGGGTCATTCCTGGTTTCTCTTTCAATACTTGCATTGGTGACTGGTAAACATTCGATGATGGTCGAGTGAAATAACTCAACAGGGTCAACCGTCGGTGCCTCCTCCTCTGTAAGTAGTGGCAGGCGCGACAGCCCATCAGCATTACCATGCTGCTTTGTACCTTTGAATTCGATCTGATATTGATGTGCCCCTAGGAAAAGGGACCATCTCTGGAGTCTCTGTGCTGTCATCACCGAAACACCCTTCTTAGGGTTAAAAATGGATACCAACGGCTGGTGGTCTGTCAGAAGCGTAAACTTTTGGCCCTGCAGGTAATGATTAAACTTCTTTACTCCCCACACAAGGCTGAGAGCCTCCCTATCTATCTGAGCATAGTTGCGCTCAGCGGAGGTCAATGATCTGGATGCGAACGCGACTGGCCTCTCCAAGCCATTTGGCAACTTGTGTGAGAGTACTGCCCCAATACCATATGGAGAAGCATCACAAGCCAAACGAATAGGCAACGTTGGGTTGAAGTGAGCCAACACTTCCTCTGAGGTGATCAATGCCTTGCTTTTGCGAAAGGCCCTCTTACAGTCCTCGCTCCACTTCCATGGTACTCCCTTCTGCAAAAGAGCGTTCAGCGGGTGCAGCACCGTGGATAAATTTGGCAGAAACTTATGGTAATAGTTAATCAACCCTTGGAACGACCTCAACTGGGATACATTATCCGGAGCGGGAGCCTTCACAACAGCTTCGATCTTGTCAGGAGACTTATGAAGCCCCTCCTGGTCAATGACATGACCACAGTACGAGATCCGCTTCTGAAAGAACTCACATTTCTGGCGATTAACTCGAAGTCCATATTCTTTCAATCTGGTGAGCACCAGTTCCAAATTTGCAAGGTGTTCCTCGTCATCATCTCCTGTAATCAAAATATCGTCCAGGTAACATTGTGTGCCTGGAATTCCCTGTAATACCTGCTCCATGGCCCTCTGCCAAATTGCTGGAGCCGATGCCACTCCAAAAAACAATCTATTATACCGGTACAAGCCTGTATGCGTGTTGATCATGAGATACTGGCGTGACTCTTCCTCAACTTCCATCTGTAAGTACGCCTGCACCAGGTCTATCTTGGTGAAGTGTTTCCCGCCAGACAACGAAGCGAAGATATCCTCAATCCGCGGAAGCGGATACTGCACCGTGTGAAGCACCAGATTAACAGTGATCTTGAAATCTCCACAGATGCAAACCTTCCCCGGTTCCCCCGGCTTGTTGCTCGATGAACGCTTCATGACGGGAACAATGGGCGTGGCCCACTCACTCCAGTCTACCTTAGACAGTACTCCTGAACGTTCTAGCCCTTCCAGCTCAGCTTCCACAGCAGGTCGTATCGCTTTGAAAGATTTCGGGTTTGCATGTTCTTCAACCTTGATGTTTGCCGTAATTCCTCTCAATGTTCCCAGTCCCTGTTGGAACACCTCTTTAGCATCGTCCAATATTCTGGACAATCGTTTAGGTTTGACATCTTTTTTACCGGAATCTACCGTTAGTGTTTTCAAGGAATGCCAGTCCATATTTATTTTCCTAATCCACTCCCATCCCAGTAGTGGTGGACCTCCCTCAGGTAGCACATATAGGTCCATTCCTCGGCTTTCTTTGCCCTTGTGGACCACCTTTACCTCTATCTTCCCGATGGGGTATACTCTTTACCCCGTGTATGTTTTCAATACAATCTCCGTATCCCGTAGGGGAATATGTGGGAATAACCTTTTGTAATCTTGCTTATTCATGACCGTCAATGCCGATCCAGTGTCCAATTCCATCTTCACTTGGACTCCTGCTATCTGAAGTGTGACCCAAATTGTTTGGAGGTCTGCTTCCTTACCAACATTGTGTACTCTTAGACTACCCAGTTCATTACTGCTGGAGTCTGAATCTGACTTCTGTTCGTTCGAACTGTTCTCTGTCACCTTGTGTACCTTTCTGTACTTTTCCTGCAGTGACTTTTTGTTGCTGGTCTTCTTTCCTGACCGGCATACTTTAGCTATGTGACCAAGCCTGCCACATTTTCTGCATTCCTGATTTTTGAACCAGCACTGGTTCTGATCGTGCGTTGTCTTTCCACAATGATAACATTTTACTGTACCCAAGACCATTTGATTGGTGCTGAGTTCCGGTGACTGTAGCTGCATTTCCGCCGTGCCTCTCGCTGCGGCTTCGTGCGATGCTGCAATAGTGACAGCTTTATCAAGCGTAAGATCATTCTCCTCAAGCAGTCGCTTTTGTGTTCCTTCTTTTAACAATCCACACACAAATTTATCTCTCAGCGCATCTGCTAGTCCTGTTCCAAACTGACAGTGCTTTGATAGCTTACGCAGTTCAGTTAAAAATTCAGCGTTGCTTTCGTCTTTCAGCTACGTTCTTCTGTAAAATTTAAATCGTTCCGCTATCATCAGCGGCGTGGGGTTTAAATGATTTTTCAGGACAGTAACAATATTCGCGAAAGCCTGATCCGCCGGTTTATTTGGTGATAGAAGGTGCTTCAGTAGCCCGTATGTCTTCGCATCCATTGAGCTTAATAAGGTTCGTGCTTTCTCATCATCTGGTACCTTATTTGCTTTACAATAAACTTCCATGCGTTCTACATACGTGGTCCAATCTTCGATATCGCTATCAAAGGTATTAATGTTCCCATGTTTAGGCATCCTTGCAAGTTTTTTAAATTTTTCTTTTTCTCAAAATGGCGGCTTCCCGCGCTTGTCTTCTTCCCCCGCCTACTAAAATGGCGGCTTCCCACGCTTGGCGGTCTTTCCCGCGCTCGTCTTCTTCCCCCGCCGACTACAATGGCGGCTTCCCGCGTTTGCCTTCTTCCCCCGCTGGCTGCAATGGCGATTGCCGTGCTGCTGCCGTTCTCGCCTCCCCAGCGGTTCTCAATTCCCCGACGCTGCTTTGCCTCGCAGCCCCGCTTGCAGCCCGGTCCTTTACACCGGCTGCGTTTGAGTTCTCCGCGGCTCTCGTGCCTTAAGCTGCCCCAGTCGCTGCACCTCTCGGCCTCAGTTGCAGCCCGGCCCTTTTTACCGGCCGTGGTCGAGTTCTCCGCCCATTTAACTCCGTTTTCCCTCCCCCACTCCACAGTCAACGCGGCCGACTTTCTGCTCGTGTCGCTGATTGGCTTACCCACCACCGTGGTAGAAGGGATGATCACTGCCTGTCGCTGATGGAGGGCTTCGTGGTCAGAATTTTCTTTTTAACCCGGGTTCTCGATGCCTCCCGTGCGATGGTGCTCAGCAGGATGATGAGGGCGGATGCCTCTTCTCGACGCCCGTTCTGAGGACGAAGCTGCCTTGGATGTAAAACTGCCGCAGGGTAAGATTGGACTCGTCGCCACTGTGTGTCCCAGTTAAGCTTATTATAAATCACTGGACACAGACCACAAGAATAACTTTAACAGGTCTTTACTATTCGGAGGTCAGGGCTGAACTGCCCAGCAAATCCCTACACAACACTTATATACCGGTGTGGTCACCACCGGTATTACAGTATACAGCAGCCAAGAGAAAGTAGTACATCTCTTAAGGTAGTTCTCTTAAGTTGGAACAGGTTACATACACCACAATTGCGGAGCTGGAGAGGCACGCAAAAACTGTTAATGATTTGATACGGGAGGACAGGAACGCCTCGGAGCAGGCTGCACGGAATGAGGTGTGTGTGTTGTATGGAGCATGGTTGCTGGGCGAGGGCGCAGTAACCTGGAGGACCTGAGGCAAGGTTGCGTCCCTTCATGGTTAAGCAACAAGCTTCTCACCGCGCTGCACCCGTATAGCAATTCGTTGCGCCCGTGCCAGCTTCGTTTTGCCTCTGAAGCCTACCCTGTCCCTGTAGATTGCGGGCGGTCCAACCATACAGTGATGGGAATTGTAGTGAGGATGCCAGTAATGGGCGGGTCATCCCGGCCGGCACTGGTATACAGGGTTGAGAATATCGGGGTCATTCGTGGAGGAGTACATGTTCGTTTTAAAACGGTCCCTCCATATGTCATAAAGTGGGAGCATGCTATGACAGGCACTGACCTCTCCAGATGCCTGAGCCGGGGTGCACACGTATTACTGTGTCCCCAGCACTTGAATGCTTTTGCGTGACCAGAATGTGGGGTTGCTTCTGCAGGCACGGAACCTATCAATTGCACCATGGAAGTGATGGCACCAGGTCACGTACCTCCACAGGTAGCATATGTAGGGAGTAGGACATACTGTGTCACCACAAGTGCGCTCTGCTACCGGTACAGCCAGGGCATGTGGTGTCTGGTGAGCGAGAGCAGTTTTTGCTTCAAACCCAAGGCTGAGGTTCAAGTGGCACAAGAGCGAATTACTCCCATCCCTGAACCCTCGACCATTCACCTCACTGTGAACAACACCTTCATGCGCCTCGAGGACTATGTGGAGCATTTTGAGTACCCGATTCTGTAAGATTCGCAAAATTTCTACATTTCCCCGAAGGCTGTTATTAATAAACAGGATCCTGCGTGGACATTTTAAATCAAAAGGGGTACCCAAGCTGCCTCGTGGCAGAAAGCCTGTGGGATTTTAAAATGGATTCTGCAAAGCAGACAGCTTGGGAGAAATCGAAACCAAAGCTGCAGGGTTTCTGTGAAGAGAAACTTTGTATTTTGGAACCAGACAGGACTCTGAATTATACATTAGACCGAATTGGAGACAAAATCTAAATTCAGTTTAGGCCTATAGTTAAGGCCATCAAACAGTCTGCATATATTATCGGAAACAGATTAACACAGCCATCGAGGCTGGACAAGCCCATCAAGAAACTTTCAGGACAATGCAAGTCAATTATCGGGCCGGTAGATGTGATTACCGGCCATCTAAAACCAGTTCGTATGAATTGCTACCGTTATTTTAAACTAGCCTGCCAAAATTAAAACAAAGAACTAACCTGATTTGGCACACAGATAAGGGTTTTCGACGAAGGTATAATTGAAGGCCCCGGGCAGCATTGAGTAGGTTCGTGAGTTGGTGTTCAAGATCGTCAGGTGCGTTCGTTGGATGGTGTGCTGGTGCTGCTCCTCGGCCCCTCGCCCTCGTGGCTACCGTTCTTTCCCCATCCCATGCTTACCCCCTGGCCTTTGCCCGTGCCTTTTTCCACTCCATCTGGAATCGCCCCGGTACCAGGTCGGACGGGCACAGACAATTCAGGCCAGGCGAGGCGGGACGCGATGAGGGGAGGAGGGATGACCACCGGAGGGAAGGCCGGCTGAAGAAGACCAACTGAGGAGATGAACTGGGGGGAGGCTTTGAATCATCGGGCCTTCAGCCTCAGCTGACCTTCGAATGTCTGCACACCAACTCAAACTGGCGGCTGTCGACGAAGAATCATCCCTGCAAGGTAAAGTACCCAAACAGAGACATTAACTTTGGGGTACGTGAACCTGGACAATGCCCTTGCAGTGCCCGAAAACCACGTGACGATGGCAGGCTCCAGAGAGCACCAAGAGCGAACCCCGAACCCAACCGCTCTTCTGAGTCTAACAAACCCTTTTGAGTGAGCATGAAGTTCTGGCCCCTCATTGCTTAACCTAGGTATAGGGCGTGGGATAAGGTTAAGGGGATTGTTAAGATAATTGTTTTCCCTCGATGTGCCGTGTGTTCCCCATTCCCTGTATAAGTATATAAGTATTATTATGGTTCTCTTGTAATTTTTGCCTGTAGAAGTGTACGCCAGTAATTTTTCCATAAGATTGTATCAAGTTTTTCCTCTTCAGTAAAATCTTGGTTTTGTTTGCATCCAACCACCTGTCTACTCGAGTCTTCTCTGTACCGCTGCCTTGTACCTAAGTCTGGTGTCTCGAACCCAGGGGCGTGGGAGTGATTCGAACCGCTCACAAAACAGTCAGAGGCATAACTGACTGGGTGCACGTATGCGCCAAGCAACACCACCCGCACCCACCACCCCCTACAATTCCTTTTCTGCCGGAACACCTCACTGAGTTAATAAAGACCGTTGAGCTCGCCATGAAACATTTTTACACTTTAGAGCAAAAGACAGTAGAATTGGGGGAGGAGGTCAAGGGGATTGTCTCGCCACCATGGTGGGACATCGGTCTCAGTATAGAGATTCCTCACTGGATCCGCATCTGTTCCCATGCATTAGTTATCATACAATTGTTGCTTGTAAGCTACTTGTTTTACACCAGTTGCAGGCGACGGAGCCAGATGATCCGAGCGCGGTGGCAAGGCGTGTTAGATCGATCCGGAAAGGTGTAATTGATTTATGTTGATGATGGTTTCTCCCTGCCAAAACTTGTAATGTACCAAAGTTCTGTAAGCAATTGTATTGTATTCTGGTTATAGTTTTACACTCTGTATTGCGCGATGTGCGCTGTTGCATTTTTGTAATGTGTTACCACCTGTCAATGCTATACTGTGTGATGTGCACAATGACTTTTTGGTAACGTCCTGTGGATCTTATTAATGTTCTGTATTTTGACTTGAAGTTTGTTGGTGGGAATTGGAACCCTGCCATTTGAATGTGTTAAGAAGCCATTTCGCTGATGTTTTGACTCGGTAGAAGGGAACTATGACACGCAGTAAGGGGTACAGTTCTGGGGTTGAAAATGTAAAATCAGGGAAACAGCTTCACTTGTGGGAGACTTTGGCTTTTGCTCTCTCGTCGAGTGATGCTTTGTGGAAAGAAAAGCATCAAACGGGGAACCGAAGAGATCGCAAAGTCTCTGTTTGAAGAATGGACTCAGTCGAGAATATTTTGTGGACTTTATGGGATTTTTCTGAGGGTATTTTCCCTATGATGGGATCGCCCTTTGCAGATACGTGAAAACTGGTTTGTTAAAACTCCAGAGAACGCATGGCAGTTGGCTGTGACAAAAGAACTGTCAGTCATCCAGAGTGTATGGGTTCGCCCGACAATCCTGGAAAAAGGAAGGGGGCCATTGACGAAGGGGCTGAGGACCCTGAGGCACCCGTTGAACTTGAACCTATTAGAAAGCCACTCTAATATGCAAAAGCACTTCTCACCTCCATCTCAGAAGAGAAGCAGAACAATGAACCGACTAGCCTTGCCAGCTGAAGAGGAGCTAGATTTTCCCAACACAAAAACCGAGAGATGTCCCAGACTTAGTGCCATTAGTCCAATCACGGAATACTCATGAGTCCAATGATGACCCATTACTGATTAAGCACCGGAGTGCTTAGAAACAAAAGGATTTTAAAGATTGGCGGGAAAGATAGCGGTAGTAAGACTCCTATAAAGATAGATCCTTTTCCACCATTCTCTCTCTCTCTCTCGCTCCACCAAGATTGACCTAACAAGAAGTACCAGAGGAAGAAGCCGCTGAGCGGAGCGATCGGGATCGACTGTGTGTGGTGGTAAGCATGGTCTCGAGTGTCCCAAACCGGTAACCAGATATCCCAGGCAAGCTGGGTGGTGTGTAAATGCTCAGAGTTTTTCTCAGAAGTGAAGTTTTTGGGCTATTCCGGGGTGGAAGCTTCGTTTGGTTCAGCCAGGCAAAGGGGCTTATGCGGCTGGGTAATTCGTTGGTAGGGGTGGAGTTAGAGCCCACCATAGCAACAAGGGAATTACTGCATGTTATAGTTCCCAGTTGTGTACTGTATATATGTTGTTTGTAACCTGGATCTTATTCTCCACAGAGACAGTGATTTCATTTAGTAGTGCATGTTTTAGCCAGTGTATGTTAGACCAAATAAATATAAGTTTGATTTTTCACCGAAGCATTCCTGTCCATGACTTATTCCATTTACACTCTGAATAATAATCCCCTGGCTCACCTTGGTCCTCAGAATCCCACCACAATCAGCCCCAACACCAGCATCACCGGGCACACCAGCAGCACCAACATCAACACCAACCTTCTCCGCAATCAACTGATGCTGCACAGGACACAGGGCATCAGCACCCGACCATATTGTTGCCCTGGACGCCAGGGATGGCCTCACCATGGCCACATTTACTTCACTTGATGTTGTACACCCTGGCTGCCACATGATGCGCCAGATTGGCACCACCCCACACCAACAGCATAAAGCATCCCTACAATGCCCAAGCCATTCCTTTCACAGTCATCACCATTGCAGTGGGTATCGTTATGTCTCACCATTCACTGCAACTCACTAAGCCACTTCCAAAGGTCCAAGAATGCAAAGTGTAGAAAATAATGATTTCAATGTTTTGACAGCACATTACCAGAAACTTCACATGAACATTGGCTAAAACACCCAAGTGCCTACCCTTGTGTGTTGTTAGTTGGTATACTTGTACTAGGATGAGGGTGAGTGTGAGGGGTGGCTAGTGAGATGGGGAAGTGAAAATGTAGATAGAGAGGGATAGGTAGAGGTGCAAGGTAAGTTGGTGTGAGTAAGGATGTGCAGGAGTAGGGTAGAGAAGGCAGAGTGATGGGGATGTGATGAGTGGCACAGCAGGATGAGGTTGAGTGTGGCTTTGCACTAACTTTTTGTGATCTATTGAGATCATAGAAAGGTTTGTGCCACTGCAGCCTGGTCCTCCTGACGACATCTCTGCTTGTGTCCTCCTGTGCAATGTGCAACCAGGCTGCGTTATCTCCTGGGGAGGTCTCTTCCGCCCATTGGAAGGGTAGAGAACCTCCCTGTGTGCTGTGACTCCATCCATAAGCATAGGTAACTATGTTACCTAGTTACCAATTCACAGCCTGTGCAAAATCTTTACCTTCTCAAAATCTTCATAATTTTGAAGACCTGTATTAGATCCAATGAAAGACTTTGGGCTGGAATTTCCTTGAAGTTTCTCCTGCTCTGCTGCTGCACCTCCTGTAATTTATGGCGGTGCTATGGGAGAAGCTCTGAGGAAAGTCTGAGCCAAAACTTTCTGCCTCAGGCAACATGTTGCAATCAATGTGATATGCTCGCACAGAACATTTTACATGAAGACAAAACCAACTGAATTAGGCATGGCAGAATCCAGGACATTGTTTAATGAATCTACTGAGATTATTTGTATTAATTCCAAAAACACTCTTATGATGGTATTCATTCCATTGTAGATTTTCTCTCATTGTATGTACATTTGTTCTACTTATAGTTCGAGTAATTTTATTGCTACTTAATTTTGAATAAATGCATTTGATCCACTAGTCTGCAAAACACTGGTCCACATGTTAGTATCAATTCTTGGAAGAGAGTTTAATTTCCTAGCTCAGACTATGTAAAATCCAATAAGATGATTATTCATTTCAGCTAACTGTTAATGGCTTAGGCATGAATTTTTCTGAATATACAGAAGGTACAACTTCTGGATTGTGAAGGCAAGGTTCACTTGCAGGTACTGCTGTCAAACTATTAAGAGAGAAGGTGCTTTTGTACAAACAAAAAATGGAACACCAACGTAGAAATATCAGGATCAAATCAATTTCTGGTTTAGCTGCAAGAAATAAATTTGTCTTGTTGCCACAAAATAACAATTGTGTTGTCTTTTGGATTTGTGGCCACGAAATTCACCTCAGTAGTGCTGGTTCTTTTGGTTGTTTTAAAAAAAAATTGCATCTGCCTCGCTTCCAAGCATTTCTGGCGCTTGCAGCCCGTGCTGTTCGCCATCTTGGTGAGAGTGATAGCGCGGGCAGTATGTGCGTGCACCGCCAGTATGCAGAGTAGGCAGATTGTGATGTTCGTCAGCTGTGTTCAGCTGCACGAGGGACACCCCCCCACCATGCTACTTAAAGGGATACATCCAACTTGCAGGTTAGTTGCTTATTGCTTTTGTACTGGCTCTTGCAGAGTTTGTAGGAGTACTGGGTTGCTGTAAGGGATTTCAAACGTTGTTAAGTTTGTGCAGGATGTTGGGAAGGTGTTGGTTGCTACTGGAAAGTCTCTGAGTACACCACTTGGTCCCAGTCATGGGTGCTCTAGTTGCACTCCCACTTGCGCTGCAGCATGACAGGGAGATGGAGCAGAGGTAGCAAAGAAGACAAGCTGCTCGCAGAGGGAGGAGGAGGAGGAGGAGGAGGGCTCTCAGCAGGAAGCTTTACCCAGCAAGGGTCTTGAGGGAGCACTTCTCCTACCCGCACCTAAGCCAGGAGCAGTGTGTTTAGTGGCTCTGCTTTATCAAGGAGGTGGCC
Source organism: Somniosus microcephalus (assembly GCF_052327205.1). Classification (NCBI taxonomy): domain Eukaryota; kingdom Metazoa; phylum Chordata; class Chondrichthyes; order Squaliformes; family Somniosidae; genus Somniosus; species Somniosus microcephalus. The sequence continues at coordinate 134,556,868 of NC_140993.1, forward strand.
ACAGTATTGTGCCATCTCTTTGAACCAGACCTGCAGCTGTAGAGCAGGATGACAACAGTGCTATCAGTGGCCCTTAAGGTGACCGTGGCCCTGAATTTTTTTGCCAGCGGATCCTTCCAGGCTTGAACAGGCGATATAGCAAACATCCCACAGTTCGCCGTCCATTGCTGCATCCAGGCAGTCACAGAGGCTCTGTACCCTAGGAGAAGGGACTTCATTGTCTTCTCGCTAAACGAAGAGAAGCAGGAGCAGCGCGCACGTAGCTTTGCCAGGATATCGGGTTTCCTCATGGTGCAGGGAGCCATTGACTGCACACACATGGCTTTGCAGACACTGCATCTCAATGGTGAGATGTACCGTAAACGCAAAGGGTACCACTCACTTAATGTGCAGTTGGTGCGCAAACACGCCCAGCACATCATGTTGGTGAATGCCTGCTATCTTGGCAGTAGTCATGATGCCTTCATCCTACACCAGTCCGCTGTGCAATCTTCCACCCACCACATCGAACCCAAGGGTGGTTGGTCAGCGACATGGGCTATCCGTTCCACATCTGGCTGATGAATCCCCCCTGTAACCCCACCACTCATGGCCAGCACTCATAAGAACATAAGAACATAAGAACATAAGAAATAGGAGCAGGAGTAGGCCAATCGGCCCCTCGAGCCTGCTCCACCATTCAATAAGATCATGGCTGATCTGATCCTAACCTCAAATCTTCTATCACTCTGCATCCACCCGAACCCATGTGATCTCCCGGGAGAGGCGAAAAACCAGATAAAGACCCAATGGCCAATTTGGGAGAAAAAAATCTGGGAAATTCCTCTCCGACCCATCTAGGCGATCGAAATTCTTCCAGGAGATCACTCTGTCCCTATATTTTCTACAGTACTTACCTTCTGTAAAGGCGATCTCCACCCCAGCCAGGAACAGGAATAAAACCATCTCCTGAAATCTAACAGAATTAGAACACAGTAGGAGCAGAACAAGGCTACACGGCCCCTGGGCCCACTCCACTACCCACAGGGCCATGACCATTCCGAACCCAGACTCATGTCCAATTTCCTGCCCGCTCCCCGTAACCCTTAGTTCCCTTTACTTCTAGGAAACTATCTATTTCTGTTTTAAATTTATTTAATGATGTAGCTTCCACAGCTTTCTGGGGCAGCAAATTCCACAAACCTACCACCCTCTGAGTGAAGAAGTTTCTCCTCATCTCAGTTTTGAATGAGCAGCCCCTTATTTTAAGATTATGCCCCCTAGTTCTAGTTTCACCCATCATTGGGAACATCCTCACTGCATCCACCCGATCAAGCCCCTTCACAATCTTATATGTTTCAATAAGGTCGCCTCTCATTCTTCTGAACTCCAATGAGTAGAGTCCCAATCTGCTCAACCTCTCCTCATATGACCACCCCCTCATCCCCGGGATTAACCGAGTGAACCTTCTTTGTACTGACTCGAGAGCAAGTATGTCTTTTCTTAAGTATGGACACCAAAACTGTATGCAGTATTCCAGGTGCGGCCTCACCAATACCTTGTACAACTGCAGCAATACCTCCCTGTTTTTATATTCCAACCCCCTAGCAATAAAAGCCAACATTCCATTGGCCTTCTTAATCACTTGCTGCACCTGCATACTAACTTTTTGAGTTTCGTGCACCAGGACCCCCAGATCCCTTTGTACTACAGTACTTTCCAGTTTCTTGCCATTAAGATAATAACTTGCTCTATGATTTTTCCTGCCAAAGTGCATAACCTCACACTTTCCAGTATTGTATTCCATCTGCCAAATCTCTGCCCACTTACTTAGCCTGTCTATGTCCCTTTGCAGGTTTTTTATGTCCTCCTCACTCACTACTTTCCGTCCCATCTTTGTATCATCTGCAAACTTTGATATGTTACACTCGGTCCCCTCCTCCAAATCGTTAATATAGATTGTAAAGAGTTGGGGACCCAGCACTGACCCCTGCGGAACACCACTAGTTACATATAATGAGAGCCATACTGCCACAAGGAATGTCGAGCTGACCATTGGGATGCTGAAGCAATGGTTCCGCTGTCCTGAGCGCTCAGGAGGAGCCCTTCAGTATTCGCCGGAGCGAATGTCCCAATTCGTGGGGAGTGGGGAAGCAAGATGTGCATGCTTACATCATCAGCAGCTTGTAAGTGAGAAGAGGTTGTGGGATGAGGGAAAGTGGGATGTGAGAAACATTAGGTATGAGCATACTGCAATCTTCAGTGGTTTCAGCCTTGCTGCTTGCCATGGCCTCAGTGACGGCCTCTCCAATGATGTTGAGCACCACCTCCTTCAGCTGGGCCAGGATATCCAGGCATGCCCATTCCCCGTGGGTTAGCTGCTGCAGTCTGCGGTTATGAGCCACCTAAGAACATAAGAACATAAGAAATAGGCGCAGGAATAGGCCATTCGGCCCTTCGAGCATGTTCCGCCATTCAATGAGATCATGGCTGATCTGCAGCCTCAACTCCATTCACCGGCCCTATCGCCATATCCCTTGATGCCCTTACTAGTCAGAAATCTATCGACTTCTGTTTTGAATATACCCAATGACTGAGCCTCCACAGCCCTCTGGGGTAGAGAATACCAAAGATTCACCACCCTCTGTGTGAAGAAATTTCTTCTCATCTCAGTCCCGAATGGCCTACCCTTTATCCTGAGGCTGTGGCCCCTGGTTCTAGACTCCCCAGCCAAGGGTTACATTCTCCCAGCATCCACCCTATCAAGCCCTGTAATAATTTTGTATGCTTCAATAAGATCCCCTCTCATTTTTCTGAATTCAAAAGAATACAGGCCTAGTTTACTCAATCTCTTATCATACAACAGTCCCGTCATCCCAGGAATCAATCTCGTGAACCTTTGTTGCACTCCCTCTATGGCAAGTATAGCCTTCCTTAGGTAAGGAGACCAAAATTGTACACAGTACTCCAGGTGTGGTCAATACACAACATCTACCGGTTCCCCTTTGTCTACTCCACTAGTTACATCCTCAAAGAAATCCAATAGGTTTGTTAAACAGGATTTCCCTTTCATAAATCCATGTTGACTCTGCCCAATCTTACTATTAGTTTCTAAGTGCCCAGTTATTGCATCCTTTATAATAGATTCCAACATTTTCCCAACTACTGATGTGAGGCTGACAGGTCTGTAGTTCTCTGTTTTCTCTTTCCCTCCTTTCTTAAATAGCAGGGTTACATTTGGTATCCTCCAATCTGCAGGAACCATTCCAGAATCTATAGAAGTTTGGAAGATGACAACCAATGCGTCCACTATCCCAATGGCCACCTCTTTCAAAACCCTAGGCTGTAGGTCATCCGGTCCTTGGGATTTATCAACTTTTAGTCCCATGAGTTTTGCTAGTACTGTTTTTTTTACTAATAATAATTTCTTTAAGTTCCTCATTCTTGCCACACAAATACGATTTTCTCGTATTTCTGGGAGGTTTTTTGTGTCTTCGTCCGTGAAGACAGCAACAAAGTATTTATTTAAATTCTCTGCCATATCCTCATTCCCCAATATAAATTCTCCTGCCTCTGACTGTAAAGGACCTACGTTTACCTTCACCAGTCTTTTCCTTTTCACATACCTATAGAAGCTTTTACAATCCGTTTTTATATTTTTCGCTAGTTTGTGCTCATATTTCATTTTCCCTTTCTTTATCAATTTCTTGATCCCACTTTGCTGATTTCTAAAAAGATCCCAATCCTCAGGCTGACTGCTTTTTCTGGCAACTTTATAAGATTCCATCTTTGACTTAATACTAGCTTTAATTTCTTTTGTTAGGCATGGTTGAATCACTTTTCCTTTTGGGTTTTTATGCCCTAGAGGAATATATGTTTGTTGCAAATTATGCATTATTTCCTTGAATGTTAGCCACTGTATGTCCCTTTCCCTGCAAGAGAAAGGGATGTGTGCCAGTGAGTGTGGGACAATGTGATTGAGTGATGTGTGTGTCAGTGAGTGTGGTGCAATGTGATTGGGTGATGTGCCTGTCATAGTTGTGAAGGGATAATTACTAGTCCTAGCCCCTTTAGGGCTATCCCAGATCAGGCATATTCCTCAGACGTTCACCTTCAACTAAAGTTTGAGGTAGCCGAATCCTAAATACGCTTAATTGGGTCTAAAGGCCTGGACTATCTCTCCCTAAAGGAAAGGAACAACCTGAAAATGTTACCATCCTCCAGATGGCACTTTTAATAAGGTAGCAAGACTGTAATGTTCTGGATATTATGAGGGTCTGGAAAACTCCCCCAGAATTCTGCAAGTCCTCACCAAAGAGTGTACAGAGATTGAGCTTGCGAGCTTGATACAGAAGTCTTATGTGGGACAATTCTAAAAATATATAGATTTATTAAAGAACCAACATGTAATTTACAGTTGGTGAGTCAATTGCAACATTAACAGTTCCAAAAAGAGAAAGCTTACAATTCCATTATCAGAGGACCTTACTCTCAAATCATAACTTCGCTACTGTTTTACAGTTCTTAGTTTTATACAGGATATCCACCGAAATCAAATACCTTTGATCCCCAAGGTACAAAGAGTTGGAGACTTACAGAGCCACCTCTGAAGCTGAGAATCGCTTTGCCCCTTTAAAGCGAGTCGACTATCCCATTTGAGAGTTTAATATTTATACCCTTTTCCAGTGGTATTTCATTTAAGGTTTTCTGCTGATGTAAGCTAATTATCTCTAGTCATTTTTCTGCGGACCCCTGTAATTCTTACAGTCACTTCAGCTGGTAGCATTACAGAATTATGTCTCTTCTCTAGGTGTTCTAAGTTTACCATAAAAAACGGTGTAACGGCAGGTGTGTGTTACTTGATGTCATTTTTAAGAAGGCAGATGTTTGTGCTTCTTTACGAAGTGTAAATTAGAACACCTTGTACAGGGTGAAACATTGTTTAATTCTGAAAGGTCAGACGACCGGAGCCTTTAACCTTCTGTTTCAATAAGGTTATTGATTCAGTGTCAACAATTATCTTATCTCTATAGCCAGAATGCTTTCATAGCTTTTACTAGTTAGGTTTCTAGATTTCCAGACCCAGTTTGTCATGCTTTAATAAGGCCAGAATTCTTTCATAGAATGGTGTGTTTTTCTGAATAATTAAATGGATTATTCCTTCACACCCCCCTCTTGACCAAAATGAACTCAAGCATCAAGACAGAGTTTGGTCTATGCTACTAATAAGGTTACAATAGCCCATTAATTTCACGAGATTCACAAGAGCCTATTCATGTGCTACATGAAAATTCCTTTGAAGTCATCCCAGGAGAATGTTTTGTCTTATTTTAAATTGAACACAAATTAAAATGATGATAGGTGCATTGTCATGCAATTAGCGAAACAACACAAAAAGTTAGTATGCAGGTGCAGCAGGTGATCAGGAAGGCCAATGGAATCTTGGCTTTTATTGCAAGGGGGATGGAGTATAAAAACAGGGAAGTCTTGCTGCCGTTATACAGGGTATTGGTGAGGCCACACCTGGAATACTGCATGCAGTTTTGGTTTCCATATTTAAGAAAAGATATAATTGCTCTCGAGGCGGTTCAGAGAAGGTTCACTCGGTTGATTCCAGAGATGAGGGGGTTGACGTATGAGGAAAGGTTGAGTAGGTTGGGGCTCTACTCATTGGAGTTCAGAAGAATGAGAGGCGATCTTATTGAAACATATAAGATTGTGAGGGGGCTGAATCGGGTGGATGCGGGGAGGATGTTTCCACTGATGGGTGAGATTAGAACTAGGGGGCATAATCTTAGAATAAGGGGCTGCCCTTTCAAAACTGAAATGAGGAGAAACTTCTTCACTCAGAGGGTAGTAAATCTATGGAATTTGCTACCACAGAGAGCTGTGGAAGCTGCAACATTAAATAAATTTAAAATGGAGATCGACATTTTCCTAGCAGATAAGGGAATTAGGGGATACGGGGAGAGGGCAGGGAAGTGGACGTGAGTCTAGATTCAGATCAGCCATGATCCTATTGAATGGCGGAGCAGGCCCGAGGGGCCGTATGGCCTACTCCTGCTCCTATTTCTTATGTTCTTATGTTCTAACATGTACTTAGAATGTCCAATTGGCAGATGTACGTTCCGTAGAGGTGATGTAGGATTCGGAAAATTGTACTTATAATATAAAGGGTCGAATGGCAGAAGAGGCCATGATTTTTAAAGACTATTTTTAAAAGAAGCCCAGAAAAAGGGGCATTCAAAATGGCCACCAGACCCCGTGATCAGCTTATTGGGACACTTTAAAATGTTCCTGCAAATCCTCAGACAGCTTTGTGGATTCAGCCCAAAGTAAGTTCTGGAAGCCGTTTCTGAGAGAACGAAACCAGACACCCACATATACATATAGATTGGATACAGATCCAGTCAAGATCGGCCTGTAGATAAAGGCCATCTAAATGTTGACCCAGACAAAAGGGAACAGTTTCATATTCATGAGAAGAGCATCAAGGGCCCGTTAAGGACATCACCAGGACATTAAAAACAATGAAAGTCATTCCAGACCAGAGATGGGCCATTACCGGCCATCCAAGAACAGATTAAAATATAATAACTATCCCGTTGTGCAACAAGCCCGCCAAAAGTTAAACAAAGACTAACCTGATTTGGCGCGAGATAAGGGCTTCTGGAAAAGAAGTATAATTGGGAGAACACACGGATAGAACGGGACCCAGAGAACGACAGGAGATGGCGGAGAAACAATCGTCAGCTTGCCAGCTTGCAGGCCTGCCCAGCTTTTGAGCTGGGTAAAGAGGAGCCGCTTCGGGAGAAGATCAGCGGGACTCCTCTCCATCGACGGAGAGGAAGGAGAAGAAGACCAAACCGCCATCAAGAAGACCGTTCAAGCCGACGTCCCACCCCGGGGTTAAAACTTCGGGAGATCATCGACCAACACCGGGCCGTTGACAAAACAAGAGTCCATCGACCCGCTCCAGCTCGGGAGAAGAGATAAAATAAAACTGAAAAAACGATGGGGACCAGCCCAAGGCTCCTCTGACTGGGGTCGAGCCAATGATCCCCGAGCCCGCCGACATCCAGGCCAGCTGGTGTCCAGCCGCCCCCGACCCCAACCTCAGGAGAGAGGTGAGGCGCAGCTCGCTGGGGCTCCTCGATCCACGTGGAGACGGGACGCCTGAAAGGACCAAACGCAGACTGGTTCAAAACCTTGCACTTCCTAGTTGGATTGTTGAGCATGTTTCTGGCCCTCCATAATCAGATCTAGATAGGTTTAAGGGGGTGGATATTTAAGGGTATAATTAACATGAGTTGTTATCCCTCGATGTTCCGTGTGTTTCCCTATTTCATGATGATTTTTGTAGAGTATAATATGCCTTTATTTGCCTTAGTTAGTATTGTGTCGTTATGATTTGTTTGTGTTTTTTTCCCTCCCATGTACTCTCTTATTTGCTTGCATTTGATTTGTGTTTCCATTTGCAATAAAATTTCATTTTGTTTCATCAAACTTGGTGTATAAGAGTTTTCTCTACATTGTAGTTTCTGCCCCAAAGTCCAGAGTATAGAATCTAAGGGGCGAGTGGGTCGAACCACTCAAGGTTTTACTGTGCAAGAGAGAGAGGCCTCTAGAGAGGGAAACCTCTGCGAACTAAAACCCCTTACAGAAAATGGCGACCACGGCAGGACTCTGGCAGCAGGATTGCAATGTAATAGATCCAAGTTGGAATGGTCGAAATGCAATGGATGAGAGGATGTCTTTGGCAAGGTAAATCTCACTAAGCAGTGGATTTGCGAACTCTTACTGGATGGGCGTCCGGTGGACGCAGCCATCAGGTGGACAGAGAGCAAAGAGCATAAGAAGTCAGTGGAGAAGGTAGTGTGGCTGATGTGTTACAAGAAGCAGGTCCTGATCTTGGACCGGGTCGTTGCAGCACAGGCAGCCAGGATCACAACCCAGGCAGCAGGGATACAGGTAAAGGCCATGGGTGGGGAAAAACTCATCACAGCGCTTCAAGCGCTGAATCAGGAACGCCAAGTGGTAGTTAGTCAACATCAGGCTAGGATAGAGTACCTGGAGTGCCAGGTTACTGAGGCAAAGATCAATGAAACGAGGGTCCGGGAGAAAAATGCCCGCCTCGCACAACAGCTAAGAGCGCAGGAGGAGAGAGTAGCGGAGGTTAAGGCAGCTTACAAGCTAGCCCTCGAGCATGGGTTTGAGAGCACAGACCACGGCGCCTGCCAAAAGACCATAGAGGATCTAAGAACGGCCCTGGTTAAGGCAAAAGGCATGGTGTGTCTCGTCAGCCCGAAAGCCAGTCACATGGACTTTTTAAAGGAATCAAAACAGCCGATTCCAGCTGAAGTAGTTGTGGTACCAGCCACCGAGCCCTCAGCACCGCCGAGCTATACTGAGACTTGGCCGGAAAAACAGGTGGTGGTAAAAGAGGAGGTAGCCGAGGTGGAATGGGAGGAAGAACAGCCACTGGTAGCGAAGCCGGGACCGGCACCAATGTGTCCCACTCGGCACCAGAGGTTCGGTCCCAACGCCGCCAATGGCGATGTCGGACCCCACCAGAACCAGCTCGTGGTGCCATACGCTGCCCCGCAATAAGGTCCATAGTGAGCCACCTCACACGACTCACAGTAAAGGGAGATCCCTCGATTCATTTCAGGGAGATAGAGGAAACAGCAGCCATTAATGACTGTGATGAACAGGAACAGGTGAAACTGTTGCTTTTCTCCCTGGATTGCACAATCCTTCAGTGCCTCTCAGATGAGAGTAAGAGGGGATGGAAAGGGTATGCGGATCTCAAAGAGGAAGTTTTGGAAGTAATGGGAGTGGACAACGGTAGTCCGTGGAAGGGACCGTGCAGCTATCTGAAGAACCCCCACGGGTTTTCGCAGAAAGGCTGTGGCCTGTGTATTGACGCAGCTGTCCGGGCATGCCTGAACTGGTTGCAATGAATGATGAACAGTGGATTCATTGGCTCCGTTGCTTGGTTACCAACAGCTTGCCGCAGATACGGGCCCCAGCCAGATCTTGGTTTGATCCCCAAGGTCCTGGTGTCACGGAGGAGACAGTGCTCCGCCAGCTCAACGTTGCGTATAAGAATTGCAGAGGTCAGGAAACACCTCCCCAGAAGGGGAAGGTGCATGAGGCAAAACCTGCAGCCCCAAGCAAGAAGGAGTGGCGTCAGGAGGGGAATCGCCCTGCCCAAGCCAAGCTCAATTGCTACGGGTGTGGGAAGGATGGACATTGGCGCAAGGACTGTAGAAATCCGTGGAAGGATAATAAGGGAAAATTTCCTGCAGCCCAAGCCCAAGCCCAGACCGCCGCCCCAACACCAGCCCAAGCCCAAGCCGTAGCTCCTGCCCCAGCACAAGGAGCTGGTGCAGTTATGGATCCCGCTGCGATTGAATCAATCATAGAGACAATGCGGTCTCTGATGATTTCGCAGGGGAAGATAGCCGTCACCACTGGTCTTGTCGCTCCCGAAACCCCGGCCGCTGTGCCCACATGACTAGAGCTGGCGCAGCCGTTTACTTTTGTGCGCTGCGATATGATGTATGGAGATGACCCCTCGTGGAGATGGAGGTGGAAGAGGTGAAAGGGACCTATTTGCTGGATGCGGGGGCATCGTGCACCGTGATTCACGCAGATAACCCCACCGCCTCGCCTCTATCCACCGGGATTCCATACCTTCTATCGGGCTTCACGGGCGAGGAACGGACTGGCGCGCATTCCCTTCCCCTCTCCATTCATTTAGGACCACTCCGCACCACGTGGAGATGTACACTAATGCAGTGGGAGGCGAGGGATGGAACGGGGGTTCTTGGATCTGATTTCTTGGTAGCCCATGGGATCCACGTGGACCTAAGAAATCATTGTCTATGGGGAGCGGGTACAAGTGTGAAAGGGATGGAGAGTGTCAAGGAAAACCCAACGAAAGCACAGGTCGGCCGGCGGGAAGTCAAATTCCTGGGTCTGACCCTCCGCGCTGGCGAGAGGGGCACAGACCAGGATAGACAGGAATCGGTGCAAAATCCACCGGCCCCCGCCAGTCGCGCAGTAAAGGTGTCCCGACGCAACAAATGGTTTCACATCAATCAGTGTAAACTGTTTAAACCGGGTGCAAGAGTATCAGCAACCAAAGCCAGGTCTGAAGGTAAAGATCCTCAGCCTGAGGCGTGCGATGAGTCACAGACTACACAAGCTGGCATTGTAGGCTGCTTGGAAGGAGAAGCTACCCCGCCCACCTGGGGGGAGGCTTCCCCTATGGCCTGGGACTCGGACGAGGAGGAGCCCGAACAGCAAGGCCCCGCCCTCGACATGATTCTGGAGGAGGTGGAGTCGGAGGACGGAGGTCTCGCCCTCGACTCAAGCGTGGGTGAGGTAGAAATTGGGGGCAGAGATTCTCCACCTGTAGGGACAGATGAGGAGGAGCTGTCTGCCACAGGCCCAATTCCCGAAGGGGCGGAGCCTGAGGGGAGGGAGCCGAAGCCCACAGTCATGGAAGAGCCACGGGCTGTGAACGCTGAAGTCCCACCCGAAGGTCCACTCGCTAAGGGAGCCTGCCCAAATCCCAAAGGGGCGGAGCCTGAAGGAAGGGAGCCGAAGCTGGCAGTCGTGGAGGTGCCACGGGCTGTGAGAGCTAAAGTCCCAACCGAAGGTCCGCTCGCTAAGGGAGCCAAGCCCAAAGTACCTCTTCGCAGGTTGACTCGAACGCCTCAGCCAGTAAAATCTTGGCCCGAGTCCCCCGTTCTCAGTAAACGCTGACTTGAGAAATCCCTGACAAAACGCAGTCCCCGATCGGCAGCAAAAGGCTGCGGGGAACCCAAGCCACAGGTCACTGCAGCCCCACCACAGGGAGCGGCAAGCTGCAGTCCAATCAGGGATTAGGCAAGCCACCCGGGGATGGGCGGCGCTGTACATAAGTTAAGTTTAAGCTTACGTTTAAGTTTAAAGTTTTAAGGTGTGTAAATATTAAAATGATAAAGAGTTATAAGTAGTTTGGGAATCTGCTCAGTATGTGTGTTATTTTGGATCGAGACCCGATCATGCCTTGACCTAAGCCAGAATCTCTCGGGAGCCTGGCGGCATTGTTTGATTTGTTGCAGGAACCAGGAGAAAGATGAGAAGGATCCTCATCACGTTCATGTTGATCGGATGGAGCTGGGCCTATCGGGGCCGCACTAAGGACTCCACCATCTATGGGTGCTCTGGCAGCAGAGGCCCCGTCGTGACTGATGGAACCGGCCCATGGGACACTGAAGAGACTGCTGTCTACTTCCATGAGAGGAGATGGCCAGGCTGGCTGGGGTCGAACTCCACTGAATACTCCAGCCAGACGGGGTTCGCATACAGAGAAACGTCTCTGATGTGCCCCAGGGTGAGGATCATCGCACCAAGGATCAGCGTCACCGTGGGAAGGAGGATTTGTTTGAACTGTCTAGGACATGTACCTTTGAGTCGCTGGTGGTGGCTCAGGAAGCTGAGTAAGACCATGAAGAATTCAACAGTAGAATGGGAAAGACTGGGTAACAACACCCATCGGACTATTATGGGAACTCATGGGGGGTTGAGTGTCTGTTGGGACAAATGGTGGGAACCAGATGAGGGGATCTACATCTGTATGTGGGGTTCAGAACACGCTTGCCCCACAGGCATCTCCATCTTTTTCCAAAGGCAGTGGCAGGATGCTGGACAAGGAACGAGGTGGGACGTCAGCACACGGGCGTGCGGAGTCCCATACTCTCAGATCCCAGTAAACGCCACTGAGCTCATCACCCGACCCCGCAAGCCCCTGCCCACAATTCCGGGAGCTAAAGCCCTCAAGGAAGGGTGCTGCACCACAACAAAGGGATCCGGGAACGGATTGGTACTGGTACCCACAGGTCAGGTGCTGTACCAAGGGGTGCACTATGCGGTGGCTTCGGTGATTTTAAACCTCACCGAGGTGCGATTGCCAGAGTGGTGCCCCAGGGAAACGGAGCAATTATACCAGGTCCTGTTAACAAACATGTTTAAACAGTTTTACGAATTCGACTTTGCCGATGTCGACAGAGCCGAATCGTACACCACACCACATGAGGTCTTGGACAGGATAGCGAGGCAAAGAAGGAGTGCAGTAAATGATATTTTCACAGCTTTTAATACAGGAACTTCTGTCATCAACACACTGGATGATGTGGAGCTGCAAACCCAGATCAATGGTTTGAAAACACAGTTGAGAAAGATACTGACTGACGAGGATAAGGTAGTGGGTTCTGAGTTACATGAGGACCAGGCCATGACACTACACTTAAAAGAGATAATAGCTGAGCTGGAGAAACACACCAAAACGGTAAATGCTCTCATCAGGGAGGATCGGAACGTGTCCAATCAGGCTGTGCAGAACGAAGCTTGTGTGCTATACGGGGCGTGGTTACTGTGCGAGGGCCACAGTAACCTAGAGGATTTGAAACAAGGTTTAGTCCCCTCCTGGATCAGCAACAAGCACCTCGCAGCCCTCCACCCTTTTGAGAATGCATTGAGTCCATGCCAGCTCAGACTAGCTTCAGAGGCCTACCCAGTCCCAGTGGACTGTGGACGGTCTAATCACACCATTATGGGTATAGTGGTAAGAATGCCGGTGATGGGAAAGACAGATAAACCCACCCCGGTATACAGGGTGGAGAACATTGGAGTCATTCAGGGGGGTGCGCACATTCGCTACACAGGGGTCCCACCTTACGTCATTCAATGGGAGCATGCAATGACAGGTACCGACCTCTCGGGGTGCCGGAGCCGGGGAGCACACATCATCCTGTGTCCCCAGCACTTGAATGCCCATTCAAAACCACAGTGCAGGTTCAGAACTGCTGGCATGGAGCCTATAAATTGCACCATGGAGGCAATGGCACAAGGCCATGTGCCCCCACAGGTGGCATATGTAGGAGGTGGGACATACTGTGTCACCACTGCAGCGCCCCACTACCAACATGGACAGCACGGTTGGTGTCCGGTTAGTGACAGCAGCTTCTGTTTCAAGCCCAGGGCAGACGTTCAAGTGGCCCAAGAGCGAATTGTCCCCATTCCTGAACCTTCCACTCTTCACATCACTGTTAAAGAGAATTTCACCGATCTGCAGAGATTCGTTGCACATTTTGGATATATCATTCCCCCTCTCCCTGAACACCTCACCAAGATATTAAAAGCCGTTGTTGTTTCACAGAAACATTTCTACACACTGGAGCAGAAGACTTTAGAGATAGGGGCAAACATATTGGATATAGTGACCCCACTGTGGTGGGACCTGTTCACTAATATAGAAGTCCCTTCTTGGATTAGGATAGCCTCCCACATTCTTGTAGTGTGCCAGGTTATCATTGTAGTTTATTTACTGTTTGTACACTGTAAAAAGGTCAAACATTCGCAAAAGTACGAGAATAGAGGGGAATGGAGGGAGCATTATGTGCGGGTAGAAGAAGAGACACCCGTTTAGATTTTTGCTGCTTTGTATCAAGTTAAATTTTTCCCTCCCTCCTCTGTATTATTTTGACATGTATTTGTTGTGTCTGCGTGTTGATAGAGACACTGAAGACAGGAGTTGGTTTCACAGGTGTTTACTGAACAAAGTCTGGAGGGGAACTAACTGATACAACACAATATATAGGCTTATATAGCCGAGTGGCCATTACCGGCATTACAGTACACATGGGGCTCTTAAAGGCACATACACTACAATTCCTCCCCTTTTAGCCAACCAGTACATAATATTTTAAGTAATCATTAATTACATGTTGCAAGAAAAATAATCTACACATTGCGGCAGTTAATTAATTATAAGTCAGTCTCTCTGGAGGCTTCCTGACTCGGTCTGGATAACGCCTCGGTAGTGTAATGGTTTCTGGTGGTGTAGTAGGTTCTTTTGGCAAGGCTGATTCGGCTTGAATGCCAGTGTCGGGTTCATCGGGTTCCAGTATCACCGGATCGGAGGTAGATATAGGTATCTCTACTTCATCATTAGGCGTATAGAGTTGTGGTGTAGGTTGTCCCTTTTTGGATGACTCTATGATTTGGTCAGCATGGCGCCTTATTATGCTTTCTCCAATGTCTACGGTATACATCAGCAGTCCTAGTCATGTGCAGATAGTTCCAGGCTGCCATTTCTCGGTACGGTAGTCCCGGGCCAAAACTTGTTGACCTATCTGGAAGGTTCTAGTTGTCCTTTCATTCATGCCTTGAAATTGTCGGTTCTCCACGTCCCTTCTGATGTTTGGCTTGATCAAATCCAGCCGGCATCTTAGGTTTCTATTGAAGAACATCATGGCGGGAGTTTGGTTTGTAACCATATGTGTTGCATTCCTGTATGCAAACAAGAAGTTATCCACCTTGTGCTGAAGTTTTATGTCTTCATTACCCATGGCATTTATGGCCTTCTTGAAGGTCTGGACAAACATTTCAGCCAATCCATTGGTGGCGGGATGGTATGGGGCGGACGTGTAGTGCTTAACCCCATTGTTTTTTAAGAACTTCCTGAATTCTTCGGACACAAATTGCGGTCCATTATCAGAACATATCTGTTCCGGCAGCCCATTCCTGGCAAATATGGTCCTTAATACTGTGATGGTTTTTTCCGTGGTGGTGGAGGACATCTTTATTACCTCCGGCCACTTGGAGTGTGCATCAACCGCGATTAAGAACATTGAATCCATAATTGGACCAGCAAAGTCGATGTGTACCCTTTTCCAGGGGGATGAGGGCCACTCCCATGAATGTAGAGGGGCTTGTGGTGGAGCGTTCTGGACCTTCTGGCATCCTAGGCAGCTCTTGGTCATTTCTTCGATGTCTCCATTGATACCTGGCCACCATACAAATGCCCTGGCTAGGTTCTTCATTTTCACTCCACCCAGATGCCCCTCGTGAAGCTCCTTTAGAAATTTATCCTGGAGTTTGGGTGGAATCACCACTCTGGATCCACACATCAAGGTTCCTCGGCACACTGACAGCTGTTCTCTTCTTTGCGAGAATGCTGGCAACAGTGGTTCGCCATGTGCTGGCCATCCCTTCACTGTTAAATCGTAGACTCGTGAGAGAGTCGGGTCATTTCTAGTTTCCCTTTCAATGGCAGAATTTGTTACTGGTAGACATTCGACTATGGTAGAGTGGAAAATCTCCACTGGGTCTACGGTAGGTGCTTCTACCGTTGGCAACGGTAGGCGCGATAACCCGTCAGCATTCCCATGCTGTTTTGATCCTTTGTATTCTATGTTGTATTGGTGTGCCCCAAGAAAAAGGGACCACCTCTGTAGCCTTTGCGCTGTCATAATGGGAACATTCTTTTTAGGGTTGAATATGGAGATGAGTGGTTGATGGTCAGTGAACAAGGTAAATTTTTGTCCGTGTAGGTAATGGTTGAATTTCTTCACTCCCCATACCAGGCTGAGTGCTTCCCTGTCGATTTGGGCATAGTTACGCTCAGCTGAGTTCAATGAGCGTGATGCAAAAGCTATCGGCCGTTCCGAGCCATCAGGGAATTTATGCGATAATACTGCTCCTACGCCATAAGGGGATGCATCGCACGCCAGTCTGATTGGCAGTGATGGGTTGTAATGAGCCAAAACTTCTTGGGACGTGATTAAGTCTTTGCATTTATGGAAGGCACGTTTACAGTCTTCACTCCATTTCCAAATTACTCCTGTTTGTAGCAGTTCATTAAGAGGGTGTAGAAGAGTTGATAAGTTCGGTAAAAATTTATGATCATAATTTACTAATCCCAGGAACGACCTTAATTGTGAAACATTTTCAGGTGCTGGGGATTTAATGACTGCTTCAATTTTTTCAGGCGACTTATGCAACCCTTCCTTATTAATTATGTGGCCACAATATGATATTTGATTCTGGAAAAATTCACTCTTGGGGCGATTTGCTTGTAGGCCCCGTTCTCTCAGCCTAGTGAGCACCTGCTCCAAATTGGCAAGGTGCTCGTTGTCATTTTCTCCTGTTACAAGGATGTCGTCTAGGTAGCATTGAGTCCCCGGAATCCCTTGGAGGACTTGCTCCATAGCTCTTTGCCAGATAGCTGGAGCGGATGCTACTCCGAAAACCAGTCGATTGGACTGGTACAGGCCTTTGTGTGTATTTATCATGAGATACTTTTTAGAGGCCTCTTCAACCTCCATCTGCAGATATGCCTGTGCCAAGTCAATTTTGGTGAAACGTTTCCCTCTGGATAGTGAGGCGAAAATATCTTCTATCCTCGGAAGAGGATACTGTACCGTGTGAAGGATCGGGTTTACAGTCACCTTGAAGTCTCCACAGATGTGAATTTTTCTCTGTTCTTCAGATTTATCAGTATTCAACGTTTTCTTCATGACCGGGATGATGGGTGTTGCCCACTCGCTCCAATCTATTTTGGATAATACGCCTGCCTTTTCCAAATTCTCCAGCTCTGCCTCGACTGCTGGACGAATTGCGTATGGCACCGGTCTTGCCTTAAAAAACTTGGGAATTGCCGCATCTTCCACTTTTATTGAGGCGGTGATGCCTTTCAAGGTTCCTAGTTTCTCTTGAAACACTTCCTTGGCATTGGCCAAGATGTCTTTTAATCGTTCAGGTATGACGTCATCATCATTTTTTTCCTTACTGGTCACCGTCAGTGCCTGAATGGAGTGCCAGTCTAAATGTATTTTCCTGATCCATTCACGTCCCAACAGCGGTGGACCACCATCTTGTAGAACGTATAAATACAACTTCTGTATTTCCTTGCCGTTGTATACAACAGGCACCTTTATTTTTCCTTTGGGGTATACTTTCTGTCCCGTATATGTTTTCAAGATAATGGGTGTGTCTTTTAAAGGTATATGCGGAAGTAGCCGCTCGTAATCCCGTCGATTTATGACGGTCAGCTGATCCTGTATCTAGCTCCATTTTAACTGGGGACCCTGCTATTGTGAGGGTAACCCAAATGGTCTGGTAATCTTCTTTGGCAATTACATTATGTAATTTGAGAGAGCTTAGTCTCTTGTTTCCGGAGTCGCGATCGCTCTTCTGGTCTTCGGAGCTACTGTCCGTCATCATTTGTACCTTTCTGTGCTTTTCCTTATTGATTTTTTTTCTGTTAGTGGATTTTTTTGTTTCCAGATCGGCATACACGTGTAATGTGTCCCATCTTTCTGCATTGCCTGCATGTTTTGTCCTTGAACCAGCAGTCCCTCTGGTCATGGGTGGATCTGCCGCAGCGATAACATCTCTCGAAACCCCGTGTCATTTCATGGGTGCCGAAGTCCTGTGGCTTTTGCTGTATCTCTGCAGCTCCTCTTGCACTGAAAGCCTTGTCCAGTGTCAAATCTTTCTCAGAAAGTAGCCTTTTTTGTGTTCCTTCACTTAGGAGACCACAGACGAATTTGTCGCATAGAGAACCTGCCAGTCCTGCCCCGAATTGGCAGTGTAGGGTATCAACAATCTCCTTAAAATTCTTGTCCATCGGTTCGGCTGGAGTGATTAAGTTTCGTAACAACTTGTATGTCTTTGCGCCCATTAGATTTAGAAGTACTGAAGCTTTTTTTTCATCTTCTATTCCATTTGCGGTGCAATATACCTTCACTCTTTCCACATATGTGGTCCAATCCTCTATCTTGTTATCAAAAGCATCAATATTGCCAGACTTAGGCATCCTAGAAAAAAATGGCGCTTCCCGCGCTTTTCTTTCTTTTCTGCAGAAAAGATATGGCGCTTCCCGCGCTTCCCCGCCGCTGCTGCCGATGACAACGCTGTTTCCTGCAGTTTCCGTTCTTTGTATTTATTTATTTACAGTTGGAGACTCGTTCCCGCTGGACTCTCTCTCTCGGTCTGAACGCCGACCTGCTTGCAGCGCCGGCCGTCTCCCGAGTGCTCCCTCCCCGTCTGTTACTGCTTGCCTCTGCTTTCGCTGCTTGGCCTAGCTGCAGAGCCAGCCGCTGGAGCCCCAGCCCGACGCCCAGGAAGGATTAATGCAGTACCTGCCACCAGCTTGGCTAGCTGGTGGAACCACAGCTTTTTCTTCTTCTTGATTTCTTTTCAACTTTGGACGCCAGAGGAATCGATGTCCTTGAGGTGCTGCCGAATTGCAGGTAAGTCCGTTTCCAATTTGTCGCCATTGTTGTGTCCATGTGTTGATAGAGACACTGAAGACAGGAGTTGGTTTCACAGGTGTTTACTAAACAAAGTCTGGAGGGGAACTAACTGATACAACACAATATACAGGCTTATATAGCCCGAGTGGCCATTACCGGCATTACAGTACACATGGGGCTCTTAAAGGCACATACACTACAGTATTCATGTGCATTTGATTTTGAATTTTCATGTGTGTACTTTATTTTTTCTTATTGAAGATTATTAAATGTGTTGTTATTATTAAAAGGTAGTGTGTATGCACCAGGTGATGTAGGGGTATAAGGCTCCCCTCCATGCCTAGAAGTAACTTGTCAGATTTTAACTCCAAGGTATTGCCATCTATAGATGCTTAATGTACACTAGGTTTTTTTCTGAAATGGGAAATGCATGCGCCATGGGGTCATAGATAGGTAAATACTGGGGATGGTTAGATTATGGGAAGTCAGAAAATTTTGCTCACCCAGAATTATGATACTTCAAGCAAGTTACAGTATCATCAGGTGGGAGTTTAGGATTCGCAAAATTGTACTTTATAGTATAAAGGGTTGAATGGCAGAAGAGGCCATGATTTTTAAAGACTACTTTAAAAAGAAGCCCAGAAAAAGGGGCATTCAAAATGGCCACCAGACCCCGTGATCAGCTTATTGGGACACTTTAAAATGGTTCCTGCAAATCCTCAGACAGCTTTGTGGATTCAGCCCAAAGTAAGCTCTGGAAGCCGTTTCTGAGAGAACGAAACCAGACACCCACATATACATAGAGATTGGATACAGATCCAGTCGAGATCAGCCTGTAGATAAAGACCATCTAAATGTTGACCCAGACAAAAGGGAACAGTTTCATATTCATGAGAAGAGCATCAAGGGCCCGTTAAGGATATCACCAGGACATTAAAAGCAATGAAGGTCATTCCAGACCAGAGATGGGCCATTACCAGCCATCCAAGAACAGTTTAAAATATAATAACTACCCCGTTGTGCAACAAGCCCACCAAAAGTTAAACAAAGACTAACCTGATTTGGCGCGAGATAAGGGCTTCTGGAAAAGAAGTATAATTGGGAGAACACACGGGTAGAACGGGACCCAGAGAACGACAGGAGATGGCGGAGAAACAATCATCAGCTTGCCAGCTTGCAGGCCTGCCCAGCTTTTGAGCTGGGTAAAGAAGAGTCGCTTCGGGAGAAGATCAGCGGGACTCCTCTCCATCGACGGAGAGGAAGGAGAAGAAGACAAAACCGATATCAAGAAGACCGTTCAAGGCGGCGTCCCACCCCGGGGTTAAAACTTCGGGAGATCATCGACCAACCCCGGGCCGTTGACGAAATGAGAGGCCATCGACCCGCTCTGGCTCGGGAGAAGAGATAAAATAAAACTGAAGAAACGATGGGGGCCAGCCCAAGGCTCCTCTGACCGGGGTCAAGCTGATGATCCCCGACCCCGCCGACATCCAGGCCAGCCGGTGTCCAGCCGCCCCCGACCCCCACCTCACGAGAGAGGTGAGGCGCAGCTTGCTGGGGCTCCATGATCCACGTGGAGACAGGACGCCGGAAAGGACCAAACGCAGACTGGTTCAAAACCTTGCACTTCCTAGTTGGATTGGTGAGCATGTTTCTGGCCCTCCATAATCAGATCTAGATAGGTTTAAGGGGGTGGATATTTAAGGGTATAATTAACATGAGTTGTTATCCCTTGATGTTCCGTGTGTTTCCCTATTTCATGATGATTTTTGTAGAGTATAATATGCCTGTATTTGCCTTAGTTAGTATTGTGTCGTTATGATTTGTTTGTGTTTTTTTCCCTCCCATGTACTCTCTTATTTGCTTGCATTTGATTTGTGTTTCCATTTGCAATAACATTTCATTTCGTTTCATCAAACTTGGTCTATAAGAGTTTTCTCCACATTGTAGTTCCTGCCCCAAAGTCCAGAGTATAGAATCTAAGGGGCGAGTGGGTCGAACCACTCAAGGTTTTACTGTGCAAGAGAGAAAGGCCTCTAGAGAGAGAAACCTCTGTGATCTAAAACCCCTTACAGTGAGTTATTCATAAGAGTCAAGGAGACGTCATTTGGAACTGGCTGAAGCTTGACACGCTGTTCCATTGATCCAGCTTGAGGACAGATTCCTGTTTTCATAAAAGCCTTGCCAGGAGCTCAGTTGATTCCTTCTCCATCCGCAGTGTTTTCCTCCTTCATTGAAGTAGCTCGTTGATCTTTACTTGTTTTGGTTGTGGCTTTTTGCGAATCCAATTCCTGAGGCGTTGCCAATCATAGTGTGGAGGAGTCGGCAACACTTCTGGCTGACCGTCGTCAGTAGTTCGATTGCATCCATTTCCTGTGTCGTGCTCCAAGCTGGGTCTTGAAAGATAGTGTACGACTGCACCTTGTATTGTTTCTCCATTTCGGTACCCCGCAGGACAACTTTTGAGATTGTCTATGGAGACAGTTTTAAGAATATGCTTGCCATTCGGCTGATTAATATGAATTTTAACTGTTCTTTCGTTAATAACAGAATGTATTTGAACAGGTTTTTTCCACTTAGGTCTTAAACCAGGTTTTTGCTCAATTTTTCCTGTACCCATTCTCCTGCTTAGGGTTGCCATGCTTTGTTCATCAATTTTTTCTGCCTATTTGCCTCCCTTATCCTCTGATCAATTTGATGAATCTCCTCTGTTACTTCTTTTTTAAAATCTAACTGTCGCTGTCGGGTCAAGGACTCAGAGAGTGTAGAGGCAATAAAAGAACTATGGGTAAGCGGTGTATGCATCTCAACCCCATACATCAGGTAATATGGAGTTTTAGGGGACACTCCCTGATGCAGATGCGGGCACATTATTAAGTGATAGCTGTATCTCCGGAATGACGGTGGTCCACTTATTTTCCCTGATTCTCAACAGTTTGACCAATAGCATTTTTACTTCCTGGTTTTTATGTTCCACCAGTCCCGCTGATTGCGGATGACATGGTGTGATATGCTCTAACCCAATCCCCCTTTGTTCGCAGTAGTCTTTGAAGACCTTGGAGACAAAGGCTCTGCCTTTGGCGGAGTGTAAGATTTTGGGTGCAACAGCTACAGTAATTATGTCAGTAATAGCACTGGCGAGTGCGTTTTCCGAAACAGTTTTTGTGGGGTCCAGCCAGCAGAAGGAAGTGCAGCCATCTACACAAATGAGAACATGTCTGTATCCCAAAGATGGGGAAGTGGTCCAATTAAGTCAATAAAGAATTTTCCCATTGGCTCATCAGCTTTCACAGCAGCCAATGGTGGTGGCTTAATTAGTGATGACTTATTGGTTAAATTGCATGGCTCACAATTTGCCACATATGTTTTACAGGCGTTAAGCATGCCTGGCCACCAATATAAGGGCATCAATTTGCAGAATGTTGTTCTGGCACCACAATGTGCTTGACCTATGCCCTTGTGAGCTTCTTTTACAAGCTGTTCTCGTTTGTGTCTCGGGGATACTTCTCAGTTTCCCTTGGGCAACTTAACTAGCACAATACCCTAGGGGTTTCTGAGTAAAAGTACTTTGATGGATATCCTGGTGGATTCTCTTTTGTTGGGTCTAATTTCTGAATCAGTTCCTCATCGTGATTAGCTGCCCGTTCTGCCCTAGTGTTTACACTAATATTGGCAGGTCCCTCTCGAGGGGGTGTCATGCAGAATGAACGTTTTGCTTGTTCGCCTGCAAGATTGTTTCCTTTTGAGTGTACTGTCCCAGTGGTATGCCCGTTTACATGAATCACCTGACAATTCTGTTTCTCCATTCTTGAACAGAGAATGTCTTCCCACATTTAGTTATGTTTTATGGGTTTACCCTTATGATTGGGAAAGCTTGTTTGTTCCCAGAAAACTAGATCTTGGTTATATCCTCTTTTACTATCATCACTATCCGTACAGATTAATG
Organism: Somniosus microcephalus; assembly: GCF_052327205.1. NCBI lineage: Eukaryota > Metazoa > Chordata > Chondrichthyes > Squaliformes > Somniosidae > Somniosus > Somniosus microcephalus. Next base: position 134,578,888 of record NC_140993.1, read on the forward strand.
TGGGTTTAATAGGATCTGCCTTTTCTAAAGCATACCGTTGTGCTGTGGCTTCAGCATATTGTGCTTTCTTATGGCCAAGGGGTATGGACAGTAATTCTTCTGGATAAAAAGAGTAGGAATCTCGAAAAGTCCCTACTACTGTCCCCATCCCAGCTGAGGATTGTTGGGATGTCCCTTTTTTAATCATAATTGACGATCCATCAAAAATTATTACTTGGTCTTGTGGAGGTATAGGGATAGGATTATGTCCCCCAATAAAGCAATCATTTGAATTTCCTATTAAAAAGACTTGGTGAATTCCAACAGGGTTTGCCATTTCGTCAGGACCTAACCTCGGTTAGGGTTTAATACGAACTTTATAAGAAATGTCTAGACCTCAATGGTATATTGAGGGAGTTCTGATTTAAGTTCTACAAGGCCTGATCAGGGACTTGTCATCTCTAGAGACTTAAATCTGGGTCTTAGTACCATTGTCAGTAAAACACTCCTTCTATACTTAACATTCTACGAGATGGATATAGATATAAATATAAGTATAGGGTTCTGTATCAACTCATTAACACATATGTTGGGTGCCAACTAGTCCTAGCCCCTTTAGGTCTACCCCAGATCAGGCATATTCCTCAGCCTTCAACTAAAGTTTGAGGTAGCCGAATCCTAAAGATGCTTAATTGGGTCTAAAGGTCTGGACTATCTCTCTCTAAAGGAAAGGAATAACCTGAAAATGTTACCATCCTCCAGATAGCACTTTTAATAAGTTTAGCTAGACTGTAATGTTCCGGATATTATGAGGGTCCGGAAAACTCCTCACCAAAGAGTGTACAGAGATTGAGTTCGCGAGTTTGATACAGAAGTCATTTGTGAGACAATTCTAAAAATATATAGATTTATTAAAGAACCAACATGTAATTTACAATTGGTGACTCAATCGCAACATTAACAGTTCCAAAAAGCGAAAGCTTACAATTCTATTATCAGAGAACCTTACTCTCAAATCTTAACTTTGCTACAATTTTACAGTTCTTAGCTTTATACAGGATATCCACCAAAATCAAATACCTTTGATCCCTGAGGTACAAAGAGTTGGAGACTTACAGAGCCACCTCTGAAGCCGAGAATCACTTTGCCCCTTTAAAGCGAGTCTACTATCCCATTTGAGAGTTCAATATTTATACCCTTTTCCAGTGGCATTTCCTTTAAGGTTTTCTGCTGATGTAAGCTAATTATCTATAGTAATTTTTCTGCTGACCCTGGAAATTCTTACAGTCACTTCAGCTGGTAGCATTGCAGAATTATGTCTCTTTAGGTGTTCTAAGTTTACCATAAGAAATGGTGTAACAGCAGGTGCATTTTACTTAATGTCATTTTTACGAAGGCAGATGTTTCTTACTTTTATGTGCTTCTTTATGAAGTGTAAATTAGAACACCTTGTACAGGGTGAGCCGTTGTTTAATTCTGAAAGGTCAGCCTACCGGAGCCTTTAACCTTCGGTATCAATAAGGTTATTGATTCAGTGTCAACAACTATCTTATCTCTATAGCCAGAATGCTTTCACAGCTTTTTCATAGTTATGTTTCTAGATTTCCAGACCCAGTTTGTCATGTTTTAATAAGGCCAGAATTCTTTCATAGAATGGTGTGTTTTTCTGACTAGGTTATATGGCTGATTCCTTCACAGTTGAATGTCTGAAAGTGTGCGTAAGGTGTGAGATGTGGGTGTGAGGCTTGCAGCAGTGGTAAGTGTGTGAGGGTGAGGTGAAGCTATGAATATAAGGTTTGAGTCTTGATTGATAGAGATTGTTAGTAGGTAAGTGATGGGGTGTGCTGCATGGAGCAGTGTGTGAGGCTAGTGGTGCAGTTGGTAGGAGATGGCTTTTGAAGATGAATTCACTGACTTTGACCACTCGTGTGAGGTCACTGAACTTCTTCTGGCACTAGATCCAGGTCCTCGGGGCAAGACTGCTGGAAATGACCACTTTGGCTATCTGCTCCCACTGCCTTCTCACTCTATGTTTATAGGGCCTCCTGACCCCCTGCAGGTAGAGGACCTGTCTCCTCCTTTACTAAGGCCTCTAGTGCTGCATCTGAGAACCTTGGTGCCCTTTCTCTGCCCTGTTGAGCCATTATTCACTCACAGTTGCCTTCACAAGCACTTCCTTCAGCTGCTGAATACAGAATACACCTCAACTTTAAGAGGTGCAGACTGCCTTTAAGAAGCAGAGGCTAGCTTTAAATAAAGCTAGCCTCGCACAAACTTCGGCTCCCTGCTGAGTGCTCAGCCATTCAGCATCACACTGAGCAATCATGGTAATTAGCAGGCAACACAAAGTTTGCATGCTGCCTGCTTTACTTTGAATGGGCGCAGGCCGATCGCGCATCATGATTCCCGCGCCTGTTTTCGTGCCTAATCAAATTTTTAGCTCTGTGTCTCTCAGTTCATGAGTCTCATCTTTAGTAAGGTGCACCACATTAGGATTCACAAATCTGGTTAATATTGTTTTAACCAAAGCATGGCTCTTTTCCTATATATAAACCACCTGGAAACCATCCTTTCATAATTTTAAACACTTTGATCATATTGTCCTGTAATCTGTGTTGTTCAAACAAAAAAAGACCCAATTTTTCAAGCCTTATTTGTAATTCCACATCATTTTAATGAATCTGTGTTGTACTTTCTCTGCAATCTCAATATGCATCCTACAGCATGTAACGCAATACTGCACACAGTACTCTAACTGAGGTTTTTTAAGATTTAATATAGACTCATCATTATCTCTTGGCTGTGGCTTGGCTCTGTGGTTGCACTCTTGCTTCTGAGTCAGAAAATTTTGGGGTCAAGTCCCACTCCAGTGGCTTGAGCACAAAATCTAAGCTGACACTTTGGTGCAGTACTGAGGGAGTTTGTACTGCTGGAGGTGCTGTCTTTTGGATGAGACTTTAAACTGAGGCTCCCATCTACCCTCTCAGGTGGGCATAAAAGATCCTATGGTGCTGTTCGGCGAAGAGCACGGGAGTTCTTCCTGGTCCCCTTGCCAATATTTATCCCTTAACCAACATCACTAAAGTAGACCATCTGGTCATTATCTCATTGCTGTTTGTGGGACTTTGCTGCGCAACACTTTGGTTGTAAAGTACTTTGGGAGGTCCTAAGGCTGTGAATGGTGCTATATAAATGCAAGTTCTGCCTTTTACTTCTTGGCTTTACTTTCCAGCTTTATTTGTTGCTAGCAATGGAGAGGGATTTACTCTGTCTGCTATTTGTAGGAAAATCATTAAGATTTTTTATACTCATGCTTGTAATATTGTCATAAATACCTCACAGTGAAAACCCTCCCAGCCCTTTATGCATACTAATTGTCATGTTTTGATAGTATCTCTATGGTTGTGACAAGTAAGCATGATCCTCTGTTATAAAATAGCTACTACAATCAAAATCTGACTATGTTTCGTGGGATTAATTGAGCTCCTTATTTTACTTGCATTATCAAAGAAATCATCATTCGTACAGCCAGTAGAAAATTCGTTGATTGCAGTAAAGCAAGTACATCTGTATTTCCAAATCCCTGCAGAACCTTTATTTCTATTTTATATCCAAGCTCTTAAATATTCTGCTTCTGAATCATTTGCAGATTTTTCAACATTTATTTTCTGAAAATTGCTACATGGTAATGTTAGAGACCTCAATGTTACTCATCTGGGCAGCACGGTGGCATAGTGGTTAGCACTGTTGCTTCACAGCACCAGGGACCCGGGTTCGAATCCGGCCTCGGGCGACTGTCTGTGTGGAGTTTGCACATTCTCCCCGTGTTTGCGTGGGTTTCCTCCGGGTGCTCCGGTTTCCTCCCACAGTCCAAAGATGTGCGGGTTAGGTTGATTGGCTATGATAAATTGACCCTTAGTGTTAGGGGGATTAAATACGTGGGGTTACGGGGATAGGGTGGGATATGTGTTGGTGTAGGGGTTACGGGGATCGGGTGGGATATGTGTCGGTGCAGGCTCGATGGGCCGAAATGGCCTCCATCTGCACTGTGAGGTTTCTGTGATTCTGTGATCTTGTTAAGTTATAAACTGAAAGAAAAAGAATGTTGTAAATGGCTATTGCATAATAAATAAGTAGTGTTTAAATGCTTCAGTATATACACTTTGTGCTGTACATAATGATGAATTGTTACATCAGTCAAGAACGATTGAGCATGTTTAATGCTCAGGACAGATTAGCTTGGAAAAAGGACCATAATTTGCAAGCGACATTCTGTTTGTAATTAGTCTACTTGGAGCTCTGACACGGCAAGAGATCCCCAGGTGGGCAGAGGAAATGCTTCAAGGACACCCTCAAAGCCTCCTTGAAAAAGTGCAACATCCCCACCGACACCTGGGAATCCCTGGCCCAAGACCGCACAAAGTGGAGGAGAAGCATCCGGAAAGGCGCCGAACACCTCGAGTCTCTTCGCTGGGAGCAAGCGGAAGCCAAGCGCAAACAGCAGAAGGAGCGCACGTCAACCCAAGCACCCCACCCACCCATCCCTTCACCTACCGTCTGCCCCACCTGTGACAGAGACTGTAGGTCCCGCATTGGACTCATCAGTCACCTGAGAACTCATTTTTAGTGTGGAAGCAAGTCATCCTTGGTTCCGAGGGACTGCCTAAGAAGAAGAAGTAATTAGTTAACAATTGTATTAGATGTTTTCTAATGTTTTCTTTTATACAAAGCGAATGGTAATATGATCATGCATCATTAGAATGGAGTACATTTAACATCTATCCACAATATGGCAGAGCTGCTAAAGAGAGAAAGCTGCTGCTTGAAGCAAAGCACCTGCAACAATCAATACTGTGACCATCCCCATGCTTTATTTCTCCGCCAATCCTTTATGTGCTGATATTAATAGATATTATTTTCTACCACTCTCTAGTGGCTTTTTTCAGAAACTGACATATCCAAGCCTTTAGAAGAGCTTTTGAAAAGCTCCTAAGTGCATTTTTTAAAGTTTTTTGTTGGTAAATAAATTCACCACTACTGATAGAGTTCTGTTAAACCCAGACAAAGACTCCCCTTTGCTGTTCTTCAACATATGAGGGGAAGCAACATTGTGTTGTGACATTATAAGATGTGCACTCAGTCTCAAATCAATGATGCCATAAAAGTTTCAAGCAAAACAGTCTTTAGCTTTTAAATTTTCCTGCAAAACAACATGGTTTACTGTCACTATCAAAGTGGGCTTTTTCTTTGCAAATAAATTTGAAAGGACATTACTCTGGAGGTATAGGGAGGTACTCCTCTCTCTCTCTCTATTATTTTATATATATATATACACACACAAAAAAGCTATTGCTTTTATCTATCTATCCAAAAGGAGAAATTCTAATTTCTTCTAGTGTGAAAGTAGCCTGCAAGAAATCTGTCATGTTGAATTCCCCAGCCAATAAAGGCTTACCCAGGTGAGGTATGTGATTGGTGCATTTCAGGCAGTTTTCATCAGAGTGCTATTTTCTCACTACTGGATGGTGATTCTGCTGTTCTGACAAAATATAAAGTACAATATCAACCTGGACTTAAGCTTCAGGTAGCAACAAGCATTTAAATTATGTTTCACAGGAAATGCAGGTTAATAATGCTGCTTGAGAAAATACTGTAAGCACATGTTTGATAGATTCTGTACATTGCTTCATGAATATTAATAAAAAATACAGAGTTAATATCTGGCAAATAAGAAATTTACTGAAGCAGCAAATGAAAACTAATGTGATACAGCAGCAAGTAAGGAATGTGATGGAATACGCTCCACTTGCATGGATGAGTGCAGCTCCAACAACGCTCAAGAAACTCGACACCATCCAGGACAAAGCAGCCCGCTTGATTGGCACCCCATCGACCAAACATTCACTCCCTCCACCACCGGCGTACCGTGGCTGCAGTGTATACCATCTACAAGATGCACTGCAGCAACTCGCCAAGGCTTCTTCGGCAGCACCTCCCAAACCCACGACCTCTACCACCTAGAAGGACAAGGTCAGCAGACGCATGGGAACACCACCACCTCCAAGTTCCCCTCCAAGTCACACACCATCCTGACTTAGAAGTATATCGCCGATCCTTCATCGTTGCTGGGTCAAAACCCTGGAACTCCCTCCCTAACAGCGCTGTGGGAATACCTTCACCACACGGACTGCAGTGGTTCAAGAAGGCGGCTCACCACCACCTCCTCGAGGGCAATTAGGGATGGGCAATAAATTCTGGCCTTGCCAGTGATGCCCACATCCCAGGAACTAATAAAAAAAAATATTTTCATAGGAGCAGGGGTAGGCCATTCAGCCCCTTGAGCCTGCACCGTCATTCAGTTAGATCATGCTGATCTGAACCTCAATCTACTTACCCATCTTTGCTCCATATCACTTGATAGTCTTACCCAACAAAATTCCATTGATCATTGTCTTGAAAATTTCAATTGATATAGCATTCACAGCCTTTTGGAGGAGAAAGTTCCAGATTTTCATGACCCTTTGTGTGAAAAAGTGCTTCCTGATTTCACTCCTAAATGTTCTAGCTCTAAATGCCCTTTTGTTCTGGATCCCCCCATCAGAGGAAATAGTTTCTTTGTATTTATCCTATCGAATACCTTTATCATTTTAAATATCTCAATTAGATCAGTCCTGAAATTTCAAAACTCAAGGGAATACAAGCTAACTTATCAATTCCAACCCCCTTGAGGTAAAGGTCAACATTCCATTAGCCTTTTTGATTCCATTTTGTACGTGTACACTAGCTTTTAGTGATTTCTGTACATGGACACCTAAATCCCTTTGCTCCTCCACAACTCCTAGGCCTAGAAATTGGGTATAGCCCCGCCAGCACGTTTGCGCTGAAAATTTTGCGCCCGCCGCGGAGCCAGTTGTGCCCGCCCCATATTCACTTTCAGCGCCCCAAAGCGGAACCGGGCGCTGGTACAGGGTGTGTCTGCCCCGCTTGGGGCGCTGAAAGTGAATTTCAGCGCTCCCGGTCCCGCTGCGCCACCCGATGCGGTGCGGCAGGCTGCTGTACTGCAGGCCTCCCCCTTCTCTTAAGGGGGAGGTGCCTGCAATGGCCGGAGCCCCGATTGCAAGTGCCGGCAAAAGAGCCCGGCACAACGGAGAAGTGCCGGGCTCCACGGAAACCAGCCGGCAATGCCGCGCGGGGGGGGGTGGAGGAGGCCGGGGAAGGAGGTGCAGGCAGGCGGCCGCCGAAAAAGCGGCCGCCCCGCACCTCCACCTTAACTTGCGCCGCTAAGGCTGCAGTAAGGACCCGGTCTCCCGATGTTGTTAGCGCCCGCCATGGAAGAGGCGGCCGCTACTGAAGATGGGGATCGGCGTGGTTTCGGGCGGTACCGGGGCACTGCGCACACCGATGACGTCATCGGTGCCGGCGCAACGCTACCGGCTAACGCCGATGTTAGGGCCCACCTAATTTTGGGCGCGACGCAACTTCCGGCGCAACCCACTCTTTCGCCCCTAATTGGGCGCAAACGCAACTGAATTTCTAGGCCCTAGTCTCTTGCCATTAAGAAAATATTCTTTGCCATTCTTCGATCCAAGGTGGATGACCTCACACTTCCTCTCGCGCTTCATCCTCTCACTTAATCAGTCCATATCCTTTTATAATTTCCTGCTCATATCTGGATACAGCAAAAGCTATGGGCCCCAACAACATCCCAGCTATCGTGCTGAAGACTTGTGCTCCAGAAATAGCCACACCTCTAGCCAAGCTGGTCCAGTACAGCTACAACACTGGTATATATCAGACAATGTGGATACTGCCCAGGTATGTCCTGTCCACAAAAAGCAGGACAAATCTAATCCGGCCAATTACCACCCCAACAGTCTATTCGCAATTATCAGCAAAGTGATGGAAGGTGTCATCGACAGTGCTGTCAAGTGGCAATTACTCACCAATAACCGGCTCACTGATGCCCAGTTTGGGTTCCATCAAGACCACTCAGCTCCCGACCTCATTACAGCCTTGGTCCAAACATGGACAAAAGAGCTTAATTCCAGAGGTGAGGTGAGAGTGACTGCCTTAGACATCAAAGCAGCATTTGACCGAGTGTGGCATCAAGGAGCCCTAGTAAAAGTGAAGTCAATGGGAATCGGGGGGAAAGCTCTCCACTGGCTGGAGTCATACCCAGCACAAAGGAAAATGGCTGTGGTGGTTGAAGGTCAATCATCACAGCCCCAGGACATTGCTGCAGGAGTTCCTCAGGGCAGTGTCCTTGGCCCAACTATCTTCAGCTGCTGCTTCAATGACCTCCCCTCCAACATAAGGTCAGAAGTGGAGATGTTCGCAGGTGACTGCACAGTGTTCAGTGCTATTCACAATTTCTCAGATAATGAAGCAGTCTATTCCCGCATGCAACAAGACCTGGACGATGTTCAGACTTGGGCTGATAAGTGGCAGTTAACATTCACGCCACACAAATGCCAGGCAATGACTATCTCCAACAAGCGAGAGTCTAGCCACCTACCCCTTGACATTCAATGGCATATCCATCGCCGAATCCTCCACCATCAACATCCTGGGGGTCACCATTGACCAGAAACTTAAACTGGACCAGCCACATAAATATGGTGGCAACAAGAGCAGGTCAGAGGCTCGGTATTCTCCTGACTCCCCAAAGCCTTTCCACCATCTACAAGGCACAAGTCAGGAGTGTGATGGAATACTCTCCACTTGCCTGGTTGAGTGCAGCTCCAACAACACTCAAGGGCCTAGAAATTCGGTTGCTTTGCTAACGGGGCACAAAACAACTAGCGCCCGGGCGCAGCGCTGCCGATGCCTCCGGCGAAATTCAGCAGGAGGTTAGCGGTGGCGGTAACCGTTAGCATCCCGTGGCACTGTGCCACCAGCGATGACGTCATTGCCGTGCGCAGCGCCCCGCTCACGATCTTCAGTAGCGCCCCCTGACTTACTGCTGGATGCTATGTCCAACAGGGTCAGGGGGGCCTACCTGTGGCTGGGGCAGCGCTATTTAACGGTGAGGTGCTGGGTGGCCATTTATGTTGCTGGCCGCCTGCCAGCACCTGCCCCCGTTGCCATCCCTGGCCTTCTGACCAGCCCCCCCGCGGAGTGCCGGCTGCGCTCCGTGAGCCCGACACTTCTCTTGAATGCCAGGCTCTTTTGCCGGCACTCCGATCCCTGGTGGCCCAGCTGGGCCCCAGGTCGTGTTGCGCAAGGCCCCTCCCCTTTAAGAAGGGAGGAAGGCCTGCAGTACCGCGGCACATAGCGCCTTGTTTGTGTGAGCAACCAATTTACCTCCTTTCCTGTGGACCTTGCACATCAATGTGAAAGAACTGGCCATTTTTACAGAGTGACAGAATTTCCCCAGGTACAAGGTGCCACCAAAGAGACCCAAATTACCATACAGTTCCCTTTCAAGAATGCTATTAACTTTCTCAACATGAAAGGGTTTAATTCCATCAATGTGCAGCTGGTGTGTGGTGCAAAACACCTCATTAGTCATGAATGTATACTATCCGTGGAACTACCACGATAACCTTTGTTTTAAGACAATTCCACTGGAATTGACAGGTCAAAGGAAAATATTTAGATGAATGATCAGTGACGAAAGCTATTTTATGTAACAGTGGCTGATGACACTGATTTGGATCTCGAACAATACCAATACAATGAGGCTTATGATGCTAACAGGATTGCCATTGAGTGGGCTATAGGGATTCTGAAGGCACACCTCAGGTGCTTGCATAGATCTGGGGAACTTTCCAGTACAGAGGGTCTCTCGCATCATTATCATCTGCAATATGCTGCCTGAGTTTGCCATCTGGAAAGGATTGCTGATTAATATCCCAAAGGATTAAAATGAAGGTGACCAAGGCCAGCAGGGTCATCAGGCAGCCATAGTCTTGATTGAAGAAGGGCATGTGTAGGAAGATCTTTTTGCCAGCTGATAACCAGCTGCAGGCAGAGCTTGAAAGGGACACCTTTAGTTAAGTCAGATCTGATCCCCACTGCAAAATCAGTTCTAACATCATGGCACCCTATTTGCCATCTTATGAAATGCAATCTAGGCATCAGTAAGTATTACTTAATGGTGGTGAGAATAGGTGCAGAAAATGAACAAATACATGTGCGAGTCTTTCACTGTCTCCCTAAATTAGACTGTGAATGAGGAAATATTTGCAGGAGAAGAATGGAGGTATGAAGGGTTACATGCTACTTTGTAGACATTGTAGACATTGCATTGGTTCAAGTTGTACCTGCCTCCTCCTACCTTAGCTAAACTGGCAAGATCATTAATCTTCTTATGGCATTGACTAATTGAATGGGGGTCATGGGAGGTGGTACTCACTGCCAAGACCATCTCTTTCCACTGGGCTTGGACTTTTCTCTTTATGGACCTTTTTCCCTCAGAGCTAAAAAATCTGCACCATCCTTTGGCCAATTTCAAACAATAGCACATTAACTGAAGAATCAGAAAATTTGTAGGCTTCATATCTTGCAGAGCCATCAGCCTGAGACATTGTAGAGGCAACAATTGTTCCAGACAGTAAGTGGCATCTAGCCCCTTTAAGCTGCTGCAACCATTTAAATACTGCTGCAGCACTAAATTTCACTCCTCTACCCCTGAAGGAGCCTACCCATAATATTGAAAAAAAGTTGACCAAGAAAAATTCAACAGAGACACGGTGTGGCCACATGCGTGGTTGGAAGTGCAGTCGGAGTACATTTCCGGCAATTAACCCACCCTGAGGAAAATCTGACCTAAAATGCTTTAAAAATATTTTAAGTTATGTTTTAAGTATTTCTGTATGTAATTTATGATCAATATTACAATAATAAAACTACTTCTAACATTTGAGTAGCTTTATTACTGTGTTATTATTGTTTGTTTCAGCACTACGGTGTGAGAGCTAAAGGCTTCATATTTGACAAGCCTAGGGAATCAGTCATTATCCTTGACCTGCCAGCAATCTAAGGGTTAATATTTTGCACTTACCTTTTTGTTGAAAAAAGAATGAAGAGCCTCCATAAAATACACATCAAAACAAATAACAGAATACTCTTGGTTGTTCATGTGCTTTCACCAAGTTGTCCAGCAATACACATCTCTGTTGCGTTAAGAGAGCCCAAATTTCTTAAATTAAACTGGAAATTTAAAAAAAATTGCAATGCTGCAGAATTTATACCTTGTATCATTCTACTGTGCCTCCAATTCCCCCTCCCAAAAACAGGATTCTACCTCCACCCAAGCCCCCTGACAACCCCCAGTGAGAACATTCAAGCTGTTGTATAGGATCAAGTAAATGCCTGAATAAATTTGTGCCTGAAATTTCTGCAGGGGGTTTTTCCAGTCTCTCACCATAACTTCGGCAGAGGATCAGTATAAAACCCAGAGAAATTGTTTATACCATTTATCATAGTATGATACAGCACAGAAGGAGACCATTTGGCCCATCGTGCCTGTGCCGGCTCTTTGGTAGAGCTATCCAGTTAGTCCCACTCCCCTGCTGTTTCACCATAGTCCTGTAAATTTTTTCTCTTCAAGTATTTATCCAATTCCCTTTTGAAAGTTACTATTGAATCTGATTCCACCATCCTTTCAGCCAGTGCATTCTAGATCATGACAACTCGATGCATAATTGTTTTTTCTCTTATCGCCTCTGGTTCTTTTGGCAATCAACTTAAATCTGTGTCCTCTGGTTTCCGACCCTCCTGTCAGTGGAAATAGTTTTTCCTTATTTACTCTATCAAAACTTTTTCTGGGCTTTCCGCTGATCTTCCACTGAAGTTATGGCAGGAGATTGGGAAACTCCTGTGGAAATTCCAGTGCTTGATGTTTCCCAGTAATTGTTGCTTAACAAACATTTAACATGCAAAAGCATGAGCTCAGATTTTAACTGAGCCAGTTTTGGGCGGGTGGACAACGGTTTGAGTTAGAAACTGCCAGGCAGGAAGTCAGCGGGAAGCAGAAGAATATCGCGCAGGCGCCGAGACTAGGTAAGTGGCAGAATTGGCTGCTGGAGCTATCCTGCGGGGGGTGCGAAATCGGGAAGGGGGTCTCAAGTCCATGGCTGGGGAGCCCTAAACACTCCTTGTGGGGCTTGGAGGAGCACTCCTAATCCTGGCCTCACAATTAAAACAAATAAAAGTTTAATAGCTTCTCTTTTTAGGCTTCTTCTCACTCCAAATCCTCTTCCTCGCTGAGTTAACCTGGCGAGAAGCTGGCTGCAGTTTCCCGCTCAGGCCGTTGAGTTACAATTGCAGTTGGGCCATCGGCACCCGAAATGCATATGTCAACCTCGTCCGAATTTGGGTGGATGTCCTAGCCTCCTGCTCAGGTGAAAATCCGTCTGGCAGCACCAGGGCAGGTACATAATCTGGGCGATCTTAACTGCCCATCTGTCCAGTTCTGCTGGATTAAAATCACCCCCATTGTTAAATCTGTTCAGTGTGTTCCATCTGCTTACTCCCAATAGGAATAGTAGTGCCCACTCTTACTAGCTTTAATGCTCACTGCAATTAAACTGCTTAGAGTTAACACTACCTTGGTAGTGGAAGTGGAATCAGAGGTAGAAGCTTCAGAGGAATTTTTAACAAAGCACACTTAAAATATTTTGGCCAGAATATTAACAGAAAAGTGTGAGTGGGTTTGGGAGCAGGTGGAAGGTTAAATGCGCTGAAATTGACAGCGTGTTGGGAAGCCAGCTTCAACCCATTGTCTTCCACACTTAACTCGAGTGCATTCAGCTGCAAACGAGAAACCACTCGGGAGAGGTGGATTAGCAATTTAGAGCGAGTTAAGAGGCTATTAAGAGCCTTTTTTTACCTAGGGTTTCAGGTTTTACTGTGTGTGCATGGGATTCCTGGGCTTCCTTGACCTTGCCAGTGAAAGCAAGGTGAGAGCACCGCAGCAATCGAGGGGGCTGAATAAAAGACAGGCAAAAAATCCGATAAGTACTGAGAACTCACACCTGCTTCCTTGCCTATGGGAAAGGCTTTTGTAACACCACTTGTTCTGACAGTTTGCTTTCAATACTTTGCAGTTGATTTCTACAACTTTGGAGGTCACTCTCACTACATTGGAGGATTGTGCGTCTGATCTTCACTTTACCTCTGCCATATATCAGATCAGCATGGGTGCCGCTTATACTGTTTCACCTTGGATCTCAGATGAGGACCTAGATGAGCCCCAGCAGCAACACCACCAGCAGGAGCAACAGCAGCCTTCTCACTGACTTGCCACTCCACAGGAAAGAGGGGATGAGCACAGGGGTGCACCTCACAGGAGGTGTCTTGTTTTGCAAACTTTGTACAAAAATAATAACTTGCAGGACAACAGAGTATTACAGTTTAACTCTTTTAATGAACATTAGGTCTGATCTTACTTGTAACAGCACAGTGGGGAAAAAGATGGAGTTAGGACCCCTAGCCTGGGTCTTCCAAACAAGCGTAGCCCTTACAGATGCCTGCAGGCCAATGACAACTCAGCATGTGATCACATGTGAATATAATAGGTATTAATTACAGATGCCTGCGGGCCAATGATAATTCAATATGCAAATGTTACATCCCCTTTCTTTTAAAAGAAAAATGTTATGCATTACTTTGAAACCTTTCTTCTACACAATGTTCTTGGTAGCATAAACATATAAGTAAACTCAGCATTTAACTAGCACTGAAAACACCTCAACGTTTCAATAACAATGTACAGTTTTTTTTTAAGGGCAGCGATCTGCCTACACCCTTTGACAGTTCACAAGTCAAGGATAACTCTAGGCTTGACCTCTCGTCCCAACCTTGTGTGGTATGAAACTGAGCATGTTCCTGAATCGGTCAACAATTCAGGTTCAGGTTTAGGTTCAGGTAAGTATTATGTGTTTTGTGTATTGCTCTGTTCATCACACTCTGTTGAACTGATCCTCTCGTTGGAATGACGGTGTTGTTCCTTGGTGTTCAGGAGGTGCCTGCGATTGCAGTGGTACACCTGTCATTCTGGGGTGCGGACGTGATACGATCACTCAGTGTCAGCTGGCTGGATGACGACTGCTGGCTTCCAATAGTCATGCTCCTGGATTCTGACGGATTCCCCATTGTGCAGCGGCGGCAGTAGTCTAGCTGACCTGTCATAGTATCTCTTTTGGTGTTGCTGCCTCTGTACACGTTTTGCATGCACTTGCTTGCAGCTGACGACCTCTGGCTGCAGCTGCTGGTTGGTGCTTGGAAGGATTGGGTGAAGTCTACGGCTCATCAACAGCTGTGCTGGTGACTTGAAGTTGTCAACCGAAGTGTTGCGGTACTCAAGGAGACTGATGTAGGGGTCTCCTTTGTCCGCTTTGGCTTTGTCCATGAGTGTTTTTGCAATCTGGACAGTTTTTTCAGCAAGGCCATTACTTTGAAGGTAATGTGGGCTTGATGTGACATGTGTGAAATCCCATGCCTTGGCAAACAACTCAAACTCTTTTGATTTGTATTGGGGCCCATTTTCTGAGACTAAAGTCTCTACAATGCCATGCCTGGCAAAGGCTGCCTTTAGTTTGTGGATCACAGCTGCAGATGTGGTGCTGTGAAGCTTGTCCAGTTCAAAACATCTGCTGTAGTAATCAACAGTCACTATGTAGTCCTCGTTGTTCCATGTGAACAGATCCATTGCCGCGACCTGCCAGGGCCTGTCTGGGATACGGTGAGGTATCATGGGCCCTTTGACATTTGATGGGCGGCATTGCACATTCCGGGCCAAAACATAATGTCACGTGCTCTTTGTTTGCATTTTTCCATGCCCATATGTCCAGCATGAATTTTGTCAACATCTCTTCTCTGAGACTGGTAGGAATGATGATTTTCTCCCTTTTGAAGAAGATTCCGTTGATTTGTGACAGTTCATCTCTGTGGTTCCAGAAATCAGATATGCTCTGAGGGCATTTCCTCCTTTCCTCAGGCCATCCTTCATGTATTACTGCTCAGCAGTGTGAGTTGTGCATCTTTCTCTGTTGCTGCTCGGATCTCTTTCAGTTTTGAGTCACTCACAGGTAAGCTGTTGTACACCATGTGCACCTGCACATCCATGCCTTCACTGAGGCTGCTGTCCTGGTAGCTAAGAGACTTTCTGGAGAGCGTGTCTGCGACAAGAATGTCTTTGCCTGGATGGTGAATGATTGTGAAGTCGTACTTCTGTAGCTGAAGGATCATTCTCTGTAGCCTTGGTGGGGCTGCGGCTAGTGGTTTCCTCATGATTGACTCGAGGGGCTTGTGGTCGGATTCCACAGACTTGTCGGCCATAGACGAACTGGTGGAAACCTTACATCCAAACAGAATTGCATATAGCTCTTTCTCGATTTGAGCATAGTTGATTTCACTGTCTGTGAGAGATCTGGAAGCGTAGCCGATGGGCTATCCTTCTTGCAGTAATACTGCACCTAGTCCGTACTTTGACACGACCACTTGTAGTCTGAGCTCTTTGTTGGGGTCGAAGTAGGAAAGAACTGGTCCTGGTTCTCTGGTGATTAGGTCTTTCATTTTCTGAAATGCTGTGTCATGTTGTTTGTCCCACAGGAACTCATTGGATTGTTTGAGCAACTGACGCATGGGTGCGTTGATTTCGGAGAGGCTCGCAGCAAACTTGGCTAAATAGTTAACCATGCCTAGTACTTTCTCTAGCTCTGCGCGGTTCTTCGGTGGCTCCATCTTCTTGATAGCGGCGATTTTCTCTGGATCTGGCTTAATGCCATCAGTTGAGAGGCGATGCCCGAAACAACTGATCTCAGTGGATCCGATTATGCTTTTCTCGGGGTTGAGCCAGATACCTTTCTCCCGTGATCTTTTAGCATCGCACGGAGGTTCCTGTCATGTTCCTATCTATTCCTGCCATAGATGAGGATGTTGTCTACGATTGCGGCTACTCCGTCGAGGCCTTCATAGGTTTTGTTGATCTTCCGCTGGATTTCATCCTGAGCTGAGATAAGACCAAATGGTAAACGCAGAAATCGGTAGCGTCCAAATGGTGTGTTGAACGTTGTTAGCTTAGATGACTCTTCTGTGAGCTTGATAGTCCAGTATCCTGATCGTGCATCCATTACACAGAAGTAACGTGCTCCCACTAGCTTGGGTGTGATGTCATCTAGCATTGGTAGAGGGTAGTGAGGGCGTTTGATAGCCTTGTTCAAATCTCTGGGGTCGAGACAGACTCTGAGCTTGCCTGTATGTGGTTTCTCAACCACTACCAATGCGTTGACCCACTCTGTTGGTTCTGTTTCCCAGATGATGATTTCTGTGTGCTCCATGCTCTGCAGCTCCTACTTCAGATGACTATGTAGAGCAAGGGGTATCCTTCTCGATGGGCAAATCACAGGGGTTGCTGCTGGGTCAAGGTGAATAGTGCATTCACCTGGGAATAGTCCTATTCCTTTGAAAACATCAGCAAACTCCTCCATGACTGTCTGCTTCTCAACTGGTGCTGTCAATGATAGCAATAGCTTGACGAGGTCCATGTCTAAACATGTCTTTAGACCTAGCACTGGAGGTGCTCGAGTGTCAACAATGTAAAAGTCCAACATCATGTTGCTTTCTTTGTACTTGCATTTCATCACGCATGTGCCTTTTACAATGTCATGTACAATGTACAATGTCACCCACAAAGCTGGTCAGTGTAGGGGGGAATCTATTACCTGGTTTATGGTAACATACCTGGCCAGCAGCCTTTTTGCCTACTGCACTGTAAACCAATTTTAACAGCGGTTCCGAATCGCTACCCCACCTTTCAGTTCTGACTGGAGGACTTACAATTAATGATGTTAAAGCGGACAATTGGTTTGGATATGAGCAAAGTCAAAATTTATTAAACTAAAGAACCATAATCAAATATAAACTATCCCACATGAGCATAGTAAATGCAACAAAAGTATATAACAAGGGGGTACAGACGGCAAAAACGAGGGATACAATGGCTACAATGTTATTTAAACAATCTTAGCAATTCCCTTAAATCACCACCCCAAACTCCTTGCTAGGTTGTCTTGTTTGAGGAGTCAGAACACTCTGCTCACCTGTGATCCAGCGAAGTAAAAAGAGACCCGATAGCTTCTCAGTAGCTATCTTTTATACCTGTTGCTGCTGCCGCTCTGTCTGGGATCCAGTACACAAACAAAAGGACTGTGATTGGTTGCTGAATTGCTTGTTTAAACATAGCCAGCCATAATCGGCCTTGGGTCAAGTGGGCAACTCCTGACCTCCCTGGTTTGATTGACAGATCTTTCATTCTGCTGCCGTTCTGTCTGACCAGTAAACAAAAAAGGGACTGTGATTGGCTGCTGAATCATAGCCAGCCATAATCGACCTCGGTTCAAGTAGGCAACTCCTGACCTCCCTGGTTTGATTGACAGGTCTTTCATTCTGCTGCCGTTCTGTCTGACCAGTACCCAAAAAAGGGACTGTGATTGGCTGCTGAATCATAGCCAGCCATAATCGACCTCAGGTCAAGTAGGCAACTCCTGACCTCCCTGGTTTTATTGACAGGTCTTTCACACAAACACATTACAAGCTGTAAACCTCTGTGTTTGACCGGGCTCAAAAGCACAAGCCTTAAAAGATGTTCCTTCTCAATGTGTGTGAATACTTCCACGAATTTCCTCGACTCCATTGTAGTCCAGTCCAGCATTCTTTCGTGGCTCTGAACATGCTTCAAAACATTGATCTGACCCAGAGGCAATTCAAAACACATATATCTTCATCCACGATGTGGACCAATGTTTCTCTTGTTTTCAGGGGAATTTTGCAAAGCTCTTACATCAGTCTGCATGAGGTGGGCTGTAGCTCACACTCATCCTTCAAGCTGTGATACTCACTCAGAGGAATTCCATTAACCTGAGCTCCAGTGTCTAGTTTAAGCCTAAGCTCTGTGCCCTGTTTTCCTATCTCAATATTGGCAAAGGCTTGCTCAGTCTGAAATCTGTTTTTTCTGTTACACAGAATCAATAAACAGTTCCTCTGCATTTGGCTCTCTATCTGGCATTTGGCTGTCACTCACTGTGTGTACTGCTCTTCCAAAAACAGTCCTGCAAGCTTTAGCAAAGTGGTTCCATTTACCACATTTAGCACATTGCCTTCCTTTGGCAGGGCAATGCTCCTTTTCTCCATGCATCTTGTTTCCACAATATCCACAGTTCTTGAAGCATTTTATGTCTGTGTCGCTCATTTTTAGAACTCTCTCTGTTCTTTCTGTTCTGAAACACGTTCTCTGGGCGGTGTTCTTTGGTGTGTCTCTATTAACTGCGTGCACTGTCTGTTCACTCGAGCTGCTCATGGTGCCGGTTATGGTTTTCAACTGTGCTTGGGCTATTTTGTGCGATCTAGCTATGTCCATAGCTTTGTCCAGCATTAGCCCAGACGCAACATTCAAAAGTTTCTCTCTCACTTTAGCTGAATGTATTCCAAACACGATGCAGTCTCTGACTATCTCATCTTTATCTGCATATGCACAGTCTTTTACCAGCAGTTTTAACTCAGTCACGAACTGTTTAAATGACTCACTAGCTCCTTGTACTTTCTCCTGAAACTTGTACCTAGCGAATATCGTATTTGTCTTGGGCATCACATATGATTCAAAACGGTCAAAATAACTTTTCAGTACCTTTGCTTCATCTGCGGTGAGAGACCATGTGTTAAAAATGTCTCTCCCTTTTTCTACGATCCCCAGGAGTAGGTAGCTGCATCTTTCTTCCTCCCCTTTGCTTTTCAGCGGACCTGAGAACATTAACTGCACGTGTTGCTTGAACTTGTGCCATTCTCTATGTAAGTTCAAAGATTCCCAATCCATTCGAGGCAAGGGAGCTCCAACGATGTCCATTTCAAATCCCTGTTCTGACACCATGGCTTGTTTTACACACTTTGTTCAAAAATAATAAATTGCAGGACAACGGAGTACTACAGTTTAACTCTTTTAATGAGCATTACGTCTGATCTTACTTGTAACAGCACAGTGGGGAAAAAGATGGAGTTAGGACCCCTAGCCTTGTTCTTCCAAACAATAGTAGTCCTTACAGATGCCTGCAGGCCAATGACAACTCAGCATGTGATCACATTTGAATATAATAGGTATTAATTACAGATGCCTGCGGGCCAATGATAATTCAATAT
Organism: Somniosus microcephalus; assembly: GCF_052327205.1. Lineage (NCBI taxonomy): Eukaryota > Metazoa > Chordata > Chondrichthyes > Squaliformes > Somniosidae > Somniosus > Somniosus microcephalus. The sequence continues at coordinate 134,598,004 of NC_140993.1, forward strand.
GCAAATGTTACAGGAGGCAATAACCCCAGTGCAGTGTATATAGGCAGAGGATCAGCTTCCTGGATGTGACTGAACAGCAGTGCCTCAGGAGGCTCAAGCTATCGCATAAGGTCATGGCAGACATTTGTAGCCTGCTGGAAGAAGACCTACTGCCAAATCGACCTGGTGGATACGTATTACCAGTGGCTGTCAAAGTGACCACCATCCTCAACTTCTTCGCCTCATGCGCATTCCAGGGATCTGTAGGAGATATTTGCAGGATTTCACAGTCGACCCAGGTGACCAATGCCACGGCTGGCAGTTTTGTACATTTTGCCACCGATGAAGCTACTCAGAATGAGCGGGCGCCAAGGTTTGTGGCTCTGGCTGGCTTCCCACAGGTGCAGGGCATCATCAACTGCACACATGTGGCAATCAAGGCACCCCCCGATCACCCAAGAGTGTTTGTGAACCATAAGGACTTCCAATTCATCAACATGCAGCTTGTCTGCAACCACAAAAGATCATCATGCAGGTGTGTGCCAGATTCCCAGAGAGCTGTCATGATTCATTCATCCTGTGCCAGTCCACCCGCACTCAGCTCTCTGCACCTTTGACCAGACTTACCAAAGGAACATAAGAACATAAGAAATAGGAGCAGGAGTAGGCCATTCAGCCCCTCGAGCCTGCTCTGCCATTCAATAAGATCATGGCTGATCTGATCTTGGCCTCAACTCCACTTTCCTGCCTGTTCCCCATAACCCTCGACTCCCCTGTTGCTCAAATGTATGTCTATCTCCGCCTTGAATATATTCACTGACTCGGCCTCCACAGCTCTCTGGGGTAGAGAAATCCAAAGATTCATGACCCTCTGAGAGAAGAAATTCCTCCTCATCTCCGTCTTAAATGAGATTTATCCTGAAACTATGCCCCCTAGTCCTAGATTCCCCCACGAAGGGAAACATCCTCTCTGCATCTACCCAGTCGGGCCCCCTCAGAATCTTACACATTTCAATAAAATCACCTCTCATTCTTCTAAACTCCAATGAGTATAGGTCCAACCTGTACAACCTTTCTTCATAAGACAACCCCTTCATCTCAGGAATCAACCTAGTGAACCTTCACTGAACACCCTCCAATGCAAGTATCTCCCTCCTTAAATAAGGTGACCAAAACTGTATGCAGTACTCCAGGTGTGGTCTCACTAACGTCCTGTACAGTTTTAGCAAGAATTCCCTACTTTTATACTCTATCCCCCTAGCAATAAAGGCCAACATTCCATTTGCCTTCCTAATTACTTGCTGTACCTGCATACTAACTTTTTGTGTTTCATGTACAAGGACACCCAGATCCTTCTGTACCACAGCATTTTGTAATCTCTCCCCATTTAAATAAAATTTTGCTTTTCTATGCTTCCTACCAAAGTGAATAACCTCACATTTTCCCACATTATACTCCATCTGCCAAATTTTTGCCTGCTCACTTAACGTATCTATATCCCAGCTGGCTGCTTGGAGACTGACGTAAGAAAACTACCAGGCACTTGTTCTAAGCGTTAAACAAAGCTTTAATCAACTGTTTTACAACATGGAGGTCTAGTTGTGTCCTTCACTAGTTCCTGTTAAGAATGTCCTGCACAAGCTGGGCCCGTGCCACCCGCAGGCTGCTCAGTATTATTTCATAAGTCTTTCTTTCATGAATGACTGATTCATGTCAGAGACAAGGGGTATCTACTGAAGACGTAGCTGATGACACCCTTGAGGAGGCCAAGCAATGAGGCCGAAGAGCGCTACAATCAAAAGCCAAATGACAACGAGATGTGTAATAGAGCAAGCAATCGGGATGCTGAAGATGTGCTTCAGTTGCCTGGACAGATCTGGAAAAGTCCCTCAATACACACCAGCCAGGGTCTCCAGAATGATCGTAGCATGCTGCGCTCTGCACAACTTAGCATAGCAGAGAGGATTGGAGCTACTGGAAGAACAAGGCGCAGAGGAGGAGGAGGAACAGGAGGAGGAGGAGGAGGAACTTGATGTGGACATGGTACTAGCAGCAGTGCACATTGCTGCCTGGAATGCCCGGGGTGGCCTCATAATGGCACGATTTAGTTAGGTTGCACCACTGCACCCATCTGGCACTCTGATGTTGAACCCACTTTCCCTCCTCAAACACAAAGCAGTCCTACAATGACCAAACTATTCCTTTCACAGATACCCATTGCTTGCAGTTAAGTCATGTCTTACCATTCATTACAAGTGACAAGGCCACTTGCCAGGCAGCAGGAAAAATGGGCAAGATGGGAAAGTGGTGCAAAGAAATAATTTTATTTGCTTCCAAATTTTGACATAACCTTCACAGTGTAACATTGCCTGACACACCTATGTGCATACTTTTGTGCATCTAGAATTCTTTCATCTTCCTCTTCCTACCACTTCTACGTCGTGCACCCACTGTGGCTTCAGCAGAGATAGAGGCAGGCTGTTCACTTCCCTGCTCTGACTGTTGAGATGCTTTGGCCGATGTCCTCTGGGTTTTGGAGCCCGCAAGGGCCTCACAAAGGCTGCTCCTCCTGCACCTGTGCAGGGTCAGAGTAGGCTATCGGGAGACAAGGCAGCATGTGGGGCACTGACTGGAGGGGAGGGGCAATTGATGAGAAGTGGAAGCGCTTTGAGCAGAGTCCCCACTTCGATGACCCCTTTCGCCATCATCCTCTCACGGCCCACCCGCACTTCCCTGCTAGCAATGAGTTGGAGAGCACACTGCTGCACATCAGTGGGACTATGAACGTCTAAGTCTAGTTTTTTATCCATCCTTGTTAAGGTGGCATTCAGAGTGTGCAAGCTGTTGGTGAGGGCAAACACGCACTCGTTTGAATGCCGCGTTTGATAAGCCATGCAGGTGGCCATCCTTCCAATGCATGAATACATCATAGCCATGGCCTGCGACATCATGCTAGTCATGCTTGAGATGGACTCCTCCAATCTTCCTGTTGATCTGTGAGACACTAGGTGACAACACTAGTATCTGACTTAATGGTCCCACTGACGTGTGTGTATTTGTACTGGTGCTTGGTGTGCACCCGTCCTACGATGGTGCACCCTCAGAGTTAGCGATCTCTTCTGAGGAGTGCAGTAGGGTTTTTTTTCCTGCTCTCTTGCCCGTTCTGGCCTCCTGCCAGGCTTCGTGCAAGAATTACCCTTGAGTGGTTCGACCCACTCCCCCTACGGTTCTAGTTCTAGACCTTGGACTTAGATGCAGAGAACAGTAGTGCAGAGAAAAGGACTCAATAGACCAGGCTGAATAGCACGAAATGGATGCTTTTATTTTTAAACAGTTTGAAGCATTACAAAATACATGTCATAGGCACAGATTAAAGTAACTACAATCATGCACAAATTTATGAACTTGACTCTATGGAAATGGGGAACACACGGCACATCGTAAAAGGGGAAACACATTACGATTTCCCTTAACTCCCTCCCCTATACCTAAACTAAGTTTCGACCTGGGGAACCTGGGATCATGCTCACCACTCTCGAAATCGTGAGAAAGGGGGGTTCGCAGCCCTTTTGGCACCGCTTTCCGTCGTCACGTGGATTTGGAAACTTCTGGCGCAGTCGATATTCTCTCTCTCTCTCTCTCTCTCTCTCTCTCTCTCTCTCTCTCTCTCGAGGCGATGGGGTAGACACAGCCTCGATGAGCGCTCGTCAAGGTTGAGATCCACTAAGCCTGTCGTGGATTTTTGTTCATGGAGTAGAACAACAACCCAATGGGATGTTGAGACACGGAAGTGTCAGGCCCGGACTGTCTTTTTGTCTCCGGTCTGGTCGGTTCTCCAGAGGGTTTCTTCTCCGTCGGCCTGGGTCGTCGATGATCTCCCGACCCCAGTACCCGGGCCACCCTCGTCGTCTTCTCGTCGTGGCCGAGCCTTGTTTGGCTGAACACCGACCACATTGTCCTTTTACCGAAACCGTCCGTCTTTAAAAAGACGAAAACTTTTTCATCGATTCTGCATCTGCCGAAGTGGAAGAGGCGCCGATCCTGGCCCCGTCCGAAGAAGTTGAAGTAACGTATATGGACTTTCAATCCATAGTTATACTCTTATCTCCCGCCAAATCATAGTCCTGTCTTTGTATTAATTTTGGCGGGCAGAAATCTCTGCAGGGGCGCTTTGTCTTGTAACGGAGCCGGTGATAACTTAAACTGGCCTTCCTGGCCGATAATGTCTTTTAATGTCTTTTGCATTGTCACCGCGGCTCGGTTCGCATATTGATCGGTCCGGAGATTTTCCTTGATGGCTGCTAAATGGTTCTTCCTTTGTACAATAAATGGGTATGAGTGATTTTGCATTGTCCGCCCATATCTTGATGGGCCCCATCCTGTACTTGTAATCCATTGAATATGTATGCTGTTCCTCTGAGTTTCGGTTCCCAGATACTGGCTTTCGCGGGCTCACTGTCTTCAATCCACAAGCCTATCTGGCTTGCAGTAACAGAAATAAAATGGTTCAGAAACTGACGGCCATTTTGTATGCCCTTTTATCAAAGGTTTTTCTGTGCAAGCTTACTTTGGTCAATAAACAGTCTTATTTTATCCAGTTTTCTTGCGTGATTTTTGCTGAAAATTGTTTATCTTACAGGAGTCCCCTTCCTTCTGTGGCTCCACTGGCTGTTGGACACTTGAGGGGCCTGTGGGAGAGTAAAGACATGAATTAGAACTGTCATGGTAAGAATGTTTTAAGTGAACATTATGCACATGATCATATTTCACAGGCTGCTGACATCAAGTCAGCATGAGTGACTGCTGTATGCCATGTGGCTGTGTGATATTTAACTATGTCACCAGGTAGCTGGGAGCTTCCTGTCTCTCCATCTCCCACCGCCATCAATGCTGATACTCCAGTTATCTTCAGTGCCTCCTCCTCTGCAGCAGCCAGTGTTGCTATGACTGGAGGGCCACCCCCAGTTCTCTGCCTCTCCCGGGTGTTCTGTGCTGTCTTCTCCTGCAAGGAGGGAAACAAGAGACTTTTGAGTGAGAGTCATGGAATGAGAGGAACGGATGGATAGGCAACATCTGTAGAGGGTGACTATGAGGGAAAGGCTTTACATTGCATTAAGATGAGGGTGAGTGTCAGTGGTGGATGGTCGGATGGGGATGTGAGGAAGTGCATAGGCAGAGAGGGATGGGTGCTCTTCCAAGGTACGTTGGTATGAGGAGTGATGTGCAGGAGCAGGCTAGGAAGGGCAGAGTGAGAGGGTTGAAGTGACATGCACATCAAGATGTAGTTGAATGTGGCATTGTTCTCACTTTTCCTGACCTCATGAGGTCAATAAATCTCTTCCTGCATTGAATCCAGGACCTCGCCAAAACACTCCTGCTGCTCACCTCCACCGCAATCTCAAGCCATGCCTTCTTGGCCTCTGAGGCTGGCTTCTTCCTCCTGTCAGCAGGGAATAACACCTCCCTGCGGGCCCTAACTCCATGAAGCAGGAGTTCCAGGCAGGCATCACTGAATTGAGAGGCAGCTTTCGTAAGTTGAAACTGTATTTTTTGTTCTCCAACCAAAGCAAGGTCTCTCCCACCTCCACCAACCTTCAACTGTCATCTTTGCAGTGCTCCGTTAAATACCTGAGCTGATTTGGATCGATGTGTGACGTCATCAAGCCTGCTCGTGTTAATTGGTCGAGAACCTCGGAAGTCAGATGTAAATGCTGTGGCTTTGTTAAAAAGCCACTGCCAATCGTGCCGCTGGAACTTTCGGGTTCCCCCCGTGATCCAAGCCTCCCCTGCTGCCAGCACATCGGCAGGTAAAATTTACGGCCTTTATTTTTACTATTTATACACTTGTTATAAAAATTCTAAAATCATTGTGACATTTTTGTGACAAAAATTCTATAAAATTATCATTTATTATTTTATCATGGTGTGATGACATTTCCCCAGGGATCTGTATTGGGGCCTCAGCATTTCACCATATATTTCACCATGGATGAAGGAATAGAGTTGTATATCCAAATTTGCAGATGACACTAAGTTAGGAGGCATCATAAGCTGTGTGGGTGAGAGTAGGACATTTCAAAAGGACATGGACAGACTAAGTGAGTGGGCAAAACTATGGCAGACAGAGTTCAATATGGGGAAATATGAGATCATCCATTTTGGATCTGACAAAGACAAATTGGAATATTTTCTCAGGAACAATTCTGAACAGCTTAGAAATGTTAAGGTATAATAAAAAATGCATCAGAGCATCTATTGAGCATTTTAACACTCCAAAAGAATTCAGAATCCTCTACTACTATTTCCACCTGCTGTCAAGCTTCTTCTTTAGAGGCGCTGATTTTTGAGGCAGGCCACATGCATTGGGAGAAAGAAATCTAATGTGACCACCATTACCTAATTTAAATCCAATGCCAAGTGGTGGGTGGGCCTGCAGCAGGCATTGTGGGCTATTCACAATCTGGGCAGAGGAACATTGCAAGAAGGTTGTTTTACAGGGAGGGAATTCGTGCTGGGCCTCCTCATCCATTTTCCTCCATCATCCACACTGAATCTGCTGTAAAATAGGCAGCACACAGGCAGAAAATCTAGGTCAATGTTACAGTTCACCTGTCTTCCTCCTTTTCACCAGTTCAGGTTAATTGAATTTGTGCCTTCCCTCCATTTTGCCTCCTTTAGCACCACATGCATGTCATGTCATGCATTAGCATTATTAAAAAACCCTAATTTTAATTCTTTGAGGCAGCAAATTTTAATCATTCGAACTGATTTCAGATTAAGGCCGTGAAATTCAGCAACTTAGCACCATCAGTTAAGGCCAGTTTTGGGGAAAAAATGGCGGCCACCTTGCTTCCACCACTCCCAGCACGGCCCCCGCTGGTCGCCATCTTGGTGAGAGTGCTAGTGCGGGCGGCCATGCAGCTTAGAGGAAACATTGGTCACAGAACTCTGCCACCTCTTGTAACCAGACCTGCAGCCTCAGAGCAGAGCGACAACAGCTCTCCCAGTGACCCTGAAGGTGACCGTGGCCCTGATTTTTTTGCCAGCGGATCCTTCCAGGTTTGAACAGGCGACATAGCTAACACCTCACAGGTCGCCATCCATTGCTTCATCCAGGAGGTCACAGAGGCTCTGTACTGTAGGAGAGAAGCAGGAGCAGTGCACATGTGGCTTTGCCAGGATATCAGGTTTCCTCGTGGTGCAGGGAGCCATCAACTGCACACACGTGGCTTTGCGGGCACCACATATTAATGCTGAGATGTACCGTAACCGCAAAGGGTACCACTCACTTAATGTGCAGTTAGTGCGCAAACACGCCCAGTACATCATGTTGGTGAATGCCTGATATCCTGGCAGCAGTCATGATGCTTTCATCCTGCACCAGTCCGCTGTGCCAGCAATCTTCCACCCACTACATTGAACCCGAGGGTGGCTGCTCAGCGACAAGGGCTATCCGTTCCACACCTGGCTGATGACTCCGTCCCGTAACCCCAGCACTCGTGGCCAGCACTCATATAATGAGAGCCATGCTGCCACAAGGAACCTCATCGAGCAGACCATCGGGGTGCTCAAGCAACAGCTCCGCTGCCTTGACCACTCGGGAGGAGCTCTCCAGCACTTGCTGGAGCGGGTGTCAAAATTCGTAGTTATCTGCTGCATCCTCCATCTTGAGGGCGCAGCTCTTGGAACCACAGGTTCCGTGACCACCTCAGGAGGAGGAAGAGGAGGAAGAGGTAGAGGAAAAGGAAGAAGAGGAAGAGGAGGAGGAGGGAGGGAGGAGGAAGCCTGCAAATCCTCATTCTGGACGGGCTGTCCATGTGCGCATCAGTAGAATCTGGTTCCCCTGAATGTAACCCCCAGATCCCCATTGCTCACCACTTTCCCACCTTACCATCTCACTATCACAGAACATCACAGCATTCTCTTGGGCACAAAGCTGAAATGAAAGCCACCACAAAACAAAATATTCCAAACATAATTTTTAAATGATTAATTCCAATATTACATTACAAAAGCAATTAATCACCCTTGTGCATTCCCTTAGTGTCTGTTTATCGTGTGCGCTTGGTGATTCTAGTGCTCCTATGATGTGCTCCCCAGTGGCTGCAGCATAGCTGGTGGAAGGCTGCTGACTTTCTGCAGGGGAGACTGCAGATGGCCTTGCAGCATGTTGAGCAATTCTGAGCCGAGAAGGCCCAGCTGTAGACTGCATCACCTTGGCATGGTGGCAGCAGCCTGAGCTGGCTGTCTGATAGACAACTGCAATGGCACTGGCGGAGTGGCAGAGGTGGAAGTATGAATGTTATCATCCTGAGAGAGGACAGCAGGTTCTTGATTCATGGAGCCACTAACACTCCCCCTGGGCGGCACCTCAGCATTCCTAGCCATCTGTTAGAGGACAGATTGCTGGATAGCTGTGAGACCCTGCAAGCCCCTTTCCATACTTGCAAAACCAGCCACTATGGCAGCAGTCTGATCTTGCGTGACAGCAAGCTGAGCATGCATGACAGAAGTCTGAGCTTCCAGTGCCATACTCAGATGTTGGGTCACTTCCGCTTGTGCTGTAATGGAATCTGCGACATTGCCCATCACACTCAGCATCATGGTTGGGTCCACAAGTGCTTTAATGGAGTTGCCTATCATGTCCATCCTGGAAATCATGGGTTCCAAGCTCTGCACAAAGCCCCACGCAATGTTTAAGCCGAACCCCTCCATTCTTCTTGACAGTGGCAAGAGGCTCTCTGGCAGGCCTGCCATTGCACCAAGCATTCCTGTGTGCATGCCTTTCACCCTTCTTCTGAAGGCCACCCCAATTGATGTCCTTATCTGAGGCCTGTGCAGCAGAACTTGAATGCAACCTCACCCTCTGGGGAGTTGGCACCTGCGCTAACCTTTCCCCCTGGTCTGGCTGCAGCCCACTCATGTCGGTGACTCACCATATGCAGATCCCGCCTCTATAGTACCCTCTAAAGTTCACGCAGTGCCATTTTCTGAGCTGGTGCCTAGGAGTGTCAGATCGAATGACGGTGCCTCTTCTTCACCATCACTTTCATCCTCTATTTCTTCCTGCACAGGTTGGGCTGGTGACAGTTCTTGGGTATCTGAAAGGAGAAAGGCACAAAGGTCGGATTGTTGTGAGGGGAGGGGTGTAAAGCAAGATGTGCATGCTTACACCATCAGCAGCTTGTAAATGAGAAGAAATTGTGGGATGAGGGGAAGTGGGATGTGAGAAGAAGGGTTAGGTATGAACATACCATCATCATTAATGCTTTCAGCCTCGCCAATCGCCACGGCCTCAGTGATGGCCCTTCCAATTATCTCCAGAACTGTCTCCTCCAGCTGGGTCAGGATCAGCAGTTGTGCATGCCCCCCGCCTGTTTGTTCCTGCTCGCGACGATTGTGAGCTACCTAGGCCTGCAAGAAAAAGGGAAGTTTGTCAGTGAGTGTAGTGCAATGTGTTTGAGTGATGTGCCTGTCATAGAAACATACATAGAAACATAGAGATAGGAACAGGAGTAGGCCATTCGGCCCTTCGAGCCTGCTCCGCCATTCAATGAGATCATGGCTGATCTTCGTCTGAGATCATAGCTGATCTTACCAGTTCAGTACCCCGTCCCCGCCTTTTCTCCGTAACCCTTAATCCCCTTAGCCTTCAGAAATATATCCAATTCTCTCTTGAAAATATTTATTGAATTAGCCTTCACAGCCCTCTGTGGCAGGGAATTCCACAGGCTCACCACTCTTTGAGTGAAGAAATTCTTCCTCATCTCTGTTTTAAATGATTTGCCCGCTATTTTTAGACTGTGGCCCCTGGTTCTGTGCTCCCCGGCCATTGGAAACATTCTCTCTGAATTCAGCCTGTCCAGGCCTGCCATAATTTTATATGTTTCGATGAGATCCCCTCTCAATCTTCTAAACTCCAGTGAGTACAAGCCCAAACTATTTAATCTCTCTTCGTAGGTCATTCCCGCCATTCCAGGTGTCATGGAAGATTAGCTGGCATTGTATGCAAGGTGTGAGATGTGGGTGTGAGGATTGCAGCAGTGGTAAGTGTGTATGGGTAAGGTCAAGCTATTAACGTGAGGTGTGAGTCATGTTTGGTAGAGATTGTTGGTAGGTGAGTGATGGGGTGTGGTGCATTGAGCAGTGTATGAGGCTAATGGTGCAGTTGGTGGGATATGGCATTTGATGATGCATTCACTCACCCTGATCACTCATGTGAGGCCATTAAACTTCCTCCGGCACTGGCTCCATGTCCTGGGGAAAGACTGGTTATACTGACGGCTTCAGCAATCTCCTCTCACTGCTTTCGAACAGTGTGCCTGGAAGGCCTCCTCGCCTCCTGTGAGTAGAGTACCTGTCTCCTCCTATAGACCTCCTGCACCAAGACTGCCAGTGCTGCATCAGAGAACCAAGGTGTGCTTTCTCTGCCCTGTTGAAACTTTGCTAACTTCCAGCTCCAGTCAGAATGAGTTACGTCTCTCACAAAGCACCTCCCCTTTTAGAAGTGCAGACAGCCTTTCACTCAGCGACCTTTAAATACAGAACAGACTTCCCATGATATTGGGCCCCCTGTTGAACGCTGAGCCAACCAGTAGTGTGTTTAGCGCTGGGCTCAGCGCTGCAATCAAATTACTTACAACAGGCACGGGCAGATCACGCATCACGATCCCTGCGCCCGTTTTTGTGCCTTATCCAATTTAGCTCCCTGTGTGTTTTAACTTCTCCTCAGCAGCAAATTAAACTGCTATGATTTAGACACTGAAGCATTGTCTCGAGTGGTAAGTGAAGGAATTCACTATTACAAGTCAGACTATCATCCCCTAAAATATGGAGTGTTCTGTGCATTAAATGTAAATTGTTTGGAGCCTGATGTTTCATTGCTTTCCTATTCCCGCTGTTTTTGTAAACCATGGTAGATTTGAAAAGCATTCAAAATCTTTCTTGCTGTCTTCATCTGATGAATAATGCACAGGTGGAGCAGAGATTAGACAAGAGATCTAAGGCTCCCACTGACTGTAAAGAAAAGTAACCTTAATGAGCCTGAAGGCATCATTATGCAAATGTGAGAGAGAGTGACTATTATCTCAAAATGCACCTTGTAAAGTCTCCAACTAAAGTAATACATGACAAGTAGTTTCACAGCTGTCTAAAACCAATTTTCAAATACACAGGGGATCGTCACTTATTTCTTCCCTTGTACTTAGCAATAGATGTCAGTAATATTGTAAAGGACCGTTAAAGGGGCACCAGCTTATTGAAGAAATGTTTTGCAAACCTGTTTTGTTTTTATACAAACAGTGTAGTGTTGTAGTGAACCACTTCAGTGTGATGTACATTGTTTATGATTGTCTATACCCAAGTAGGAACTGAGTTGCTCAGGCTTTGAGGGCCAGGTTGCCAGGGTTGTAGCTGCATATTGTCGACAGGCCTTAATTTGGACATCGAGGTTTAAAGTTAACACTGGAGAGAAGGCTACTTATTCTCCCTACATTTTAGGTCAGTTAATGGAAGCATTTTGGATAAACAGGTGAGTTTTAATACAGTGAAGGATAGCTCCAAGAAGTATTCTACAATGCATAGAAAAAGGCTGGGGGTCTAAATTCAATAGCCCTCAAATATGGATGTGGGATCATGATGCATAATTAACCTATTCCCATTCAATGTGATGCAGGCAGCATGCCAATTTCATGCTGCCTGCTCATTTCAATGATTTCAGAGTGCAGCCAGCACTAACTGCGCTGCTCATTGGCTGTGAGCATCAGCAGGGGGCCCAAAATCGTGGGAGGCTAGTACTAGTTAAAGCTAGCCTGCACTGCTTAAAGCTAGCCTGCAACTCCTACAGGGGAGATACATTGTGGCTGGACCAAGAGGTGGAAGTTGTTCTATAACTGATTCTGACCTGGAAAACACACAATGATGGCACAACATGAGAGGGAGCGGGCTCCAAGGTTTTCTGATGCTGCACTAGAGGCCTTGGTGGAGGATAAGGAAAGGAGAGATGTGCTGTATCCACAGGGTGCCAGGAGTCCCTCCAGACACATGCTCAAAAGGAAGTAAGAGCAGATAGCCATGGCGATCAATGCCAGGAGTCAAGCCCCGAGGACCTGGATGCAGGGCTGCAAGAAGTTCAATGACCTCACATGAGTGGTCAAGGTCAGTGAATTCATCTTCAAATGTCATATCCTACCAACTGCACCACTAGCCGCAGTCACTGCTCAAATACCATACTCCCATCACTCACCTACCAACAATCTCCATCAATCAGGACTCATACCTAACATTCACAGCTTCACCTCACCTTCATACACATAACACAGGTGCAAGCCTCACACCCTCACACACTGCCAGCTATTGAACCATGACAGCCACATCACCCAAACAGATTGCATCACACTCACTGACACACTTCCCTCTCTCTTGCAGAACAAGGTGCCACACAACCTTGCATGTCCTTACCCCCATGGAGGAGATGGTGCTGGCCATTATTGGAATGGCCATTGCTGAGGTTGTGGCCAGTATCGGGGCTGAAACCATAGAAAATGATCATATCCTCATACCTAATCTTCCTTCTTACATTCTACTTACATCCCACAATCTCTTCTGAATTGCAAGCTGCAGTTGGTGAAAGAAAGCACATCTTCCTTTTCCTCCTCCCCTCACCACAACCTTACCCTTGTGCCTTTCTCCTTTCAGATACCCAGGAAATGCAAGCTGGCCAGGCAGTGGTGGAAGAGCAGGAAGATAGTGATGATGAAGAAATATCATCACTCAATTTCACACTCAGAGCCATCAGCTCAGATACTGACACTGTGCATAATTTAGAAGGTAGCATAGAGGTGGGATCTGCACGTGGTGAGATACCGGGCACGAGTGACCTGCAGCCAGGGCAGGGCAGGAGGAAAGGAAAGCTCAAGTGCTAGCTCGTCAGAGGGCGAGGTCGCACATGAGTTCTGCTGCAGACAACAGAATAAGGCTGATGGATATGCACAACACAATGCTTGGTGCATTGGGAAGCCTGCCAGAAAGCCTGCATGCAATGTGAAGGCGCATAGAGGAGTCCGGCACCAACTTGGCACAGGGCTTTGTGCAGAGCTGGGACCAATGTTCCCTCTAATTTTTTTTGTACTGAGCGGGCCACAAAATCCTTTGAGCATGACCTTTTCATCCGTGAGCAAATTTTACAACTACTTTTACAACAACAACTTTTACAACAATAACCACTCAAAAGCATGTATACAGTAATGCCATATTGCCACCCCACAGTCTCAAATCATGAGACAATCAGGCAAGGTTTTATATAAATTTAACATAACTTCTCTGCTTTTGAAATGAACCCCAGTGCTTTATTTGCACTTTTATGGATTTTTTAACCTGTGTTGCTACTTTTAATAATTTATCAATCTATACCCCTCGATCCCTTTGCATCTCTACTCCATTTAGACTCTTATTTTCCAAAAAGTAGGTCACCTCCTTATTCATCCTACCAAAATGCACCACCTCACACTTATCTATATTAAAATTAATTTGTCATTTACATGCCCATTCTGCAAGTTTGCTTACGGTAGAATGAATTAAAAGCTTTTAGTTTGTCGTGTACAAACTTCATTAAAAAAAATAGTTGTCATAAATGGCTGGGATATAAAAGAACTGCATAATAATGCATTAATACTTCAGAAATGTCACTCAGTTACACGGTTATGCATCGACAAACAATCGAAAGCCCAAGGTGAGCTGAAAGAGGCACATCTATTCGTGCAATTTGTATTAATTTAAAGTTTTCAACGTATTAGTCCACCCCTCATGTCACTATAGCAGTGGCAGCACAAGCAGCAGGAGCAGCGGCTTTCCTATGGCACTGACGTGCTGTACGTCCATATAAGTAATTAGAATACTAATCACAATGCAACCAACCAACAAATATAAAGTGCTGCAGTTCTTTAGTTCACAGTATTAAAAAGAATTGAACAAAAACGGGTATCTGTATTTTCAACTTCAATCACTTCCATTAATAAACGTGGTCTTCTTGAACCAGTACACCCCCATGTAACATGTCAGAAATGCAGCACTTATTCACAAGTGCAGAAAAACACATACACAATTTGCGCCACTGAATTAAAAACAAAAAGCAGAAAAAGCTATGCTTTAACAGATATAAACATTCATCTTTCTTCCTGGATAGGAGAACCAATCAGACTGACTTGGAAATGTTTACTAATATGTTGATGTAAAGATGTTAATTTACGAATTTCGCTTCTAATGTTTTTCTCTCAAACATTTTCCACAATATTAATCCCTGCTCTTACCACAAAAAGTGTTGAATTATTTTAGGTACTTTGCAATTAAATAGCAGGTAACTAACTTCATTGTACTCTCAATATTTAATCTCCTATGTCAAACATTTATACCAAATCGAAATTGTATATGATCAGTTTAATCAAACTATTTTCTGTGTCTTTCTCAATAAGCAAATCGTGGTTTCTTCTGAAGTAACTTCTTGCAATTTTTATACATCATTACATAAATCTTGTTTCTATTAACACTCCATTAAACTTTTAAGAGGAAATCTATATTTACATTATTCCTGGGATCCGTTCAGACTATAGAACAACAGACAAAATAACATGGTTTGTGTTTTTCCCCTTATTTGGTTCGCTTCCTAAAAGTCTTAATGATATATATTTTTAAAGTGAATAAAAAGTAATATGTTACTCCTACAGTCTCTCACTCTCACCCTGTCACTCTCTCTCCCCCAGTCTCTCTCTCTCTCACCCCGTCACTCTCTCTTTCTCCCCAGTCTCCCTCTCTCACCCCATCTCTCTCTCTCACTCCCAGTCTCTCTCTCCCAGTCTCTCTCTCAACCTTTCCCCTATCTCTCTCTCTCTCCCCAGTCTCCCTCTCTCCCTCCAGTCATTCTCTCTCTCACTCAGCCTCACTTTTCTCTCCCCTCAGTCTCTTTCTCTCTCCCCAGTCTCCCTCTCTCCCCAGTCTCCCATTCTCCCTCCAGTCCCTCTCTCCCCCAGTCTCTCTCTCTCACCATGTCACTCTCACTCTCTCCCCTAGTCTCTCTCTCTCACCCCATAAGAACATAAGAACATAAGAAATAAGTGCAGGAGTAGGCCATACGGCCCCTCAAGCCTGCTCCGCCATTCAATAAGATCATGGCTGATCATCGACCTCAACACCACTTTCCTGCCCAATCTCCATATCCCTTGATTCCTCTGGAGTTCAAAATCTATCTATCTCAGCCTTTAATATACTCAAACACTCAGTATTCACAGCCCTCTGGGGCAGAGAATTCCAAAGAATCACAACCCTGAATGAAGAAATACCTCCTCATCTCGGTCTTAAATGGCCTTCCCCTTATTCTGAGTCTATGCCCCCTAGTTCCATACTCTCCAGCCAGGTGAAGCAACATCTCAGCATCTACTCTGTCAATCCCCTTCAAAATCTTGTATGTTTCAATGAGATCACTTCTCATTCTTCTAAACTCCAGAGAGTATAGGCCCATTCTACACAATCTCTCATCATAGGACAGCCCTCTCATCTCAGGAATCAATCTAGTGAACCTTCGTTGCACCACCTCCAATGCAAGTATATCCTTCCTTAGATAAGGAGACCAAACTGTGCACAGTACTCCAGGTGTGGTCTCGCCAAGGCCCTGTACAATTGTAGCAAGACTTCTTTACGCTTATACTCCAACCCCCTTGCAATAAAGGCCAACATGCCATTTGCCTTCCTTATTGCTTGCTGTACCTGCATGCTCGCTTTCTGTGTTTCTTGCACGAGCACACCCAAATTCTCTGAACACCAGCATTTGAAAGTTTCTTACCATTTAAAAAAATTCTGTTATTCTATTCTTCCTACCAAAGTGAATAACCTCACATTTCCCTTCATTATACTCCATCTGCCACCTTACTGCCCACTTACTTAGTCTATCTATATCCCTTTGCAGATTCTTTGTGTTCTCCTCACAGCATACTGTCCCACCTAGCTTTGTATCATCAGCAAACTTGGATACATTACACTCGGTCCCTTCATCTAGGTCATTAATATAGATTGTAAATAGCTGAGGCCCCAACACTGATCCTTGCGGCATCCCACTAGTTACAGCCTGCCAACCTGAAAAACAACTGTTTATCTCCACTCTCTGTTTTCTGTCCGTTAACCAATCCTCTATCCATGCTGTAAGGGGGTGGTGTGTGGGTCAGCTTCCTCTTTGACTTATGAGCGGTTTGAATCGCTCCCACTCCCTTGGTTCTAGACCTGGGACTTATTTGAGGGTTGTGATGAAAAGTGCAGCAGACAACTGAATTTTGGTGAAAGGAACAAGATCATTATTTGAGAAAGAAAATATACAGCACAATAATCTTAACACTCTAAATTGGGGGAGCACTTCGGAATATACGAGGGAAAATAACAATAGACAGAATACTTCACCCCTCCCAATCCCATGAAGGATTCGAAAATTTCATACATCTCCCCCCCACCGAAGATTAATTTGGTTTTTTAAAAGAAACCCTGGTCAGACTGAGTTTTTAAATCCAGGGTACAACAAAATGGCTGCGGTCAGACCTTGTGACCGAAAGCCTGTCAGTTTCAATTCCGACCCTGGCAAGCTAACAGCTTGTGCATTTCAATGTCTGCAGCAAGGAGATCACAAAACCAGACAAGACTTTTGCATATGCATTGGGGACAAGCCCAATTACAATCAGACCTACGCATAAAGGCCATCAAGGTGTTTGCTCAAACAATCAAAATAATCAGCGGGGCCATCGAGACGGGGCTGGCCCCCATCAAAGAACCTGTTGGACAAAGGAGAGCAGTTGCAGAACCGGCAGGAACCGATTACCGGCCATCCAAGTCGATGGGCCAAGATCGATACCTGTTGTTTAATTCCAGCCCGCTCAAATCAGACAAAAGAATGAGCTGATTGAGCATAGAGATAAGGGCTACCGAGGGGGGTATAACTAGCCTCTCGAGAAGCCATTCGCTCTCTCTTGCCTCGCCTCCTGCGCCCTGCCTCGCCATCAACCAAGGAAGAAGACCATCGAAGGAGAGCCCGTCCAGAGAGGTTGGATACCCTGTCAGAGACCTTTTAATTACTGGGGTATTTCTACCTGGACGGTGAAGTCTGTGCAACAGCGGGACCACATGACATCAGCAGGCAATAGGGCAAAGGAGCAAGGCTTTCTTTCAACATCTCAGACCGGTGAGCATTATACTTCTGACCCATCGCAAGATAATCTAGTTAGGTGTAGAGGGTGGGAGTTAAGGGGATTGCTGAATTGTCATTTTAGCCATTTTCCCTCGATGTGCCATTTCTCCTCCCCTGTTAAGTGTAAGTGTACTGCATTCATATCATCCTTTTGTATAGTATTGTTATCGTATTTTCTCTGTTAATAAATTTTGGGTTTTCTTTGTACCAAACCACTGGTCTGCTTGTTTGTCTATATCGCTATCTGCCAATAAGCCCGGGGATCAGAACTAAGGGGTGAGCGATCCAAACCGCTCAGAGATAAGGCAGCCGGAGACATAAATGACTGTCCAAAGCAAGTAGCAAAACCCCCTACAGAATGGCGACCGGCGGCAGGACTCCGGCAGCAGTGTGCAATATAGCAGACAGTGGTGCGGACGAAGGAGCCGTAATGGAAGAGAGGTTGTCCGATTATGTGTTTAGAAAGGTGAATATCACCAAGAAGTGGATACTCACCCTATTACAAGCTGAGCGTCCCATAGATGAGGCCGCCCAGTGGACGGCCAGTAAACAACATAAGGGGTCAATAGAGAAAGCAGTGTGGCTTATGTGCTACAAGAAACAGGTCCTACTGTTGGACGGAGTTGTAGCAGCACAGGCTGCCAAGCTTAAGAAATCAGCCCTAGAAATCCAGGACAAGGAGATAGAGATACAGGATAAGGTTTTAGCAGAGGAGAAATTGATAGTGTCGCTTCAGGCGCTAAACCAAAAAAGTGTGCAGATGGCAAAAGAACACCAGGCAAAAATAGAGAGCTTGGAGAGCTGGGTCGCTGAAGTTAAGAATAATACAAGAGCAAAAATAGAGCGCCTGGAATGCCAGACTGCCGAAATCAAAGGTAGCACAAGGTACAAGGTGGAGTGTTTGGAGTTCCAGGTCAGAGAGGCAAGAGGTAGTGAGATAAGGTTACAGGACACAATTGCCCGCCTAACCCAAGAGATAAGAGAACAGGAGGAGAAGGTTAAAGAAGTAAAGGCAGCATATAGGCTGGCTTGAGACCGAGGCTTTGAGGAAGCAGATCATGGCCCCTGTAGGGAAGAGATAGAAACCTTGAGTATGGCTTTAGCGAGGGCTAAGGGGATGATATGCCTTATCAGCCCAAAGGCAGGCCAGTGCGACTTTACTGGCAATCCAAGCAGAACGGTCCCATAGGCAGCGCAAAGAGATGAGCCAGCAAGGGAACCAGAGGTTTCACGGCCACCACCCATAGCTCCAAGCTTTCAGGAGGTCTGGCAGCATAGGGGGGGTGGAAGATGAAGTGGTAGGGGAGGTACAGCAGCCCCCGCTAGATAGGCCAGGACCAGGACCGGTGCACCCCCTCCGACAACAGAGGTACGGCCCGCCCGGCGATGGCGACAAACAAGGAGCCGTCCAAAACCAGTTTGTGGTACCGCATAGCACCCAGCAACTCAGGGCCATGGTTAGTCACATCCCCAAGCTCTCCGTAAAGGGAGACCCCTCACTGCATTTTAGAGAGATAGAACAGGCAGCTTGCGTTAATGCCTGCGATGACGCAGAGCAAGCCAAGATGCTGCTGTTTTCTCTCGAGGGTAAACTCCTCCAGACCCTATCAGATGAATGTAAGAAGGGGCAGAAGGGATACGATGACTTAAGGGATGAGATATTGGAGGCCATGGGTATGAATGATGGCAGCCCGTTCGCCCATGTAGAAAGAACAGTACAACTCCCAAGGGAGTTCCCGCAGGCGTTCGCAGACAGGCTGTGGCCAGTCTACCGGAGGGCGTGCCTGGGAACGCCGGCACGAACGTTGATGAACCAAGACCAATTGGCCCACTGGCTCCGTTGTCTAATGACAAACTGCCTGCCCCAAATCCGAGCCCAGGCTGCGGCCTGGTTTGACCCCCGTAGCCCCCAGACCACCGAGGAAATGGTGATCCGCCAGCTCACGATAGCATTTAAAAATATAAGGGATATCGAGACGTCCCAACCCAAGGGGAAAGTCCATGAGGTTAAACCTGGGGGCCAGAATAAGAAAGAGTGGCACCAGGAGGGAAACCGTCCCTTCCAGAATAAGCTGAACTGTTACGGGTGCGGGAAGGATGGCCACTGGCGAAAGGATTGTAAGAATCCCTGGAAGGAGAATAAGGGGAAGAATTCACCAGCCCCAGCCCAAAAGGCAGGGCCAGGTATCCCTCCCGCTGCGATCGAGCCACTCCTGGAGTCGATACAGTTCCTACGATCTCTCCTCCTGGCCAGCCAGGGGTAAATAGCTGCCACCACCGGTGTTGTAGTTCCCTCAGCCCCATCTGACTCCCCGCAATGACTGGAGCCCGCGCAGCCTGTCCACCTGTGTGATCTCCGGTATGATGGATGGAAGAGACCGCTCGTGCAGATGGAGGTAGAGAAGGTTAAAGGGACTTATCTGCTGGATACGGGAGCATCGTGCACCGTGATCCACGCAGCTAACCCCACCACCTCACCTCTGTCTAGCGGGGTTCCATACATCCTATCGGGATTCACAGGCAAGGAACTGGCGGGAGCGTTCTCCAAGCCGCTCTCAATCCGGCTGGGCATGCTCCAGACCAAGTGGATGTGCATCCTGGCGAGGTGGGAAGTGGAGGGAGGCAAAGGGATCCTAGGGGCTGACTTTATCGTGGGCCACGGGATCCTCGTGGATCTCCGCAATCATTGCCTCTGGGGAGCCGACACGGGTAAGGAGGGCAGTGTGGTAGTCATCCCAGGAAAGGAAGGGAAGGGGACCCTGTGTACTGTGAAGCCAAAAGAGGGTTACAACCTCGGGCTCATGGTTGATGGTGTCCCGAGGGAATTCCAGGCATTTGTGCAAGCCCACCTGGCCGCATTTGCCACGCACAAACATGACTGTGGGAGGGTCACTGGGTTTGAGGTCAGAGTAGACGGGGACCCCATGGCCTGGCCCCAGAAGCAGTATAGCTTCCCCCGAGAAGCAGAGGCCGACATGGAAGCAGCAATGTCCTCTTTAGTACAGCAGGGAGTGTTGAGGCACATAGCCACCCATGTTAATTCTCCGCTTTGGCCGGTTAAGAAACCGGACAATTCATGGAGAGCCACGGTGGACTATCGGGTGCTCAACAGCAATATCCCCGCGTGTGCCCCCACAGTGGCAGCAGTTGCCAACCTCATTGGAAGTATTCCAGCATCTGCGACCACGTTCACGGTGCTGGATATTTCAAATGGGTTTTGGTCCATCCCTTTAAGGTGGGAGGACCAGTACAAATTTGCCTTTACTTTTAAAGGGCAACAGTACGCTTGGAACTGTTTGCCACAAGGTTTTCATAACAGCCCTAGCATCTTCCACCAGTGTATGGCGGATAGTTTAAAAGAATTTAGTCAGCCCACCCAGTTAGTGCAGTATGTGGATGACCTGCTTTTGTTTACCGACTCAGTCGGGGAGCATGGCCCGCTGCTGGCCGAACTGCTGGAGCTGCTACAGTGTAAGGAGGGTGCCTGCACCGGCACTTTCTGGGACCCCTATGAGTTCGGGCCCATGGCGGCAGTTAGAGGCAGGGATGGGACCCAGAGGAGCTTAGGAGTAGCATTAGCCCCGGATCTTAAAATGGTCCAAGCCCAGGACCCTGTCCTGAAAACCGCCATCAGGGCAGTGAGCGAGGGTAGGAGCATAGAAGGCCCTTACGGCGCAGCAGCCCTCTCCATAAGGGAAGGCATGCTGCTCAAAGAAGAACAGTGGGTAGTACCCCAGCAGCACCGGAGGGAGTTCCTTCAACTGGCCCATGAGGGTCCGGGAGCGGGACACCCCGGGCCTGAGACCACCTGGCAACGGGTGGAACAGGCGGGATGGTGGCCGGGACTCCGGGACGACGTCCGCGAGCTCTGTGCTAGCTGTCTTGTGTGCGCTGCAAACAACCCCAAACCCCACAGAAGGAAGGTGCCCATGGGACATGTTAGGAGGGTGGAGGGACCATGGTAGTCGATCCAGATCGACTACATCGGGCCCCTGCCCACCGCCCAGGGAGGCTACAAATACTGCCTTGTCCTGGTGGACGTGTTTTCCAAGTGGGTAGAAGCCTTCCCCTGTAGAACAGCCACAGCACTGGGCACTGCAAGGATCTTGGTATGGGAGGTGTTCTCGCGACGGGGACTACCCCAGTTTGTGTAGTCCGACCAGGGAAGCCACTTCACCGGCCAAGTCATGCAGAACACCCTTATGCTGCTCGGCATCAAGGGGAAGTGGCACGTAGCTCACAATCTGTAAGAATTCGCAATAATTTACAGTTCTGAAGATTAATTTTTTTGATTCAAGAATCCCTGGGCGTTGTGCTTTTAAATTTCCAGGGATAAAAATGGCTGTCGCACCACATGGCCGAAGACAAAGGGGCTTGGAAGCAGCTTTCTGTGTCTGGAAGTAAGGTTCAATGGAGACAAAACTAACTAGTGGGTGGGAGGTTCCTCGAGAGCAAATAAAAAAAATGACAACAGAGAAGGTCATAGACTTAGGTAGCAGTGGGGAAATTAAAAACCAGAGCGTGTCAGGAAGGGGCAGAAGGTATGGAGTAAAAGGTAAAGTAATAAAAAGGGCAAAAGCAGGAACTAAGTGTCACAAAACATATTTGAAAGTTCTCTATCTGAATGCACGTAGCATTCGTAACAAAATAGACGAGTTAATGGCACAAATAACTACATATGGGTATGATCTTGTGGCCATTACAGAAACATGGCTGCAGGGTGACAATGCCTGGGAATTAAACATACCAGGTTATTTAACGATCAGGAAGGACAGGCAGGAAGGAAGGGGAGGTGGGGTGGCTATGTTAATAAAGGAAGGAATCACTGTAATACAGAGAAATGATATTGGGTCAAAAGATCAGGATAATGAAACAGTTTGGGTGGAGGTAAGGAATAATAAGGGGAAAAAAAACACTAGTGGGCGTAGTCTATAGGCCTCCGAACAGTGGCAACTCTGTTGGATGGAGTATCAATCAGGAAATAGTTGAGGCTTGTAATAAGGGAACATCTATAATTATGGGGGATTTTAACTATCATATTATTTGGACAAATCAAATTGGGCAGGGCAGCCTTGAGGATGAGTTCATTGAGTGTATTAGGGATGGGTTTCTTGAGCAGTATGTAACTGAACCGACCAGGGGGCAAGTAACCTTAGATCTGGTCCTGTGTAACGAGACAGGATTAATTAAAAATGTCCTAGTAAAGGACCCCCTTGGAATGAGTGACCATAACATGGTTGAATTCCATATTCAATTAGAGGGTGAAAAGGTTGGATCTCAAACAAGCGTGCTAAGCTTGAATAAAGGAGACTATGAAGTTATGAGAGCGGAATTGAGTAGAGTGGATTGGGAAAATAGATTAAAGGGTAAGACGATACATGATCAGTGGTGTACATTTAAGGAGTTATTTTACAACTTCCAAAAAATATATATTCCACTGAGAAGAAAAGGGTGTAAAAGAAAAGACAGCCATCCGTGGCTAAGTAAAGAAATTAAGGATAGTATTCAACTAAAAACAAGGGCATATAAGGTAGCCAAATCTAGTGGGAGGATAGAGGATAGGGAAAACTTTAAAAGACAGCAAAAAATAACAAAAAGATTGATTAAGAAAGGGAAGATAGATTATGAAAGTACATTAGCAAAAAATATAAAAACAGATAGTAAGAGTTTTTATAGTTATATAAAAAGAAAAAGGGTGGCTAAAGTAAATGTTGGTCCCTTAGAGGATGAGACCGGGAAATTAATGGTGGGAAATATGGAGATGGCAAAAACACTGAATGAATATTTTATATCAGTCTTTACAGTAGAAGACACTAAGAATATCCCAACACTGGACAAACAGGGGGCTAAAGGGGGGGAGGAGCTAAACACGATCAACATCACTAAGGAAGTGGTACTCGGTAAAATAATGGGACTCAAGGCGGATAAATCACCTGGACCTGATGGCTTACATCCTAGGGTCTTGAGGGAAGTGGCGGTTGGGATTGTGGATGCATTGGTAATAATTTTCCAAAACTCCCTGGACTCGGCAAAGGTCCTGGCAGACTGGAAAACTGCTAATGTAACACCCTTATTTAAAAAGGGCAGTAGACAGAAGGCTGGAAACTATAGACCGGTTAGCCTAACATCTGTGGTAAGTAAAATTTTGGAGTCCATTATTAAAGAGACATTAACAGGACATTTGGATAATCATAATTTAATAGGACAAAGTCAGCATGGTTTTATGAAGGGGAAGTCATGTTTGACAAATTTGCTGGAGTTCTTTGAGGAAGTAACATATAGGGTGGATAAAGGGGAACCAGTGGACGTAGTGTATTTAGACTTCCAAAAGGCATTTGATAAGGTGCCACACAAAAGATTATTGCTTATGATAAAAAATCACGGGATTGGGGGTAATATTCTGGCATGGATAGAGGATTGGCTATCTAACAGAAGGCAGAGAGTTGGGATAAATGGTTCATTCTCAGACTGGCAATCAGTAACTAGTGGTGTTCCGCAGGGGTCAGTGCTGGGTCCCCAACTCTTTACAATCTATATTAACGATTTGGAGGAGGGGACCGAGTGTAACATATCAAAGTTTGCAGATGATACTAAGATGGGAGGGAAAGTAGTGAGTGAGGAGGACATACAAAACCTGCAAGGGGACATAGACAGGCTAAGTAAGTGGGCAGAGATTTGGCAGATGGAATACAATACTGGAAAGTGTGAGGTTATGCACTTTGGCAGGAAAAATCATAGAGCAAGTTATTATCTTAATGGCAAGAAACTGGAAAGTACTGAAGTACAAAGGGATCTGGGGGTCTTGGTGCACGAAACTCAAAAGGTTAGTATGCAGGTGCAGAAAGTGATTAAGAAGGCCAATGGAATGTTGGCTTTCATTGCTAGGGGGATAGAATATAAAAATAGGGAGGTATTGCTTCAGTTGTACAAGGTATTGGTGAGACCGCACCTGGAATACTGCGTACAGTTTTGGTGTCCATACTTAAGAAAGGACATACTTGCTCTCGAGTCAGTACAAAGAAGGTTCACTCGGTTAATCCCAGGGATGAGGGGATGGACATATGAGGAGAGGTTGAGTAGATTGGGACTCTACTCATTGGAGTTCAGAAGAATGAGAGGTGATCTTATTGAAACATATAAGATTGTAAAGGGGTTGGATCGGGTGGATGCGGGGAAGATGTTCCCGATGATGGGTGAAACTAGAACTAGGGGGCATAGTCTTAGAATAAGGGGCTGCTCTTTCAAAACTGAGATGAGGAGGAACTACTTCACTCAGAGGGTGGTAGGTCCATGGAATATGCTGCCCCAAAAAGCTGTAGATGCTACATCATTACATAAATTTTAAACAGAAATAGACAGTTTCCTAGAAGTAAAGGGAATTAAGGGTTACGGGGAGCGGGCAGGAATTTGGACATGAGCCTAGGTTCGGATCGGTCATGGCCCTGTGGGTAGCGGAGTGGGCCCAGGGGCCGTGTAACCTGATCCTGCTCCTATTTCGTGTGTCTAATTCTGTTAGATTCAGGAGATGGTTCTGTGATAGTGGATTGGCGGTTAGGATCAGATCAGCCATGATCTTATTGAATGGTGGAGCAGGCTCGAGGGGCCGATTGGCCTACTCCTGCTCCTATTTCTTATGTTCTTATGTTCTTATGTAAAACGTTACCACAGGACAATGCTTTGTTTACAAAGCAATTGAATGCTATTAGCATTTGTTTGTATATCGAGTGGATACATCTAAACTGCAGAAGAGACTTTTGTATCTTGAATGGGAACCGTTTAAGAACTGAATGGGCCTAAATCACCTAGCATTCTGGACAATAGAGCAGTTGTGTTTCCCTTTTGTTTCAGCCCAGGGAGCTCCGGAAGACACATTAACCCAGTCCAACCACGCTGAGTTAGCCAATCACAGCTTTCTCTTGTGTATTGGACCCTTTGGGCGGGGACTTTTGCACACAGCCCTTGCAGGGCAGAAGGGCAGGACCTCACCAGGTACAAAAGATAGCTGCTGAGAAGCTATCGCCCTCTCTTTACTTCGCTGGACCACAGGTGAGCAGGGTGTTCTGACTCCTCAACAAGGCAACCTAGCAGGAGTTTGAGGTGGTGATTTGAGGGTAATTGCTAAGATTGTTTGAGTAACATTGTCGCCATTTTATCCCTCGTTTTCGCCGTCTGCAACCCCCTGTTATATAGTTTTACTGTAATTACTGTGTTCGTGTGATATAGTTTATTCTTTTGATTGTAGTTTATTTAGGTAATAAAACTTGATTTTTCTCTCATCCAAACCACTTGTCCGTTTTAATATCATTAATTATAAGTTCCTCCACTCAGAACTGAAGGAGGGGTAGCGATTCGAAACCGCTGTTTGTAAATTGGTTTAGAGTGCAGCAGCAAAAGGCTGCTGACCAGGTAAATTACCGTAAACCAGGTAAAAGGTTGGAATTGGTCAGAGCTCAGAGGCAAAGGCTGCTGGCCAGGTAAATTTCCATAAACCAGTTAAGAGATGCCCCTCCTTACAAATCCACAGCCCTCAGGGATTGTGAAGCGCGTGAACCGCACCGTAAAAGAAAAGCTAAGGAAAGAGTCAGTGGACTCGCCCCAAAAATGGGCGGAGGTCCTGCCTCTAGTCCTCATGGGGATCCGGGCCAGCCAGTCCAAAAGTACAGGGTATTCCCCATATGAGTTAATGACTGGCAGGGTTATGCGGACCCCCACCCATGTCCTAGCCCCAGTTCTTAACGAAAGGCAGCTTCGGGAGGTAAATCGGAATAAATTCGCCTGAACGCTCCTCGAGCGCCTGAAGCAGATTTACGAGCAGGCAGCAAGTAACACGGGAAAGCAGCACCGGAATAACCGGTTGCTGTTCGAGCCTAACAAAAGTCACCAATGGGAGATAGGGGACCAGGTAATGGTTAGGAACTACGCCCGAGTGGGGAGTTTAGAACCATTGTACATGGGACCCTATAGCATAGTAGATAATGCCAGCCCCATGGTGTATGCAGTGAAATTGCCCTGGCGCACAAAATGGTTCCATATCAACCAGTGTAAGCTGTTTAAGCCAGAGGCGAAGAAGCAGGCAGCTGGGATCCAACCTGAGGTTAGAAATCCTCAGCCTGCAGCGGGCGCGCACACACAGGCTGCAGGCGCAGGCACAGTCGCGTGCGTCAAGGGAGGAGTCCCCCAGCACCTTGTTCAGAACACTCCCACCCTCCTTTGGGATTCCGAGGAGGAGGAGCCCGGGCCAGATGGCCCTGCCCCCGACCCAGGTTTTGAACCTGGAGGTGGAGACCCTCAGCCACCGGCAGCCGGCGGCGGGAGATTACCGGGCCCCAGTTCAGGTTTGGGAGGGGAGGGACCCCAGGGATAAGATCCCCAGCCAGCGAGGAATGCGGACCGAGCAAAAGGTCCGTTCACCAGGGTAGCCCCACCAGTAGCACTTCCTAGGAGGTCCCCTCGGATACCCCAGCCGAGGAAGGCATGGTCGCCGGCTCCCCAGTTTGAAAGGGCAACCTCCTGAGTTAAAGAGAAGTCGGAAGACAAAGATCCCCAGCTAGCAACTACAGACTACAAGGGGCCAGAAGCGCTGGTCAGTGCAGCCACACCGCAGGGAGCAGCCTGCAACAGCCCAGACAGGAATTAGGCTGGCCGCTCGGAGATGGGCGGCAGATGTATATAGTTTTAGTAGTTTAAGTTTATAGTTTTAAGTTAGGCTATTTTAATTTAATTCTAAGTAAAGAACAGTTAGTTTCAATTTAAGTATGAAGCCGTCTCAGAGTATTGTCCATGTGAGTCGAGGCCGCGGGACCCGACCATACGTCACCCGAGCCAGCGAGTCTCCAGGGAACCTGGCTAGATGCCTTTATGTCTATTGCAGGAAATTTCAGAATGTACAGAGGCGTAATCCTGCTCGCCCTGCTCGGGCTGAGCATCGGTAGGAGAGGGGACATCGAGGACCATCACATCTTCGGGTGCTTGGGGAACAGGGCGCCGGTGGCGTTCGATGGTAGCGGCGTACGGGAGGCGGAGGAGACAACCGCTTACTTCCACAAGGGGACGTGGCAGGGGTGGCTGGGATCCAATTTGTCCTAGTACTCCAGCCAGACCGGGTTCACCTACGGGGAGGCCTCCCTCCTGTGCCCCAGGATACGGATCGTCACTCCCAGGATTAGCGTCACCATGGGCAAAAGGATATGTTTAACATGCAAGGGACATGTTCCCCTGGATAGATGGTGGTGGCTCAGGAAACTAAGTAAAGGCATGGGGAACCTCAGAGTTGAGTGGGAACGGTTGGGGAACAACACTCACCGGACTATCACAGGGACCCACGGGGGGTTAAGTGTATGCTGGGATAAATGGTGGGAACCGGATCAGGGGATCTATGTCTGTATGTGGGGATCAGAGAAGGCCTGCCCCACAGGCATTTCCATCATTTTCCGCAGCCAGTGGCAAGATAACGGGAGGGGGATGGACTGGGAGTCTCGCCTGGACGCATGCGGGTTCCCATACTCCCCAATCTCAGTTAATGCCACTGAACTAGTAACCCGCCCCCGACAGCCCCTGCCCACGACCACGACGTCACGGACGATAGCAGAGGGATTCCCCGCCACCAGCAAGGGACCAGGGAACAGCTTGGTGCTAGTACCTACAGACCAGGTGCTGTATCAAGGGGTGCAGTACGCGGTAGCCTCCGTGATTTTAAACCTCACCGAGGTACACCTACCCGCGTGGTGCCCCACAGAGACTGCGCAGTTGTATCAAGCCCTCTTAAAAGATATGTTCCGTAAATTTTATGAGTTTGATTTTTCAGGCGTTGACAGAACCAGACTATACACCCATGAGCTTTTGGACGGGATTGGGAGACAAAGAAGGCGTGCTTTTAATGATGTTTTAACTGGTTTTAACACGGGGTCTTCTGTCATCAACAGCTTAGATGACATCGAGCTGCAGACCCAGATTAATGGTTTAAAAACGCAATTAAAGAAAATATTAATCGATGAGAATGAGGTGGTGGGTTCCGAGTTGCATGAGGACCAGGCCATGACACTCCACTTAAAGGAGATCATAGCGGAGCTGGAGAAACATGCCAATACGGTTAATGCTCTCATTAGGGAGGACAGAAACGCTTCTGACCATGCTGCGCAGAATGAAGTGTGCGTGCTGTATGGGGCATGGTTGCTGGGCGAGGGCCGCAGCAATGTGGAGGATTAAAGCAAGGTTTAGTCCCCTCCTGGATCAGCAACAAACACCTCGCAACCCTCCACCCTTTTGAGAATGCATTAAGCCCGTGCCAGCTCCGGCTAGCTTCGGAGGCCTACCCAGTCCCAGTGGACTGTGGGCGGTCCAACCACACCACCATGGGGATAGTTGTAAGAATGCCGGTCATGGGCGGGACGGCCCGACTCGCGCCAGTGTACATGGTGGAGAACATTGTAGTCATTCAGGGGGGTGCACACATTCGTTTTACAGCGGTCCTGCCCTACGTCATAAAGTGGGAGCATGCTATGATGGGCACTGACCTCTTGGGGTGCCGTAGCCGGGGAGCACACATAATCCTATGTCCCCAGCACTTGAATGCCTATTCCAAATCACAGTGCGGGTTCAGAGCTGCTGGCGCAAAGCCTATAAATTGCACCATCGAGGCAATGGCACAAGGCCATGTTCCCCCCCAGGTAGCATATATAGGAGGTGGGACATATTGTGTCACCACAGGAGCGTCTCACTACCAGTACGGACAGCATAGCTGGTGTGCGGTGAATGACAGCAGTTTCTGTTTCAAACCCGAGGCAGAAGTTCAAGTGGCACAACTATGAATTGTCCCCATTCCTGAACCCTCCAATGTTCACCTCACTGTGAAAGAGAATTTCACCCACCTGCAGAAATATGTTGTGCATTTCGGTTATCAGATTCCCCCTCTCCCAGAACACCTCACCAAATTGCTGAAAGACGTTTTAGTGTCACAAAAACACTTCTATGCCCTGGAACAGAAGACTGCCCAGATAGGGGCCGACATTTTAGATATTACGACCCCACACTGGTGGGACGTTTTTGAAAATATAGAGGTCCCATCCTGGATCCGTATGGCATCCCACATCCTGGTGGTGTGTCAGTAGGGTGAGTTCTCTACCTGATGTGCATCCAGTGTAGGAGAAAGGGTCCCAGATTAGAGTTTAAAACTAAAAAGGTGTGGAAGGAACATTATGCCCGGGTGGAAAAAGAGACACCCGTTTGAGTTTTGTGTCGCATCCCTTAAACTTGATTGTCGTTGTTTGTTATTTTTAATAAAGACTGTTTCTTCGTTTCATTGTGTTATTTTAATAAAGATTGTGAGTGTTTGATACTACAGAATAAAAAATGTTGTAATGTACCAAGTGGTGCAGGGGTGTTGGACCCCTCCACGCTTGGATTGTTTGTAATGAATCGTATTTTCCATCTGTAGATGCCTGTCATACACCGCGTTTTCTCTAAGTACAGGAAATGTGGGCTGAGGGATTATGGATAGGTAAATACAGGGGAAGGTTATTTGTGGGAGGTCAGAAATTTTGCTCACCTTGATTGGACACTTCAAGCAAGTTTCAGTATCCTAGGGGGGACTGAAGGATTCGAAAATTTCATACATCTCCCCTCCTGAAGATTTATTTGGTTTTTTGAAAGAAACCGTGGTCAGACTGAGTTCTTAAATCTAGGGCACAACAAAATGGCTGCGGTCAGACCTCGTGACCGAAAGCCTGTCAGTTTCAATTCCGACCCTGGCAAGCTAACAGCTTGTGCATTTCAATGTCTGCAGCAAAGAGATCACAAAACCAGACAAGACTTTTGCATATGCATTGGGGACAAACCCAATTACAATCAGACCTACGCATAAAGGCCATCAAGGTGTCTGCTCAAACAATCAAAATAATCAGCGGGGCCATCGAGACTGGGCTGGCCCCCATCCAAGAACCTGTTGGACAAAGGAGAGCAGTTGCAGAACTGGCAGGAACCGATTACCGGCCATCCAAGTCGATGGGCCAAGATCGATACCTTTTGTTTAATTCCAGCCCGCTCAAATCAGACAAAAGAATGAGCTGATTGAGCGTAGAGATAAGGGCTACCGAGGGGGGTATAACTAACCTCTCGAGAAGCCATTTGCTCTCTCTCACCTTGCCTCCTGTGCCCTGCCTCGCCATCGACCAAGGAAGAAGACCATCGAAGGAGAGCCCGTCCAGAGGGGTAGGATACCCTGTCAGAGACCTTTTAATTACTGGGGTATTTCTACCTGGACGGTGAAGTCTGTGCAACAGCGGGGCCACATGACATCGGCAGGCAACAGGGCAAAGGAGTAAGGCTTTCTTTCAACATATCAGACCGGTGAGCATTATACTTCTGACCCATCGCAAGATAATCTAGTTAGGTGTAGAGGGTGGGAGTTAAGGGGATTGCTGAATTGTCATTTTAGCCATTTTCCCTCAATGTGCCGTTTCTCCTCCCCTGTTAAGTGTAAATGTGCTGCATTTATATCATCCTTTTGTATAGTATTGTTATCTTATTTTCTCTGTTAATAAATTTTGGGTTTTCTTTGTACCAAACCACTGGTCTGCTTGTTTGTCTATATCGCTATCTGCCAATAAGCCCGGGGATCAGAACTAAGGGGTACACGATCTGAACTGCTCAGAGATAAGGCAGCCGGAGACATAACCGACTGGCCAAAGCAAGTAGCAAAACCCCCTACAGCCACTTTACTAGCTAAGTTAGGCTCCAGAGGACCAGGGATAATGCTCATCAAAACGACTTCTTTTGACAGTTGTAGAGGTTCGCAATTTTGGGATTCTCTAGATGTGTCAGTTGGGGCCTGCCGTACCCCGGATGTGTTAGAGGACTTCACCTGCGTGGCTGGTCAGTCTTCGCGAGTCCACTGATGCGGTAGGGTGCGTATTGGATCTATCAGGTGAGTACCCAATTTCTTTTGTTTAGAAGTAGGGTTTTGATTCTTTTTGATAAAATCTTACCCAGGGGTAAGTCAGGATAGATTGTAGAGTGGAAAAACTTGCGGATCTTCGGTTTTCTTCCGAGTTGGGTTTCATTGGTCGCAGTGGCCCAATATTACCCGGTTGCTGGTAATATTTGGTTGTTTGTTTCGTGGGGCCCTGGTCTGTCGCGAGGTCTCCGATGGCGTGTTACTTCTTCGAGAGGGAGCTTCTTCTTGGACTGAACTTGGTGATTTGATTTGACATGAATGATGAAACGAACTTCCTCCAGCACTGCTTTCTTGAACTCTTTCCTTCCACTGTTTGCCCTCTTCCCACTGTTATGAACTCCTTGAACGAACGAACCGACTCACTAACCAACTGAAAAAGCAGGCCCCAATTATACCATTTTGAGGCCTTGCTTATCTGCCCGCCAAATCTTCTCTGGCCCACTGTCATTTTTGGCAGGCTCGTTAATATTAATAGTTTTTGAAGTGTTTAACGGGTTTCGAGCTGGTCCCATCTATCTTAATTGGTTTAAGTTCGTGTGAATTAGTTTCGGGATGGTCCATCGAAACCTAAATTGGCTTTAAATGACTGTTTAATCTCTGGTTTGATTAGTAAGATTTGTCTTTTCCTGCTGGGGTCAGGGTCCCTTTTGTTGTTCAGTGGCATGTTCTGCATGATGCATACTTTGGATGGCTCTGTAGTTTTTGGCAGGAATGTCTCTTCCGCTGATCTTTTATCATTATGTAAAATGACTGAGACAGTCCAGAATGTTCCCAGACAGTTTGGCTTATGCCAATATCCAAACTGCTCATTTTACAGAGGCCCATCCCAATCCCTTTGTCACAGTCTTTCACAGGCTTGAACATGCCTTTTAAAATAACCAAAAACCTGGGGTTTTGACTTTAAGCCCCTTTTAGGCCCAATATTCTTTTACCATTCTGACATGGTTTTTAAACAGTCCAAAAATCTCTTCTTTGGGGTAATCTTCTTGGTTTGGGGGATCTGCAGAATTTTGTGAATCTTACATTCCCTCCTGTGATACTTTATCCACTATTGTATCATCCTGGGTGAGCAAAAACTTCTGATCCCTGGGAGCCACCCTTCCCCTGTATTATCTAAACTAAAACCCGAAACAAAACACTCTTCCGTTCCCCTTTAGGTGTAGTGTTTAACAGATATACATACAAGGCAAGGTTACATTCACATCCAAGCACGGAGGGGGTCCAACACCCCTGCACCACTTGGAAAAAATTACACACACATAGGAAATATAATGACTCGCACAGTCACCAAACTTTATTTTTAATACTGTTTAAGTTTTGTTTTATACCTGGCCATAGACTTTATTTTGATGCTGGCCCCATGCTCTCTCATGTTGAGATTGGACCAACCTGTCCCTCCCCTTGCACTTTGTGCACAATAAGTAGAAAACTATACCGAGCTGGCAGACCACTAAATGTGGGAAGCCATTCTGATCCAAGAAGGGACCTCTATATTTAAAAAAAATGTCCCACCAGGGTGGAACTATGATATCCAAGATCTTGGCCCCTATCTCGACTGTCTTCTGCTCGAATGTGTAGAAATGTTTCTGCGAGATCACAACTGCTTTTAATAGGGCGGTAAGATGTTCGGGTAGAGGGGGAATTTCATAGCCTAAATGTGTTATGTAATTTTGCAGGTTGGTAATATTTTCCCTGACAGTGAGGTGAACAGTTGAAGTTCCTGGGCCACTTGAACTTCTGCCTCGTGTTTAAAGCAGAAACTGCTGTCACTCACCGGACACCAGATGTACTATCCATGCTGGTGGTGGGGCACATTTGTGGTGACACAATATGTCCCACCCCCTATGAATGCTACCTGTGGGGGAACATGGCCTTGTGCCATTACCTCCATGGTACAGTTTATAGGTTGTGCGCCAGCAGCCAGCAGCTTTAAACCCACACTGTGGTCTCGAATAGGCGTTCAAGTGCTGGGGGCACAGTATTATGTGTGCTCCCCAGCTCTGGCACCTGGAGAGGTCTGTAAGAGTCATAGCGTGCTCCCACTTTATGACATAAGGTGGGGCCTCTGCGAAATGGACGTGTGCACCCCCTTGAATGATCCCAATGTTCTCCACCCTGTATATCGGTGCGGGTCAGGCTGTCCCACCCATGACCGGCATCCTCACCACTATCCCCATGATAGTGTGATTGGAACATCCACAATCCACTGGGACAGGGTAGGCTTCAGAGGCTAGGAGGGGCTGACACAGGCTCAGCGAATTACTAAATGGGCGGAGGGCTGCGAGGTGCTTGTTGCTAATCCACGAGGGGACTAAACCTTGTTTTAAATCCTCCAGGTTGCTGCGGCCCTCGCCCAGCAACCATGCCCCGTATAGCACGCACACCTCATCCTGTGCAGCCTGATCCGAAGCATTCCTGTCCTCCCATATGAGTGCAGTTACTGTTTTGGCGTGTCTCTCCAGCTCAGCAATTATCTCTTTTAAATGGACCATCATGGCTTGGTCCTCATGGAGCTCTGAGCCTACCACTGTGTTCTCCTCTGTTAGGATTTTTCTTAGTTAGGTCTTTAAACCATTTATCTGTGTTTCTAACTCTATATCATCTAGGCTATTTACTACTGAGGATCCTGTATTATAAGCAGTGAAAATATCGTTCCAGGCTCCCCTTTTTTGTCTCCCCACGCCCATATTATGCTCAGGGTGTAAACCGTACAGTTTTGCTTTGTCTACATTGGCAAAGTCAAATTCATAAAACTTCCTAAACATTTCTTTCAGCAGGGCCTGGTACAACTGTTCTGTCTCCTTAGGGCACCACTCACGTAAGTGTACCTCAGTCAAGTTCAGGATCACTGAGGCCACCGCAAAGTGTACCCCCTGGTACAGTAACTTATCGATTGGCACTAGGACTAACCCATTCCCTGGTCCCTTGGTGGTGGTAGGACACCTCTGTAATATAGCCCATGATGTCATGGTTGTGGGCAGGGGCTTCTGGCTTTGGGTTACGAGTTCGGTGGCGTTGACTGGAATTGGGTAGTGTGGGACCGCTCACGCATGCAGGCTAGAATCCCACTCCATCCCCTCCCTGGCATCTTGCCATTGTCTGTGGAAGATGATGGATACGCCTGTGGGGCAGACTTTCTCTGACCCCCACTAACAAACGTAAACTCCCTGATCCGACTTCCACCACTTATCCCAACACACACTCACTCCCCCTCGGGTCCCTGTGATCGTACGGTGGCTGTCATTCCCCAATCGTTCCCAGTCAACTGTCTGGTCCCCTATGTCCCTGCTCAGTTTTCTGAGCCACCACCACCTATCCAGGGGAATCTGTCCCTTGCATGTCAAACACACACGTTTCCCCTCAATGACACTGACCCTGGTAGCAACGATCTGTGCCCTGGGGCACGGGCTGGAGGCCTCCCCGTATGTGAACCCGGTCTGGCTGGAGTATTGTGTCGAGTTAGACCCCAGCCACCCTGGCCACCTTCCCTCATGGAAGTAAATAGCGAGCTCCTCCACACCCCGTTCGCCTCCCCCAGCAGTAACGATTGGTGCTCTCTCTCCCGAGCACCCATAGATGTGGGAGTCATCCACGTCTCCTCGGTCACTGATGCTCACTCCTACCAGGGCGAGCAGGAGCAGAAACTTTCCATGCCGATTTCCTTTCTGTAGGGACACATAAACAAATAGCCATGTCCTGAGAATGTTCTCTGGCTTGACACAGTTATCGAGTCTCAAAAACTTAAACCTTTCATAAACTAAAATTAAACAATAATAATCCTAAAACTACCAACTGTAAAACACACTTAAAAATTTACCAGAAAGCTATATACATCCGCCGCCCATCTCCGGACGGCCAGGCTAATTCCTGTTTGGCCTCTGTCTTCTCTGGCCTCTGGGCAGCTTGTACGCCTGGACGTAAGGTGGCCTGTACCACCAGACCCGGAGAGTCCTCTTTAAAAGTCCTGGGAGTTTCCCTGAATCCCAGTTGATTGGGGGAGTGTGCCCTCCTGTGCTGCAGCACACTACCCCCTTCGGTGTGACTGCTGGCTCGCTGTCCTGTCCTGCGGGTTCCGCACAGCCTGATGCCGCAGGCTGGGGACCCTTCTCTCTCTCTCTGCCCAACGCTACTCTCCTGTGAGTCCCTCACCGTTGGAGGCGGCAGGCTGGGGATCCCTATTTTTAGGCTGATCCCTTTCCTTGGGCATTCCCTTTTGGGTTGTGGCCCTCCTGGGGCTGAACCTTTTGAACTGATACACAGGTGACCACGATAGTTTTTGCTGTGGTATGCGAGGAGACCTCCTTAGGGCTCCGGTTACTGGGGGCATGTCCCAAATAATTGGTGGGAGGGCCCCTCCAGTAACACAAGCCACTGCCCCCACCGGTGCGGCCTGTGAGTCTGCCACAGCTGCAGGCTGATGATCTCTATTTTTTAAATGGTTCATCCCTTTTGGCCGTTCCCCTTTCTCAGGTTTAAACAATTTGCACTGATTAACGTGGAACCACTTTGTGCGGCGGGGTATCTTTATGGCATAGACCATGGAGCTTGCCTTATCCACAATGCTGTATGGCCCCATATACAATGGTTCGAAACTTCCCAACTGGGCAAAGTTCCTCACCGTGACCTGATCCCCTATCTCCCACTCGTGGTGCCTGTTGGGTTCTAGCAGCAGTCGGTTCCTCTGGTGCTGTTTTCCCATGTTGCTAGCAGCCTGCCAGTGAATCTGTTTAAGGTGTTCAAACAGATTCCTGAAAAGCTGTCCTGGTTCACCTCTCTGAGCTGACCTTCCGTGAGCACCGGGGCTAGTACATGGGTGGTGTAATGTATATACCTTTAAGGGGGGAACTACTTTTTACAGCTCATGTATACTGTAGTACCGGCAGTGACCACACCTGTATATAGCACTGAGTAGTAATCTGTACAGTCAGTTCCAGTGTGAGCCACGTTTAGTAAACACCTGTTGTACCGTTTCTCCTGCAGTCTGTGTCTTATTATACACGGACACAACATTGGCAACAAGGCAAGTTCGAACCTACCTGCAACTCTGCATCACCTCCCGGGGATTCGTTCCTGGAGATCAGTGGATTGGAGGTCAAGACCAGAGACTCGGGCGTCGACCACGGGCAACCGCCCAGTCATCCAGCAGAGACTCGAGAATTGCGGGGGAGGCTGTCAAGAGCCAGGCTTGGCTTTCCAGTCGAGGTGGTCCAGCGAAACGGGCTGGCAACAGGTAGTGCGCAGAACCTTCCCGGACAGCAGCGGGCTAGAGCCCGACCGAGCGGCACAGCAAAGGGCCGAGCAGCGTTGACGGGGGAGAGAGAGAGAGGGCAGAGCACACAGGGCACAGCCGGTGTTCAGGGGCCGAGCAGCTTTGGAGAGAGGGAGAGAGAGACGCACAGAAACCCGCGAGGTGCCGCCATTGCCACGAGGACCGCCGAGAGCGGCGTTGGCAGCATCGCAGGAGAAGCGCGCGAAACCTACAGGGCACCGCCATTGCCACGAGAACCGCCGGGAGCGGCATTGGCAGCAGCGGGGGAGGAAGGAAAGCGTGGGAGACACCATTTTAAGTCATTGGGAGACGCCATTTTAAACCACACCCAAAATGCCGAAGAGTGGCAGTATCACCGCATTTGGCAATGAAGTCGAAGATTGGACTACATATGTCGAACGAATAGAAGTATACTGCAAGGCAAATGAGGTGTCAGATGACAAGAAAGCGTCAGTATTGTTAAATTTAATGGGTGCAAAGACGTATGGTTTATTACGAAATCTAGTAACCCCAACGAAGCCAATGGAAAAGAGTTTTGAAGACATAGTAACGATACTACAGGAACATTTAAACCCCACACCGCTGCTGATAGCAGAAAGATTCAAGTTTCACAAACAGAACCAGCATAAGGATGAAAGCAATGCTGATTATTTAACAGAACTGCACAAACTATCGAAACACTGCCAGTTTGGAGCGGGGCTGGCAGATACCTTAACGGACAAGTTTGTGTGTGGGCTTCAAAGTGAAGGAACCCAGAAACGGCTTTTATCTGAAAGGGACCTTACGCTGGAAAAGGCTTTCAGCATTGCGGTATCATATGAAACAGCAGCACGGGGCGCTGCAGAGATACAACAGAGACCGCAAGAATATGGCACAAACGAAATGTCAGATGGAACAGAGAAGTGCTATCGCTGCGGCAGAACAACATACGACCAGAATGATTGCTGGTTCAAAGACAAAGTGTGCAGACAGTGTGTGTGAGGGTGCCAGTCAGTTCCTTCTGTAACCTCTAGATGGCACCTTCACTTGTTTGTCTCCTTTGTTAATTGTTCCTAGCCTCCTGTGTTAATTCTTAACGGCCTGTTAGCTGTTCATGGGTTTCACCTGGTTTTCTTGGTATATAAGTTCTGTGGTTGCTTCACTCTGTGCTCAGTCCTAACTGGGGAACCGGGGACTAGCCTTCGCTCTGTGGCTCCTGGCTTTGATTAGCTGGTTGCCATGGTTCTCTCGAGCTTTGTATTTAAGATGTATCTAAGTCTGTGTTCTTGTTGTTCTTAGTCTTGATAAGGTGCTGGGCTGGACTAGCGTGTTGCCATGTTGGAGCTTGTCCTGAGCTTTGTATTGATAAGCTGATTACCCCTGTGGTAGCTTGTCTCGAGTCTCGTCTCGGCAAGCCGGTTGCCCTTGTGGTAGCTTGTCTCAAGCTTAGTACGGACAAGTGGCTTTCCTCATGGAAGCTGTCCTGAGTTCCTATTCTTGACTAGCCGTTTTGTAACTTGTCCCGAGTTCTTATGTATGTGGTTTATCTCGAGTTCTTATGTTTGTTGCTGTGTTCCTTGTGTGAATGTAGTTATGTGTGAATCTAGTAAAGTTCAAACAAAGTACTGTATATTTGCCTTTCGCCTCGTTTCTGCACTTGGGTCCAGAACCTACATTACCCGGAGAGCACGGCCCCGTGTGAACACGGCCCCGTGGCTCCCCAACCCGTCACAGTGTGGAAAAGTAGGACACATAGCACGAGTCTGCAGGTCAGGAAAGAAAACCAGCAATAAGAAACCTACCAAAGGAAAGTACAAGAAGGTACATAAGATGACGGAGAATAGTTCAGACGAACAAAAGAATGATAATGACTCCAAAAGCAGGGAACTGAGTTTTCTGAAATTACATAATGTGGTCACAACAGAGGATCACCAAACCATTTGGGTCACTCTCAAGATAGCAGGAGTCCAGGTAAAGATGGAATTGGACACAGGATCAGCCCTAACAGTCATAAACCGATGGGACTACGAGCGGCTATTCTCACACATACCCTTGGGAGACACAAAAGTTATTTTGAAGACATACACGGGGCAAAAAGTCTACCCCAAAGGAAAAATAAGGGTGACCGTTATATATAACGGTAAGGAAACACCAAAATTAGACCTGTATGTATTGCAAGATGGAGGACCACCATTACTGGGACGTGAATGGATCCGGAAAATACAACTGGTTGGCATTCCATACAGGCACTGACTGTGGCTGACAAAAAGGGTGACGACGTCACACCTGGGCGACTGTCAAAGATCCTAACTGATGCGAAAGAAGTGTTCCAGCAAGGACTCAGAACACTAAAAGGCATGACAGCGACGATTAAAATTGAAGAAAACGCAAGCCCAAAATTTTTTAAGGCCAGACCGGTACCTTATGCGATCCGCCCAGCCGTCGAAGCAGAGCTGGAGAGTCTGGAATGTTCAGGTGTACTGTCCAAGGTAGACTGGAGCGAGTGGGCTACACCCATCGTCCCTGTGATGAAAAAGTCATTGAGCAGCACGCCTGGGGAACCAAGGAAGGTTCACATCTGTGGGGACTTAAAGGTAACAGTGAACCCGGTCCTTCACACCGTACAATATCCACTTACGTGGATTGAAGATATTTTCGCCTCGCTATCTGGAGGGAAACGCTTCACTAAGATTGATCTGGCCCAGGCGTATCTGCAAATGGAGGTAGGAGAAGCATCAAAAAAATACCTCACAATCAACACCCATAAAGGTCTCTACCAATACAACCGGCTGGTATTCGGGGTAGCATCAGCTCCGGCTATTTGGCAGAGGGCAATGGAACAAGTCCTGCAAGGGATCCCAAGGACCCAGTGTTATTTGGACGACTTCCTGGTCACGGGCGAAAATGACAGTGATCACCTTGCCAACCTGGAGCAGGTGCTCACTAGATTGCAGGAATATGGGCTCCGAGCTAACCGCCCCAAATGCGAGTTTTTTTAGAAAACAGATCTCGTATTGTGGCCACGCTATCGATAAAGAGGGGTTACATAAGTCCCCAGAGAAGATTGAGGCAGTAGTCAAGGCTCCAGCACCGGAAAATGTGTCACAACTGAGGTCGATCCTCAGGCTGGTAAACTACTACCATAAGTTCTTGACAAATTTGTCTACAATACTACACCCACTGAACACCCTACTGCAAACTGGGGTGCCATGGAAGTGGAGTGACGAATGTAGACGAGCTTTCCAGAAGAGCAAAACACTAATCACATCGAAAGAGGTATTGGCCCATTACAACCCAGCGTTACCAATTCAGTTGGCATGTGATGCGTCACCCTACGGCATTGGAGCGGTGCTGTCGCACAAATTCTCGGACGGCTCAGAGAGGCCAATAGCCTTTGCGTCACGATCACTAACCTCAGCCGAGCGTAACTACGCCCAGATTGACAGGGAAGCCCTCAGCCTAGTGTGGGGAGAGAAAAAGTTCAATCGCTATCTGCACGGGCAGAAATTCACCTTGCTGACTGATCACCAGCCTCTTGTCTCCATTTTTAATCCGAAGAAGGGTGTTCCGGTGATGACTGCGCAACGACTACAAAGATGGTCACTTTTTCTAGGGGCGCACCACTATGAGATTGAATATAAGGGCACGAAACAGCATGGAAATGTTGAGGGGTTATCACGCCTGCCACTGCCTACTGCGGAGGAAGCACCAGCAGTGGATCCTGTCGAAATATTCCATTCGACTATAGTTGAATACCTACCGGTAACTAACACTTGTATCGAAAAGGAAACCCGAAATGACCCGACACTGTCTCGGGTATATAATTTGACGGTGAAGGGATGGCCAGCACATGGCGACTCACTTTTGCCAGCATTCTCGACAAGGAGAGAACAGCTGTCAGTATGCCGGGGGACCTTGATGTGTGGATCCTGAGTGGTAATTCCACCCAAGTTAAGAGATAGAGTGCTCAATGTGCTTCATGAGGGTCATCTGGGAGGGGTAAAAATGAAAAGCCTAGCCAGGGCTTATGTGTGGTGGCCGGGAATCGATAAACAAATCGAGGACCTGATCAAGAGCTGCTCAGGATGCCAGAAAGTCCAAAATGCACCACCACAGGCCCCTCTACACCCATGGGAGTGGCCCTCATCTCCATGGCAACGGGTGCATATTGATTTTGCTGGTCCATTCATGGATTCAATGTTTTTAATAGCCGTGGATGCGCACTCGAAATGACCTGAGGTCATCAAAATGTCCTCCACCACCACGGAGAAAACTATTGCAGTCCTACGCACCATTTTTGCCTGGAATGGCTTGCCAGAACAGATTTGTTCTGACAACGGACCACAGTTTGTGTCCGAAGAGTTCCGGAGGTTCTTGAAAAAGAATGGGGTAAGGCATTACACATCCGCCCCGTATCCTCCAGCCACAAATGGATTGGCTGAGAGGTTTGTACAAACCTTTAAGAAGGCAATAAAGGCTATGTACAATGACAACATTCCGCTGCAGCACAAGGTGGACAATTTCCTGTTCGCCTACATGTGCGACACATGCAGTCACCAACCAGGCCCCAGCCATGATGTTCTTTAACCGTAGGTTAAGATCTCGCCTGGATTTGCTCAGAGCAAACTTACGAAGAGATGTTGAGAGTAAGCAATTCCAGCACATCCATGAGAACCCAACAAGGAGCTTCAATGTAGGGCAACCAGTCTTGGCCCGCGACTGCTGAACATAAAAATGGCAGCCAGGAACGATATGCACACGGCAGGGCCCACTAATGTACACAGTGGATGTTGGGGAGAGCATCGTGAGACGCATGCTGACCAGATCCTAGAGTCACAGGAACAAATTAACCCCATGCCTCGCCCATACGTACCTGGTGATGAACCTGACGTACAGGTCGCATCTACCCCAGAAACAGTAGCATCGGAAGCTGATGAACCAACCGACGACAGGGGGCCAGAATCGCCTCCGCACCAAGAGCAAGACACTCGGGAAAGGCGCTATCCAGAAAGGATCAGGAAGCCTCCCCAAAGACTGAATATATAAATGGACTATTTTCAGCTAACGTTGTATGTTAAAAGTGTTAATTGTAATTAGTTTGATATTTAATTGTTAAATGAGTGTTATGGTACTGTTAATCTAAAAGGGGAGGAATTGTAATGTATATACCTTTTAGGGGGGAACTACTTTTTACAGCTCATGTATACTGTAGTACCGGCAGTGACCACACCTGTATATCACACTGAGTAGTAATCTGTACAGTCAGTTCCAGTGTGAGTCACGTTTAGTAAACACCTGTTGTACCGTTTCTCCTGCAGTCTGTGTCTTATTATACACGGACACAACAGGTGGGGGTCCGCATAACCCTGCCAGTCATGAGCTCGTGTGGAACACCCCGTGCTTTTTGAATGGCTGGCTCGGATTCCCATTAGGACCAACAGTAGGACTTCCACCCACTTCTTGGGTGAGTCTCCCGTCTCCTTGCGCAGCCTTTCTTTTATAGTATGGTTTAAACGCTCTACAGGACCCGATGACTGTGGGTTGTAGGCGACGTGCCGTTTCCCCTGGATGCCGAGTACCATGAGGGTCTCTTGCATGACCTGTCCGGTAAAGTGACTCCCTTGGTCGGATTCCACATACTGCGGTAGTCCCCAACTGTGAGAACACTTCCCTTACCAGGATCTTAGCTGTACCCAATGCGGTAGCTGTTCGGCAGGAAAAGCTTCCACCCAATTTGAAAACACATCCACCAGGTCTAGGCAGTA
Organism: Somniosus microcephalus; assembly: GCF_052327205.1. Lineage (NCBI taxonomy): Eukaryota > Metazoa > Chordata > Chondrichthyes > Squaliformes > Somniosidae > Somniosus > Somniosus microcephalus. The sequence goes on from NC_140993.1 coordinate 134,640,165, forward strand.
CTTGTAGCCTCCCTGGGCGGTGGGTAGGGGCCCGATGTAATCAATCTGTATTGACTGCCATGGTCCCTCTACCCTCCTGGTGTGTCCCAAAGATACCCTCCTTTTCTGGGGGTCAGGGTTATTGGCAGCACACACCAGACAGCCGGCACAGAACTCGCGGACCTGTTCCTTCAGTCCTGGCCACCATCCTGCCTGTTCCACCCGCTGCCAGGTGGCCTCAGGCCCGGGATGCCCCGTTCCTGGACCCTCATGGGCCAGTTGGAGGAATTCCCTTTGGTGCTGCTGCGGCACTACCCATTGCTCCCCTCTGAACAGCATTCCTTCCTTGACGGTGATGGCTGCTGTACCATACAGGCACTCGACTTTCTCCCCTATTGTGAGTGCGTTCCAGACGGCTCTGAGGACAGGATCCCATACCTGGGCCTGCTTTAGGTCCGGGACCAAAGCTACCCCCTGTGTGCCTCCCTTGTCGCGGATTGCGGCTACCGAACCTGTTCGGTAGGGTCCCAAAACTCTCCTTCCCTCGCTCCCTGCTTGGCCAATTCAACTGCCTTTTGGTTGCCCTCCCGCATGGGTTCTGTCTTTGAATGGGCTTTAACTTTATGGATGTAGACCTTCCCTTCCTCCCCTACGGCTGTCATGATTTTCTCCAGCAGAGGCTTGATTGCCAGGGGTCTCCCGTCAGCGGCGGTGTATCCACGACAGGACCAGATGGCCAGGTATTCCATACACGAATTGCATGTGAACATGCTGTCCGAGCAAATCGGGTACGGGGTAGGGAATCTCTCGGGGTGTGTAACCTCTTACACTACCGTGGACAGTTCAGCCTGCTGGGTGCTCATGGTGCTGGGGAGTTTAATTGCCAGGGCAATGTCCGCCCCTGGGTCATAAACTCCACACCCTGTAAGTCGTTCCCCAGCAGATACTGTGCTCGAACCAGCTACATATATTTCGCAGCCTGTGGGGTATAACCCGGCCCGAAAACCTATGTTGACTTCCCATACTCCTTCAATGGAACACCGGTGGGCCGTCCCTGGATAAATCATGTTGGCTGCGAGCTTCAGCTTGCAGAGACCTTTTACCCTTAAGTCCATCTGGGAGAGAAGCAGGGTCCAGCGAGCAATGCGGGCACTGCTCACTGTCCCATCTTTAATTCTCCCATCTAGGAGCATTTGGGTGGGCGTGTGATGGGTGAGGAGGGTGATGGGCGAGGTGCCTGTAAAGATCAATGATCTTTTCACAGCCCAGTGAGTGGCGAGGAGGTGTCTCTCACTGTTGGAATAGCCCTTTTCCACATCTGCGAGGGTCCTGGATGAGTAAAGCACTGGTCTCAGCTGACTGTGCCGCTCCTGGAGCAGCACTGCACCCAGACTGTCCCCGCTGGCTGCTGCCTCCAGGAAAACCTCTTTTCCCCCATCAATAGCCCCGAGAGCCGGCACGGTCTGCAGATCTTGTTTGAATTTTACAAATGCTGCCTCGCAACCCTCATCCCAAACCCACTCCACTCCCTTATGTAGGAGTCGGAGCAGAGGGGCTGCTGTGGCTGCGTAATCCTCAATAAAATATCTGCAGTTCTCGGTTAGCCCTAGAAAAGATCTCACTCCTGTTACTGTATTGGGGGCTGGTAACTCCTGCACTGCTTCCCTTCTGGCTTTATCGATGGCCCTTTTCCCTGCGCGCATAGCCAGCCCTAGGAATTTTACTTCCTGTTGACCAATCTGTACTTGCTTAGGGTTTACTTTAAAGCCTTCTTGCCTGAGCAACTCCAGCAGTTCAGCCAGTAGTGGACCGTGTTCCTCTCCTTCATCGGTGAATAGGGGCAGGTCATCCACACACTGAACTAACTGTCGGGGCCGGCTGAAGCCCTTTAAACAATTAGACTTGCACTGGTGAAAAATGCTGGGGCTATTGTGGAAACCCTGAGGTAGGTAGTTCCAGGTGTATTGTTGGCCTTTAAAAGTGAAGGCGAAATTGTACTGGTCCTCTCTCCGTAGAGGGATGGACCAAAACCCGTTGGAAATATGCAGCACCGTGAAGGTGGTTGCGGAGGCTGGGATACTTCCAATGAGGTCGGCGACAGCTGCGACCGTGGGTGCACAGGCGGGGATGTATCGATCGAGTACCCGATAGTCCACTGTGGATTTCCAGGAGTTGTCCGGTTTTCTAACCGGCCACAGTGGAGAGTTTACGTGGGTGGCTATCGGTCTCAATGCCTGCTGTTTGACCAGAGAGGTCATGGCCGTTTCCATGTCTGCCTCCGCCTCTTTGGGGAAATTATATTGCTTTTGTGGTCGGGTCATGGGGTCCCCATTTACACTAACTTCGACCCCGTTCACCCTCCCACAATCGTGCTTATGAGTGGCAAATGTGCCGAGGTGTACTCGCACAAATGCCTGGTACTCCACTGAAGTGTTACTGACCATTTGTTCGGGGTCGTAACCCTCCTTTGGTTTTAGGGTACACAAGGTCCCCTTGCCCTGTTTCTCTGGGATAACTGCTACTTCGTTTTCTTTGCCGGTGCATGCTCCCCACAGACAGTGGTTCCTAAGATCCACTAGAATCCTGTGGCCTATAATAAAATCAGCCCCCAGGATCCCGCTTCCTTCCTGCTCCCATTTCATTAAAACACAGGTCCACTTGGTGTGGAGTGCTCCTAAATGAATGGACAGCGGGATGGAGAACGAGCCAGCCTGCTCGCTACCTGTAAACCCCACGAAGCTGTACGGGACCCCATTAGACAGAGGTGAGGTGGCGGGGTTATCTGAATAGACTATGGTGCTCGATGCTCCCGTGTCCAACAGATAGGTCCCTTTCATCTTTTCCACCTCCATCTTAACAAGAGGTCTCTTCCATACATCGTACTCAAGGTGACACAGGTAGACAGGCTGCACTGGCTCTAGTCATAAGTCTGTGTTAGGTGGGGCAGATGGGGTTAAAGCACCTGTGGCTGCAGCTACCTTCCCTGGGCCAGCCAACAAAACTCGAAGTGCAGCTACTAATGAATAAAGCGGGGGGGAAGGGGTCGGTGTTTTTGGTTTTGGGGCAGGAGCTGGGGAGCTTTTCCCCACACTCTCCTTCCAGGGATTTCTACAGTCCCTTCTCCAATGCCAACTTTTCCCACACCCGAAGCAGTTACGCCTCATATCGGAACGGTTACCCCCTTCCTGGTGCCATTCTTTCTTACTTTGGCTTGGTTTTAATTCGTGAACCTTTCCTTTCTTCTACCCCTCTACCGTTGCGGTAAGCCAGGGTCAGTTGTCTGACCACTGTCTCCTCAGTGACTTGGGGGCCCTTTGGGTCAAACCACAGCTCGGCCTTGGCTCCGATCCGTGGCAAGCTGTTTGCCACCAGACTCCAGAGCCAATGGGCCAGTTCGTCCTGGTTCAAGTTAGTCCGGTCGAGATCCCCATTACAGGCACTCTTATACACAGGCCACAGCCTGTCTGCGAAAGCCTGTGGGGTCTCCCCTGCTATTTGTGTAGTCTTCTCCACCCGGGAGAAAGGACTACCATCGTTCATCCCCATCGCCTCCAGAACTTGCTCCCGGATGGCAGCGTATCCTCCCTGTCCCTTCTTGCTCTCGGCAGAAAGGGACTGGTACAGCTTGCCATCCAAAGAGAACAGGAGCATTTTGGCTATCTCAGAGTCGTCGCACTCGGTGATGCCTGCTGCTTGTTCCACTTCCATGAAGTAGACTGAGGGGTCTCCCTTTTGGGTGAGTTTGTTCACGTGGCTTACCATAGTCCTAAGCTGTTGGGTACCGTGGGAAATCACAAATTGGCTTTCAAGGGGCCCCTGGCCCCCACCACCGCCGGGCGGGCCAAACTTTTGCTGCCGAGCCGGGCACATCAGCCCCGGCTCCGACCTTTCCTGCATTGGCTTGCCCCCTACTGCCTGCTGCCAAACTGAGTCAAAACCCGGCGCCACAGGTGGTGGTGGTGTGCACTCCTCCCTGCCCTCCCTACAGATTGCTTGTCCCTCCTGCTGCCCAATCGGGTTGTTCCCCGGTGCCACAGGTGACGTCTGAACAGTTTCCCCTTCTAATTCCAGGTCCACCCGGGCCGCACCCGGGCTCACTAGGCATACCATGCCTTTTGCCCTGGACAGAGCAAGTTTTAAACTGTTGATCTGCTTTTGGCAGGGGCCATGTTCTCCCGCTTCACAAACCCTAGTGCTTGCTACCTTATAAGCTGCCTGCACGTCTCTTAACCTCTCTTCCTGTTCTTTTAACTGTCTGGTTAGGCGAGCGTTCTCCTCTCTTAACACTAACTCATTGCTTTTTGCCTCGGTGACTTGACACCGAAAATACTCATGTCTGTTCCTGTGTTTCTCCACTATCTGTAACTTCTCCTGACTTTGGGCCTGTAATTCCTGCAGTAATCCCTCCCCTGCTATAGCTCTTGCTTGAGACAGTTTGGCTGCCTCCTGCAGCTCTTCTGTTAACATCTTAATGTGCTGATCTAAAAGCTGGATTTGTCACATGGCGCAGACCAACCAGATGGCCTTTTCCACCGACTTTTTATGATCCTTGCTCTCAGTCCATTTGGCTGCAGGGTCCATGGGACGCTCAGCGCACAACAGACTGGTCACCCATTTCTTGGTGATATTCACCTTCTCAAACACATAAGAGGAAAACCTCTCTTCCATCTTCATTCTTTCGTCAAACACAGTGTCTACTGCATTACATCCCTTGTGCCAAGGTCCTGCTGTGGTCGCCATTTTCTGTAAGGGGGTGGTGTGTGGGTCAGCTTCCCCTCTGACTTATGAGCAGTTCGAATTGGTCCCACTCCCTTGTTTCTAGACCTGAGACTTACTTGAGGGTTGTGATGAAAAGTGCAGCAGGAAACTGAATTTTGGTGAAAGGAACAAGATCTTTATTTGAGAAAGAAATATACAGCGCAATAATCTTAACACTCTAAATTGGGGGAACACTTCGGAATATATGAGGGAAAATAACAATAGACAGAATACTTCACCCCTCCCAATCCCACTTTACTAGCTAAGTTAGGCTCCAGAGGACCAGGGATAATGCTCACCAAAACTATTTCTTTTGACAGTTGTAGAGGTTCGCAATTTCGGGGTTCTCTAGATGTGTCAGTTGGGGCCTGCCATACCCCGGATGCGGTGGAGGACTTCACCTGCATGGCTGGTCAGTCTTCGCGAGTCCACTGATGCAGTAGGGTGCGTATTGGATCTATCAGATGAGTACCCAATTTCTTTTGGTTAGAAGTAGGTTTTAGAGGCTTTTTGATAAAATCTTACCCAGGGGTAAGTCAGGATAGATTGTAGAGTGGAAAAACTCTACAATTGGGTGGGCATGTGTGCTGCCGAGAAACTCCAGGATGATTTGGACAGGTTGGGTGATTGGGCAAAAGCATGGCAGATGCAATTTAACGTGGATAAATGCGAGGTTATCCACTTTGGTGGCAAAAACAGGAAGGCAGATTATTATCTGAATGGCAATAGATTGGGAGAAGGGGAAGTGCAATGAGACCTGGGTGTCCTTGTGCACCAGTCGCTGAAGGTAAACATGAAGGTGCAGCAGACGGTTAAGAAGGCAAATGGCATGTTGGCCTTCGTAGCGAGAGTGTTTGAGTTCAGGAACAAGGATGTCTTGCTGCAGTTATACAGGGCCTTGGTGAGACCACATCTTGAGTATTGTGTGCAGTTTTGGTCGGCTTATCTGAGGAAGGATGTTCTTGCCATGGAAGGAGTTCAGCGAAGATTCACCAGGCTGATACCTGGGATGGCAGGAATGACTCGCTGGAGTTTTAAGACTGAGAGGGGATCTCATTGAAACTTATAAAATTCTAACAGGACTGGACAGACTAGGTGCAGGAAGAATGTTCCCGATGGTCAGGGAGTCCAGAACCAAGGGTCACAGTCTAAGGATAAGGGATTTTAGGACAGAAAAGAGGAGGAATTTCTTCACCCAGAGAGTGGTGAACCTGTGGAATTCCCTACCACAGAAGGCAGTAGAGGCCAATACATTAAATATATTCAAGAAGGAGTTGGATATATTTCTTAAGGCTAAAGGGATCAAGGGGTATGGGGAGAAAGCAGGGACTGGGTACTGAATTTGGATGATCAGCCATGATCGCATTGAATGGCGGAGCAGGCTCGAGGGGCCGAATGGCCTATTCCTGCTCCTATCTTCTATGTTTCTATGTTAAAACTTGCGGATGTTCGGTTTTCTTCCGAGTTGGGTTTCATTGGTTGCAGTGGCCCATTATTACCCGGTTTCTGGTAATATTTGGTTGTTTGTTTCATGGGGCCCTGGTCTGCCGTGAGGTCTCCAATGGTGTGTTACTTCTTCGAGAGGGAGCTTCTTCTTGGACTGAACTTGGTGATTTGATTTGACATGAATGATGAAATGAACTTCCTCCAGCACTGCTTTCTTGAACTCTTTTCTTCCACTGTTTGCCCTCTTCCCACCGTTTTGAACTCCTTGAACGAACGAACCGACTCACTAACCAACTGAAAAAGCAGGCCCCAATTATACCGTTTTGAGGCCTTGCTTATCTGCTCGCCAAATCTTCTCTGCCCCATTGTCATTTTTGGCAGGCTCGTTAATATTAATAGTTTTTGAATTATTTAATGGGTTTCGAGCTGGTCCCATCTATCTTAATTGGTTTAAGTTGGTGTGAATTAGTTTTGGGATGGTCCATCAAAACCTAAATTGGCTTTAAATAACTGTTTAATCTCTGGTTTGATTAGTAAGATTTGTCTTTTCCTGCTGGGGTCAGGGTCCCTTTTGTTGGTCAGTGGCATGTTCTGCATGATGCATACTTTGGATGGCTCTGTAGTTTTTGGCAGGAATGTCTCTTCCGCTGATCTTTTATCATTATGTAAAACGACTGAGACAGTCCAGAACGTTCCCAGATAGTTTGGCTTATGCCAATATCCAAACTGCTCGTTTTACAGAGGCCCATCCCAATCCCTTTGTTACAGCCTTTCACAGGCTTGAACATGCCTTTTAAAATAACCAAAATCCTGGGGTTTTGACTTTAAGCCCCTTTTAGGCCCAATATTCTTTTACCATTCTGACATGGTTTTTAAACAGTCCAAAAATCTCTTCTTTTGGGGTAATCTTCTTGGTTTGTGGGATCTGCAGAAGTTTGCGAATCTTACAATGCTACTATATTACCCCCAACCCCATGAGCGTTAATCTTGTGTAATAACCTTTTATGTGGCACCTTATCGAATGCCTTTTGAAAATCCAAATATACTACAATCACTGTTTCCCCTTTATCTACCCTGCAAGTTATATCTTCAAAAACTCTAATAAATTTGTCAAACACGATCTCCCTTTCATACAACCATGATGACTTTGTCTAATCATATTATGATTTTCTAAGTGCCCTGATACCACTCCATTAACAATGGATTCCAGTATTTTCCCGATGACTGATGTCAGGCTAACTGGCCTATAGTTCCCTGTTTTTTCTCTCCCTCCTTTCTTGAGTAGCGGTGTTACATTTGTGACCTTCCAATCCGCTGGGACCAGTCTAGAATATAGGGAATTTTGGAAGATCAAAATCAATGCATCCACTATCTCTTCAGCCTCCTCTTTTAGAACCCTAGGATGTAGGCCGTCAGGTCCAGGGGATTTGTTGGCTTTTAGTCCCATTAATTTCTCTAGTAATTTTTCTCTACTTATATTAATTATGTTAAGTTCCTCACCCTCATTAGACCCCTGGTTCCCCACCATTTTTGGTATGCTTTTTGTGTCTTCTACTGTGAAGACAGATACAAAATATTTGTTTAATGTTTCTGCCATTTCCTTATTCCCCATAATAATTTCTCCTGCCTCAGCCTCTAAGGGACCAATGTTCACTTTTGCTACTCTCTTCCTTTTTACAAGCTGCTTTTATATTTCTTTCTATCCTTAACTTCTTTAGTTAGCCACAGTTGGATCACTTTTCCCGTGGAGTTTTTGTTTCTCAATGGAATTTATTTTTGTTGAGTATTACGAAATATTTCGTTAAATGCTAGCCACTGCTTATCTACCACCATCCCTTTTAATCTATTTTTCCAATCTACCTTAGCCAACTTGCCCCTCATACCTATGTAATTGGCTTTATTTAAGTTTAAGACTCTAGTTTTGGAATTAGGCAAGTCACTCTCAAAATTAACATGAAATTCTATCATATTCTGATCACTCTGCCCCAGAGGATCCTGAAAGGATTCGCAAATTTCATGTCTCCCCCGAAGATTTACTTTTGGTTTAGTAAAGAAACCCTGGTTGGACTGAGTTTAGGATCCAGGGCTCAACATGATGGCTGCGGTCAGCCTCATGGCCAAGGCCTGTAAGTTTCAGTTTGGACTGACAAACTTGTATTCCGATTACTGTGAGAAGGAACTTTCCAGAAACTCGAATGCAGACAGAGCTTCTGCATTTATGCATGAGAAGCAAACCCAGTGGCATTCGGGCCTCTGATTAAAACCCACCAAGGTTGTTTGCACAAAAAATCAAGAGCAGGCAAGGCCTATTCAATATGTAATGGGACAAGCTTAGCTGCATTTCAGACCTTCGTTAGAGAACATCGACACTGTTTACAAACGATCAACGGGGCATTCAGACTGGAATGGCCCCATCACGAAACCAGTTGGACAAAGGGGAACACTGATGAGACGTTTAAAACCGATTAACCGGCCATCCAGGTCGATGGGCCCAGATCGATACCCTTTGTATGAGTTTTAACACGTCCAGATCAGACAAAAGAAACGAGCTGATCTGGCAGGAGATAAGGGCTACCGGGAAGGTTATAACTAATCCCTCGGGAAGCCATCTCTCTCTCTCTCTCCCACCTTGCCTCCGGTGCCCTGCCGTACCATCAACCCAGCGAGAAGATCATCGACGAAGAGCCCGTCCAGGGAAGTAGGGTACCCGCAGTTACGTTTGAATTACTGGGGTATCTCTGCTTTGGGGTGGTGAAAACCTAAAACATCGGCAGGCAACAGGGCACGGAGCAGACATTTCAACATCCTAGACTGGTGAGCATCAATTTTCTGGCCCATCACAAGACAATCTAGATAGGTGTAAAGGGTGGGAGTTAAGGGGAATTGCTAAAGTGTCATTTTAGTCATTTTCCCTCAATGTGTCCGTTTCTCCTCCCCCGCTAAGTGTAATTGTGTTGCATTCATAGTGATTTTCTCTGTATAGTAATTGTTTCTCTATTTCAATAAACATTGGTTTTCTTTGCACCGAACCACTGGCCTCGTTTGTCTATATCGCTACTCGTAAATAAGTCCGGTGGTCAGAACCAAAGGTGAAGCGATTCAAACTGCACGGGGCTGGAGCAGCTCAGACATGACTGACTGGCCAGACGCAAACCCCAAACCAAAACCCCCTACAGATCCTTTACTAAGAGATTGCTAATTAACCCTGTCTCATTAAACAATACAAGATCTAAAATAACCTGTTCCCTGGATGGTTCCATGACATATTGTTCTAGGAAACTGCCCTGAAATCATTCATGAACTCGTCCTCCAGACTGCCTTTGCCAATTTGATGTGTCCAGTCTATATGAAGATTAAAGTCCCCCAAGATTATTGCATTACCTTTGTTGCAAGTATCTACTATTTCTTGATTAATATTCTGTCCAACGGTATAGCTATTGTTAGGGGGCCTTTATATTACTGTTACCAATGTTTTCTGTCCCTTGTTATTCCTTATCTCCACCCATACTGATTCTATTTCCTTATCTTCCGAGCTGAGATCCTTTCTCGCGACTACCCTTATGTCATCCTTTATTATCAGGGCTACTCTCCCTCCTTTTCCATTCTGCCTGTCTTTTCAAAATGTCTATTACCCTGGAACATTTAGCTCCCAACCTTGGCCACCTTGCAACCACATCTCTGTAATGGCTATTAGATCAAACCCATTTATCTCTATTTGTGCCATTAGTTCACCTATCTTGTTACGAATGCTTCGTGCATTCAGATAAAGAGCCTTTAAATTAAATGTTTTACCATTATTCCCTGCTTTGACCTTATTCTCTGCTGCACTGCTACCGTTAAACTCTCTGTCTCATCCTGTCACACTCTGCTTATTTTTACCCAAATCGCTGCACTGCTCTATTGCCTTTACCTTTCTCTTTAGATTTCTAAATTTCCCCTCACCTGACCCGTCCCCCGCCCTTTTTTTAGTTTAAAGCCCTATCTACAGCCTTAGTTATTCAATTCGTCAGGACATTGGTCCCAGCATGGTTCAAGTGAAGCCTATCCCAACGGAGCAGCTCCCTCTTTCCCCAGTACTGGTGCCAGTGCCCCATGAATTGTAACCCCTTTTTCCCACACCGCTCTTTGAGTCACGCATTTAACTCTCTGATCTGCTTGACCCTATGCCAATTTGTGCGTGGCTCAAGTAGTAATCTAGAGATTATTACCCTTGTGGTTTTGCTTATTAATTTAGGCCCTAGATCCTCAAACTCCCTCAGCAGAAACTCATTCTTAGCTCTACCTATGTCATTGGTTCCTACATGGACCACAACAACTGGATCCTTCCCCTCCCACTCTAGGTTCTTCTCCAGCCGCGAGGAGATATCCTTAACCCTGGCACTGGGCAGGCAACACAGCCTTCAGGACACATGCTCTTGGCTGCAGAGAACAGTATCTATCCCCCTGACCAACCTGCCCTCTACTACTACCACATTCCTTCCTTCTTCCCCCACTTGGATGGCCCCCTGTACCACAGTGCCGTGGTTAGTTTGCCCATCCTCCCTGCAGTCCTTTTCCTCATCCATACAGGTAGAAAGTACCTCCATCTGTTGGACAAGGTCCAGGGTTGAGGCTCCTCCATCACTACATCCTGGGTCTCCATACCTTTCTGACTCACAGTCACACCCTCCTGTCCCTGACCAGTGACGAACTCTAAAGTACTACTTAACCTAAAGGGTGTGACAGTAGGGGATTTTGGCGTGTGTGCCCAGTCAGCTCTGCTGCTGACTGTCTCTGAGTGGTTCGAATTGCTCCCACACCCCCTGGGTTCTAGACACTGGACTTAGGTACAGGCGGCGATACAGAAAATCGAGTAGACAACTGGTTCGGTGCAAGAAAACCGTAATTTTTATTAAAGGCAAAACAAAATCACAATACTGAGAATTACTAGGATAATTACAGGCATAAAAAACAATACACTTATTTGGGAATGGGGAACACACGGCACATCGAGGGAACAAACACATTAAAATCCCCCTACCCTTGTCCCACCCCCAATACCTAACTAGATTAAGCTATGAGGGGCCAGGGATTCATGCTCACCAATTCAAAACCTGTTGATTTAACTGGTTGTGGTTTTGGGGTTCACTCTTGTTGTCCTTTGGGGTTCGTCATCATCACGTGGTCACAGGGCACAGCGATGGAGTTGTTTGTGCGAAGCACCCTCCTTTTCCTCCGTTAACGTCTTCGTTGGGTCTTCTTCTTCTTCTGGCGGTTTGGTCGCCGACGGTTTTATTACGGTTGGGGCTCGGTTGGCGGTCTATATTGTCAATATGATTTTACTACCTATGCTTCGAACGCCAGCTTATTCATCAAATGCCAGCTTATAACTAGGCCGTTTGTCCCCCAACGCGTCTTTCCGCTGCCCTTCTCTGCCTTTATTGGTTTTACCGTTTTTCTCGTCTCGTCTCGTCTGCCCGTTCGTGGCCCCGTATGTCCTGTGCATATTTGAATCGGGTCTCATTCTCCTCCCGCGTTCGGCCCTCGGTGTAGTAATGGGCGTCCTTGGTGTTGAGCGGTGCGGGGAGGGAGAAGAGAGCCCGCGATGAGGCACGAAGCAAGAGGTAAGGGGCAAGAGCGAAGAGCAAGAGCAAGAGATCTTGGCTACCGGTGGGCCTACAATTATACCCGGTTCTTCATCCCTTATCTGCATGCCAAATCAGGTCAGTCCTTTGTCTAACTTTTGGCGGGCTCGTCCAAAGTGATTACGGTCATCCACTTTAATGGCTTTTGGGGCGGTTGTCTCCTGGTTTAATGGCTCCGATATCCTGGCTGTTTGTTATTTATGAAATTTAATTGTCCTTTTCCTGGCTTGGTGGCTACTATGAGCTGTTACCGATTATGTATGCAGAAACTTAATGGCCTCAAGATTAGGCCCATTCTGACTTGATCTGTTCCAAGATGAAGAATGCATATTCTGTGTTTACCTAGCTGTCTGGCTTCACAAAGTCTTTCACAGATTCATGTATGTTAGGTTTTGTTTCAGGTTTTTGAAAGTGCCTGCCTTTTGCAGGGCCTTGCTTTTAAAATCCTGTACGTTTTGGTCACGAGGTTACAGAAGCCATTTTGGGTACCCTTTTTATTAATAACTTGTCCATACATAACTTTTGGGGAATGCGGGAATTTTGAGAACCCTACAGACTGCCTCCTGGAACAAAGTGTCCAGGTAACTCTCTCCGTCCCTGATACATCGCAATGTCTGCAGCTCGTACTCCAACTCAACAATTCTGAACCGAAGCTCCTCGAGTTGCAGACACTTGCTGCAGATATGGTTGCTTGAGATTGCAATGCTCTCCACAAACACCCACATGCTGCAGTTACAACACACCACCTGCCCTGCCATCTCTAACCTTGTTTTATTTATTAATTAATGAGTTAAAGATTTTATTCAATCAATGTTTTAGATTTATTGTTTGATTATTTTATTTAGTTTAAGTTATTAATTTAATAATTACTAGCAAGTTACAGTTTCGCAGCTTTTAATTTAGCCCCTTCGCTAACTTAGAGAGCAAAAAAGAGCTATCTCTCTCTCCAATCTCTCTCTCTCTCCGCAGTCTCTCTCTCTCTCCCCAGTCTTCCTCTCTCATCACGTCTCTCTCTCTCTATCACCCTGTCTCTCTCTCTCTCTTTCTCTCTCTCCCTCCAGTCGCTCTTTCTCTCACCCAGCCTCGCTTCTCTCTCCCCTCAGTCTCTCTCTCTCTCCCCAGATACTCTCTCTCCCCAGTCTCAATCTTTCCCCCGTCTCTCTCTCACCCTGTCTCTCTCTCTTCCCCAGTCTCTCACTCTCACCGTCAGTCTCTCTCTCCCCCAGTCACTCTCTATCACCCCATCTCTCTCTCTCTCTCTCTCTCTCCACAAGTCTCTCTCTTTCACCCCATTACTCTCTCTTTCACCCCATTACTCTCTCTTTCACCCCATTACTCTCTCTTTCACCCCATTACTCTCTCTTTCTCCCCAGTCTCTCTCTCCCCCAGTCTCTCGCACTCTCCTCGTCTCTCTCTCTCCCCAGTCTCACTCGCTCTCTCCCCAGTCTCCCTCTCTCACCCCATCTCTCTCAGTCTCTCTCTCTCTCTATCCCAGTCTCTCTCTATCTCTCTCTCCCCAGTCGCTCTCTCTCTCTCCCCAGTCTCTCTCTCCCATTCTCTCTGTATCTTTCTCTCTCCAGTCTCTGTCTCACACTCCCTCCAGTTGCTTTCTCTCTCACCCAGCCTCGCTTTTATCTCCGATAGCAAAATACTGCAGATGTTGGAAATCCGAAATAACAACAGAAAATGCGGGAAAAACTCAGCAGGTCAGGCAACATCCGTGGAGAGAAATTTGAGTTGACGTTTCGGGTTGGACCCTTCTTCAAAAGAACCCAAAACGTCAACTCAAATTTCTCTCCACGGGTGTTGCCTGACCTGCTGAGTTTTTCCAGCATTTTCTGTTGTTATTTCGCTTTTCTCTCCCTTCAGTCCCTTTCTCTCTCCCCAGTCTCCCTCTCTCCCCAATCTCCCATTCTCCCTCCAGTCTCTCTCTGCCACCCCATTGATCTCTCTCTCTCTCCCAGTCTCTCTCTCACCCTCTCACTCTCTCTCTCTCCCTACTCTCTATCTCTCTCCCCCAGTCTCTCTCCATCTCTCTCCCCAGTCTCTCTCCCCAGTCTCTCTCTCCCCGTCTCTCTTTCCCTCCCCAGTCTCTCTCTCCCAGTCTCTCTCTCCCGCAGTCTCTCTCTCGCCCCGTCTCTCTCCCTCTCCCCATCACTCCCTTGCTCTCTTCCCCAGTCTCCCATTCTCCCTCCAGTCTCACGCTCTCTCACCCTGTCTCTCCCACTCTCTCTCTCTCTCCACCAACCTCTCTCTCTTCGCCAGTCTCTCTCTCTCCCCAGTCTCTCTCTCTCCCCGTCTCTCGCTCTCCCAGTCTCTCTCTCCCAGTCTCTCTCTCTCTCACCCCGTCTTGCTCCCTCTCCCTTTCTGTCTCTTTCTCTCCCAGTCTCTCTCTCTCTCACCCCATCTCTCTCTCTCCCCGTCTCTCTCGCTCCTCCAGTCTCTCTATCTCACACTGCCTCTCTCCCCCAGTCTCTCTCTCCCTTCGCCAGACTCTTTCTCTCTGTCTCTCTCTCTCTCACCCCATCTATCTCTCTCTCTCTCTCCCACCCAGTCTCTCTCTCTCCCCCAGTCTCTCTCTCTCTCTCTCCCCCAGTCTCTCTCTCTCTCTCTCTGGCAGTCTCGCTCTCTCTCTCCAGTCTCTCTCTCTCTCTACCCCAGTGTCTCTCTCTCTCTCTCGCCAGTGTCTCTCTCTCGCCCAGTCCCTTTCTCTCTCTCCCCCAACCTGTCTCTCTCTCTCTCCCCCAGTCTCTCTCTCTCTCTCCCCTGTCTCTCTCTCACTCTCCCCAGTCTCTCTCTCTTTCCCCCCAGTCTCTCTCTCTCTCCCACAGTCTCTCAAATTCAAATTCAAATTCAAATTGCTTTATTGGCATGACAAGATATATCTTATGTTGCCAAAGCACAAAGATACATGTATGATTGACCATATAAACACCGATCTAGACATACAGTGTATAGACAATTATACCCATGTATACATAGATATACACACATATAATATGCATATAATCTTTTCTTAGATTTAATGGCCTAGAAATTCAGTTGGCGCCGCGCCAGGGCTTTAGCGCCGGAAAGTTAGCGCCGGCGCTAAGTCCCCCTGCGCGCGCCAAAAATTCAGTAGCGCCGCGCCCAAACGGCTGCCGGCGCTACTGAAGGGTGTTTGCGCCTGAAAATGGGCGCTACCTGCCGCATTGCGGCGCTATTCCGGCGCTGCGGCGCCCGATGCGGTGCGGCAGGCTCGGGAAGTGCAGGCCTCCTCCTTCAGTTAAGGAGGAGCTGCCTGCACCCGCCCGCTGGCCGGTAAAATCTTCACAAAAATGAGCCCGGCACCTCGGGGAAGTGCCGGGCTCGCAGCCCAGAAGCATCTGTTCCGCGGGGGGGGGTGGAGGAGTCCGGGGAGGGAGGTGCGGGCAGGCGGCCGGCGGGAAAGCGGCCGGCCGCCGCGTGACCTTAATGCGCCGGCGCAAACTCCTGTAAGACTCGGTTGCCAGAGTCTTAGTTGCGGCTGCCACGGGCGAGGCGGCCGCAACTCAATTTCGGCGCTGGGGCCCGTCACCACAGCAACCGGGACGCTGCGCCCACCGATGACGTCATCGGTGCCGGCACAGCGCAACCGGTCTACCGCCGATGGTAGGGCCCCAGGGAATTTCTGAACCGGCTGTAAGTCCAGCGCAATGACCTCTAGCGCCGCAAAATGGGCGCAAAGCCCACTCAATTTCGAGGCCAATGTGTCACTGGTTGCCCCTCTGCTTGTGGCAAGCTGTAACATGGTTTGCCGCTATAGTTACACATTTTCTCTGTTCCCCCAATAGACATGGGAGTTTTTGGAGGTCATTCAAATTTTTGAATTCAAGGCATATTTTTGTGAATTTTGGGTAGAAATTCTCCCTTATGTCCTGATAGTTTCCGCAAGTTGTGAGGAAGTGCATCTCTGTCTCCACCACTCCCTGACTGCAGTGAGAGCATATCCTGTCCTCTCTGGGCAGCCAGGTCTGCCTGTGTCTGCCTTTTTCGATGGCCAGGCTATGTTCACTAAGTCTGTACATTGTCAAGGCTTTTCTCAGTTTGCTATCCTTTACCATCATCAGGTATTCAGCCATGGTGTATTGTCTGTTTAGGGCCAAATAGCAATCGAGTTTGTTTTGGGTTTTTGTCGTTTCTGTCCAATAGGTCAAATATTTTTCCTTTTGTTTAGTGATAATTGTGTTGGGTCGAATTCTCTGTGCTAGGATGTCACTGTCCTGGGGCTGGTTATTATTATTAGTGTTGGTAGTTACTTCACTGAGTCCCAGGACTAGTTGGCTGAGGGGACTCTTGTCTATGATCATCTCTTGGCATTTCAAGGCTTCGTAATGAAAGCAGTGGGCGTTGTTCATTTTTAGGTGTTTCCAAAATTTGATGGCTCGTTTTTGGATATTAATTAGTAGTGGATATTGGTCTAGTTCTGCCCTGCATGCATTGTTTGTGGTTTTCTTCTGAGTCTGGAGGATACTTTTACAGAATTCTGCATGCAGGATCTCAATTGGGTGTTTGTCCCATTTTGCGAATTCTTGTTGTGTTAGCAGACCCCACACCTCACTGCCATAGAGTGCAATTGGTTCAATTACTGATTTAAAAATTTGAGCCAAATGACAATTGGAATTTTCATTTGGATTGACTTCTTAATGGCATAGAAAGCCCTGCTTGCTTTCTCTTTCAGTTCATTCACAGCCAAATGAAAGTTTCCGGTAGAACTGATTTTTAGGCCTATGTATGTGTAATTTGTAGTTTGTTCGATTTTAGTTGCTCCTAGTGTGAAGTTTATTCTGGGTGCCTGATGTCTGGATCTTTGCTGGAACAGAAGTACGTTGGTTTTTTGGGGGTTTATTGTCAGGGCCCAGATCTGACAGAACGACTCTAGCAGATCCAGGTTCCGCTGAAGACCCTCCTCAGTTGGTGAGAGCAGAACCAGGTCATCTGCATAGAGGAGGAATTTAACCTTGGAGTCATATAGGGCGAGGCAGGTGCTGTAGATTGTTGAAGTAGTTTTGCCAATTCATTTATGTAAATATTAAAGAGTGTCGGTGAGATAGGCAAGCCCTGCACCACTCCACGCCCCTGTGAGAAATATTTTGTTTGTTTGCCTCCAATTTTAACTGCACAATTATTGTTTGTATACATTGATTTAATTACATCATATGTTTTTCCCCCTACCCCACTTTCAATAAGTTTTAAGAATAGACCGTCGTGCCAAATAGAATCGAAAGCCTTCTGGAAATCTATGAAGCAGGTAAAAATTCTGCTTTTGTTTTGGTGAACATGTTTGTCAATTAGGGTTTGTAGGGTTAAAATATCGTCCGATGTTCTATAATTTGGTAAGAATCCTATTTGGCTTTTACTCAAGACATCGTGCACCTCAAGGAAATTTATAAGTCTTTGGTTTATGATACTACAGAATATCTTCCCCAGGTTACTGTTCACACAGATGCCTCGATAGTTATTTGGGTTAACTGTGTCTCCACTTTTGTATATGGGCGTTATGAGTCCTTTGCTCCAGATATCAGGGAAGTAACCGACACTCAGAGCCAAGTTGAAGAGTTTTAGGATAGCCAATTTCATTTTATCGTCAGTGTGTTTAATCATCTCGTTTAGGCTGCCATCTGCACCGCAAACTTTTCTTGGTCGCAGGTCCTTGAATTTTTCAAATAGCTCTTTTTCAGTTATTGGGTGGTCTAATGAGTTTTGGTGGTCTTTTATGGCCAGTTCGAGCTTTTCCAATTCTTTGCATAATGGATCTTGCTCTGGGCTTAGCGTGTTTTTCTGGTATAATTTTTCAAAATGGTTTTCCCATATGTCTCCATTTTGAATGGGCAATTCGTCGCATTGCTTTTTGTGTAATGTATTCCAGTTGTCCCAGAAACAATTAGAATCTATAGATTCCTCAATGGAGCTGATTTTATTCTTAATATACTTTTCTTTCTTGGCTCTGAGTGTGTTTTTATATTGTGTTAGTGCCTGACAATAAGCAAGGCGTAGTTCCTCGTTTTCTGGTTGTCTGTGTTTTTGGTTTGATATTTTTCTGAGTTTTTTCCTTATGTTATGACAGTCTGAATCAAACCATTTTTCATGGTTTTGTGTTTTGGGTTTACTCTTGCGAGATATCAAGCTCGACATTGTTGCCAAATTATCAAAAATATTATTTCGGTTATTCACTGCCTGGTTTACGCCTTCTTTATTGTGAGTGTACGTGTTTTCCAGAAAGTTGTCCAAGTTGGATTGAGTTGATTGGCTGCTAATTGCTTTCTGGTATTTTTCCGTACTGTTTTGGGCCTATCTGTAGGATTTTTTAATGTTGTACAGCTTACTGGGCTGTTTTTCTGTGTTGGTTGTTTCTGTCCTTTTAAGATACGCAGTAATTTGGCTGTGATCTGGCAGTGATGTTAGTGGTTTGACTGTGAATGCTCTGAAAGAGGATGGGTCCAGATCTGTAATCATATAGTCTATGGTGCTGATGCCAAGAGGTGAAGAATATGTCGGTCTTCCTAGGGAGTCTCCTATGAACCTACCATTGATGATATACAGACCCAGGCTTCGACAGAGCTGCAGGAGTTGCTTTCCGTTTGCATTTATCTGTTTATCGTAGTTACACCTGTGTGAATGCAAAGGGAGATCAAACTGGTTATTTCCAAATATGTAATTATTCCCCTGAGTACTGATAAAGTCTGGTTCTTCACCAGTTCTTGAGTTGAGGTCACCACAGATCAACACGTTCCCATGGGCCTGGTAATGGTTAATCTCCCTCTCAATGTTGGAGAAGGTGTCCTCTTTGAAGTACGGGGATTCTATAGGGGGGATGTAGATTGCGCAAATGAAAACATTTTGCATGCTAGAAATTACGTCTTTCTTAATCTTGAGCCATAAGAGGTTTTCGCCCTTTTTTATAAATTCAATGTAATTCCTAAGCTCTGCTTTGAACCAAATCAGTATGCCTCCAGAGTCTCTGCCCTGGGTTACTCCTGGCAGTTTATTGGAGGGGACCACCAGCTCTGTGTACCCAGGGGGACAGCCAGTGGGCCCTTCTCCTCTACACCATGTCTCTTGCAAAATGATAATGGCCCAGTAATTCCTGTCACAACGCGTGAGTACGGACAGGGTATTCACGCGTGTGCCAGGAGGAATTGCTGGTTTTCAGCATGCACAGCGCATGCGCTGAAAACCGGCATTTCCTGTCCTCTGACCCAAGGGGTTAAGAGGCTGAATGCATGCGCGGTATTGGGCAGCACTTGCGACTTGGATTTCCTGTATTTTTACAGATTTGCGCATGTGTAAAGGGCTCCGGTTTTTACGCATTGAAAAAACACACGTAAGTACTTACTTTTACAGGTAAGTGGTCTTTTAGTACAATTTAGAATTTCTTTTTCCACAGGTTTATTATTTTTAAAGAATCTACAGTAAGGTAAGTTTAGTTTTAGACCCTATTTTTTAAAAATTTATTTTTTTCAAAAATTTGATTAATTGTTTAAAATAGTTTTTTAAAGTTATTCATAGTTAATTTAATTATTGGGATGCTTTTTAAAATTTTATTTAAAGTTTAAGTAGTGTTTTGGGGTGCAGTACTTTTCATGAGTCTGACAGTCTTTACTATCAAACTTATGAATGAAGTTTCCCCTCCCCTGATTGGCTGAACAGTGCTCACCTGATCCCAGCCGGCACATCGCACTAACTACGCCGCTGGGTCAGGTTAGCACAGTGCGCCAACATCAGAACCAGGCCACTTACAGGAAATCCACTGCGGGCCAGGTTTCAGATGTCGGCGTGCCGGGTCAGTGCACATCGGGGGCTTGCACGCGCGGCAAGCCCCCGACACCAAGTTCTGGGCCATTGTCCAGGCCTTTGATTTCATTTCGGAACTCTGGGGAACTGCTCTTTAGGCCCAGCACAGAAGAGCGTAGGCCTTGGATATTCCAGGATGAGATGCACAAGGATTTCATGTTTAGATTGGTCTTTCACTGTGCTAGGTGTGTGTGTCTTTGTCGTATTAAATGGGGGAAAAATGAACACCTCAAGCGTCTGTAAATACTGACAGTTTATAGCTGCAACTCTTTCCAACAGTCATACCCTTTTTTTTCCCCCAGTCTCTCTCTCTTTCCGCCAGTCTCTCTCTCTCGCTCCCCCAGTCTCTCTCTCTCCGCCAGTCTCTCTCTCTCTTCTGCAGTTGCTATCTCTCCCCCCAGTCTCCCTCTCACCCACTAGTCGCTCTCTCTCAACCTGCCTCTCTCTCTCCCCAGTCTCTCTCGCTCTCCCCAGTCTCCCTCTCTCAATTCAATTCAATTCAATTCAAATCGCTTTATTGGCATGACAAGGTACATCTTATGTTGCCAAAGCATCGAAAAACATTCATGGTTGAACACAAAAAATACAGATCTATCCATACAGTGTCTCACTCCACCCCGTCTCACTCTCTCTCTCCCAGTCTCTCTTTATCTCTCTCCCCATCTCTCTCTCTCTCCCTCCAGTCACTCTCTCTCTCACCCAGCCTCGCTTTTCTCTCCCTTCAGTCCCTTTCTCTTTCCCCTGTCTCCCTCTCTCCCCAATCGCCCATTCTCCCTCCAGTCTCTCTCTGTCACCCCATTGCTTTCTCTCTCTCCCAGTCTCTCTCTCACACCATCAATCTCTCACTATCTCCCCACTCTCTCTCTCTCTCTACTCCCCAGTTTCTCTCCCTCTCTATCCCCCAGTCTCTCTCTCTCTAACCCAGTCTCTCTCTCTCTCCCCTGTCTCTCTCTCTCTCCCAGTCTCTCTCTCTCTCCCCAGTCATTCCCTCTCTCTCCCCAGTCTCTCTTTCTCTCTGTAATGTATACAACATTGAAGGGACTACTTTGTTTTGCGGATGTACATCCTTAGTTGCGAGCGTATATAACAGACACATATCGATTTGTATAGTCAGTGCCAAAGTTCCAGTTACCCAGTAAAGATCACTTGAAGTTACTCTCAGTCTCTGCTACTTTATTTTTTTATGTAGTTGTGTATAGCGGTACAAACACAACAAATTGGCGATGAGAATTCTGAACCTACGTCTTCCTATTCTGGCATCGCATCCAGAGGACACCGAAATTTGGAAGAAAGGAGCGAGAAGGTAGAGAAAACGGAGCACGCTTGCTAAGCTAGGCAGGGGATATGTAAGTCAAGTGAAAGTGCACAGGACTTGCATGACGCGAGCTAACTAGTAAAGAAAGATAAACGGGTTTGGAAAAAAAAATGGCGATGATTGACACAATTGCAGCATTTCATAGCAGCATTGAAGACTGGGCAACTTACATTGAAAGAGTGGAGTTGTACTGTGAGGCTAACAGAGTGGAGGTAGAAAAGAAAGCCACTGTTTTGCTGAGCGTTATGGGTGCAAAGACATACGGGCTGCTACGTAGTTTATTAACCCCTGAAAAGCCAGCAAACAAAACATTCAAACAAATAGTGGACACACTCCAAGGCCATTTATGCCCCAAACCACTGCTCATAGCTGAAAGATTTAAATTCCATAAACGGGACCAGAGCAAAAATAAAAGCATTTCTGAATATTTGGCAAAGTTGTGCAAATTATCAGAACATTGCCAATTTGGAGTGGGCTTATCAGACGCATTGAGGGACAGATTTGTGTGTGGCATGAAATGTGAAAGCACACAAAAGAAGCTCCTGTCTGAAAAAGACCTCACATTGGAGAAGGCTCTGAGTATCGCAATATCAATGGAAGCAGCAGCACGTGGCACTTTAGAAATTCAACAAAAATCTCTGGAATA
This sequence comes from Somniosus microcephalus, assembly GCF_052327205.1. Classification (NCBI taxonomy): domain Eukaryota; kingdom Metazoa; phylum Chordata; class Chondrichthyes; order Squaliformes; family Somniosidae; genus Somniosus; species Somniosus microcephalus. Next base: position 134,661,745 of record NC_140993.1, read on the forward strand.
TTCAACTAATAAAATGTCACTGAAACAAGAAAAGAAGTGCTATCGCTGTGGCAAAATGTCACATGACCACAATGACTGTTGGTTTAAAGATAAAGACTGCAGACAATGTGGCAGACGAGGGCACATTGAAAGAGTCTGCAAAGCAAATAAGAAGCCGAAAACTGATACAATACAGAGTAACAAAAAGGTACATCAAGTGACTGAAAACAAGAAACCTTTCAATGATAGATACAAGAAGGTACACTACGTGACTGGAGACAGTTCAGGTAAAGAAAAAAGTGACACAGACTCAGAGGAAGAGGATCTGGCTTGTCTAAAACTACACAGTGTGAAAGAGACAGGGGATCACAGAATATTATGGGTTACTCCAGAAGTGGCAGGAGTTAGGCTGAAAATGGAGTTGGACACAGGCTCAGCTTTAACAGTGATCTCTGTACATGACTACAAACAACTGTTTTCACACATACCGCTAAGGCCAACTAAAGTACTGTTAAAGACATACACAGCACAAAGAGTGTGCCCCAAAGGTAAAATAAAAGTGACAGTGACATACAAAGAGAAAAAAACACCGCAATTGAACCTCTATGTAGTGGAAAATGGAGGACCACCATTGCTGGGACATGAATGGCTCAGGAAAATACAGTTGGATTGGCACACCATCCAAGCACTGTTTGTGTCAGCAAAGGAGGACAGCAACGCCACTCCTGAGAGACTGTCACAAATACTCTCTGACTCTCAGGAAGTGTTCAAGAAGGGAATAGGAACACTTAAGGGCTGAAAGCAAAAATTAAGATTGAGCAGAATGCAAATCCAAAGTTCCACAAGGCCAGACCAGTGCCTTATGCAATTCGCCCTTCAGTAGAAGCAGAGCTGGAGAACTTGGAGCGGGATTGGAGTGAATGGGCCACACCTATAATTCCAGTGATGAAGAAAACCTCCAGCACAAAACCAGGAAAGCCAAGAAAAGTGTGCATCTGTGGAGACTTTAAAGTGACTGTTAACCCAGTCCTCCACACAGTACAGTACCCATTGCCTCGCATTGAGGACATCTTTGCTTCCCTGTCAAGAGGGGAACGCTTCACAAAGATTGACTTGGCCCAGGCCTATCTCCAAATGGAAATTGATGATGCATCAAAGAAATACCTGACAATAAATACGCACAAAGGTCTTTACCAGTACAATCGGCTGGTATTCGGAATAGCATCAGCTCCTGCAATCTGGCAAAGGGCAATGGACCAAGTCCTGCAGGGGATCCCAGGTACTCAGTGTTATCTTGATGACTGTGATGAAATATATGCCTTCATCAGCCCCTGTGTTTTACCTGCTTTGTATTGTGTGTACCGCCCCCTTTTTCCTATTGTGTGTATTGGCTACGCCCCTGTCTTTTGTCATATAAAGGTCTCAAGAGCTGTATGAGTCATTCTATCAGACGAACCTGATGTGGAAAGACCTGCAATGTTCTTAGTGATTAAAAGCCTTCAGTTGAATCCTTTAAACTCCTTGGCCTAGAAATTGAGTGCCCTTAGCGCCGATTTTGCGGCGCTAGAGGGCCTAGCGCTGCATTTGGCGCCGGCGCCGAAATTGCCTGGGGCCCTTACGCCGCGGTAGACCGGTAGCGCTGCGCCGGCACCGATGACGTCATCGGTGTGCGCAGCGTCCCGGTTGCCATGCCGACGGGCCCCAGCGCCAAAATTCAGTTGCGGCCGCCTCGCCCGTGACAGCCGCAACTAAGACTCTGGCAACAGAGTCTTACGAGTCTTTGCGCCGGCGCATTAAAGGCCCCGCGGCGGCCGGCCGCTTTCCCGCCGGCCGCCTGGCCGCAGCTCCCTCCCCGGACTTCCCCCCTCCCCCCCCCCGGAACAGAAGCAAGCCCGGCACTTGTCCGAGGTGCCGGGCTCATTTTTTAAAAGATTTTCGCGGGCCGCGATCGGGTGCAGGCAGCTCCTCCTTAAGGGAAGGAGGAGGCCTGCACTTCCCGAGCCTGCCGCACCGCATCGGGTGCCGCAGCGCCGGAATTGTGGCGCGAAACGGCAGTTAGCGCCGATTTACCGCCGCAAAGACCCTTCAGTAGCGCCGGCAGCCGTTTGGGCGCGGCCCTGCTGAATTTTTGGCGCGCGCAGGGGGACTTAGCGCCGGCACTAACTTCCGGCGCTAAAGCCCTGGCTAAGCCAAAACTCAATTTCTAGGCCCTTGTCTTTGAGTTATTGATGGCACATCAATTTTAATCACTAAAACACCAAGATGGATCAACCCCTGAAACCAGAGCGCTTGGATCTGGACCCCCATGCCTCAGACGCAGCCACACAGTTCGGACGCTGGTTCCAATGCTTCGAATTTTTCATCGCAAACTCATCCACCGCCATAGCAGCCACAACCGCCACCGGAGACGTGAAACTGGGAATCCTGCGAAACTGGGTGAGCCATCTGGTCTCCCTTCTCATCCAAGATGCCACCAGCTACGGGGATGCCTGCACCATTCTGAAGGCCCACTACGTGCGGCCAATAAACGAGGTGTACGCCAGGCATCTTCTAACTACTCGCACGCAGCAGCATGGTGAGTCACTAGAGGACTACATGCTAAGCCTAAAAGTACTGGGCAGAGACTGTAACTGTAAGGCCGTGTCTGCCATCGTGTACATGGAGGAGCTGATCCGAGACTCCTTTATTGCGGGCCTCAGTTCAAATTACATTCGGCAGAAACTGTATGAAAAGGAGGGACTGGACTTAAAACAGGCTATGGGCACAGCGCGATCGCTGGAAATGGCCCAGAGGAACTCTGAATCCTGTTCCTCAGGCCACGCGGCCCACTCCGCCTCGTGCACGCCATGGGGGCCGCCATCTTTGAAGCCATCTTCACCTCCCAGGTCTCAGGCCAGCCCAGCACCATCGGAGCCCCAGCCCCCACCCAGGAGCCCCACTACTGCCGCGATGCATCGGGGCCCGAAATGCTACTTCTGCGGCCAGGACAAACACTCCAGGCATCTGTGCCCAGCGAAAGGCACCACCTGTTTTAAATGCGGGAAGAAAGGCCATTTCAGCAAAGTCTGCAGAGGGAACCCCGCCTCCAACTCCACCACCGCCGCGTGCACGCCGTGAGGGTGGCGATCTTGGACGCCATCTTGTCCACCCTCATGGAGTCCACCATCTTGCCCCGACTACACGGACCTCCAGGACCCACTGGTGGCCTCGATCACAGTGGATCAATCCAGGCTGCATCCGTTGTCTAAATCGATGATGGACATAGAAGTAAACGAGAACAAGGTTAAATGCTTGATTGACTGCGGGAGCACCGAAAGCTTTATTCATCCTAGCCTGGTAAAACGACTTTCACTAACGATAGTCCCCACACAGGGCAAAATCGCCATGGCTGATAAGACTCATACCTCAAAAATTACAGGTTTCTCTGCGGTTATGTTGTCGGTAAAAGGCACTGATTACAGAGATTTAAACTATTGATAATGCCAGATCTCTGTGTGAGCGTGATCTTGGGTCTGGACTTCCAGTGCCACCACCAAAGTATCACGCTTACCTACGGTGGGGCCCAGCCGCCCCTCACAGTGTGTGGTCTGGCTACCTTGAAGGTCAAGCCGCCCTCTCTGTTCGCCAACCTCGCACCCAACTGTCGACCCATAGCGACCAAGAGTAGGCGGTACAGCTGGGAGGATAGATGGTTCATTGCGTCGGAAATAGAAAGACTCAAGCGGGAGGGTATCATCGAATACAGTACCAGCCCATGGCGCGCCCAGGTAGTAGTAGTTAAGGGTAGCGAAAAGAAGCGGATGGTGATAGATTATAGCCAGGCGGTTAAGCTATACACCCAGTTAGACGCCTACCCTCTGCCCCGCATAGCGGATATGGTTAACCAAATTGCGCAATACCGGGTGTTTTCCACCATCGACCTAAAATCGGCACACCACCAGCTCCCCATTAGGCCGGAGGACCGTCCATACACTGCCTTCGAGGCGAACGGACGCCTCTACCACTTCCTCAGAGTCCCCTTTGGGGTAAGGAATGGGGTCTCGGTCTTCCAGCGGGAGATGGACCGCATGGTCGATGAGAACCAGTTAACAGCCACCTATCCATACCTAGACAACGTCACCATCTGCGACCACGACCAGCAAGACCACGACTCGAACCTCGCGAGATTTCTGAAAACCGCCCTCAGACTCAATCTCACCTACAACGAGGATAAGTGTGTCTTTAGCACCACGCGCCTCTGTATCCTGGGCTGCGTGGTGGAAAACGGGGAAATCGGTCCGGACCCCGACCGATTGCGCCCCCTACGGGAGCTACCCCTACCAAACACTCCCAAGGCCCTGAAAAGGTGCCTGGGGTTCTTCTCCTATTACGCCCAATGTGTCCCCAATTATTCCAACAAGGCCCGTCCCCTCCTGAAATCAATATCCTTCCCGTTCATGGCCGAGGCCCACGCCGCCTTCAACAGCATTAAACACGACATTGAGAAGGCCGCGCTGCAGGCAGTGGACGAAAACATCCCTTTCCAGGTCGAAAGTGATGCGTCCGACTTCGCTTTAGCAGCCACCCTCAACCAGGATGGGCGGCCCGTAGCCTTTTTCTTAAGAACCCTCCAAGGGCCCGAGATCAGGCACTCCTCGGTAGAGAAGGAGGCCCAGGCCATAGTGGAGGCAGTGCGGCACTGGAGGCACTACCTAGAATGCTTCACCCTACTTACCGACCAGCGGTCGGTAGCCTTCATGTTTAACAACAAACAGAGGGGGAAGATCAAGAATGACAAAATGCTCAGGTGGCGGATCGAACTCTCCACGTTTGAGTATGACATAATATATAGGCCAGGGGCCCTCAACGAATCCCCTGACGCCCTATCACGAGGGATGTGTGCCAGCATCCAGGGGGACAGGCTACAGGGCCTCCACAATGGCCTCTGCCACCCGGGGGTCACCCGGCTATTTCACTTTATAAAATCCCGTAACCTCCCCTATTCCATCGAGGAGGTCCGGTCGATGACCAGGGACTGCCGCACCTGTGCGGAATGCAAGCCCCGTTTTTTCAGGCCCGACCGAGCCCACCTGATCAAAACTACACGGCCATTCGAGCGCCTGAGCTTAGATTTCAAGGGACCACTCCCCTCCACCGACTGCAATGTGTACTTTCTCAACATTGTGGACGAGTACTCCCGCTTCCCATTCGCCTACCCCTGCCCAGACATGACCAGTGTCACGGTCATCAAGTGCCTCGGCAACCTGTTTTGCATGTTCGGCATGCCTAACTACATCCACACTGACAGGGGGGCGTCGTTCATGAGCGACGAACTGCGCCAATACCTGCTGTCGAAGGGGATAGCCACGAGTCGGACCACTAGTTATAACCCCCGGGGTAATGGGCAAGTGGAGAGGGAGAACGCGACAGTGTGGAAGGCGGTCACCTTAGCACTAAGGTCTAAAGGCCTCCCCACCTCCCGCTGGCAAGAGGTCCTCCCAGACGTACTCCACTCAATAAGGTCGCTACTGTGTACTGCTACTAACGCCACTCCTCACTAGAAGATGTTTGTTTTTCCCCGCAAATCAACTTCAGGAGTGTCCCTACCCTCGTGGCTCTCCACCCCAGGGACAGTCCTATTACGGAAGCATGTGAGGGGCCACAAAACGGATCCCCTCGTGGAGGCAGTACACCTACTCCATGCAAACCCACAGTACACGTGCATCAAGCACGCCGACGGGCGTGTGGACACCGTGTACATAAAGGACCTCGCCTCGGCAGGAAGCGACGACGACCCATCACCACCACCCCCAGAAGAACCTCCACCTTCCCCAGGCTCACCACCCCCAGAAGTACCTGCAACACCCCCAACACATGGGTATGCCCAGGAGGGCACCACGGACTCCCGGTCTGAACCCGAGGTACTGTTGCGACGTTCAGGAAGGACTATCACACCCCCGGACAGACTAAATCTGTAGAAGGGGTGAATGTGATGAAATATATGCCTTCATCAGCCCCTGTGTTTTACCTGCTTTGTATTGTGTACCGCCCCCTTTTTCCTATTGCGTGTATTGGCTACGCCCCTGTCTTTTGTCATATAAAGGTCTCAAGAGCTGTATGAGTCATTCTATCAGACGAACCCGATGTGGAAAGACCTGCAATGTTCTTAGTGATTAAAAGCCTTCAGTTGAATCCTTTAAACTCCTTGGCCGAGAAATTCATTGACGCCACTTTTGGGGCGCTAAAGTGGGGCGTCTGCTAAAGTTTGCGTCCGCCCCCAAATCTAGGCCACTTCTCCGATATTCATTAGCTTCGCCCTACTAGTTCGGGCGAGCGCTAAAACTGCTGTTGGACGCCTCTCTTTGGGCGCTAAGCCGGAGGTGGTGATCGATAACGCTGAGGCCGGGCGCAGCGCAGGTGCGGCCATCTCGTGACTGACAGCAGACACCCTGGCGCCGGCCAGCTCTTAAGGGGGAAGGGTCGACTGTGTCTGCTGCCACGCCCTGGATAGTGGAGCCCTCCAGCTAGGCCTGAACACTGCTGCTGGACCCAAATAGCGCCTGAAGACATGGAGAAGGCCCGTGAACGTGCGCAGCGCTTCTCAGAGCGTGATCTGAGTGTGCTGCTTGCTGCTGTGGAGAAGAGGCGCCATGTTTTGTACCCGGACAATGGCAAGAAGGCGACAGTCCGCGTCTACAGGACAGCCTGGAGGCATGTCGCCAGCAAGCTGTCAGCCAACAGCGACGTCCCCAGGACCGATGCCCAATGCCGCAAAAAGATAAATGACCTCACACGCATTGTCAGGGTGAGTACCCTTTCCAATGACCTCCTCATCCTTGCATGTGCACCTCACATTATGGGCAAAGGGACCTGAAAGCTTTAATGGCCAGCCTTCATCCAGCAGCTATGGCACAGGCATGAGCATCAATTGCACATTCTGCACTGAACACACTGGCCAAGCTTTTCCACCATGGGAGGCAGTGCACACCAGATCATGGCGACACACTGGCCAGGCTATTCCACCATGGGAGGCAGTGCACACAAGATCACGGCGACACACTGTACTTAGAGGCCGTCCTTTCTCTTGCAGGCCAAGCTGGCGAATAATCGCAGGGGCCGGACTGCGACTGGGGGAGGACGACCCCATATCCAGCCACTCACCGACCTGCAACATCACGTGGAGCACCTCATGGGTCGCCGGGTGATTGGGCCCGTTGCATGTGGAGATGCCGACCCTGTTCAGGGAAGCAATGGTAAGGACATCACCTTTTGCACCTCTCTCGTCCCACTTGCGCATCAGATCTACATCCTTTGCCACTGTCCGACCAATGCGCTGAATGCCACCACTCATGCATCCCGCACTGATGCCCTCTCCTCACTCTAAAGCTACTCTTGTGCCTTCCTGCTTTCAGATGGTCAAGAGGAGGTCCCTCAACTTGCCAGTGACAGACCCTCCGAGGAGGAGCAGGAGGAGGAGCAAGAGGAAGGCGGCCCATCAGGGGAACCCTCAGCCGCGGCCACCCAGGCCAATGTAGGGGACACGTCTTCCCTGGAGGGCAGCGTGGCGGAAGTGTCGAAGGGGAGGGGAGCTCCTGGGACCTGCGTGCTGCAGAAAGGCGGGAGGGGGGTGGAAGATCGGCGGGCTTCTCCCCAGAGGGGGGATGCGTCGGAGGGGAGTCCAATTGCTGGGCCCAGCGGCCTCCAGCAACGCAGGAAGGGTCGGCCAGCTCGGCGGCCTTCTCCCCAGAGGGAGAGTCCGGCCTCCAGTCAGGAGATGCTCTTCGCCGAGGAGATGGAAGGCCTCGAAGACTTTTCCGCGGACTCGGAGCGCCGGCACACGGAGCTCATGGCGGCAGTGTCACGGTTGCCTGAGTCCATCGATTCCCTCTCTCGGAGTGTGGCCGAGTTCGGGCCCTTAGAGGCCACCAGTCGGGCGGAATACCGGGCAGATCTTGCAGCGACTGGCCAGGTGATTAGTGGTGCCGTCCAGTCACTGGCTGCTCTGCTGTGGGCAGTGAACAGGTCAACACGGGCACGCACTGCTGCCACACTCGCTGTGTCAGCCAGGCATCGCCAGGGCACCCGGCGCGCTGCAGCAGCACATCAGTCTGTCCCTCGGCAGATTGGTGCGCATGCTGCAGTGCTGGCCCAGGCGAGTGCCAGTGTCTCAGGCGACCAGCGAGCGCCTGCCATCCGCCAGCTTGCCGCCATTCCTCTAGCCGCCACTGCCACTCCCCCAGTGGAGCTGCCAGGAGCTGCTGCAGCGACTGATGCTGGCCAGCCACAGCTGCAGCAATCAACAGCCGGCCGCTCGACACCCAGACCTCGACTAGGCCGACCCCCAAGGGCATCTTCCGTCACGACATGTGCCCCTCAGGAGCCTGCCCCCAGCCTTGCAGCAGCCAATGGCCTTACTTTGAGGTGGAGCAGCAGGGCGGGCAGGGGCCACCCAAAGATGGCCAAGGCATCGCACTAGCGGGCCAAATATTCGAATGTGTGGCCATTTGTGTTTGTTTCTTGAGGCCGAGAATTGGATGTTAGTTTTTTGAAGGCCGATGATGTGATGTTTGTTTTGGACGAAGGCCGACAATGACGGCCATTTTAGTTGCCCTATTTTGTTAATCCTCCCCAGGTTGTGGGAGCGAGTAATGTGTTGGAGTGTTTTTTGGGGGTTTCCTCAGTTTTTGGTTTTCATGTGGGAAGGGCCCAGAGTTTGTACAATAAAGCATTTTATTTATTCACATTGTCCATGTTTGATCTTTGAAGTGTTTGTTGCCTTAACCGGCTGAGGGCTTGCGGAGCGGCTGCAATCATGTTCTATCATTGGCGCAAGCCATTCCCTGACAGGGGGCCTAGAAGTGACGTTCAATAAGCCGACGACGGGCGGCCCTTGGACCTTGTGCGTCCCTCCTGGGCTGGTACTCCTCGTCCTCGTCGTCCTCATGCTCCTCCTGCTCCTCCTCCTGAGGTGGTGGTCCAACGTGAGGTGGCAGTGCCTGAGTCCTGCGGATAGCCAGGTTGTGCAGCATGCAGCAAACGACGACGAATTGGGAGACTCGATCCTGCGAATACTGGAGGGCTCCCTCGGAGCGATCGAGACAGCGGAACCGTTGCTTGAGCACGCCGATTGTTTGTTCTATGAGGTTCCTCGTCGCTTGATGGCTCTCGTTGTATGCCTCTTCAGCAGGGGTCGTGGGCGCGCGGAGCGGGGTCATGAGCCAGGTACGCAAAGGATAGCCTTTGTCCCCGATAAGCCATCCTCTTGGGGGAGGCTGTGCCTGGAACATGTCAGCCACAGTTGTCTGTCGCAGGAAAAAGGCATCGTGGCTGCTGCCTGGAAAGCGGGTATTGACAACTAGGATGCGCTGCCTGTGGTCACACACCAGCTGTACATTGAGGGAATGGTAGCCCTTCCGGTTGCGGTAATCCTCGGCATGCTCAAGAGGTGCCCGCAAAGCCACATGCGTGCAGTCAATGGCGCCCTGCACCATGGGGAAGCCCGCTATTCTTGCAAACCCCACTGCACGCTGCTGCTGCTTGTCCAGGGTCATGGGGAAGGAGATGAATTGATGTCTCCTTCTGAAAAGGTCTTCGGTCACCTGGCGGATGCAGCAATGCACGGCGAACTGGGAGATGTTAGCGATGTCCCCAGTAGCGAATTGGAAGGAGCCGGAGGCATAGAAGTTGAGAGCCACCGTCACCTTCACTGCCACCGACAGAGACGTCCTGCGCATCAGCTGTGGCTGCAGATCTCTCTGAAGCAGCCGGCAGATGTCTGCAACCACTTCCCTTCGGAATCGCAGCCTCCTAACACACATCGCAGCAGACATGGTCAGATAGGAGGTCTGCTGGCGGTATACCCTGCGTGGGTAAGGCCTCAGTTGGCGACGCCTTTTGCCCCCTCTGCGTCTAGCCAGGGCTGCCACTCTCTCACGGCGTCTGTAAGCCCTTCTGGCATAAGGCTGAAATTCAGCGTTGCCACCCAATGCAGCCCCCATTATATGCTGGCAAACACTGAGCTCTGAATGAAGGCTAAGATAATTGGTAAGCTCTGGCCTGAGCCAAAAATACCTGTCCAAGTGTTGGTCCAAACCAGTAAACTCTCCTCCTTGGTCTCTGTCCAAAAAACCGTTGCACAAGAGTGAATGCTGCAAAATGGCTGGCCTTTATACTGCTGGGTAAGTGCCCTTTAATTAGCGCTCCCCCCGGCCCGGCTGGCCTGTGTACCGTTCCACTTCACAGTCGTTCGGGACGCCCGGCGCACAATGGGCCGGCGCGAGTGAAGTTCCGGTTTGGGGCGCACAAAGGGCGTTGCACTATTATATGACGTCATGATCTGCGCGCGCAGCAGGGCGTGTGCTAAGACTTTGCGCCGGCGCTAAATGTGTCCTGAAGTTGGGGAGAGGCGCAGATCGCGCTGCGCCCGGGCGATAAGCGCCTAGCGCTCGAGATCTACTCCCCCTAAGGCGCTAACGGCTGGCGCGCCCAACTGAATTTCTAGGCCCTTGTCTTTGAGTTATTGATGGCACATCAATGACATCATCATGACTGGCAAGAATGACAACGACCACCTTTCCAACCTCAAACAGGTGCTCATCAGGTTACGGGAGTATGGGCTCCGAGCGAACCGAGACAAGTGTGAGTTTTTCAGAAAGGAAATCTCATACTGTGGACATGTGAGTTGCGTTTGCAAAGGTAATCCAGAGACTGTAAGCAGAGTTCAGTTCATGTTGCTTTTTTAATGGCTGCTCCACACACACACTCCCAGGCAAAAGCAATCGAATACCTATACACAATACAATGATAACAGCACTATCAAACTCCATGTGCTCAGGCCAAGGCAATCGAGTACCGATCACCAATGTCAGACAGAACATTTCCTCCCCCCTCACAGAATTTCAAACATGAAAGGTAGTGACAAAATCCTGTAGGTGGCCAGGGCGAGAACGTGTACGAACAGGCTGAGGTGCGGACTGGTGAAGAGCAGGCCGAAGTGGGGACTGGTGAGGAGCAGGCTGAGGCACAATATCTGCTTGAGGGTTGGCTGGCTGAGTCACATGTGCATCCCGCCACTCTGGGGGTAAGGCTTGGGGATTAGGTCCGTATAATCCCGCATCAGGGGGTGCTGGCACCTTCTGAAGGCGGCTGGCATGCCACCGAGAGCCGTCAGTGAGGCAGAAAGTGGCTGGTCCAAGTTGGCGGCTGATTTGGAGAGGGGAGGACCAGAATGAGGCCATCTTATTGTTGCGGTGAGGCCTGCGGACTCTGACCCAATCAGAGACTGAGATGTTGGGCGCCTTGGCCCTCTTCGACTGGTCGAAGCGGAGTTTCATCTTCTCCTGCTGTCTAGCGACTGTGGCTTGAACCGGTGGAGCAGGGCTCTGAGCTAGCGAGGGGCGGAGCCTGCCAAGGGGCAGCATGAGCTCACGGCCTAGCATGAGGGAAGCGGGTGAGACCCCTGTAGTGGAATGCTGGGAGGCTCTGTAGTGCAGCAGTGTGTGGAGGAGGGCCTTGTCAAACGCACACCCCTGGGATAGGTGTGCTCTGAGGCCATTTTTCAGTGTCTGGTTAAAACGCTCCACACCCCCCATTTGACTCGGGGTGGTAGTACGCTGTGCGTATGTGATGGATGCCCTTGCTCTCAAGGTAAGAGGAGAGTTCCGAAGAGACCATTTGGGGGCCATTGTCTGTGGTGATGGCCTTTGGATGCCCCCAGCGGGAGAAAGGGACTCAAGGATATCAATGATGACCCGAGAGGTGACGGAGCCCACGGCAGTGACCTCTGGCCATTTTGAGTGCAGGTCATAGGTCACCACTAGGAACCGTTGATGGTGGGGGACACCATGGATCTCCCCGCAGACGTCCAGCTGCAGGTGCTCCCAGGGCTGAGAGGGCCAGGCAAGGGGTTGCAGGGGTGGATGTGCTTGGTGGCCAGTCTTGCCACTTACAAGGCAGGCTGCACAGTCCTTGACCAGGGCCTCGATTTCCCTGTCGATACCCGGCCACCACACTAGGTCTCGGCATCGTTGTTTGAGCTTCACTATGCCCAAGTGGCCCTCATGCGCCATGGATAAAACACGCGCACGAAGGGCACTTGGGACCACAGTGCAGAGCCCACGTGCAACACAGGAGTCATTCCAGCAGGAGAGCTCCTCTTTAACTCTGGAGTAGGCAGACAGTTACTCAGGCACCTTGCGAGGCCAGCCATCTCTGATGAAGGTGCACAGCTGGGAGAGGGCCGAATCCTGTTCAGAGGCCTCTTTGAGCTCCTGGCGAGAGACTGTGGTTTGGAGAGACGTGTGCAGCATCTGGACGATATCCTGTTCCACATGTTCAGACCCGACGAGTGGGGCTGGGACAGAGACAGTGCAGGAGAGCAGATCTGCAACAACATTGTCATGTCCTGGTGTGAACTGGAGACTGAAATTGTATTGGCGGAGGCGGTCAGACCAGTGGTGTAGACGCAGTGGTCTGTGGCCCGTGCCGGATGTCGACAGCAGGGCAGTGAGAGCCTGGTGATCGGTTCGCAGGGTGAAGGCACGGCCATACGTGTACAGGTGCCACCTCTCACATGCCCAGACGCACGCCAGCGCCTCATGCTCGCCTACTGAGTACTTCTGTTCGGTGGGGCTAAGGGCTCAGGAAGCAAGGCGATTGGTTTCTCCACTCCATTCTGTATCTGTGATAACACCGCCCCCCACAGCTGCAGCGGACGCGTCGCGGGTGACGAGGGTGGGCCTGGCGACGTCAAAGTGAGCCAACACTGGAGGCGACGTGAGCTGCGATTTGAGGAGGCGAACAGCTTCCGTACAGGCTTGTGACCACACCCAGGGCTCATCCTTTCATAGGAGCTGGCGCAGTGGGGCTGTGGTGACTGAGTACTGGGGCAAAAACTTCAGGTAGTACCCAGTCATGTCAAGGAAGGAGGCAACCTGTGCTGCAGAGCTGGGTTCTGGGATGCTGTGAATGGCATCCACGTTTGACTGGAGTGAGGATATACCATCAGCCGACAACCGAAACCCCACAAATTCGATCTCTGAAACAGCAAAGACACACTTTTCGCCATTCAGCGTGAGCTTGTCTTTTGCTAGAGCCGTGAAAACTCTGTGAAGGCGTTCGTCGTGAGTGGAGGTCGAGGGCCCATGCACGACAATGTCATCCAGGTAGATGGCCACCCCAGGAATGCCCGCGAGCACAGAGGACTTCACCTTTTGGAAGCAGCTGGGTGCAGAGCTAAGTCCAAATGGCATCCTGGTGTACTGAAAGACGCCAGCATGTGTCACAAAAGCAGTGAGGTCCCTGCTGCTGGGGTGGAGGGGAACCTGTAGATAGCCCTGTCGAAGGTCCAGTTTCGAGAACAGGATGGAACCATAGAACTGCACTGTGAGTTCCTCTGACGTGGGTGTAGTGTATGTACCCGTCTACCTTTAAGAGAACTATTTTATGTAACCGTTCACCTTTAAGAGAACTATTTTAGGTGTGGCACTACTTTGTTTGGCTTCTGTATACGGTAATACCGACGGTGACCACACCAGTATATAAGTGTTGTGCCAGGAGTTATTGGGCAGATTCGCCCTGACCTTCGAATAGTAAAGTCCTGTTTTAAGTTACTCTTTGAGTCTGTGTATTAATTAACTAAACAACCCACAGACTTTACAGTGGCGACGAATCCGATCGTACCCTGCGGCAACAATAATTCCGAAGCAGTTAACGAGCGTCGAGAAGAGGCAACCGCCCTCGTCATTTTGCTGGGAGAAAACTCGAGTCTGCAGAGCTGGGAAAGGAGGAAGAATTCAGAGACAAAGACTTCCATCAGCAACAGGCACTGACTGTCCCTTCTGCCACGGTGAGGAGTGAGCCGATCAGCACGAGAAGCAAGGCGGCCACGGTGACTGTGAGTAAGGGAAAAGTAAAAAGAATAACCAGAGGATAAGGGCGGTGCACTCGACCACGGTCGAGGGGGAAAGGAGCTGGACAGAAGTCGGGCCCAGAGGCGCTGAGACTGGGGCAGCGTGGAGCAAGGAAGCCGTGGTACAGACAGGCTGGGGACGCAACAGCGTCGTGAGACAGCTAGACCGCGACCGGCGAAAAAGGCCGGGCAGCGACCGAAGCCACGAAGCGCTGCGACCGGGAGCGTAGGCGTGGGAAGATATAAAAACTCAGCCGCAGCCGGGGAGGGAAGCACCGGACTGCGAGACGGCTGGGAGAGGCGTTTGGGAGCCGAGCGAGCGGGAGAGGCAGAGCCGACCAAGGGAGACTGCGCGAGAGCCAGTCCAGCGGCTGAAACTGTTCTCCGTCAACGGGGTGTACCCAGCGCCGGTAGAGCCGAGCGAGCGGGAGAGGCAGAGCCGGCCAAGGGAGACTGAGCGAGAGCCAGCCCAGCGGCTGAACCTGTTCGCCGTCAACGGGGTGTACGCAGCGCCGGTTGCCTTGCCGAGAAAAGGGAAAGCACTGAAGCCGACGCGCAGGCTGTGAATCTGAAAGCCAGCGGCCGTCGCCTGTGGGGGAAAGTGTACCCCTCCCGCTAGGGAAGAAACGCGGGAAGCCGCCATTAGGCGGGGAAGAAGACAGAAACGGGAAACCGCCATTGAAGTGAGCGGGGAGAGAAGATAAGCGCGGGAAACCGCCATTTTCGCGGGAAAACCGCCATCTTAGAAAAAAAAAATAAGTTAAAGAAATAATTCGGGGTGTTATCAGAAAGAGAGGAAGATGCCTAAGCGTGGTAACATCAACAATTTTAATGCCGAGGTAGAAGACTGGGCCACGTACGTGGAACGCATCGAGATCTATTGTGAGGCCAATAAAATAGAAGAAGATGACAAAGCTATAACCTTGCTAAACTCGATGGGCACGAAGACATACGGGCTCTTGAAGCATCTATTATCACCAGCTAAACCGGCGGATCAGACTTTCGATGATATTGTGGCTGTTCTGAAGGATCACTTGAACCCCACACCGTTGATGTTGGCGGAACGATTCAAATTCTATGCGAGAACGCAACGGAAAGACGAAAGCAACGCAGAATACTTGGTCGAACTGCGTAGACTAGCGAAATACTGCCAGTTTGGAGGGAATCTGACAGAGGCATTGCGAGACAAGTTCGTGTGCGGGTTGGCAAAGGAAGGAACGCAAAAGCGACTACTCGAAGAGAACGACCTTACACTTGACAGGGCTGTCCTTATTGCAGCATCGCATGAAGCCGTAGCGAAGGGAACTGCGGAAATGCAGCTAAAGACAGCAGCACTAAGTGTGGATCAAATTACCTCGACAACAACAAAATGCTATCGTTGTGGGAAGACAACACACGACCAGAACCAATGCTGGTTTAAGAACCAGGAATATAGGAAATGTGACAAACTGGGTCACATAGCTAAGGTATGCCGGTCAGGGAAGAAGACCAACAACCAAAGGACCAACAACCAAAGGAAGCCATCACAGGAAAAGTACAACAAGGTACACAAGGTGGCTGAGAAGAGTTCAGACGAACAGAATTCAGACTCAGGCCCAAACGGCCAGGAGCTGGGTAGTCTGAGAATTCACAATGTGAGTAAGGAAGCTGACCTACAAACTATCTGGGTCATGCTAAAAATAGCTGGAATCCAAGTGAAAATGGAGTTGGACACTGGATCAGCTCTATCAATCATAAATCGAAGGGATTACCACCGGCTATTCTCACATATACCCTTAAGAGATACCAAGTTCGTATTGCAGACATACACGGGGCATAAAGTATACCCCATGGGAAAGATAAGAGTCAAAGTGAGAGATAGGGGTAAAGAACACCCAAGAATGAACTTATACGTACTACATGAGGGAGGACCACCACTTCTAGGACGGGAGTGGATCAAGAAAATAGACATGGAATGGCACTATCTAAAAGCCATAACGAGTGAGGACTCGGTGCAGACAATCAGCTCAGATTCTGAAACGGATGACGATAAGACCAACCCAAATATGAAAGACAAGGCTGAAATGGACTTGCCGACGAAGGTGGGAAAAACGAAGGCATGCATAAAGGCTTGTGCTCCAGAGAAGAACAAAGTTTCAGAACAGAACTCCACCGAACAACGACAACCTAGTTTGACAGAAAATTCTGAGGCTGTTCAAGTTACGGACATATCCATGACGGAAGAACACCGAGCTCGGACTCAAACTTATTTCAAATTACGACAACAATTAGAACAATTGAGTTACCGTCTCGTACAAGAGATGAAAACAATGAAAAAATTCTATGACACCGAATGGGAGAATCTGGAAAGACAACAGAAGCAGCTAGCTCAAGCAGAGAGTGACCATAGAGCCATCGTGACCAATTACCGATCACATCTCCCTTATGCTGTTCAGGAGTTAGAATATTTGCAGGAAGAAGCAAATGAAGAGGAATCTTCAGGAAGCCAGGATTTTATTCCAGTTCTTCTCTACGACTCCTTACAAGCAGAGTGTGAGAAGTTGAAAGGACAGTATGAACAGGCCCAGGCTACAATTCTGGAAGGGGTTAACTCGGCAACCTCCGAAAAGCTAGTTTCAGTGGAAGCATATGAGCAACTGAAGGTTGAACATGAGCAAGAAGTCCAAAGGCTGCAGGAAATTCTTGATGAGCTCAAGGCCAAGACAGACTCATCGGTAGAAGTTCCATCCATAGATGAGAAATTAGAGGTGAAAGACATGGCAGAACATGAAAGACAAGATGTACAAGAACTCATAAAAATATTAAAGGAAACCCAAGACAAATATGGGGCGGCAATGACCGAGATTCAACAACTTGAAGAACAGATTCAACTGGGAATCCGTTCAGTGGAAGAAAAGGGAACTGTAAGAAACACAGAGACTGTAAGAATGGCCTCTGAACATGAGCTAGAGAGCATCAAGGCGCAACTTCTCCGAGCGCTGGAAGCCAAAGTACAAGAGGAAAAGAAGGTGAAAGCATTGGAGGAAAAGGTGGATGAAATGGAGAAGACTCTGACCCACAGTGTTCCCGTGGAAGAGTTAACGGTCAGCCAACTCCTTCATATGCTGAAGGACAAGACTCTACAATGGGAACAATCTGAACACGAGCTTCAATCTTCAAAGGGAAGGAGTTCGGAGCTCTCAAAAGTTATGGAAATAGCTGAGGTTGCAACACAGATTTTACAGGGATGCCAAAAGTACGCTGAATCACGTCAATGTGAACAGCAGAATGTTGAAACAGCTGCTCCAGTAGAAGGATTGAATAGCCTGATCAATCAATCCCTGAGGGAAGGGGAAGTATTGAAATCACAAACGAGGTCATTAGTGAAGGATTTGCAGGAAACCCAGGAAGAGTGGGATGAATATGAACGCATGAAGAAGTCTCTTCAGGAAAGATGTCTAGGGAGGGAACAACAGTCGGCTAACGTCCAGTTGGGTACGGAAGAAGTAGCAGGCCCTCTCGCTAGACTAGCTCAGGACGGAATATTACGATGACTTGGTCTGCCCAGCTTGTGATGAAAACTCCCAAAGTGCAGAAATCAGGATGAAGCACTTAAAGTCTAAGGAACATAGGGAGATGGTGGCGCTACAGCTGGCAGCGGATAAGGGAGCCCCGAGAGTCTCCAAGCAGCCGAAAAGAAAAAGACGAAGCAGAAGACGATAACCATCTAAATCATTATCACTTCTATCAGATCATGCACGTGGGCCCCACGAAGGGGGCCAAATCAGTTGGAAAGTAGGAAAAATTACCAAGGCAGTCCAGCTGTTTGTAAAAGTCAGCACTGCTGGTTCAGCAGGACGGAAGTTCAAGCTGTTAAGCCAAGGGAAAGACTATTGGATGAGTCACGCTAGAAATGTGAACTGGCTACACCACAGAGATGTTGTTCGGACCGAGTCAAGACCAGAGACTGAATCTGTGAACTGTTCCCGCAGAGACTGAATCTGTGAACTGTTTCCCGCAGAGACTATATCTGTGAATTGTTTTACATGAAGTTGATTATATGTTATGTTTAATGGGGAATAAGTATGTTGTAAGCTAAAAAGGGAGGATTGTAGTGTATGTACCCATCTACCTTTAAGAGAACTATTTTATGTAACCGTTCGCCTTTAAGAGAACTATTTTAGGTGTGGCACTACTTTGTTTGGCTTCTGTATACGGTAATACCGACGGTGACCACACTAGTATATAAGTGTTGTGCCAGGAGTTATTGGGCAGGTTCGCCCTGACCTTCGAATAGTAAAGTCCTGTTTTAAGTTACTCTTTGAGTCTGTGTATTAATTAACTAAACAACCCACAGACTTTACAGTGGGCAGTGGATATTTGTCAGGGATTACGGCCTTATTCACTGCTCAAAGATCGACACAGACGCGTAGACCACTTGACTTTTTCGTTGCGACCACCAGGTTGGAGACCCATGGGGAGGCATCAACTGGTTCGATGATGCCGGCTTCCAGTAGCTGCTTTAGTTCAGCTGTGACCCCGTCACGGAGAGCAAGCGGGATGCGGCACAGTGGCTGAATGACGGGGGAAACGGTGGAGGCAACCATGGGCTGGTGGGTGAAGGAAGTCAGGCAGCCCAGACCCTCGAAGAGTGCTGGCCATGTTTGGTGCCACGGTGAGGCGACGTGCAGAATCGCAGACCCGCCGGTGTCCAAGAGAGAAAAACCCAGGTCAGTGAAAAGATCCAGTCCCATCTTGTTAGCTCCTTGGCGTGCCACATGAAAACAAAAATCTGGCAAAACTTTTGTTCCATAGCGTACAGTGAGGTTGACTGAGCCCACTAGTCCAATTTTTGAATTACTATGCCCACAAAGGGGAGTGGCAGGGAGCTAAAAAAGCGTTTGAATGTGTCCACATTCAGCAATGAGACGCTGGCACCGGTATCCAACAACAGCGGAATGCACACATCATTCAGGTTAATTGTGCATGACTTGAAAGCCACTACTGGCCCAGAGCTCACGTTGTGAATTATAGTGCTTGAGGACTGAGAGTGTTCATTTGTAGCAACTGGGGCAGAGCGGCAGACATTGCAAAGTGATTTTGTTTTCCACAATTGCGACAGGCTTGGCCGCGCGTGGGGCAATTCTGCGCTCTGGTAGCATGTGAACGAGATCCACAGTTTCCACACTGTTGCCGCGGTAGTGCGCGTTGCTGCCGTCGCGCGAGCGTTACTGTGTCAGAGCTGTCGGGGCTGAGGGCGCTGTCACTGGGTGTGTGTGCTTAACAGAGCCACAGCCTCATCATATGTTCGAATTGAGTCTGCTGTGCATAATGTCCGAAGAACACGCTGGCCCTCCTCTCCCAAGCAATGGGATAACAGTGCCTTTTTCCGTGATGTACTCACATTTTCTAGTCCAAGAGCAATGAGATAGGTTTCAAACGACTGTAACCAGCGAACCCATGGGATCAGCGTCTCACCGGGTAGTGCAAGGAAGGGAGGAGGTGGTGGAAGAGAGATTTCAACCATCCTTGTCGCCAAATGTTGCGTTTGCAAAGATAATCCAGAGACTGTAACCAGAGTTCAGTTCATGTTGCTTTTTTAATGGCTGCTCCACACACACACTCCCAGGCAAAAGCAATCGAATACCTATACACAATACAATGATAACAGCACTATCAAACTCCATGTGCTCAGGCCAAGGCAATCGAGTACCTATCACCAATGTCAGGCATAACAATGTGATTGACAAGGACGGTTTACACAAGTCTCCAGACAAGATTGAAGCTGTGATTAATGCACCAACACCTGAAAATGTGTCTCAGTTGAGATCATATCTTGGAAAGGTGAACTACTATCACAAGTTCTTGCCCAATCTATCCACAGTGTTACATCCACTAAATGCACTGCTACAGACAGGGTCACAATGGAAGTGGAGTGACAGCTGTGAACAAGCTTTTCAAGAGAGTAAAAGACTCATTACTTCAGAAGAGGTGCTAGCTCACTTTGACCCATCCGTACCTATTCGACTGGCATGTGATGCTTCACCCCATGGCATTGGTGCCGTGTTGTCACATAAGTTCCCAGATGGCTCAGAAAGACCAATAGCCTTTGCTTCAAGATAATTGACTACAGCTGAATGCAATTATGCACAGATTGACTGAGAGGCCCTCAGCCTTGTGTGGGGAGTCAAGAAATTCAACCACTACTTGTATGGTCAACAGTTTACACTGTTAACTGACCACCAGCCTCTCGTTTCAATCTTCAACCCAAGGAAGGGCGTTCCAGTGATGACAGCACAACGGCTACAGCGATGGTCACTCTTCCTAGGGGCTCACCTGTATGACATTGAATACAAGGGGACCAGGCAACATGGCAATGCCGATGGTTTGTCACGTTTACCACTGCCGACCTCAGAGAGAACTACAACAGTTGACTCAGCAGAGGTATTTCACACAACAATAGTTGAGCAGCTACCAGTGACAAACTCCCTCATTGAAAGAGAAACACGCAATGACCCTACATTGTCAAAAGTTAATGACATCACTGTGAAGGGATGGCCAGCGCATGGTGACTCATTGTTTCCAGCATTCTCAGCTAGGAGGGAGCAGTTATCAGTGTGTCGGGGAACACTGATGTGCGGCTCACGAGTTGTGATTCCTCCCAAGCTTCGTAACCGAGTGCTAGATGAACTGCATGAAGGCCACTTACGTACGGTAAAGATGAAAAGCCTTGCCCGTGGTTACGTGTGGTGGCCGGGAATTGACAAACAGATCGAGGACCTGACAAAGAGCTGCTCAGGATGTCAAAAGGTCCAGAATGCACCACCACAAGCCCTCTCCATCCATGGTAATGGCCCTCATCACCATGGCAACGTGTGCACATCGACTTTGCTGGACCATTCATGGGTTCCATGTTCTTGATTGCAGTCGATGCACATTCCAAATGGCCCGAGGTCATTAAAATGACATTAACCACATCTGAAAAGACCATTTCAGTTCTGAGGACCATGTTCGCTAGAAATGGCCTACCAGAACAAATCTGCACAGATAATGGATGACAATTTGTCTCTGACGAATTCCAAGGTTTCATGAGGAAAAATGGAATCAAACAGTACACATCTGCCCCGTACCATCCAGCTACAAATGGCTTGGCGGAAAGATTCGTACAGACTTTCAAGAAGGCCATCAAAGCAATGTACAGTGAGAACCTACCACTGCAACACAAGATAGACAATTTCCTCTTTGCTTATCGGAACACAGTACACGCAGCCACTAATCAGACTCCAGTGATGATGTTTCTGAACAGGAACCTGAGATCTCACGTTGACCTTCTTAAACCAAATGTACGTTGTGATGTAGAGAACAAACAGTTCAAACATTTGAATGCTAAGCCAACAAGAAGCTTCAGTGTGGGACAGTCAGTTCTTGCTCGTGATTTCCGGACGGAAAAGTGGCAACCAGGGACAATATCCACAAGAGAGGGACCACTGATGTATACTGTGGATGTGGGAGAGAACGTTTTGAGACGTCATGTGGACCAAATTCTGGATGTTCAGGTGAAAAACACCCCATACCTCGCCCAGACTCACCTGACATGGAAACAGATACTCCTGATTCATCAGCATCAGCACCAGCCTCATCCACAGCTGAGAGCTCTACCTGTGCTGATAGCTCACCTAATGCACCTGTACCTGTACAGTCTCATTCCCCAAAGCAAAAGAGTCTGGAGAGACGTTACCCAGAGAGACAGAGGAGGCCTGCCCAGAGACTTGACTTGTAAAATGATTGTTGACAAAATAAAATGTTATGCTGGAATTTGAATTTTGTTACTTTTAAGAAAACAAAAAGGTTACTGTAAAGACAGGCTCTGTATGTTAATTATAGACATTTTGCGTTAATATACTATTAAACTAAAGGGGGAGGAAGTGTAATGTATACAATATTGAAGGGACTACTTTGTTTTGCGGATGTACATCCTTAGTTGCGAGCGTATATAACAGACGCGTATCGATTTGTACAGTCAGTGCCGAAGTTCCAGTTACCCGGTAAAGATCACTTAAAGTTACTCTCAGTCTCTGCTACTTTATTATTTTACTAGCTGGAGTGCCCGGCGGTGCCGAGGCTTTTTTGAGGGCATGTTGTTGTTGGAAGATAGAGAGAGAGAGCGACTGGGGGGGGGAGAGAGAGAGAGCGACTGGGGGAAAGAGAGAGAGCGACTGGGGGGGGGATGGGGAGGGGGGTGGGGGGGGAGGGGGGGAGAGGGAGGGAGGGAGGGGGGGAGAGGGAGGGAGGGGGGAGAAGGGGGAGGGGAGGGAGGAGGGGGGAGGAGGGAGAGGGAGGGAGAGGAGGGAGAGGGGAGGGGGAGGAGGGAGAGGGGAGGGAGGAGGGAGAGGGGAGGGAGGAGGGAGAGGGGGGAGGGAGGAGGAGGGAGAGGGGAGGGGGAGGAGGGAGAGGGGAGGGGGAGGGGAGGGAGAGGGGAGGGGGGGAGGATGGAGGGGAGAGGGGAGGGAGGGGGAGGGGAGAGAGTGGGAGAGAGTGGGGGAGGGAGGGAGGGGGGGGCAGAGGGGAGGGAGGGAGAGAGCGGGGGAGGGAGGGGAGAGAGGAGGGGAGAGAGAGGGAGGGGGGAAGGAGAGAGGGAAGGAGGAAGAAACCGGGCAGCCCAGACTAAAGATGGCGCTGTTCGGGCCCCATTGAAGTTCTGCCATGATCAAAGATGGTGTCACGAGGAAATTGTCGTGCCGCCAGGATCAAATATGGTGCTGTGGTGTCGCTGCATTGAACTGCTGCCAGGATGAAAGATGTCCGGGCCCAGTTGCCGGGGTAACCCTCCTCCCCTCCCGATCTCCAGAGCTGGTTGCCGGGTTAACCCTTGAGAGGGGGGGGTGGGGGAGAGGGGATAGGGGGCGGGGGCAGAAAGAAAAAAAAGCTGTCTGCCAGCCTTCAGGGCGGGTGCAGCCAGCCTTGAAGGTGCACGAAGAAGCCGGCGGCCATTTTCTCATGTCGGTTGGAAGCACGGAAATTTTTTTTTCTTAATTTAAAAACTGCAAAATTTGTTTACTATTTAAAAAAGTAGCTGCAAGGTACAAAATCGGAAATCTTCTAACTTTATATGTTCTTTCCTTAAAAACTTTCGGCTTTTGTATATCTTCTAACTTTATATCTTCTCTCCTTAAAAAATTTTCACCTTTTGAAAACCGAAAGTTTTTTAAGGAAAGAAGATATAAAGTTAGAAGATATAAAAACTGAATTATTTATTCTCTATCTCTTCACTTACGTTGCAATAGTTGCTGCAGTCACTCCAGTGCTCGCGAAGACTGAAGTAACTTTTATTTATTCTGTCTTATTAAGCATCAGGCCCCGCCCACACACGCCATAGGATTGGTCAACCATCACGTGATGGGGAGACCGAAGGGGGGGGTGAGGGGTGGGAGGAGCTTGCCACAAAACAATTGCCTAGGGTCCAGCATGGCTGGCAACAGACACCCAGGCTTAGAGGCCTACCTGCAAAAACGGGGAAAGGTAGGAAAATTAATGAGGTTAGATAAAAGATTTAGAAAGTAATTAACTTTTTTTTAAAACAATTTCTGAAAGTAATTAACTTTTTTTTAAAAGAATTTCTGTTTTAAAAGGAACTTTTTTTTTTAAAGACGCAGAAAGCGGGAAAAAGAAAGGAAAAGTTTGGAATCAGGATGGTGGCGACTCACCTCGGTTCAGAACGATAAGGCCCGCCCACACAGGCACCGATTGGTGGAACGTCAGGTCACCGAAGCGTAGGATTGGTCAATCGTCTCATCACTCAACCGTAGGAGGGCCCGGCAGCACGCGCCAGGAACCCGCCGTACGATTGGTCGACCTCGACGTCACTCGATGCTAATGAGCGGATAATGAGCGGAATGTTGAAAGTTTTTTGGATACCGCGGGCGCAATTTTTGTCCGGCCGAAACGTAAATACACTTAGGACGGTTCTGGAATTGTCAGCTTTCTTTCGACGTAATGCACGTGTAGGTACGCTCTATAACTTTCGAGTTAATTCAAGACAGACAGACAGAAAGACAGACAGACAGACGGAATGACAGACAGAAGAACCGCTTTATAGATATAGATAGACTAGCTAAAGTGCCCGGCGGTGCCGAGGGTCTTTTGAGGGCATGTTGTTGTTGGAAGAGAGAGAGAGAGAGCGACTGGGGGGGGGGAGGGGGGTGGAGAAGAGAGAGAGAGAGCGACTGGGGGGGGAAGAGAGAGAGAGAGCGACTGGGGGGAAGAGAGAGAGAGAGTGAGTGGCGGGGGGGAAGAGAGAGAGAGAGCGACGGGGGGGAAGAGAGTGAGCGACGGGGGGGGAAGAGAGAGAGTGACTGGGGGGGAAGAGAGAGAGCGACTGGGGGGGAAGAGAGAGAGAGACTGGGGGGGAAGAGAGAGAGCAACTGGGGGGGAAGAGAGAGAGCGACTGGGGGGGAAGAGAGAGAGAGAGTGACGGGGGGGAAGAGAGAGAGAGCGACTGGGGGGAAAGAGAGAGAGCGACTGGGGGGAAAGAGAGAGAGAGAGCAACTGGGGGGAAAGAGAGTGAGAGAGCGACTGGGGTGGAAGAGAGAGAGCGACTGGGGGGAAGAGAGTGCGACTGGGGGGAAGAGAGAGCGCGACTGGGTGGGAAAGAGAGAGCGCGACGGGGGGGAAGAGAGAGCGCGACTGGGGGGGAAGAGAGAGCGCGACTGGGGGGAAGAGAGAGCGACGGGGGGATGAGAGAGAGCGACTGGGGGGAAGAGAGAGAGCGACTGGGGGGAAGAGAGAGAGCGACTGGGGGGGAAGAGAGAGAGTGACTGGGGGGAAGAGAGAGAGTGACTGGGGGGGAAGAGAGAGAGTGACTGGGGGGGAAGAGAGAGAGCGACTGGGGGGAAGAAAGAGAGCGACGGGGGGAAGAGAGAGAGCGACTGGGGGGGAAGAGAGAGAGCGACGGGGGGAAGAGAGAGAGAGATGGGGGGAAGAGAGAGAGCAATGGGGGGAAGAGAGAGAGTGACGGGGGGGAAGAGGGAGAGCGACGGGGGGAAGAGTGAGAGCGACGGGGGGGGAAGAGTGAGAGCGACGGGGGGGAAGAGAGAACGACTGTGGGGGAAGAGAGAGAGCAACTGGGGGGGGAAGAGAGAGAGCGACTGGGGGGGAAGAGAGAGCGCGACTGGGTGGGAAAGAGAGAGCGCGACGGGGGGGAAGAGAGAGCGCGACTGGGGGGGAAGAGAGAGCGCGACTGGGGGGAAGAGAGAGCGACGGGGGGATGAGAGAGAGCGACTGGGGGGAAGAGAGAGAGCGACTGGGGGGAAGAGAGAGAGCGACTGGGGGGGAAGAGAGAGAGTGACTGGGGGGGAAGAGAGAGAGCGACTGGGGGGAAGAAAGAGAGCGACGGGGGGAAGAGAGAGAGCGATGGGGGGAAGAGAGAGAGCAATGGGGGGAAGAGAGAGAGCGACGGGGGGGAAGAGGGAGAGCGACGGGGGGAAGAGTGAGAGCGACGGGGGGGGGAAGAGTGAGAGCGACGGGGGGGAAGAGAGAGCGACTGGGGGGGAAGAGAGAGAGCAACTGGGGGGGAAGAGAGAGAGCGACTGGGGGGAAGAGAGAGAGCGACTGGGGGGGAAGAGAGAGCGACTGGGGGGAAGAGAGAGAGCGACTGGGGGGGAAGAGAGAGAGCGACTGTGGGGGAAGAGAGAGAGCGACTCGGGGGGAAGAGAGAGAGCGACTGGGGGGAAGAGAGAGAGCGACTGGGGGGGAAGAGAGAGAGCGACTGGGGGGGAAGAGAGAGAGCGACTGGGGGGAAGAGAGAGAGCGACTGGGGGTGAAGAGAGAGAGCGACTGGGAGGGAAGAGAGGGAGCGACTGGGGGGAAGAGAGGGAGCGACTGGGGGAGAAGAGAGGGAGCGACTGGGGTGGAAGAGAGGGAGCGACTGGGGGGGAAGTGAGGGAGCGACTGGGGGGGAAGAGAGAGAGCGACTGGGGGGGAAGAGAGAGAGCGACTGGGGGGGAAGAGAGAGAGCGACTGGGGGGAAGAGAGAGAGCGACTGGGGGAAGAGAGAGAGCGACTGGGGGGAAGAGAGAGAGCGACTGGGGGGAAGAGAGAGCGCGACTGGGGGGGAAGAGAGAGAGCGACGGGGGGGAAGATAGAGAGTGACTGGGGTGGAAGAGAGAGTGCGACGGGGGGGAAGAGAGGGAGCGACTGGGGGGGAAGAGAGAGAGCGACTGGGGAGGAAGAGAGAGAGCAACGGGGGGAAGAGAGAGAGCGATGGGGGAAGAGGGAGAGCGACGGGGGGAAGAGTGAGAGCGACGGGGGGGAAGAGTGAGAGCGACGGGGGGGAAGAGAGAGAGCGACTGGGGGGAAGAGAGAGCGCGACTGGGGGGGAAGAGAGAGAGCGACGGGGGGGAAGATAGTGAGTGACTGGGGGGGAAGAGAGAGTGCGACGGGGGGAAGAGAGAGAGCGACTGGTGGGGAAAAGAGAGAGCGACTGGGGAGGAAGAGAGAGAGCGACTGGGGGGGAAGAGAGAGAGCGACTGGGGTGAAGAGAGAGAGCGACTGGGGGGAAGAGAGAGAGCGACTGTGGGGGAAGAGAGAGAGCGACTGGGGGGGAAGAGAGAGAGCGACTGGGGGGAAGAGAGAGAAGGACTGGGGGGGAATAGAGAGAGCGACTGGGGGGGAAGAGAGAGAGCGACTGGGGGGGAAGAGAGAGAGCGACTGGGGGGGAAGAGAGAGAGCGACTGGGGGGGAAGAGAGAGAGCGACTGGGGGGAAGAGAGGGAGCGACTGGGGGGAAGAGAGGGAGCGACTGGGGGAAGAGAGGGAGCGACTGGGGGAAGAGAGGGAGCGACTGGGGGGGAATTGAGGGAGCGACTGGGGGGGAAGAGAGAGAGCGACGGGGGGAAGAGAGAGAGCGACTGGGGGGAAGAGAGAGAGCGACTGGGGGGAAGAGAGAGAGCGACTGGGGGGAAGAGAGAGAGCGACTGGGGGGGAAGAGAGGGAGCGACTGGAGGGAAGAGAGAGAGCGGCTGGGGGGAAGAGAGAGCGCGACTGGGGGGGAAGAGAGAGAGCGACTGGGGGGGAAGAGAAAGAGCGACTGGGGGGAAGAGAGAGCGCGACTGGGGGGGAAGAGAGAGAGCGACTGGGGGGAAGAGAGAGAGCGACTGGAGGGGAAGAGAGAGCACGACTGGGGGGGAAGAGAGAGAGCGACTGGGGGGGAAGAGAGAGAGCGACTGGGGGGAAGAGAGAGAGCGACTGGGGGGAAGAGAGAGAGCGACTGGGGGGAAGAGAGAGAGTGACTGGGGGGAAGAGAGAGCGCGACGGGGGGGAAGAGAGAGAGCGACTGGGGGGGAAGAGAGAGAGCAACTGGGGAGGAAGAGAGAGAGCAACGGGGGGAAGAGAGAGAGCGATGGGGGGAAGAGGGAGAGCGACGGGGGGAAGAGTGAGAGCGACGGGGGGGGAAGAGTGAGAGCGATGGGGGGGAAGAGAGAGCGACTGGGGGGGAAGAGAGAGAGCGACTTGGGGGGAAGAGAGAGAGCGACTGGGGGGAAGAGAGAGAGCGACTGGGGGGGAAGAGAGAGTGACTGGGGGGGAAGAGAGAGAGCGACTGGGGGGGAAGAGAGAGAGCGATTGTGGGGGAAGAGAGAGAGCGACTGGGGGGAAGAGAGAGAGCGACTGGGGGGAAGAGAGAGAGCGACTGGGGGGGAAGAGAGAGAGCGACTGGGGGGGAAGAGAGAGAGCGACTGGGGGGGAAGAGAGAGAGCGACTGGGGGGGAAGAGAGAGAGCGACTGGGGGGGAAGAGAGAGAGCGACTGGGGGGGAAGAGAGGGAGCGACTGGGGGGAAGAGAGGGAGCGACTGGGGGAGAAGAGAGGGAGCGACTGGGGTGGAAGAGAGGGAGCGACTGGGGGGGATGTGAGGGAGCGACTGGGGGGGGAAGAGAGAGAGCGACGGGGGGGAAGAGAGAGAGCGACTGGGGGGGAAGAGAGAGAGCGACTGGGGGGAAGAGAGAGAGCGACTGGGGGGAAGAGAGGGAGCGACTGGGGGGGAAGAGAGGGAGCGACTGGGGGAGAAGAGAGGGAGCGACTGGGGTGGAAGAGAGGGAGCGACTGGGGGGGAAGTGAGGGAGCGACTGGGGGGGAAGAGAGAGAGCGACTGGGGGGGAAGAGAGAGAGCGACTGGGGGGGAAGAGAGAGAGCGACTGGGGGGGAAGAGAGAGAGCGACGGGGGGAAGAGAGAGAGCGACTGGGGGGAAGAGAGAGAGCGACTGGGGGGAAGAGAGAGCGCGACTGGGGGGGAAGAGAGAGAGCGACGGGGGGGAAGATAGTGAGTGACTGGGGGGGAAGAGAGAGTGCGACGGGGGGAAGAGAGAGAGCGACTGGTGGGGAAAAGAGAGAGCGACTGGGGAGGAAGAGAGAGAGCGACTGGGGGGGAAGAGAGAGAGCGACTGGGGTGAAGAGAGAGAGCGACTGGGGGGAAGAGAGAGAGCGACTGTGGGGGAAGAGAGAGAGCGACTGGGGGGGAAGAGAGAGAGCGACTGGGGGGAAGAGAGAGAAGGACTGGGGGGGAAGAGAGAGAGCGACTGGGGGGAAGAGAGAGAGCGACTGGGGGGGAAGAGAGAGAGCGACTGGGGGGGAAGAGAGAGAGCGACTGGGGGGGAAGAGAGAGAGCGACTGGGGGGGAAGAGAGGGAGCGACTGGGGGGAAGAGAGGGAGCGACTGGGGGAAGAGAGGGAGCGACTGGGGGAAGAGAGGGAGCGACTGGGGGGGAAGTGAGGGAGCGACTGGGGGGGAAGAGAGAGAGCGACGGGGGGAAGAGAGAGAGCGACTGGGGGGAAGAGAGAGAGCGACTGGGGGGAAGAGAGAGAGCGACTGGGGGGAAGAGAGAGAGCGACTGGGGGGAAGAGAGAGAGCGACTGGGGGGAAGAGAGAGAGCGACTGGGGGGGAAGAGAGAGAGCGACTGGGGGGGAAGAGAGAGCGCGACTGGGGGGGAAGAGAGAGAGCGACTGGGGGGGAAGAGAGAGAGCGACTGGGGGGAAGAGAGAGAGCGACTGGGGGGAAGAGAGAGAGCGACTGGGGGGAAGAGAGAGAGTGACTGGGGGGAAGAGAGAGCGCGACTGGGGGGGAAGAGAGAGAGCGACGGGGGGGGAAGATAGAGAGTGACTGGGGTGGAAGAGAGAGTGCGACGGGGGGGAAGAGAGAGAGCGACTGGGGGGGAAGAGAGAGAGCAACTGGGGAGGAAGAGAGAGAGCAACGGGGGGAAGAGAGAGAGCGATGGGGGGAAGAGGGAGAGCGACGGGGGGAAGAGTGAGAGCGACGGGGGGGGAAGAGTGAGAGCGACGGGGGGGAAGAGAGAGAGCGACGGGGGAAGAGAGAGAGCGACTGGGGGGAAGAGAGAGAGCGACTGGGGGGAAGAGAGAGAGCGACTGGGGGGGAAGTGAGGGAGCAACTGGGGGGGAAGAGAGAGAGCGACGGGGGGGAAGAGAGAGAGCGACTGGGGGGGAAGAGAGAGAGCGACTGGGGGGAAGAGAGAGAGCGACGGGGGAAGAGAGAGAGCGACTGGGGGGAAGAGAGAGAGCGACTGGGGGGAAGAGAGAGCGCGACTGGGTGGGAAGAGAGAGAGCGACGGGGGGGAAGATAGTGAGTGACTGGGGGGGAAGAGAGAGTGCGACGGGGGGAAGAGAGAGAGCGACTGGGGGGGAAAAGAGAGAGCGACTGGGGAGGAAGAGAGAGAGCGACTGGGGGGGAAGAGAGAGAGCGACTGGGGGGGAAGAGAGAGAGCGACTGGGGGGAAGAGAGAGAGCGACTGTGGGGGAAGAGAGAGAGCGACTGGGGGGGAAGAGAGAGAGCGACTGGGGGGAAGAGAGAGAATGACTGGGGGGGAAGAGAGAGTGCGACTGGGGGGGAAGAGAGAGAGCGACTGGGGGGGAAGAGAGAGAGCGACTGGGGGGGAAGAGAGGGAGCGACTGGGGGGGAAGAGAGAGAGCGACTGGGGGGGGAAGAGTGGGAGCGACTGGGTGGAAGAGTGGGAGCGACTGGGGGGAAGAGAGGGAGCGACTGGGGGGAAGAGAGGGAGCGACTGGGGGGGAAGTGAGGGAGCGACTTGGGGGGAAGAGAGAGAGCGACGGGGGGGAAGAGAGAGAGCGACTGGGGGGAAGATAGAGAGCGACTGGGGGGAAGAGAGAGAGCGACTGGGGGGAAGAGAGAGAGCGACTGGGGGGGAAGAGAGAGAGCGACTGGGGGGAAGAGAGAGAGCGACTGGGGGGAAGAGAGAGCGTGACTGGGGGGGAAGAGAGAGAGCGACTGAGGGGGAAGATAGAGAGTGACTGGGGGGGAAGAGAGAGCGCGATGGGGGAAGAGAGAGAGCGACTGGGGGGGAAGAGAGAGAGCGACTGGGGGGTAGAGAGAGAGCGACTGGGGGGAAGACAGAGAGCGACTGGGGGGGAAGAGAGAGAGCGACTGGGGGGAAGAGAGAGAGCGACTGGGGAGGAAGAGAGAGAGCGATGAGGGGGAAGAGAGAGAGCGACTGGGGGGGAAGAGAGATTGCGACTGGGGGGGAAGAGAGAGAGCGACTGGGGGGAAAGAGAGAGAGCCACTGGGGGGGAAGAGAGAGAGCGACTGGGGGAAGAGAGAGAGTGACTGGGGGGGAAGAGAGAAGTGACTGGGGGGAAGAGAGAGAGAGGGAGAGGGGATGGGAAGGGGAGGGGGAAGGGGGGAGGGGGGTGTGTGGGGGTGTGGAGGGGGGGGTGTGGGGGTGTGGAGGGGGTGTGGAGGTGGGGTGGGGGGTTGGGGTTGGAAAAGGAGGGGGGGAGATATACTTAAAGTACAGGAAACTTTGTGCTATCCGGCACCCACCTTCTCCAGAGTTAATGTTGAGAGATATGGAGATTCTTATCTCCGTATTTAACAACAAACACTGTTGCTTAGCAACAGCTTCTAAACACTGGGTGTGGCCCTAAAGCTCTGCAGCTGAAGCTGTTGCTATAGCTACAGACCTTGCACAGCTTGACTGTTCAAACAAAGGAAAATAAACAGAAAAAAATAAAAAACGGCTGCTGATTTTTGTGGTGGCTCCAGATTGCCGGATAGCTCACCTCCGGATAGCACAAAGTTTCTTATACTTATAAAACATTTTTGGTAAATCTTTCTATAACATACACTTTACAACCTCACCAATCTTTATATTAAAAAAAGGGTCCTCACCTCTCAGTGTTGTACCACAAACAATGGCAGCTGCTTGCTTTTCAGTTGTAAAGATTAGGCCCCGCCCACAAAGCCGATTGTCTGTCTCGGTCACCAGGACCCGATTTGGAGCACAGAAGCCCCACCCACTCTATGTTCCTGTACTAAGATGGCCGCGCAGGCACTCTGTTACACACTGAATCAAAATGGCGTCGCACTGAAACTTTTCACCCTCCTTGACAAAGATGGCTGCCGTTAACCTGGGGCTGTCTGCAGAAGAAATTTCCTCAGCTGCAAACACAGGATCTTCAGATTATTATTCGGGGATTGCGACCTACCCCAGTTGCTTATGAAGCCTCCCCACCTACTGACCCTGGGAATGGAGCTGAGGCAGCACACCCTCTCTCCTCTGCCAGTGTTTGTCTCTGCCTTGGCCAGGAGCCTGGGTCTAGAGTTGCACTGCTGGCAGTTGGAGAAGCCTAGGCACCGGGCCTGGAATAACGGTGAAAGGTAGGAGAATTATAGAGGTTAGAGAAAAGATTTACAAATTAATTAACTTTTTTTAAAAACAATTTGTGTTTTAAAAGCAACTTTTTTTTTGCTGGAAATGTAGATTTGAAAAGAAACACGCAGAAAGCGGGAAAAAGAAATGAAAAGTTTAGAATCAAGATGGCGGCGACTCACCTCGGTTCAGAACGGTAAGGCCCGCCGACACACGCACCGATTGGTCGACCATCAGGTGACCGAAGCGTAGGATTGGTCAATCGTCCCGTCACTCGACTGTAGGAGGGCCCACTCGCACGCGCCAGGAACCCGGCGTATGATTGGTCGACCGCGAGGTCACTCTGTCGCTAATGAGCGGATAATGAGATGCTAATGAGCGGAATGTTGAACGTATTTTGGATTCCGCGGGCGCAATTTTTGTCTGGCCGAAACTTAAATACGCTTAGGACGGTTCTGGAATCTTCAGGTTTCTTTCGACGTAACGCACATGTAGGTACGCTCTATAACTTTTGAGTTTATTCAATACAGACAGACGGAATGACAGACAGAAGAACCGCTTTATACATATATATAAGATGTAGGTGTGTATAGCGGTACAAACACAACACTCTCTCTCCCCAGTCTCTCTTTCTCTCTCTCCCCCAGTCTCTCTCTCTCTACCCCCCAGTCTCTCTGACTCTCTCTCTCTCCCCAGTCTCTCTCTCTCTCTCTCTCTCTCCCCAGTCTCTCTCTCCCCAGTCTCTCTCTTTCCCTCTCCGCCAGTCTCTCTCTCTCTCCCCCAGCCTGTCTCTCTCTCCCTGTCCCTCTCTCTCTCCCCCAGTCTCTTTCTCTCCAAGTCAGTCTCTCTCTATCCCCAGTCTCTCTCTCTCTCCTCCACTAATCTCTCTCTCTCTCTCTCTCTCTCCCCAGTCTCTTTCTCTCCCCACTTTCTCTTTCTCTCTCTCCCCCAGTCTCTCTCTCTCTCTCTCCCCCCAGACTCTCTCTCCCCCAGTCTCTCTCTCTCTCTCCGCCAGTCTCAATTCAATTCAAATTGCTTTATTGGCATGACAAGATACATCTTATGTTGCCAAAGCACAGAAATACATGTATGATTGACCACATAAACACCGATCTAGACATACAGTGTATAGACAAGTATACCCATGTATACATAGATATACACACATATAATATGCATGTAATCTTTTCTTAGATTTAATGTGTCACTGGTTGTCCCTCTGCTTGTGGCAAGCTGTGACATAATTTGCCGCTATAGTTGCACATTTTCTCTGTTCCCCCAGTAGATATGGGAGATTTTGGAGGTCATTCAAATTTTTGAATTCAGGGCATATTTTTATGAATTTTGGGTAGAAATACTCCCTCATGTCCTGATAGTTTCTGCCTGTGTCTGCCTTTTTCGATGGCCAGGCTATGTTCACTAAGTCTGTACATTGTCAAGGTTTTTCTCAGTTTGCTATCCTTTACCATGGTCAGGTATTCAGCCATGGTGTATTGTCTGTTTAGGGCCAAATAGCAATCGAGTTTGTTTTGGGTTCTTGTCGTTTCTGTCCAATAGGTCAAATATTTTTCCTTTTGTTTAGTGATAATTGTGTTGGGTTGAATTCTCTGTGCTAGGGTGTCACTGTCCTGGGGCTGGTTATTATTATTAGTGTTGATAGTTACTTCACTGAGTCCCAGGACTAGTTGACTGAGGGGACTCTTCTCTTTGATCATCTCTTGGCATTTCAAGGCATCGTAATGATAGCAGTGGGGGTTGCTCATTTTTAGGTGTTTCCAAAATTTGACGGCTTGTTTTTTGATATTAATTAGTAGTGGATATTGGCCTAGTTCTGCCCTGCATGCATTGTTTGTGGTTTTCCTCTGAGTCCGGAGGATACTTTTACAGAATTCTGCATGCAGGATTTCAATTGGGTGTTTGTCCCATTTTGCGAATTCTTGTTGTGTTAGCGGACCCCACACCTCACTGCCATAGAGTGCAATTGGTTCAATTACTGATTTAAAATTTTGAGCCAAATGACAATTGGAATTTCTATTTGGATTGACTTCTTAATGGCATAGAAAGCCCTTCTTGCTTTCTCTTTCAGTTCATTCACAGCCAAATGAAAGTTTCCCGTAGAACTGATTTTCAGGCCTAGGTATGTGTAATTTGTAGTTTGTTCAATTTTAGTTGCTCCTAGTGTGAAGTTTATTCTGGATCCCTGATGTCTGGATCTTTGCTGGACCACCAGAACTTTGTTTCTTTTGGGGTTTATTGTCAGGGCCCAGGTCTGACAGAACGACTGTAGCAGATCCAGGTTCCACTGTTGACCCTCCTCAGTTGGTGAGAGCAGAACCAGGTCATCTGCATAGAGGAGGAATTTAACCTTGGAGTCAAATAGGGTGAGGCCAGGTGCTGTAGATTGTTGAAGTAGTTTTGCCAATTCATTTATGTAAATATTAAAGAGTGTCGGTGAGATAGGCAAGCCCTGCGCCACTCCACGCCCCTGTGAGAAATATTTTGTTTTTTTGTCTCCAATTTTAACTGCACATTTATTGTTTGTATACATTGATTTAATTACATCATAAGTTTTCCCCCCTACCCCACTTTCAATAAGTTTCAAGAATAGACTGTCGTGCTAATTAGATTCGAAAGCCTTCTGGAAATCTCTAACGCAGGCAAAAATTTTGCTTTTGTTTTGGTGAACATGTTTGTCAATTAGGGTGTGTAGGGTGAAAATATGGTCCAATGTTCTATAATTTGGTAAGAATCCTATTTGGCTTTTACTCAAGACATCATGCTCCTCAAGGAAATGTATAAGTCTTTGGTTTATGATACTACAGAATATCTTCCCCAGGTTACTGTTCACACAGATGCCTCGATAGTTATTTGGGTCAACTTTGTCTCCACTTTTGTATATGGGCATTATGAGTCCTTTGTTCCAGATATCAGGGAAGTAACCGGCACTCAGAGCCAAGTTGAAGAGTTTTAGGATAGCCAATTTCATTTTATCGTCGGTGTGTTTAATCATCTCATTTAGGATGCCATCTGCACCATAAGCTTTTCTTGGTCGCAGGTCCTTGAATTTTTCAAATAGCTCTTCTTCAGTTATTGGGTGGTCTAATGGGTTTTGTTAGTCTTTTATGGCCAGTTCGAGCTTTTCCAATTCCTTGCATATTAGATCTTGCTCTGGGCTTAGTGTGTTTTTCTGGTATAATTTTTCAAAATGGTTTTCCCATATGTCTCCATTTTGAATGGGCAATTCTTCGCATTGCTTTTTGTGTAATGTGTTCCAGTTGTCCCAGAAACAATTAGAATCGATAGATTCCTCAATGGAGCTGGGTTTATTCTTAATATACTGTTCTTTCTTGGCTCTGCGTGTGTTTTTATATTGTGTTAGTGCCTGACAATAAGCAAGGCGTAGTTCCTCATTTTCTGGTTGTCTGTGTTTTTGGTTTGATATTTTTCTGAGTTTTTTCCTCATGTTATGACAGTCTGAATCAAACCATTTTTCGTGGTTTTGTGTTTTGGGTTTACTCTTGCGAGATATCAAGTTTGACATTTTTGCCAAATTATCAAAAATATTATTTAGGTTATTCACTGCCTGGTTTATGCCTTCTTTATTGTGAGTGTATGTGTTTTCCAGGAAGTTGTCCAAGAGGGATTGAGTTGATTGGCTGCTAATTGCTTTTTGGTATTTTTCCGTACTGTTTTGGGCCCATCTGTAGTGTAGTGGCGCTTCGTAATTTCCAAACATGCAGCCACTGAGCTTTGAGGCTTTTAACAATGAGTAGACACGTGTCGAAATAAAACGTTCCAAAACGTAACTTTGTCTTTAAACTGTTTACTGTAACACCTTACAAACAGAATTACAAAGCAAAACACGTTTAAACGAACACGGTCAAAAACTGTATTGCTCCAGCCCTCAAAAGCCTTTACCTTCTCTCCAGCCTCGTGCAGCTTGAACTGTGAAATGGCTGGATACCATGTGACAATCTTAAGGGCTGTACCATTGTAGCAAGAATAAAGGGGGTATCTCAGACTATACTACTGGAACAAGAAAATAGGGGGTTTCTCAATACAATAAGTCAGTCAGGTAAATTAACTGTATTATACTATTTAACCAATATTTTAAAGTATTTTCTTTCTTAAACTTTCATGACTCTTACATTCCGGCCCCTAATTGACTAGGCACATGAAGCATATCAATTACTCAAACATTCTTAAGAGTCATAAACTAATGCGTTCAACATATTTACAATATAAATGTCCATTTTTTTTGTTCAGGAACCTTTCACGCTGCTTCTTGTAGCAGGCAGAGCTTTGTGATCGGTCTTTCCAGGGTACTGGTCTTGGTTTGCGAACAAACGCAACGAACAATGCCTCTGGAGTCTGGCATGGTCTTAATTATTTTTCCCATCAACCAAGAATTTCTAGGGGCTGAATTATCCACGATTAAGACGATGTCTCCGACAATGAAGTTCCTCTTTATTTTGGACCATTTTTGACGCTCCTGTAGCAGAGGTAAGTATTCTCTTGTCCATCTGTTCCAGAAAAGGTCTGACATATACTGAACTTGCCTCCACTTCCGACGGGCATACAGATCTTCCTTTTTGAAGACACCCGGGGGCATGACTGGCTGTGTTTTCAACAACAACAGGTGGTTCGGAGTCAGGGCTTCGAGGTCATTGGGATCATCTGATGTCTTAGTTATCGGTCGGTCATTAATGATGGCTTCAACCTCACACAGAACGGTTTGAAGTCCCTCGTCGTCAAGCACTTGCAGCTTCAGTACAGAACTGAGTAGTTTTCTTACGGTGTGTACCTGTCTTTCCCAGACACCTCCATGGTGGGATGCAGCCGGTGGATTGAAGATCCACTTAATTCCTGTTTGCATCATGGCTTCCTGTATTTTAAGCTGATTCCAACCTTCAATAGCTTCCCGTAGTTCTCTCTCCGCTCCGACAAAATTAGTGCCATTATCAGAACACATAATGGACACCTGTCCTCTTCTACAGACAAAGCGCCGCAGGGCGTTAATACAGGAATCAGTGTCAAGCGTGTGTGCCACCTCAATATGAACTGCTCTGATGATCAAACAAGTGAAAAGCACACCATATCTCTTGACAAGGCTCCGTCCTCGCTTTACCTCGAAAGGCCCGAAATAATCCACGCCTACGTTTGTAAATGGGGGCTTGTCTGGTAACAAATGGTCTTCAGGCAGGTCTGCCATTTTCTGCTCCCCAGCTCTAGCGTGTAACCGTCTGCAAACAATGCATTCAGAGAGTATTTTTCTTATTACAGAATTAGCTCCTGGAATCCAGTATCTTTGTCTTAGCTTCGCAAGCACGTGATTCCTCCCACTGTGTCCAATACCCTGGTGTATATGCTGAAGAATGAGAGTAGCAACCCGGAGGTCCTTAGAAAGGATAGCAGGATGCTTGGCCTCCTCTGGCATAGCAGATTTGTTTAGTCGCCCTCCCACCCTCAGTACTCCATCTTGCAGTGTAGGGTCCAGCTTGTAGATATGACTACCTTTCTTGATTGGAGTATTTCGCTGTAAAGCTTCGATTTCTTCTGGATATCTTTGTCTTTGACTGAAGCAAACTATCTCCATCTCAGCCTTGGCCAAATCCTCCACGGTCAATGAATTCTTACCCAATGTGGTCTTGTGCTGGTGCATATATTGCTGTAGAAGCATTCTCTGCTTATCAGGGTTACTTTCAGACTGATGGATAGTGGCTCGATACTCTTTTCTCTTACCGCTCAGGTGTAGCAGCAACTCTTTCAACCTTAGAAACCATGCAACTGCTTTCCTCAACTGGTGCCATCCTGAGAAATGGTTAACAAGCTTGTTCACTGTGTCAAAGTTCTCTTTCGTAGTTATGAGATTTACTGTGACTGATCTCTTGACTTCGACGTCATCTTCAGCAATCTGACTTGGCATATCTGGTCTTTCTGGCCATGATCTCTCTGTTTCCAGCAGATAACTTGGGCCTTGTATCCAAGTTTCACTCCTCATGAAGTTTTCAGCCTTCAATCCCCGTGAGGCTTGATCTGCTGGGTTTAATGAGGTGTTTACATACCTCCATTGAGATGGTTGTGTAGCTTCTCTAATGGATGAGATTCTGTTTGCTATGAAGGTCTTGAAGTGTATCTTCTCATTCTCTATATGCTTCAGCACCGTCGTGCTATCCGTCCAGAAGACAGATTCTTCTAATGGGAGCTGTAACTCTTTCCGCATCACCTGGTCAACTTTAACTGCAACAACCGCTGCCGTCAACTCCAGTCTCGGGATGGTGACCTGCTTCAGCGGAGCCACCCTGGATTTCCCCATGAGGAAGGCACAATGTTTCTGGCCCTGTTGATTTGTCAGCAAGAGGTAAGTAGCCGTGCCATAGCCGTCCTCACTGGCGTCCGAGAAATGATGTAGTTGAGCCGTCTTTGTAACTCCAAAACTCACAGGCTTGATGCATCTGCTGACGTTGAAGCTAGAAAGTTGTTGCAAATCTGTCAACCATCTGAGCCATCTCTGAGCTTGACCTTCTGAGATATCTTCATCCCATCCTCTCTTGTCTCTACACAGCTCTCGTAGGATCAGCTTCACCGGCAGAATGAGTGGTGCCAGGAATCCAAGAGGGTCGTAGATGGAACTGACCACGGAGAGAATCCCTCCTCTTGTGGATGGTCTTTCGTTCACCATTATTCTGAAGTTGAACGTGTCTGACTCAATGCACCATTGTACACCAAGAGCTCTCTCAATAGGAAGGACATCATGACTCAGGTCCAGATCTTTGACTTCAGTGGCTCTTTCCTTTTCTGGGATAGAAGCTAGAACTGCTCTGCTGTTGCTTATCCACTTAGTCGGATGGAATCCTCCATTCGAACACAGAGTCCTAAGGCCTCTTGACAGTGCAATGGCATCGTCTTCTGT
The DNA here is from genome assembly GCF_052327205.1 of Somniosus microcephalus. Taxonomy (NCBI): domain Eukaryota; kingdom Metazoa; phylum Chordata; class Chondrichthyes; order Squaliformes; family Somniosidae; genus Somniosus; species Somniosus microcephalus. Next base: position 134,700,173 of record NC_140993.1, read on the forward strand.
TGACACGGACTTCAGACAGTCATCGACATAAAAGTTTCTGAAGATTGTCTCCACCGCCTCTGATGGTGCTTTGCCTTTGCCATCTTCTGCTGTTTTTCTGAGAGCGTAGCTTGCACAGCTGGGAGATGATGTGGCTCCGAACAAGTGTACAGCCATTCTACATTCCACCATCGCTTGACTAACGTCGCCATCTGGCCACCAAAGGAAACGCAGAAGATCAGCATCTTCATCAGGGATTCTGACTTGGTAGAACATTGATTCTATGTCTGCCATCATGGCAACGAGCTCTTGTCTAAACCTAGTCAAGACGCCAATGAGGGTATTAGTAAGATCAGGACCTTGAAGCAGCTGGTCATTCAGTGAAGTTCCTCTGAATGAGGCGGCGCAGTCAAACACTACACTGATCTTTTTCTTCTTTGGGTGATACACACCGTGATGAGGAATGTACCAGACCCTTCCATCGTCTCTGTTCAACTGTTCCTTGGGCACTTTTACAGCATAGCCTTTCGCTATGATGTTTCTCATGAAGCCTTTGTAGTCTTCGTGAAAGTCGGGGTTCTTGCTCAGCTTTCTCTTTAGACTGATGGCGCGCTGCTCTGCTATGCAGCGATTGTTCGGCATCTTCGCGGTCTGTCTTCTCAGTGGCAAACCAATGTGATAGTGGCCATCAATGAACTGTGTAGACCTTGTCATCAAATCCATGAACTGATGGTCTTCTTGTGACATCTCTGTCTTTTCCTCACAGCTGCGTTCTGAAAAGTCTGCGTTGAACTGCTGTATCAACAGCTCTTCAATGCTTGCGATAGAGATACAATTAACTGTTACATTTTGCCGTTGCTCCTTGTTCGACTTGTTGCCATCATCTCTCCTTACCGGTCCATTGACTACCCATCCAAGGGCTGTCCTGACTGCGTAGGGTCCGTCATCCTTGCTGTTTATCACCTGCCATGGCTCCATAGTTTTGTAGGCATTGGTTCCAATTAATAGGCCAATTTCTGCTTCAATATATGGGAGATGCACCTTTTCCAGGTAAGGCCATCTCTCCACATCTTTCTGCAGGGCTAAGTTTCCTATTTTAACAGGAATCTCCCTCTGTGTGAAAACATTAGGCAGGTCTATGAAGTCCTTCTCTTCAAGTCCACACACTTCTAAGTCTGACAGGATATAACTTTGCATTGACTTCTCATGACCCATGGTGCGTAATAGGATTTCTGTTCTTCTGCCTCTAACGTTCAGCTGTCGCATGAGTGATTCTGTGCAGAACGTTGCTGAACTACCTGGATCCATGAAGGCGTAAGTCTCCACAAACTTCTCACTCCTCTTAGACTGGATCTTTACAGGTACGATGGCAAGAATACAATCACTGTCACCGGTCCCAGTGAATCCACAAGTCTCTGGTTCTAGCGACATCAGAGCACTTGAAACAACCTTCTCGTCGGTATTGTTTTCTTCACTCTTCTTAGAGACTTGTTCTTCTTTGTGGATATGCAGCAGACTGGGATGTTTCCGAGTGCACTCTCTGCATGTTGTTCTTTGCTTACAGTTTCTACTCAGGTGCCCCTGAGAGAGACATCCAAAACATAGGCCATTGTACTTCAGAAATTTGATTATGTCCTTATGTGGCTGTGCTTTGATGTCACTGCAGAAATCCAATGTATGATTCTTCTGGCAGAATAAACATGGCTTCTGAAAGGCATTAGCAGGCGTCACTGTGCTGCTCTTTTTGGGAGATGAGTTCTGAGACCTTTCTTCCCCAGCCTGAGTGACGATAGTTGCAAAGCTGCTTCCCCTGGAACCACCTTTCCTGAGAGTCTTTGATTCAGCAGGCATGGCTTTCACTCTTCCATCAGTAGTCGGGCTGACATCCTGGATGTTTCCAAACAATGGGTCCCTAGCAATTTTAGCCTGTTTGCCTATGAAATTCACTAAGTCTGCAAACCTGGCTCTACTTTTCCATCTCTCCATTATCTCAAAGGCTGTTCCTCTCCATTGTTCTCTCATCCTGTAAGGAAGCTTAGAGATGATGATTCTCATAGTCGTAGGATTGTCCATCTCTTCCATGAATTCAACATCCTCCATGGTGTTGCGACATCCTATGAGAAAAAGAACATATGTGTTCAATGCCTCCCCGTCCTCCGATCTGATCTGTGGCCACTTGGTAGCCTTTTCAATATATGCAGTGGCTATCTTCAGCTCGTTACCATAGTGCTCCTGCAGCAACTTCCTGGCTTCTATGTATCCCCGGTCCGGTCTCATGTGTTCACAGCTTCTGACCAGGTCTTGTGGTTTACCACTGGTGTACTGTCCCAGGTAGTACAACTTATCACTGCTGCTCTCTGTTTTGGAGTCAATGGCTTGTTCAAAGGATCTGATGAAGGGCTTATACTTGAGTGGGTCGCCTTGGAACACTGGTATGTCTCTTTGAGGGAGTCAAAACAGATTCTGTTGTTTTACAAGCATCTCTGTAATTTCGTTCTGACGTTGCATCACTCGGTATAGGCTTCTCCCTGTGTCTTCAGGCCTCTGGTGGTCATCAGCAGGGTCTAGTCTAGACCGTCTGACGTCTGGGGTAGCATCACGTGCTCCTGTTAGTGGAGAGGCCTCTCTTCCACGCTGTAATGCCAGGAGATGGCCTTCAGACTCTCTTTTAACTCTTGAAGGTGCCCTGGATCCAACTCTGTGTGACAACATTGACTGGCAGTATTCGTTCATGCCATCCTGTGAGCCTTCATAATCTTCATACACACTCAACCGGGCATCTGAGATCGCAATAGCTGTTTTTTTCTCCAGCTGTTCTTTCTTTGCCTGCACTTGGGCCTGTTGGGCCTGCAGTTGGGCCTGTTGGGCCTGTTGTGCCTGCAGTTGGGCCTGTTGGGCCTGCAGTTGGGCCTGCAGTTGGGCCTCTTCCCGTTCAAGAGCTTGCTTCTCCACTAAAGATGCTGCGCGCGCCATCAATGCTGCCCGTTCAACCTCCTCTCTCATGCGTCGCGACGAGCGTGTGGTAGAAGCGACTGACCTGTGTCCAGAAACAGAGCTACCTTCTTTTCGATTTTTGCTCAGTCTGGCTGAAGTCTCTGAAATGCTATCATCTGGTCCGACTTCATCGTCATCTTTATCTTTCTCTGCTGTATCAGCATCTTGACGAATCGTTAACATCCACTGTTCTGTGGCCTTGACATAGTCCTTAATGCTGGATGATTTAAGATCAAACCAGTTGTGCTGATCAGCGTTTCCCTCTTCTTCAGACAGAAGTGCTAATACATCTTCATTGAGTACATTAAATTCTTCATGCAACTTGGAGAAATCATAATGCATTATTGTAGTGTATGTAACCGTTCCACCTTTAAGAGAACTATTGTATGTAACCGTCCACCTTTAAGGGAACTATTTTAAGGGTTGCACTACTTTATTTTGGCTGCTGTATACTGTAATACCGGCGGTGACCACACCGGTATATAAGTGCTGTGTAATGATTTATTGGGCAGTTCCGCCCTGACCTTCAACCAGTAAAGTCCTGTTAAAGTTTACTCTTGTGGTCTGTGTAGTAATTCACAATATAACACACAGACTTAACAGTGGCGACGAGTTCGATCTTACCCTGCGGCAGAGATACATCCAAGGCAGTTTAACAGGCGTCGAGAAGAGGCATCCGCCCTCGTCATTCTGCTGAGAGAAGGCTCGAGTCTGCAGAGCAAAGGAAGAAGGAAGAATTCTGACACGAAGCCTTCCATCAGCAACAGGCAGTGATCGTCCCTTCTATCACGGTGGTGAGTGAGCCGATCAGCGACGAGAAGCAAGTCGGCCACGTTGACTGTGAGTAGGGGAGAAAATAAAAAAAAAAACGGAGGATATAAGGGCGGAGAACTCGACCACGGCCGGGGAAAGGAGCCGGACAGAAGTCGGGGCCAGAGGCGCTGAGACTGGGGCAGCGTAGGGCACGGAAGCCGCGGTGCAGGAATGCAGCCGGTGTGAGAGACCGGGCTACAAGCGGGAACGCAGCCGGTGTGAGAGACCGGGCTACAAGCGGGAATGCAGCCGGTGTGAGAGACCGGGCTACAAGCGGGCTGGGAGACGCAACAGCGTCGAGAAACAGCTCGACCGCGACCGGTGAAAAAGGCCGGGCAACTACTGAGGCCACGAGGCGCTGCGACCGGGATCGTAAGGCACGGGAGGTAATAAAAGAAAAAAAAAACCGCAGAGAACTCAGCCGCAGCCGGGGGAGGAAAGGACCGGACTGCGAGAGGGGCTGGGAGGCACGATTGAAAACCGCTGAGGGAGAGACAGAGCCCGAGCGAGCGGGAGAGCGAGGGAGACCGAGCGAGCGAGGGAGAACGAGACCGAGCGAGCGAGGGAGAATGAGACCGAGCGAGCGAGGGAGAACGAGACTGAGCGAGGGAGACCGAGCGAGGGAGACCGAGACCGAGCGAGCGGGAGTGACAAGCGACAGCCGAGGGGGAGAAAGGCAAACGCGGGAAACCGCCATTTTCGGAGGCGGGGAAGAAGACAAGAGCGGGAAACCGCCATTTTGAAAGTAGGCGGGGAAGAAGACAAGTGCGGGAAACCGCCATTTTGGAAGTAGGCGGGGAAAAAGACAAGCGTGGGAAACCGCCATTTTTGGAAAAAAATTGTTAAAGGAAAAAAAAAATTTGTTGTTGTTTCTCAAAAAGATTGCGAAGATGCCTAAGCGTGGTAACATCAACGATTTCGATCCCGATGTGGAAGATTGGGCCACGTATGTAGAACGCATAGAGATATATTGTAAGGCAAATAAAATATCAAATGATGATAAAGCACTAACCTTACTAAACTCAATGGGTGCGAAGACATACAGGCTATTGAAGCATCTTCTATCACCAGGTAAACCGACGGATCAGACTTTCGCTAATATTGTTGCTGTCCTGAAGGATCATTTGAACCCCACACCGCTGATGTTAGTGGAACGGTTTAAATTTTATGCGAGAACGCAACTGAAAGAGGAAAGCAACGCGGAGTACTTGGTCGAACTGCGTGGACTAGCGAAATACTGTCAGTTTGGGGAAAATCTGACAGAGGCACTGAGAGACAAGTTCGTGTGTGGGTTGTCGAAGGAAGGAACACAAAAGCGACTACTCGAAGAGAATGATCTTACACTTGATAAGGCTGTCCTTATTGCAGCATCGCACGAAGCCGCAGCGAGAGGCACTGCGGAAATGCAGCTGAAGGCAGCGGTACTCAGCGTGGATCAAATGGCTTTGGGTACAATGAAATGTTACCGTTGTGGGAAGACAACACACGATCAGAACCAATGCTGGTTTAAAAACCAGGAATGTAGAAAATGTGGCAAGCTGGGTCACATAGCTAAAGTATGCTGGTCAGGAAAAAAGACCAGCAACAAAAAAAAGTCACCGCAGGAAAAGTACAGCAAGGTACACAAGGTGGCTGAGAAGAGTTCGGATGAACAGAATTCGGATTCAGACTCCAACAGCAAGGAACTGGGTAGTCTGAGAATTCACAATGTGAGTAAGGAAGCTGACCGACAAACTATCTGGGTCGCACTGCAGATAGCAGGAGTCCACGTGAAGATGGACTTGGACACCGGATCGGCGTTGACGGTCATGAATAAACAAGATTACAAAAAGTTATTCACACATATTCCCCTACGGGATACGAAGATAGTATTGCAAACATACACGGGGCAAAGAGTATACCCCATCGGAAAGATAAAAGTCAAGGTGAGACACAAGGGCAAAGAACACCAAGGAATGGACTTATATGTACTACCTGAGGGAGGTCCACCACTTCTGGGACGGGAGTGGATCAGGAAAATAAATATGGACTGGCACTCCCTAAAAGCAAGAACGGTAGATTCCGGAAAGAAAAATGTCAAACCTGCACGATTGTCCAGAATATTGGATGAGGGCATATGCAACAGTGACAGTGACAAAGCAGAGAGTGAGAACTTGGTGAAGACAATCAGCTCAGACTCTGGAACCGATGATGGTAAGACCAGCCCATGTGCAAAAGACAAGTCTAAAATGGACTTGCAGACTAATGATGGGAAAACGAAGGAGTGCATAAATGCTTCAGAAGAGAACAAAGTATCAGAACAGACTTCCACTGAACAACAACAACATAGTTTGACAGAGAATTCTGAGTCTGTCCAGTCTACAGACATGCACATTTCTGAGGAACACCGGGCTCGAACTCAACTCAATTTCAAACTACAACAGCAATTGGAACAAATGATTCACCATTTTGAGCAAGAGATGAATGCAAAGAAAAAGTTCTTTGACACAGAGTGGGAGAATCTGGAAAGACAGCTGAGGCAGCTGATTGAGAAAATGGAGCAGGAACACACAAACCGTCTGCGCGAGGAGGCCAAACGAATCAAAGCTGAGCAAGAAAGGGAATATGTCGAATTCATCGAGCAGTTGAAAGCTACGAAGAAAGAGTACCCTTTTGTGAGCAGTGTCAGCAGTAATAAGCCACTCAGGGAATTGGGTGCAGAGGCAAAACCTGAAGATGCTGCAGAGATCAAGTTTGTTGCTGGAAGAGCTACTTCCAGAGCTTTGCTTCGAATTAAAGAATTGCCAGTTAAAATTGTGCAACCCTTGAAAGAGAAGATTAACATGGAGAAACATCGTGTCATTTTCGAATGCAAGGTTTCCAGGTCAAATGCTGCTGTCAAGTGGTATTACAAAGACAAAGAGATTCATCCCAGTAATAAATATGAGATTGTGAGTGAAGATGTGTACAGGAAGCTCGTTATTAATAATGTCGCTTTTGAAGATGAAGGCAACTACATGTGCGACGCCATAGATGACCAAAGCACAGCAAAGTTATATGTAGAAGAGCAATCAATTGCCATCATTAAACCCATATGTGATGTGGAAGTGTCAGCGCCAAGTGATGCCATTTTTGAGTGTGAGCTTTCAGTTGCTGACGTGAAGTCTCCAAAATGGATACTAAATGGTGAAATTCTTCATGCTTCTGAAGATGTGGACATTGAGCATAGTGGCACTATTCATCGTCTCACTCTGAAAAAAACAACTTGTAAGATGACCGGCTTGCTGCAGTTTATTGCAGGGAAATCAAAATCTGAGGCGAGGCTGACTATTAAAGAGCCTCCGTCAAAGGTAGTCAAAGAACTACAGAACATTACAGTGGAAGAGAAGCATTCTGCTACTTTGAGCTGTGAGTTTACACTTACTCCCAAGATGGTCAGATGGTACAAAGACCAGAGCTTAATCGAAGCTTCTGACTGTTACAAATTTAAACAAAATAAGAATGTGATAGAACTTACCATTACAAATCTCACACCCAAAGACTCTGGTGAATATAGCTGCAAATCAAGTAATGCACAGACCGCAGCCACACTCACAGTTGAAGCTCCAAAAATAGAAATAATAAACCATTTGGAGGACATAGATACTGAGGAGGACAGCAATCTAGGATATTCTTGTGAGTTGTCCCATGATGATGAAGGTGATGACTCATCTGAACCATTAACACCCCTTCCAGGTCACGCACGTGGTCCCTCTGATCTGAGCCAAATCAGTCTGGAAGTAGGAAAACTTCCCAAGGTACTCGAGCCTTTAGAAGTCAGCAAGGCTGGTTCTGAAGTTACGAAAGTTCAAGCTGTTAAGTCCAGTGAAGGACTATTGGATGAGTCACCCCAGCAACGTGAACCGACTACACCACCAAGAACTATTACGCCACCGAGGCGTTATCCGGACCGAGTCAGGAAGCGCAGGAGGCGCCTCCACAGAGACTGAATCTGTGAACTGTTTTCTGCAGAGACTGAATCTGTGAACTGTTTCCCGCAGAGACTGAATCTGTGAACTCTTTTTACATAAAGTTGGATATATATGTATGATGTTATGTTTAATGGGGAATAGGTATATTGTAAGCTAAAAAGGGAGGATTGTAGTGTATGTAACCGTTCCACCTTTAAGAGAACTATTGTATGTAACCGTCCACCTTTAAGGGAACTATTTTAAGGGTTGCACTACTTTATTTTGGCTGCTGTATACTGTAATACCGGCGGTGACCACACCGGTATATAAGTGCTGTGTAATGATTTATTGGGCAGTTCCGCCCTGACCTTCAACCAGTAAAGTCCTGTTAAAGTTTACTCTTGTGGTCTGTGTAGTAATTCACAATATAACACACAGACTTAACAATTATGTCTTCAGCTTTCTTAATATTAGCATTATCTTCCATGAGACAATCAATTATCTTCATTTTTCCAGTTATCTGAGCTAATTTAGCCCTCCTTGCACCTATTCTTCTATGTAACTTCACTTCCATTGCCTTTGGGGTGAGCTTTACTTCCCTCTTTTGGCCAACAATCCTCCTGGCTGGGGGAAGCTCCTCACGGCTCCGTAAGGCCTCGGCCATTTTACCCGCAGCTCTTATTTAGCTTCTCAATAGAATGAACAAGGCAAGTAACAGTCACTGTACCTTCGCTTTCTTATATTGTCATCTGGCTCCGTGACCATTCATGTATATGTTCGCCGACAATTCCGTCCTTTCCTTCTTAGGGAGCTAGTTTTTGACTAATGTAGTGGCGCTTCGTAATTTCCAAAAACGCAGCCACTGAGCTTTGAGGCTTTTAACAACGAGTAGACGCGTGTCGAAATAAAACGTTCCAAAACGTAACTTTGTCTTTAAACTGTTTACTGTAACACCTTACAAACAGAATTACAAAGCAAAACACGTTTAAACGAACACGGTCAAAAACTGTATTGCTCCAGCCCTCAAAAGCCTTTACCTTCTCTCCAGCCTCGTGCAGCTTGAACTGTAAAATGGCTGGATACCATGTGACAATCTTAAGGGCTGTACCATTGCAGCAAGAATAAAGGGGGTATCTCAGACTATACTACTGGAACAAGAAAATAGGGGGTTTCTCAATACAATAAGTCAGTCAGGTAAATTCACTGTATTATACTATTTAACCAATATTTTAAAGTATTTTCTTTCTTAAACTTTCATGACTCTTACATGTAGGATTTTTTAATGTTGTACAGCTTACTGGGCTGTGTTTCTGTGATGGTTGTTTCTGTCCTTTTAAGATACGCAGTAATTTGGCTGTGATCTGACAGTGGTGTTAGTGGTTTGACTGTGAATGCTCTGAAAGAGGATGGGTCCAGATCTGTAATCATATAGTCTACGGTGCTGATGCCAAGAGGTGAAGAATAGGTCGGTCTTCCTAGGGAGTCTCCTATGAACCTATCATTGATGATGTATAGACCCAGGCTTCGACAGAGCTGCAGGAGCGGCTTTCCGTTTACGTTTATCTGTTTGTCATAGTTACACCTGTGTGAATGCAAAGGGAGATCAAAGTGGTTATTTCCAAATATGTAATTATTCCCCTGAGTACTGATAAAGTCTGGTTCTTCACCAGTTCTTGAGTTGAGGTCACCACAGATCAATACGCTCCCATGGGCCTGGTAATGGTTAATCTCCCTCTCAATGTTGGAGAAGGTGTCCTCTTTGAAGTACGGGGATTCTATCGGGGGGATGTAGATTGCGCAAATGAAAACATTTTGCATGCTAGAAATTATGTCTTTCTTAATCTTGAGCCATAAGTGGTTTTTGCACTTTTTTATAAATTCGATGTAATTCCTAAGCTCTGCTTTAAACCAAATCAATATGCCTCCGGAGTCTCTGTCCTGGGTTACTCCTGGCAGTTTATTGGAGGGGACCACTAGCTCTGTGTACCCAGGGGGACAACCAGTGGGCCCTTCTCCTCTACACCATGTCTCTTGCAAAATGATAATGTCCAGATTTTTGATTTCATCTCGGAACTCTGGGGAACTGCTTTTTAGGCCAAGCACAGAAGATTGTGGGCCTTGGATATTCCAGGTTGAGATGCACAAGGATTTCATGTTTAGCTTGATCTTTTACTGTGTTAGGTGTGTGTGTCTTTGTCGTATTAAATGGGGAAAAAAAGAACACCTCAAGCTTCTATAAATATTGACAGTATATATCTGCAACTCTTTCCAACAGTCATACCACTTTTTATTTTCAGGTGTGAAAAAGTGAAATGGTCTAGTCATTATGCTTCCTGATCCATAAGGTGGGAGCAGATGATGCTGAGCATCTGCTTTATGTCTCTCAATGGATTGTCTCTGCCTGTTTTATTGCGTACGTCCTGTGCCCATCTCACTCCATCGGGCTGGGGTTCTTGCTCCTGTGGTGGTCCTGCTCTCCTGAGGGGCAGGAGTGGTGCAGGTCGGGCATTGGTGCTGTGCTCATACGGCGTGTACGTGGGGATCCTCTCTGGTCCTGGTTGGTGTGGTGGTGGTCTCTGTATTGGTCCTGGGCTGTACCTCGTTGGTCTCTGATGGCTGGGGGGGTGTCCTGTTCCTCTTGGAGTCTGGGTGTGAACCCGGTCAAGAGCGACATCCTTCAGGGCCTTAGCAAAGACTGGTACTAGCTCCTTGTAGAGATGGACGTGGTCTTCAAGCCATTTCTCATCTAGGGTGGGGTGTTGGGCCAGGTGCACGTTTTGCTTTAGTTCACAGTCTCTCTCTCTCTCCCCCAGTCTCTCTCTCTCTCCCCCAGTCTCTCTCTCTCGCTCCCCCAGTCTCTCTCTCTCTCCGCCAGTCTCTCTCTCACCCCCAGTTGCTCTCTCTCCCCCCAGTCTCGCTCTCACCCACTAGTCGCTCTCTCTCATCCCACCTCTCTCTCTCCCCAGTCTCTCTCTCTCTTTCTCTCTCTCCCCAGTCTGTCTCTCTCTCCCTGTCTCTCTCTCTCTCGCCCAGTCTCTTTCTCTCCCCCAGTCAGTCTCTTTCTATCCCCCAGTCTCTCTCTCCCCTCTCTCTCTCGCTCTCCCCTAATCTCTGTCTCTCTCTCCCCTAGTCGCTCTCTCTACCCCAGTCTCTCTCCCACTCTCCCCAACTCTCTCTCTCCCCAGTCTCTCTCTCTCTCTACCCCAGTCTCTCTCTCTCTCTCTCTCTCTCCAGTTTCTCTCTTTCTCCCCAGTCTCTCTCTCCCCAGTCTCTCTCGCCCCCAGTCTGTCTCTCTCTCCCCAGTCTCTCACTCTCCCCATCTCACTCTCTCTCTCCCCAGTCGCTCTCTCAATTCAATTCAATTCAAATCGCTTTATTGGCATGATAAGGTACATCTTATGTTGCCAAAGCATCAAAATACATTTATGGTTGAACACATAAACGCAGTTCTATTCATACAGTGTATAAACAGGTATATCCCTGAGTGTATAAATACTCTTTTCTTAGTTTACTGTTTGTCCCTCTGTTCATGGCAAGCTGTAACATAGTGTGCCGCCAGTGCTACACAGCTTCTCTCCTCCCCCAGTAGGTATGGGAGTTTTTGGTTGTCATTCAGATTTCTGAATTCAGGGCATATTTGTGAGAATTTTTGGTAGAAATTCTCCCTGATGCCCTGATATTTTCCACAGGCTGTGAGGAAGTGCATCTCTGTCTCCACTACTCCCTGACTGCAGTGAGAGCATATCCTGTCCTCTCTTGGCAGCCTGGTCTGCCTGTGTCTGCCTTTTTCGATCGCTAGGCTATGTTCGCTAAGTCTGTACCTTGTCAAGGTTTTTCTCAGTTTTTTATCCTTTACCATGGTCAGGTACTCAGCCATGTTGTATTGTCTGTTTAGGGTCAAGTAGCAATTGAGTTTGCTTTGGGTTTTTGTTGTTTCTGCCCAATATGACAGGTATTTTTCCTTTTGTTTAGTGACAATTGTGTTGGGTCGAATTCTCTCTGCTACGATGTCACTGTCCTGGGGCTGGTTATTGTTGGTAGTGTTAGTGGTTGCTTCACTGAGTCCCAGGACTAGTTGACTGAGGGAGTTATTCTTTATGGTCCTCTCTTGGCATTTCAAGGCTTCGTAATGATAGCAGTGGGGGTTGCTCATTTTTAGGTGTTTCCAAAATTTGGTGGCTCTTTTTTGGATAGTAATTATTAGTGGAAATTGGCTTAGTTCTGCCCTGCATGCATTGTTTACGGTTTTCCTTTAAGTCCGGAGGATACTTTTACAGAATTCTGCATGTAGGATCTCAATTGGGTTTTTGTCCCATTTTGCAAAGTCTTGTTGTGTTAGCGGTCCCCACACTTCACTGCCATAGAGTGCAATTGGTTCAATTACTGATTTGAAAATTTTGAGCCAAATGCTAATTGGGATTTCTATTTGGATTGATCTTTTAATGGCGTAGAAAGCCCTTCTTGTTTTCTCTTTCAGTTCATTCACAGCCAGTTTGAAATTTCCCGGAGAGCTGATTTTTATGCCCAAGTATGTGTAGTTAGTGGTTTGTTCAATTTTAGTTGTTCCTAGTGTGAGATTTATTTTGGGTCCCTGATGTCTGGATCTTTGTTGGAACACGAGGACTTTGGTTTTTTGGAGGTTTATTGTCAGGGCCCAGGTCTGACAGACTGATTCCAGCAGATCCAGGTTCTGCTGTAGACCCTCCTTAGTTGGTGACAGTAGAACCAGGTCGTCTGCATAGAGGAGGTATTTAACCTTGGATTCATATAGGGTGAGGCCGGGTGCTGTAGATTGTTCAAGTAGTTTTGCTAATTCAATTATGTAAATATTACTCTTTCCCCAATTTCTCTCTCTCTCCCGAGTCTCTCTCTCTCTCCCCAATCTCTCTGTCTCTCTCCCCAGTCTCTCTCTCTCTCTCCACTCTCTCTTTCTCTCTCTCCCCCAGTCTCTCTCACTCTCCCCCAGTCTCTCTCTCTCTCTCCCCCAGTCTCTCTCTTTCCCCCAGTCTCTCTCTCCCCCAGTCTCTCTGTCTCCCCAGTTTTTCTCTCTCCCATTCTCTCTCTTTCTCCCCAGTCTCTATCTCTCTCCCCAACACTCTCCCTCTCTCTCCCCATCTCTCTCTCTCTCTCCCCCAGTCTCTCTCTCTCGCTCCCCCAGTCTCTCTCTCTCACCGCCAATGTCTCTCTCTCCCCAGTCTCTCTCTCTCCCCCAGTCTCTCCCTCTCTCTCTCACCCCTCTCCCGTCTCTCTATCTCTCCCAGTCTCTCTCTCTCCCCTGTCTCTCCCTCTCCCCCCAGTCTCTCTCTCTCTCTCTCTCTCATGCTCTCCCGTCTCTCTCTCTCTCTCGCAGTCTTTCTCTCTCCCCGTCTCTCTCTATCTCTCCCCAGTCTCTCTCTCTCGTTCCCAGTCTCTCTCTCTCTCTGCCAGTCTCTCTCTCTCTCCCCAGTCTCTCTCTTTCTCCCACAGTCTCTCTCTCTCTCCCCCAGTCTCTCTCTCTCTCCCCCAGTCTCTCTCTCTCGCTCCCCCAGTCTCTCTCTCTCTCGGCCAGTCTCTCTCTCACCCCCAGTTGCTCTCTCTCCCCCCAGTCTCCCTCTCACCCACTAGTCGCTCTCTCTCAACCCACCTCTCTCTCTCCCCAGTCTCTCTCGCTCTCCCAGTCTCCCTCTCTCACCCTGTCTCACTCTCTCTCTCCCAGTCTCTGTTTATCTCTCTCTCCCCATCTCTCTCTCTCTCCCTCCAGTCACTCTCTCTATCACCCAGACTCGCTTTTCTCTACCTTCAGTCACTTTATCTGTCCCCAGTCTCCCACTCTCCCCAATCTCCCATTCTCCCTCCAGTCTCTCTCTGTCACCCCATTGCTCACTCTCTCTCCCAGTCTCTCTCTCACACCGTCAATCTCTCACTATCTCCCCACTCGCTCTCTCTCTCTCCCCCAGTCTCTCTCTCTCTCTTCCCTGTCTCTCTCTCTCTCTCTCCCAGTCTCTCTCTCTCTCCCCAGTCATTCCCTCTCTCTACCAAGTCTCTTCCTCCCCAGTCTCTCTCTCCGCCAGTCTCTTTCTCTCTCTCTCCGGTCTGTCTCTCTCTCCCTGTCTCTCTCTCTCTCCCCCAGTCTCTTTCTCTCCCCCAGTCAGTCTCTCTCTATCCCCCAGTCTCTCTCTCCTCTGTCTCTCTCTCTCTCCCCTAATCTCTCTCTCTCTCTCTCCCCTAGTCTCTCTCTCTCTCCAATCTCTCTCTCTCTCTCCCCCAGTCTCTCACTCTCTCTCCCCTAATCTCTCTCTCTCTCCAGTCTCTCTCTCTCTCTCCCCCAGTCTCTCACTCTCTCTCCCCAGTCTCTCTCTCTCCCCAGTCTCTCTCTCTCACTCCCCCTAGTCTGTCTCTCTCTCTCTCACCCCTTCTCCCGTCTCTCTCTCGCTCCCAGTCTCTCTCTCTCCCTGTTAAGTCTGTGAATTATTTAGTTAATTAAAACAGACTAATGAGTAACAATAAAAACAGGTCTTTACTGGTTGGAGGTAGGGACTATACTGAATACAAGATTACTGCACAGTGCTTATATACCGGTGTGTTCACCCCCGGTATTACGTCTACAGCAGCCTGAGAAAGTAGTACATCTCTTAAGGTGGAACAGGCTTAAGCTCTCTTAAGGTGGAACAGGTTACATACACAACACTCCTCCCTTCTTAGCTTTATAGTCATCCCCCCCATTTAACATAACGTAATAACATATATACATATATAACTTCATGTTTAACGTAACATATCACAGATTCAGTCTCTGCGGAAAACAGTTCACAGATTCAATCTCTGTGGTGTAGTCGGTTCACGTTACTCATTCAATAGTCCTTTCATGGATTTAACAGCTTGAACTTCCGAACTGATTTGGCTCCGTTCGGAGGGACCACGTGTGTGATCTGGTAGAGGTGATAATGGTTCAGATGGGTCATCTTCTGTTTTTACTTTTCCTTTTCTGCTTCTTGGAGACTCTCTGGGCTCCATTGTCAGCTGCCACAGCTGCCAGCTGCATGCGCAGTTTCTCCTTCTCTTCCTCCTGTTTCCGTCGTAGAGCCAGCTTCTCCCGATGTTCCGTAGACTTTTGGTGCTCCTCCATGCACTTTGGGAGTCGAAGTTACAAGCTGGGCAGGACAGGACATCGTAATATTCGGTGTCGTCCACCAGGTCATGGTAATATTCGGTGTCGTCCTGAGCTAGACCAGTGAGAGGGTCGTCTATTTCCTCCATACCCAGCTGGACGTTAGCCAGCTCTTGTTCCAAATCCAGACATCTTTCCTGAAGAGACTTCTTCATGTGTACCTCTGCATCCAGCTTTTTCTGGGCTTTCAGCAAGTCATTTACTAGTGACCTCATTTGTGATTTTAATACTTCAACTTCCTTTGGAGATTGATTGATCGGACTATGCAATCCCTCTACCGGAGCAGCTGTTTCAGCGGTCTGTTGTTCTACATTGACGTGAGTCAGCGTACTTTTGGCATCCAATGGCTGCTCTGTTGCAGTCGTTTCAGTCTGTGTCGTCACATCAGCCATCTCAATGACTTTTGAGAGCTCCGAACCCTTTTCCTTTGAAGATCGCAGCTCGTGTTCAAGTTTTTCCCATTTCAGAGTCTTGTCCCTCAGCATATGAAGGAGTTGGCTGACCGTTAACTCTTCTGACACCAGATTATGGCACGCACCTTCAGAACCTGAATCAGCTTTGATTCGTTCGGCCTCCTCGCGCAGATGGTTGGTGTGCTCCTGCTCCATTTTCTCCATCAGTTGCTTCTGTTGACTTTCCAGATTCTCCCACTCTGTAACAAAGAACTTTTTTATTTCATTCATCTCTTGCTCAAAACGGCGAATCATTTGTTCTAATTGCTGTTGTAGTTTGAAATGGAGTTGAGTTCGAGCCCAGTGTCCCTCAAAAATGTGCATATCAGTAGACTTGACAGACTCAGAATTCTCTGTTAAACTATGTTGTTGTTGCTCAGTGGAATTCTGTGCTGAAACTTTGTCTTTTGCACATGGGTTGGTCTTACCATCATCAGTTCTAGAGTCTGGGCTGATTATCTGCACCGAGTTCTCACTCTTTATGGCTTTTAGCGAATGCCAGTCCATATTTATGTTTCTAAACCACTCCCGGCCTAGTAGTGGTGGACCTCCCTCCGGTAGCACATATAAGTCCATTATTTGACTTCCTTCGCCCTTGTTGGCCACTGCAACCTTTATTGTCCCGATGGGGTACACTCTCTGCCCCGTGTAGGTTGTCAATATAATCTCCGTATCCTGTAGGGGAATATGTTGGAATAACCTTCTGTAATCTTTCTTATTCATGACCGACAATGCCGATCCAGTGTCCAATTCCATTTTTACTTGGACTCCTTCTATCTGAAGAGTAACCCAAATTGTCTGGAGGTCTGCACCCTTACCAACGTTGAGTACCCTTAAGCTAGCCAGTTCAATACTGCTTGCGTCTGAATCGGACTCCTGTTCGGCCACCTTGTGTACCTTTGCGTATTTCCCTTGCGGTGACTTCTTGTTGCTGGTCTTCTTCGCTGACCTGCATACTCTAGCTATATGTCCAAGCCTACCACAAGTTCTACATTCTTGGTTTTTAAACCAACACTGGTTCTGATCATGCGTTGTCTTTCCACAACGATAACATTTGCCAGAACACACACCCAATTTGTGTGCACTGAGCTCCGGTGACCGTAGCTGCATTACTGCCATGCCTCTCGCTGCGGCTTCGTGTGCTGCTGCCATAGTGACCGCCTTCTCAAGCGTCAGCTCATTCTCCTCGAGCAGTCGCTTTTGTGTATCCTGTTTAAATAAACCACACACAAATTTGTCTCGAAGTGCCTCTGTCAGTCCCGTTCCAAACTGGCAATATTTCGCTAATTTACGCAATTCCAGCAAATATTCAGCATTGCTTTCATGCTGTAGCTGCCTTCTGTCGTAAAATTTAAATCGTTCCGCTAGCATCAGCGGCGTGGGGTTTAGATGATCTTTCAGGACAGTAACAATCTCATCGAACGTCTTATCCGCCGGTTCATCTGGTGATAACAGGTGTTTCAATTGCCCGTATGTCTTCGCACCCATTAAATTTAATAATGTTAGAGCTTTATCTTGGTCACGAATTTTATTGGCCTTACAATAATTTTTTACTCTTTCAACATATATGGCCCAATCTTCGAGGTCACTATCAAAGGTGCTAATATTCCCGTGTTTAGGCATTGTAGATTTGCAATTTCTCAGATTTTATTTTCTTTACTTGTTATCAAAGATGGCGGCTTCCCGCTCTTGCCGTCGTCCTCCGCCCACAAAATGGCGGTTTTCCCGCGCTTGGCGGTCTTCACCCGTCCCCCGACGCCGTCTCCCTTCAGCCCCCGAGTGCGGCCCTTATCAGCGGATGCGATCGATGGCCCGGCTGCGCCTCGCACTTGAAAGCGGCCCGGCCCTTATCTGCCGATCGCTATCGCCCTATACCTCTCTCTTCCCCAGTCCTGTCTTCTACTCCGGTTCACAAGCTGATGGAGGCTTCAGGGTCCTAATGCCTGTCACCTCCAGTGGGGTGGTGAGTGGTGAGGTTTGAAACCTCTCTTCAACCGCCGTGGAATAACTGCCGCAGGGTAAGAACCTGACTCGTCGCCAGTGTTAAGTCTGTGAATTATTTAGTTAATTAAAACAGACTAACGAGTAACAATAAAAACAGGTCTTTACTGGTTGGAGGTAGGGACTATACTGAATACAAGATTACTGCACAGTGCTTATATACCGGTGTGTTCACCCCCGGTATTACGTCTACAGCAGCCTGAGAAAGTAGTACATCTCTTAAGGTGGAACAGGCTTAAGCTCGCTTAAGGTGGAACAGGTTACATACACAACACTCCCCAGTCTCTCTCTCTCCTCAGCCTTTCTCTCTCCCAGTCTCTCTCTTTCTCCCCAGTCTCTCTCTCTCCCCAAAACTCTCCCTCTCTCTCCCCATCTCTCACTCTCTCTCCCCCAGTCTCTCTCTCTTGCTCCCCCAGTCTCTCTCTCTCTCCGCCAATGCCTCTCTCTCCCCAGACTCTCTCTCTCCCCCAGTCTCTCCCTCTCTCTCTCACCCCCTCTCCCATCTCACTCTCTCTCCCAGTCTCTCTCTCTCCCCAGTCTCTCCCTCTCCCACCAGTGTCTCTCTCTCTCCCCACCAGTGTCTCTCTCTCTCCTGCAGACTCTCTCGCTGTCCCCAGTCTCTCCCTCTCTCTCCCCAGTCTCTCTCTCTTTCCCCAGTTCCTCTCTCTCTCCCCAGTCTCTCTCTCTTTCCCCAGTTCCTCTCTCTCCCCCCAGTCTCTCTCTCTCCCCTAATCTCTCGCTCTCTCTCTCTCCCGTCTCTCTCTCCAGTCGTTCTCTCTCTCTCCCCAGTCTCTCTCTCTCTCCACAGTGTCTCCGTCTTCCCAGTCTCTCTCTCTCTCTCCTCCAGTCTCTCTCTCTCCCCCAGTATCTCTCCCTCCCCGTCTCCCTCTCTCTCTCCCCCAGTCTCTCTCTCCCCCAGTCTGTCTCTTCTGTCCACCAGTCTCTCTCTCTCTCTCCCAGTCTCTCTCCCTCCCCCAGTCTCTCTCTCTCTCCCAGTCCCTCTCTCTCTCCCCCAGTCTCTCTCTCTCCCCTAGGCTCTCTCTCTCTCCCGTCTCTCTCTCTCTCCAGTCTCACTCTCTCTCCCCAGTCTCTCTCTCTATTCACAGTGTCTCCCTCTCTCCCCAGTCTCTCTCTCTCTCTCTCCTCCAGTCTCTCTCTCTCTCTCTCGCCGCCCCAGTATCTCTCTCTCCCCCAGCCTCCCTCTCTCTCTCCCCCAGTCTCTCTCCCCCTGTCTCTATCTCTCTCTCCCCAGTCTCTCTCTCTCTCTCCCCAGTCTATCTCTCTCTCCCGTAGTCTCTCTCTGTCTCACCCCCCTCTCCCATCTCTCTCTCTCTCCCCTGTCTCTCTCTCTCCCCAGTCTCTCTCTCTCCCCAATCTCTCTCTCACTCCCAGTGATGTGCCTTCAATAACTCAAAGACAAGGATTTTAAAGGATTCAACTAAAGGCTTTTAATCACTAAGAACATAGCAGCATAGCAGGTCTTCCCACATCGAGTTCATCTGGTAGTGAGTGACTCATACAGCTCCTGAGACCTTTATATGGCAAAAGACAGGGGCGTAGCCAATACACACAATAGGAACAAAAGGGTGTGGTTCACACAATACAAGCAGGTAAAATACAAGCAGGTCTGATGAAGGCATATTTCATCACATTCACCGCTTCTACAGATTTAGTCTGTCCGGGGGTGTGATAGTCCTTCCTGAACGTCGCAACAGTACCTCGGGTTCCGACCGGGAGTCCGTGGTGCCCTCCTGGGCATACCCATGTGCTGGGGGTGTTGCAGGTACTTCTGGGGGTGGTGAGGATACCTCTGGGGATGGTGGAGGTTCTTCTGGGGGTGGTGGTGATGGGTCGTCATCGTCGCTTCCTGCCGAGGCAAGGTCCTTTATGGACACGGTGTCTTCACGCCCGTCGGCGTGCTTGACGTACGCGTACTGTGGGTTTGCGTGGAGTAGGTGTACTGCCTCCACGAGGGGATCCATTTTGTGGCCCCTCACATGCTTCCGTAACAGGACTGTCCCTGGGGTGGAGAGCCACGAGGGTAGCGATACTCCTGAGGTTGATTTGCAGGGAAAGACAAACCTTTTCTCGTGAGGAGTGGCGTTAGTAGCAGTACACAGTAGCGACCTTATCGAGTGGAGTACGTCTGGGAGGACCTCCTGCCAGCGGGAGGTGGGGAGGCCTTTAGACCTTAGTGCTAAGGTGACCGCCTTCCACACTGTCGCGTTCTCCCTCTCCACTTGCCCATTACCCCGGGGGTTATAACTAGTGGTCCGACTCGTGGCTATCCCCTTCGACAGCAGGTATTGGCGCAGTTCATCGCTCATGAACGATGCCCCCCTGTCAGTGTGGATGTAGTTAGGCATGCCGAACGTGCAAAACAGGTTGCCGAGGCACTTGATGACCGTGGCACTGGTCATATCTGGGCAGGGGTAGGCGAATGGGAAGCGGGAGTGCTCGTCCACAATGTTGAGAAAGTACACATTGCGGTCGGTGGAGGGGAGTGGTCCCTTGAAATCTAAGCTCAGGCGCTCGAATGGCCGTGTAGCTTTGATCAGGTGGGCTCGGTCGGGTCTGAAAAAACGGGGCTTGCATTCCGCACAGGTGAGGCAGTCGCTGGTCATAGACCGGACCTCCTCGATGGAATAGGGCAGGTTACAGGATTTTATAAAGCGGAATAGCCGGGTGACCCCTGGGTGGCAGAGGCCATTGTGGAGGCCCTGTAGCCTGTCCCCCTGGATGCTGGCACACATCCTTCGTGATAGGGAGTCGGGGAATTCGTTGAGAGCCCCCGGCCTATACATTATGTCGTACTCAAACGTGGAGAGTTCGATCCGCCACCTGAGAATTTTGTCGTTCTTGATCTTCCCCCTCTGTTTGTTGTTAAACATGAAGGCTACTGACCGCTGGTCGGTAAGCAGGGTGAAGCGTTTGCCGGCTAGGTAGTGCCTCCAGTGCCGCACTGCCTCCACTATGGCCTGGGCCTCCTTCTCTACCGAGGAGTGCCTGATCTCGGGCCCTTGGAGGGTTCTTGAGAAAAAGGCTACGGGCCGCCGATCCTGGTAGAGGGTGGCTGCTAAAGCGAAGTCGGACGCATCGCTTTCGACCTGGAAAGGGATGTTTTCGTCCACTGCCCGCAGCATGGCCTTCTCAATGTCGTGTTTAATGCTGTTGAAGGCGGCGTGGGCCTCGGCTGTGAGCGGGAAGGACGTTGATTTCAGGAGGGGATGGGACTTGTCGGAATAATTGGGGACCCATTGGGCGTAATAGGAGAAGAACCCCAGGCACCTTTTCAGGGCCTTGGGAGTGTTTGGTAAGGGTAGCTCCCGTAGGGGGCGCAAGCGGTCAGGGTCCGGGCCAATTTCCCCGTTTTCCACCACGCAGCCCAGGATGCAGAGGCGCGTGGTGCTAAAGACACACTTATCCTCGTTGTAGGTGAGATTGAGTCTGAGGGCGGTTTTCAGAAATCTCGCGAGGTTCGAGTCGTGGTCTTGCTGGTCATGGCCGCAGATGGTGACGTTGTCTAGGTATGGGTAGGTGGCTGTTAACTGGTTCTCATCGACCATGCGGTCCATCTCCCGCTGGAAGACCGAGACCCCGTTCGTTACCCCAAAGGGGACTCTGAGGAAGTGGCAGAGACGTCCGTTCGCCTCGAAGGCGGTGTATGGACGGTCCTCCGGCCTAATGGGGAGCTGGTGGTATGCCGATTTTAGGTCGATGGTGGAAAACACCCGGTATTGCGTGATTTGGTTAACCATATCCGCTATGCGGGTCAGAGGGTAGGCGCCTAGCTGGGTGTATAGATTAACCGTCTGGCTATAATCTATCACCATCCGCTTCTTTTCGCTACCCTTAACTTCTACTACCTGGGTGCGCCACGGGCTGGTACTGCATTCGATGATACCCTCCCGCTTGAGTCTTTCTACTTCCGACGCAATGAACCATCTATCCTCCCAGCTGTACCGCCTACTCTTGGTCGCTATGGGTCGGCAGTTGGGTGCGAGGTTGGCGAACAGAGAGGGCGGCTTGACCTTCAGGGTAGCCAGGCCGCACACTGTGAGGGGCGGCTGGGACCCACCGTAGGTAAGCGTGATACTTTGGTGGTGGCACTGGAAGTCCAGACCCAAGATCACGCTCACACAGAGATCTGGCATTATCAATAGTTTAAAATCTCTGTAATCATTGCCTTTTACTGACAACATAACCGCGCAGAAACCTGTAATTTTTGAGGTATGAGTCTTATCGGCCATGGCGATTTTGCCCTGTGTGGGGACTATCGTTAGAGAAAGTCGCTTTACCAGGCTAGGATGAATAAAGCTTTCGGTGCTCCCGCAGTCAATCAAGCATTTAACCTTGTTCCCGTTTACCTCTATGTCCATCATCGATTTAGACAACGGATGTGGCCTGGATTGATCCACTGTGATCGAGGCCACCAGTGGGTCCTGGAGGTCCGTGTAGTCGGGGCAAGATGGTGGACTCCATGAGGGTGGACAAGATGGCTTCCAAGATGGCCGCTCCCACGGCGCACACGCAGCAGTGGTGGAGTTGGAGGCGGGGTTCCCTCTGCAGATTTTGCTGAAGTGTCCTTTCTTCCCGCATTTAGAACAGGTGGTGCCCTTCGCTGGGCACAGATGCCTGGAGTGTTTGTCCTGACCGCAGAAGTAGCATTTCAGGCCCCGATGCATCGCGGCAGTAGTGGGGCTCCTGGGTGGAGGCTGGGGCTCCGATGGTGCTGGGCTGGCCTGAGACCTGGGAGGTGAAGATGGCTTCCAAGATGGCGGCCCCCACGGCGCACACGAGGCGGAGTGGGCCGCGTGGCCTGGGGAACAGGAATCAGAGTTCCTCTGGGCCATATCCAGCGATCGCGCTATATCTATAGCCTGTTTTAAGTCCAGTCCCTCCTTTTCAAACAGTCTCTGCCGAATATAGTTTGAACTGAGGCCCGCAATAAGGGAGTCTCGAATCAGCTCCTCCGTGTACACGATGGCAGACACGGCCTTACAGTTACAGTCTCTGCCCAGTACTTTTAGGTTTAGTATAAAGTCCTCTAGTGACTCACCATGCCGCTGCGTGCGAGTAGTCAGAAGATGCCTGGCGTACACCACGTTTATTGGCCGCGCGTAGTGGGCCTTCAGGATGGTGCAGGCCTCCTCATAGCTGGTGGCATCTTGGATGAGAGGGGAGACCCGATGGCTCACCCAGTTTCGCAGGATTCCCAGTTTCATGTCTCCGGTAGCGGTTTCAGCTACGGCTATGGCAGTGGATGAGCTTGCAATGAAAAATTCGAAGCATTGGAACCAGTGTCCATGGGGGTCCAGATCCAAGCGCTCTGGTTTCAGGAGTCGATCCATCTTGTTGTTTTAGTGATTAAAATTGATGTGCCTTCAATAACTCAAAGACAAGGGCCTAGAAATTCAGTCGCGCCACTTTTGGGGCGCTAAAGTCGGGCGGTCGCTAAAGTTAGCGCCCGCCGGAAAGTGTAGGCCACTTCGCCGAAATTCAGTAGATTTGGCCAAGGAGTTTGGGCGAGCGCTGAAACTGGCGTTGCACTCCTATCTTTAGGCGCTAAGCCGGCGGTGCGGACTGATAACGCCGAGGCCGGGCGCAGCGCAGGTGCGGTCATGTTTTGATTGACAGCAGACACCCTGACGCCGGCCAGCTCTTAAAGGGGGACGGGTCGACTTTGTCTGCTGCCACGCCCTGGATAGTGGAGCCCTGCAGCTAGGCCTCAACACTGCTGGTGGACCCACATAGCGCCTGAAGCCATGCAGAAGGCCCGTGAACGAGCGCAGCGCTTCTCAGAGCCTGCTTTGTGGGTGCTGCTTAAGTGTTTGGAAAAGAGAAGAGAGATCTTGTGTCCGGACAGTGGCAAGAAGGCTCCCAGGAGGCAGTTCAGGAGAGCCTGGAGGGAAATCGCCCACAGGGTGTCAGCCACCAGCGATGTCCCCAGGACTGGTGACCAATGCCGCAAGAAGTACAACGACCTCACTCGGTTGGTCAAGGTGAGTAGCCTTTCCAGTGTCCTCCTCATCCTTGCATGTGCACCTCACATTATGGGCAAAGGGACCTCAAAGGCCTAATGGCCATCCCTCCTCCCGCAGCTATGGCACTGGCATGATCATCAATAGCACTTTCTGCAATTTACACACTGGCCAAGCTATTCGACCATGGGAGGCAGTGCACACAACAACAGGGCACCACACTGGCCAAGCTATTCCACCATGGGAGGCAGTGCACACAACAACAGGGCACCACACTGTACTTAGAGGCCGTCCTTTCTCTTGCAGGCCAAGCTGGCCCAGAATATGAAGAGCCGGAATGTCACCGGGGGAGGCCGTGCCCAGTTCCAGGAGCTCAGTGAGCTGGAGGAGCGCGTGGCTCGACTCATGCATGGCCGGGTGGTTGGCCCTGTTGCTATTGGTGATGCGGACCCTGTGCTGGGCCCCAATGGTAAGGACATGACCGTTTGGACCTCTCTCGTTCCCCTTGCGCTTCAGATCTACATCCTTTGCCACTGTCCGACCAATGCGCATAATGCCACCACTCATGCCTCCCTCGCTGACGCCCTGTCCTCACTCTAAAGCTACTCTTGTGCCTTCCTGCTTTCAGCTGGTGAGGAGGAGGTCCATGATGCTGAGAGTGCCAGTCCCTCGGAAGAGGAGGACGACGAGGACCAAGAGGAAGGCGGCACATCGGGGGAACCCTCATCCGCGCCAGGGGATGGCAATGGAGGGGAGACGTCTTGCCTGGAGGAGAGCCAGGGGGAAGTGTTGCAGGGGGGTGTAGCTCCTGGGCCCAGTGGCGTCCAGGCACGCGG
This sequence comes from Somniosus microcephalus, assembly GCF_052327205.1. Lineage (NCBI taxonomy): Eukaryota > Metazoa > Chordata > Chondrichthyes > Squaliformes > Somniosidae > Somniosus > Somniosus microcephalus. Next base: position 134,724,305 of record NC_140993.1, read on the forward strand.
GAAGGGTCGGGCAGCACGGCTGCCTTCTCCCCAGAGGGAGGAAGTGTTGCAGTGGAGGGCAGTTGCTGGGCCCAGTGGCGTCCAGGCACGCGGGAAGGGTCGGGCAGCTCGGCCGCCTTCTCCCCAGAGGGAGAGTCCGCCCTCCAGTCCGGAGACGGTCCTCGCCCAGGAGGTGCGCCTCCTTGATGAAATGTCCGCGGCCTCGGAGCGGCGCCACAACGAGCTCATGGGGGTTGTGGGACAGATGCCTCAGGCCATTGAGTCCCTGGCTCATAGTGTGGCCACTTTCGGGGACTCACAGGCCAGGGGTGCCGACCAACTCGCGGCAGCACAGGCCAGGGGTGTCGACCAACTCGCGGAGCACAGGACGCGAGTCGCGAGTTCATGAGTGGTGCCGTGCAGACACTGGCTGATCTGATGCGGGCACAGACCAGGGCAGTTCGGGCACTCACTTCTGCCACACTCGCGGTGTCACGGAAGCATCGCCAGGGCACCCGCCGCCCTGCTGCAGCACAGCGGTCTGGCCTCCACCAGATTGCTGTGCTTGCTGCAGTGCCAGCCCGGCCGAGTGCCAGTGTCTCTGGCGACCAGCGAGCGCCTGGCATCAGCCAGCTTGCCCCCATTGCTGCAGCCGCCACTGCCACTCCCCCAGCCAAGGTGCGACGAGCTGGTGCAGAGACTGATGCTGCCCAGCCACAGCTGCAGCAGTCAGCAGCCGGCCCCTCCAGGGCCGGACCTCGTCTAGGCCGACCCCCAAGGGCATCTGCCGTCACGCAGTGTGCCCCTCAGGAGCCTTCCCCCAGCCTTGCCACACCCACAGGGCCCAGGTTGAGGCGGAGCAACAGGTCGGGCAGGGGCCGGAGAAGCCTGCACAAGGACTCGCCCTCTCAGCACACCAAGCAGAGTGTGTTGCCAACTGTTTTTTTTATATGGGGGTGTTTGTGTTCTGGGGGGGGGGGCTTATTTTGGGAAGGCCGAAGATGAAGGCAAATGTTTTTTTATATGGGGGTGGTTGTGTTCTGGAGGGGGGGGGGCTTATTTTGGGAAGGCCGAGGATGAAGGCAAATGTTATTGACAAGTTTTGTTATTCCTCCCCAGGTTGTGGGAGTGAGATATGTTTTTGACTGTTTTTTGGGGGTCTTGTCTGTTTCTCTGTTTCATGTGGGAAGGGCCCTGAGTTTGTTAAATAAAGCTTTTTATTTATTCAGCTTGTCCAGGTGTCATGTTTCAAGTGGTTGTTGCGTTAACCGGCTGAGGGCTTGCGGAGCGGCTGCATTCAGGTGCGTTCATTGCCACAAGCCATTCCCTGACAGGGGGCCTAGAAGTGCCGTTCAATAAGCCGCCGGCGGACGGCCCTTGGACCTTGTGGCTCCCTCCTGGGCTGGTACTCCTCCTCCTCCTCCTCCTCCTCATGGTCCTCCTGCTCGTCCTCCTGAGGTGGTGGTCCAACGTGAGGTGGCAGTGCCTGAGTCCTGCGGATAGCCAGGTTGTGCAGCATGCAGCAAACGACGACGAACTGGGAGACTCTATCCGGCGAATACTGTAGAGATCCGCCGGAACGATCCAGGCAGCGGAACCGCTGCTTGAGGATGCCAATCGTTTGCTCTATGATGTTCCTTGTGGCTTGATGGCTTTCGTTGTATGCCTCCTCCGCAGGGGTCCTGGGCGCGCGGAGCGGGGTCATGAGCCATGTACACAAAGGGTAGCCCTTGTCCCCAATAAGCCATCCCCTTGGTGGAGGCTGTGCCTCGAACATGTCAGCCACAGTAGTCTGGCGCAGGATAAATGCATCGTGGCTGCTTCCTGGAAAGCGGGCATTGACAGCTAGGATGCGCTGCCTGTGGTCACACACCAGCTGTACATTGAGGGAATGGTAGCCCTTCCGGTTGCGGTAATCCTCGGCATTGTCGATAGGTGCCCGCATAGCTACATGCGTGCAGTCAATGGCGCCCTGCACCATGGGGAAGTCGGCGATCCTGGCAAATCCGACTGCACGCTGCTCCTGCCTCTCTAGGGTCATGGGGAAGGAGATGAATTGGTGTCTCCTTGCGAAAAGGGCATCGGTGACCTGCCGGATGCAGCGATGCACGGCGAACTGGGAGATGTTCACTATGTCTCCAGCAACGGCTTGGAAGGAGCCGCTTGCATAAAAGTTCAGAGCCACCGTGACCTTCACTTCCACCGACAGAGAGGTCCTGCACATCAGCTGTGGACGCAGATCTCTGTGAAGCAGCTGGCAGATCTCTGCAACCACCTCTCTTCTGAAGCGCAGCCTCTTAACACAATGCGCGGCAGTCATGGTGAGATAGGACACCTGCTGGCGGTATTCCCTGAGTGGGTAAGGCCTACGTTGCCGACGCCTGATGGCCCCTCTGCGTCTAGGCATGGCTGCCCCTCTCACACAGCGTCTGCGAGCCCTTCGCACATAATGCTGGAACTGAGGGTTGGAACCCCATGCAGCCCCCATAATAAACTTGCAAACAGTGAAATCACAAGAGTCAAATTTCCAAGCTCTGGCCAGAAGCCAAAAATACCTCTCCTATGTTGTCCCAAATCAGTAAGGTCTGTTCCTTGGTCTCTGTACAGAAATCCAAAGCACTGAAGTCATTGCAGCAAAATGGCTGGCCTTTATAGTTCAGTGTAAGTGCCCTTTAATTAGCGCTCCCCGAGGCCCGCAGTGCCTCTGCTGCGTTCCACTTCACAGTTCTTAACAGCGCCATGCCCACATTGGGCGGGCGCCACTGAATTTCCGGTTTGGGGCGCACAAACAGCGTTGCATGACGAAATGACGTCATAAGCTGAGCGCGCAGCTGAGCGGGCGCAAACACTTTGCGCCGGCGCTAAATGTCAACTGAAGTTGGGCGTAGGCGCAGATCGGCCTGCGCCCGGGCGCTAAGTGCCTAGCGCTGGAAATCTACCCCTCTTATGGCGTTAACGTCTGGCGAACGCAACTGAATTTCTAGGCCAAGGATTTTAAAGGATTCAACTAAAGGCTTTTAATCACTAAGAACATAGCAGCATAGCAGGTCTTCCCACATCGAGTTCATCTGGTAGTGAGCGACTCATACAGCTCCTGAGACCTTTATATGGCAAAAGACAGGGGCGTAGCCAATGCACACAATAGGAACAAAAGGGTGTGGTTCACACAATACAAGCAGGTAAAATACAAGCAGGTCTGATGAAGGCATATTTCATCACACCCAGTCTCTCCCTCTCACCTCAGTCTCACTTTCTCTTCCCCACCAGTCTCTCTCTCTCGCCTAGCCTCTCTCTCACCTCCTCTCCCGTCTCTCTCTCTCACCCCAGTCTCTCTCTATCGCCAGTCTCTCTCTTCCCAGTCTTTCTCTCTCTCCCAGTCTCTCTCTCTCCCCAGTCTCTCTTTCTCTCTCTCCCCAGTCTCTCTCACTCTCCCCACCAGTCTCTCACTCTCCTGCAGTCTCTCTCTCTCCCACAGTCTCTCCCTCTCTCTCCCCAGTCATTCCCTCTCTCTACCAAGTCTCTTTCTCCCCCAGTCTCTCTCTCTCTCCGCCATTCTCTCTCTCTCTCTCCCCAGTCTGTCTCTCCATCTCCCTGTCTCTCTCTCTCTCCCCCAGTCTCTTTCTCTCCCCCAGTCAGTCTCTCTCTATCCCCACAGTCTCTCTCTCCTCTGTCTCTCTCTCTCTCCCCGAATCTCTCTCTCTCTCCAGTCTCTCTCTCTCTCTCCCCTAGTCTCTCCCTCTCTCTCCCCAGTCTCTCTCTCTCCCCAGTCTCTCTCTCTCACTCCCCCTAGTCTGTCTCTCTCTCTCTCACCCCTTCTCCCGTCTCTCTCTCACTCCCAGTCTCTCTCTCTCCCCAGTCTCTCTCTCTCCTCAGCCTTTCTCTCTCCCAGTCTCTCTCTTTCTCCCCAGTCTCTCTCTCTCTCCCCAACACGCTCCCTCTCTCTCCCCATCTCTCTCTCCCCCAGTCTCTCTCTCTTGCTCCCCCAGTCTCTCTCTCTCTTTCCGCCAATGTCTCTCTCTCCCCAGACTCTCTCGCTCCCCGTCTCTCCCTCTCTCTCTCACCCCCTCTCCCGTCTCTCTCTCTCTCCCAGTCTCTCTCTCTCCCCAGTCTCTCCCTCTCCCACCAGTTTCTCTCTCTCCCCACCAGTGTCTCTCTCTCTCCTGCAGACTCTCTCGCTCTCCCCCAGTCTCTCCCTCTCTCTCCCCACTCTCTCTCTCTTTCCCCAGTTCCTCTCTCTCTCCCCAGTCTCTCTCTCTTTCCCCAGTTCCCCTCTCTCTCCCCCAGTCTCTCTCTCTTCCCTAGTCTCTCTCTCGCTCTGTCTCTCTCTCCCGTCTCTCTCTCTCCAGTCTTTCTCTCTCTCTCCCCAGCCTCTCTCTCTCTCCACAGTGTCTCCGTCTTCCCAGTCTCTGTCTCTCTCTCTCTCCTCAAGTCTCCCTCTCTCTCTCCCCCAGTCTCTCTCTCTCCCCTAGTCTCTCTCTCACTCTCTCCCGTCTCTATCTCTCCAGTCTTTCTCTCTCTCTCCCCGGTCTCTCTCTCTCTCCAAAGTGTCTCTGTCTCCCCAGTCTCTCTCTCTCTCTCCTCTAGTCTCTCTCTCTCGCTCCCCCAGTATCTCTCCCTCCCCCAGTCTCCCCCTCTCTCTATCCCCCAGTCTCTCTCTCCCCCAGTCTGTCTCTTCTGTCCACCAGTCTATCTCTCTCTCTCCCAGTCTCTCTCCCTCCCCCAGTCTCTCTCTCTTTCCCTGTCCCTCTCTCTCTCCCCCAGTCTCTCTCTCTCCCCCTAGTCTCACTCTCTCTCCTGTCTCCCTCTCTCACCAGTCTCACTCTCTCTCCCCAGTCTCTCTCTCTGTTCACAGTGTCTCCCTCTCTCCCCAGTCTCTCTCTCGCTCTCCTCCAGTCTCTCTCTCCCTCTCTCTGCCCCAGCATCTCTCTCTCCCCCAGTCTCCCTCTCTCTCTCCCCCAGTCTGTCTCTCCCCCTGTCTCTATCTCTCACTCCCCAGTCACTCTCTCTCGCTCCCCCAGTCTCCCTCTCCCTCCGCCAATGACTCTCTCCCCCCAGTCTCTCTCTCTCCCCAGTCTCTCTCTCTCCCCAGTCTCTCTCTCGCTCCCAGTCTCTCTCTCAATTCAATTCAATTCAATTCAAATCGCTTTATTGGCATGACAAGTTACATCTTATGTTGCCAAAGCATCGAAAAACATTCATGTTTGTACACAAAAATACAGATCTATCCATACAGTGTATAAACAGATATATCCCTGAGTGTATAAATATACATTCATATAAATTATATATACTCTTTTCTTATATTTAGTGGTTGTCCCTCTGTTTAGGGTAAGCTGTAACATAGTGTGCCGCTAGTGTTACACAATTTCTCTCTTCCCCTAGTAGTTATGGGAGTTTTTGGTCGTCATTCAAATTTCTGAATTCCGGGCATATTTTTGTGAATTTTGGGTAGAAATTCTCCCTTATGCCCTGATATTTTCTACAAGCTGTGAGGAAATGTATCTCTGTCACCACCACTCCCTGACTGCAGTGAGAGCATATCCTGTCCTCTCTTGGTAGCCGGGTCTGCCTGTGTCTACCTTTTTCGATCGCCAGGCTATGTTCACTAAGTCTGTACATTGTCAAGGTTTTTCTCAGTTTGCTATCCTTTACCATGGTCAGGTAATCAGCCATGTTGTATTGTCTGTTTAGGGCCAAGTAGCAATTGAGTTTGCTTTGGGTTTTTGTTGTTTCTGCCCAATATGACAGGTATTTTTCCTTTTGCTTAGCGACGATTGTGTTGGGTCGAATTCTTTGTGTTACGCTGTCACTGTCCTGGGGCTGGTTATTGTTAGTAGTGTTAGTAGTTACTTCACTGAGTCCCAGGACTAGTTGACTGAGGGTATTCTTCTTTATGGTCCTCTCTTGGCATTTCAGGGCTTCGTAATGATAGCATTGGGGTTGCTCATTTCTAGGTGTTTCCAAAATTTGGTGGCTCTTTTTTGGATAGTGATTATTAATGGATATTGGCCTAGTTCTGCCCTGCATGCATTGTTTACGGTTTTCCTTTGAGTCCAGAGGATACTTTTACAGAATTCTGCATGTAGGATCTCAATTGGGTGTTTGTCCCATTTTGCAAATTCTTGTTGTGTTAGTGGTCCCCACACCTCACTGCCACAGAGTGCAATTGGTTCAATTACTGATTTGAAAATTTTGAGCCAAATGCTAATTGGGATTTCTATTTGGATTGATTTTTTAATGGCATAGAAAGCCCTTCTTGCTTTCTGTTTCAGTTCATTCACAGCCAGATGGAAATTTCCCGTAGGACTGATTTTAAGCCCAAGTATGTGTAGTTAGTGGTTTGTTCAATTTTGGTTGTTCCTAGTGTGAAATTTATTTTGGGTCCCTGATGTCTGGATCTTTGCTGGAACACAAGGACTTTGGTTTTTTGCGGATTTATTGTCAGGGCCCAAGTCTGGCAGTACGACTCCAGCAGCTCCAGGTTCTGCTGTAGACCCTCGTTAGTTGGTGACAGCAGAACCAGGTCATCTGCATAGAGGAGGAATTTAACCTTGGATTCATATAGGGTGAGGCCGGGTGCTGTAGATTGTTCAAGTAGTTTTGCCAATTCATTTATGTAAATATTAAAGAGTGTCGGTGAGATTGGCGAGCCTTGCGTCACCCCCCGCCCCTGTGGGAAGTATTTTGTTTGTTTGTCTCCAATTTTAACTGCACATTTATTGTTTGTATACATTGATTTAATTACATCATATGTTTTTGCCCCTACCCCGCTTTCGATAAGTTCACTCTCCCCAGTCCCTCTTTCTCTCTCCCCACCAGTCTCTCACTCTCTACTGCAGTCTCTCTCTCTCCACCAGTCTCTCCCCCTCTCTCCCCAGTCTCTCTCTCTCACTCTCCCCAGTCTCTCTCTCTCTCCCCCAGTCTCTCTCTCTCCCCCAGTCTCTCTCTCTCGCTCCCCTAATCTCTCTCCCTCTGCCAGTGTCTCTCTCTCTCTCCCCAGTCTCTCTCTCTCTCCCCAATCTCTCTCTGTCTCACCTCCTCTCCTGTCTCTTTCTCTCTCCCCAGTCTCTCTCTCTCCCCAGTCTCTCTCTTCCCAGTCTTTCTCCCTCTCCCAGCCTCTCTCTCTCCCCAGTCTCTTTCTCTCTCTCCCCAGTCTCTCTCACTCTCCCCACCAGTCTCTCTCACTCTCCTGCAGTCTCTCTCTCTCCCACAGTCTCTCCCTCTCTCTCCCCAGTCTCTCTCTCTCCCCAGTCTCTCTCTCTCCCCCAGTCTCTCTCTCTCTCTTGCAGTCTCTCTCTCTCACCCCCAGTCTCTCTCCCCAGTCTCTCTCTCTCACTCCCCCAGTCTGTCTCTCTCTCTCTCACCCCCTCTCCCATCTCTCTCTCGCTCCCAGTCTCTCTCTCTCCCCAGTCTCTCTGTCTCCCCAGACTTTCTCTCTCCCAGTCTCTCTCTTTCTCCCCAGTCTCTCTCTCCCTCCCCACCATTCTCCCTCTCTCTCCCCCAGTCTCTCTCTCGCTCTCCCCCAGTCTCTCTCTCTCGCTCCCCCAGTCTCTCTCTCTCCGCCAATGTCTCTCTCTCTCTCCCCAGTCTCTCTCTCTCTCCCCACCATTCTCCCTCTCTCTCCCCCAGTCTCTCTCTCGCTCTCCCCCAGTCTCTCTCTCGCTCTCCCCCAGTCTCTCTCTCACGCTCCCCCAGTCTCTCTCTCTCTCTCCGCCAATACCTCTCTCTCTCTCCCCGGTCTCTCTCTCTCTCTCCCCAGTCTCTCTCTCTCTCTCTCCCCAGTCTCTCTCTCTCCCCAGTCTCTCTCTCTCCCCCAGTCTCTCTCTCTCCCCACCAGTGTCTCTCTCTCTCCTGCAGACTCTCTCACTCTCCTGCAGTCTTTCTCTCTCTCCCCAGTCTCTCTCTCTCTCTCCCCAGTCTCTCTCTCTCCCCAGTCTCTCTCTCTCCCCCAGTCTCTCTCTCTCTCCCCCAGTCTCTCTCTTTCTCCCCAGTCTCTCTCTCTCTCAATTCAAATCAATTCAAATTGCTTTATTGGCATGACAAGATACATCTTATGTTGCCAAAGCACAGAAATACATGTATGATTGACCACATAAACACCAATCTAGACATACAGGCCTAGAAATTCAGTTGGTTGCACCAGCCGTTAGCGCCTTAGGAGGAGTAGATGTCGGGCGCTAGGCGGCTAGCGCCCGGGCGCAGCGCGATCTGCGCCTCGCCCCAACTTCACTAGAGATTTGGCGGCGGCGCAAAGTCTTTGCGCGCGCTCAGCTGCGCGCGCAGATCATGACGTCATTTCCTCGTGCAATGCCCTTTGTGCGCCCCCAACCGGAACTTCAGTGGCGACGCCCCATTGTGCGCCTGGCGCCCCTAGCGACTGTTAGAGTGGAACGGTGCTCAGCCGATGCGTGGCGCGGGGGGCGCAAATTAAAGGGCACTCCTCCTGCACTATAAAAGGCTGCCATTTCGCAGCACTCCTTCTTGAGAAACGGATCTTTGGAGAGAGACCAAGGTAGATAGCTTTCTGCTTTGGCCCAACACTCGGACAGGTACTTCTGGCTTCAGGCCACAGCTTTCCACTAGTCTTTGCCTTCATTGACATCTCATTGTTTGCCAGCATATTATGGGGGCTGCAATGGGTGTCAACGCTGGCTTTCTCAATTACATCCAAAGGGCTCACAGACGCTGTGAGAGAGTGGCAGCCCTGGCTAGACGGAGAGGGGGCAACAGGCGTCGGGAAAGGAGGCCTTACCCACCCAGGGTATACCGCCAGCCGTTCTCCTATCTCAACATGTCTGAGGAGCAGTGTGTTTGGAGGCTGCGATTCAGAAGGGACGTGGTCACAGAGATCTGCCAGCTGCTTGGCGGTGATCTGCAGCCACAGCTGAGGAGCAGGACGTCTCTGTCGGTGGAAGTGAAGGTGACGGTGGCTCTCAACTTCTATGCCACCGGCTCCTTCCAATCCGCAACTGGGGACATTGCCAACATCTCCCAGTTCGCCTTGCATTGCTGCATCCGCCAGGTGACCAATGCCCTTTTCAAAAGGAGACGTCAGTTCATCTCCTTCTCCATGGCCCTTGCCAAGCAGCAACAGCGTGCAATGGGCTTTGCAGCATTCGCGGGCTTCCCCATGGTGCAGGGCGCCATTGACTGCACGCATGTGGCTTTGCGGGCACCTCTGGAGAATGCCGAGGATTACCGCAACTGGAAGGGCTACCATTCGCTGAACGTCCAGCTGGTCTGTGACCACAGGCAGCTCATCCTAGCTGTCAATGCCCGCTTTCCAGGCAGCAGCCACGATGCCTTCATCCTGCGACAGACTTCTGTGGCAGACATGTTACAGGCACAGCCTCACCCACGAGGATGGCTTATCGGGGACAAAGGCTATCCTTTGTGTACCTGGCTGATGACCCCGCTCCGTGCGCCCAGCACCCCTGCTGAAGAGGGATACAACGAGAGCCATCAAGCGACCAGGAACATCATCGAACAAACAATCGGCGTCCTGAAGCAATGGTTCCGCTGTCTGGATCGTTCCGGTGGAGCCCTACAGTATTCGCCGGAGCGAGTCTCCCATTTCGTGGTCGTTTGCTGCATGCTGCACAACCTGGCTATCCGCAGGACTCAGGCACTGCCACCAGAGATTGGAGGACCACCTCAGGAGGAGGAGGAGGAGGCGGAGGACCAGCACAGGAGGGAGGCACAAAGTGCAAGGGCTGCCCGTCGCCGGCTTATTGAACGTCGGTTCTAGGCCCCCTCTCAGGGAATGTCTTGTGCCAATGTCAGCAGATGAATGTAGCCGCTCCACAAGCCCTCAGCCGAGCAGGGCAACCAGGACTTAACAAAAAAACCATGCACACTGCAATTTAACAACAATAATTTATTGCAAACCTCTGCCCTTCCCACATTACATCCTCATGTGGAGAAGCCCCCTCCAAAAACACAAAACTACCAGTCTCGGCCTTACAAAAAGAAAGAAAGACACCAGTCTCGGCCTTACAAAAACACAACTACACCAGTCTCGGCCTTACAAAAAGAAAGAAAGACACCAGTCTCGGCCTTACACAAACACAACTGCACCAGTCTCGGCCTTACAACAAGCACCAGGCATTTGTGCATACCTCTACTTTTTGCCCTGCGAGGGCGATGCCTTGCGCATCCTTGCCTGGCCCCTGCCTGCCCTGCAGCTCCTCCTCAATGGGAGCCCAGTGGCTGCAGCAAGGCTGGGGGAAGGCTGCTGAGGGGCAGATGGCGAGACGGCAGATGCCCTTGGGGTCGGCCTGCACCAGCTCTGGCCTTGGAGTGGCCGGCTGCTGACTGCTCCAACTCTGGCTGGGCGGCAGCAGTCTGTCCAGCGGCTCGTGGCAGCTGCAATGGCGGAGTGGCAGTGTCGGCTGCAGGAATGGTGGCAACCTGGCAGATCGCAGGTGCTCGCTGGTCGCCTGAGACATTGGCACTCGCACGGGCCAGCACTGCAGCACGCGCAGCAAACAGCTGAAGAACAGACTGGGCTGCTGTTGCGCGGCGAGTGCCCTGGCGATGCCTGGCTGATCCAGCGAGGGTGGCAGCAGTTAGTGCCCGTGCGGCCCTGGGCTGTGTCCGCATGACACCAGCCAGTGAATGGATGGCACGACTGAGCACTTGGCTAGAAGCCGACTGTGCTGCCGCGAAGTCCTGCAGACTCCTGGCCTGTGCTGCACTGAATTGTTCCAGACTCCTGGCCTGTGCTGCACTGAATTGTTGCAGACTCCTGGCCTGTGCTGCTCCGAATTGCTGCACACTCCTTGACAGAGACTCTATGGAGTCAGGCATCCTTGCCACTGCAGCCATGAGCTCAGTGTGCCTGCGCTCAGCCTGGACGGCCATTTCCTCTAGGAGGCGCACCTCCTCTGCGCTCACCGTCGCAGGACTGGAGGCCACACTCACCCTCTGGGGAGAGGTCCGCCGAGCTTCCCCACCCCTCCCGCGTTGCTGCAGGCCGCTGGGCCCCGGAGCTTCACTCTCCTCCGACCCTTCCCCCCAGCTCCCCTCCAGGGAAGACGTGTCCCCTACATCGCCATGGGCTGGCGCGGCTGAGAGTGGCAATGATGGGCCTGCTTCCTCTTCCTCCTCCTCGTATTCCGAAGTGCTGACAGTGGCAGCTTGAGGGCCCGCCTCCTCACCTGGCGATTCACCATCTGAAAGCAGGAAGGCACAAGAGTAGCTTTAGAGTGAGGACAGGGCGGCAGCGAGGGAGGCATGAGTGGTGCCATTCACTGCATTGGTCGGACAGTGGCAAAGGATGTTGATCTGAGGCGCCAGTGGAACGAGCGAAGACAAAAAGGTGATGCCCTTACCATTGGTGCCCAGAACAGGGTCGGCATCTCCACTGGCGACGGGTCCAATCAGCCGGCCTGCCATAATGCGCTCCACACGCTGGTCGAGGTCGGAGAGCTCTTTGACGTCAGGAGGGCCTCCCCCGGTGTCAATTCGTTTGCGCCGGTTGTGTGCCACCTTGGCCTGCAAGAGAAAGGACTGCCTCTAAGTACAGTGTGAAGCCCTGATCTTGTCTGCACTGCCTCCCATGGTCGAATAGCTTGTACAGTGTGTAGCCCTGATCTTGTCTGCAATGCCTCCCATGGTCAAATAGCTTGTACAGTGTGTAGCCCTGATCTTGTCTGCACTGCCTCCCATGGTCGAATAGCTTGTAGAGTGTGTAGCCCTGATCTTGTCTGCAATGCCTCCCATGGTGGAATAGCTTGTACAGTGTGTAAAGTGCTGAATGTGCAAGTGATTTTCATGCCAGTCCCATAGCTGCTGGATGAGGGCTGGCCATTAGGGCTTTCAGGTCCCTTTGCCCATAAAGTGAGGTGCACATGCAAGGATGAGGAGGACACTGGAAAGGGTACTCACCCTGACAACCCGAGTGAGGTCGTTGAACTTCTTCCGGCATTGCACAGGTGTCCTGGCAACCACGCTGTTGGAAGACACCCTGTTGGAGACCTCCCTCCAGGCTTTCCGGTAGGTGCTGGGCAGCGGCCTCTTGCCACCTTCTGGGAACAGAACATGGCGCCTGCGCTCCACTCCGCCAACCAGCAGCCTCAGGTCACCGTCGCTGAAGCACTGCGCTCTCTCCCTGGCCTTCTCCATAGCCCTGGGCGTTGTGCAGGTGAAGCTGAAGTGGTCAGGCCTAGGTTGAGGGCTGCAGTGTGCAGGGCGTGGCAGGCAAACAAATCGACCCTCCCCCTTTAAGAGCTGACCGGCGCCAGAGTGTCTGCCGTCAATCAAGAACTCGCCGCACCGGCGCTGTGCCCGGCCTCGGGGGTATCGCTCAGCACCACCGGCTTAGCGCCTAAAGATAGTCGTGCATCGCCTGTTTTAGCGCAGCAGCAACCTCTTGGGGCGATGCGACTGAATATCGGCGAAGGGGGCGCGACTTTGCGCAGGGCGCAAACTTTAGCGGCCGCCCGACTTTAGCGCCCCAAAAGTGGCTATACTGAATTTCTAGGCCACAGTGTATAGACAAGTATACCCATGTATACATAGATATACACACATATAATATGCATATAATCTTTTCTTAGATTTATTGGTCACTGGTTGTCCCTCTGCTTGTGGCAAGCTGTAACATAGTTTGCCGCTATAGTTACACATTTTCTCTGTTCCCCCAATAGATATGGGAGTTTTTGGTGGTCATTCAAATTTTTGAATTCAGGGCATATTTTTGCGAAATTTGGGTAGAAATTCTCCTTTATGTCTCCCCAACACTCTCCCTCTCTCTCCCCCAGTCTCTCTCACTCTCTCCCCCAGTCTCTCTCTCTCGCTCCCCCAGTCTCTCTCTCTCCGCCAATGTCTCTCTCTCCCCAGTCTCTCTCTCTCCCCCAGTCTCTCTCTCTCTCTCTCACCCCCTCTCCCATTTCTCTCTCTCTCCCAGTCTCTCTCTCCCCAGCCTCTCCCTCTCACCCCAATCTCCCTCTCTCTCCCCACCAGTGTCTCTCTCTCTCCTGCAGACTCTCTCCCTCTCCCCAGTCTCTCCCTCTCTCTCCCCAGTCTCTCTCTCTTTCCCCAGTCCCTCTCTCTCTCCCCCAGTCACTCTCTCTCCCCTTGTCTCAAATTCAAATTCAAATTCAAATCGCTTTATTGGCATGATAAGGTACACCTTATGTTGCCAAAGCATCAAAATACATTTATGGTTTGTTGTGTATGTAACCGTTTACCTTTAAGGGAACTATAGAATGTAACCATTCGCCTTTAAGAGCACGACTCAGGGTGGCACTATTTATTGGCTCATGTATACTGTAATACCGATAGTGACCACACCAGTATATAAGGGTTGGAATACGTTAACTAGGGCAGAATTCGCCCAGACCTCTGAATAGTAAAGACCTGTTTTGTTTGTACTTCTAAAGTCTCTGAAGTTATTTACTGCACAACCTACAGACTTTACAGTGGCGACGAGTCCGATCGTACCCTGCGGCAAGACTAACCAGTAGCAGAGAGCTTCAAAAAGAAAACACGAGGCTCCGTCTACTAAAAGTATAGTACTTACTGGAAGCTGGAAGATTAACAGCAAAGCTGCGGCAGCAACAGGCACAGATTACCCTGCTACCACATCTTGAGCGAGCCAATCAGCCTAAAACAAGGCGGCCGAAGAGACTGTGAGTAGTTAAAACAAAAACAAAAAAACGGGGTAGAAGTAATTGGAGGAGAAGGGCAAAGCATTCGGGTCCAACGGCGTCAGGTGACAGCCGGACCGCGGGCAATGTGAGAAGCCGTGCAGCAACCGCCGCCACGAAGCGCTGAGCCTGCGAGTATGCGCGGGAGTGTCAGAGCCGAGAGCCGCGCGAGCGGGGGAGCCAGAGCCGAGCGGGAGGCGTTGCAAGCCAGCGATCGCATCTCCAGATAAGGGCCGAGAGCCGCGAGAGCGATCGGATCTATAGATAAGGGCCGCACTCGGGCTGACAGACGGCGTCGGGGGACCGGGTGAAGACCGCCAAGCGCGGGAAAACCGCCATTGAAGTGGGCGGGGAGAGCGAGAAGCGCGGGAAAGCCGCCATTTTTCGGGAAAAACCGCTGAAGAAGAAGGAAGAAGCGGGAAACCGCCATCTTGGAAATTATTAAGAATTTCAGAAAAGTAATAAGTAAAGAAATACTTGTGTTGTTCTCGAGAAGAGAAGATGCCTAAACGAGGTAATATCACCAAATGCTATCGTTGTGGGAAGTCAACACACGACCAAAAGCAATGCTGGGGTAAAAACCAGGAATGCTGGAAATGTGGCAAGATCGGGCACATAGCTAAAGTGTGCCGGTCAGGAACGACGTGCAACAATAATGAGTCCTCACAAAAATGGGACAGAAAGGTACATGACGCAAATAGGAAGAGTCTGAAGGAACAGAAGTCGGACACACACGCCAAAGGCAGAGGACTGGACGGTCTAAGAATTCACAACGTGAGCAATGAAGCCGACCGTCAAACTATTTGGATAACGCTACCGATTGAAAAGGTCCCAGTAAAAATGGAAGTGGACACCGGATCGGCGTTGACGGTCATGAATAAGCATGATTATCAAAAGTTTTTCAAGCATATTCCACTACGGGATGCGGATCTGATACTGAAGACATACACGGGGCAAAAAGTATTCCCCATCGGGAAGATAGAGGTCAAGGTGAAATACAAAGATAAAGTTCACCACCGGTTGGAGCTGTATGTGTTGTCTGAGGGAGGCCCACCACTTCTGGGACGGGAGTGGATCCGGAAAATAAAGATGGATTGGCATGCACTAAACACCATGACGGTGGAGCCCGAAAAAGAGGACGTCAAACCTGAACGGTTGGCCAGAATATTAGACGAAGCTAAAGAGGTATTCCAGCAAGGACTGGGAAAGCTACGAGGTATTAAAGCAAAGGTCAAGATTGCAGAACATGCAAGCCCAAAGTTTTGTAAGGCCAGGTCGGTACCGTATGCAATACGACCAGCAGTGGAGGCAGAACTAGAAGAACTTGAACGATCAGGGGTTCTGTCAAAAGTAGACCACAGTGAGTGGGCCACGGCCATTGTACCCGTCATGAAATCCTCACCAAGTAGTAAGCCAGGGGGACCGGGGAAGGTCCGTATCTGCGGGGATTTCAAGATCACAGTGAACCCGGTGCTTCAGTCGGTACAATACCCGCTGCCAAGGATTGAAGATATTTTCGCTTCGTTGGCTGGAGGAAAACACTTCACGAAGATAGACCTAGCTCAGGCATATTTACAGATGGAGGTTGAGGAAGAGTCACGCCAATACCTAACTATCAATACCCACAGAGGGTTGTACCGTTATAACAGACTGGTCTTTGGAGTGGCTTCGGCACCAGCAATTTGGCAGAGGGCCATGGAACAGGTGTTACAAGGAATTCCAAGCACGCAGTGCTATTTGGATGATATCCTAATCACGGGAATGGATGAAGAGGAACACCTCACGAATTTGAAACTGGTACTCACCAGGTTAAAGGAGTATGGCCTTAGGGTTAACCGCAATAAGTGTGAGTTTTTCCAAAAACGAATCTCATACTGCGGTCATATCATTGACCGCGAGGGACTACATAAATCACCGGAGAAGATAGAAGCAGTCGTGAAGGCTCCCGCTCCAGGGAACGTGTCACAGTTACGATCATTCTTGGGGTTAATCAATTACTACCACAAGTTCCTACCAAATTTGTCCACGGTGCTGCATCCACTGAATGAGCTGTTGCGAAAGGAGACACCATGGAAGTGGAGTGAGGAGTGCAAAAAGGCTTTTCGCAGAAGCAAGGAGTTGATTACCTCTGAAGAAGTGTTGGCTCATTTCAACCCAGCATTACCCCTTCGGCTGGCGTGTGATGCTTCACCGTACGGAATTGGAGCAGTACTTTCGCACAGGCTACCAAATGGCTCGGAAAGGCCAGTGGCTTTTGCGTCCCGATCTTTGACACCCGCGGAGCGAAATTACGCCCAGATAGACAGGGAGGCCCTCAGTCTTGTGTGGGGCGTGAAGAAATTCAACCATTACTTGCAATGTAAGAGGTTCACATTGCTGACAGACCACCAGCCGTTGGTGTCCATATTTAACCCGAACAAGGCCGTGTCCAACATGACAGCACAAAGGCTACAAAGATGGTCAGTCTTACTTGGGGCACACCAGTATGATATTGAATACAAACGGTCCAAGCAACATGGAAACGCTGATGGGCTATCACGCTTACCATTGCCAATGGTAGAAGAAGCGAGGACAGTAGACCCAGTAGAGTTGTTCCACTCATCAATAGTGGAGTGTTTGCCAATCACGAACTCAATGATCGAAAATGAGACAAGGAATGACCCGACTCTTTCACGAGTCTATGACTTAACGGTGGAGGGATGGCCAGCGCAGTGCGAACCAACACTGCAAGCATTCGCACAGAGGAAAGCACAACTGTCTGTGTGTCGAGGAACCCTGATGTGTGGGTCTAGAGTGGTGATTCCACCCAAACTCCAAAAGAAAATACTCAAGGAGCTGCACGAAGGACACCTGGGGGGCGTAAAGATGAAGAACCTAGCTAGGGCGTTTGTGTGGTGGCCAGGCATCGATGGGGACATAGAGGAGATAACGAAGAATTGCCTAGGATGTCAGAGGGTTCAGAACGCGCCACCACAGGCTCCTCTGCACCCATGGGAGTGGCCCTCATCTCCCTGGCAAAGAGTACACATCGACTTTGCGGGGCCTTTCATGGACTCGATGTTCTTAATAGCGGTAGATGCCCACTCCAAGTGGCCGGAAGTAATTAAGATGACCACCACCACGACGGAAAAAACCATTACGGTGCTAAGGACAATGTTTGCGCGGAATGGTCTGCCAGAACAGGTCTGTTCCGATAATGGGCCGCAATTTGTGTCTGAGGAATTTAAGAAATTTCTAAAAAGCAATGGGGTAAAACATTACACATCAGCCCCATACCATCCCGCCTCCAATGGACTGGCTGAAAGATTTGTCCAGACCTTCAAGAAGGCCATAAAGGCCATGAGTAATGAAGACATAAGTTTACAGCATAAGGTGGATAGCTTTTTGTTGGCCTATCGAAATGCAACACATGCGGTCACGAATCAAACTCCCGCAATGATGTTTTACAATAGACGCCTAAGATGCCGGCTGGATTTGCTCAAACCAAACGTAAGAAGGGACGTAGAGAACCGGCAATTCCAGGGCATGAATGAAAGGGCCACCAGATCTTTCCAGATGGGGCAACAAGTTTTGGCCCGGGACTACCGTACGGAGAAATGGCAGCCTGGAACTATTAAAAAAAGGCTAGGACCGTTGATGTACACGGTGGACATTGGGGACAAGGTAATAAGGCGCCACGTTGACCAGATCATAGGGTCCGCCACAAATGAACAGTCGACTTCACCACCTTACCCGAGTAATGTTGAAACTGAAGTACCCAGAACACCTACTTCTGATCTAGTAATACTAGAATCAGATAAACCTGACACTGTTGTTCCAGCTGAATCGACTTTACCAGAGACACCTACTGGACCGCTGGGAATGACGACACCACTGCGGCGTTATCCGGACAGAATCCGGAAACCTCCACAGAGACTGAACCTGTAAACTGTTTCCACTAAGAGTATGTTGCAACTGTTCCTACGGAGACTGAATCTGTGATCTGTTTTGACATGAAGTTATATATGTTATTATGTTATGTTAAACATGAAGTTATATGACGTTGACTCCATCGAGAGTATATCTGCAAACTGTCTATATAAGTTGAAGATTGTATGTTTAATGGGATTCTGTAAGTAATAAGCTAGAAAGGGAGGAGTGTTGTGTATGTAACCGTTTACCTTTAAGGGAACTATAGAATGTAACCGTTCGCCTTTAAGAGCACGACTCAGGGTGGCACTATTTATTGGCTCATGTATACTGTAATACCGATAGTGACCACACCAGTATATAAGGGTTGGAATACGTTAACTAGGGCAGAATTCGCCCAGACCTCTGAATAGTAAAGACCTGTTTTGTTTGTACTTCTAAAGTCTCTGAAGTTATTTACTGCACAACCTACAGACTTTACATGGTTGAACACATAAACGCAGTTCTATTCATACAGTGTATAAACAGGTATATCCCTGAGTGTATAAATATACATTCGCATTGTTTATATATACTCTTTTCTTAGTTTACTGGTTGTCCCTCTGTTCATGGCAAGCTGTAACATAGTGTGCCGCCAGTGTTACACAGCTTCTCTCCTCCCCCAGTAGGAATGGGAGTTTTTGGTTGTCATTCAGATTTCTGAATTCAGGGCATATTTGTGAGAATTTTTGGTAGAAATTCTCCCTGATGCGCTGATATTTTCCACAGGCTGTGAGGAAGTGCATCTCTGTCTCCACTACTCCCTGACTGCAGTGAGAGCATATCCTGTCTTCTCGTGGCAGCCTGGTCTGCCTGTGTCTGCCTTTTTCGATCGCTAGGCTATGTTCGCTAAGTCTGTACCTTGTCAAGGTTCTTCTCAGTTTGTTATCCTTTACCATGGTCAGGTAATCAGCTATGTTGTATTGTCTGTTTAGGGCCAAGTAGCAATTGAGTTTGCTTTGGGTTTTTGTTGTTTCTGCCCAATATGTCAGATATGTCCCTCTCTCGCTCTCTCTCTCTCCCATCTCTCTCTCTCCAGTCTTTCTCTCTCTCTCCCCAGACTCTCTCTCTCTGCACAGTGTCTCCATCTCCCCAGTCTCTCTCTCTCTCTCCTCAAGTCTGTCTCTCTCCCTCCCCTAGTCTCTCTCTCGCTCTCTCTCTTCTCTCTCCCGTCTCTCTCTCTCCAGTCTTTCTCTCTCTCTCCCCAGTCTCTCTCTCTCTCCACAGTGTCTCTGTCTCCCCAGTCTCTCTCTCTCTCTCTCTCCTCCAGTCTCTCTCTCTCGCTCCCCCAGTATCTCTCCCTCCCCCAGTCTCCCTCTCTCTCTCCCCCAGTCTCTCTCTCCCCCAGTCTTTCTCTTCTCTCCACCAGCCTTTCTCTCTCACTCCCAGTCTCTCTCCCTCTCCCAGTCTCTCTCTCTCTCCCCAGTCCCTCTCTCTCTCCCCCAGTCTCTCTCTCTCTCCCCTAGTCTCTCTCTCTCTCCCATCTCTCTCTCTCTCCAGTCTCACTCTCTCTCCCCAGTCTCTCTCTGTTCACAGTGTCTCCCTTTCTCCTCAGTCTCTCTCTCTCTCTCCTCCAGTCTTGATCTCTCTCTCTTTGCCGCAGTATCTCTCTCTCCCCCAGTCTCCCTCTCTCTCTCCCCCAGTCTGTCTCTACCCCAGTCTCTCTTTCTCCCTCTCCCCAGTCTCTCTCACTCTCCCCACCAGTGTCTCTCTCTCTCCTGCAGACCTCTCCCTCTCCCCCAGTTTCTCCCTCTCTCTCCCCAGTCTCTCTCTCTTCCCGAGTCTCTCTCTCTCTCTCTCCCGTCTCTCTCTCTCCAGTCTTTCTCAATTCAATTCAATTCAAATCACTTTATTGGCATGATAAGGTACATCTTATGTTGCCAAAGCATCAAAATACATTTATGATTGAACACATAAACGCAGATCTATTCATACAGTGTATAAACAGATATATCCCTGAGTGTATAAGTATACATTCGTATAATTTATATATACTTTTTTTTTAGGTTTACTGGTTGTCCCTCTGTTTATGGCAAGCTGTAACATAGTGTGCCGCTAGTGTTACACAGTTTATCTCTTCCCCTAGTAGGTATGGGAGTTTTTGGTCGTCATTCAAATTTCTGAATTCAGGGCATATTTGTGAGAATTTTTGGTAGAAATTCTCCCTGATGCCCTGATATTTTCCACAAGCTGTGAGGAAGTGCATCTCTCTCTCCACCACTCCCTGACTGCAGTGAGAGCATATCCTGTCCTCTCTTGGCAGCCGGGTCTGCCTGTGTCTGCCTTTTTCGATCACCAGGCTATGTTCACTAAGTCTGTACCTTGTCAAGGTTTTTCTCAGTTTGCTATCCTTTACCATGGTCAGGTAATCAGCCATGTTGTATTGTCTGTTTAGGGCCAAGTAGCAATTGAGTTTGCTTTTGGTTTTTGTTGTTTCTGCCCAATATGAAAGGTATTTTTCCTTTTGCTTAGTGACAATTGTGTTGGGTCGAATTCTCTGTGCTACGGTGTCACTGTCCTGGGGCTGGTTATTGTTAGTAGTGTTAGTGGTTGCTTCACTGAGTCCCAGGACTAGTTGACTGAGGGTGTTCTTCTTTATGGTCCTCTCTTGGCATTTCAAGGCTTCGTAATGATAGCAGTGGGGGTTGCTCATTTTTAGGTGTTTCCAAAATTTGATGGCTCTTTTTTGGATAGTAATTATTAGTGGATATTGGCCTAGTTCTGCCCTGCATGCATTGTTTACGGTTTTCCTTTGAGTCCGGAGGATACTTTTACAGAATTCTGCATGTAGGATCTCAATTGGGTGCTTGTCCCATTTTGCAAATTCTTGTTGTGTTAGCGGTCCCCACACCTCACTGCCATAGAGTGCAATTGGTTCAATTACTGATTTGAAAATTTTGAGCCAAATGCTATTTGGGATTTCTATTTGGATTGATCTTTTAATGGCATAGAAAGCCCTTCTAGCTTTCTGTTTCAGTTCATTCACAGCCAGTTTGAAATTTCCCATAGAGCTGATTTTTATGCCCAAGTATGTGTATCACAGAATCACAGAAACCCCACAGTGCAGATAGAGGCCATTTCGGCCCATCGAGCCTGCACCGACACATATCCCACCCGATCCCCGTAACCCCTACACCAACACATATCCCACCCTATCCCCGTAACCCCACGTATTTAATCCCCCTAACACTAAGGGTCAATTTATCATAGCCAATCAACCTAACCCGCACATCTTTGGACTGTGGGAGGAAACGGGAGCACCCGGAGAAAAACCACGCAAACACGGGGAGAATGTGCAAACTCCACACAGACACTCACCCGAGGCCGGATTCGAACCCGGGTCCCTGGCGCTGTGAGGCAAAAGTGCTAACCACGATGCCACCGTGTAGTTAATGGTTTGTTCGATTTTAGTTGTTCCTAGTGTGAGATTTATTTTGGGTCCCTGATGTCTGGATCTTTGCTGGAACACGAGGACCTTGGTTTTTTGGGGGTTTATTGTCAGGGCCCAGGTCTGACAGAACGACTCCAGCAGACCCAGGTTCTGCTGTAGACCCTCCTTAGTTGGTGACAGCAGAACCAGGTCGTCTGCATAGAGGAGGAATTTAACCTTGGATTCATATAGGGTGAGGCCGGGTGCTGTAGATTGTTCAAGTAGTTTTGCCAATTCATTTATGTAAATATTAAAGAGTGTCGGTGAGATTGGCGAGCCCTGCGTCACCCCCGCCCCTGTGGGAAGTATTTTGTTTGTTTGTCTCCAATTTTAACTGCACATTTGTTGTTTGTATACATTGACTTAATTACATCATATGTTTTTCCCCTACCCCGCTTTCGATAAGTTTCAGGAATAGACCGTCGTGCCAGATGGAATCGAAAGCCTTCTGGAAATCTATAAAGCATGCGTAGATTTTGCTTTTGTTTTGATGAACGTGTTTGTCAATTAGGGTCTGTAGGGTGAAGATATGATCTGATGTTCTATAGTTTGGCAGGAATCCAATTTGGCTTTTACTCAAGACATTGTGCTCCTCAAGGAAGTTTATAAGTCTTTTGTTTATGATACTACAGAAAACCATCCCCAGGTTACTGTTTACACAGATGCCTCGATAGTTATTTGGGTCAACTTTATCCCCACTTTTGTATATGGGCGTTATGAGTCCTTTGTTCCAGATATCAGGGAAGTAACCGACACTCAGAACCAAGTTGAAGAGTTTCAGTATAGCCAATTTCATTTTATCGGCCGTGTGTTTAATCATCTCACTTAGGATGCCGTCTGCACCGCAAGCTTTTCCTGGTCGCAGGCCCTTGAGTTTTTCAATTAGCTCTTTTTCAGATATTATAGGGTCTATCGGGTTTTGGTTATCTTTTATGGCAAATTCTAGCTTTGCCAGTTTTTCGCATATTTGGTATTGCTCTGGGCTTAGTGTGTTTTTCTGGTATAATTTTTCAAAATGGTTTTCCCATGTGTCTCCGTTTTGAATGGCCAATTCGTCATGTTGTTTTTTGTGTAATGTATTCCAGTTGTCCCAGAAACAATTGGAATCAATGGATTCCTCAATGGAGATGAGCGTATTCTTAATATACTGCTCTTTCTTGGTTCTGTATTGTGTTAGTGCCTGACAATAAGTAAGGCGTAATTCCTCATTTTCTGGTTGTCTGTGTTTTTGGTTTGATATTTTTCTGAGTTTTTTCCTCATGTTCTGGCAATTGGAGTCAAACCATTTTTCATAGTTTTTTGTTTTGGGTTTGTTCTTTCGAACTTTCAAGTTTGACATTGATGCCAAATTATCAAAAATATTATTTAGGTTATTCACTGCCCGGTTTACGCCTTCTTTATTGTGTGTGTATGTATTTTCCAGAAAGGTGCCCAAGAGAGCATGAGTTTGGTTGCTAATTGCTTTCTGGTATTTTTCCGTGCTGTTTTTGGCCCATCTGTAAGATTTTTTAATGTTGTACAGTTTACTGGGTTGTGTTTCTGTGTTGGTTGTTTCTGTCCTTTCAAGATATGCAGTAATTTGACTGTGGTCTGACAGTGTTTTTTGCGGTTTGACTGTGAATGTTCTGAAAGAGGATGGGTCTAGATCTGTAATCATATAGTCTACGGTGCTGAAGCCAAGAGGTGAGCAATAGGTGGATCTTCCTAGGAAGTCTTCCAATAACCTACCATTGACAATGTACAGACCCAGGCTTCGACAGAGCTGCAGGAGCTGTTTTCCGTTAGCATTTGTCTGTTTGTCGCAGTTATGCCTGTGTGGATGGGAAGGGAGATCAAAGTGGTTATTCCCAAATATGTAATTATTCCCGTGATTATTGGTGAAGTCTGGTTCTTCTCCCGTTCTTGAGTTGAGGTCCCCACATATCAACGCATTTCCCTTGGCCTGGAATTGGATAATCTCCCTCTCTATGTTGGAGAAGGTGTCCTCTTTGAAGTACGGGGATTCTGTCGGGGGGATATAGAGTGTGCAAATGAAAACATCTTTCATGCTAGAGATGATGCCCCTCTTAATGTTGAGCCATAAGTGGTTTTCGCCCTTTTCCACAAATTCAATGCAACTCCTAAGCTTTGCTTTAATCCAAATCAGTATGCCTCCAGATTCTCTGCCCTGGGTTACTCCTGGCAATTTATTGGAGGGGACCACCAGCTCTGTGTACCCATTGGGACAGCCAGTGTGCCCTTCTCCTCTACACCAGGTTTCCTGTAAAAAGATAATATCTAGATCTTTAATCTCATCTAGGAACTCTGGAGTCCCACTCTTCATGCCAAGCATAGAAGAGCGTAGACCTTGGATATTCCAGGTTGAGATATATAAGGATTTCATGCTAAAATTGATCTTTTACTGTGATGGGTTAGAATATGATAAATAGTAATATGTGTTTGTCGTGTCTAAATGGGGAAAAAAGAACATTTCAATTGTCTATAAATGCTGAGGATAATTAGTTACAACTTTTTCTAACAACTAGTCCTTATTTTTTCTGATCCATAAGGCGGGAGTGGATGCTGCTGATCGCCTGCATTATGTCTCTTAATGGATTGTCTCTGCCAGTGGTATTGCGTATGCTCTGAGCACCTCTCCCTCTGCCTGGCTGGGGGTGGTCCTGTTCCCCTGTAGTACATGAGTGGTGCATGTCCAACATTGTTGTTGTGCGTGGGGATCCTCTCTGGTCCCGGTTGGTGTGGTGATGGTCTCTGTAGTAGTTCTGGTCTGTATCCCGTTGGTCTTTGGTGATCGGGGGTGGGATCTGGGTGTGGACCCGGTTAAAAGCGACGTCCTTCAGGTCCTTTGCAAAGACCGACATTTGGTTCCTGTGGATATGGACTTGGTCGTAAAGACATTCCACATCGAGGGTGGGGTGCTGGGCCAGGTGCACGTTATGTTTTAATTCACAGTCTCTTGCTATGCTTGCATTTATCTCTCTCTGTTCACAGTGTCTCCCTCTCTCCCCAGTCTCTCTCGCTCTCTCTTCTCCAGTCTCTATCTCTCTCAATTCAATTCAATTCAATTCAATTCAAATCGCTTTATTGGCATGACAAGGTACATCTTATGTTGCCAAAGCATCGAAAAACATTTATGGTTCAACACATAAACGCAGGTCTATCCATACAGTGTACAAACAGATATATCCCTGAGTGTATAAATATACATTCATATAATTTGTATATACTCTTTATTTTAGATTTAATGGTTGTCCCTCTGTTTATGGCAAGCTGTAACATAGTGTGCCGCTAAGGTTACACAATTTCTCTGTTCCCCCAGTAGGTATGGGAGTTTTTGGTCGTCATTCTAATATCTGAATTCAGGGCATATTTTTGTGAATTTTGGGTAGAAATTCTCCCTGATGCCCTGATATTTTCCACAAGCTGTGAGGAAGTGCATCACTGTCTCCACCACTCCCTGACTGCAGTGAGAGCATATCCAGTCCTCTCTTGGCAGCCGGGTCTGCCTGTGTCTGCCTTTTTCGATGGCCAGGCTATTTTCACTAAGCCTGTACATTGTCAAGGTTTTTCAGTTTGCTATCCTTTACCATGGTCAGGTATTCAGCCTTGTTGTATTGTATTGCCCCAGTATCTCTCTCTCCCCCAGTCTCCCTCTCTCTCTTCCCCAGTCTGTCTCTCCCCCAGTCTCTATCTCTCTCTCCCCAGTCTCTCTCTCTCGCTCCCCCAGTCTCTCTCTCCCTCCGCCAGTGTCTCTCTCTCTCCCCAGTCTCTCTCTCTCCCCAGTCTTTCTCTCGCTCCCAGTCTCCCTCTCACTCTCCCCAGTCCCTCTTTCTCTCTCCCCACCAGTCTCACTTTCCTGCAGTCTCTCTCTCTCTCCCCCAGTCTCTTCCCCTCTCTCCCCAGTCTCTCTCTCTCACGCTCCCCAGTCTCTCTCTCTCTCCCCCGGTCTCCCTCTCTCTCGCCCAGTCTCTCTCTCACTCCCCTAGTCTCTCTCTCTCTGCCAGTGTCTCTCTCTCTCTCCCCAGTCTCTCTCTCTCTCTCCCCTAGTCTCTCTCTCTCACCTCCTCTCCCATCTCTCTCTCTCTCCCCAGTCTCTTTCTATCCCCAGTCTCTCTCTCTCTCTACCCAGTCTTTCTCTCTCTCCCAGTCTCTCTCTCTCCCCAGTCTCTCTTTCTCTCTCTCCCCAGTCTCTCTCACTCTCCCCACCAGTCTCTCTCACTCTCCTGCAGTCTCGCTCTCTCCCCCCAGTCTCTCCGTCTCTCTCCCCAGTCTCTCTCTCTCCCATCTCTCTCTCCCCCAGTCTCTCTCTCTCTCCCCCAGTCTCTCCCTCTCACTCCCCCTAACCTGTCTCTCTCTCTCTCTCACCCCCTCTCCCGTCTCTCTCTTGATCCCAGTCTCTCTCCCCAGTCTCTCTCTCTCCCCAGTCTTTCTCTCTCCCAGTCTATCTCTTTCTCCCGAGTCTCTCTCTCTCTCCCCACCAGTCTCTCTCTCTCTCCCCTAGTCTCTCTCTCTCTCTTTCCCCAGTCCCTCTCTCTCTCCCCCAGTCTCTCTCTCTCTCTCCTCAAGTCTGTCTCTCTCTCCCCCAGTCTCCCTCTCGCTCTCTCTCTCTCTCTCCCATCTCTCTCTCCAGTCTTTCTCTCTCTCTCCCCAGACTCTCTCTCTCTCCACAGTGTCTCAGTCTCCCCAGTCTCTCTCTCTCTCTCTCTCTCCTCCAGTCTCTCTCTCTCACTCCCCCAGTATCTCTCCCTCCCCCAGTCTCCCTCTCTCTCTCCCCCAGTCTCACTCGCCCCCAGTCTTCCTCTTCTCTCCACCAGTCTTTCTCTCTCACTCCCAGTCTCTCTCCCTCTCGCAGTCTCTCTCTCTCTCCCCAGTCCCTCTCTCTCTCCCCCAGTCTCTCTCTCTCTCCCCTAGTCTCTCTCTCTCTCCCGTCTCTCTCTCTCTCTTCAGTCTCACTCTCTCTCCCCAGTCTCTCTCTCTGTTCACAGTGTCTCCCTCTCTCCCCAGTCTCTCTCTCTCTCTCCTCCAGTCTCTATCTCTCTCTCTTTGCCCCAGTATCTCTCTCTCCCCCAGTCTGTCTCTCCCCCAGTCTCTATCTCTCTCTCCCCAGTCAATTCAATTCAATTCAAATTGCTTTATTGGCATGACAAGATACATCTTACGTTGCCAAAGCACAGAAGTACATGTATGATTGACCACATAAACACCGATCTAGACATACAGTGTATAGACAAGTACACCCATGTATACATAGATATACACACATATAATATGCATATAATCTTTTCTTAGATTTAATGGTCACTGGTTGTCCCTCTGCTTGTGGCAAGCTGTAACAAAGTTTGCTGCTATAGTTACACATTTTCTCTGTTCCCCCAATAGATATGGGAGTTTTTGGAGGTCATACAAATTTTTGAATTCAGGGCATATTTTTGTGAATTTTGGGTAGAAATTCTCCCTTATTGCCTGCTAGTTTGCACAAGTTGTGAGGAAGTGCATCTCTGTCTCCACCACTCCCTGACTGCAGTGAGAGCATATCCTGTCCTCTCTGGGCAGCCTGTATCTGCCTTTTTCGATGGCCAGGCGATGTTCACTAAGTCTGTACATTGCCAAGGCTTTTCTCAGTTTGCTATCATTTACCATGGTCAGGTATTCAGCCATGGTGTATTGTCTGTTTAGGGCCAAATAGCAATCGAGTTTGTTTTGGGTTTTTGTCGTTTCTGTACAATAGGTCAAATATTTTTCCTTTTGTTTAGTGATAATTGTGTTGGGTCGAATTCTCTGTGCTAGGATGTCACTGTCCTGGGGCTGGTTATTATTAGTAGTGTTGGTAGTTACTTCACTGAGTCCCAGGACTAGTTGACTGAGGGGACTCTTCTCTGTGATCATCTCTTGGCATTTCAAGGCTTCGTAATGATAGCAGTGGGGGTTGCTCATTTTAGGTGTTTCCAAAATTTGATGGCTCGCTTTTGGATAGTAATTAGTAGTGGATATTGGCCTAGTTCTGCCCTGCATGCATTGCTTGTGTTTTTCCTCTGAGTCCGGAGGATACTTTTACAGAATTCTGCATGTAGGATCTCAATTGGGTGTTTGTCCCATTTTGCGAATTCTTGTTGTGTTAGCGGACCCCAAACCTCACTGCCATAGAGTGCAATTGGTTCAATTACTGATTTAAACATTTTGAGCCAAATGCCAATTGGATTTTCTATTTGGATTGACTTTTAATGGCACAGAAAGCCCTTCTTGCTTTCTGTTTCAGTTCATTCACAGCCAAATGAAAGTTTCCCGTAGAACTGATTTTTAGTTTGTTCAATTTTATTTGCTCCTAGTGTGAAGTTTATTCTGGGTCCCTGATGTCTGGATCTTTGCTGGAACACAAGAACTTTGTTTTTTTTGGGGTTTATTGTCAGGGCCCAGGTCTGACAGAACGACTCTAGCAGATCGAAGTTCTGCTGTAGACCCTCTTCAGTTGGTGAGAGCAGAACCAGGTCATCTGCATAGAGGAGGAATTTAACCTTGGAGACATATAGGGCGAGGCCAGGTGCTGTAGATTGTTCAAGTAGTTTTGCCAATTCATTTATGTAAATATTAAAGAGTGTCGGTGAGATAGGCGAGCCCTGCACCACGCCACGCCCCTGTGAGAAATATTTTGTTTGTTTGTCTCCAATTTTAACTGCACATTTATTGTTTGTATACATTGATTTAATTACATCATATGTTTTTCCCCCTACACCACTTTCAATAAGTTTTAAGAATAGACCATCATGCGAAATAGAATCGAAAGCTTTCTGGAAATCTATAAAGCAGGCAAAAATTTTGCTTTTGTTTTGGTGAACATGTTTGTCAATTAGGGTGTGTAGGGTGGAAATATGGTCCGATGTTCTATAATTTGGTAAGAATCCAAATTGGGTTTTACTCAAGACATTGTGCTCCTCAAGGAAGTTTATAAGTTTTTGGTTTATTATACTACAGAATACCTTCCCCAGGTTATTGTTCACACAGATGCCTCGATATTTATTTGGGTCAACTTTGTCTCCACTTTTGTATGTGGGCGTTATGAGTCCTTTGTTCCAGATAGCAGGGAATTAACCAACACTCAGAGCCAAGTTGAAGAGTTTTAGGATAGCCAATTTCATTTTATCGTCAGTGTGTTTAATCATCTCATTTAGGATGCCATCTGCACTGCAAGCTTTTCTTGGTCGCAGGTCCTTGAATTTTTCAAATAGCTCTTTTTCAGTTATTGGGTGGTCTAATGGCTTTTGGTAGTCTTTTATGGCCAGTTCGAGCTTTACCAATTCTTTGCATATTAGATCTTGCTCTGGGCTTAGTGTGTTTTTCTGGTATAATTTTTCAAAATGGTTTTCCCATATGTCTCCATTTTGAATGGGCAATTCGTCGCATTGCTTTTTGTGCAATGTATTCCAGTTGTCCCAGAAACAATTAGAATCGATAGATTCCTCAATGGAACTGAGTTTATTCTTAATATATGGTTCTTTCTTGGCTCTGAGTGTGTTTTTATATTGTGTTAGTGCCTGACAATAAGCAAGGAGTAGTTTCTCGTTTTCTGGTTGTCTGTGCTTTTGGTTTGATATTTTCCTGAGTTTTTTCCTCATGTTATGACAGTCTGAATCAAACCATTTTTCGTGGTTTTGTGTTTTGTGTTTGCTCTTGCGAGATATCAAGTTCGACATTGTTGCCAAATTATCAAAAATATTATTTAGGTTATTCACTGCCAGGTTTATGCCTTCTTTATTGTGAGTGTATGTGTTTTCCAGAAAGTTGTCCAAGAGGGATTGAGCTGATTGGCTGCTAATTGCTTTCTGGTATTTTCCCGTACTGTTTTGGGCCCATCTGTAGGATTTTTTAATGTTGTACAGCTTACTGGGCAGTTTTTCTGTGTTGGTTGTTTCTGTTGTTTTAAGATACGCAGTAATTTGGCTGTGATCTGACAGTGGTGTTCGTGGTTTGACTGTGAATGCTCTGAAAGAGGATGGGTCCAGATCTGTAATCATATAGTCTACGGTGCTGATGCCAAGAGGTGAAGAATAGTTTGATCTTCCTAGGGAGTCTCCTATGAACCTACCATTGACGATGTACAGACCCAGGCTTCGACAGAGCTGCAAGAGCTGCTTTCCGTTTGCATTTATCTGTTTGTCGTAGTTACACCTGTGTGAATGTAAAGGGAGATCAAACTGGTTATTTCCAAATATGTAATTATTCCCCTGAGTACTGATAAAATCTGGTTCTTCACCAGTTCTTGAGTTGAGGCCTCCACAGATCAACATGTTCCCATGGGCCTGGTAATGGTTAACCTCCCCCTCTCTCTCTCGCTCCCTCAGTCTCTCTCTCTCTCTCGCCATTCTCTCTCTCTCCCTGGTCTCTCTCTCTCCCCCATCTGTCTCTCTCTCTCCCAGTCTCTCTCTCCCCGTTGCTCTCTCTCTCCCCTAGTCTCTCTCTCTGTCTCTCTCCACTAGTCTGTCTCTCACTCTCCCCAATCTCTCTTTCTCTCCCCTAGTCTCTCTCTCTCTCACACCCCCTCTTCTGTTTCTCTCTCTCTCTCCAGTCTCTCTCTCTCCCCAGTCTCTCTCCCCAGTCTTTCTCTCGCTCTCAGTCTCTCTCTCACTCTCCCCAGTCCCTCTTTCTCTCTCCCCACCAGTCTCTCTCTCCCGCAGTCCCTCTCTCTCCCCCAGTCTCTCCCCCTCTATCCCCAGTCTCTCTCTTCCCAGCCTTTCTCTCTCTCCCAGCCTCTCTCTCTCCCCGGTCTCTTTTCCTCCCTCTCCCCAGTCTCTCTCACTCTCCCCACCAGTCTCTCTCACTCTCCTGCAGTCTCTCTCTCTCTCCCCCAGTCTCTCACTCTCTCTCCCCAGTCTCTCTACCTCCCCAGTCTCTCTCTCTCCCCCAGTCTCTCTCTCTCACCCCCAGTCTTTCTCACTCTCTCCCCCAGTCTCTCTCTCCCCCTCTCCCCAGTCTTTCTCTTTCCCAGTCTCTCTCTTTCTCCCCAGTCTCTTTCTCTCTCCCCAACAGTCTCCCTCTCTCTTCCCCAGTCTCTCTCTCTCTCTCTCTCCCCCAGTCTCTCTCTCTCGATCCCCCAGTCTCTCTCTCTCTCCGCCAATGTCTCTCTCCCTCTCCCCAGTCTTTCTCTCTCCCAGTCTCTCTCTTTCTCCCCAGTCTCTCTCTCCCTCCCCAACAGTCTCCCTCTCTCTTCCACAGTCTCTCTCTCTCTCTCTCTCCCCCAGTCTCTCTCTCTCACTCCCCCAGTCTCTCTCTCTCTCCGCCAATGTCTCCCTCTCTCTCCCCAGTCTCTCTCTCTCCCCCAGTCTCTCCCTCGCTCTCTCTCACCCCCTCTCCTGTCTCTCTCTCTCTCCCAGTCTCTCTCTCCCCCCAGTCTCTCCCTCTCCACAGTCTCTCTCTCTCTCCTCACCAGTGTCTCTCTCTCTCCTGCAGACTCTCTCCCTCTTCCCAAGTCTCTCCCTCTCTCTCCCCAGTCTCTATCTTTCCCCAGTCCCTCTCTCTGTAAGGGGTTTTAGATCACAGAGTTTTCTCTCTCTAGATGCCTTTCTCTCTTGCACAGTAAAACCTTGAGTGGTTCGACCCACTCGCCCCTTAGATTCTATACTCTGGACTTTGGGGCAGGAACTACAATGTAGAGAAAACTCCTGAAGACCAAGTTTGATGAAACAAAATGAAATTTTATTGCATATGGAAAAATAAATCAAATGCAAGCAGATAAGAGAGTACATGGGAGGGAATAACACAAACAAATCATAATGACACAATACTAACAGGCAAATACAGGCACCTTACACTCCACAAAGATCATCATGAAATAAGGAAACACATGGAACATCGAGGGACAACAACTCATGTTAATTGTACCCTTAAATCCACCCCCTTATTAAACCTAACTAGATCTGATTGTGAAGGGCCAGAAACATGCTCACCAATCCAACTAGGAAGTGCAAGGTTTTGAACCAGTCTGCATTTGATCCATTCAGGCGTTCTGTCTCCACGTGGATCGTGGAGCCCCAGCGAGCTGCGCCACACCTCTCCTGAGGTGGGGGTCGGGGGCGGCTGGACACCGGCTGGTTCTGGATGTTGGCAGGGTCGGGGATCATCGGCTCGACCCTGGTCAGAGGAGCCTTGGGCTGGCCTTCATATAGGTTCCTTCAGTTTAATTTTCATCTTTTCCCGAGCCGGAGTGGCTGGAAGGTTTCTTCTCTCGGGGTTTTATTTTTTTGTTTCTTCTCCCAAGTTGGGTCGATGGCCTCTCGTTTTGGCAATGGCCCGGGGATGGTTGATGACCTCCCGATGTTTTTCCCCGGGGTGGGATGCCGGCTTCGAATGGCCTTCGTCATGTTGGCTTAATTCTTCTTCCTTCTCCTCCGGTAGTGGAGAGGAGTTTGCTGATCTTCTCCCGAAGCGACTCCTCTTCACCCACTGCCACTCGGTCGTGTGTCTCTGCCCCTGTCTTTTGAGTGTCCTCTCTGTGTCCGTACCACTCCAACTCCTCCAATTATACCTTTTCTTCAGGAGCCTCCACTTCCCGCCCAAAATCAGGTTAGTCTTTGTTTAACTTTTGGCAGGCTTGGAGCACAGCGGGGTAGTTATTATATTTTAAAATGTTTTAGATGGCCGGTAAAGGCCCATCTCTGGTCTGGAATGACCTTCATTGTTTTTAATGTCCTGCTGATCTCGTTATCGAGTCCTTGGTGCTGTTCTCATGAATATGAAATTGTCCCCTTTGTCTGGGTCATCATTTAGATGGCCTCTGTCTCCAGGCCGATCTTGACTGGATCTGCATCTAATCCATATGTATATGTGTGGGCATGGTTTCGTTCTCTCAGAAACGGCTTCCAGAACTTACTGTGGGTTGAATCCACAAAGCTGTCTGAGGTTTCGCAGGAACCATTTTAAAGTGTCCCAATTAGCTGGTCACATGGTATGGCGGCCATTTTGTATGCCCCTTTTTCTGGGCTTCTTTTAAAACAGTCTTTAAAATCATGGCCTCTTCTGCCATTTGACGCTTATTAATGCAAAGTCCAATTTTGCGAATCCTACACTCCCCCCTGATGATACTGTAACTTGCTTGAAGTATCATAATTCTGGGTGAGCAAAATTTTCTGACTTTCCATAATCTAACCATCCCCGGTATTTACCTATTTTTGACCCCACGACACATGCATTTCCCATTTCAGAAAATTCTTGTGTACATTAAGCATCTGTAGATGGCAATACCTTGGAGTTAAAAATGTAACAACTTACTTCCAGGCGTGGAGGGGGTCCTGAAACCCCTACATCACCTAGTGCATACACACAATCTTTTAATAATAACAACACATCTAATTCAAATGCAATAATAAAACAAAATACACACGAAAATCACAATGCACATGAATACATATCAAAATAATACAGAGGAGGGAGGGAAAACATTAACTTTATACAAAGCAGCAAAATATAAATGGGTGTCTCTTCTTCTACCCGCACATAATGCTCCCTCCATTCCCCTCTATTCTCGTACTTTTGCGAATGTTTGACTTTTTTATAGTGTACAAACAGTAAATAAACTACAATGATAACCTGGCACACTACAAGAATGTGGGAGGCTATCCTAATCCAGGAAGGGACTTCTATATTAGTGAACAGGTCCCACCACGGTGGGGTCACTATATCCAATATGTCTGCCCCATCTCTTAAGTCTTCTGCTCCAGTTTGTAGAAGTGTTTCTGTGAAACAACAACGGCTTTTAATATCTTGGTGAGGTGTTCAGGGAGAGGGGGAACGATATATCCAAAATGTGCAATGAATCACTGCAGATCGGTGAAATTCTCTTTCACAGTGATGTGAACAGTGGAAGGTTCAGGAATGGGGACAATTCACTCTTGGGCCACTTGAACTTCTGCCCTGGGCTTGAAACAAAAGCTGCTGTCACTAACCGGACACCAATCGTGCTGTCCATGCTGGTAGTGGGGTGCTGCAGTGGTGACACAGTATGTCCCACCTCCTATATATGCCACCTGCGGGGGCACATGGCCTTGTGCCATTGGCTCCATTGTGCAATTTATAGGCTTCGCGCCAGCAGTTCTGAACCCGCACTGTGGTTTTGAATGGGCATTCAAGTGCTGGGGACACAGGATGATGTGTGCTCCCCGGCTCCGGCACCCCGAGAGGTCTGTACCCGTCATTGTATGCTCCCATTGAATGACGTAAGGTGGGACCCCCGTGTAGCGAATGTGCGCACCCCCCTGAATGACTCCAATGTTCTCCACCCTGTATACCGGGGCAGGTTTAGCTGTCTTTCCCATCACCGGCATTCTTACCACTATACCCATAATGGTGTGATTAGAGTGTCCACACTCCACCGGGACTGGGTAGGCCTCTGAAGCTAGTCTGAGCTGGCACGGACTCAATGCATTCTCAAAAGGGTGGAGGGCTGCGAGGTGCTTGTTGCTGATCCAGGAGGGAACTAAACCTTGCTTTAAATCCTCCAGGTTACTGCGGCCCTCGCCCAGTAACCACGCCCCATATAGCACACAAGCTTCATTCTGCACAGCCTGATCGGACGCATTCCGATCCTCCCTGATGAGAGCATTTACCGTTCTGGCGTGTTTCTCCAGCTCAGCTATTGGCCCAGTAATTCCGACCCAAACGCGTGAGTACGGTCGGGGTACTCACGCGTCTGGCCGGAGGAAATGCCGGTTTTCAGCATGCACAGCGCATGCGGAGAAAACCGGCATTTCCTGTCCTCTGAACGAAGGGGTTCAGAGGCACAGCGCGTGTGACTACACAGGCAGCGCGTGCGCAGTGAACTTCGTCGATTTCATTCATGGATTCATTGAGGTTAAGTCCTTACAACTTACACATGAAAAAAGCATGTGTAAAGTTGCTCCAGAGGCTGCGGAGGAAGATATATTTTATCGTGGAGCTTCTGAAAGGCAATATTTTTGCTTGGGAAAGGGAGGAAAGTTATTTTGAGAAATGATGAGGTAAGTTTTAAAATTTAATTTTTTTTTAAACGGGTTTTCAGTACTGTAGGTAGAAGGAGCAATTGTGGCTGTGTGAATTGAATTTGCTGTGTTTATTAAATGTGAAAATGACTGTTCTAAAATGAGTAATGTAACATTTCCAACATTTTTAAGAAAGAAACTGTTCATCAGTAATATATTCTTTTAAGTAATTATGTATGTATGTCCGTATATATTCCTTTACATATATGTATATATTCCTTTACTTTTGTGTATGAATGTATGTATTTAATTATGATTTTCCAATAAGTTACTTTCTCTGAAAGTCATAATTAAATACATACATTCATACACATATTAAAGGAATATATACATACATATACGCAAAGGAATATATACAGACATACATACAGAATTACTTAAAAGAATATATTACTGATGAAAAGTTTCTTTCTTAAAAATGTTGGAGTCATTTTCACATTTAATAAACACAGCAAATTCAATTCACATAGCCACAATTGCTCCTTCTACCTACAGTACTGAAAACCCGTTTTAAAAAACAAAAATAAACTTTAAAACTTACCTCAGCATTTCTTAAAATAACTTTCCTCCCTTTCCCAAACAAAAATATTGCCTTTCAGAAGCTCCACGATAAAATATATCTTCCTCCGCAGCCTTTGGAGCAACTGTACTCATGCTTTTTTCATGTGTAAGTTGTAAGGACTTAGCCTCACTGAAAGCATGAATGAAACCGGCGAATTTTACTGTGCACATGCTGCCTGTGCAGTCGCACGCGTTCTGCCTCTGAACCCCTTCGTTCAGAGGACAGGAAATGCTGGTTTTCCCCGCATGCGCTGTGCATGCTGAAAACCGGCATTTCCTCTGGCCAGACGCGTGAGTGCCCCGACCGTACTCACGCGTTTGGAACGGAATTACTGGGCCGTTCAATTTACATGTCAATAAAATGAAAATTTAACAATTGCACGATTTGCCCCCTCGCATCTGCGACTGAGGGTCCAAGGAGGTGCATTGCGCAAGAGGTCATCGTCGTACGTATCCTCACACTGTTCCCTTTCGGGAACTGTATGAAGTGGTGGAAGGATTTCTGGCCACGTTAACGCTCCTTCCGTGACCATAACCATCTTCATACCAGCCATTAGGGTGGTTAGTCCTATGGCATGAGGGTTTTACGGGCTCCCACAACCCATCTGAGGGGGAGGGGCCACCCACACCCGCGGACGCAAGTATCCCGCTGGATGTCCACCCAGAATTTATAGTTGGAGCTCCGACTCCACTTGCCGGGACTGTCTGGAGCGGGGTTCGAAACCCTACTCCTTCTGGCCCAGCGGCGGGGATGCTTACCACTACGCAAAAGGCCCACTCCGCGCAAAAGGTGGCACCCATACGTTTCCTGCGCCTTTTCCCTCCCCGTGACTGGAGCCCTATGCTGCCACTTGAAAGACCAAGCTATCATCTGTCCTTTTTACGGCGCCTTGGACTTCTCATTACCAATGATGAGCAGGCGCTGCGCCTCCACCTCGTTGAGGAGATTGCTGAGGTCATCATCAGTTCAATTGTGAGTTCTTTTAATGCCGTGAATTGTGCTCATTCCAGCCATTTCACGTTGCTAATCTGAGTGGGCCTCTGGCGTAGCGGTAGCATCCCCGCCGCTGGGCCACACGGCGTAGGGTTTCTAACCCCGCTCCAGACAGTCCCGGCAAGTGGAGTCGGAGCTCCGGCTCTAAATTCTGGGTAGACATCCAGTGGGATATTTGCGTCCGTGGGTGTGGGTGGCCCCCCCCCCTCATATAGGTTGTGGGAGCCCGTAAAACCCTCCCGCCATAGGACTAACCACCCTAATGGCTGGTACAAAGATGGTTACGGTCACGGAAGGAGCGTTAATCACGGCCAGAAATCCTTCCACCACTTCATACAGTTCCCCAAAGGGAACAGTGTGAAGACACGTACGACGACGATGTTGCTAAATAAATAAATGGAATGAAAAAAAAATGCTTTCAGGGCTTTTAAAAGTCTTTAAATCGCTTTAATTCTGTTTAAAACTACTTCAGATTCTTCAAAATAATGTAAATGTTTTTAAAAGTTTATAAAAGTTACCAAAAGCTTCTTAAAAATACCAAAAAGCTATTTAAAATGCTGCTCTACATGTAAAAATGCTTTGCAGCTTGTGAGAAACATTGGGGGCGTGTCCTTTTAAAATGAGACCTCAAGGGGCGTGTCTCAGTTGCACTGCGCGCTCCAGGCTTCGCGCTGGCTGCACTCCTGGGCGGCGTGACGTCAGACGCTGCCCGGGAGTCAACATTTTAAAACAGAAATTCCAGGCGTCCCTGAAGCTCAACGGCCGGCGCGTCGGGTAAGTGCAGATCGGGGGCTTGCACGCGCGGCAAGCCCCCGACCCGAATTTCTGCCCCATTATCTCTTTTAAGTGTAGTGTCATGGCCTGGTCCTCATGTAACTCAGAACCCACTATCTTATTCTCATCAGTCAGTATCTTTCTCAACTGTGTTTTCAAACCATTGATCTGGGTTTGCAGCTCCACATCATCCAGTGTGTTGATGACAGAAGTTCCTGTATTAAAAGCTGTGAAAATATCATTTACTGCACCCCTTCTTTGTCTCCCTACTCTGTCCAGGACCTCATGTGGTGTGGTGTACAATTCGTCTGTCGACATCGGCAAAGTCGAATTCGTAAAATTGTTTAAACATGTTTGTTAACAGGACCTGGTATAATTGCTCCGTTTCCCTGGGGCACCACTCTGGCAATCGTACCTCGGTGAGGTTTAAAATCACCGAAGCCACTGCGTAGTGTACCCCTTGGTACAGCACCTGACCTGTGGGTACCAATACGAATCCATTCCCGGGTCCCTTTGTTGTGGTGGGGCACCCTTCCTTGAGGGCTTTTGCTACCGGAACTGTGGGCAGGGGCTTGCGGGGTCGGGTGATGAGCTCAGTGGCGTTTACTGGGATCTGAGAGT
Organism: Somniosus microcephalus; assembly: GCF_052327205.1. NCBI lineage: Eukaryota > Metazoa > Chordata > Chondrichthyes > Squaliformes > Somniosidae > Somniosus > Somniosus microcephalus. The sequence goes on from NC_140993.1 coordinate 134,761,268, forward strand.
ATGGGACTCCGCACACCCATGTGCTGACGTCCCACCTCATTCCTTGTCCAACATCCTGCCACTGTCTTTGGAAAAAGATGGAGATGCCTGTGGGGCAAGCGCGTTCTGAACCCCACATACAGATGTAGATCCCCTCATCTGGTTCCCACCATTTGTCCCAACAGACACTCAACCCCCCATGAGTTCCCGTAATAGTCCGATGGGTGTTGTTACCCAGTCTCTCCCACTCCACAGTGGAGTTCTTCATGGTGCTGCTCAACTTGCGCAGCCACCACCAACGATCCAAAGGTACATGTCCTTGACAGTTCAAGCAAATCTTCTTTCCCACGGTGACGTTGATCCTTGGTGCAATGATCTGCACCCTGGGGCACATCAGAGACGTTTCTCTGTATGCGAACCCCATCTGGCTGGAGTATTCAGTAGAGTTTGACCCCAGCCAGCCTGGCCACCTTCCTTCATGGAAGTAGACAGCAGTCTCTTCAGCGTCCCGTGGGCCGGTTCCATCAGTCGCGATGGAGCCTCTGTTGCCAGAGCACCCGTAAATGGTGGAGTCCTTAGTGCGGCCCCGATAGGCCCAGCTCCACCCGATCATCACGAACGTGACGAGGATCCCTCTCATCTTCCTCCTGGTTCCTGCAACAAATCACACAATATAGCCAGGCTCCCGAGAGATTCTGGCTTAGGTGACGGCATGATCGGGTCTTTCGACCTCGATCCAAAAATACACATATACTGGGCAGATTTCAAAACTACTTAAACTCTAATCATTTTAATATTTACACACCTTAAACTTAAACTTAAGCTTAACTTATATACAGCGCTGCCCGTCCCCAGGCGGCTTGCCTAATCCCTGGTTGGACTGCAGCTTGCCGCTCCCTGTGGCGGGGCTGCAGTGACCTGTGGCTCTGGACTGCAGCTCGCCGCTCCCTGTGGCGGGGCTGCAGTGACCTGTGGTTCTGGTTCCCCGCAGCCTTTTGCTGTTAATCGGGGACTGCGTTTTGTCAAGGATTTCTCAAGTCGGCGTTTACTGGGAGTGGGGGACTCGGGCCAAGGTTTTACTGGCTGAGGCGTTCGAGTCGACCTGTGAAAAGGTACTTTGGGCGTGGCTCCCTTAGCGAGTGGACCTTCGGGTGGGACCTTAGCTCTCACAGCCCGTGGCTCTTCCACGACTGTGGGCTTCGGCTCCCTCCCCTCAGGCTCCGCCCCCTTGGGATTCGGGCAGGCTCCCTTGGCGAGTGGACCTTCGGGTGGGACTCTAGCTCTCACAGCCCGTGGCTCTTCCACGACTGTGGGCTTCGGCTCCCTCCCCTCAGGCTCCGCCCCTTCGGGATTTGGGTCTGTGGCAGACGGCTCCTCCTCACCTGTCCCTACAGGTGGAGGATCTCTTCCCCAATTTCTACCTCCCCCACACTCGAGTCGAGGGCGGGACCTCCGTCTTCCGACTCCACCTCCTCCAGAATCGTGTCGAGGGCGGGACCTTGTTGTTCGGGCCCCTCCTCGTCCGAGTCCCAGGCCATCGGGGAAAGCTCCCCCAAGGTGGGCAGGACAGCTTCTCCTTCCAAGCAGGCTACAACGCCAGCTTGTGTGGTCTGTGACTCATTGCGCGCCTCAGGCTGAGGATCTTTACCCTCAGACTTGGCTTCGGTTGCTGATGCTCTTGCACCCGGTTTAAACAGTTTACACCGCTTCATGCAAAACCACTTGTTGCGTCGGGACACCTCCACTGTGCGAGTGGCGTAGACCGGTGGATTTTCCACCGATTCCGGTCTATCCTCCTGGTCTACGGCTCTCTCGCCAGCGCATAGGGTTAGACCCAAGAATTTTACTTCTCGCCGGCCAACCCGCGCCTTCGTTGGGTTTTCCTTAACACTCTCTATCGCTTCCACATTCATAACCGCTCCCCAGAGACAATGATTTCTCAGGTCCATGTGGATCCCGTGGGCCACCAAAAAATCAGACCCCAGGACTCCCGTTCCACCTCCCACCTCCCACTTCATTAGTGTACACTTCCACGTGGTGCGGAGTGGTCCTAACTGAATGGAGAGGGGAAGGGAATGTGCACCAGCCTGTTCTTCGCCCGTGAAGCCCAACAGAAGGTATGGGACCCCGGTGGACAGAGGCGAGGCGGTGGGGTTATCTGCGTGGATTACGGTGCACGATGCTCCCGTATCCAACAAATAGGTCCCTTTCACCTCCTCCACTTCCATCCCCACGAGGGGTCGCCTCCATACATCATATCGCAGCGCACACAGGTAGACGGGCTGCGCCGACTCTAATCACTTGGGCACAGCGGTCGGGGTTTCGGGAGCGACAAGACCGGTGGTGACAGCTATTTTCCCCTGTGAAATCATCAGAGACCGCATTGTCTCTAAAATTGATTCAATCGCAGCGGGATCCATAACTGCACCAGCCCCTTGTGCTGGGGCAGGAGCTACGGCTTGGGTTTGGCTGGTGCTGGGGCGGCGGTCTGGGCTTGGGCTTGGGCTGCGGGAAATCTCCCTTTAATATCCTTCCACGGATTTCTACAGTCCTTGCGCCAATGTCCATCCTTCCCACACCCGTAGCAATTGAGCTTGGCTTGGACAGGGCGATTCCCCTCCTGACGCCACTCCTTCTTGCTTGGGGCTGCAGGTTTTGCCTCATGCACCTTCCCCTTCTGGGGAGGTGTTTCCTGACCTCTACAATTCTTGTACGCAACATTTAGCTGACGGAGCACCGTCTCCTCCGTGACACCCGGACCTTGGGGATCAAACCAAGATCTGGCTAGGGCCTGTATCTGCGGCAAGCTGTTGGTAACCAAGCAACGGAGCCAATGAACCCACTGTTCGTCGCTCATTGCAGCCCATTCAGGCATACCCGGACAGCTGCGTCGATACACTGGCCACAGCCTTTCTGCGAAAACCCGTGGGGGTTCTCCAGATAGCTGCACGGTCCCTTCCACATGGTCGAATGGACTACCATCGTCCACTCCCATTACTTCTAAAACTTCCTCCCTGAGATCCGTATACCCCTTCCGTCCCCTCTTCCTATCCTCTGAGAGGCACTGAAAGATTGTGCAATCCAGGGAGAAAAGCAACAGTTTCACCTGTTCCTGATCATCACAGTCATTAATGGCTGCTGTTTCCTCTATCTCCCTGAAATGAATCGAGGGATCTCTCTTTACGGTGAGTAGTGCGAGGTGGCTCACCATGGACCTTAATTGGGGCCAGCGTAGGGCACCACGAGCTGGTTCTGGTGGGGTCCGATACCGCCATCGGCAGCGTTGGGACCGAACCTATGCTGCCGAGCGGGACACATTGGTGCCAGTCCCGGCTTTGCTACCAGTGGTTCTTCCTCACACTCCACCTCGGCTACCTCCTCTTTCACTACCCCCTCCTTTTCCGGCCAAGTCTCACTATAGCTCGGCGGTGCTGAGGGCTCGGTGGCTGGTACCACAATTACCTCAGCTGGAATCGGCTGTTTTGATTCCTTTAAAAAGTCCATGTGACTGGCTTTCGGGCTGATGAGACACACCATGCCTTTTGCCTTAACCAGGGCCGTTCTTAGGTCCTCTATGGTCTTTTGACAGGGGCCGTGGTCTGTGCTCTCAAACCCGTGCCCGAGGGCTAGCTTGTAAGCTGCCTTAACCTCCACTACTCTCTCCTCCTGCGCTCTTAGCTGTTGTGCGAGGCGGGCATTTTTCTCCCGTATCCTCATTTCATTGATCTTTGCTTCAGTAACCTGGCACTCCAGGTACTCTATCCTAGCCTGATGTTGACTAGCTACCACTTGGCGTTCCTGATTCAGCGCGTGAAGCACTGTGATGAGTTTTTCCCCACCCATGGCCTTTCCCTCTATCTCTGCTGCCTGGGTTGTGATCCTGGCTGCCTGTGCTGCAACGACTCTGTCCAAGATCTGGACCTGCTTCTTGTAACACATCAGCCACACTGCCTTCTCCACTGACTTCTTATGCTCTTTGCTCTCTGTCCACCTGATGGCTGCGTCCACCGGACGCCCATCCAGCAAGAGATCGGAAATCCACTGTTTAGTGAGATTTACCTTGCCAAAGACATAATCCACTATCCTCTCATCCATTGCATTTCGACCATTCAAACTTGGGTCTACTACATTGCAATCCTGCTGCCAGAACCCTGCCGCGGTCGCCATTTTCTGTAAGGGGTTTTAGATCGCAGAGTTTTCTCTCTCTAGATGCCTTTCTCTCTTGCACAGTAAAACCTTGAGTGGCTCGACCCACTCGCCCCTTAGATTCTATACTCTGGACTTTGGGGCAGGAACTACAATGTAGAGAAAACTCTTGTAGACCAAGTTTGATGAAACGAAATGAAATTTTATTGCATATGGAAAAATAAATCAAGTGCAAGCAGATAAGAGAGTACATGGGAGGGAATAACACAAACAAATCATAACGACACAATACTAACTAAAGCAAATACAGGCATCTTACACTCTACAAAGATCATCATGAAATAAGGAAACACACGGAACATCGAGGGACAACAACTCATGTTAATTGTACCCTTAAATCCACCCCCTTATTAAACCTAACTAGATCTGATTGTGAAGGGCCAGAAACATGCTCACCAATCCAACTAGGAAGTGCAAGGTTTTGAACCAGTCTGCGTTTGATCCTTTCAGGCGTTCTGTCTCCACGTGGATCGTGGAGCACCAGCGAGCTGCGCCACACCTCTCCTGAGGTGGGGGTCGGGGGCGGCTGGACACCGGCTGGTTCTGGATGTCGGCGGGGTCGGGGATCGTCGGATCGACCCTGGTAAGAGGAGCCTTGGGCTGGCCTTCATATAGGTTCCTTCAGTTTAATTTTCATCTCTTCCCGAGCCGGAGTGGCTGGAAGGTTTCTTCTCTCGGGGTTTTATTTTTTTGTTTCTTCTCCCAAGTTGGGTCGATGGACTCTTGTTTCGGCAACGGCCCGGGGATGGTCGATGATCTCCCGATGTTTTACCCCGGGACGGGACGCCGGCTTCGAACGGCCTTTTTGATGTTGGCTTAATTCTTCTTCCTCCTCCTCCGGTGGTGGAGAGGAGTTTGCTGATCTTCTCCCGAAGCGACTCCTCTTCACCCACTGCCACTCAGTCGTGTGTCTCTGCCTCTGTCTTTCGAGTGTCCTCTCTGTGTCCGTACCACTCCAACTCCTCCAATTATACCTTTTCTTCAGGAGCCTCCACTTCCCGCCCAAAATCAGGTTAAACTTTTTTTAACTTTTGGCGGGCTTAGAGCACAGCAGGGTAGTTATTATATTTTAAAATGTTTTAGATGGCCGGTAAAGGCCCATCTCTGGTCTGGAATGACCTTCATTGTTTTTAATGTCCTGCTGATCTCGTTATCTAGTCCTTGGTGCTGTTCTCATGAATATGAAATTGTCCCCTTTTGTCTGGGTCATCATTTAGATGGCCTCTGTCTCCAGGCCGATCTTGACTGGATCTGCATCTAATCCATATGTATAGTGTGTGGGCATGGTTTCGTTCTCTCAGAAACGGCTTCCAGAACTTACTGTGGGTTGAATCCACAAAGCTGTCTGAGGATTCGCAGGAAGCATTTTAAAGTGTCCCAATACGCCGGTCACATGGTATGGCGGCCATTTTGTATGCCCCTTTTTCTGGGCTTCTTTTAAAACAGTCCTTACAAATCATGGCCTCTTCCGCCATTTGACCCTTATTAATACAAAGTCCAATTTTGCGAATCCTACATCTCTCTCCCCCAGTCTCTCTCTCTCCCCTAGACTCTCTCTCGCTCTCTCTCTCTCCTGTCTCTCTCTCTCCAGTCTTTCTCTCTCGCTGCCCATTCTCTCTCTCTCCACAGTGTCTCCGTCTCCCCAGTCTCTCTCTCTCTCTCTCTCCTCAAGTCTCCCTCTCTCTCTCCCCAGTCTCTCTCTCCCCTAGTCTCTCTCTCGCTCTCTCTCTCTCTCTCTCCCGTCTCTCTCGCTCCAGTATTTCTCTCTCTCTCCCCAGTCTCTCTCGCTCTCCACAGTGTCTCCGTCTCCCCAGTCTCTCTCTCTATCTATCTACTCCAGTCTCTCTCTCTCGCACCCCCAGAATCTCTCCCTCCCCCAGTCTCCCTCTCTCTCTCCCCAAGCCTCTCTCTCCCCCCAGTCTTTCTCTTCTCTCCACCAGTCTCTCTCTCTCTCTCTCCCAGGCTCTCTCCCTCCCCCAGTCTCTCTCTCTCTCCCCAGTCCCTCTCTCTCTCCCCAGTCTCTCTCTCCCCCAGTGTAGTGTATGTAATTGTTCTACCTTTAAGAGAACTATTGTATGTAACCGTCCACCTTTAAGAGAACTATTTTAGGTGTGGCACTTCTTTATCTTGGCTGCTGTATACTGTAATACCGACGGTGACCACACCGGTATATAAGTGCTGTGTCAGGATTTATTGGGCAGATTCGCCCTGACCTTTGAATAGTAAAGTCCTGTTAAAGTTACTCTTGTAGTCTGTGTATTAATTCACCATAATACCTATAGACTTTACAGTGGCGACGAGTTCGATCTTACCCTGCGGCAACAATACTTCCGAAGCAGTTGACGAGCGTCGAGAAGAGGCACCCGCGCTCGTCGTTCTTCTGAGAGAAAACTCCAGTCTGCAGAGCAAGGAAGAAGGAAGAATTCAGACACGAAGCCTTCCATCAGCAACAGGCACTGATTGTCCCTTCTGCCATGGTGGTGAGTGAGCCGATCAGCACGAGAAGCAAGTCGGCCACGGTGACTGTGAGTAAAGGGAAAATAAAAAAAATAAACGGAGGATAAGGGCGGTGAACTCGACCACGGTCGGGGAAAAGGAGCCGGACAGAAGTCGGACCCAGAGGCGCTGAGACTGGGGCAGCGTGGAGCACGGAAGCCGCGGTACAAGCGGGCTGGGAGACGCAACGGCGTCGTGAGACAGCTAGACCGCGACCGGCGAAAAAGGCCGGGCAGCTACCGAGGCCACGAGGCGCTGCGACCGGGATCGTAAGGCGCGGGAAGATATAAAAATAAATAAACCGCGGTGAACTCAGCCGCAGCTGGGGAGGAAAGCACCGGACTGCGAGAGGGCTGGGAGGCGCGATTGGAGTGAAAAAGGCCGGGCAGCGACCGAGGCCACGAAGCGCTGCGACCGGGATCGTAAGGCGCGGGAAGATATAAAAATAAATAAATCGCGGAGAACTCAGCCGCAGCCGGGGAGGAAAGCACCGGACTGCGAGAGAGCTGGGAGGCGCGATTGGAAGCCGCTGAGGGAGAGACAGAGCCCGAGCGAGCGGGAGAGACAGAGCCCGAGCGAGGGAGACTGAGCGAGATCCAGCCCAGCGGCTGAAACTGTTCACCGTCAATGGGTTGTACCCAGCGCCGGTTGCCCTGCCGAAAAAAGGGAACAAGGAACACACTGAAGCCGACGCGCAGGCTGCGAACCCCGAAAGCCAGCGGTCGTCGCCCGAGGGAAAAGCTTACCCCTCCCGCCAGGGGAAGAAACGCGGGAAGCCGCCAGTAGGCGGGGAAGAAGACAGAAGCGGGAAACCGCCATTTTGAAAGTGGTCGGGGAAAGAAGACAAGCGCGGGAAACCGCCATTTTGGAAAAAAATGTTAAAGAAATATTTCGTTGTTGTTTCTCAGGAAGAGTGTGAAGATGCCTAAGCGTAGTAACATCAACGGTTTCGATTCTGATGTGGAAGATTGGGCCACGTATGTAGAACGCATCGAGATATATTGTAAGGTCAATAAGATAGCAAATTATGACAAAGCTCTAACCTTACTAAACTCAATGGGTGCGAAGACATACGGGTTATTGAAGCATCTTCTATCACCAGCTAAACCGGCGGATCAGTCTTTCGCTAATATTGTTGCTGTCCTGAAGGATCATTTTAACCCCGCACCGCTGATGTTAGCGGAACGATCAAAATTTTACGTGAGAACGCAACGAAAAGAGGAAAGCAACGCGGAGTACCTGGTTGAACTGCGTAGGCTAGCAAAATACTGTCAGTTTGGGGTAAATCTGACAGAGGCACTGAGAGACAAGTTCGTGTGCGGGATGTCGAAGGAAGGAACACAAAAACGACTGCTCGAAGAGAACGATCTTACACTTGATAAGGCTGTCCTTATTGCAGCATCGCACGAAGCCGCAGCGAGAGGCACAGCGGAAATGCAGCGGAAGACAGCGGTACTCAGTGTGGATCAAATGACTTCGGGTACAACGAAGTTGTGGGAAGATAACACACGACCAGAACCAATGCTGGTTTAAAAACCAGGAATGTAGAAAATGTGGCAAGCTTGGTCACATAGCTAAGGTATGCCGGTCAGGAAAGAAGACCAGCAATAATAAGTCACCGCAGAAGAAGTACAGAAAGGTACATAAGGTGACTGGGAAGAGTCCAGATGAACAGAATTCGGACTCAGACTCCAACAGCAAGGAACTGGGTAGTCTGAGGATTCACAATGTGAGTAAAGAAGCTGACCGACAAACTATCTGGGTCACACTACAGATTGCAAAAGTCCAAGTGAAGATGGAAGTGGACACCGGATCGGCGTTGACGGTCATGAATAAGCAAGATTACAAAAAGTTATTCAAACATATTCCCCTACGGGATACGGAGATAGTATTGCAGACATACACGGGGCACAAAGTATACCCCATCGGAAAGATAAAAGTCAAGGTGAGATACAAGGACAAAGATCACCAAGGGATGGACATGTATGTGCTGCCCAAGGGAGGTCCACCACTTCTGGGACGGGAGTGGATCAGGAAAATAAAGATAGACTGGCATTCACTAAACACAATGACGGTAGATTCCGGAAAGGAAGATGTCAAACCTGAACGGTTGTCCAGAATATTGGACGAAGCTAAAGAGGTGTTCCAGCAAGGACTGGGAACACTGAGAGGAATTAAAGCAAAAATCAAGATTGCAGAACATGCAAGCCCAAAATTTTTCAAAGCCAGATCGGTACCTTACGCGGTACGACCTGCTGTGGAGGCAGAACTGGAAGAGCTTGAACGTTCGGGGGTACTGTCTAAGGTGGACTGGAGTGAGTGGGCCACGCCCATTGTTCCCGTCATGAAGTCTTCATCAAGTAACAAGCCAGGGGGACCGGGAAAGGTCCGCATCTGCGGAGACTTCAAGATCACAGTTAACCCGGTGCTTCACACGGTACATAGAAACATAGAAACATAGAGATAGGAACAGGAGTAGGCCATTCGGCCCTTCGAGCCTGCTCCGCCATTCAATGAGATCATGGCTGATCTTCGTCTGAGATCATAGCTGATCTTACCAGTTCAGTACCCCGTCCCCGCCTTTTCTCCGTAACCCTTAATCCCCTTAGCCTTCAGAAATATATCCAATTCTCTCTTGAAAATATTTATTGAATTAGCCTTCACAGCCCTCTGTGGCAGGGAATTCCACAGGCTCACCACTCTTTGAGTGAAGAAATTCTTCCTCATCTCTGTTTTAAATGATTTGCCCGCTATTTTTAGACTGTGGCCCCTGGTTCTGTGCTCCCCGGCCATTGGAAACATTCTCTCTGAATTCAGCCTGTCCAGGCCTGCCATAATTTTATATGTTTCGATGAGATCCCCTCTCAATCTTCTAAACTCCAGTGAGTACAAGCCCAAACTATTTAATCTCTCTTCGTAGGTCATTCCCGCCATTCCAGGTATCAGCCTGGTGAATCGCCGTTGCACTCTTTCCATGGCAAGAACATCCTTCCGCAGATGGGGCGACCAAAACTGTACACAATACTCCAGATGCGGTCTCACCAGCACCTTGTACAGCTGTAGTAAGGTATCCCTATTCCTATACTCGAACCCCCTTGATATGAAGGCCAACATACCATTTGCCTTCTTAATCGCCTGTTGCACCTGCATGCTCTCCTTCAGTGACTGGTGCACAAGAACACCCAGGTCCCTCTGCACTTCCCCATCTCCCAATCTATTGCCATTTAGATAATAATCTACCCTCCTGTTTTTACCCCCAAAGTGGATAACCTCGCATTTATCCACATTATAGTGCATCTGCCACGTATCCGCCCATTCCCCCAACCTGTCCAAATCGCACTGTAGCCTCCTGACATCCTCATCAGAGCCCACCCCTCCTCCTAGTTTAGTGTCGTCAGCGAATTTGGAAATATTGCATCCAATTCCCTGATCCAGATCATTTATATATATTGTGAACAGCTGGGGTCCCAGGACAGATCCTTGCGGCACCCCGCTGGTCACTGCCTGCCACTCCGAAAACGAGCCGTTTATTCCAACTCTCTGTTTTCTATCCGCCAGCCAGTTCTCTATCCACGTTAATACTTTGCCCCCAATCCCATGAGCCTTAATTTTGCATGATAATCTTTTGTGTGGAACCTTATCGAAGGCTTTCTGGAAGTCAAGGTACACCACATCCACTGGCTCTCCCCCATCTATTTTACCAGTTACTTCCTCAAAAAATTCCAGCAGATTAGTCAAACACGATTTACCCTTTGTAAATCCATGTTGACTCTGTCCGATCCTTTCCCCATTTGTCAAGTGCTCCGCTATTTTATCCTTAATAATGGACTCTAGCATTCTGCCCACAACCGATGTAAGGCTTACTGGTCTATAATTCCCTGCTTTCTCTCTACCCCCCTTTTTAAACATTGGGGTAACATTAGCTACCCTCCAATCCACGGGTACTGTTCCCGAGTCAATGGAGTTCCGGAAGATGATCCTTAGAGCATCTGCTATCTCCAGGGCCACCTCCTTAAGTACCCTAGGATGTAGTTTATCAGGCCCCGGGGATTTGTCGGCCTTCAGTCCCCTCAACTTACCCAGCACCATATCCCTAGAGATACTAATTTCTGTCAGCTCCTCCCTCTCATTAGTCCCTATGTTTGCCGATATTCCTGGGAGGTTATTTGTGTCCTCCTTTGTGAATACAGAACCAAAGTATGAGTTTAATTGGTCTGCCATTTCCTTATTCTCCATTATATATTCTCCCGAATCGGACTGCAAGGGACCGACTTGGGATTTTACCAGTCTTTTCCTCCTGATATACCGATAAAAGCTTTTGCAGTCTGTCTTTATGTTTGCTGCAAGTTTACTTTCGTATTCTATTTTCCCCTTCCTGATTAATCCCTTTGTCCTCTTTTGCTGTATCTTGTACTGCCCCCAATCTTCCGGTCTGGTGCTTTTTTTTGCCAGTTGATATGCCCTTTTTTTTGATTTTATGCTGTCCCTAATTTCCCTCGTTATCCACGGTTGAGTCACCTTTTTAGGTTTATTTTTGTGCCAAACTGGTATAAACATGTTCTGGAATTCTTCCATTCTATCTTTGAATGCTTGCCATTGTCTATCCACTGTCAATCCCCCCAGAAACACCACCCAATCAATCTTACCCAATTCCCGTCTCATACCCTCGTAATTCCCTTTATTTAAGTTCTGGACCTTAGTCTCTGATTCAATTTCCTCACTCTCCATCTCGACTGAGAGCTCGATCATATTATGATCGCTCTGACCCAAGGGGCCTCGTACAAGAAGATTGCTGATAAGTCCCTTCTCATTGCACAATACCCAGTCTAAAATGGCCTGATCTCGAGTCGGCTCCTCGACATATTGGTCCAGATAACCGTCCCGAAAACATTCCAGGAATTCCTCCTCCTCAGAATTTTTACTAGTTTGGGTAGTCCAATCAATATGTAAATTAAAGTCACCCATGATGACAGCTGTGCTCTTATCGCACGCTTCTCTAATTTCCCTTTTTATGCCTTCCCTCACCTCCATATTACTATTTGGAGGCCTATATATCACACCCACTAACGTTTTCCTCCCCTTGCTATTTCTCATTTCTACCCATACAGATTCCGTTTCATCCGAGTTAATATCCTTCCTTTCCATTGCATTAATCCCCTCCTTTACCAGCAATGCTACCCCACCTCCCCTACCTTTTTGCCGATCCTTCCTAAATATTGTATATCCCTGGATGTTAAGTTCCCAGCCTTGCCCACCCTGCAGCCACGTTTCTGTAATCCCAATCAAATCATACTTGTTTACCTCTATTTCCACAACTAATTCATCCACCTTGTTCCTAATGCTTCTAGCATTAAGATACAAAGCCTTCAGGCTTGCTTTTTTCACACTCTCATTATGAATTAGTTTGGCCCTTTGTGTTTCTCTCCTTTGCTTATTGCTTCTCACCGTTCTACCATCTATTTCTGACTTCATATGACTTCCCTCTTTTCCACTACCTAGGTTCCCATCCCCCTGCCAAATTAGTTTAAATCCTCCCGAACCGCCCTAGAAAATATTACCCCGAGGACATCGGCTCCCTCACAGTTCAGGTGTAGACCGTCCCCTTGGTACAGGTCACTCCTCCCCAAGAACTGGTTCCAATGCCTCAAGAATTTAAATCCCTCTCCCTTGCACCACTGCTCAAGCCACGTATTTAGCTTATCTATCTTACTCTCTCTAAACTTATTAGCTCGTGGCACTGGTAGCAATCCAGAGATTACTACCTTTGAGGTCCTACTTTTCAATTTAGCTCCTAACTCCCTAAATTCAGCTTGTAGGACCTCCTCCCTCTTTTTACCTACATCGTTGGTACCTACATGTACCACGACAACTGGCTGATCCCCCTCCCCCTTCAGAATGCTCTGCACCCGCTCCGAGACATCCTTGACCCTTGCACCAGGGAGGCAACATACCATCTTGGAGTCTCGGTCTCGGCCACAGAAACTCCTGTCTATCCCCCTTACAATTGAATCCCCTATCACTATAGCCCTATCCCACTTTTTCCCGCCCTTCTGTGCAGCAGAGCCAGTCATGGTGCCCTGAACCTGGCTGCTGGTGCCTTCCCCTGATAAGTCATCTCCCCCAACAGTACCCAAAACGGTAAACCTGTTTTGGAGGGAGATGACCGCAGGTGACTCCTGCACGACCTTCCTGCCTTTACCCTGCCTTTTGGTCACCCATTTACTGTCTGAGCTAGCCTTTACCTGCGGTGTGACCAACTCACTGAATGTGCTATCCACAAGATCCTCAGCATCGCGTATGCTCCAGAGTGAGTCCATTCGCAGCTCCAGCGCCGCCATGCGGTCCGCTAGGAGCTGCAGCTGGACACACTTCCTGCACACATAGTTGTCAGGGACAGTGTCCCTGATTTCCCACATGGCACAGGAGGAGCATGACATGGGTCTGAGCTGCCCTTCCATGACTTAACCCTTACAAGACCCTTTTATTTACTACGATTTAGCTTGATTATTGAATTCTACTTAGAATAAGTTTGTGAAAGTACTCACCAACCAGTCACCTACCTGTTTTCTGGTGTTGTATTTTCACAGCCGCCTCCTGTCCTGGAACCTTTTCCACCTAGGTTAGGCTCCTGAAATAAAATAAATTGAACCTAACTTTTCAACTTCCCCTAACCCCTAAAAGGTTAGAGGAGGTGGAAGGGTGGGAGACACTACACTGTAGTGTTTCGGGTTTAGCAACAGCTCCACTTATATAAGAGTTACTGGCCTCCTGCTCTCCTGACTGCACCAGCTGTGAAAGAAAAAGCCCGCGAAAGGTGAGCTTTTAAACTCACCAGTTACTGGCCTCCTGCTCTCCCGACTGCCCCAGCAGTTACTGGCCTCCTGCTCTCCCGACTGCACCAGCTCTCTCCTGGAACCTGGATTGGTCGGTGCCTCTGACTGCTCCCTCTCAAGCCTTTAAGCTCTCCCGCCTCGGGCTGTTCCCCCGCAGGTCCGCTGCTTCTCCGGTCTCGGGGCTGTGGGCCTCTCTGCTCTGCTGTTGATTTGGTCCCGCCTCTGCTGAACCCGCCGGTTTTAAGTGCCGCCGGTCGCCCAGCTGCTCTCCCACAGGTCCAAGCTCTCTGACCTCGCCTCTGCTGAACCCGCCGGTTTTAAGTGCCGCCGGTCGCGCTGCTGCTCTCCCACAGGTCCAAGCTCTCTGACCTCGCCTCTGCTGAACCTGCCGGTTTTAAGTGCCGCCGGTCGCGCTGCTGCTCTCCCACAGGTCCAAGCTCTCTGACCTCGCCTCTGCTGAACCCGCCGGTTTTAAGTGCCGCCGGTCGCGCTGCTGCTCTCCCACAGGTCCAAGCTCTCTGACCTCGCCTCTGCTGAACCCGCCGGTTTTAAGTGCCGCCGGTCGCGCTGCTGCTCTCCCACAGGTCCAAGCTCTCTGACCTCGCCTCTGCTGAACCCACCGGTTTTAAGTGCCGCCGGTCACGCTGCTGCTCTCCCACAGGTCCAAGCTCTCTGACCTCGCCTCTGCTGAACCCGCCGGTTTTAAGTGCCGCCGGTCGCGCTGCTGCTCTCCCACAGGTCCAAGCTCTCTGACCTCGCCTCTGCTGAACCCGCCGGTTTTAAGTGCCGCCGGTCGCGCTTCTGCTCTCCCACAGGTCCAAGCTCTCTGACCTCGCCTCTGCTGAACCCGTCGGTTTTAAGTGCCGCCGGTCGCGCTGCTGCTCTCCCACAGGTCCAAGCTCTCTGACCTCGCCTCTGCTGAACCCGCCGGTTTTAAGTGCCGCCGGTCGCGCTGCTGCTCTCCCACAGGTCCAAGCTCTCTGACCTCGCCTCTGCTGAACCCGCCGGTTTTAAGTGCCGCCGGTCGCGCTGCTGCTCTCCCACAGGTCCAAGCTCTCTGACCTCGCCTCTGCTGAACCCGCCGGTTTTAAGTGCCGCCGGTCGCGCTGCTGCTCTCCCACAGGTCCAAGCTCTCTGACCTCGCCTCTGCTGAACCCGCCGGTTTTAAGTGCCGCCGGTCGCGCTGCTGCTCTCCCACAGGTCCAAGCTCTCTGACCTCACCTCTGCTGAACCCGCCGGTTTTAAGTGCCGCCGGTCGCGCTGCTGCTCTCCCACAGGTCCAATACCCGCTCCCGCGGATTGAGGATATCTTTGCTTTATTGTCTGGTGGGAAACACTTCACCAAGATAGACCTGGCACAAGCATACTTACAAATGGAAGTCGAGGAAGAGTCGCGCCAGTATCTCACAATCAACACGCACAGAGGCTTGTATCGTTATAATAGACTGGTTTTTGGAGTAGCTTCGGCTCCAGCAATTTGGCAGAGGGCCATGGAACAGGTCTTACAGGGTATTCCAAGCACGCAGTGTTACTTGGACGATATCCTGATTACGGGAGAAGATGAGGAGGAACACCTCACAAATTTGAAACTGGTGCTCACCAGGTTGAAGGAATATGGCCTTCGAGTTAATCGCCAGAAATGCGAGTTCTTCCAGAAACGGATCTCGTACTGCGGTCATGTCATTGACCAAGAGGGGCTGCACAAGTCACCTGACAAGATAGAAGCTGCCGTGAAGGACCCTCTCCGGAAAATGTATCACAGTTGAGATCGTTTCTGGGGTTGATTAATTATTACCACAAGTTTCTGCCAAATCTATCCACGGTGCTGCATCCGCTGAATGCTCTGTTGCGGAAAGAAGAACCATGGAAGTGGAGCGAGGACTGTAAGAAGGCCTTTCGCAGAAGCAAGGCGTTGATTACCTCTGAGGAAGTGTTGGCTCATTTCAACCCAACGTTACCTCTTCGTCTAGCTTGTGATGCTTCCCCTTATGGAATTGGAGCAGTACTTTCACACAAGTTACCAAATGGCTCGGAAAGGCCAGTCGCATTTGCGTCCCGATCATTGACCTCCGCTGAGCGAAATTATGCTCAGATAGATAGGGAGGCCCTCAGCCTTGTGTGGGGAGTAAAGAAATTCAATCATTACCTGCAGGGCAAGAAGTTCACATGACTGACAGACCACCAGCCGTTGGTGTCCATATTCAACCCTAACAAGGCCGTTTCCACTATGACAGCGCAAAGGCTACAGAGGTGGTCCGTGTTACTTGGGGCACACCAATATGACATCAAATACAAAAGGTCCAAACAGCATGGAAATGCTGATGGGTTATCGCGCCTACCGTTGCCAGTAGTAGAAGAGGCGGCTACAGTGGACCCGGTAGAGATGTTCCACTCATCCATAGTGGAATGTCTACCAGTAACAAATTCGATGATCGAAAATGAAACAAGAAATGACCCGACTCTCTCACGAGTCTACCATTTAACAGTGGAGGGATGGCCAGCACATGGCGAACCAACGCTGCCCGCATTTTCGCAAAGAAAAGAACAGCTGTCAGTGTGCCGAGGAACCTTGATGTGTGGATCTAGAGTGGTGATTCCACCCAAACTTCAGCATAAGGTGCTAAAGGAGCTTCACAAGGGGCATCTGGGTGGAGTGAAAATGAAGAACCTAGCAAGAGCGTTTGTGTGGTGGCCAGGTATTGATGGAGACATCGAAGAAATAACCAAGAGCTGTCTAGGATGCCAGAAGGTCCAAAACGCGCCACCACAAGCTCCTCTGCATCCATGGGAGTGGCCCTCATCTCCTTGGCAAAGGGTACACGTCGACTTTGCTGGTCCATTTATGGACTCAATGTTTCTAATCGCGGTGGATGCACACTCCAAGTGGCCGGAGGTAATAAAGATGTCCTCCACCACCACGGAAAAAAACATCACAGTATTAAGGACCATATTTGCCAGGAATGGGCTGCTGGAACAGATCTGTTCTGATAATGGACCGCAATTTGTGTCCGAAGAATTCAGGAAGTTCTTAAAAAGGAATGGGGTCAAGCACTACACGTCAGCCCCATACCAGCCCGCCACCAATGGATTAGCTGAAAGGTTTGTCCAGACCTTCAAGAAGGCCATAAAGGCCATGGGTAACGAAGACATCAACCTACAACATAAGGTAGATAACTTCTTGTTGGCGTACAGGAATGCAACACATGCGGTCACAAACCAAACTCCCGCCATGATGTTTTTCAATAGAAGACTAAGATGCCGGCTGGATTTGATTAAGCCAAACGTCAGAAGGGACGTAGAGAACCGGCAATTTCAGGGCATGAATGAAAGGCCAACTAGATCCTTTCAGATAGGTCAACAAGTTTTGGCCCGGGACTACCGTACCGAGAAATGGCAGCCTGGAACTACTGGGAAAAGGCTAGGGCCGCTGATGTATACCGTGGACATTGGTGACAGCATAATAAGGCGCCATGTTGACCAGATCATAGGGTCATCCACAAAGGACCAACCTACTCCACAACCTTACACGGCTAATGTTGAAGCAGAGATACCCAGAGCACCTACCTCCGATCTGGTAATACTGGAATCAGATGAACCTGACACTGTCCTTCAAGCCGAATCGACCTTGCCAGAAGAACCTACTACCCCGCCGAAAACTACTACACCACCGAGGCGTTATCCGGACAGAGTCAGGAAGCCTCCAGAGAGACTGAATCTGTGAACTGTTTTGCATAAGTTGTATATATGTTATGATGTTATGTTAATGGGGAATAAGTATGTTGCAAGCTAAAACGGGAGGATTGTAGTGTATGTAATTGTTCTACCTTTAAGAGAACTATTGTATGTAACCGTCCACCTTTAAGAGAACTATTTTAGGTGTGGCACTACTTTATCTTGGCTGCTGTATACTGTAATACCGACGGTGACCACACTGGTATATAAGTGCTGTGTCAGGATTTATTGGGCAGATTCGCCCTGACCTTCGAATAGTAAAGTCCTGTTAAAGTTACTCTTGTAGTCTGTGTATTAATTCGCCATAATACCTACAGACTTTACAACTAGTCTCTCTCTCTCTCCCGTCTCTCTCTCTCTCCAGTTTCACTCTCTCTCCCCAGTCTCTCTCTCTGTTCACAGTGTCTCCCTATCTCCCCAGTCTCTCTCTCTCTCTCCTCCAGTCTCTATCTCTCTCTCAGTTCAGTTCAGTTCAGTTCAGTTCAAATGCTTTATTGGCATGAAAGTTTACAGAGAACCATATTGCCAAAGCTTACA
This sequence comes from Somniosus microcephalus, assembly GCF_052327205.1. NCBI lineage: Eukaryota > Metazoa > Chordata > Chondrichthyes > Squaliformes > Somniosidae > Somniosus > Somniosus microcephalus. Next base: position 134,779,051 of record NC_140993.1, read on the forward strand.
TAGCAAAAAGGTACAGTTTTCCAACATTCTGTAGGTGTCAATCGATTTGACATTTGTTGGGTATATACAATATTACTTTTAAACAATATTAATTTTAAACAGTCTTTCTACTTCATTTGGTACGTTCAATATTAATTTTAAACAGTCTTACTTTTAAACAGTCCTCAGGTTGTGACATGTTGTTACATATTTAGCCCCAAGGTATGGTCTGTCTCCTTCTCCTAGGACTCTCTCTGCCCCAGTATCTCTCTCTCCCCCAGTCTCCCTCTCCCTCTCCCCCGTCTGTCTCTTCCCCAGTCTCTATCAGTTCAGTTCAGTTCAAATGCTTTATTGGCATGAAAGTTTACAGAGAACCATATTGCCAAAGCTTACATAGCAAAAAGGTACAGTTTTCCAACATTCTGTAGGTGTCAATCGATTTGACATTTGTTGGGTATATACAATATTACTTTTAAACAATATTAATTTTAAACAGTCTTTCTACTTCATTTGGTACGTTCAATATTAATTTTAAACAGTCTTACTTTTAAACAGTCCTCAGGTTGTGACATGTTGTTACATATTTAGCCCCAAGGTATGGTCTGTCTCCTTCTCCTAGGACTAATCTCAATTTTGACAGATCATCCAATTCCTTGAAATCTGGGGTTGTTTGGCTTAGCTTGTTGAATAATATGTTTCTTGATGTGTTGAATTTTTTCGCATTTTAGGAGGAAATGCATTTCTGTTTCAACCTCGCCAGCCAGACATTGATCGCATATTCTATTCTCTCTAGGCTGCCAGGATTTCTTGTATCTGTCTTTTTCAATTTCCAGTTGGTGGTCGCTTAGTCTGTACCTGGTGAGGGTCTGTCTCTGTTTTGTGTCTCTGATGGTCGTGAGGTAGTCTGCCAGTTTATATTCTCTTTTTAGGGCCCGGTAACATTCTAATCTGCTTTGGCTTTCGGTTATTTTGTTCCAATGTTCCAGGTAGGTTTCTTTGCATTGTTTAATGATTTGGTTCACTCGGATTGGTGTTTGGACGGCTGTGTTGGTCTGGGGCTGGTCAGGGTCCGGCTGAGTACTTAGTTTCAGTAGCAGCTGACTCAGGGGACTCTTTTCTGGGTTTAGCTCTTGGGTCTGAAAGGCTTTGAAATGAAGGGTGTCTGGGGAGCTAGATTTGAGGTGATTTAGGAAGTTTAGTGCTCGTTTTTGGATGTTTATTATCAGTGGGTATCTGCCTAGTTCGGCTCTGCATGCATTTGTTGGCATTTTTCTTTGGGTGCGAAGGATGCTTCGGCAGAATTCTGCATGTAGGGCTTCTATTGTGTGTTTTTCCCATTTAGTGTAGCTTTGGTGATTTAGCGGGCCCCATACTTCACTACCGTACAGTGCAATGGGCAGGATTATGCTGTCAAAAATTTTGAGCCAGATTTTGATTGGGATTTGGATGTTGTAGAATTTTCTTTTTATTGCATATAGGGCTCTTCGGGCTTTTTCTTTTAGTGCATTCACTGCTATGCTGAAGCTCCCTGATGCTGTAATAGTTAGACCAAGGTAGGTGTAGCTCATAGTGTGTCCTATAGTGGTATCACTGAGGGTAAACTGGTATTTGTTTTCCTGACATCTGGGTCTTTTCTGAAAAATCATGATGTTGGTTTTCTTTAGATTTACTGTTAGAGCCCAATTTTGGCAGTATTTCTCGAGTAGGTCTAGTTGTTGCTGTAATCCCTGTTCTGTGGGAGACAGCAGAACCAGGTCGTCCGCATAGAACAGGGACTTCACTTCTCCATCCAGGAGACGGAGACCTGGTGACTCGCTTTGCTCCAGCATGTCTGCTAATTCATTTATGTATATGTTGAACAGGGTCGGGCTCAAATTGCAGCCCTGCCGGACGCCTCTTCTCTGGGTGAAGAAATCGGTGCGTTTGTCTCCAATTTTGACCCCGCATTTGTCTATCTCTCTCCCCAGTCTCTCTCTCTCGCTCCCCCAGTCTCTCTCTCCCTCCGCCAGTGACTCTCTCTCCCCAGTCTCTCTCTCTCCCCAGTCGCTCTCTCTCCCCAGTCTTTCTCTCTCTCCACAGTGTCTCCTTCTCCCCAGTCTCTCTCTCTCTCTCTATCTACTCCAGTCTCTCTCTCTCGCTCCCCCAGTATCTCTCCCTCCCCCAGTCTCCCTCTCTCTCCCCCAGTCTCTCTTTCCCCCAGTTTTTCTCTTCTCTCCACCAGTCTCTCTCTCTCTCTCCCAGTCTCTCTCCCTCCCCCAGTCTTTCTCTCTCTCCTGAGTCCCTCTCTCTCTCCCCCAGTCTCTCTCTCTCTCCCCTAGTCTCTCTCTCTCTCCCGTCTCTCTCCCTCCAGTCTCACTCTCTCTCCCCAGTTTCTCTCTCTGCTCACAGTGTCTCCCTCTCTCCCAGTCTCTCTCTCTCTCTCTCCTCCAGTCTCTATCTCTCTCTCTCTGCCCCAGTATCTATCTCTGCCCCAGTCTCCCTCTCTCTCTCCTCCCCAGTCTGTCTCTTCCCCAGTCTCTATCTCTCTCTCCCCAGTCTCTCTCTCTCGCTCCCCCAGTCTCTTTCGCCCTCCGCGAGTGACTCTCTCTCCCCAGTCTCTCTCTCTCCCCAGTCTCTCTCTCTCCCCGGTCTTTCTCTCGCTCCAAGTCTCTCTCTCACTCGCCCCAGTCCCTCTTTCTCTCTCCCCACCAGTCTCTCTCTCTCTCCTGCAGTCTCTTGCCCTCTCCCCCAGTCTCTCTCTCTCACTCCCATAGTCTCTCTCTCTCTGCCAGTCTCTCTCTCTCTCTCCCCAGTCTCTCTCTCTCTCCCCTAGACTCTCTCTCTCTCACCCCCTCTTCCGTCTCTCTCTCTCTCCCCAGTCTCTCTCTCTCCCCAGTCTCTCTCTCTCCCCAGTCTCTCTCTCACTCCCAGTCTCTCTCTCTCACCCCAGTCTCACTTTCTCTTCCCCACCAGTCTCTCTCTCTCTCCTGCAGTCTCTCTCTCTCTCCCTCAGTCTCTCCCCCTCTCTCCCCAGTCTCTCTCTCTCACTCTCCCCAGTCTCTCTCTCTCTCCCCAATCTCTCTCCCTCTCCCCCAGTCTCTCTCTCTCACTCCCCTAGTCTCTCTCTCTCTGCCAGTGTCTCTCTCTCTCTCCCCAGTCTCTCTCTCTCTCGCCTAGTCTCCCTCTCTCTCACCTCCTCTCCCGTCTCTCTCTCTCCCCAGTCTCTCTCTATCCCCAGTCTCTCTCTCTCTTCCCAGTCTTGCTCTCTCTCCCAGTCTCTCTCTCTCCCCAGTCTCTCTTTCTCTCACTCCCCAGTCTCTATCACACTCCCCACCAGTCTCTCTCACTCTCCCGCAGTCTCTCTCTCCCCCAGTCTCTCCCTCTCTCTCCCCAGTCTCTCTCTCTCTCTCCACAGTGTCTCCATCTCCTCAGACTCTCTCTCGCTCTCTCCTCCAGTTACTCTCTCTCGCTCCCCCAGTATCTCTCCCTCCCCCAGTCTCCCTCTCTCTCCCCCAGTCTCTCTCTCCCCCAGTTTTTCTCTTCTCTCCACCAGTCTCTCTCTCTCTCCCCAGTCTCTCTCTCTCCCAGTCTCTCTCCCTCCCCCAGTCTCTCTCTCTCTCCCCAGTCCCTCTCTCTCTCCCCCAGTCTCTCTCTCTCTCCCCTAGTCTCTCTCTCTCTCCTGTCTCTCATTCTCTCCAGTCTCACTCTCTCTCCCCAGTCTCTCTCTCTGTTCACAGTGTCTCACTGTCTCCCCAGTCTCTCTCTCTCTCTCTCCTCCAGTCTCTATCTCTCTCTCTCTGCCGCAGTATCTCTCTCTCCCCCAGTCTCCCTCTCTCTCTCCCCCAGTCTGTCTCTTCCCCAGTCTCTATCTCTCTCTCCCCATTCAATTCAATTCAATTCAAATTGCTTTATTGGCATGACAAGATACATCTTATGTTGCCAAAGCACAGAAATACCTGTATGATTGACCACATAAACACCGATCTAGACATACAGTGTATAGACAAGTATACCCATGTATACATAGATATACACACATATAATATGCATATAATCTTTTCTTAGATTTAATGGTCACTGGTTGTCCCTCTGCTTGTGGCAAGCTGTAACATAGTTTGCCGCTATAGTTACACATTTTCTCTGTTCCCCCAATAGATATGGGAGTTTTTGGTGGACTTTCAAATTATTGAATTCAGGGCATATTTTTGTGAATTTTGGGTAGAAATTCTTCCTTATGTCCTGATAGTTTCCACAAGTTGCGAGGAAGTGCATCTCTGTCTCCACCACTCCCTGACTGCAGTGAGAGCATATCCTATCCTCTCTGGGCAGCCAGGTCTGCCTGTGTCTACCTTTTTCGATGGCCAGGCTATGTTCACTAAGTCTGTACATTGTCAAGGCTTTTCTCAGTTTGCTATCATTTACCATGGTCAGGTATTCAGCCATGGTGTATTGTCTGTTTAGGGCCAAATAGCAATCGAGTTTGTTTTGGGTTTTTGTCGTTTCTGTCCAAAAGGTCAAATATTTTTCCTTTTGTTTAGTGATAATTGTGTTGGGTCAAATTCTCTGTGCTAGGATGTCACTGTCCTGGGGCTGGTTATTATTAGTAGTGTTGGTAGTCACTTCACTGAGTCCCAGGCCTAGTTGACTGAGGGGACTCTTCTCTATGATCATCTCTTGGCATTTCAAGGCTTCGTAATGATAGCAGTGGGGGTTGCTCATTTTTAGATATTTCCAAAATTTGATGGCTCATTTTTGGAAAGTAATTAGTAGTGGATATTGGCCTAGTTCTGCCCTGCATGCATTGTTTGTGGTATTCGTCTGAGTCCGGAGGATACTTTTACAGAATTCTGCATGCAGGACCTCAATTGGGTGTTTGTCCCATTTTGCGAATTCTTGTTGTGCTAGCGGAACCCACGCCTCACTGCCATAGATTGCAATTGGTTCAATTACTGATTTAAAAATTTTGAGCGAAATGCCAATTGGAATTTCTATTTGGATTTATTTTTAATGGCATAGAAAGCCCTTCTTACTTTCTCTTTCAGTTCATTCACAGCCAAATTAAAGTTTCCCGTAGAACTGATTTTTAAGCCTAAGTATGTGTAATTTGTAGTTTGTTGAATTTTATTTGCTCCTAGTGTGAAGTTTATTCTGGATCCCTGATGTCTGGATCTTTGCTGGAACACAAGAACTTTGGTTTTTTGAGGGTTTATTGTCAGGGCCCAGGTCTGACAGAATGACTCTAGCAGATCCATGTTCTGCTGTAGACCCTCCTCAGTTGGTGAGAGCAGAACCAGGTCATCTGCATAGAGGAGGAATTTAACCTTGGAGTCATATAGGGCGAGGCGAGGTGCTGTAGATTGTTCAAGTAGTTTTGCCAATTCATTTATGTAAATATTGAAGAGTGTCGGTGAGATAGGCGAGCCCTGCGCCACTCCACGCCCCTGTGAGAAATATTTTGTTTGTTTGTCTCCAATTTTAACTGCACATTTTTTTTTTGTATACATTGATTTAATTACATCATATGTTTTTCCCCCTACACCACTTTCAATAAGTTTTAAGAATAGACCGTTGTGCCAAATTGAATCGAAAGCCTTCTGGACATCTATAACGCAGGCAAAAATTTTGCTTTTTCTTTGGTGAACATGTTTGTCAATTAGGGTGTGTAGGGTGAAAATATGGTCCGATGTTCTATAAGTTGGTAAGAATCCAATTTGGCTTTTACTCAAGACATTGTGCTCCTCAAGGAAGTTTATAAGTCTTTGGTTTATGCTACTATGGAATAACTTCCCCAGGTTACTGTTCACACAGATGCCTCGATATTTATTTGGGTCAACTTTGTCTCCACTTTTGTATATGGGCGTTATGATTCCTTTGTTCCAGATATCAGGGAAGTAACCAACACTCAGAGCCAAGTTGAAGAGTTTTAGGATAGCCAATTTCATTTTATCGTCAGTCTGTTTAATCATCTCATTTAGGATGCCATCTGCACCGCAAGCTTTCCTTGGTCGCAGGTCCTTGAATGTTTCAAGTAGCTCTTTTTCAGTTATTGGGTGGTCTAATGGGTTTTGGTAGTCTTTTATGGCCAGTTCGTGCTTTTCCAATTCTTTGCATATTAGATCTTGCTCTGGGCTTAGTGTGTTTTTCTGGTATAATTTTTTTTAATGGTTTTCCCATATGTCTCCATTTTGAATGGGCAATTCGTTGCGTTGCTTTTTGTGTAATGTATTCCAGTTGTCCCAGAAACAATTAGAACCGATAGATTCCTCAATGGAGCTGAGTTTATTCTTAATATACTGTTCTTTCTTGGCTCTGAGTGTGTTTTTATATTGTGTTAGTGCCTGACAATAAGCAAGGCGTAGTTCCTCATTTTCTGGTTGTCTGTGTTTTTGGTTTGATATTTTTCTGAGTTTTTTCCTCATGATATGACAGTCTGAATCAAACCATTTTTCGTGGTTTTGTGTTTTGTGTTTACTCTTGCAAGATATCTAGTTCGACATTGGTGCCAAATTATCAAAAATATTATTTAGGTTATTCACTGCCAGGTTTACGCCTTCTTTATTGTGAGTGTATGTGTTTTCCAGATTGGTGTCCAAGAGGGATTGAGTTGATTGGCTGCTAATTGCTTTCTGGTATTATTCCGTACTGTTTCAGGACCATCTGTCGGATTTTTAATGTTGTACAGCTTACTGGGCTGTGTTTCTGTGTTGGTTGTTTCTGTCCTTTTAAGATACGCAGTAATTTGGCTGTGATCTGACAGTGGTGTTCGTGGTTTGACTGTGAATGCTCTGAAAGAGGATGGGTCCAGATCTGTAATCATATAGTCTGCGGTGCTGATGCCAAGAGGTGAAGAATAGGTCGATCTTCCAAGGGAGTCTCCTATGCACCTACCATTGACAATGTACAGACCCAGGCTTCAACAGAGCTGCAGGAGCTGCTTTCCATTTGCATTTATCTGTTTGTCGTAGTTACACCTGTGTGAATGTAAAGGGAGATCAAACTGGTTATTTCCAAATATGTAATTATTCCCCTGAGTACTGATAAAGTCTGGTTGTTCACCAGTTCTTGAGTTGAGGTCACCACAGATCAACACGATCCCATGGGCCTGGGAATGGTTAATCTCCCCCTCTCTCTCTCGCTCCCCCAGTCTCTCTCTCCCTCCGCCAGTGTCTCTCTCTCTCCCCGGTCTCTCTCTCCCCCAGTCTCTCTCTCTCGCTCTCTCTCACCCCCTCTCCCATCTATCTCTCTCTCTCCCAGTTTCTCTCTGCAGTCTCTCTCTCTCTCTCCCCAGACTCTCTCTCTCTCTCTCACCAGTCCCTCTCTCTCACCCCAATCTGTCTCTCTCCCCGGTCTCTCTCTCTCCCCCATCTGTCTCTCTCGCTCCCAGTCTCTCCCTCTCCCCATCACTCTCTCTCTCCCCTAGTCTCTCCCTCTGTCTCTCTCCCCTAGTCTGTCCCTCACTCTCCCCAGTCTCTCTCTCTCTCCCGAGTCTCTCTCCCCAGTCATTCTCTCGCTCTCAGTCTCTCACTCACTCTCCCCAGTCCCTCTTTCTCTCTCCCCACCAGTCTCTCTCTCTCTCTCCCGCAGTCTCTCTCTCCCCCCCAGTCTCTCCCCCTCTATTCCCAGTCTCTGTCTCTCTCTTCCCAGTCTTTCTCTCTCTCCCAGTCTCTCCCCCTCCCCAGTCTCTTTTTCTCTCTCTCCCCAGTCTCTCTTACTCTCCCCACCAGTCTCTCTCACTCTCCTGCAGTCTCTCTCTCTCTCTCCCCAGTCTCTCCATCTCTCTCCCCAGTCTCTCTCTCCCCAGTCTCTCCCTCTCCCCAGTCTCTCTCTCTCCCCACCAGTGTCTTTCTCTCTCCTGCAGACTCTCTCCCTCTCCCCCAGTCTCTCCCTCCCTCGCCCCAGTCTCTCTCTCTTTCCCCAGTCCCTCATTGTATCCCCAGTCTCTCTCTCTTCCCGACTCTCTCTCTCGCTCTCTCTCTCTCCCATCTCTCTCTCCAGTCTTTCTCTCTCTCTCCCCAGTCTCTCTCTCTCTCCACAGTATCTCCGTCTCCCCAGTCTCTCTCTCTCTCTCTCTCCCCCAGTCTCTCTCTCTCCCCTAGTCTCTCTCTCGCTCTCTCTCTCTCTCCCATCTCTCTCTCTCCAATCTTTCTCTCTCTCTCCCCAGTCTCTCTCTCTCTCCACAGTGTCTCCGTCTCCCCAGTCTCTCTCTCTCTCTCTCTCCTCCAGTCTCTCTCTCTCGCTCCCCCAGTATCTCTCCCTCCCCAGTCTCCCTCTTTCTCTCCCCCAGTCTCTCTCTCCCCCAGTCTTTCTCTTCTCTCCACCAGTCTCTCTCTCTCTCTCCCAATCTCTCTTGCTCCCCAGTCTCTCTCTCTCTCTCCCCCAGTCTTGCTCTCTCTCCCCTAGTCTCTCTCTCTCTCCCGTCTCTCTCTCTCTCTCCAGTCTCACTCTCTCTCCCCAGTCTCTCTCTCTGTTCACAGTGTCTCCCTCTCTCCCCAGTCTCTCTCTCTCCCTCTCTCCTCTGTATTGATTTCTTTGTGGGTTCAATGACGAGACATTTATGAAAGAGAATGTCTTTTAATCTAAAGTCTTGTTCAACTCTCTATACAGCATTCAGGCGACACCATTATGCTAGTGATGCATCTAGAACGAAACTGAAACTGAAACTAACTGCCTTGCTTCTCTCGGTCACATGACCTCTGCTGGTCAGGCCCAAGCAATCAATACATGCAATCATGCTGGTAAGACATGATAATCAAACAGGCAAATAACATCACTATTTGCTGATATCATTACATCTCCTTTTCTTAAAACAAAAGTATTTTACTTTTAACTAACAACATGTTTTCTTTGTATTAATCTGCATTTTAACTGTAACACTTAATGAACTTACATTATCATTATCATGATCAAGGTTTTTTAACCTTGCTTTGTGTGTTCACCTGAAATATGTCAATACACTAGAAATTGAAGAAAGAATAAGATAACATTACTTCCTTCTATAACAATAGTCCTTAAATTTGCTCAATGAGTCTCTCAGGAGGCTTCACATGTCTTGAGGATTTTCTGATTGATTGTCCTTGAATCTGAGTTGTTGCCTCAGATGATTGGTTCTCAGCTGTGTGATCAGGTTGTTCAACAGTATCAGTCTCTTGACCTGCTGTGTGATCAGGTTGTTCAACAGTATCAGTCTTTTGACTTGCTGTGGCTGGTCCCATGAGAAGATCTCGACGATTTCTTCTCAGAACAGCACCCTCATCTGTCTGAATGGTGTATGATCTTGGTTGAACTTCACTCAGGACAGTTCCCTTCTGAGTCCATGTGTTTGTTTTGTCTTTGAACCTTACTTGGTCACCAGTGTGGAGTTCAGGTAGGTTTTGTGTTCCTCTGTCATAGCAGTACTTTTGCTTTTCTTTCTGTTGTTCTTTGAACTTCCTCACTTTCTCCCCCTCTTTTGTTTTCAGGAGGTTCTCCGGGATGGGTAGGTATGACCTTAGCCGACGTCCCATAAGGAGTTGGGCTGGTGACATACCACACTCGAGTGGCGTTGTGCGGCATACAAGCATGCTCTGGTAGAAGTCAGTTCCACTGTCTTTTGCCTTGTCCTTCAGTCTCTTCACTGTGTTTGCGGGCTCTCCTGGGTCAACAGCTCTGGACAACATGTCTGCTGTATACATCAGCTTACCCAGTGTGTACGCAACATTCAGTTCATCATAGACTGTTTCTCCTTCGCTTTCCCCAAAGAGGACTCTCTTTACCAGGTTCAGTCTCTCACAGGCTTTTAAACCTAGTATGGCTTGCACATCCTTTGGCACCACGATTAATGCTAGCGTGTGCTCTCTGTCCTTGTATGTTACTTTGACAATGCATCTTCCTTTCACTGGTATATCAGTACCTGAGTATTCTGTCACTTTCACTTTTATTCCATGTATCTTTGGTCTGGGTCTAATTTTCTTAAAATCAGTCTCTGATATCACATTAACTTGTGCTCCAGTATCCAATTTAAATGGAATGTGTATGTCATTCACTTTTAGTGTCAACATCCAGTCTCTTTCTTCTTTTTTGTTTTCAGACACAACATCTACAATGAACTCCTCTATCTCGCTTTCATCTTCTGTATGGACCTTGCTTTGTTGCGCTTGGTTCTTACAGCAACGGGCATAATGGTTGTTCTTGTGGCAACTATTGCATGTTTTACCATATGCTGGACACTTTCTTGGTGGATGCTGTGTACCGCATCGACTACATGACTTTCGATTGTCCCTTTCATTTTTGTTCTCTGGCCACGCCTCTTTTTTCACATTGGCGCTCGTTTTGTTAAACGGTTTGTATCCGTTCTTTCTCACTGCATCCACGTTGCAGCTATTGTCACTGAACAGCTCCTTTGCCTGCAACTTCACAGTCTCTGTAGCCCTACACAGTGCTATGGCTTTTCCCAGGTCTAGATCTTGCTCTCTTAGCAGTCTTTCCCTTAGACCATTATCTGGAATACCACACACCAGTCTGTCTTTTATCAGCGAGTCTGTCAGTCCCCCAAATTCACACGATTTGCTTCTGTTTCTCAGTTCAGTCACATACTGATCAATAGTCTCACCCGATTTCTGTACACATGTGAAAAATCTGTGCCTCTCAAACATCACGTTACGTTTAGGCATGCAGTAGGCCTCAAACTGTTCCATTATTTTATCTAGCTTCATTTTGTCTCCATTAACAGCGAATGTGAAGTTATTATACACCTCCACCGCTTCATCACCCACGACATGTAAGAACAGTGACGATTTCCTTTTATTACTTTTCTCGTCAGCTCCGATTGCTGATAAATACAACCCCACATGTTGTTTGAACCTTCTCCAATTTTCAGCCACATTACCTGTCAACTGAAGCATCGCCAGTGGGTGTAAACCTTCCATTTTTTCACTTTGTTAGCTATTCTCCAATGGTAAGCAACGATGTTCTCTTTTGGCTTGCTAATATGTGGAGAGCTGATTTCACTTTAGATTTTTTCTCTTCATCTCTGTCAGTCACTTCTGACACCATGTATTGATTTCTTTGTGGGTTCAATGACGAGACATTTATGAAAGAGAATGTCTTTTAATCTAAAGTCTTGTTCAACTCTTTATACAGCATTCAGGAGACACCATTATGCTAGTGATGCATCTAGAACAAAACTGAAACTAAAACTAACTGCCTTGCTTCTCTCGGTCACATGACCTCTGCTGGTCAGGCACAAGCAATCAATACATGCAATCATGCTGATAAGACATGATAATCAAACAGGCAAATAACATCACTATTTGCTGATATCATTACATCCTCCAGTCTCTATCTCTCTCTCTCTGCCCCAGTATCCCTCTCTCCCCCAGTCTCCCTCTCTCTCTCCCCCAGTCTGTCTCTCCCCCAGTCTCTATCTCTCTCTCCCCAGTCTCTCTCTCTTGCTCCCCCAGTCTCTCTTTCCCTCCGCCAGTGTCTCTCTCTCTCCCCAGCCACTCTCTCTTCCCAGTCTCTCTCTCTCCCCAGTCTAACTCTCACTCCCTGTCTCTCTCTCACTCTCCTGAGTTCCTCTTTCTCTCTCCCCACCAGTCTCTCTCTCTCTCCTGCAATCTCTCTCTCTCCCCCAGCCTCTCCCCCTCTCGCCCCAGTCTCTCTCTCTCACTCTCCCCAGTCTCTCTCGCTCTCCCCCAGTCTCTCTCTCTCTCCCCCAGTCTCTCTCTCTCGCTCCGCTAGTCTCTCTCTCTCTGCCAGTGTCTCTCTCTCTCCCCAGTCTTTCTCTCGCTCTCTGTCACCACCTCTCCCACCTATCTCTCTCTCTCCCAGTTTCTCTCTCCAGTCTCTCTCTCTCTCCCCATACTCTCTCTCTCTCTCCCCCAGTCTCTCTCTCTCTCTCTCTCACCAGTCCCTCTCTCTCACCCGTCTCTCTCTCTCCCAGGTTTCTCTCTCTCCCCCATCCATCTCTCTCTCTCCCTGTCTCTCTCGCTCCCCGTCGCTCTCTCTCTCCCCTAGTCTCTCTCTCTGTCTCTCTCCCCTAGTCTGTCTCTCACTCTCCCCTGTCTCTCTTTCTCTCCCCTAGTCTCTCTCTCTTTCTCACACCCCCTCTCCTGTCTCTCTCTCTCTCCCCAGTCTCTCTCTCTCCCCAGTCTCTTTCCCCAGTCTTTCTCTCGCTCTCAGTCTCTCTCTCACTCACACCAGTCCCTCTTTCTCTCTCCCCACCAGTCTCTCTCTCTCTCCCGCAGTCTCTCTCTCTCCCCCAGTCTCTCCCCCTCTCACCCCAGTCTCTCTCTCACTCTCCACAGTCTCTCTCTCTCCCCAGTCTCTCTCTCTCGCTCCCCCAGTCTCTCTCTCTGCCAGTGTCTCTCTCTCTCTCCCCAGTCTCTCTCTCTCTCCCCTAGTCTCTCTCTCTCACCCCCTCTCCCATCTCTCTCTCTCTCCCCAGTCTCTCTCTCCCCAGTCTCTCTCTCTCCCCAGTCTCGCTCTCTCTCACAGTCTCTCTCACCCCAGTCTCACTTTCTCTTCCCCACCAGTCTCTCTCTCTCACCTAGTCTCTCTCTCTCTCAACTCCTCTCCCATCTCTCTCTCTCCCCAGTCTCTCTCTCTCTTCCCAGTTTTTCTCTCTCTCCCAGTCTCTCTCTCTCCCCAGTCTCTCTTTCTCTCTCTCCCCAGTCTCTCTCACTCTCCCCACCAGTCTCTCTCACTCTCCTGCAGTCTCTCTCTCTCTCCCCCAGTCTCTCCCTCTCTCTTCCCAGTCACTCAATTCAATTCAATTCAATTCAACTCACTGTATTGGCATGATAAGGTACATCTTATGTTGCCAAAGCATCGAAAAACATTTATGGTTGAACACATAAACGCAGATCTATTCATACATTGTATAAACAGATATATCCCTCAGTGTATAAATATACATTCGTATAATTTGTAAAAACTCTTTTCTTAGGTTTACTGGTTGTCCCTCTGTTTATGGCAAGCTGTAACATAGCGTGCCGCTAAGGTTACACAGTTTCTCTGTTGCCCTAGTAGGTATGGGAGTTTTTGGTCGTCATTCAAATTTCTGAATTCAGGGCATATTTGTGTGAATTTTTGGTAGAAATTCTCCCTGATGCCCTGATATTTTCCACAAGCTGTGAGGAAGTGCATCTCTGTCTCCACCACTCCCTGACTGCAGTGAGGGCATATCCTGTCCTCTCTATGGCAGCCGGGTCTGTCTGTGTCTGCCTTTTTCGATGGCCAGGCTCACTCTCTCTCTCCCCAGTCTCTCTCTCTCTCCCCGGTCTCTCTCTCTCCCACAGTCTCTCCCTCTCTCTCTCTCTCACACCCTCTCCCGTCTCTCTCTCTCTCCCAGTCTCCCTCTCTCCCGTCTCTCCCTCTCTCCCCAGTCTCTATCTCTCTCCCCACAAGTGTCTCTCTCCTGCAGACTCTCTGTCTCTCCCCCAGTCTCTCCCTCTATCTTCCCAGTCTCTCTCTCTTTCCCCAGTCCCTCTCTCTCTCCCCAGTCTCTCTCTCTCTCTCCTGGTCTCTCTCTTGAGCTCTCTCTTTCTCCCATCTCGCTCTCTCTCTCCAGCCTTTATCTCTCCCTCCCCAGTCTCTCTCTCTCTCCACAATGTCTCCATCTCCCCAGTCAATTCAATTTTCAATTCAATTCAATTCAATTCAAATCGCTTTATTGGCATGATAAGGTACATCTTATGTTGCCAAAGCATCAAAATACATTTATGGTTGAACACATAAACGCAGTTCTATTCATACAGTGTATAAACAGGTATACCCCTGAGTGTATAAATACTCTTTTCTTAGGTTTACTGGTTGTCCCTCTGTTCATGGCAAGCTGTAACATAGTGTGCTGCCAGTGCTACACAGCTTCTCTCCTCCCCCAGTAGGTATGGGAGTTTTTGGTCGTCATTCAGATTTCTGAATTCAGGGCATATTTGTGAGAATTTTTGGTAGAAATTCTCCCTGATGCCCTGATATTTTCCACAGGCTGTGAGGAAGTGCATCTCTGTCTCCACTACTCCCTGACTGCAGTGAGAGCATATCCTGTCCTCTCTTGGCAGCCTGGTCTGCCTGTGTCTGCCCTTTTCGATTGCTAGGCTATGTTCACTAAGTCTGTACCTTGTCAAGGTTTTTCTCAGTTTTTTATCCTTTACCATGGTCAGGTACTCAGCCATGTTGTATTGTCTGTTTAGGGCCAAGTAGCAATTGAGTTTGCTTTGGGTTTTTGTTGTTTCTGCCCAATATGACAGGTATTTTTCCTTTTGTTTAGTGACAATTGTGTTGGGTCGAATTCTCTCTGCTACGATTTCACTGTCCTGGGGCTGGTTATTGTTAGTAGTGTTAGTGGTTGCTTCACTGAGACCCAGGACTAGTTGACTGAGGGAGTTATTCTTTATGGTCCTCTCTTGGCATTTCAAGGCTTCGTAATGATAGCAGTGGGGGTTGCTCATTTTTAGGTGTTTCCAAAATTTGGTGGCTCTTTTTTGGATAGTAATTATTAGTGGAAATTGGCCTAGTTCTGCCCTGCATGCATTGTTTATGGTTTTCCTTTGAGTCCAGAGGATACTTTTACAGAATTCTGCATGTAGGATCTCAATTGGGTGTTTGTCCCATTTTGCAAATTCTTGTTGTGTTAGCGTTCCCCACACTTCACTGCCATAGAGTGCAATTGGTTCAATTACTGATTTGAAAATTTTGAGCCAAATGCTAATTGGGATTTCTATTTGGATTGATCTTTTAATGGCGTAGAAAGCCCTTCTTGCTTTCTCTTTCAGTTTATTCGCAGCCAGTTTGAAATTTCCCGTAGAGCTGATTTTTATGCCCAAGTATGTGTAGTTAGTGGTTTGCTCGATTTTAGTTGTTCCTAGTGTGAAATTTATTTTGGGTCCCTGATGTCTGGATCTTTGTTGGAACACGAGGACTTTGATTTTTTGGAGGTTTATTGTCAGGGCCCAGGTCTGACAGACTGATTCCAGCAGATCCAGGTTCTGCTGTAGACCCTCCTTAGTTGGTGACAGCAGAACCAGGTCGTCTGCATAGAGGAGGAATTTAACCTTGGATTCATATAGGGTGAGGCCGGGTGCTGTAGATTGTTCAAGTAGTTCTGCTAATTCATTTATGTAAATATTAAAGAGTGTCGGTGAGATTGGCGAGCCCTGCGTCACCCCCCGCCCCTGTGGGAAGTATTTTGTTTGTTTGTCTCCAATTTTAACTGCACATTTGTTGTTTGTATACATTGATTTAATTACATCATATGTTTTTCCCCCTACCCAGCTTTCGATAAGTTTCAGGAATAGACCGTCGTGCCAGATGGAATCGAAAGCCTTCTGGAAATCTATAAAGCATGCGTAGATTTTGCTTTTGTTTTGATGGACGTGTTTGTCAATTAGGGTCTGTAGGGTGAAGATATGATCTGATGTTCTATAGTTTGGCAGGAATCCAATTTGGCTTTTACTCAAGACATTGTGCTCCTCAAGGAAGTTTATAAGTCTTTTGTTTATGATACTACAGAAAACCTTTCCCATGTTACTGTTTACACAGGTGCCTCGATAGTTATTTGGGTCTCCTTTATCCCCACTTTTGTACATGGGCGTTATGAGCCCTTTGTTCCAGATATCAGGGAAGTAACCGACACTCAGAGCCAAGTTGAAGAGTTTCAGTATAGCCAATCTCATTTTAACGTCAGTGTGTTTAATCATCTCGCTTAGGATGCCGTCTGCCCCGCAAGCATTTCCTGGTCGCAGGTCCTTGAGTTTTTCAAATAGCCCTTTTTCAGATATTATGGTGTCTATCGGGTTTTGGTTATCTTTTATGGCAGATTCTAGCTTTGCCAGTTTTTCGCATATTTGGTATTGCTCTGGGCTTAGTGTGTTTTTCTGGTATAATTTTTCAAAATGGTTTTCCCATGTGTCACCATTTTGAATGGCCAATTCATCGTGTTGTTTTTTGTGTAATGTATTCCAGTTGTCCCAGATACAATTGGAATCAATGGATTCCTCAATGGAGATGAGTGTATTCTTAATATACTGCTCTTTCTTGGTTCTGAGTGTGCGTTTGTATTGTGTTCGTGCCTGACAATAAGCAAGGCGTAATTCCTCGTTTTCTGGTTGTCTGTGTTTTTGGTTTGATATTTTTCTGAGTTTTTTCCTCATGTTCTGGCAATCGGAGTCAAACCATTTTTCGTAGTATTTTGTTTTGGGTTTGTTCTTTCGAACTTTCAAGTTTGACATTGATGCCAGATTATCAAAAATATTATTTAGGTTATTCACTGCCCGGTTTACGCCTTCTTTATTGTGTGTGTATGTATTTTCCAGAAAGGTGTCCAAGAGAGCTTGAGTTGTTTGGTTGCTAATTGATTTCTGGTATATTTCCGTGCTGTTTTTGGCCCATCTGTAGGATTTTTTAATGTTGTACAGTTTACTGGGTTGTGTTTCTGTGTTGGTTGTTTCTGTCCTTTCAAGATATGCAGTAATTTGACTGTGGTCTGACAATGTTGTTTGCGGTTTGACGGTGAATGTTCTGAAAGAGGATGGGTCTAGATCTGTAATCATATAATCTACGGTGCTGAAGCCAAGAGGTGAGCAATAGGTGGGTCTTCCTAGGAAGTCTCCCAATAACCTCTCTCTCTCTCTCTCCTCCAGTCTCCCTCTCTCTCTCCCCCAGTCTATCTCTCTCCACTAGTCTCTCTCTCACTCTCTCTCTCTCTCCTGTCTCTCTCTCTCCAGTCTTACTCTCTCTCTCACCAGTCTCTCTCTCTCTGCACAGTATCTCCGTCTCCCCAGTCTCTCTCTCTCTCTCTGTCTCCTGCAGTCTCTCTCTCTCGCTCCCCCAATATCTCTCCCTCCCCCAGTCTCCCTCTGTCTCTCCCCCAGTCTCTCTCTCCCCCAGTCTTTCTCTTCTCTCCACCAGCCTCCGTCTCTCTCTCCCTCCCCCAGCCTCAATTCAATTCAATTCAATTCAAATGCTTTATTGGCATGAAAGTTTACAGAGAACCATATTGCCAAAGCTTACATAGCAAAAAGGTACAGTTTTCCAACATTCTGTAGGTGTCAATCGATTTGACATTTGTTGGGTACATACAATATTACTTTTAAACAATATTAATTTTAAACAGTCTTTCTACTTCATTTGGTACGTTCAATATTAATTTTAAACAGTCTTAATTTTAAACAGTCCTCAGGTTGTGACATGTTGTTACATATTTGGCCCCAAGGTATGGTCTGTCTCCTTCTCCTAGGACTAATCTCAATTTTGACAGGTCATCCAATTCCTTGAAATCTGGGGTTGTTTGGCTTAGCTTGTTGAATAATATGTTTCTTGATGTGTTGAATTTTTCGCATTTTAGGAGGAAATGCATTTCTGTTTCAAGCTCGCCGGCCAGACATTGATCGCATATTCTATTCTCTCTAGGCTGCCAGGATTTCTTGTATCTGCCTTTTTCAATTTCCAGTTGGTGGTCGCTTAGTCTGTACCTGGTGAGGGTCTGTCTCTGTTTTGTGTCTCTGATGGTCGTGAGGTAGTCTGCCAGTTTATATTCTCTTTTTAGGGCCCGGTAACATTCTAATCTGCTTTGGCTTTCGGTTATTTTGTTCCAATGTTCCAGGTAGGTTTCTTTGCATTGTTTAATAATTTGGTTCACTCGGATTGTTGTTTGGACGGCTGTGTTGGTCTGGGGCTGGTCAGGGTCCGGCTGAGTACTTAGTTTCAGTAGCAGCTGACTCAGGGGACTCTTTTCTGGGTTTAGCTCTTGGGTCTGAAAGGCTTTGAAATGAAGGGTGTCTGGGGAGCTAGATTTGAGGTGATTTAGGAAGTTTAGTGCTCGTTTTTGGATGTTTATTATCAGTGGGTATCTGCCTAGTTCGGCTCTGCATGCATTTGTTGGCGTTTTTCTTTGGGTGCGAAGGATGCTTCGGCAGAATTCTGCATGTAGGGCTTCTATTGTGTGTTTTTCCCATTTAGTGTAGCTTTGGTGATTTAGCGGGCCCCATACTTCACTACCATACAGTGCAATGGGCAGGATTATGCTGTCAAATGTTTTGAGCCAGATTTTGATTGGGATTTGGATGTTGTAGAATTTTCTTTTTATTGCATATAGGGCTCTTCGGGCTTTTTCTTTTAGTGCATTCACTGCTATGCTGAAGCTCCCTGATGCTGTAATAGTTAGACCAAGGTAGGTGTAGCTCATAGTGTGTCCTATAGTGGTATCACTGAGGGTAAACTGGTATTTGTTTTCCTGACGTCTGGGCCTTTTTTGAAAAATCATGATGTTGGTTTTCTTTAGATTTACTGTTAGAGCCCAATTTTGGCAGTATTTCTCGAGTAGGTCTAGTTGTTGCTGTAATCCCTGTTCTGTGGGAGACAGCAGAACCAGGTTGTCCGCATAGAACAGGGATTTCACTTCTCCATCCAGGAGACGGAGACCTGGTGACTCGCTTTGCTCCAGCATGTCTGCTAATTCATTTATGTATATGTTGAACAGGGTCGGGCTCAAATTGCCTCTCTCTCCCCAGTCCCTCTCTCTCTCCTCCAGTCTCTCTCTCTCTCCCCTAGTCTCTCTCTCTCTCCTGTCTCTCTCTCTCTCCAGTCTCACTCTCTCTCCCCAGTCTCTCTCTCTGTTCACAGTGTCTCCCTCTCTCCCAGTCTCTCTCTCTCTCCCCCAGTCTCTCTCTCTCTCTCCCCTCATCTCTCTCTCTCTCCTGCCTCTCTCTCTCTCCAGTCTCACTCTCTCTCCCCAGTCTCTCTCTCTGTTCACAGTGTCTCCCTCTCTCCCAGTCTCTCTCTCTCTCCCCAGTCTTTCTCTCTCTCCCAGTCTCTCTCTCTCCCCAGTCTCTCTCTCTCCCCCAGTCTCTCTCCCCGGTCTGTCTCTCTCTCTCCCCAGTCTCTCTCTCCCCGTCCCTCTCTCCCTCTCCCCCAGTCTCTCTCTATCTCCTGCAGTCTCTCTGTCTCTCCGGCAATCTCTCTCTCTCTCCCCAGTCTTTCTCTCTCTCCCAGTCTCTCTCTCTCCCCAGTCTCTCTCTCTCCCCAGTCCCTCTCTCTCTCCCCAGTCTCTCTCTCTCTCTCCCCCTGTCTCTCTCTCTCCCCAGTCTGTCTCTCTCTCTCCCCAGTCTCTCTCTCCCCATCCCTCTCTCTCTCTCCCCCAGTCTCTCTCTCTCTCCTCCAGTCTCTCTCTCTCTCCCGCAATCTCTCTCTCTCTCTCCCCAGTCTCTCTCAATTTTTTTTCAATTCAATTCAATTCAAATGCTTTATTGGCATGAAAGTTTACAGGGAACCATATTGCCAAAGCTTACATAACAATAAGTACAGTTTTCCAACATTCTGTAGGTGTCAAACAATTTTGACCTTCGTTGGGGACAGTCTCTCTCCCTCTCTCTCTACCCCATTCTCTCTCTCTCGCTCCCCCAGTCTCTTTCTCTGCCAGTGTCTCTCTCTCTCCCCAGTCTCTCTCTCTCTCTCCCCTAGTCTCTCTTTCTCTCACTCTCTCTCTCAACCCATCTCCTGTCTCTCTCTCTCTCCCCAGTCTCTCTCTCTCCCCAGTCTCTCTCTCTCCCCCAGTCTTTCTCTCCCAGTCTCTCTCTCTCCCCAGTCTCTCTCGTTCCCCAGTCCCTCTCTCTCTCCCCAGTCTCTCTCTCTCTCTCTCTCTCCCCCAGTCTCTCTCTCTCCCCAGTCTGTCTCTCTCTCCCCAGTCTCTCTCTCCCCATCCCTCTCTCTCTCTCCCCCAGTCTCTCTCTCTCTCCTCCAGTCTCTCTCTTTCTCCCGCAATCTCTCTCTCTCTCTCCCCAGTCTCTCTCTCTCTCTCTACCCCATTCTCTCTCTCTCGCTCCCCCAGTCTCTCTCTCTGCCAGTGTCTCTCTCTCTCTCCCCAGCCTCTCTCTCTCTCTCCCCTAGTCTCTCTCTCTCCAATTCCAATTCCAATTAAAATGCTTTATTGGCATGAAAGTTTACAGAGAACCATATTGCCAAAGCTTACATAGCAAAAAGGTACAGTTTTCCAACATTCTGTAGGTGTCAATCGATTTGACATTTGTTGGGTACATACAATATTACTTTTAAACAATATTAATTTTAAACAGTCTTTGTACTTCTATTGGTACGTTCAATATTAATTTTAAACAGTCTTAATTTTAAACAGTCCTCAGGTTGTGACATGTTGTTACATATTTGGCCCCAAGGTATGGTCTGTCTCCTTCTCCTAGGACTAATCTCAATTTTGACAGATCATCCAATTCCTTGAAATCTGGGGTTGTTTGGCTTAGCTTGTTGAATAATATGTTTCTTGATGTGTTGAATTTTTCGCATTTTAGGAGGAAATGCATTTCTGTTTCAACCTCGCCAGCCAGACATTGATCGCATATTCTATTCTCTCTAGGCTGCCAGGATTTCTTGTATCTGCCTTTTTCAATTTCCAGTTGGTGGTCGCTTAGTCTGTACCTGGTGAGGGTCTGTCTCTGTTTTGTGTCTCTGATGGTCGTGAGGTAGTCTGCCAGTTTATATTCTCTTTTTAGGGCCCGGTAACATTCTAATCTGCTTTGGCTTTCGGTTATTTTGTTCCAATGTTCCAGGTAGGTTTCTTTGCATTTTTTAATGATTTGGTTCACTCGGATTGGTGTTTGGGCGGCTGTGTTGGTCTGGGGCTGGTCAGGGTCCGGCTGAGTACTTAGTTTCCGTAGCAGCTGACTCAGGGGACTCTTTTCTGGGTTTAGCTCTTGGGTCTGAAAGGCTTTGAAATGAAGGGTGTCTGGGGAGCTAGATTTGAGGTGATTTAGGAAGTTTAGTGCTCGTTTTTGGATGTTTATTATCAGTGGGTATCTGCCTAGTTCGGCTCTGCATGCATTTGTTGGCGTTTTCCTTTGGGTGCGAAGGATGCTTCGGCAGAATTCTGCATGTAGGGCTTCTATTGTATGTTTTTCCCATTTAGTGTAGCTTTGGTGATTTAGCGGGCCCCATACTTCACTACCGTACAGTGCAATGGGCAGGATTATGCTGTCAAATATTTTGAGCCAGATTTTGATTGGGATTTGGATGTTGTAGAATTTTCTTTTTATTGCATATAGGGCTCTTCGGGCTTTTTCTTTTAGTGCATTCACTGCTATGCTGAAGCTCCCTGATGCTGTAATAGTTAGACCAAGGTAGGTGTAGCTCATAGTGTGTCCTATAGTGATATCACTGAGGGTAAACTGGTATTTGTTTTCCTGACATCTGGGCCTTTTTTGAAAAATCATGATGTTGGTTTTCTTTAGATTTACTGTTAGAGCCCAATTTTGGCAGTATTTGTCGAGTAGGTCTAGTTGTTGCTGTAATCCCTGTTCTGTGGGAGACAGCAGAACCAGGTCGTCCGCATAGAACAGGGATTTCACTTCTCCATCTAGGAGACGGAGACCTGGTGACTCGCTTTGCTCCAGCATGTCTGCTAATTCATTTATGTATATGTTGAACAGGGTCGGGCTCAAATTGCAGCCCTGCCGGACGCCTCTTCTCTGGGTGAAGAAATCGGTGCATTTGTCTCCAATTTTGACCCCGCATTTGTTTTTCAGATACATTGATTTAATAAGGTCATAGACTTTGCCCCCTATTCCACATTGAAGAAGTTTATAATAGAGCCCTTCGTGCCATATAGAGTCAAAGGCTTTCTTGAAGTCGATGAAACAGGCGAATATTTTCCCATTTTTTGTTTGGTGTATATGTTTTTCAATGAGGGTGTGAAGGGTATAGATATGGTCGGCGGTGCGGTGTTTTGGAAGAAAGCCTATTTGGTTTTTTCTGAGGATATTATGTTTGTTAAGAAAATCAAGTAATCTACTATTTAGAATACTGCAGAATAACTTCCCTAGACAACTGTTGACACAGATGCCGCGGTAGTTATTTGGGTCTGATTTGTTTCCGCTTTTATATATGGGGGAGATTAGTCCTTGGCACCAGATATCGGGAAAACAGCCTGAACGTAATATGATGTTGAATAATTTGAGTACCGCACCCTGCATCTCCATATTGCTGAACTTGAGCATTTCATTTTTGATGTTGTCTGGGCCACAGGCTTTCTTTAGGTGGAGAGATTTTGTTTTTGTGGCCATTTCTTTCCATGTGATTGGGGAGTCTAGAGGGTTTTGGTTGTCTTTGATTGTTGCTTCTAATGTGTGGAGTTTTTCTGTGACCTGATGTTGACTTGGGTTTGTTTCGTTTATTGGGATGTCTTTGTAGAGGTTTTCAAAATGTGTTCTCCAGATGTCGCCATCTTGGATTGGTAATGCTTGCAATTGTGTTGTACTCAGGTTATTCCACATTTCCCAGAATTGTTTTGGGTTGGTGGAGTTTTCAATTTCTTCCAGTATTTTGTGGGTATAGTTTTGTGTTTTGTTCCTAATGGTGTGTTTATATCTTTTGAGGGTTTCATTGTATCTAGTACGTAGGTCCGGATTGTTTGGTTGGCGATGCTTTTGGTTTGATATTTTTCTCAGGTCTTTTCTGGCATTTTTGCATTCGTGGTCAAACCATTTCTTATTTTTATTTTGTCTTTTGTGACTCTTCCTCTTCTGTTTCACGAGGTCGGCTTTTACAGCTGCCTCATGAAAGATCATATTTATATCCTCTATGGCCATGTTTACCCCATCTCTGGTGATCTCATATAGATTTTCTTTAAATTTTGAAATTTTACTTCTGAGATCAGGTGAATTTAGTGCTGTGATGAATTTATCTCCACTGTCTGGGGCCCATCTGTATGTCTGGTTTATTTTATGTAGCTTACTGGGTTCCTTTTTTGTGTCTGTAGTTTGGGCAGAAAGTTTAAGGTACACATTTATTTGGTTATGGTCTGAGAGGGGGGATTGCTGCCTGACAGTGAATGCGTTGATATCGCAGGGGTCCAGGTCAGTGATTGTATAATCCACCACACTAGACCCAAGAGTTGAGGAATATGTGAGTCTCCCTAAGGAGTCCCCTCTGAACCTACCGTTAACTATGTACAGGCCTAAGGCTCGGCAGAGTTGCACTACCTCCCTACCGCTTTTATTTATTTCACAATCGAGGTTGTTTCGGTTTGCGATGGCTGGTGTGACATATAGAGGGGTCTGGCCAAACACATGGTTGTTGCCCTGTGGGTCTATGAAGTCAGGTTCACATCTCTCTCTCTCTCAACCCATCTCCTGTCTCTCTCTCACTCCCCAGTCTCTCTCTCACCCCAGTCTCTCTCTCTCCCCAGTCTTTCTCTCTCTCCCAGTCTCTCACTCTCCCCATTCTCTCTGTCTCTCTCTCCCCAGTCTATCTCTCTCTCCCCACCAGTCTCTCTCTCTCTCCCACAGTCCCTCACTCACTTCCCCAGTCACTCCCACTCTCTCCCTAGTCTCTCTGTCTCTCACCAGTCTCTCTCTCCCCAGTCTATCTCTCCCCATCTCTCTTTCTCCCCACAGACTCTCTCTTCCCCCCAGCCTCTATCTCTCTCTCCCCATCTCTCTCTCCCCCCAGTCTCTCTCTTGCCCCCCCAGATTCACTCTCCCCCCTCTTTCTTTCTCACCCCCAGTCTCTCTCTCTCTCTCCCCCAGTCTCTCTCTCTCTCCCCAGTCTCTCTCTCTCCCCCCCAGTCTCTCTCTCTCCCTGTCTCTCTTTTTCTCTCTCCCCAGTCTCTCTCTCTCTCTCCCCAGTCTCTCTCTCTCCCCCCAGTCTCTCTCTCTCCCTGTCTCTCTTTTTCTCTCTCCCCAGTTTCTCTCTCTCTCTCCCAGTCTCTCTCTCTCCCCCACAGTCTCTCTCTCTCTCTCCCCCTGTCTCTCTCTCTTCCCCTCTCTTTCTCTCCCCATTCTCTCTCTCTCCCCGTCTCTCTCTCTCCCGTCTCTCTCTCTCTCTCCCCACCAGTCTCTCTGTCTCTCCCGCAGTCTCTCACTCACTCCCCCGTCGCTCCCACTCTCTCCCCCGTCTCTCCCACTCTCTCCCCAGTCTCTCTGTCTCTCACCAGTCTCTCTCACTCCCCAGTCTCTCTCTCTCCCCCATCTCTCTCTCCCCACAGACTCTCTCTCTCCCCCCAGTCTCTTTCTCTCTCTCCCCATCTCCCTCTCCCACCAGTCTCTCTCTCGCCCCCCCCAGATTCTCTCTCCCCGTCTTTCTTTCTCACCCCCAGTCTCTCTCTCTCTCCCCAGTCTCTCTCTCTCCCCAGTCTCTCTCTCTCCCCAGTCTCTCTCTCTCCCAGTCTCTCTCTCCCCAGTCTCTCTTTCTCTCTCTCCCCAGTCTCTCTCACTCTCCCCACCAGTCTCTCTCACTCTCCTGCAGTCTCTCTCTCTCCCCAGTCTCTCTCTTGCTCTCTCTCTCTCTCCCATCTCTCTCTCTCCAGTCTTTCTCTCTCTCTCCCCAGTCTCTCTCTCTCTCCACAGTGTGTCCGTTGTATTGATCAGAAACCTGTCATTCTAGAATGGTACACTAGGTGGAGCTGTATGTTACTGTATGTTTAGCTTTATGTATATAAGAGTGGGACTAACCACGATGCACTAGGCTACCCAGAAGGCAGTAGTCAAGATGGATGCTGTAGAAGTCCACGTGGCATGAATATAGTGACTAGCTCAAGCTAGCTGTTCATAATAAGAATGTCTATTTATTTATGAACATAACATGGTACCAGGACTGGTAAAATCTGCTGAATATTGTGAAACGCGACATGGAGAATTTGAAGCCAACGGAGGGTTTGAAACTCATGGGGAATGTCGACTGCAATTGGCGGACTTTCAAACAACAATTTGAACTCTACATTGCTGCCATCGGATTCGGTACAAAGCCAGATGCAAGGAAAATAGCGTTGCTGCTTATGGTTGCAGGCCCACAGGCGATAGAGGTATTTAATACATTTATATTTGATCAAGCCAAGGACAGAGAAAAACTGGACGATGTGCTAAAGAAATTTGATACACATTGTTCTCCCAAAAAGAACGAGACCTATGAGAGATACGTGTTCCTTTCCCGGACACAGCAGCAAAATGAGACTTTTGATAGCTTTGTGACCAATCTGAAACTGAAAGCACAGACATGTAATTTCTCTGAGCTGAAACTATCCATGATTCGTGACCAGATTGTGTTTGGTATTCATGATAAAAAGGTCAGGGAACATTTGTTGAGAGAAACCGAACTAACATTGGAAAATGCTGTGAAAATATGCCAAGCCAGTGAACTAGCTCAAAAGCATGCGAAGACTTTCAGTTAAATTAATAATAATGCGATTGTAGTAAGTGATAGTGCTGCTGTCGGTGCTGTGTCCTACAAAGGAAAGAAACGTGGGCAGAACAGAAATGAAAAGCAATCGGAGGAAGGAATTTTTAATTGTAAACGCTGTGGTTACAAACACCAGTCACGACAATGCCCAGCGTTTGGAAAAATGTGCACAAAATGTCATGGAAAAAATCACTTTGCCAAACAATGCTTTTCAAAAGTAAAAACTAAGAAAGGGCAACAAGTCCAAGTCAATGTGATTGAGGACACTGATTTAAGTGAGACTTTTTCTGTAGGAATGGTGTCAAGTGACAATATAGAAAAGGATACAGAAAATGTGCAGCCCTCAGGAATGGACAATGCTGAACATAAAGTTAATGCAGTAAAAGAGGACAATTGGATAATGTCACTGCAGATAAATGGAGCATTAGTTACATTGAAACTAGACACTGGGGCCAAAGCAAACTTAATCATTATGAGTGACATTAAAAATATGAAAGAAAAGCCCAAAATACAGAAAAAGTCAGCACTACTGAAGGACTATAATGGACAGAAACTAGATAGCTTAGGTGTATGCAGACTTAAAGTGACAGTCAAAGACAAAGTGCATCATCTCATGTGTTCTGTTGTGGCTGAAGGACTTGATTCACTACTAGGTGACAAAGCTTGTGAGGACTTAGAACTTGTCAAGAGAGTCTTCCGTATAAACTGTGCCATAAGCAGACCAGATGACTCAGTGGATTCTGTAGTGAGTAATTTCCAGGATGTTTTCAAAGGATTTGGAGTTCAACCATTCACTTACAAGGTCCAGCTAAAGGAGGATGCTCAGCCAGTGGTACATGCTCCACGGAGAGTTCCAGCACCCCTGCGTGATCGGCTCAAGAAAGAACTGGACAGAATGACCACACTAGGAGTCATCAGGAAAGTCGACGAGCCAACAGACTGGGTTAACTCCATGGTATGTGTAAAGAAAAAGAACAATGATCTAAGAATATGCATGGATCCAAAGGACTTAAATGCAAACATAAAACGTGAACACTACCAGATTCCCAAGCGAGAAGAAATCACCAGTGAAATGTCAGGTGCCAGATACTTCACAAAGCTCGATGCCTCACAAGGATTTTGGCAACTAAAACTGGATGAAGAGAGCACCAAATACTGTACCTTCAACACATCATTTGGCAGGTATTGTTTCCTCAGAATGCCTTTCGGGATAATATCTGCATCTGAAATCTTTCATAGAGCGATGGAACACATAATTGAAGGTCTGGAAGGAGTTCGGTTCTATGTTGATGACATCATCATCTGGGGCTCCACACTGAAAGAACACAATGAGAGACTGACTAAAGTGCTGCGGAGCATATGCCGGAATGGACTAAAGCTCAACAAAGCCAAGTGTCAGTTTGGCGTCCAGGAAGTCACTTCCCTAGGAGATAATCTATCTGGTAAAGGAATAGAGCCAGATATGGAAAAAGTAAACGCCATACTCAACATGCCCCGACCCACTGACAAAAAAGGAGTGCTACGCATCATGGGGATGATAAACTTCATTGGAAAGTTCATTCCTAACTCGTCAGCCAAGACAGCCTGTCTGCGAGACCTGCTCCATAAAACAAATGCGTTTGCATGGACAGAAAGACATGAACAAGAGTGGATGAACTTCAAAACAGTGCTGACAACCACACCTATACTTACCTTCTTTGACCCAACAAAGAGAATCAAAGTGTCAACGGATGCATCAAAAGATGGCCTAGGCACGGTCTTGCTACAAGCAGAGGGTGAAGATTGGAAGCCTGTTGCCTATGCCTCCAGGTCTATGACTGATTCTGAGTGTCGATATGCCCAGATTGAAAAGGAATGTCTAGGCTTGGTAGTTGGACTAGAAAAGTTCCATGGCTACATATATGGACTTCCCAACTTCACAGTTGAGACAGACCACTGCCCACTGGTTGCCATCATAAAAAAAACCTGAATGAGATGTCTCCAATGATACAACGACTCATGATGAAGCTGCAAAGATGTGACTTTGAACTGATCTACACACCAGGCAAACACATAGGCCTAGAAATTGGCCTGAGGTGCCCAAGCAGTGCAAAGTTCTCCTGGGTGCTGGAATTTGTGCCGCGATCGCCACAAATTCAGTTGAAGTGCCCCTAGAGGGAGACGGGGCGCGGCTTGAGGTGCTCCGCATCCCTCTTAAGGCGCTGAAAGTGAATTTCACAGCACTATGTGCCGCAGCGCCACATGCTGCAGCACGGCACGCTGCAGTACTGCAGGCCTTCCTCCCACTGTTAAGGGGGAGGGGTCTGCAGCAGCGTGAGCCTCGATCGCGAGTGCCGACAAAAGAGCCCGGCACCAAGGAGAAGTGCCGGGCTCTCGGGAAACAGCCGGCAATGCCGCGGGGGGTGGGGGGACCAGGAGGCCGGGGATGGAGGAGCTGGCAGCTGGCAGGAGGAGCTGGCGCGGATAGCGAACGGCACTACAGCAGCATTGGCTACCTATATCGCGATCGGGGCGTGAATGGGGCACTGCGCACACTGATGATGTCATCGGTGGTGGCGCAGCGCAAAAGGCTAACGCCACCATTAACGCCCCTGCTGAATATCGCGGGAGGCACAGCCAGTGGCGCTACAGCCACTGACTGCCTCTTTAGGCGCTAACAGGTGGTGCTACTCACCCAATTTCTCCCCCATAGTGTTAGCAGATGCACTATCCCGAGCACCCACAATGAGTCATGTGAGCTCTACTGAGGAAGACGTGGATGTTCATGTGAGTATGGTCACTGCTGCGCTGCCCGTGTCAGACACAAAATCAAAGCAAATAGCAGAAGAAACAATAAAAGATACAGTGTTACAAACAGTAATAGAGAACATTCACAATGGTTGGCCAAAAGGTTCCTGTCCAAAGTACTACCACATCAGGTCAGAGTTGAGTGTCGCAAGCGGACTATTACTAAAACAGAACAGAATAGTCATTCCACAGGCTCTACGTCGAGACATGCTCAAAAGGATTCGTGAGGGACACCTCGGAATTGAAAAATGCAAAAGGAGAGCAAGAGACACTGTTTATTGGCCTGGCATAAATAAGGACATTGAGAACATGATAGGCAAATGTGAGACATGTCAGAAACACCAAAACAAACAAACAAAGGAACCAATGATAGTAGCTGACTTACCAACAGCACCATGGCAAAAGGTTGGTATGGACCTTTTTCATTTGAATGGTAAAGACTATCTAATAGTGATTGACTACTATTCTAACTATCCTGAGATGGCGCTGCTCTCACACACCACAGCAAGCAGTGTCATAATGCATGTTAAATCCATTTTCGCCAGACCTGGAATTCCCAGGATTGCCGTTAGCGACAATGGTCCGTGCTTCAACTGTAAGGAGTGGCAACAGTTTGCAGCACATTATGACTTTCAACACATCACATCCAGTCCTTTATATGCTCAGTCGAATGGTAAGGCAGAGAAAGGTGTTCAAGTAGTCAAACAGCTACTGAAGAAAGCGACAGAAAGCAAGCCTGATCCTTATCTCGCCCTGCTGAGCTACCGAGCCTCACCTTTAGACTCTGGTTCTTCAGCTGCTGAACTCCTAATGGGTCGCAAGTTGCACATCACGCTACCCTGCTGTGCAAAAGAAAAGCCTGGTGTGGAGATACCGGAGTTGGACTGGGGTGGACAAATGTAAGAAGTCACACAACACCAGGTTATAGTCCAACAGCTTTATTTGAAGTCACAAGCTTTCGGAGCGCTGCTCCTTCGTCAGGTGAAGTGGAGAGATTCATAAAGACACAGCTTATATAGTCAGAGAATAATGTCAGATATTTACAGGTAATCTTTCTAACTGCCATTTATCACAGCTCGGCAGAGAGATAATCACAGCAATCAAAGGTGTGAATGGTGTCCAAACAGGTCAGTCAGGAAAACATTACATCAAAGAACAATGAGGTGGGGTTACAAGGGGTCAAATGTTGCAGATGCTGGGGTCCGAAGATCGGAGGCTGAATGTCCTTGACTGCTGAAGTGTTCCCCGACTGGGAGGGAACACTCCTGCCTGGCGATTGTTGCCCGGTGTCTGTTCATCCGTTTTCGCAGTGTCTGCATGGTGTCGCCGACAGAGACTTCAACTGTTAAAGCTGAAACAGAAATCATACTATGACAAGTCATCCAAAACCATAAAACCATTGACAAGGGATGATGTTGTCAGGATTGAGGATCCAGATGCATGGAACATGAAAGCTACAGTTCTGGAGGAAGTAGGACCAAGGTCATACACTGTTAGAACTGAGGAAGGACAGATTCTCAGGAGGAACCGCCGTTCCCTCCTGAAAACACAAGAAACAATCCAAGAGCAAATCGATGACAATGCCGCAACTGAATCTTGTCAATCACCACCAGAACAATCTAACACAAACACACATACAGGCTCTCATGAAAACACATCAGACTTACCCGTGCTGAGAAGATCCACACGTGAAGTAAAAAAGCCTGATAGACTTAATCTTTGAGTATAAAGTAAAGCTTTGAAAATGTGTTGACTGTTGTGACAATGATTATGTTTATAGAGCACTAACAAAAGTGTTACTGATATCATCTTTATTGTTTTCTTGAAAGTTGATTGATATTGATTTTGTTTAACCTCAAAGAAAGGGGGATGAAATGATCAGTAACCTGTCATTCTAGAATGGTGCACTGGGTGGAGCTGTATGTTGCTGTATGTTTAGCTGTATGTATATAAGAGTGGGACTACCCACGATGCACTAGGTTACCCAGAAGGCAGTAGTCAAGATGGATGCTGTAGAAGTCCACACGGCATGAATAAAGTGACTAGCTCAAGCTAGCTGTTCATAATAAGAATGTCTATTTATTTATGAACATAACATCCGTCTCCACATTCTCTCTTTCTCTCTCTCCTCCAGTCTCTCTCTCATGCTCCCCCAGTATCTCTCCCTCCCCCAGTCTCCCTCTCTCTCTCCCCAGTCTCTCTCTCCCCCAGTCTTTCTCTTCTCTCCACCAGTCTCTCTCTCTCTCTCCCAGTCTATCCCCCTCCCCAGTCTCTCTCTCTCCCCAGTCCCTCTCTCTCTCCCCCAGTCTCTCTCTCTCTCCCCTAATCTCTCTCTCTCTCCTGTCTCTCTCTCTCTCCAGTTCCACTCTCTCTCCCCAGCCTCTCTCTCTGTTCAAAGTGTCTCCCCCTCTCCCCAGTCTCTCTCTCGCTCTCCTCCAGTCTCTAACACTCTCTCTCTGCCCCAGTATCTCTCTCTCCCCCAGTCTCCCTCTCTCTCTTCCCAGTCTGTCTCTCCCCCAGTCTCTATCTCTTTCTCCCCAGTCTCTCTCTCTCGCTCCCCCAGTCTCTCTCTCCCTCCGCCAGTGTCTCTCTCTCCCCAGTCTCTCTCTCTCCCCCAGTCTCTCTCTCGCTCTCTCTCACCCCCTCTCCCATCTATCTCTCTCTCTCCCAGTTTCTCTCTCCAGTCTCTCTCTCTCTCCCCAGACTCTCTCTCTCCCTCTCCCCAGACTCTCTCTCTCTCTCGCCAGTCCCTCTCTCTCACCCCAGTCTCCTTCCCCAGTCTCACTCTCGCCCCCGTCTGTCTCTCTCTCTCCCAGTCTCTCTCTCTCCCCATCGCTCTCTCTCTCCCCTAGTCTCTCTCTCTGTCTCTCTCCCCTAGTCTGTCTCTCACTCTCCCCAGTCTCTCTTTCTCTCCCCTAGTCTCTCTCTCTCTCACACACCCCCTCCTGCCTCTCTCTCTCTCCCTAGTCTCTCTCTCCCCAG
Organism: Somniosus microcephalus; assembly: GCF_052327205.1. Taxonomy (NCBI): domain Eukaryota; kingdom Metazoa; phylum Chordata; class Chondrichthyes; order Squaliformes; family Somniosidae; genus Somniosus; species Somniosus microcephalus. The sequence goes on from NC_140993.1 coordinate 134,809,936, forward strand.
TCTCTCTCCCCAGTCTTTCTCTCGCTCTCAGTCTCTCTCTCACTCTCCCCAGTCCCTTTTTCTCTCTCCCCACCAGTCTCTCTCTCTCTCTCCCACAGTCTCTCTCTCTCCCCCAGTCTCTCCCCCTCTCTCCCCAGTCTCTCTCTCACTCTCCCCAGTCTCTCTCTCTCTCCCCCAGTCTCTCTCTCTCGCTCCCCTAGTCTCTCTCTCTCTGCCAGTGTCTCTCTCTCTCCCCAGTCTCTCTCTCTCCCCAGTATCTCTCACACCCTAGCCTCTCTCTCGCTCCCAGTCTCTCTCTTTCAACCCAGTCTCACTTCCTCTTCCCCACCAGTCTCTCTCTCTCACCTAGTCTCTCTCTCTCTCACCTCCTCACACGTCGCTCTCTCTCTCCCCAGTCTCTCTCTCACTCTTCCCAGTCTTTCTCTCTCTCCCAGTCACTCTCTCTGCCCAGTCTCTCTTTTTCTCTCTCCCCAGTCCCTCTCACTCTCCTCACCAGTCTCTCTCACTCTCCGGCAGTCTCTCTCTCTCTCCCCCAGTCTCTCCCTTTCTCTCCCCAGTCACTCTCTCTCTCCCCAGTCTCTCTCTCTCCCCAGTCTCTCTCTCTCTCCTGCAGTCTCTCCCTCTCTCCCCAGTCTCTCTCTCTCTCTCTCTCCCCAGTCTCTCTCTCTCACTCCCCCAGTCTCTCTCGATCCCCACCAATGTCTCTCTCTCTCTCCCCAGTCTCTCTCTCCCCCAGTCTCTCCCTCTCTCTCTCTCACCCCCTCTCCCGTCTCTCTCACTCCCAGTCTCCCTCTCTCCCATCTCTCCCTCTCTCCCCATCTCTCTCTCTCTCCCCACCAGTGTCTCTCTCTCTCCTGCAGACTCTCTCTCTCTCCCCCAGTCTCTCCCTCTCTCTTCCCAGTCTCTCTCTCTCTCCTCCAGTCTCCCTCTCTCTCTCCCCCAGTCTCTCTCGCTCCCCTAGTCTCTCTCTCGCTCTCTCTCTCGCTCCCGTCTCTCTCTCTCCAGTCTTTCTCTCTCTCTCCCCGTCTCTCTCTCTCTCCACAGTGTCTCTCTCTCTCCCCAGTCTCTCTCTCTCCCCAGCCTCTTTCTCTCCTAGTCTCTCTCTCCCCTGTCTCTCTTTCTCTCTCCCCACTCTCTCACTCTCCCCACCAGTCTCTCTCACTCTCCTGCAGGCTCTCTCTCTCCCGTCTCTTCCTCTCTCTCCCCAGTCTCTCTCTCTCCCCAGTCTCTCTCTCTCCCCCAGCCGCCCTCTCTCTCACCCCCAGATTCTCTCTTTCTCCCCCAGCCTATCTCTGTCCCCTGCAGTCTCTCTCTCTCTCCCCCGTCTCTCTCTCTCTCCACAATCTCTCTGTCTCTTCCCCAGCCTCTCTCTCCCCCAGTCTCTCTCTCTCTCCCCAAGTCTCTCTCTCTCTCACCCAGACTCTCTCTCTCTCTCCCCCAGTCTCTCTCTTGTATTGATTTGTATGTGGGTTCAATTTATGAAAGAGAATGGCCTAGAAATTCAGCTGTTTGCGCCAGACGTTAGCGCCAGATTTCCGGCGCTATCCACTTAGCGCCCGGGCACCGCCGGATCTGCGCCTACGCCGAAATTCAGCTGGGCTTTAGTGCCGGCGCAAAGTGTTAGCGCCCAGTCAGCTGCGCGCGCATCTTATGACGTCATTCCGTCGTGCAACGCCGTTTGTGCGCCCCAAACCGGAAATTCAGTGGCGCCCGGCCGATGTTGGCGTGGCGCTACTAAGAACTGTGAAATGGAACTCAACAGAGGCCCTGTGGGATTCGGGAAGCACTAATTAAAGGGCACATCCACTCACCCATAAAAGCTAGCCATTTCGCTGCAATGACTTGACTGGTTTGGATTTCTGCACAGAGAGCAAGGCACAGAGATTACTGATTTCGGACACCATAGGAGAGGTCTTTTTGGCTTCTAGCCAGTGCTTTGACATTTGCATCCTTGTGATTTTGCTGGTTGGAACTTTGTAATGGGGGCTGCATGGGGGGCCAACCCTCAGTTGCGACATTTTGTGCGAAGGGCTGGCATACGCTTTGAGACAGGCCCAGGCATGGCTAGACGCAGAGGGGCCATTAGGCGCCGCCAACGTAGGCCTTACCCAGTCAGGCAATACCGGGAGCAGGTCTCATATCTCACCATGACTGCGGCGCATTGTGTTAAGAGGCTACGCTTCAGAAGGGAGGTGGTTGAAGAGATCTGCCAGCGGCTTCATGCAGATTTGCAGCCACATCTCATGTCCAGGGCGTCTCTCTCTGTGGAAGTGAAGGTCACGGTGGCTCTCAGCTTTTATGCAAGCGGCTCCTTCCAAGCCGCTGCTGGGGACATCGCGACCATCTCCCAGTTCGCCGCGCATCGCTGCATCCGACAGGTCACCGAAGCACTTTTCGCGAGGAGCCACCAATTCATCTCCTTCCCCATGACCCAACACAAGCAGGAGCAGCGTGCATTCGGATTTGCCAGGATCGCGGCCTTCCCCATGGTGCAGGGCGCCATTGACTGCACGCATGTGGCTATGCGGCCACCTATCCGCAATGCCGAGCAAGACCGCAACCGGAAGGGCTACCATTCCCTAAATGTGCAGCTGGTGTGTGACCACAGGCAGCGCATCCTAGCTGTCAATGCCCGCTTCCCAGGAAGCATCCACGATGCCTTTATCCTGCGACAGACTACTGTGGCTGACATGTTCCAGGCACAGCCTCAACCAAGGGGATGGCTTCTCGGGGACAAGGGCACCCTTTGTGCACATGGCTCATGACCCCGCTCCGCGCGCCCAGGACCCCAGCGGAGCTGGCATACAACGAAAGCCATCAAGCCACAAGGAACCTAATAGAGCAAACGATAGGCGTCCTCAAGCAACGGTTCCGTTGCCTGGATCGTTCGGGCGGGTCTCTTCAGTATTCGCCGGATAGAGTCTCCCAGTTCGTCGTGGTCTGCTGCATGCTCCACAACCTGGCTATCCGCAGGACTCAGGCACTGCCACCTGACATTGGGCCACCACCTCAGGAGGACGAGCAGGAGGACCCTGAGGAGGAGCAGCACCAGGCCAGGAGGGAGCGACAAGGTCCAAGGGCCGTCCGCCGGGGGCTTATTGCTCGACACTTCTAGGCCCCCTGTCAGGGAATGGCCTGGCCCACTGAATGCAGCCGCTTCGCAAGCCCTCAGCCGGTTAACCCAACAACCACTTGAAACATGACACCTGCACATGGTGAATAAATAAACATCTTTATTTGAAAACCTCAGGGCCCTTCCCACATGGAAGAGCAAAACAGAGAAGACCCCCAAAAAACAGTAACAAACTTCTGTCACTCCCAAAACCTGGGGAGGACTAACATAACATCAGCATCCAAATGGCCTCGTCACTGGCCTAACAAAAACAAGCCCCCCCAACAACACAAAGACCCCCATAAAACAAAAACACATAATGCCCCCCAGAACAGAAGCCCCCGCATCACCCAAACCCTCGGTGAACACACTCTATTGGGTGTGGCGAGAGGGCGAGTGTGTGGACAGGCGTCTTTTGCCCCGGCCCGTCCTGCTGCTGCACCTCAAGCTGGGCCGTGAGGCTGTGCCGAGGCTGGGGGAAGGATCCTCAGGGCGACAAGGCGTCTCGCCAGATGCCCTTGGGGGTCGGCCTACACGAGGGCGGGCCCGGGAGGGGCCGGCTGGTGGCTGCTGCAGCTGTGGGTGGCCCTCTTCAGTGGCTGCAGGAGCTCCTTGCACCGTGGCTGGGGGAGTGGCAGGCTCGCCTGCACCAATGGGTACAAGGTGGGTGATGCCAGGCGCGCGCTGGTCGCCAGACACACGTGCACTCGGGCGGCCTGGCCGGGGAGCAAGCGCGCCAAACTGTGGGTGGCCAGACCGGTGTGCGGCAGCAGGGCGGCGCCTGGCCTGGCAACGCCTCCCCGCCAGTGCGAGGGTCGCAGAAGTCAGTGCCCCAACTGCGCCGGCATGTCCCCGCATCTGCAGTCCCATTGTCTGGACAGCACCTCTCAGCTGGCGACTGGCGTGCTGCGCTGCCTCGAGTTGCTCGACCCCCCTCTCATGCGCTGCCACAAGGAGCTCCACCCCCCTGGCGTGCGCTGCAGCGAAAACCTCGAGGCCCCTGGCCTGGGCTTGGCCGAAAGCCACCACACTTTGAGAGAGGCTTTCGATGGCCTGAGGCATCTGTGCCAGCACCTCCATGATTTCCACGTGGCGGCGCTCCGACGCCGCCGACATCTCGTCCAGGAGGCGCACCTCCTGGGCGACGTCCGAGTCCGGACTGGAGGGCGCCTCCACCCTCTGGCCAGAAGGCTGGCGTGCCGCCGGAGCGCTGCCGCGTGCGGCCATGCCACTGACACCAGGTTCTGCCCTCCCCTCCACCGCCTCCCCCCTCTGGGCAGAAGGGTCGCGTGCCGCCGGAGCCTTGCCGTGGGCGTCCATGCCACTGGGACCAGGTTCGGGGCTCCCCTCCCCCGCCTCCCCCTGGCTCTCCGGCACGCCAGACGTATCCCCTTCATTGGCATGTCCTGGAGCGGAGGAGGGTTCCCCCGAGGTGGCGCCTTCCTGCTGCTCCTCCACGTCCTCCTCCTCCGAGGGCCTGGCTGTGTGGGCTTCAGGGAGCACCTCCTCCTCACCAGCTGAAAGCAGGAAGGCACAAGTGTAGCTTTAGAGTGAGGACAGGCCGACAGCGAGGGAGGCCGCACTGGTGCATTATGCGCATTTATCGGCCACTGGGGAAGGATGTAGATCTGATGCGCGAGGGCAAGGATAGAGGTGCAGCCGGTCCTGTCCTTACCAGTGGGCTCCAGTATAGGGTCGGCGTCGCCGATCGCCACAGGCCCAATCACCGGGTGCCGCAGCAGTCGGGCCACCCTCTCTTCCAGAGGCGTCAGCTCCTGGAACTCGCGAGGGCCTCCACCAGTGACACGGAGGCTCCTGGCGTTCCTCGCCAGCTTGGCCTGCAAGAGAAAGGAGGGCGTCTAAGTACAGTGTGGTGCCCTGTAGCTGTGTGTGAGGCCTCCCATGGTGGAATAGCTTGCACAGTGTGGTGCCCTGTAGCTGTGTGTGAGGCCTCCCATGGTGGAATAGCTTGCACAGTGTGGTGCCCTGTAGCTCTGTGTGAGGCCTCCCATGGTGGAATAGCTTGCACAGTGTGGTGCCCTGTAGCTCTGTGTGAGGCCTCCCATGGTGGAATAGCTTGCACAGTGTGGTAAGTGCAGAAAGAGCTCTTGATTAACATGCAAGTGCCATTGCAGCGGCAGCAGGGCTGGCCATTAGACCTTGGATGCCCCTTTGGCCCTAATGGGAGGTGCACATGCAAGGATGAGGGGGACATTGGAAAGGGTACTCACCTTGACCAGCCGACATAGGTCGTTGTATTTCTTGCGGCACTGGTCCGCACTCCTGGGAACATCTGAGCTGGAGGAGACCCTCCGGGCAATTTTGGTCCAGGCCTCCCTGAACTGGCTCCTGGGAGCCTTCCTGCCACTAGCCGGGCAAACGACCCGCCTTCTTTTGCGCACCCCATGAAGGAGCACACCCAGCGCATGCTCAGAGAAGCGTTCGGCTCTTTCACGGGCCCTCTCCATGTCCTCCAGGCGTTGATATGCCACACAACCACTCCTGAGGCCTAGTTGCAGGGCTACAACATGCAGGGCGTGGCTGCAGTCAAAGTTGACCCTTCCCCCTTTAAGAGCTGGCCGGCGTCAGGGTGTCTGCTGACACTCACCACATGATCGCACCTGTGCTGCGCCCGGAATCGGCGTTATTAGGCTGCATCGCCGGATTAGCGCCTGAACACAGGGTTCCAACGCCTTGTGCAGCGCTCGGCCAAAAAGTTGGCCAAATCTACTGAATTTCGGCGAGCTCGCCTGCACTTTCCGGCGGGCGCTAAATTTGACGAGCGCCCGACTTTAGCGCCGCAATAGCGTCAGAACTGAATTTCTAGGCCAATGTCTTTTAATCTAAAGTTTGTTCAACTCAGTTAACAGCATTACAGGAGACACCATCTTAGAGATCCATCTAAAACAAAACTAAAACCAAAAAACTAAACTCTGCCTCTGTCACATGCCCTCTGCTGGTCAGGCATAAATAATCAATCAGGCAAATATGCTGGTAAGGCATAAATAATCAAACAGGCAAATACCATCACTATTTGCTGATATCATTACATCTCCCTTTCTTAAAACAAAAGTATTTTACTTTTATCTAACAACATGTTTTCTTTGTATTACTCTGCATTTTAACTGTAACACTTAATGAACTTACATTATCATTATCATGATCAAGGTTTTTTAACCTTGCTTTGTGTGTTCACATGAAATATGTAAATACACTAGAACTTGAAGAAAGAATACGATAACATTACTTCCTTCTATAACAAGAGTCCTTAAACTTGCTCAATGAGGCTCTCAGGAGGCTTCACGTGTCTTCAGGATTTTCTGCTGGATTGTCCTTGAATCTGAGTTGTTGCCTCAGATGATGATTTCTCAGCTGTGTGATCAGGTTGTTCAACAGTATCAGTCTTTTGACCTGCTGTGTGATCAGGTTGTTCAACAGTATCAGTCTTTTGACTTGCTGTGGCTGGTCTCATGAGAAGATCCCGACGATTTCTTCGCAGAACAGCACCCTCCTCTGTCTGAATGGTGTACGATCTTGGTTGGACTTCACTCAGGACAGTTCCCTTCTGAGTCCATATGTTTGTTTTGTCTTTGAACCTTACTTGGTCACCAGTGTGGAGTTCAGGTAGGTTTTGTGTTCCTCTGTCATAGTAGTACTTTTGCTTTTCTTTCTGTTGTTCTTTGAACTTCCTCACTTTCTCCCCCTCTTTTGTTTTCAGGAGGTTCTCCGGGATGGGTAGGTTTGACCTTAGCAGACGTCCCATAAGGAGTTGGGCTGGTGACATACCACACTCCAGCGGCGTTGTGCGGTATGCAAGCATGCTCTGGTAGAAGTCAGTTCCACTGTCTTTTGCCTTGTACATCAGTCTTTTCACTGTCTGGACCGATTTTTCCACTAGTCCATTGGACTGTGGAAAGTGAGGACTTGACGTTGTGTGGACAAAGTCCCACTCTTTGGCAAAGTGTCGGAAACTTGCATTGTAAAACTGGGGTCCGTTGTCTGTGAAGACCTCGCTTGCCACGCCATGTCTGGAGAATATGGCTTTCATACATGTTATCACAGCATCTGCAGTGGTGGTGTACAGTCTACAAACCTCTGGATACAGGGAGTAATAGTCTGTGACTACAAGACAGTCCTTCCCTTGACATACGAATAGGTCAGCGTCAACCTTCTGGTAATGTCTGCCTGGCACTGGGTGTGGCTTTAGTGGTTCTACCGGATTGCTTGCTCGATATTTCAGGCATATTGTGCAGTTTGACACCTCATTTGTCACATCTTGGTTGATTCGTGGCCAGTACATCACCTCTCGTGCTCTTTTCTTACACTTTTCGATTCCCAGATGTCCTCCATGGATCCTTTTTAGCATCTCTTTTCTCAGAATCTTTGGGATAACTATTTTACTTCCTTTGTAGATGATGTCTTCGACCACTGATAGTTCCGCCCTGCAGTTCCAGTACTCTGCCATGTCAGGTGAGCAGTCTTGCTTCATGTTGGGCCATCCATCCAAGATGCTTTTCCTCAGTCGTCTCAGTGTTCCATCTTTGTTTGTCTCAGTCTTTATGAGCTCCATTTTTGCATCTGCTATGGGCAGTGCACTTGTGATCATGTCCACGTAGGCGTTCACTTTTTCATCCATTTTGGTGTTTCCGGGCTCTCTTGGGTCAACAGCTCTGGACAACGTGTCTGCTGTATACATCAGCTTACCCGGTGTGTACGCAACATTCAGTGTATAGCGTTGCAGCCTGATCATCATTCTTTGTATTCTAAGCGGACAGCTATTTAGTGGCTTTTGGAACAATGCAATCAAGGGCTTATGGTCAGTTTCTACACTGATTGCTTGTCCTGCCACAAACTGGTGAAATCTTTCACAGGCCTATGTGATGCTGAGCAGCTCCCTTTCTATTTGAGCATATCGCGTCTCCGCGTCTGTCATTGAGCACGATGCATATGCAATAGGTTGCCAGTAGTCATATTTTTGCAGAAGAACGGCACCGAGCCCACTCTGTGATGCATCTGATGATATCTTGATGGGTCTCGCTGGGTCATAAAACCTCAGAACTGGTTCCTCTGTGAGCAGTTTCTTTAGATCGCGTCATGACTCCCCATGCTCATGATTCCATTCCCAGTCTATGTTCTTTTCAGTTAGTCTTCTCAGTGGCGCCATCTTTTCTGAGAGGTTGGATATGAATTTACCCATATAGTTGATCATTCCATTAAACCTCTGCACGTCCTTTTTGCATTGTGGCTTTGGCATATTCTCAATGGCGGGCACCTTTCTGGGATCTGGCCTGATGCCCTCCCTGCTAAGGATATCTCCCACGAATGTCAGTTCTGTCACCCCGAGCTGGCATTTCTCTCTATTCAGCTTCAGATTTGTTTTCCTTGTTGCTTCCAGCACTTTTTTCAGTCTCTCGTCATGCTCAGTTCTCGTGGTTCCCCATACTATGATGTCATCCATTGATGTATCAACTCCCTCCAGGTGCTCATAGATCATATGGATAGTTTTGTGATACACTTCAGGAGCTGAGGCAATGCCAAATGGTAACCTTAGGAATCTGTATCTGCCAAATGGACTGTTGAATGTACACAGTCTTGAACTTGCCTCGTCCAGTTTCATCTGCCAAAATCCTGATGATGCATCTAACTTGCTGAAATACCTTGCATTTGCAAACTGTGACATGATTTCCTCACGTGTAGGAAGCTTGAAGTGCTCTCTCTTTATTGCTCTGTTTAGATCTCTTGGATCCAGGCAAATTCTGAGCTTTCCATTCTTTTTGTCCACAACGACGAGGGAACTCACCCACTCAGTTGGCTCATCTATCTTCTGAATCACATTCAGGCTTTCCATCCTGTCCAACTCTGCCTTCAGTTGCTTTTGAAGAGCAAACAGAACTTTTCTGCATGGATGTATGTCCGTTGGCATACTTTTATCTACTCTGATCGTGTGTTCTCCTGGAAGGCAGCCTAGACGCTGAAATAGGTCGTTGTACTCTTTCATGAGTTCATCATAGACTGTCTCTCCTTCGCTTTCCACAACGAGGACACTCTTTACCAGGTTCAGTCTCTCACAGGCTATTAAGCCTAGTATGGCCTGCACATCCTTTGGCACCACGATTAATGCTAGCGTGTGCTCTCTGTCCTTGTGTGTCACTTTGACAATGCATCTTCCTTTCACTGGTATATCAGTACCTGAGTATCCTGTCACTTTCACTTTTATTCCGTGTATCTTTTGTCTGGGTCTAATTTTCTTAAAATCAGTCTCTGATATCACGTTAACTTGTGCTCCAGTATCCAATTTAAATGGAATGTGTATGTCATTCACCTTTAGTGTCAACATCCAGTCTCTTTTTTCTTTTTTGTTTTCAGACACAACATCCGCATAGAACTCCTCTATCTCGCTTTCATCTACTGCATGGACCTTGCTTTGTTGCGCTTGGTTCTTACAGCAACGGGCATAATGGTTGTTTTTCTTGCAACTATTGCATGTTTTAACATATGCTGGACACTTTTTTGGTGGATGCTGTGTACCGCATCGACTACATGACTTTCGATTGCCCCTTTCATTTTTGTTCGCTGGCCACGCCTCTTTTTTCACATTGGCGCTCTTTTTGTTAAACGGTTTGTGTCCGTTCATTCTCACTGCATCCACGTTGCAGCTAATGTCACTGAACAGCTCCTTTGCCTGCAACTTCACAGTCTCTGCAGCCCTACACAGTGCTATGGCTTTTCCCAGGTCTAGATCTTGCTCTCTTAGTGGTCTTTCCCTTAGACCATTATCTGGAATACCACACACCAGTCTGTCTTTTATCAGCGAGTCTGTCAGTCCCCCAAATTCACATGTTTTGCTTCGGTTTCTCAGTTCAGTCACATACTGATCAATAGTCTCACCCGTTTTCTGTACACATGTGAAAAATCTGTGCCTCTCAAATGTCACGTTACGTTTAGGTATGCAGTAGGCCTCAAACTGTTCCATTATTTTATCTAGCTTCATATTGTCTCCATCAGCAGCGAATGTGAAGTTATTAAACACCTCCAGCGCTTCATCACCCACGACATGTAAGAACACTGACGCTTTCATTTTATCACTTTTCTCGTCAGCTCCGATTGCCGCTAAATACAACTCCAAACGCTGTTTGAACCTCCTCCAATTTTCAGCCACATTACCTGTCAACTGAAGCTTCGCCGGTGGGTGTAAACCTTCCATTTCTCACTTCATTAGCTATTCTCCAATGGTAAGTAACGATGTTCTCTTTTGGCTTGCTAATATGTGGAGAGCTGATTTAACTTCAGATTTTTCCTCTTCATCTCTTTCAATCACTTCTGACACCATGGCCTAGAAATTCAGTCGCGTTTGCGCCCACTTATTGGCTATAGAGTGGTTTGCGCCGGAAGTTTTTTAGCGCCCGAAATTCAGTTGATCCCTAACATCGGCGTTAGCCGGTAGCGCTGCGCCGGCACCAATGACGTCATCGGTGTGCGCAGCGCCCTGGTTCCAATGCTATTCCGTGCCGATGGCCAAATTCAGTTGCGGCCGCCTCGCCCGTAGCGGCCGCAAACAGCGTTTGAAAAACGGTGCCTTGCAGCTCCGTGAGGCCGGCGCATAAAGGTGGAGGGGCGGCTGGCCGCTTTCCCGGCGGCCGCCTGGCCGCACCTCCCTCCCCGGACTCCTGCACCACCCCCCCGCGGCATTGGTGTCTGACTCCCGCGAGCCCGGCACTTCTCCGTGGTGCCGGGCTCATTTGCCGGGGGAATCCAGCGGCGATCTCACGGCTGCAGGCAGCTCCTCCTTAAGAGAAGGAGGAGGCCTGCAGTACCCCAGCCTGCCGCACCGCATCGGGTGCCACAGCGGCAGCTGGACACCTGAAACTGACTTTCATCGCCCCAAACGAGGCGGCCAAACCCTGCAATAGCGCCCGCCTCCGTCTTGGGGCAGCGCAACTGAATTTCAGGCGGGCGCTACGGGAATCTGGGCGAGCGCAAAATTTCGGGCACTGAAGACCTGGCGTGGCGATACCGAATTTTTAGCCCCATGTATTGATTTGTATGTGGGTTCAATGACGAGACATTTATGAAAGAGAATGGCCTAGAAATTCAGTAAGGCGCTGCCAGCTTTGCGCCCAGTTACCGCCTAAAGAGGGCTTCTGCGCCAATGCAGGAGTTTGCGCTGATATTCAGTGCAGCGGTAATGGCAGTGGTAGCCGTTAGCACTGCGCCGGCACCGATGACGTCATTGGTGTGCACAGTGCCCCGGTTCCGCCCCGATCCCCATATTTAGTTGCGGCCGCCTCTTCCGCAGCGGCCGCAAACAGCGACCAGAAAACGGGGCCATACTGTAGCCTTAGTGGGGCGCTTTAAGGTGGAGATGCAGCCGGCCGCTTTTTTGGCGGCCGCCTGCCCGCACCTCCTTCCCCGGCCTCCTCCAACCCCCCCCGCGGCATTGCCGGCTGCTTTCCGCGAACCCGGCACTTCTCCGTGGTGCCGGACTCATTTGCCGGCACTATCCAGTGGCGATCTCCCCGTTGCAGGCACCTCCACCTTAAGAGAAGGAGGAGGCCTGCAGTACCGCAGCCTGCCGCTCCACAGCGGGTGGCACAGCGGTGCCTAGAGCGCTGAAATTCAAATTCAGCGCCCCAAGCGGGGGCGGGCACACCCTGGAATAGCGCCCGGTTCCGACTTGGGGCGCAAAAAGTGAATATCTGACGGTCGCAAATGGCTCCGCGCCCAGCGCTAACTTTTGGGCGCTTGCCAGCAGGCGGGCCCATAGTGAATTTCTAGGCCAATGTCTTTAAATCTAAAGTTTGTTCAACTCAGTTAACAGCATTACAGGAGACACCATCTTAGAGATCCATCTAAAATGAAACTAAAACAAAAAACTAAACTCTCCCTCTGTCACATGCCCTCTGCAGGTCAGGCATAAATAATCAATCAGGCAAATATGCTGGTAAGGCATAAATAATCAAACAGGCAAATACCATCACTATTTGCTGATATCATTACATCTCTCCTACTCTCTCGCCAGTCTCTCTCTCTCTCTCCCCCAGTCTCTCTCTCTCTCCCCAGTCTGTCTCTCTCCCTCCCCAGTCTCTCTCTCTCCCCATCCCTCTCTCTCTCTCCCCCAGTCTCTCTCTCTCTGTCTCTCTCCCCCAGTCTCTGTTTCTCTCCCCAGTCTTTCTTTCTCTCTCACCCCCTCTCCGTCACTCTCTCTCTCCCTAGTCTCTCTCTCTCTCTCCCCAGTCACTCTCTCCCCCAGTCTCTCACTCTCTCTCTCTCTCACCCCCTCTCCCATCTCTCTCTCTCCCAGTCTCCCTCTCTCCCATCTCTCCCTCTCTCCCCAGTCTCTCTCTCGCTCCCCACCAGTGTCTCTGTCTCTCCTGCAGAATCTCTCTCTCTCCCTCAGTCTCTCCCCCTCTCTCCCCAGTCTCTCTCTCTTTCCCCAGTCCCTCTCTCTCTCCACCAGTCTCTGTCTCTCCCCTAGTCTCTCTCTTGCTCTCTCTCTCTCCCATCTCTCTCTCTCTCCAGTCTTTCTCCCTCTCCCCCCAGTCTCTCTCTCGGCCCCCCAGATTCTCTCTCCCCCATCTTTCTTTCTCACCCTCAGTCTCTCTCTCTCTCCCCAGTCTCTCTCTCTCCCCAGTCTCTTTCTCTCCTAGTCTCTCTCTCCCCTGTCTCTCTTTCTCTCTCCCCCAGTCACTCTCTCTCCCCAGCAGTCTCTCTCACTCTCCTGCAGTCTCTCTCTCTCTCCCCAGTCTCTTCCTCTCTCTCCCCAGTCTCTCTCTCTCCCCAGTCTCTCTCTCTCTCCCCCAGTCTCACTCTCTCTCTCCCCCAGTCACTTTCTCTCCCCCAGTCGCCCTCTCTCTCACCCCCAGATTCTCTCTTTCTCCCCCAGCCTCTCTCTGTCCCCTGCAGTCTCTCTCTCTCTCCCTGTCTCTCTCTCTCTCCACAATCTCTCTCTCTCCCCCAGCCTCTCTCTCCCCCAGTCTCTCTCTCTCTCCCCAAGTCTCTCTCTCTCTCCCCCAGGCTCTCTCTCTCTCTCCCCCAGTCTCTCTCTCATACTCTCTCGCCAGTCTCTCTCTCTCTCTCTCTCTCCCCCAGTCTCTCTCTCTCCCCAGTCTGTCTCTCTCCCTCCCCAGTCTCTCTCTCTCCCCATCCCTCTCTCTCTCTCCCCTAGTCTCTCTCTCTCTCTGTCTCTCTCCCCCAGTCTCTCTTTCTCTCCCCAGTCTCTCTCTCTCTCTCCCCGTCACTCTCTCCCCAGTCTCTCCCTCTCTCCCTCTCTCCCATCTCTACCTCTCTACCCAGTCTCTCTCTCTCTCCCCACCAGTGTCTCTCTCTCTCCTGCAGACTCTCTCTCTCTCCCTCAGTCTCTCCCTCTCTCTCCCCAGTCTCTCTCTCTTTCCCCAGTCCCTCTCTCTCCCGCAGTCTCTCTCTCTCCCCTAGTCTCTCTCTTGCTCTCTCTCCCGTCTCTCTCTCTCTCTCCAGTCTTTCTCTCTCTCTCCCCAGTCTCTCTCTCTCTCCACAATGTCTCCATCTCCCCAGTCTCTCTCTCTCTCTCTCTCCTCCAGTCTCCCTCTCTCTCTCCCCCAGTCACTCTCTCTCCCCTAGTCTCTCTCTCGCTCCCTCTCTCGCTCCCGTCTCTCTCTCTCCAGTCTTTCTCTCTCTCGCCCCAGTCTCTCTCTCTCTCCACAATGTCTCCGTCTCCCCAGTCTCTCTCTCTCTCTCCCTCCCCCAGTCTCCCTTTCTCTCTCCCCCAGTCTCTCTCTCCCCCAGTCTTTCTCTTCTCTCCACCAGCTTCTGTCTCTCTCTCCCAGTCTCTTTCCCTCCCCCAGCCTCTCTCTCTCTCCCCAGTCGCTCTCTCTCTCCCGTCTCTCTCTCCAGTCTTACTCTCTCTCCCCAGTCTCTCTCTCTGTTCACAGTGTCTCCCTCTCTCCCAGTCTCTCTCTCTCTCTCTCCTGCAGTCTCCATCTCTCTCTCTCTGCCCCAGTATCTCTCTCTCCCCCAGTCTCCATCTATCTCTCCCCCAGTCTTTCTCTTCTATCCACCAGCCTCTGTCTCTCTCTCTCCCAGTCTCTCTCCCTCCCCCAGTCTCTCTCTCTCTCCCCTAGTCTCTCTCTGTCCCATCTCTCTCTCCAGTCTCACTCTCACTCCCCAGTCTCTCTCTCTGTTCACAGTGTCTCCCTCTATCCCAGTCTCTCTCTCTCAATTCAATTCAATTCAATTCAAATCGCTTTATTGGCATGACAAGGTCCATCTTATTATGCCAAAGCATCGAAAAACATTCATGGTTGTACATAAAAATGCAGATCTATCCATACAGTGTATAAACAGATATATCCCTGAGTGTATAAATATACATTCATATAATTTGTATATACTCTTTTCTTATATTTAGTGGTTGTCCCTCTGTTTATGGCAAGCTGTAACATAGTGTGCCGCTAAGGTTACACAATTTCTCTCTTCCCCTAGTAGGTATGGGAGTTTTTGGTCATCATTCAAATTTCTGAATTCTGGGCATATTTTTGTGAATTTTGGGTAGAAAGTCTCCCTTATGCCCTGATATTTTCTAAAAGCTGTGAGGAAGTGCATCTCTGTCTCCACCACTCCCTGACTGCAGTGAGAACATATCCTGTCCTCTCTTGGTAGCCGGGTCTGCCTGTGTCTACCTTTTTCGATCGCCAGGTTATGTTCACTAAGTCTGTACATTGTCAAGGTTTTTCTCAGTTTGCTAGTCTTTACCCTGGTCAGGCAATCAGCCATGTTGTATTGTCTGTTTAGGGCCAAGTAGCAATTGAGTTTGCTTTGGGTTTTTGTTGTTTCTGCCCAATATGACAGATATTTTTCCTTTTGCTTAGCGACGATTGTGTTGGGTCGAATTCTTTGTGTTACGCTGTCACTGTCCTGGGGCTGGTTATTGTTAGTAGTGTTAGTAGTTACTTCACTGAGTCCCAGGACTAGTTGACTGAGGGTATTCTTCTTTATGGTCCTCTCTTGGCATTTCAGGGCTTCGTAACGATAGCATTGGGGTTGCTCATTTCTAGGTGTTTCCAAAATTTGGTGGCTCTTTTTTGGATAGTGATTATTAATGGATATTGGCCTAGTTCTGCCCTGCATGCATTGTTTACGGTTTTCCATTGAGTCCGGAGGATACTTTTACAGAATTCTGCATGTAGGATCTCAATTGGGTGTTTGTCCCATTTTGCAAATTCTTGTTGTGTTAGCGGTCCCCACACCTCACTGCCATAGAGTGCGATTGGTTCAATTACTGATTTGAAAATTTTGAGCCAAATGCTAATTGGGATTTCTATTTGGATTGATTTTTTAATGGCATAGAAAGCCCTTCTTGCTTTCTCTTTCAGTTCATTCACAGCCAGATGAAAATTTCCCGTAGAACTGATTTTTAAGCCCAAGTATGTGTAGTTAGTGATTTGTTCAATTTTGGTTGTTCCTAGTGTGACATTTATTTTGGGTCCCTGATGTCTGGATCTTTGCTGGAACACAAGGACTTTGGTTTTTTGGGGATTTATTATCAGGGCCCAGGTCTGGCAGAACGACTCCAGCAGATCCAGGTTCTGCTGTAGACCCTCCTTAGTTGGTGACAGCAGAGCCAGTTCATCTGCATAGAGGAGGAATTTAACCTTGGATTCATATAGGGTGAGGCCGGGTGCTGTAGATTGTTCAAGTAGTTTTGCCAATTCATTTATGTAAATATTAAAGAGTGTCGGTGAGTTGGGCGAGCCCTGCGTCACCCCCCGCCCCTGTGGGAAGTATTGTGTTTGTTTGTCTCCAATTTTAACTGCACATTTGTTGTTTCTATACATTTATTTAATTACATCATATGTTTTTACCCCTACCCCGCTTTCGATAAGTTTCAGGAATAAACCGTCATGCCAGAGGGAATCGAAAGCCTTCTGGAAATCTATAACGCATGCGTAGATTTTGCTTTTGTTTTGATGAACGTGTTTGTCAATTAGGGTCTGTAGGGTGAAGATATGATCTGATGTTCTATAGTTTGGCAGGAATCCAATTTGGCTTTTACTCAAGACATTGTGCTCCTCAAGGAAGTTTATAAGTCTTTTGTTTATGATACTACAGAATACCTTCCCCAGGTTACTGTTTACACAGATGCCTCGATAGTTATTTGGGTCGACTTTGTCCCCACTTTTGTATATGGGCGTTATGAGTCCTTTGTTCCAGATATCAGGGAAGTAACCGACACTCAGAACCAAGTTGAAGAGTTTTAGGATAGCCAGTTTCATTTTATCGTCTGTGTGTTTAATCATCTCGCTTATTATGCCGTCTGCACCGCAAGCTTTTCCTGGTCGCAGGTCCTTCAGTTTTTCAACTAGTTCTTTTTCTGTTATTATGGAGTCTAGCGGGTTTTGGTTATCTTTTATGGCCATTTCGAGCTTTTCCAGTTTTTTGCATATTTGGTGTTGCTCTGGTCTTAGTGTGTTTTTCTGGTATAATTTTTCAAAGTGGTTTTCCCATGTGTCTCCATTTTGAATGGCCAATTCGTCGTGTTGTTTTTTGTGTAATGTATTCCAGTTGTCCCAGAAACAATTGGAATCAATGGATTCCTCAATGGAGCTGAGTGTATTCTTAATATACTGCTCTTTTTTGGTTCTGAGTGTGTTTCTGTATTGTGTTAGTGTCTGACAATAAGTAAGGCGTAATTCCTCGTTTTCTGGCTGTCTGTGTTTTTGGTTTGATATTTTTCCAAGTTTTTTCCTCATGTTATGGCAATCTGGGTCAAACCATTTTTCATAGTTTTTTGTTTTGGGTTTGTTCTTGCTAGCTTTCAAGTTTGACATTGTTGCCAAATTATCAAAAATATTGTTTAGGTTATTCACTGCCCAGTTTACGCCTTCTTTATTGTGAGTATATATGTTATCCAGAAAGGTGTCCAATAGAGCTTGAGTTGATTGATTGCTAATTGCTTTCTGGTATTTTTCCGTGCTGTTTTTGTCCCATCTGTATGATTTTTTGATGTTGTACAGCTTACTGGGTTGTGTTTCTGTGTTGGTTGTTTCTGTCTTTTTAAGATACATAGTAATTTGACTGTGGTCTGACAGTGTTGTTTGTGGTTTGACTAGGAATGCTCTGAAAGAAAATGGGTCCAAATCCATAATCATATAGTCTACGGTGCTACAGCCAAGAGGTGAGCAATAGGTCGATCTTCCTAGGAGGTCTCCCATGAACCTACCATTGACAATGTACAGACCCAGGCTTCGACAGAGCTGCAGGAGCTGTTTTCTGTTGGTATTTGTCTGCTTGTCGCAGTTATGCCTGTATGGAAGGGAAGGGATATCGAAGTGGTTATTCCCGAATATGTAATTGTTTCCCTGATTATTGGTGAAGTCTGGTTCTTCGCCAGTTCTAGAATTGAGGTCACCACAGATCAACACGTTCCCCTGGGCCTGGAATTGGATAATCTCCCTCTCAATGTTGGAGAAGGTGTCTTCTTTAAAGTACGGGGATTCCATTGGGGGGATATAGAGTGTGCAAATGAGAACGTCTTGGGTGTTAGAGATAATCCCCCTCTCAATTTTGAGCCACATGTGGTTTTCGCCCTTTTTTATAAATTTGATGCAATTCTTAAGCTCTGTTTTAAACCAATTCAGTATGCCTCCGGAGTCTCTGCCTTGGGTTACTCCTGGCAATTTATTGGAGGGGACCACCAGCTCTGTGTACCCTTGGGGACGGCCAGTGTGTCCTTTTCCTCTATACCAAGTTTCCTGTAAAATGATAATATCCAGATCTTTAGTTTCATTTATGAACTCTGGGGTCCTACTCTTCATGTCGAGCACCGAATAGCGTAGACCTTGGATATTCCAGGTCAAAATATATAAGGATTTCATGTTAAGTTTGATCTTTTACTATGATAGGTTAAAGAATGATATGTGTTTGTCGTGTCTAAATGGGGGCAAAAAAGATCATCTCAATTGTCTATAAATACTAATACTACTTGGTTACAGTTCTTTCTAGTAATTAGTCCTTTTTTTTCTGATCCATAAGGCAGAAGTAGATGCTGCTGCACGTCTGCTTAGTGTCTCTTAATGGATTGTCTCTGCCTGAGGTATTGCATACGCCCTGTGCATCTCTCCCTCTGTCTGGCTGGGAGCGGACCTGTTCCCCTGTATGACAGGAGTGGTGCAGGTCTGATATTGTTGTTGTGCATGGGGATTCTCTCTGGTCCCAGTTGGTGTGGTGGTGGTCTCTTGTAGTAGTCCTGGTATGTACCCCGCTGATCTCTGGTGGTTGGGGGGGTGTCCTCCTGGAGTTTGGGTATGGACCCGATTAAAAGCGATGTCCTTCAGGGCTTTAGCAAAGATCGGTATTCGTTTCCTGTGGATGTGGACGCGGTCGTGAAGACATTCCACATCGAGGGTGGGGTGTTGGGCCAGGTGCACGTTGTGTTTTAATTCACAGTCTCTTGCTATGCTGGCATTTATCTCATGAATTGTGTTGTTGTTAAAGTCTGTTCTCGGCAATATTGTGGAAACAGTGATTCTAGTGTTTGGGAATGTTTTGCTTGCCTTCTCAATCACTGCTCTGAGCGATGTTGCTACCCCTTTCTGCTGGGCCTTTAGGTCATTTGTGCCCATGTGTATTATTATGTGTTGGGGGGAGCCTAATCGGGTTTTGGTCAGCCATTCCAGGGCTCTGTCTGTTGTTGGGCACTGGATCTTTTTTACTATATGTCTAGGGAAGAGCTTTTTCTCCCATAGAAATTTCCCATTTGAGTCTATGCGTATTACGATGTCAGCCTTGTTGGTGTTTACTCTCTGGTGGCTTTCGCCTGGACTCATAGGGTGTGTGTTGGACTGGGGTGGTCATGTCTGGTGTGTGCGCTCCTCTTGTGAGCGGCTCGCTTGTGGTTCCACGGTGATGGGGGAAGACTGAGCTTCAGTATCCTGGTCGGTCTGTGTGGCACCCCTTGTATTGTGTGTCTGTTGCTGTTGTTCAGTGTGGGAGTGCAGCTGTTCAGTCGAGCTCTGTATTGTCTTATCTCTAGCCTCTGGCTGCTGGTCTAATGGTGCTATCTTTCCTCTATGGCTCTCTTTGTATTCCTGCAACTCTTTCACCTGATTCCCAAGTCGATTCAGCTCTCTCCTGTATCCCTCCCTCTCTTGCTTTTGTTCATGTTTCAGTTTAAGGACCTCCTCTCTAAGTTTAACCAGCTCTGTCTCTAACTGGTTAAATTTATGCTTTAGTTGTATCTGGCTGTGTGATCCCGAGGTATGTGTCTGGTCGGCGCTGGAGGGCTCACTCACTTCCTGGCTAGGCTGCTCTTCTCTTGGTGAGCTGGAAGTGGTAGGGGGAGTATGTGTGGCTTCCTCCCTGGTAATTATGCTGGGGTTAGTCAGCTGTATCATATGGCTGTGGGGCCCCGGGGTGAGTGTCTGGTTAGAACTGTGTGGTTCGTTCACCTCCTGACCAGGCTGATTTACTCCTGGTGAGCTGTCAATGGTGGGGGGAGTGCGAGTCGCTTTTCCCCTGTTAGCCACTCTGGGGCTGTTCCTTCCCCTCACAGTTATTTCTTTCAGTGTCTTGAAGGCCGTTTCAAAGTCGTCGAGGTTGCCTTGCACCAATATTGTTCCGTTATCGTACATGTTGACAGTCGTGGTTACACTTTCCGGGTCCCCTGGTTTCTTAATTTTCAGTTTGGACCCATTAGCGGTTCTTTCCTGCTTAACCCTGGTATAGTGTGATTTTATTGCTGTGATCCAAGCCGCTGACTGATCTGAGTAAAAAATGAGATTACACTTTTTCCCAGTGCTGTACCAGTCAGCAAAAAGAGTTTCTGGTTTTTCTCTCAGCTGCTTCTGCTTGATAGATTTTTTAGCATTTTTTTTGGTGTTGGGGGGAATCTGGAAGAGGTTGCTCTCGGTGTGCCTGGGGAGCTGCTGTGGCTCCTCTGATTCGCTCATTATTGGTAGTGTAGAGGTAGAAAGTATTGTTGACCTTAGAATATGCTTTTCTGGGGCCCCGGGTTTGGTGTTTCCCTCTCCCTGCTCGCGACCTTTCCCAGTCCCCGGACTCGCTCGCTCTCCAGGCCCTCCCCAGGCCCCGTACTCACTGTCCTGGCCTGCGTCTGGGATTTGTCGTTTCCCAGTGTCTCCCGGCTGCTCCCCTCCCCCTCAGAGGTCTCTGGGCCTCTGTCTTGGCCAGGCTCCTCGGGCCTTTCCCTGGCTTCAGGCTCCCTCCCCAGGACCCGTACTCACTGTCTGCGCCTGGGAGCCGCTGCCTCACGGTGCCTTCGGGCTGCTCCCCTCTCCCTCAGAGGTCTCCAGGCCTCTGTCTCAGCCCGGCTCCTCCGGCCCCTCCCCGGTCCACGGTCCTTTGTTCCGGCCGCCGCTCAGGAGTCGCGCTCCGATCCCCTGCCACTGCGGCCCCGTGCGGCCTCTGTTGAGTCGCCACTCTCCTGCTGCTGCGGCCTCTGTTGAGTCACTGCTCTCCTGCTGCTGCGGCCCCGTGCGGCCTCTGTCGAGACGCCGCTCTCCTGCTGCTGCGGCCCCGTGTGGCCTCCGTTGAGTCACCCTGCTCCGACTGCCGCTGCGGACCGGTGCGGCCTCCGTTGAGTCACCGCGCTCCGACTGCCACTGTTGCCCCGTGCGGCTTCTGTCGAGTCGCCGCTCTCCTGCTGCTGTGGCCCCGTGCGGCCTCCGTTGAGTCACCGCGCTCCGACTGCCGCTGTGGCCCCGTGCGGCCTCTGTCGAGTCGCCGCTCTCCTGCTGCTGTGGCCCCGTGCGGCCTCCGTTGAGTCACCGCGCTCCGACTGCTGCTGTGGCCCCGTGCGGCCTCCGTTGAGTCACCGCGCTCTGACTGCCGCTGTGGCCCCGTGCGGCCTGTGTCGAGTCGCCGCTCTCCTGCTGCTGTGGCCCCGTGCGGCCTCCGTTGAGTCACCGCGCTCCGACTGCTGCTGTGGCCCCGTGTGGCCTCCGTTGAGTCACTGCGCTCCGACTGCCGCTGCAGCCCC
The DNA here is from genome assembly GCF_052327205.1 of Somniosus microcephalus. NCBI lineage: Eukaryota > Metazoa > Chordata > Chondrichthyes > Squaliformes > Somniosidae > Somniosus > Somniosus microcephalus. The sequence continues at coordinate 134,831,019 of NC_140993.1, forward strand.
GTGCGGCCTCCGTTGAGTCACCGCGCTCTCACTGCCGCTGCGGCCCCGTGCGGCCTCCGTTGAGTCACCGCACTCCGACTGCTGCTGTGGCCCCGTTCGGCCGCTGTTGAGTCGCCGCTCTCCTGCTGCTGTGGCCCCGTGCGGCCTCCGTTGAGTCACCGCGCTCCGACTGCCGCTGCGGCCCCGTGCGGCCGCAGTTGAGTCGCCGCTCTCCTGCTGCTGTGGCCCCGTGCGGCCTCTGTCGAGTCGCCGCTCTCCTGCTGCTGTGGCCCCATGTGGCCTCTGTCGAGTCGCCGCTCTCCTGCTGCTGTGGCCCCGTGCGGCCTCTGTTGAGTCACTGCGCTCCGACTGCTGCTGTGTCTTCTTTGGTCTGTATATTCCTCTCCTTCTTTCTTTTTGCTTTGGCTTTTCTTTCTGTTTTCTACTTTCCTCTGGTTTTTTTTTTCCTTTTTTTTTCGGGTCCCGTCTTTGGCGCTCATTTTTTTCCGGGCTTTTTCTTCTTTTCTTTCTGTGCTTAAACTAAGTTAAACTAACCTTAAACTTAAACTAGATTAAACTAAACTAAACTGAACTAACTTAGCTAGAATTTATACTTCTTAAAACTTGAAATGTAACTTTTTTTTCCCCACTTTAGACACTAATAAACATTAAAACTTAGCAGCTCATCTTTCGTGCGACCTCCCACTCTCTCGCCCCCTCTCTCTCTCCTCCAGTCTCCATCTCTCTCTCTCTGCCCCAGTATCTCTCTCTCCCCCAGTCTCCATCTATCTCGCCCCCAGTCTGTACCTCTCTCTCCCCAGTCTCTCTCTCTCACTCCCCCAGTCTCTCTCTCCCTCCGCCAGTGTCTCTCTCTCTCCCCAGTCTCTCTCTCTCCCCCAGTCTCTCTCTCGCTCTCTCTCACCCCTTCTCCCATCTATCTCTCTCTCTCCCAGTATCTCTTTCCATCTCCCTCTCTCCCCAGTCTTTCTCTCTCTCCCAGTCTCTCTCTCTCTCCCAGTCTCTCTCTCTCTCCCCCCCAGTCTCTCACTCTCTCCCCAGTCTCTCTCTCTCTCTCCCCCAGTCTCTCTCTCTCCCCAGTCTGTCTCTCTCTCTCCCCAGTCTCTCTCTCCCCGTCCCTCTCTCTCTCTCCCCTAGTCTCTCTCTCTCTGTTGCTCTCCCCTAGTCTCTCTCTCTCTCTCCCCCAGTCTTTCTCTCTCTCCCAGTCTCTCACTCTCCCCAGTCTCTCTGTCTCTCTCTCCCCAGTCTTTCTCTCTCTCCCAGTCTCTCACTCTCCCCAGTCTCTCTGTCTCTCTCTCCCCAGTCTATCTCTCTCTCCCCACCAGTCTCTCTCTCTCTCCCGCAGTCCCTTACTCGCTCCCCCACTCCCTCCCACTCTCTCCCCAGTCTCTCTGTCTCTCACCAGTCTCTCGCTCGCTCTCCAGTCTCTATCACTCCCCATCTCTCTCTCTCCCCACAGACTCTCTCTCTCCCCCCAGTCTCTATCTCTCTCTCCCTATCCAATTCCAATTCCAATTAAAATGCTTTATTGGCATGAAAGTTTACAGAGAACCATATTGCCAAAGCTTACATAGCAAAAAGGTACAGTTTTCCAACATTCTGTAGGTGTCAATCGATTTGACATTTGTCAAATCTCTATCTCTGTCTCCCCCCAGTCTCTCTCTCGCCCCCCCAGATTCTCTCTCCCCCTCTTTCTTTCTCACCCCCAGTCTCTCTCTCTCTCTCTCCCCAGTCTCTCTCTCTCCCCCCAGTGTCTCTCTCTCCCTGTCTCTCTTTTTCTCCCTCCCCAGTTTCTCTCTCTCTCCCAGACTCTCTCTCTCCCCCACAATCTCTCTCTCTCTCTCCCCCTGTCTCTCTCTCTCCCCGTCTCTTTCTCTCCCCATTCTCTCTCTCCCCGTCTCTCTGTCTCCCATCTCTCACTCTCTCTCCCCAACAGTCTCACTCTCTCTCCTGCAGTCTCTCACTCGCTCCCCCAGTCTCTCCCACTCTCTCCCCAGTCTCTCTGTCTCTCACCAGTCTCTCTCTCTCCCCAGTCTCTCTCTCTCCCCATCTCTCTCTCTCCCCACAGACTCTCTCTCGCCCCCCCAGATTCTCTCTCCCCCGTCTTTCTTTCTCACCCCCAGCCTCTCTCTCTCTCTCCCCAGACTCTCTCTCTCCCCAGTCTCTTTCTCTCCTAGTCTCTCTCTCCCCTGTCTCTCTTTCTCTCTCCCCACTCTCTCTCACTCTCCCCACCAGTCTCTCTCACTCTCCTGCAGTCTCTCTCTCTCCACAGTCTCTTCCTCTCTCTCCCCAGTCTCTCTCTCCCCAGTCTCTCTCTCTCCCCCAGTCTCACTCTCTCTCTCCCCCAGTCTCTCTCTCTCCCCCAGTTGCCCTCTCTCTCACCCCCAGATTCTCTCTCTCTCCCCCAGTCTCTCTCTCTCTCTCCACAATCTCTCTCTCACTCCCCCAGTCTCTCTCTCTCCCCAGTCTCTCTCTCTCTCCCCAAGTCTCTCTGTCTCTCCCCCAGACTCTCTCTCCCTCTCCCCAGTCTCTCTCTCTTACTCTCTCGCCAGTCTCTCTCTCTCTCTCAGTTCAGTTCAGTTCAGTTCAAATGCTTTATTGGCATGAAAGTTTACAGAGAACCATATTGCCAAAGCTTACATAGCAAAAAGGTACAGTTTTCCAACATTCTGTAGGTGTCAATCGATTTGACATTTGTTGGGTATATACAATATTACTTTTAAACAATATTAATTTTAAACAGTCTTTCTACTTCATTTGGTACGTTCAATATTAATTTTAAACAGTCTTACTTTTAAACAGTCCTCAGGTTCTCTCTCTCTCTCTCTCTCCCCCAGTCTCTCTTTCCCCAGTCTGTCTCTCACCCTCCCCAGTCTCTCTCTTTCCCTGTCCCTCTCTCGCTCTCCCCTAGTCTCTCTCTCTCTGTCTCTCTCCCCCAGTCTCTCTCTCTCTCCCCAGTCTCTCTTTCTCTCTCACCCCCTCTCCCGTCACTCTCTCTCTCCCCAGTCTCTCTCTCTCTCTCCCCAGTCTCTCTCTCTCTCTCCCCCAGCCTCTCTCTCTCCCCAGTCTGTCTCTCTCCCCCACTCTCTCTCTCCCCCAGTCTCTCTCACTCCCCCAGTCCCCCTCTCTCTCACCCCCAGACTCTCTCTCTCTCCCCCAGCCTCTTTCTCACTCTCTTGCCAGAGACTCTCTCTCTGTCTCTCCAGTCTCTCTCTCTCTCTCTCCCCGTCTCTCTCTCCCCAGTCTGTCTCTCTCTCTCCCCAGTCTCTCTCTCTCCCCATCTCTCTCTCTCTCCCCATCTCTCTCTCTCCCCACAGACTCTCTCTCTCCGCCCAGTCTCTCTCTCTCTCTCTCCCCAGTCTCTCTCTCTCCCCATTCTCTCTCTCTCCCCAGTCTCTCTTTTTCTCTCTTCCCAGTTTCTCTCTCTCTCCCAGTCTCTCTCTCTCCCCCGCAGTCTCTTTCTCTCTCCACCTGTCTCTCTCTCTCTCCCCCGTCTCTCTCTCTCCCCATTCTCTCTCTCTCCCCGTCTCTCTCTCTCCCGTCTCTCTTTCTCTCCCCAGTTTCTCTCTCTCTCCCAGTCTCTCTGTCCCCCGCAGTCTCTCTCTCTCTCCCCAAGCCTCTCTCTCTCCCCAGTCTCTCTCTCTCTCCCCCAGTCTGTCTCTTGCTCTCTCCCTAGTCTCTCTCTCTCCCCTGTCGCTCACTCTCTCCACAGTCTCTCTTTCTCTCTCCCAGTCTCTCTCTCCCCCAGTCTCTCTCTCTCCCCCAGTTGCCCTCTATCTCACCCCAGACTCTCACTCTCTCTCTCCCCAGTCACTCTCTCTCTCACCAGTCCCTCTCTCTTACCCCAGTCTCTCTCTCTCCCCCATCTGTCTCTCTCTCTCCCTGGCCTCTCTCTCTCCCCGTCGCTCTCTCTCTCCCCTAGTCTCTCTCCCCTAGTCTGTCTCACTCTCTCGCTCCCCCAGTCTCTATCTCTCTGCCAGTGTCTCTCTCGCTCTCCCCTAGTCTCTCTTTCTCTCCCCTAGTCTCTCTCTCTCTCTCAAACCCCCTCTCCTGTCTCTCTCTCTTTCTCCCCAGTCTCTCTCTTTCCCCAGTCTCTCTCTCTCCCCAGTCTTTCTCTCACTCCCAGTCTCTCTCTTACCCTCCACAGTCCCTCTTTCTCTCTCCCCATCAGTCTCTCTTTCTCTCCCGCAGTCTCTCTCTCTCCCCAGTCTCTCGCCATCTCTCCCCAGTCTCTCTCTCACTCAATTCAATTCAATTCAAATCGCTTTATTGGCATGATAAGGTACATCTTATGTTGCCAAAGCATCAAAATACATTCATGGTTGAACACATAAACGCAGTTCTATTCATACAGTGTATAAACAGGTATATCCCTGAGTGTATAAATATACATTCGCATTATTTATATATACTCTTTTCTTAGTTTACTGGTTGTCCCTCTGTTCATGGCAAGCTGTAACATAGTGTGCTGCCAGTGCTACACAGCTTCTCTCCTCCCCCAGTAGGTATGGGAGTTTTTGGTTGTCATTCAGATTTCTGAATTCAGGGCATTTTTGTGAGAATTTTTGATAGAAATTCTCCCTGATGCCCTGATATTTTCCACAGGCTGTGAGGAAGTGCATCTCTGTCTCCACTACTCCCTGACTGCAGTGAGAGCATATCCTGTCCTCTCTTGGCAGCCTGGTCTGCCTGTGTCTGCCTTTTTCGATCGCTAGGCTATGTTCACTAAGTCTGTACCTTGTCAAGGTTTTTCTCAGTTTGTTATCCTTTACCATGGTCAGGTAATCAGCTATGTTGTATTGTCTGTTTAGGGCCAAGTAGCAATTGAGTTTGCTTTGGGTTTTTGTTGTTTCTGCCCAATATGTCACTCTCCCCAGTCTCTCTCTCTCCCCCAGTCTCTCTCTCTCTCCCCCAGTCTCTCTCTCTCACTCCCCTAGACTCTCTTTTTCCACCAGTCTCTGCCTCTCTCTCTCTCTCTATCTCACCCCTCCTTCCGTCTCTCTCTCTCTCCCAGTCTCTCTCTCTCCCCAGTCATTCTCTCTCTCCCCAGTCTCTCTCTCTCTCCCCACCAGTGTCTCTCTCTCTCCTGCAGACTCTCTCTCTCTCTCCCCAGTCCCTCCCTCCCTCTCCCCAGTCTCTCTCAATTCAATTCAATTCAATTCAAATTGCTTTATTGGCATGACAAGCACATCTTATGTTGCCAAAGCACGGAAATACATGTATGATTGACCACATAAACATCGATCTAGACATACAGTGTATAAACAAGTATACCCATGTATACATAGCTATATGCACATATAATATGCATATAATCTTTTCTTAGAGTTAATGTGTCACTGGTTGTCCCTCTGCTTGTGGCAAGCTGTAACATAGTTTGCTGCTATAGTTACACATTTTCTCTGTTCCCCCAATAGATATGGGAGTTTTTGGAGGTCATTCAAATTTTTGAATTCAAGTGTTGCTCATTTTTAGGTGTTTCCAAAATTTGATGGCTCATTTTTGGATATTAATTAGTAGTGGTGTTTGTGGTTTTCCTCTGAGTCCGGAGGATACTTTTACAGAATTCTGCATGCAGGATTTCAATTGGGTGTTTGTCCCATTTTGTGAATTCTTGTAGTGTTAGCGGACCCCACACCTCACTGCCATAGAGTGCAATTGGTTCAATTACTGATTTAAAAATTTTGAGCCAAATGACAATTGGAATTTCTATTTGGGTTGATTCTTGATGGCATAGAAAGCCCTTCTTGCTTTCTCTTTCAGTTCATTCACAGCCAAATGAAAGTTTCCCGTAGAACTGATTTTTAGGCCTAGGTATGTGTAATTTGCAGTTTGTTCGATTTTTTTGCTCCTATTGTGAAGTTTATTCTGGGTCCCTGATGTCTGGATCTTTGCTGGATCACCAGAACTTTTGTTTTTTGGGGGTTTATTGTCAGGGCCCAGGTCTGACAGAAAGCCTCTAGCAGATCCAGGTTCCGCTGTTGTCCCTCCTCAGTTGGTGAGAGCAGAACCAGGTCATCTGCATAGAGGAGGAATTTAACCTTGGAGTCATATAGTGCGAGGCCAGGTGCTGTAGATTGTTCAAGTAGTTTTGCCAATTCATTTATGTAAATATTAAAGAGTGTCGGTGAGTTAGGCGAGCCCTGCGCCACTCCACGCCCCTGTGAGAAATATTTTGTTTGTTTGTCTCCAATTTTAACTGCACATTTATTGTTTGTATACATTGATTTAATTATATCATATGTTTTTCCCCCTTCCCCACTTTCAATAAGTTTCAAGAATAGACCTCCGTGCCAAATAAAATTGAAAGCCTTCTGGAAATCTATAAAGCAGGCAAAAATTTTGCTTTTGTTTTGGTAAACATGTTTGTCAATTCGGGTGTGTAGGGTGAAAATATTGTCCGATGTTCTATAATTTGGTTAGAATCCTATTTGGCTTTTACTCAAGACATCGTGCTCCTCAAGGAAATGTATAAGTCTTTGGTTTATGATACTACAGAATATCTTCCCCAGGTTACTGTTCACACAGATGCCTCGATAGTTATTTGGGTCAGCTTTGTCTCCACTTTTGTATATGGGCGTTATGAGTCCTTTGTTCCAGATATCAGGGAAGCAACCGACACTCAGAGCCAAGTTGAAGAGTTTTAGGATAGCCAATTTCATTTTATCATCAGTGTGTTTAATCATCTCGTTTAGGGTGCCATCTGCACCGCAAGCTTTTCTTGGTCGCAGGTCCTTGAATTTTTCAAATAGCTCTTTTTCAGTTATTGGGTGGTCTAATGGGTTTTGTTGGTCTATTATGGCCAGTTTGAGCTTTTCCAATTCTTTGCATATTAGATCTTGCTCTGGGCTTAGTGTGTTTTTCTGGTATAATTTTTTTTAATGGTTTTCCCATATGTCTCCATTTTGAATGGGCAATTCTTCGCGTTGCTTTTTGTGTAATGTATTCCAGTTGTCCCAGAAACTATTAGAATCGATAGATTCCTCAATGGAGCTGAGTTTATTCTTAATATACTGTTCTTTCTTCGCTCTGAGTGTGTTTTTATATTGTGTTAGTGCCTGACAATAAGCAAGGCGTAGTTCCTCGTTTTCTGGTTGTCTGTGTTTTTGGCTTGATATTTTTCTGAGTTTTTTCCTCATGTTATGACAGTCTGAATCAAACCATTTTTCGTGGTTTTGTGTTTTGTGTTTACTCTTGCGAGATATCAAGTTCAACATTGTTGCCAAATTATCAAAAATATTATTTAGGTTATTCACTGCCAGGTTTATGCCTTCTTTATTGTGAGTGTATGGCCTAGAAATTCAGTATAGCCACGTTCGGGGCGCTAAAGTCGGGCGGCCGCTAAAGTTTGCGCCCGGCGCAAGTTCGCGCCACCTTCGCCGATATTCAGTCGCATCGCCCCAAGAGGTTGCTGCTGCGCTAAAACAGGCGATGCACGACTATCATTAGGCGCTATGCCGGCGGTCCGGGGCGATACCCCCGAGGGCGGGCACAGCGCAGGTGCGGCGAGTTGCTGATTGACGCCAGACACTCTGGCGCCGGTCAGCTCTTAAAGGGGGAGGGTGGATTTGTTTGCCTGCCATGCCCTGCACACTGCAGCCCTCAAGCTAGGCCTGACCACTTCTGCTTCATCTGTGCAACGCCCAGGGCTATGGAGAAGGCCAGGGAGAGAGCGCAGCGCTTCAGCGAGGGCGACCTGAGGGTGCTGGTTGGCGGAGTGGAGCGCAGGCGCCATGTTCTATTCCCTGAAGGTGGCAGGAGGCCGCTGCCCAGCGCCTACCGGAAAGCCTGGAGGGAGGTCTCAAACAGGGTGACTTCCAACAGCGTGGTTGCCAGGACTCCTGTGCAATGCCAGAAAAAGTTCAACGACCTCACTCGGATTGTCAGGGTGAGTACCCTTTCCAGTGTCCTCCTCATCCCTGCATGTGCACCTCACTTTATGGGCAAAGGGACCTGAAAGCCCTAATGGCCAGCCCTCATCCAGCAGCTATGGGACTGTCATGAAAATCACTTGCGCATTCAGCACTTTACACACTGTACAAGCTATTCGACCATGGGAGGCAGTACAGCCAAGATCAGGGCTTCACACTGTCAGGGCCAGTCCACCATGGGAGGCAGTGCAGACAAGATCAGGGCTTCACACTGTCAGGGCCAGTCCACCATGGGAGGCAGTGCAGACAAGATCAGGGCTTCACACTGTACTTAGATGCCATCCTTACTCTTGCAAGCCAAGGTGGCGTACAACCGTAGGAAGCAACGTGAGACCGGGGGAGGCCGTCCTGACGTCAAAGAGCTCTCCGACCTCGACCAGCGTGTGGAGCGCATTATGGCAGGACGGCTGATTTACCCCGTCGCCAGTGGAGATGCCGACCCTGTTCTGGGCACCAATGGTCAGGGCATCAACTTTTTGACCTCTCTCTTTCCACTTGCGCCTCAGATCAGCATCCTTTGCCACTGTCCGACCAATGCAGTGCATGGCAGCACTCATGCCTCCCTCGCTGCCGCCCTGTCCTCACTCTAAAGCAACTCTCGTGCCTCCCTGCTTTCAGATGGTGAATCGCCAGGTGAGGAGGTGGGCCCTCAAGCTGCCACTGTCAGCGATTCCTAATTCGAGGAGGATGAAGAGGAAGCCGGCCCATCAGTGCCACCCTCAGCCGCGCCAGCCCATGGCGATGAAGGGGACACGTCTTCCCTGGAGGGGAGCCTGGGGGAAGGGTCGGAGGAGAGTGAAGCTCCCGGGCCCAGCGGCCTGCTGCAACGTGGGAGGGGTGGGGAAGCTCGGCGGACTTCTCCCCAGAGGGTGAGTGCGGCCTCCAGTCCTGCGACGGTGAGCGCAGAGGAGGTGCGGCTCCTGGAGGAAATGGCCGTCCAGGCTGAGCGCAGGCACACTGAGCTCATGGCTGCAGTGGCAAGGATGCCTGACTCCATTTAGTCTCTGTCAAGGAGTGTGCAGGAATTCGGAGCAGCACAGGCCAGGAGTCTGCAACAATTCAGTGCAGCACAGGCCAGGAGTCTGGAACAATTCAGTGCAGCACAGGCCAGGAGTCTGCAGGACTTCGCGGCAGCACAGGCGGCTTCTAGCCAAGTGCTCAGTCGTGCCGTTCATTCACTGGCTGGTGTCATGCGGACACAGGCCAGGGCCACACGGGCACTAACTGCTGCCCCCCTCGCTGGATCGGCCAGGCATCGCCAGGGCACTCGCCGCGCAGCAGCAGCCCAGCAGTCTGTTCTTCAGCTGTTTGCTGTGCATGCTGCAGTGCTGGCCCGTGCGAGTGCCAATGTCTCAGGCGACCAGGCAGTACCTGCGATCTATCAGGTTGGCACCATTCCTGCAGCCGACACTGCCACTCTGCCATTGCAGCTGCCACGAGCCGCTGGACAGACTGCTGCCGCCCAAGCAGAGTTGGAGCAGTCAGCAGCCGGCCCCTCCAGGGCCAGAGCTGGTGCAGGCCGACCCCCAAGGGCATCTGCCGTCTCGCCATCTAACCCTCAGCAGCCTTCCCCCAGCCTTGCTGCAGCCACTGGGGTCCCATTGAGGAGGAGCAGCAGGGCGGGCAGGGGCCAGTCACGGATGCGAAAGGCATCGCCCTCGCAGGGCAAAAAGTAGAAGGTCTGGCCAAATGCTTTGTGTTTGTTGAAAGGCCGAGACTGGTGTAGTTGTGTTTTTGTAAGGCCGAGACTGGTGTCTTTCTTTGTTTTGAAAGGCCAAGACTCGTGTCTTTCTTTGTTTTGTAAGGCCGAGACTGTTCGTTTTGTGTTTTTGGAGGGGGCTTCCCTCCATTAGTTTGTAATGTGGGAAGGGCAGAGGTTTCCAAGTAATAAATGTTCTGAAATCGCACTGCCCATGCTTTATTTTGCAAGTCCTGGTTGCCCTGCTCGGCTGAGGGCTTGTGGAGCGGCTACATTCATCTGGTGACATTGGCACAAGCCATTCCCTGAGAGGGGGCCTAGAACCGACGTTCAATAAGCCGCCGACGGGCGGCCCTTGCACTTTCTGCCTCCCTCCTGTGCTGGTCCTCCTCCTCCTCCTCCTCCTCCTCCTCCTCAGGTGGTCCTCCAATCTCTGGTGGCAGTGGCTGAGTCCTGCGGATAGCCAGGTTGTGCAGCATGCAGCACACGACCACGAAATGGGAGACTCGCTCCGGCGAATATTGTAGGGCTCCACCGGAACGATCCAGACAGCGGAACCGTTGCTTCAGGACGCCGATGGTTTGCTCAATGATGTTCCTGGTTGCCTGATGGCTCTCATTGTACCCCTCTTCAGCAGGGGTGCTGGGCACACGGAGCGGGGTCATCAGCCAGGTACACAAAGGATAGCCTTTGTCCCCGAGAAGCCATCCTCGTAGGTGAGGCTGGGCCTGGAACATATCTGCCACAGAAGTCTGGTGCAGGATGAAGACATCGTGGCTGCTGCCTGGAAAGCGGGCATTGACAGCTAGGATGAGCTGCCTGTGGTCACACACCAGCTGAACATTGAGCGAATGGTAGCCCTTCCGGTTGCGGTAATCCTCGGCATTCTCCAGAGGTGCCCGCAAAGCCACATGCATGCAGTCAATGGCGCCCTGCACCATGGGGAAGCCCGCGAATGCTGCAAAGCCCATTGCACGCTGTTGCTGCTTGACAAGGGCCATGGAGAAGGAGATGAACTGACGTCTCCTTCTGAAAAGGGCATTGGTCACCTGACGGATGCAGCAATGCACGGCGAACTGGGAAATGTTCGAAATGTCCCCAGTAGCGGATTGGAAGGAGCCGGTGGCATAGAAGTTGAGAGCCACCGTCACCTTCACTGCCACCGACAGAGACGTCCTGCTCCTCAGCTGTGGCTGCAGATCACCGCCAAGCAGGTGGCAGATCTCAGTGACCACCGCCCTTCGGAATCGCGGCCTCCGAACACACTGCTCGTCAGACATGTTCAGATAGGAGAACTGCTGGCGGTATACCCTGGGTGGGTAAGGCCTCCTTTGCCGACGCCTGTTGCCCCCTCTCCGTCTGGCCAGGACTGCCACTCTCTCACGGCGTCTGTGAGCCCTTTGAATGCAATGGAGTAGGCCAGCGTTTGCACCCATTGCAGCCCCCATTATATGTTTGCAAACAATGATATGACACTGAAGGCAAAGACAAGTGGAAAGCTGTGGCCTGAAGCCACAAGTACCTGTCCGAGTGTTGAGCAAAAGCAGAAAGCTCTCCACCTTTGTCTCTCTGCAAAGATCCGTCTCTCAAAAAGGAGTGCTGCAAAATGGCAGCCTTTTCTACTGCAGGAGGAGTGCCCTTTAATTTGCGCCCCCCGCGCCCCGCATCGACTGAGAACCGTTCCCCTCTACCAGTCGCTAGGGGTGCCAGGCGCACAATAGGGTGTCGCCACTGAATTTCCGGTTTGGGGCGCACAAAGGGCGTTGCACGAGAAAATGACATCAGGATCTGCGCGCGCAGCTGAGCGCGCGCAAAGACTTTGCGCCGCTGCTAAATCTTGAGTGAAGTTGGGGAGAGGCGCAGATCGCGCTGCGCCCGGCCGCTAGCCGCCTAGCGCCCAACATCTCCTCCTCCTAAGGCGCTACCGGCTGGCGCAAGCAACTGAATTTCTAGGCCTATGTGTTTTCCAGGAAGTTGTCCACGAGGGATTGAGTTGATTGGCTGCTAATTGCTTTCTGGTATTTTTCCGTACTGTTTGGGCCCATCTGTAGGATTTTTTAATGTTGTACAGCTTACTGGGCTGTGTTTCTGTGTTGGTTGTTTCTGTTCTTTTAAGATACGCAGTAATTTGGCTGTGATCTGACAGTGGTGTTAGTGGTTTGACTGTGAATGTTCTGAAAGAGGATGGGTCCAGATCTGTAATCATATAGTCTACGGTGCTGATGCCAAGAGGTGAAGAATAGGTCGGTTTTCCTAGGGAGTCTCCTATGAACCTACCATTGACGATGTACAGACCCAGGCTTCGACAGAGCTGCAGGAGCTGCTTTCCGTTTGCATTTATCTGTTTGTCGTAGTTACACCTGTGTGAATGCAAAGGGAGATCAAACTGGTTATTCCCAAATATGTAATTATTCCCCTGAGTACTGATAAAGTCTGGTTGTTCACCAGTTCTTGAGTTGAGGTCACCACAGGTCAACACGTTCCCATGGGCCTGGTAATGGTTAATCTCCCTCTCAATGTTGGAGAAGGTGTCCACTTTAAAGTACGGGGATTCTATAGGGGGGATGTAGATTGCGCAAATGAAAACATTTTGCTTGCTAGAAATTATGGCCTAGAAATTGGGTTTTGGCTTAGCCAGGGCTTTAGCGCCGGAAGTTAGTGCCGGCGCTAAGTCCCCCTGCGCGCACCAAAAATTCAGCAGGGCCGCGCCCAAACGGCTGCCGGCGCTACTGAAGGGTGTTTGCGGCGGTAAATCGGCGCTAACTGCCGTTTCGCGCCGCAATTCCGGCGCTGCGGCACCCGATGCGGTGCGGCAGGCTCGGGAAGTGCAGGCCTCCTCCTTCCGTTAAGGAGGAGCTGCCTGCACCCGGCCGCGGCCCGCGCAAATCTGTCTAAAAATGAGCCCGGCACCTCGGACAAGTGCCGGGCTTGCATCTGTTCCGGGGGGTGGGGGGGGAGAAGTCCGGGGAGGGAGCTGCGGGCAGGCGGCCGGCGGGAAAGCGGCCGGCCGCCGCGGGGCCTTTAATGCGCCGGCGCAAACTCATGCAAGACTCTGTTGCCAGAGTCTTAGTTGCGGCTGCCACGGGCGAGGCGGCCGCAACTGAATTTCGGCGCTGGGGCCCGTCGGCATGGCAACCGGGACGCTGCGCACACCGATGACGTCATCGGTGCCGGCGCAGCGCTACCGGTGCAACGCCGATTTAGGGCCCCAGGGAATTTTTAAACTGGCCATAACTCTGGCGCTAGTCCCTCTAGCGCCTCAAAAGCGGCGCTAAGGCAACTGAATTTCTAGGCCTATGTCTTTCTTAATCTTGAGCCATAAGTGGTTTTCGCCCTTTTTTATAAATTCGATGTAATTCCTAAGCTCTGCTTTAAACCAAATCAGTATGCCTCCAGAGTCTCTGCCCTGGGTTACTCCTGGTAGATTATTGGAGGGGTCCACTAGCTCTGTGTACCCAGGGGGACAACAAGTGGGCCCTTCTCCTCTGCACCATGTCTCTTGCAAAATGATAATGTCCAGATCTTTGATTTTATCTCGGAACTCTGGGAAACTGCTCTTTAGGCCAAGCACAGAAGAGTGTAGGCCTTGGATATTCCAGGTTGAGATGCACAAGGATTTCATGTTTAGCTTGGTCTTTTACCGTGTTAGGTGTGTGTGTCTTTGTCGTATTAAATGGGGGAAAAAAGAACAACTCGAGCGTCTATAAATACTGACAGTACATATCTGCAACTCTTTCCAACAGTCATAACCCTTTTTTTTTTCAGGTGCGAAAAAGTGAAAAGGGCTAGTCATTATGCTTCCTGATCCATAAGGCGGGAGCAGATGATGCTGAGCATCTGCTTTATGTCTCTCAATGGATTGTCTCTGCCTGTTTTATTGCTTACGTCCTGTGCCCATCTCACTCCATCGGGCTGGGGTTCTTGCTGCTGTGGTGGCCCTGCTCTCCTGAGGGGCAGGAGTGGTGCAGGTCGGGCATTGGTGCTGTGCTCATATGGCGTGTACGTGGGGATCCTCTCTGGTCCTGGTTGGTGTGGTGGTGGTCTCTGAATTGGTCCTGGGCTGTACCTCGCTGGTCTCTGACGGCTGGGGGGGTGTCCTGTTCCTCTTGGAGTCTGGGTGTGAACCCGGTCAAGAGCGACATCCTCTCTCTCTCTCCCCTAGTCTCTCTCTCTCCCATCTCTCTATCTCTCTCCAGTCTCGCTCTCTCTCTCCCCAGTCTCTCTCTCTCCACAGTTTCTCCCTCTCTCCCCAGTCTCCCTCTCTCTCTCCCAGTCTCTCTCTCCCCCAGCCTCACTCGCTCTCTCCCCCAGTCCCTGTTTCTCTCCACAGTTTCTATCTCTCTCTCCCAAGACTCTATCACTCTCTCCCCCAGTCACTCTCTCCCCCCCAGTCTCTCTTGCTGCCCCGTCTCTCTCTCTCCCCCCAGACTCTCACTCTCTCCCCAGTCTCGCTCACCCCCCAGCCTCTCTCTCTCTCCCCCATCTCTATCTCTCCCCCAAGTCTCCCTCTCTATCCACCAGTCTGTCCTGCCCTCTCCGCAGCCTCGGTCTCTCCCCCAGTCTCTCTCTCTCTCCCCTTGCCTCTCTCTCTCCCCCGTCTCTCTCCCTCTCTCCTCCAGTCTCTCTCTCTCTCTCCCCCCCGGTCTCTATCTCTCTCTCCCCAGTCTCTCTCACTCTCTCCCCCAGTCTCTCTCTCCCCCCCAGTCTCTGTCGCTGCCCCCGTATCTCTCTCCCCCCAGGCTCTCTCTCTCTCCACAGTCTCTCTCTCCCCTCAGCCTCTCTCTCTCTCTCCCCATCTCTCTCTCTCCCCTGAGTCTGTCTCTCTCACCCCTAAACTCTCTCTCTCTCTCTCCCCCAGCCTCTCTCTCTCTCCCCGCAGACTCTCTCTCCCCTGTCTCTCTCTTTCTCCCCACTCTCTCTGTCTCTCTCTCTCTCCCCTAGTCTCTCACTCTTTCCCTCAGCATCTATCTTTCTCCACATCTCTCTCTCAATACAATAATACAATACAAATCGCTTTATTGGCATGATAAGGTACATCTTATGTTGCCAAAGCATCAAAATACATTTATGGTTGAACACATAAACGCGGTTCCATTCATACAGTGTATAAACAGGTATATCCCTGAGTTTATAAATATATTTTCGCCTTGTTTATATATACTCTTGTCTTAGTTTACTGGTTGTCCCTCTGTTCATGGCAAGCTGTAACATAGTGTGCCGCCAGTGTTACACAGCTTCTCTCCTCCCCCAGTAGGAATGGGAGTTTTTGGTTGTCAGTCAGATTTCTGAATTCAGGGCATATTTGTGAGAATTTTTGATAGAAATTCTCTCTGATGCCCTGATATTTTCCACAGGCTGTGAGGAAGTGCATCTCTGTCTCAACTACTCCCTGACTGCAGTGAGAGCATATCCTGTCCTCTCTTGGCAGCCTGGTCTCTCTCCCTCTCTCTCCCTCATTCTTTCTCTCTCTCTCTCCCCAGTCTCTCTTTATCTCTCTCCTCAGTCACTCTCTCTCCCCCAGTCTCTCTCTCTCTCTTCCGCAGTCTCTCTGTCTCTCCGCCAGTTTCTCTCTTTCTCTCTCCCCAGTCTCTCTCTCTCTCCCCACCAGTCTCTCTCTCTCCCCAGTCTCTCTCTCTCTCCCCCAGCCTCTCTCCCTCGCTCCCCAGTCTCTCTCTCTCTCTGCCAGTGTCTCTCCCTCTCTCTCTCCCATCTCTCTCTCTCCCAGTCTCTCTCTCCCCAGTCTTGCTCTCTCTCCCCAGTCTCTCTTTCTCCCCAGTCTCTCTCTCTCTCCCGACCAGTCTCTCTATCTCTCCCGCTGACTCGCTCTCTCTCCCCCAGTCTCTCCCTCTCTCTCCCCAGTCTCTCTCTCTCCCCAGTCTCTCTCTCTCCCCCCATTCCCTGTCTCTCTCCCCAGCCTCACTCTCTCTCCCCTAGTCCAATTCCAATTCAATTCCAATTCAAATGCTTTATTGGCATGAAAGTTTACAGAGAACCATATTGCCAAAGCTTACATAGCAAAAAGGTACAGTTTTCCAACATTCTGTAGGTGTCAATCGATTTGACATTTGTTGGGTACATACAATATTACATTTAAACAATATTAATTTTAAACAGTCTTACTTTTAAACAGTCCTCAGGTTGTGACATGTTGTTACATATTTGGCCCCAAGGTATGGTCTGTCTCCTTCTCCCAGGACTAATCTCAATTTTGACAGGTCATCCAATTCCTTGAAATCTGGGGTTGTTTGGCTTAGCTTGTTGAATAATATGTTTCTTGATGTGTTGAATTTTTCGCATTTTAGGAGGAAATGCATTTCTGTTTCAACCTCGCCGGCCAGACATTGATCGCATATTCTATTCTCTCTAGGCTGCCAGGATTTCTTGTATCTGCCTTTTTCAATTTCCAGTTGGTGGTCGCTTAGTCTGTACCTGGTGAGGGTCTGTCTCTGTTTTGTGTCTCTGATGGTCGTGAGGTAGTCTGCCAGTTTATAATCTCTTTTTAGGGCCCGGTAGCATTCTAATCTGCTTTGGCTTTTGGCTCTCTCTCTCTCCCGTCTCTCTCACTCTCTCCAGTCTTTCTCTCTCTCCCCCAGTCTCCCTCTCTCCCCAGTCTCTCTCTCTCTCTCCTCCATTCTCTCTCTCTCTCTCTCGCTCCCCCAGTATCTCTCTCTCCCCCAGTCTCTCTCTCTCACCAGTCCCTCTCTCGCTCCCCCAGTCGCCCTCTCCCTCCCCTAGTCTCTCTCTCTCCCATCTCTCTCTCTCTATCCAGTCTCTCTCTCACATTCCCCTGTCTCTCTCTCTCTCCACAGTGTCTCCTGTAAGATTCAAAATTTTCAGTAATTAATCACGCAAGAAAATAGGGTTAATAAGACAGTTTATTGACCAAAAGAAGCTTGTACAGAAAAACCTTTGAAAAAAGGGCATACAAAATGGCTGCCAGACCTCATGATCAGTTTCTGGTACCATTTGATTTCTGTTACTGCAAGCTAGACAGGCTTCTGGATTGAGGACAGTAAGCCCGCAAAAGCCCGTATCGGGAAAGCGAAACTCATGGAACTGAGCATACATATTAATTAGATTCTAAGTACAGGACAGTTTTAGGTTACAGGATGAGGCCCATCAAGAAATGGGCGGACAATTGAACGTACACTTAAACCCATTTACTGTACAAAGGAAAACCGTTTAACAGCCATCGAGGGCAATCTCCAGACCGATCAATATACGAACCGAGTTACGGTGACAAAGTAAAAGACATTATCGGCCCAGGAAGGCCAGTTAAGCTATCACCAGCTCCCATTACAAAGACAAAGCGCCCCTGCAGAGATTTCTGCCCGCCAAAAATATTACAAAGACTGGACTATGATTTGGCGGGAGATAAGAATGTTCCAAAAGGGTATAACTGTGGATTGAAAAAGTCCATCAGGACGTTATGCGCTACGCTTCGCTTCGGAACTTCTACGACTCTTCGGTTAAGGCAGCACTTCAGTTTCGGAACGTGCTCGGTGTTCGACCAGGCAAGGCTCAGCCACGACGGGAAGACGACGAGGGTGGCCCGGGTACTTTTGTCGGGAGATCATCGACGACCCAGGCCGAAGAAGAAGACACCCTCAGAAGGACATTATGACTGTATAAAGAAAGCTTTTTGGGACCAGCGTCCCGCCCCGAGGAAGACCATCGGGAGATCGATGACCCAGGCCGGAGAAGAAGACACTCAGGGCCTAGCACTCCAGTGCCTCAACATCCCATTCGGTAACGGACCTTCCATGTGCATTTCTACAACATCACATCGGTAGCAGAGTCTCCATGTGCATCCAGTTCTTCGGCAGCCTTTCAGTAAAGGTAACACAGGTTTAACGGATTTCATCCATGATGAGCGCTCATCAAGGCTGTATCTGCTGCTTCATCGCATAAGAAAACCAAGCTGCGCCAGAAATTTCCAAATCCACGTGACGACGGAAAGCTGTGCCAAAAAGGCTGCGAACCCCCTTTTCACGAATCTGAAAGTGGTGAGCATGATCCCGAGTTCCTCAAGTCAAAACTTAGTTTAGGTCTAGGGGAGGGGGTTAAGGGTAATCGTAATGTGTTTCCCCTTTTTTTACGATGTGCCATGTGTTTCCCATTTCCATAGAGTTAAGTTTATAGATATGTGCATGCTTGTAGTTACTTTAGTCTGTGCTTATGACATGTATTTTATAATGCTGCAAACTGTTTAATAATAAAAGCATCCATTTCGTGCTATTCAACCTGGTCTATTGAGTTTTTCTCTGCACTACAGTTCCCTGCACATAAGTCCAAGGTCTAGAACCGTAGGGAAGAGTGGGTCGAACCACTCAAGGGTAATTATTGCATGAAGCCTGGTAGGAGACCAGAACGAGCAAGAGAAACCCCCTACAGAGATGGCAACCGCGGCAGGACCTTGGCAGCAGGAATGTAGCGTGTTAGATCAAGGTTTGAATAAACGAAATGTGATGGATGAGAGAATAGCGGATTATGTTTTTGGGAAGGTAAACCTTACAAAACAGTGGATATCTGACCTATTGAGAGATAGGCGCCCGCTAGACGCAGCCATCAAGTGGACAGAAAGCAAAGAGCATAAGAAATTGGTAGAAAAGGCGGTCTGGTTGATGTGCTACAAGAAGCAAGTCCAGCTTTTGGACCAGGTCGTTGTAGCACAGACGGCCCAGATCAAAGGGCTACTAACAGAAGTAGAGGAAAATGTTGCGGGAGGTCAGAAACTGATTCAATCGCTTAACGCGCTGAATCAGGAACGCCAATCCGTAACTCACCGCCATGAGACCAGGATAGATTACTTGGAGTGTCAGGTCGTTGAGGCCAAGGCCAGTGAAGGTAGAATGAGAGATAGGTGTTCCACCTAGCTAAGCAGGTAGCGACACAGGAGGAAAGTATTTTGGGGGCTAGGGCAGCATTTAAGATGGCCATGGAGGATAGGTCTGAGAACACCAATCATAGCGCTTGCCACAGGGAGCTAGAGGACCTGAGAATGGCCCTAGCGAAGGCAAACGGCTTGGTGTGCCTCATAAACCCACCAGCGAGCCAGCTACTGTTAGCCAAGGAATCCAAAAGACCGATTCCGCAAGAGGCAGTTGGGGTACCAACCCCCGAGCCCTCGGCACCTCCCACCTATAGTGAGTCTTGGCCTCCGGGGAAGGAAACGGGGAAGTCAGACACAGAGGTTCTTGAGGTAGAGCAACACCAGGTAGTAGAGTCGGGACTGGCACCGATGTGCCCCACGCGACACCGAAGGCTCGGTCCGGGCGTAGCGGATGGCGAGGATGGACCCCTCGTGAATCAGATCATAATGCCCCATAGCGCACGACAGCTAAGGGAAATGATAAGTCACATCCCAAAACTCTCCGAGTCAGGAGATCCCTCCGTCCATTTTAGGGACGTGGAGCAGACCGCAGCAGTTAATGACTGCGACGGGGTTGAACAGTCCAAAATGCTGCTGTTCTCCCTGGACAGCTCGCTCCTCCAGTGTCTCCCTGATGAGGGCAAGAGAGGGCACAAGGCGTATGAGGAGTTACGGGACGAGATCCTGGAGATTATAGGGGAGGGTGACGGAAATCCGTTCCTCCGATTGGAAAGGACGGTACAGCTAGAGGGAGAACCCCCACGGGTTTTCGCCGGGAGGTTGTGGCCAGTGTATCGGCGTAGCTGTCCGAGCGGGCCAGACCGGAACGGGTTGAATAATGACCAAAAGGCTCATTGGCTCCGGTGCCTGCTCGCCAATTGCTTTCCACAGGTGAGGGAGCAGGCCAAAGCATGGTTTGACCCCACTAACCCCCGCTCCACGGAGGAGTTAGTGCTTGATCAGCTCACGATAGGTTACAGGAACAACAAGAGTAGGGATGTGCCTTCCTCAAAAGGAAAGGTGCATGAGGCGAGGCCTGCAGCTCCTGCTAAAAAGGAATGGCATCAGGAGGGGAATCGCCCTCCCCAAGCCAAGAGTAGTTGTTACGGGTGTGGGAAGGAGGATCATTGGCGCCGGGACTGTAAAAATCCCTGGAAGGATTTAAAGGGAAAAGCTCCCTCAGCCCCAGCCCAAGCGCCCGTCCGGGAGGAGGGAGCCGATGTGTCGATCCATCCCGATACCATCGAGTCGGTTTTAGAGGCAATGCGGTCTCTAATGACCTCGCAGGGGAAAGTGGCAGTCGTCAACAGCCCTGTTGCTTCCCCAACCCCAACCGAAGTGCCCAAATGACTGAAGCCCGCGCAGCCCGTCTACCTGTGTCTGCTCCGCTATGACGCGTGGAGAAGACCCGTTGTGGAGATGGAGGTGGAGAAGGAAAAGGGTAGTTACCTGTTGGATACGGGAGCATCATGCACCGTGATCCACACAGCTAAGCCTTTTGCCTCACCTCTGTCTACCCAGGCTCCATTCTCAGTAGCGGGTTTCACAGGCAAAGAACAGGCTGGCGCGTACTCCATCCCGCTCTCCATTCATTTGGGAGCACTCCACACCACATGGACGTGTATCCTGTTGAAGTGGAATGAGGGGGGTGGTAAAGGTATCCTCGGGTCTGATTTCTTGGTGGAACACGGGATCCTCATGGACCTCAGAAATCACTGTCTCTGGGGAGCCGAGAATGAGTTAGGTAAGGTAGTCATGATCCCAGGGAAGGGAGAAAAGGGGACCCTGTGCACCATAAAGCCGTCAGGGGGTTACGACCTCGAGCTTCTGGTCGCGGATGTCCCAACGGACTTGCAAGCGTGTGTGTCGGAAAACCTGACCGCGTTTGCCACCCACAAGCACGACTGTGGGAGAGTCACCGGGTTTGAGGTCAGCGTAGACGGGGACCCCATGATCCGACCCCAAAAGCAGTATAACTTCCCCAAGGAGGCAGAAGCCGACATGGAGACAGCAATATCTTCATTGGTGCAGCAGGGCGTGTTGAGGCCAATAGCCACTCACGTGAACTCCCCATTATGGCCGGTAAAGAAGCCGGACAATTCGTGGAGGGCCACGGTGGACCACAGAGTCCTCAATAGTAACATCCCAGCCTGCGCGCCCACGGTAGCAGCAGTTGCCGACCTAATAGGGAGTATTCCAGCATCTGCGACCACATTCACGGTGCTGGATATCTCGAACGGTTTTTGGTCCATTCCGCTGCGGCGGGAGGATCAGTACAAGTTTGCCTTTACTTTTAAAGGGCAACAGTACACTTGGAACTGCTTGCCACAGGGTTTTCACAACAGCCCCAGCATTTTCCATCAATGCATGGCAGGAAGTTTAAAGGAATTTAGCCAGCCCAATCAGTTAGTGCAGTATGTGGACGACTTACTCCTGTTCACGGACTCAAGGGAGCAGCACGGCCCACTATTAGCCGAATTATTGGGGCTATTGGAAAGGAAGGGTTTTAAAGTAAACCCAAAGAAAGCACAGATCGGCCAGCAGGAGGTGAAATTCCTGGGTCTGGCCATCCGAGCTGGGGAAAGAGCCATAGATAAGGCTAGGCGGGAATCGGTGCAAGATCTGCCGATCCCTAACACAGTAACGGGTGTAAGGTCCTTTTTGGGATTGATCGGGTACTGCAGAGATTTCATCGAGGACTATGCAGCCACAGCAGCCACAGCAGCCCCGCTACTCCGACTCTTACACAAGGGAGTCGAGTGGTCTTGGGACGAGGGTTGTCAGGCAGCATTCGAGAAGTTGAAAAGGGATCTGCAGACCGCGCCAGCACTAGGGGCCATAGATGGGGGGGAGGAGTTTTTCTTGGAAGTAGCCGCTAGTGGAGACAGCCTGAGTGCCGTGCTGCTCCAGGAGCGACACGGCAAGCTGAGACCAGTGGTCTATTCCTCCAGGGTGCTTACGGATGTGGAGAGGAGTTTTTCCAATTGCGAACGGCATCTCCTGGCCACGCATTGGGCTGTGAACAGATCAGTGATCTTCACAGGAACCTCTCCCATCACTCTCCTCACCCATCACACCCCCACAAAGATGCTTCTGGATGGAAGGATTAAGGATGGGACCGTGAGCAGCGCTCGGATTGCGCGCTGGACCCTCCTCCTTTCCCAGATGGATCTCAAAGTTAAAGGTCTCTGCGAGCCAAAGCTCGCAGCCAACATGGTATATCCCGGAACAGCCCATCGGTGTTCCGTAGAAGGGGTATGGGAGGTCGACATAGGTTTACGGGCCGGAATACACCCCACAGGCCACGAGATCTATGTAGACGGTTCCAGCACGGTATCTGCTGGCGAACGACTCACAGGGTGTGGAGTTTATGACCCTACGGCAGACATTGCCCTGGCGATTAAGCCCCCCAGCACTATGAGCGCACAGCAGGCTCAACTGTCCGCGGTGGCGTACGTGGTTACCCACCCTGAGATCTTCCCAACCCCATACACGATTTGCTCGGACAGCATGTTCACATGCAATTCATGTATGGAGTACCTCGCCATCTGGTCCCACCGCGGATATACCTCCGCGGACGGACGGCCATTAACAGTTAAGCCCTTGCTGGAAAAGATCCTGGCAGCTGTGGGAGAGGAAGGGGAGGTGCTCATCCACAAGGTGAAGGCTCATTCCACCACAGAGCCCCGCAGTCAGGGCAACCAGCAGGCGGATGCGCTAGCCAGGGAGGGTGCCCGCAACGGCATTTTCTGGGACCCCTATGGACCCGGACCCGTGGCAGCGATCCGAGATGGGGAGAGAACTCCAGGGAACACAGGGGTGACAACGCCCCTAGACCTAAAGACCGTCCAAACCCTGGATCCCGCCCTAAAAACAGTCCTCAAAGCCATTACTGAGGGCAAGCAGGTAGAGGGCCCATACAGTATGGCAGCCCTCTCAGTCAAGGAAGGCATGCTGTTCCGAGAGGAACAGTGGGTTGTGCCGCAGCAGCACCGGAGAGAATTCCTTCAACTGGCCCATGAGGGTCCAGGGGCAGGACACCCCGGGCCTGAGGTTACCTGGCAACGGGTAGAGCAGGCGGGATGGTGGCCGGGACTTCGAGACGATGTCCGCGAGTTCTGTGCAAGCTGTCTTGTATGTGCTGCAAACAACCCAGACCCCCAGAAAAGGAAGGTGCCCATGGGGCACATCAGGAGGGTAGAGGGACCATGGCAATCGATTCAGGTCGACTGCATAGGGCCCCTGCCCACCGCCCAGGGAGGCTACAAGTACTGCCTTGTCCTGGTGGATGTGTTCACCAAGTGGGTAGAAGCCTTCCCGTGTAGAACAGCTACGGCACTGGGTACTGCCAAGATCTTGATCCGGGAAGTGTTCTCACGGTGGGGGCTCCCCCGTTTTGTTGAGTCCGACCAAGGGAGTCAGTTCACCGGTCAAGTGATGCAGAACACCCTCATGCTCTTGGGCATTGAAGGGAAGTGGCACGTAGCGTACAATCCCCAGTCATCCGGGATTGTTGAACGCATGAACCGGACCCTCAAGGAAAAGCTGAGGAAAGAGACAATGGGCTCGCCCCAGAAATGGGCGGAGATCCTGCCTTTAGTCCTCATGGGGATCCGGGCCAGCCAGTCCAAAAGTACGGAGTACTCCCCACACGAATTAATGACTGGAAGGATCATGCGAACACCCACCCATGTACTAGCCCCGGTGCTCACTGAGGGCCAGCTCCAAGAGGTGAAGTAAGACAAGTTCGTCCAAACCCTTTTGGAGCACCTGAAACAGATTTATGGGCAAGCGGCTGGGAACATGGGGAGACAGCATCAGGGAAATCGACTGTTGCTGGAACCTCGTAAGCAACAAGAGTGGGAAGTCGGAGACCAGGTCATGGTTAGGAACTATGCCCGGGTGGGGAGTTTTGAACCACTGTACATGGGGCCTTACAGCATTGTAGACAAGGCCAGCCCCATGGTTTATGCAGTGAAGGTGCCCCGACGTACTAAATGGTTTCACATTAACCAGTATAAGCTGTTTAAGCCGGGTGCACAAGGGCCAACAACAGGGCCCAAGTCTGAGGACAAAAATCCTCAGCCCGCGACAGAGTCACAGACCACACAGGCTGGAACTGTAGCCTGCGTGAAGGGAGGAGTCATCCCAGTGGAGTGGGAGGTCTCCCCTCTAATTTGGGATTCGGACGAGGAAGAGCCCGAACAGCTCGACCCCGCCCTTGACCCGATCACGGAGGAGGAAGAGTCAGAGGACGAAGATCCCGCCCTCAACTCAAGCTTAGGGGAGGTAGGGATTGGGGGCGGAGACTCACCACCTGTAGGGACAGGTGAGGTGGAGTCGGATGCCACAGATCCCGGCCCCGGGGGGGGCGGAGCCTGAGGGAAGGGAGCCGGAGCCGGCAGCTGTGGTGGGACCACAGGCTGTGACGGTGAAGGTCCCAGTCCCTGGTCCGTCAGCCCTGGGAGCCTCGCCCAAGGCATCCCCTCGTAGGTCGACTCGAACGCCTCAGCCCAGAAAGCATTGGCCAAATTCTCCTTATTTCTCCCAACCTCGGTCCAGAGCAGCCCAGGAAAGGCACAGTTCCCGTTCAGCAGCGACAGGCTGCGGGGGATCAAAGCCGAAGGTCAGTGCAGCCCCGCCACAGGGAGCGGCACGCTGCAACCCTCACAGGAATTAGGTAGGCCGCCCGAAGGAGGGCGGCGCTGTACATAGGTTTAGTAATGATGTTAAGTTTAAGTAATTTTAATGCTAGTTTAAGGTATGTAAAGTTTAAGATGATGGGGATGTTTTAAAAGGTAGTTTTCGGAGTCTGCCCATGTGTGTGTGTTTGGAAGCGGGGCCAGGGGACCCCAGCATCTGTTTAATTAAGCCAGCACCTATTGGGAGCCTGGCTACATCATCTTATCGATTACAGAAACCAGGGATACAATGGAAAGGATTCTCGTAGCGCTCGCGGCGATCGGGTGTGGGCTGGCCTACCAAGGCCGCACCAAGGACGTCATCGTGTTTGGATGTTCCGGGGACACAGCCCCCATCGCAACGGATGGGATGGGGAAGCGAGAGGTTGAGGAAACCGCCACCTACTTCCACCAAGGGAGATGGCCAGGATGGCTGGGGACGAATTCTACGGAATACTCCAGCAATTTCGGTTTTGCCTACCAAGAGACTTCGTTATCGTGCCATCGGGTGAGGATCCTTGCACCCAGAGTCAGCGTTACCGTGGGAAAGAGGATCTGTTTGGTGTGTAATGGGAACGTACCGCTAAGTAGATGGTGGTGGCTACGAAAGCTGGGAAAGGACATGAAGAACTATACTATCGAGTGGGAGCGACTGGGTAACAATACCCATCGGACAATTACGGGGACTGACGGACAATTATGTGTGTGTTGGGACAAATGGTGGGAACCAGGTGAAGGGATATATGTCTGTATGTGGGGTTCAAAACGCGTTTGCCCCAAGGGCGTATCCATCTTTTTCCAGAGGCAGTGGCAGGATGAACGGAAAGGGATGAGATGGGATGTCAGCACTCGGGCGTGCGGAGCCCCATTCTCCCCGATTCTGGTAAACGCCACTGAACTCATCACCCGCCCACGCAAGCCCCTGCCCACGATTCCAGTAGTGCTAGCCCAGAAGGAAGGGTGCCCCACTGCCACAAAGGGACCTGGGAATGGTTTAGCATTGGTACCCACCGGTCAGGTGCTGTACCAAGGGGTACACTACGCGGTGGCCTCAGTGATTTTAAACCTCACTGAGGTACGATTGCCGGAGTGGTGTCCCAAGGAAACGGAACAGTTGTACCAGGTCCTGTTAACCCGTATGTTCAGACAATTTTACGAGTTTGACTTTGCCGACATCGACAAGGCCAAATTATACACCACACCACAGGAAGTTTTGGATCGGGTAGGGAGGCAAAGAAGGGGCACTGTAAATGGCATTTTCACTGCTTTTAACACCGGGACGTCTGTTGTCAACGCTCTAGACAATGTGGAGCTGCAGACACAGATCAATGGTTTAAAAGCCCAGTTAAGGAACATACTGACTAACGAAAATAAGGTAGTGGGTTCTGAGCTACATGAGGACCAGGCCATGACACTACACTTAAAAGAAATAATTGCTGAGCTGGAGAAACACGCTAGAACGGTGAAAGCACTCATTAGGGAGGATCGGAATGCATCCGATCAGGCTGCGCAGAACGAGGCCTATGTGCTATACGGGGCGTGGTTACTGGGCGAGGGCCGCAGTAATCTGGAGGATTTAAAACAAGGTTTGGTCCCGTCCTGGATCAGCAACAAGCACTTGCAAGCGCTCCACCCTTTCGAGAACGCATTAAGTCCGTGCCAGCTCAGACTAGCTGCAGAGGCGTACCCAGTCCCAGTGGACTGCGGACGCTCGAATCACACTATCATGGGAATAGTGGTAAGGATGCCGGTGTTGGGTCCCGCAGCAAAGCCCGCCCCGGTATACAGGGTGGAGAACATTGGAGTCATTCAGGGGGGTGCGCACATTCGTTACGCAGTGGTCCCGCCTTATGTCATCAGATGGGAGTGTATGATGACAGGCACCGACCTCTCGGGGTGTCGAAGCCGGGGAGCACACATCATCCTGTGTCCCCAGCACTTGAATGCCTTTTTGAAACCACAGTGCAGGTTCAGAGCCGCTAGCGCGAAGCCGATAAATTGCACCATGGAGGCAATGGCAAAGGACCATGTGCCCCCGCAGGTGGCATATATCGGAGGTGGGACATACTGTGTCACCACTGCAGTGCCTCACTACCACCACGGACAGCACGGGTGGTGTCCGGTCAGTGACAGCAGCTTCTGTTTTAAACCCAGGGCTGAAGTTCAAGTGGCACAACAATGGATTGTCCCCACTCCTGTATCTTCCACCGTTCACCTCACTGTAAAAGAGAATTTCACGGACTTTTAACGATTCGTTGCGCATTTTGGTTATGTCATTCCCCCTCTTCCCGAACACCTCACCAAGATTTTAAAAGCCGTTATAGTTTCACAGAAGCATTTTTACACACTGGAGCAGAAGACATTAGAGATAGGGATAGACATATTGGATATAGTCACCCCACCATGGTGGGACCTGTTCACTAATATAGAGATCCCGGCCTGGATTAGAATAGCATCCCATATCCTGGTAGTGTGTCAGGTTTTAATTGTAATATTCCTACTGTTCATGCATTGCAAGAGAGGCAAACGCCTCCAGAGGCACGAGAACACAGGAGAATGGAGAGAACGCTATGTACGAGTGGGGGAAGAGGACACCCCAGTTTAAGCTGCTAAGTATTAAAAGTTAAAGCGTCCCTCCACTCTTGATTTTAGCCACTGCATGATTTAAGTGTGTGAATACTGTTGTGTTATAGCCGTTGATAAGAAAAGGTGTATGCAGGTGGTGTAAGGGGTGTCGGCCCCTTCACATCTGAAAGATGAATGTGTTATAGTTTAAGGTAGTACGACCTATGATTGTCCAACTGTACACAAGTTAATTTTTTTCTGAAATGGGAACGGCATGTGTCGTGAGGGTCATAGATAGTTAATTACCAGGAATGTTTGGATGTGAGGAATCAGGGAAAATTTGCTCACCAAGGTTTATTGATACTTTAAGCAAGCTCTCAGTATCACAGGGGGGACTATAAGATTCGAAATTTTCAGTAATTTATCACGCAAGAAAATAGGGTTAATAAGACAGTTTATTGACCAAAAGAAGCTTGTACAGAAAAATCTTTGAAAAAAGGGCATACAAAATGGCCGCCAGACCTCGTGATCAGTTTCTGGGACCATTTGATTTCTGTTACTGCAAGCCAGACAGGCTTGTGGATTGAGGACATTAAGCCCGCGAAAGCCAGTATCGGGAAACCGAAACTCATGGAACTGAGCATACATATTAATTAGATTCTAAGTACAGGACAGTTTTGGGTAACAGGATGAGGCCCATCAAGAAATGGGCGGACAATTGAACGAACACTGAAACCCATTTACTGTACAAAGGAAAACCGTTTAACAGCCATCGAGGGCAATCTCCAGACCGATCAATATACGAACCGAGTTACGGTGACAAGGTAAAAGACATTATCGGCCCAGGAAGGCCAGTTAAGCTATCACCGGCTCCAATTGCAAAGACAAAGTGCCCCTGCAGAGATTTCTGCCCGCCAAAAATATTACAAAGACTGGACTATGATTTGGCGGGAGATAAGAATGTTCTAAAAGGGTATAACTGTGAATTGAAAAAGTCCATCAGGACGTTATGCGCTATGCTTCGCTTCGGAACTTCTACGACTCTTCGGTTAAGGCAGCACTTCGGTTTCGGAACGTGGTCGGTGTTCGGCCAGGCAAGGCTCAGCCATGACGGGAAGACGGCGAGGGTGGCCCGGGTACTTTTGTCAGGAGATCATCGACGACCCAGGCCGAAGAAGAAGACACCCTCAGAAGGACATTATGACTGTATAAAGAAAGCTTTTTGGGACCAGCGTCCCGCCCCGAGGAAGACCATCGGGAGATCAATGACCCAGGCCGGAGAAGAAGACACTCAGGGCCTAGCACTCCAGTGCCTCAACATCCCATTCGGTAGCGGACCTTCCATGTGCATTTCTACAACATCACATCGATAGCAGAGTCTCCATGTGCATCCAGTTCTTCGGCAGCCTTTCAGTAAAGGTAACACAGGTTTAACGGATTTCATCCATGACGAGCGCTCATCAAGGCTGTATCTGCTGCTTCATCGCGTAAGAAAACCAAGCTGCGCCAGAAGATTCCAAATCCACGTGACGACGGAAAGCTGTGCCAAAAAGGCTGCGAACCCCCTTTTCGCGAATCTGAAAGTGGTGAGCATGATCCCGAGTTCCTCAAGTCAAAACTTAGTTTAGGTCTAGGGGAGGGGGTTAAGGGTAATCGTAATGTGTTTCCCCTTTTACGATGTGCCGTGTGTTTCCCATTTCCATAGAGTTAAGTTTATAGATATGTGCATGCATGTAGTTGCTTTAATCTTTGCTTATGACATGTATTTTATAATGCTGCAAACTGTTTAATAATAAAAGCATCCATTTCGTGCTATTCAACCTGGTCTATTGAGTTTTTCTCTGCACTACAGTTCCCTGCACCTAAGTCCAAGGTCTAGAACCGTAGGGAAGAGTGGGTCGAACCACTCAAGGGTAATTATTGCACGAAGCCTGGTAGGAGGCCAGAACGAGCAAGAGAAACCCCCTACACTCCGTCTCTCCCCAGTCTGTCTCTCTCTCTCCCCCAGTCTTTCTCTCTCTCTCCCCCAGTCGCGCTCTCTCTCCCCAGTCTCTATCTCTCTCTCCCCAGTCTCTCTCTCTCCCCAGTTTCTCTCTCTATCCCGACCAGTCTCTCTATCTCTCCCGCTGACTTGCTCTCTCTCCCCCAGTCTCTCCCTCTTTCTCCCCGTCTCTCTCTCTCCCCAGTCTCTCTCTCTCTCCCCAGTCTCTCACTCTCTCCCCCAGTCCCTGTCTCTCTCCCCAGCCTCACTCTCTCTCCCCCAGTCTCTCTCTCTCTCTCCCATCTCTCCCTCTCTCTCCAGTCTTTCTCTCTCTCACCCAGTCTCCCTCTCTCCCCAGTCTCTCTCTCTCTCTCCTCCATTCTCTCTCTCTCTCTCTCTCACTCCCCCAGTCTCTCTCTCCCCCAGTCTCTCTCGCTCCCCCCATCTCTCTCTCTCCCCCAGGCTCTCTCTCTCTCCCCCATCTCTCTATCTCCCCCGAGTCTCTCTCTCTCTCTCCCCCCAGACTCTCGCTCTCCCCAGTCTTTCTCTCTCTCTCCTTTCTCTCTTTCTCTCTCTCCCCAGTCTCTGTCTCACTCCCCAGCAGTCTCTCTCTCTCTCCTGCAGACTCTCTCTCTCTCCCCCAGATTCTCCCTATCTGTCCCCAGTCTCTTTCGCTCTCCCCAGTTCCCCCTCTCTCCCCAGTCTCTCTCTCTCCCAGTCGCCCTCTCTCTCCCCTAGTGTCTCTCTCTCTCCCGTCTCTCTCTCTCTATCCAGTCTCTCTCTCTCATTCCCCTGTCTCTCTCTCTCTCCACAGTGTCTCCCTCTCTCCCCAGTCTGTCTCTCTCTCTCCCCCAGTCTCCCTCTCTCTTTCCCCAGTCTCTCTCCCCCAGCCTCTGTCTCTCTCTCCCCATTCTCTCTCACTCTCTCACCCAGTCTCTCTCTCGCCCCCAGACTATCTCACTCCCCCCCATCTCTCTCTCTCCCCCCCAGGCTCTCTCTCTCTCCCCAGTCTCTCTCTACCCCAGCTTCTCTCCCCCATCTCTCTCTCCCCCCCGAGTCTCTCTCTCTCTCTCCCCCAAGACTCTCTCTCTCCACCCAGTCTCTCTCTCTCTCCCCAGCCATTCTCTCACTCCCCAGTCTCTCTCTCTCCCCCAGTCTCTCTCTCTCCCCCAGTCTCTCTCTCTCTCTCCCCAGACTCTCTCTCTCCCCTAGTCTCTCTCTCTCGCACCCCCTCTCCCGTCTCTCTCTCTCACCCCAGTCAATCTCTCTCCCCAGTCTCTCTCTCTCCCCCCAGTCTATCCCTCTCTCCAACCAGTCTCTCTCTCTCTCCCCCAGTTTCTCTCTCTCCCCAGTCCCTCTCTCTCTCCCCCAGTCTCTCTCTCTCCCCCAGTCGCTCTGCCTCCCCATCCCTCTCTCTCTCTCCCCTAGTCTCTCTCTCCCCCGGTCTCTCTCTCTCTCCCCAGTCTCTCTTTCTCTCTCTCCCCCGTCTCTCTCTCTCTTTCATCCCCTCTCCCGTCTCTCTCTCTCTCCCCCCAGTCTCTCTCTCCCCAGTCTCTCTCTCTCTCCCCAGTCTTTCTCTCAATTCAATTCAATTCAATTCAATTCAAATTGCTTTATTGGCATGACAAGGTATATCTTATGTTGCCAAAGCATCGAAAAAGATTTATGGTTGAACACATAAATGCAGATCTATCCATAAAGTGTATATACAGATATATCCCTGAGTGTATAAATATACATTCATATAATTTGTATATATTCTTTTTTTCAGATTTAATGGTTGTCCCTCTGTTTATGGCAAGCTGTAACATAGTGTGCCACTAAGGTTACACAATTTCTCTGTTCCCCTAGTAGGTATGGGAGTTTTTGGTCGTCATTCAAATTTCTGAATTCAGGGCATATTTTTGTGAATTTTGGGTAGAAATTCTCCCTGATGTCCTGATATTTTCCACAAGCTGTGAGGAAGTGCATCTCTGTCTCCACCACTCCCTGACTGCAATGATAGCATATCCTGTCCTCTCTTGGCAGCCGGGTCTGCCTGTGTCTGCCTTTTTTGATGGCCAGGCTATGTTCACTAAGTCTGTACATAGTCAAGGTTTTTCTTAGTTTGCTATCCTTTACCATGGTCAGGTATTCAGCCATGTTGTATTGTCTGTTTAGGGCCAAGTAGCAATTCCATTTGTTTTGGGTTTTTGTTGTTTCTGCCCAATATGACAGATATTTTTCCTTTTGCTTAGTGACAATTGTGTTTGGTCGAGTTCTCTGTGCTACGATGTCACTGTCCTGGGGCTGGTTATTGTTAGTAGTGTTAGTAGTTACTTCACTGAGTCCCAGGACTAGTTGACTGAGGGTATTCTTCTTTGTGGTCCTCTCTTGGCATTTCAGGGCTTCGTAATGATAGCAGTGGGGGTTGCTCATTTTTAGGTGTTTCCAAAATTTGGTGGCTCTTTTTTGGATAGTAATTATGAATGGATATTGGCCTAGTTCTGCCCTGCATGCATTGTTTACGGTTTTCCTTTGGGTCCGGAGGATACTTTTACAGAATTCTGCATGTAGGATCTCAATTGGGTGTTTGTCCCATTTTGCGAATTCTTGTTGTGTAAGCGGTCCCCACACCTCACTGCCATAGATTGCAATTGGTTCAATTACTGATTTAAAAATTATTAGCCAAATGCTAATTGGAATTTCTATTTGGATTGATTTTTTAATGGCATAGAATACCCTTCTTGCTTTCTCTTTCAGTTCATTCACAGCCAGGTGAAAATTTCCCGTAGAACTGATTGTTAAGCCGAAGTATGTGCAGTTAGTTGGTTGTTCAATTTTGGTTGTTCCTAGTGTGAAATTTATTCTGGGTCCCTGATGTCTGGATCTCTGCTGGAACACAAGGACTTTGGTTTTTTGGGGGTTTATTGTCAGGGCCCAGGTCTGACAGAACGACTCTAGCAGATCCAGTTTCTGCTGTAGACCCTCCTTAGTTGGTGACAGCAGAACCAGGTCATCTGGATAGAGGAGGAATTTAACCTTGGATTCATATAGGGTGAGGCCGGGTGCTGTAGATTGTTCAAGTAGTTTTGCCAATTCATTTATGTAAATTTTAAAGAGTGTCGGTGAGATGGGTGAGCCCTGCGTCACCCCATGCCCCTGTGGGAAGTATTTTGTTTGTTTGTCTCCAATTTTAACTGCACATTTATTGTTTGTATACATTGATTTAATTACATCATATGTTTTTCCCCCTTCACCACTTTCAATAAGTTTCAAGAATAGACCGCCTTTCTCTCTCTCCCAGTCTTTCTCTCTCTCCCCAGTCTCTCTTTCTCTCTCCCCCAGTCGCTCCCTCTCTCCCCAGTCTCTCTCTCTCTCCCCAGTCTCACTCTCTCACTCCCCCACTCTCTCTCTCTCTCCCCCATCTCTCTCTCCCCATAGACTCTCTCTCCCCCAGTCTCTATCTTCCCTGAGTCTGTCTCTCTCCCCCTCTCCCGTCTCTCTCTCTCTCCCCCGTCTCTCTTTCCCCAGTCTCTCTCTCTCTCCCCAGTCTTTCTCTCTCTCCACAGTCTCTCTCTCTCATTCCCCCAGTCTCTCTCTCTCTCCTCCAGTCTCCCTCTCTCTCTCTCTCCCCCAGTATTTCTCCCTCCCCCAGTCTCCCTCTCTCTCTCTCCCAGTCTCTCTCTCCCCCAGTCTCGCTCTCTCTCTCCCCCAGTCCCTCTCTCTCTCCCCGGTCTCTATCTCTCTCTCCCCAGACTCTCTCACTCTCTCCCCCAGTCACTCTCTCCCCCCCAGTGTCTCTCGCTCCCCCATCTCTCTCTTTCCCCCCAGATTGTCACTCTCTCCCCAGTCTCGTTCTCCCCCCAGCCTCTCTCTCTCTCCCCATCTCTATCTCTCCCCCAAGTCTCCCTCTCTATCTCCCAGTCTGTCCCGCCCTCTCCGCAGTCTCAGTCTCTCCCCCAGTCTCTCTCTCTCTCCCCCAGTCTCTCTCTCTCTCTCCAGTCCCTCCCTTTCTCCCCCAGTCCCTCTCTCTCTCTCCCCTTGCCTCTCCCTCTCTCCCTTCTCTCTCTCTCTCTCTCCAGTCTCTCTCTCTCACTCCCCAGTCTCTCTCTCTCTCCACAGTATCTCCCTCTCTCCCCAGTCTCTCTCTCTCTCTCTTCCAGTCTCTCTCTCTCTCTCCCCCCCCGGTCTCTATCTCTCTCTCCCCGTCTCTCTCACTCTCGCCCCCAGTCAGTCTCTCCCCCCCAGTCTCTGTCGCTGCCCCCGTCTCTCTCTCCCCCCAGGCTCTCTCCCTCTCCCCAGTCTCTCTCTCCCCTGAGCCTCTCTCTCTCTCCCCATCTCTCTCTCTCCCCTGAGTCTGTCTCTCTCTCCCCCCAGACTCTCTCTCTCCCCCTCTCCACAACTCTCTCTCTCCCCCAGTCTCTCTCTCTCTCTCTCCCCGCAGACTCTCTCTCCCCTGTCTCTCTCTCCCCAGTCTCCTCTCTCACTCTCGCCAGTCTCTATCTCTCTCTCCCCAGTCTCTCTCTCTCTCCCCACTCTCTCTGTCTCTCACTCTCTCCCCTAGTTTCTCTCTCTCCCTCAGTCTCTCCCTTTCTCCCCATCTCTCTCTCTCTCTCCCTGCCTTTCTCTCTCTCTGTCCCCAGTCTCTCTTTCTCTCTCTCCCCAGTCTCTCTCTCTACCCCAGTCTCTCTCTCTCTCTCTTCCGCAGTCTCTCTGTCTATCCCCCAGTTTCTCTCTTTCTCTCTCCCCAGTCTCTCTCTCTCTCCCCACCAGTCTCTCTCTCCCCAGTCTCTCTCTCTCTCCCCAGTCTCTCTCCCTCGCTCCCCAGACTCTCTCTCTTGTATTGATTTCTTTGTGTGTTCAATGATGAGACATTTATGAAAGAGAATGACTTTTTATCTAAAG
The DNA here is from genome assembly GCF_052327205.1 of Somniosus microcephalus. Lineage (NCBI taxonomy): Eukaryota > Metazoa > Chordata > Chondrichthyes > Squaliformes > Somniosidae > Somniosus > Somniosus microcephalus. Next base: position 134,864,632 of record NC_140993.1, read on the forward strand.
TATGTTCAATTCAGTTCAACAGCATTTACAGGAGACATCATGTTAGAAATCCATTTAAAGCGAAACTGAAACTAAACTCCTCTGCTTGTCTCTCACATGACCTCTGCTGGTCAGGCATAAGTAATCAATACATGCAACTATGCTGGTAAGGCATGATAATTAAACAGGCAAATAACATCACTATTTGCTGATATCATTACATCTCCCTTTCTTAAAACAAAAGTACTTTACTTTTAACTAACAACATGTTTTCTTTATATTAATCTGCATTTTAACTGTAACACTTAATGAACTTACATTATCATTATCATGATCAAGGTTTTTTAACCTTGCTTTGTGTGTTCACATGAAATATGTAAATACACTAGAACTTGAAGAAAAAATAAGATAACATTACTTCCTTCTATAACAATAGTCCTTAAATTTGCTCAATGAGTCTCTCAGGAGGCTTCACGTGTCTTGAGGATTTTCTGATTGATTGTCCTTGAATCTGAGTTGTTGCCTCAGATGATGGTTTCTCAGCTGTGTGATCAGGTTGTTCAACAGTATCAGTCTCTTGACCTGCTGTGGCTGGTCCCATGAGAAGACCTCGACGATTTCTTCTCAGAACAGCACCCTCATCTGTCTGAATGGTGTATGATCTTGGTTGAACTTCACTCAGGACAGTTCCCTTCTGAGTCCATGTGTTTGTTTTTTCTTTGAACCTTACTTGGTCACCAGTGTGGAGTTCAGGTAGGTTCTGTGTTCCTCTGTCATAGTAGTACTTTTGCTTTTCTTTCTGTTGTTCTTTGAACTTCCTCACTTTCTCCCCCTCTTTTGTTTTCAGGAGGTTCTCCGGGATGGGTAGGTTTGACTTTAGCCGACGTCCCATCAGGAGTTGGGCTGGTGACATACCACACTCGAGCGGCGTTGTGCGGTATACAAGCATGCTCTGGTAGAAGTCAGTTCCACTGTCTTTTGCCTTGTACAGCAGTCTTTTCACTGTCTGGACCGATTTTTCCACTAAGCCATTGGACTGTGGAAAGTGAGGACTTGACGTTGTGTGGACAAAGTCCCACTCTTTGGCAAAGTGTCGGAAACTTGCATTGTAAAACGGGTCCGTTGTCTGTGAAGACCTCGCTTGCCACGCCATGTCTGGAGAATATGGCGTCCATACATGTTATCACAGCATCTGCAGTGGTGGTGTACAGTCTACAATCCTCTGGATACAGGGAGTAATAGTCTGTGACTACAAGATAGTCCTTCCCTTGACATACGAATAGGTCAGTGCCTACCTTCTGGTAAGGTCTGTCTGGTGCTGGGTGTGGCTTTAGTGGTTCTACCGGATTGCTTGCTCGATATTTCAGGCATATTGTGCAGTTTGACACCTCATTTGTCACATCTTGGTTGATTCGTGGCCAGTATATCACCTCTCGTGCTCTTTTCTTACACTTTTCGATTCCCAGATGTCCTCCATGGATCTTTTTTAACATCTCTTTTCTCAGACTCTTTGGAATAACTATTTTACTTCCTTTGTAGATGATGTCTTCGACCACTGATAGTTCCACCCTGCAGTTCCAGTACTCTGCCATGTCAGGTGAGCAGTCTTGCTTCATGTTGGGCCATTCATCCAAGATGCTTTTTCTCAGTCGTCTCATTGTTTCATCTTTTTTTGTCTCAGTCTTTATGAGCTCCATTTTTGCATCTGCTATGGGCAGTGCACTTGTGATCATGTCCACGTAGGCGTTCACTTTTTCATCCATTGTGGTGTTTGCGGGCTCTCTTGGGTCAACAGCTCTGGACAACGTGTCTGCTGTATACATCAGTTTACCCGGTGTGTACGCAACATTCAGTGTATAGCGTTGCAGCCTGATCATCATTCTTTGTATTCTAAGTGGACAGCTATTTAGTGGCTTTTGGAACAATGCAATCAAGGGCTTATGGTCAGTCTCTGCACTGATTGCTTGTCCTGCCACAAACTGGTGAAATCTTTCACAGGCGTATGTGATGCTGAGCAGCTCCTTTTCTATTTGAGCATATCGCATCTCCGCATCTGTCATTGAGCGCGATGTATATGCAATAGGTTGCCAGTAGTCATATTGTTGCAGAAGAACAGCACCGAGCCCACTCTGTGATGCATCTGATGATATCTTGATGGGTCTCGCTGTGTCATAAAACCTCAGAACTGGTTCCTCTGTGAGCAGTTTCTTTAGATCGCTCCATGACTTCTCATGCTCATGATTCCATTCCCATTCTATGTTCTTTTCAGTTAGTCTTCTCAGTGGCGCCATCTTTTCTGAGAGTTTGGATATGAATTTCCCCATGTAGTTGATCATTCCATTAAACCTCTGCACGTCCTTTTTGCATTGTGGCTTTGGCATATTCTCAATGGCGGACACCTTTCTGGGATCTGGTCTGATGCCCTCACTGCTAAGGATATCTCCCACGAATGTCAGTTCTGTCACCCCGAGCTGGCATTTCTCTCTATTCAGCTTCAGGTTTGTTTTCCTTGTTGCTTCCAGCACTTTTTTCAGTCTCTCGTCATGCTCAGTTCTCGTGGTTCCCCATACTATGATGTCATCCATTGATGTATCAACTCCCTCCAGGTACTCATAGATCATATGGATAGTTTTGTGATACACGTCAGGAGCTGAGGCAATGCCAAATGGTAACCTTAGGAATCTGTATCTGCCAAATGGACTGTTGAACATGCACAGTCTTGAACTTGCTTCATCGAATTTCATCTGCCAAAATCCTGATGGTGCATCTAACTTGCTGAAATACTTTGCATTTACAAACTGTGCCATGATTCTGTTAGATTCAGGAGATAGTCCTGTCATAGTGGATTGGCTATTAGGATCAGATCAGCCATGATCTTATTGAATGGCGGAGCAGGCTTGAGGGGCCAATTGGCCTACTCCTGCTCCTATTTCTTATGTTCTTATGTTCTTATGATTTCCTCACGTGTAGGAAGCTTGAAGTGCTCTCTCTTAATTGCTCTGTTTAGATCTCTTGGATCCAGGCAAATTCTGAGCTTTCCATTCTTTTTGTCCACTACGACGAGGGAACTCACCCACTCAGTTGGCTCATCTATCTTCCGAATCACATTCAGGCTTTCCATCCTGTCCAACTCTGCCTTCAGTTGCTTTTGAAGAGCAAACGGGACTTTTCTGCATGGATGTATGACCGGTGTCATACTTTTATCTACTCTGATCGTGTGTTCTCCTGGAATGCAGCCTAGACCCTTAAATAGGTCGTTGTACTCTTTCATGAGCTCATCATAGACTGTCTCTCCTTCGCTTTCCACAACGAGGACTCTCTTTACCAGGTTCAGTCTCTCACAGGCTTTTAAACCTAGTATGGCTTGCACATCCTTTGGCACCACGATTAATGCTAGCGTGTGCTCTCTGTCCTTGTGTGTTACTTTGACAATGCATCTTCCTTTCACTGGTATATCAGTACCTGAGTATCCTGTCACTTTCACTTTTATTCCATGTATCTTTGGTCTGGGTCTAATTTTCTTAAAATCAGTCTCTGATATCACATTAACTTTTGCTCCAGTATCCAATTTAAATGGAATGTGTATGTCATTCACTTTTAGTGTCAACATCCAGTCTCTTTCTTCTTTTTTGTTTCAGACACAAATTCTACATAGAACTCCTCTATGTCGCTTTCATCTACTGCATGGACCTTGCTTTGTTGCATTTGGTCCTTACAGCAACGGGCATAATGGTTGTTCTTGTTGCAACTATTGCATGTTTTACCATATGCTGAACACTTTCTTGGTGGATGCTGTGTACCGCATCGACTACATGACTTTCGATTGTCCCTTTCATTTTCGTTCGCTGGCCACGCCTCTTTTTTCACATTGGCGCTCGTTTTGTTAAACGGTTTGTATCCGTTCTTTCTCACTGCATCCACGTTGCAGCTATTGTCACTGAACAGCTCCTTTGCCTGCAACTTCACAGTCTCTGTAGCCCTACACAGTGCTATGGCTTTTCCCAGGTCTAGATCTTGCTCTCTAAGCAGTCTTTCCCTTAGACCATTATCTGGAATACCACACACCAGTCTGTCTTTTATCAGCGAGTCTGTCAGACCTCCAAATTCACATGATTTGCTTCTGTTTCTCAGTTCAGTCACATACTGATCAATAGTCTCTCCCGTTTTCTGTACACATGTGAAAAATCTGTGCCTCTCAAACGTCACGTTACGTTTAGGTATGCAGTAGGCCTCAAACTGTTCCATTATTTTATCTAGCTTCATTTTGTCTCCATTAGCAGTGAATGTGAAATTATTATACACCTCCAGCGCTTCATCACCCACGACATGTAAGAACAGTGACGCTTTTATTTTATCACCTTTCACGTCAGCTCCGTTTGCTGATAAATACAACTCCAATCGTTGTTTGAATCTCCTCCAATTTTCAGCCACATTACCTGTCAACTGAAGCGTCGCCGGTGGGTGTAAACCTTCCATTTTTTCACTTCGTTAGCTATTCTCCAACGGTAAGCAATGATGTTCTCTTTTGGCTTGCTAATTTGTGGAGAGCTGAGTTACCTTCAGATTTTTTCTCTTCATCTCTTTCAACCACTTCTGACACCATGTATTGATTTCTTTGTGGGTTCAATGACGAGACATTTATGAAGGAGAATGACTTTTTATCTAAAGTATGTTCAACTCAGTTCAACAGCATTTACAGGAGACATCATGTTAGAAATCCATCTAAAGCGAAACTGAAACTAAACTCCCCTGCTTGTCTCTCACATGACCTCTGCTGGTCAGGCATAAGTAATCAATACATGCAACTATGCTGGTAAGGCATGATAATCAAACAGGCAAATAACATCACTATTTCCTGATATCATTACATCTCTCTCCGCCAGTGTCTCTCTCTCTCTCTCCCTCTCCCCAGTCACTCTCTCTCCCCCCAGTCTCTATCTCTCTCCCAACCAGTCTCTCTATCTCTCATGCTGACTCACACTCTCTGCCCCAGTCTCTCCCTCTCTCTCCCCAGTCTCGCTCTCTCCCCAGTCTTTCTCTCCCCAGTCTCTCTCTCTCTCCCCCATCCCTGTCTCTCTCCCCCTACCTCACTCTCACTCCCCCAGTCTCTCTCTCTCTCTCCCATCTCTCTCTCTCTCTCCAGTCTTCCTCTCTCTCCCCCAGTCTCCCCAGTCTCTCTCTCTCTCTCCTCCATTCTCTCTCTCTCTCTCCCCCAGTATCTCTCTCTATCTGCGTCTCCCTCTCTCTCTCCCCCAGTCTCTCCCTCTCCCCCAGTCGTTCTCTCTCTCCCAAGTCTCTATCTCTCTCTCCCCAGTCTCTCTCACTCTCTCCCCCAGTCTCTCTCACCCCCCAGACTCTCTCGCTCCACCCCATCTCTCGCTCTCCCCGATGTTCTCTCTCTCTCCCCCATTTCTCTATCTCCCCCGAGTCTCTCTCTCTCTCTCTCCCCCTAGACACTCTCTTTCCCCAGTCTTTCTCTCTCTCCCCAGTCTCTCTTTCTCTCTCTCCCCAGTCTCTGTCTCACTCCCCAGCAGTCTCTCTCTCTCTCCCGCAGACTCTCTCTCTCTCCCCCAGTTTCTTCCTGTCTGTCCCCATTATCTTTCTCTCTCCCCAGTCCCCTCTCTCTCCCCCAGTCTCACTCTCTCACCAGTGCCTCTCTCTCTCCCCCAGTCGCCCTCTCTCTCCGCTAGTCTCTCTCTCTCTCCCATCTCTCTCTCTCTATCCAGTCTCTCTCATTCCCCAGTCTCTCTCTCTCTCCACAGTGTCTCCTTCGCTCCCCAGTCAATCTCTCTCTCTCCCCCAGTCTCCCCCTCTCTTTACCCAGTCTCTCTCTCCCCCAGTCTTTCTCTCTCTCTCTCCCAGTCACTCTCTCTCTCCCCAGACTCTATCTCTCTCTCCCCAGTCTCTCTCATCCTCTCACCCAGTCTCTCTCGCCCCCAGTCTATCTCACTCCCCCCCATCTCTCTCTCTCCCCCCCAGGCTCTCTCTCTCTCCTCAGTCTCTCTCTCCCCCAGCCTCTCTCCCCATCTCTCTCTCTCCCCTGAGTCTCTCTCTCTCTCTCCCCCAGACTCTTTCTCTCCACCCAGTCTCTCTCTCTCTCCCCAGTCTCTCACTCTCTCCCCCAGTCTCTCTCTCTCTCCCCCGTCTCTCTCCCTCTCGCTCCCCTAGTATCTCTCTCTCCGCCAGTGTCTCTCGCTCTCTCCCCAGTCTCTCTCTCTCCCCTAGTCTCTCTCTCTCTCACCCCCTCTCCCTTCTCTCTCTCTCTCCCCCATCTCTCGCTCTCTCTCAGCCCCTCTCCCGTCTCTCTCTCTCTCCCCCCAGTCTCTCTCTCCCCAGTCTCTCTATCTCTCCCCAGTCTTTCTCTTAATTCAATTCAATTCAATTCAATTCAAATTGCTTTATTGGCATGACAAGGTACATCTTATGTTGCCAAAGCATCAAAAAATATTTATGGTTGAACACATAAACGCAGATCTATCCATACAGTGTTTAAAAAGATATATCCCTGAGTGTATAAATATACATTCATATAATTTGTATATACTCTTTTTTTCAGATTTAATGGTTGTCCCTCTGTTTATGGCAAGCTGTAACATAGTGTGCCGCTAAGGTTACACAATTTCTCTGTTCCCCTAGTAGGATTGGGAGTTTTTGGTCGTCATTCAAATTTCTGAATTCAGGGCATATTTTTGTGAATTTTGGGTAGAAATTCTCCCTGATGCCCTGATATTTTCCACAAGCTGTGAGGAAGTGCATCTCTGTCTCCACCACTGCCATAGAGTGCAATTGGTTCAATTACTGATTAAAAAATTTTGAGCCAAATGCTAATTGGAATTTCTATTTGGATTGATATTTTAATGGCATAGTAAGCCCTTCTTGCTTTCTCTTTCAGTTCATTCACAGCCAGGTGAAAATTTCCCGTAGAACTGATTGTTAAGCCAAAGTATGTGTAGTAAGTTGCTGGTTCAATTTTAGTTGTTCCTAGTGTGAAATTTATTCTGGGTCCCTGATGTTTGGATCTTTGCTGGAACACAAGGACTTTGGTTTTTTGGGGTTTTTTGTCAGGGCCCAGGACTGACAGAACGACTCTAGCAGATCCAGGTTCTGCTGTAGACCCTCCTTAGTTGGTGACAGCAGAACCAGGTCATCTGCACAGAGGAGGAATTTAACCTTGGATTCATATAGGGTGAGGCCGGGTGCAGTAGGTTGTTCAAGTAGTTTTGCCAATTCATTTATGTATATATTAAAGAGTGTCGGTGAGATGGGCAAGCCCTGTGTCACCCCACGCCCCTGTGGGAAGTATTTTGTTTGTTTGTCTCCAATTTTAACTGCACATTTATTGTTTGTATACATTGATTTAATTACATCATATGTTTTTCCCCCTACACCACTTTCAATAAGTTTCAAGAATAGACCGTCTTTCTCTCTCTCCCAGTCTTTCTCTCTCTCCCCAGTCTCTCTTTCTCTCTCCCCCAGTCGCTCCCTCTCTCCCCAGTCTCTCTCTCTCTCCCCAGTCTCACTCTCTCACTCCCCCAGTCTCTCTCTCTCTCCCCCATCTCTCTCTCCCCATAGACTCTCTCTCCCCCAGTCTCTATCTTCCCTGAGTCTGTCTCTCTCCCCCTCTCCCGTCTCTCTCTCTCTCCCCCGTCTCTCTCTCCCCGTCTCTCTGTCTCTCCCCAGTCTTTCTCTCTCTCTCTCTCTCTCTCACTCCCCCAGTCTCACTCTCTGTCCTCCAGTCTCCCTGTCTCTCTCTCTCCCCCAGTATTTCTCCCTCCCCCAGTCTCCCTCTCTCTCTCTCCCAGTCTCTCTCTCCCCCAGTCTCTCTCTCTCTCTCCCCCAGTCCCTCTCTCTCTCCCCGGTCTCTATCTCTCTCTCCCCAGACTCTCTCACTCTCTCCCCCAGTCACTCTCTCCCCCCCAGTCTCTCTCGCTCCCCCATCTCTCTCTTTCCCCCCAGAATGTCACTCTCTCCCCAGTCTCGTTCTCCCTCCAGCCTCTCTCTCTCTCCCCCATCTCTATCTCTCCCCCAAGTCTCCCTCTCTATCTCCCAGTCTGTCCCGCCCTCTCCGCAGTCTCAGTCTCTCCCCCAGTCACTCTCTCTCTCCCCCAGTCTCTCTCTCTCTCTCCAGTCCCCCCCTCTCTCCCCCAGTCTCTCTCTCTCTCCCCTTGCCTCTCTCTCTCTCCCTTCTCTCTCTCACTCTCTCTCTCCAGTCTCTCTCTCTCACTCCCCAGCCTCTCAATTCAATTCAATTCAATTCAAATCGCTTTATTGGCATGATAAGGTACATCTAATGTTGCCAAAGCATCGAAAAACATTAATGGTTGAACACATAAACGCAGATCTAGTCATACAGTGTATAAACAGATATATCCCTGAGTGTATAAATATACATTCGTATAATTTGTATATACTCTTTTCTTAGGTTTACTGGTTGTCCCTCTGTTTATGGCAAGCTGTAACATAGTGTGCCGCTAAGGTTACACAGTTTCTCTGTTCCCCTAGTAGGTATGGGAGTTTTTGGTCGTCATTCAAATTTCTGAATTCAGGGCATATTTGTGTGAATTTTTGGTAGAAATTCTCCCTGATGCCCTGATATTTTCCACAAGCTGTGAGGAAGTGCATCTCTGTCTCCACCACTCCCTGACTGCAGTGAGAGCATATCCTGTCCTCTCTTGGCAGCCGGGTCTGTCTGTGTCTGCCTTTTTCGATCGCCAGGCTATGTTCACTAAGTCTGTACCTTGTCAAGGTTTTTCTCAGTTTGCGATCTCTCTCTCTCTCCACAGTGTCTCCCTCTCTCCCCAGTCTCTCTCTCTTCCAGTCTCTCTCTCTCTCTCCCCCCCCCCGGTCTCTCTCTCTCTCCCCAGTCTCTCTCACTCTCTCCCCCAGTCTCTCTCTCCCCCCAGTCTCTGTCGCTGCTCCCGTCTCTCTCTCCCCCCAGGCTCTCTCCCTCTCCCCAGTCTCTCTCTCCCCTCAGCCTCTCTCTCTCTCCCCATCTCTCTCTCTCCCCTGAGTCTGTCTCTCTCTCCCCCAGACTCTCTCTCTCCCCCTCTCCCCAACTCTCTCTCTCCCCCAGTCTCTCTCTCTCTCGCTCCCCGCAGACACTCTCTCCCCTGTCTCTCTCTCCCCAGTCTCTCTCTCTCACTCTCCCCAGTCTCTCTCTCTCTCTCCCCAGTCTCTCTCTCTCTCCCCACTCTCTCTGTCTCTCTCTCTCCCCTAGTTTCTCCCTTTCCCTCAGTCTCTCCCTTTCTCCCCATCTCTCTCTCTCTCCCTGTCTTTCTCTCTCTCTGTCCCCAGTCTCTCTTTCTCTCTCTCCCCAGTCTCTGTCTCACTCCCCAGCAGTCTCTCTCTCTCCCGCAGACTCTCTCTCTCTCCCCAGTTTCTTCCTGTCTGTCCCCATTCTCTTTCTCTCTCCCCAGTCCCCTCTCTCTCCCCCAGTCTCTCTCTCTCACCAGTCCCTCTCTCTCTCCCCCAGTCGCCCTCTCTCTCTGTTAGTCTCTCTCTCTCTCCCATCTCTCTCTCTCTATCCAGTCTCTCTCATTCCCCAGTCTCTCTCTCTCCACAGTGTCTCCTTCTCTCCCCAGTCTATCTCTCTCTCTCCCCCAGTCTCCCCCTCTCTTTCCCCAGTCTCACTCTCCCCCAGTCTTTCTCTCTCTCTCCCCCAGTCACTCTGTCTCTCCCCAGACTCTATCTCTCTCTCCCCTGTCTCTCTCACTCTCTCACCCAGTCTCTCTTGCCCCCAGTCTATCTCACTCCCCCCCATCTCTCTCTCTCCCCCCCAGGCTCTCTCTCTCTCCCCAGTCTCTCTCTCCCCCAGCCTCTCTCCCCCATCTCTCTCTCTCCCCCGAGTCTCTCTCTCTCTCTCCCCCAGACTCTTTCTCTCCACCCAGTCTCTCTCTCTCTCCCCAGTCTTTCTCTCTCTCCCGCAGTCTCTCTCTCTCTCCCCCAGTCTCTCTCTCTCACTCCCCTAGTATCTCGCTCTCCGCCAGTGTATTTCGCTCTCTCCCCAGTCTCTCTCTCTCCCCTAGTCTCTCTCTCTCTCACCCCCTCTGCCTTCTCTCTCTCTCTCCCCAGTCTCTGTCTCTCCCCAGTCTCTCTATCTCCCCAGTCTCCCTCTCGCTCTCAGTCTCTCTCTCTCACCCATTCTCACTTTCTCTTCCCCACTAGTCTCTCTCTCTCCCGCAGTCTCTCTCTCTCCCCCCAGTCTATCCCTCTCTCTCCCCAGTCTCTCTCTCACTCCCCCAGTTTATCTCTCTCCCCAGTCCCTCTCTCTCCCCCCCAGTCTCTCTCTCACCCCAGTCTCTCTCTCTCCCTGCCCCTCACTCTCTCTCCCCTAGTCACTCTCTCCCCTGGTCTATCTCTCTCTCCCCAGTCTCTCTTTCACTCTCTCCCCATCCCCCTCTCTCTCTCACCCCCTCTCCCGTCTCTCTCTCTCTCCCCCCAGTCTCTCCCTCCCCAGTCTCTCTCTCTCCCCAGTCTTTCTCTCCCTCCCCAGTCTTTCTCTCTCTCCCAGTCTCTCTCTCTCTCCCCAGTCTCTCTCTCTCACACCCCCAGTCTCTCTCAAATTCAAATTCAAACCGCTTTATTGGCATGACAAGGTACACTTATGTTGCCAAAGCATCAAAAAACATTTATGGTTGAACACATAAATGCAGATCTATCCTTAAAGTGTATAAACAGATATATCCCTGAGTGTATAAATATACATTCATATAATTTATATATACTCTTTTCTTAGATTTATTGGTTGTCCCTCTGTTTATGGCAAGCTGTAACATAGTGTGCCGCTAAGGTTACACAATTTCTCTGTTCCCCTAGTAGGATTGGGAGTTTCTGGTCGTCATTCAAATTACTGAATTCAGGGCATATTTTTGTGAATTTTGGGTAGAAATTCTCCCTGATGCCCTGATATTTTCCACAAGCTGTGAGGAAGTGCATCTCTGGCTCCACCACTCCCTGACTGCAGTGAGAGCATATCCTGTCCTCTCTTGGCAGCCGGGTCTGTCTGTGTCTGCCTTTTTTGATGGCCAGTCTATGTTCACTAAGTCTGTGCATTGTCAAGGTTTTTCTCAGTTTGTTATCCTTTACCATGGTCAGGTATTCAGCCATGTTGTATTGTCTGTTTAGGGCCAAGTAGCAATTGAGTTTGTTTTGGGTTTTTGTTGTTTCTGCCCAATATGACAGGTATTTTTCCTTTTGCTTAGTAACAATTGTGTTGGGTCGAATTCTCTGTGCTAAGATATCACTGTCCTGGGGCTGGTTATTGTTAGTAGTGTTAGTAGTTACTTCACTGAGTCCCAGGACTAGTTGACTGAGGGTATTCTTCTTTATGGTCCTCTCTTGGCATTTCAGGGCTTCGTAATGATAGCAGTGGGAGTTGCTCATTTTTAGGTTTTTCCAAAATTTGGTGGCTCTTTTTTGGATAGTAATTATTAATGGATATTGGCCTAGTTCTGTCCTGCATGCATTGTTTATGGTTTTCCTTTGAGTCCAGAGGATACTTTTACAGAATTCTGCATGTAGGATCTCAATTGGGTGTTTGTCCCATTTTGCAAATTCTTGTTGTGTTAGCTCACATCTCACTGCCATAGAGTGCAATTGGTTCAATTACTGATTTAAAAATTTTGAGCCAAATGCGAATTGAGATTTCTATTTGGATTGATTTTTTGATGGCATAGAAATCCCTTCTAGCTTTCTCTTTCAGTTCATTCACAGCCAGATGAAAGCTTCCCGTAGAGCTGATTTTTAAGCCCAAGTATGTGTGGTTAGTGGTTTGTTCAATTTTAGTTGTTCCTAGTGTGAAATTTATTCTGGGTCCCTGATGTCTGGATCTTTGCTGGAACACAAGGACTTTGGTTTTTTGGGGGTTTATTGTCAGGGCCCAGGTCTGACAGAATGACTCTAGCAGATCCAGGTTCTGCTGTAGACCCTCCTTAGTTGGTGACAGCAGAACCAGGTCATCTGCATAGAGGAGGAATTTAACCTTGGATTCATATAGGGTGAGGCCGGGTGCTGTAGATTGTTCAAGCAGTTTTGCCAGTTCATTTATGTAAATATTAAAGAGTGTCGGTGAGATGGGCGAGCCCTGCATCACCCCATGCCCCTGTGGGAAGTATTTTGCTTGTTTGTCTCCAATTTTAACTGCACATTTATTGTTTGTATACATTGATTTAATTACAACATATGTTTTTCCCCCTACACCACTTTCAATAAGTTTCAAGAATAGACCGTCGTGCCAGATGGAATCGAAAGCCTTCTGGAAATCTATAAAGCAGGCAAAAATTTTGCTTTTGTTTTGATGAACATGATTGTCAATTAGGGTCTGTAGGGTGAAGATATGATCTGATATTCTATAGTTTGGTAGGAATCCAATTTGGCTTTTACTCAAGACATTGTGCTCCTCAAGGAAGTTTATAAGTCTTTTGTTTATAATACTACAGAATACCTTCCCCAGGTTACTGTTTACACAGATGCCTCAATAGTTATTTGGGTCAGCTTTGTCTCCACTTTTGTATATGGGCGTTATGAGCGCTTGTTCCAGATATCAGGGAAGTAACCGACACTCAGAACCAAGTTGAAGAGTTTTGGGATAGCCAATTTCATTTTATCGTTCGTGTGTTTAATCATCTCGCTTAGGATGCCGTCTGCACCGCAAGCTTTTCCTGGTCGCAGGTCCTTGAGTTTTTCAACTAGCTCTTTTTCAGTTATTATGGAGTCTGGCAGGTTTTGGTTATCTTTTATGGCCAATTTGAGCTTTTCCAGTTTTTTTCATATTTGATATTGCTCTGGGCTTAGTGTGTTTTTCTGGTATAATTTTTCAAAATGGTTTTCCCATGTGTCTCCGTTTTGAATGGCCAATTCGTCGTGTTGTTTTTTGTGTAATGTATTCCAGTTGTCCCAGAAACAATTGGAATCAATGTATTCCTCAATGGAGCTGAGTGTATTCTTAAAATACTGCTCTTTCTTGGTTCTGAGTGTTTTTTTGTATTGTGTAAGTAAGGCGTAATTCCTCGTTTTCTGGCTGTCTGTGTTTTTGGTTTGATATTTTTCTGAGTTTTTTCCTCATGTTCCGGCAATCTGAGTCAAACCATTTTTCGTAGTTTTTTGTTTTGGGTTTATTCTTGCGAACTTTCAAGTTTGACATTGATGCCAAATTATCAAAAATATTATTTAGGTTATTCACTGCCCGGTTTACGCCTTCTTTATTGCGTGTGTATGTATTTTCCAGAAAGGTGTCCAAGAGAGCTTGAGTTGATTGATTGCTAATTGCTTTCTGGTATTTTTCTGTGCTGTTTTTGGCCCATCTGTAGGATCTTTTAATGTTGTATAGCTTACTGGGTTGTGTTTCTGTGTTGGTTGTTCTGTTCTTTTAATATATGCAGTAATTTGACTGTGATCTGCCAGTGTTTTTTGTGGTTTGACTGTGAATGCTCTGAAAGAGGATGGGTCCAGATCCGTAATCATATAGTCTACGGTGCTGAAGCCAAGAGGTGAGCAATAGCTGGATCTTCCTAGGAAGTCTCCCAATAACCTACCATTGACAATGTACAGACCCAGGCTTCGACAGAGCTGCAGGAGCTGTTTTCCGTTCGCATTTGTCTGTTTGTCGCAGTTATGCCTGTGTGGATGGAAAGGGAGATCAAAGTGGTTATTCCCAAATATGTAATTATTCCCCTGATTATCGGTGAAGTGTAGTTCTTCGCCAGTTCTTGAATTGAGGTCACCACAGATCAACACATTTCCCTGGGCCTGGAATTGGATAATCTCCCTCTCTATGTTGGAGAAGGTGTCCTCTTTGAAGTACGGGGATTCTGTCGGGGGGATATAGAGTGTGCAAGTGAAAACATCTTGCATGCTAGAGATGATGCCCCTCTTAATTTTGAGCCATAAGTGGTTTTCGCCCTTTTTTATAAATTTAATGTAATTTCTAAGCTCTGCTTTAAGCCAAATCAGTATGCCTCCAGATTCTCTGCCCTGGGTTAATCCTGGCAGTTTATTGGAGGGGATCACCAGCTCTGTGTATCCAATGGGACAGCCAGTGTGCCCTTCTCCTCTATACCAGGTTTCCTGTAAAAAGATAATATCCAGATCTTTAATTTCATCTAGGAACTCTGGGGTCCCACTCTTCATGCCAAGCATAGAAGAGCGTAGACCTTGGATATTCCAGGTTGAGATACATAAGGATTTCATGCTAAAATTGATTTTTTACTGTGATGGGTTAAAATATGATAAATAGTGATATGTGTTTGTCGTGTCTAAATGGGGAAAAAAGAAAATTGCAATTGTCTATAAATGCTGAGGATAATTGGTTACAACTCTTTCTAACAATTAGTCCTTATTTTTCCTGATCCATAAGGCGGGAGTAGATGCTGCTGATCATCTGCATTATGTCTCTTAATGGAGGGTTATCTCTATCTGCGGTATTAAGTACGCCCTAAGCACCTCTCCCTCTGCCTGGCTGGGGGTGGTCCTGTTCCCCTGTAGGGCAGGAGTGGTGCAGGTCCGACATTGTTGTTGTGCATGGGGATCCTCTCTGGTCCCGGTTGGTGTGGTGCTGGTCTCTGTAGTAGTCCTTGTCTGTATCCCGTTGGTCTTTGGTGGTCGGGGGGGGGTTCTCTTGGAGTCTGGGCGTGGACCCGGTTAAAAGTGACGTCCTTCAGGGCCTTTGCAAAGACCGACATTCTCTTCCTGTGGATATGGACATGGTCGTGAAGACATTCCACATCGAGGGTGGGGTGTTGGGCCAGGTGCACGTTATGTTTTAATTCACAGTCTCTTGCTATGCTGGCATTTATCTCGTGGATTGTTTTGTTGTTGAAGGCTCTTCTCGGCAATAGTGTGGAAACAGCGATTCTAGTGTTTGGGAAGGTGTAGCTTGGCTTCTCAATCACTGATCCGAGCGATGTTGCTACCCTTTTCTGCTGGGCCCTTAGGTCATTTGTGCCGGTGTGTATTATTATGTGTTGGGGGGAGCCTAATCGGGTTTTGGCCAGCCATTCTAGGGCTCTGTCTTTTGTTGGGCACCAGAGCTTTTCTACTTTACATCTAGGGAAGAGCTTTTTCTCCCATAGGAATTTCCCATTTGAGTCTATGAGTATTACGATGTCAGCCTTGTTGGTGTTTACTGGCTGGTGCTTTTTGCCTGGACTCACAGGTTGTGTGTTTGACTGTGGTGGTCGTGTCTGGTGTGTGCGTTCCTCTTGTGAGCAGCTCGGCTGTGGTTCCAAAGTCGTGTGGGCAGATTGGGCTTCAGTGTGCTGGTCAGTATGTGTGGCTCCCCCTGTATTGTGGGTCTGCTGCTGTTGTTCAGTGTGAGAGTGCAGCTGCTCAGTCGGGCTCTGTATTGTCTTATCTCTAGCCTCTGGCTGCTGGGCTAATGCCGCTATCTCTCCCCTGTGGCTCTCTTTGTCTTTCTGCAGCTCTTTCACCTGCTTCCCAAGTAAATTCAGCTCTCTCCTGTGTCTCTCACCCTCTTGTTTTTGTTCCTGTTTTATTGCTGAAATGCTGTTATCTTGGTCGGTTTTCAGTTTAAGGAACTCCTCTGTAAGTTTAACCAGCTGTGTCTCTAGCTGGTTAAATTTCTCCTTTAGGTTTACCGGGCTGTGGGACCTCAGGGTGTGTGCCTGGTCGGAGCTGGAGGGCTCACTCACTTCCTGGCTAGGTTGCTTTTCTCTCTCTCTCCCCACCTCTCTCTCTCTCCATAGACTCTCTCCCCCCGTCTCTCTCTCTCTCTCCCCCATCTCTCTCTCCCCAGTCTCTCTCTCTCCCCCCAGACTCACTCTCTCCCCCCAGCCTCTCTTTTTTCCCCCATCTCTCTCTCTCCCCCAGTCTCTCTCGCTCCCCCAGATTCTCTATCTCCCCCAGTCTTTCATTCACACTCCCTAGTGTCTCTCTTTCCCCAGTCTATCTCTCTCTCACCAGCCTCTCTCTCTCTCTCCCAGCCTCTCTCTGCCCCCTCAGTCTCTCTCTCTCCCCAGTCTCTCTCTCTCTCCCCAGTCTCTCTCTCTCTCCCCCAGCCTCTCTCCCTCCCCAAGTTTGTCTCTCTCTCTCCCCAGTCTCTCTCTCTCCCCATCCCACTCTCTGTCTCCCCTAGTTTCTCTCTCTCTCTGTCTCTCTCCTCTAGTCTTTCTCTCTCTCTCTCCCCCAGTCTCTCCCCCCCAGTCTCTATTTCTCTCTCTCCCCAGTCTCTCTCTCCCCAGTCTCTCTCTCTCTCCCCAGTCTTTCTCTCTCTCCCCAGTCTTTCTCTCTCTCCCAGTCTCTCTCTCTCCCCCAGTCTCTGCCTCTCTCTCTCTCTCTCTCTCTCACCCTCCCTTCCGTCTCTCTCTCTCTCCCAGTCTCTCTCTCTCCCCAGTCTCTCTCTCGCTCCCCAGTCTTTCAATTCAATTCAATTCAATTCAAATCGCTTTATTGGCATGACAAGGTACATCTTATGTTGCCAAAGCATCGAAAAACATTTATGGTTGAACACATAAACGCAGATCTATCCATACAATGTATAAACAGATATATCCCTGAGTGTATAAATATACATTCGTATAATTTGTATATACTCTTTTCTTAGATTTAATGGTTGTCCCTCTGTTTATGGCAAGCTGTAACATAGTGTGCCGCTAAGGTTACACAATTTCTCTGTTCCCCTAGTAGGATTGGGAGTTTTTGGTCGTCATTCAAATTTCTGAATTCAGGGCATATTTTTGTGAATTTTGGGTAGGAATTTTCCCTGATGCCCTGATATTTTCCACAAGCTGTGAGGAAGTGCATCTCTGTCTCCACCACTCCCTGACTGCAGTGAGAGCATATCCTGTCCTCTCTTGGCAGCCGGGTCTGTCTGTGTCTGCCTTTTTCGATGGCCAGGCTATGTTCACTCAGTCTGTACATAGTCAAGGTTCTTCTCAGTTTGCTATCCTTTACCATGGTCAGGTATTCAGCCATGTTGTATTGTCTGTTTAGGGCCAAGTAGCAATTGAGTTTGTTTTGGGTTTTTGTTGTTTCTGCCCAGTATGACAGCTATTTTTCCTTTTGCTTCGTGACAATTGTGTTGGATCGAATTCTCTGTGCTACGATGTCACTGTCCTGGGGCTGGTTATTGTTAGTAGTGTTAGTAGTTACTTCACTGAGTCCCAGGACTAGTTGACTGAGGGTATTCTCCTTTATGGTCCTCTCTTGGCATTTCAGGGCTTCGTAATCATAGCAGTGGGGGTTGCTCATTTTTAGGTGTTTCCAAAATTTGGTGGCTCTTTTTTGGATAGTAATTATTAATGGATATTGGCCTAGTTAGAGTCATAAAGTCATGGAGTTATACAGCATGGATAGAGGCCCTTCGGCCCATCGTATCCACACCGGTCATCAAGCCCTGTCTAATCTAATCCCATATTCCAGCATTTGGTCCGTAGCCTTGTATGCTATGGCATTTCAAGTGCTCATCCAAATGCTTCTTGAATGTTGTGAGGGTTCCAGCCTCCACAACCCTTTCAGGCAGTGAGTTCCAGACTCCAACCACCCTCTGGGTGAAAAAGTTCTTTCTCAAATCCCCTCTAAACCTCCCGCCCTTTACCTTGAATCTATGCCCCCTAGTTATTGACCCTTCTACTAAGTGAATAAGCTCCTTAGTATCCATCCTATCTATGCCCCTCATAATTTTGTACACCTCAATCATGTCCCCCCTCAGCCTCCTCTGCTCCAAGGAAAACAAACCCAATCTGCCCAGTCTCTCTTCATAGCTGAAGCGCTCCAGCCCTGGTAACATCCTGGTGAATCTCCTCTGCACCCTCTCCAAAGCTATCACATCCTTCCTGTAGTGTGGTGACCAGAACTGCACACAGTATTCCAGCTGTGGCCTAACCAGTGTTTTATACAGCTCCATCATAACCTCCTTGCTCTTATATTCTATGCCTCGGCTAATGAAGGCAAGTATCCCATATGCCTTTTTAACCACCTTATCCACCTGTTCCGCCGCCTTCAGGGATCTGTGTACTTGCACACCCAGATCCACCTGACCCTCCGTCTTGCCTAAGGTCTTACCATTCATTGTGTATTCCCTTGCCTTGTTTGTCCCCCCAAAGTGCATCACCTCGCACTTTTCTGGGTTAAATTCCATTTGCCACTGTTCCGCCCATCTGACCAACCCATCTATATCGTCCTGCAGACTGAGACTACCCTCCTCGCTATTTACCACCCTACCAATTTTTGTATCATCTGCGAACTTACTGATCATACCTTTTACATTCATATCCAAGTCATTAATGTAGACCACAAACAGCAAGGGACCCAACACCGATCCCTGTGGTACCCCACTGGCCACAGGGTTCCAGTCACAAAAACAACCTTCGACCATCACCCTCTGCCTTCTGCCACTAAGCCAGTTTTGTATCCAATGTGCCAAGGCACCCTGGATTCCATGGGCTCTTACCTTCTTGACCAGTCTCCTGTGCGGGACTTTATCGAAGGCCTTACTGAAATCCATGTATACCACATCCACTGCGTTACCCTCATCCACACACCTAGTCACCCCCTCAAAAAATTCAATCAAATTAGTCAGACATGATCTTCCCTTGACAAAGCCATGTTGACTATCCCTGATTAATCCTTGCCTCTCCAAGTGGAGACTAATTTTGTCCCTCAGAATTTTTTCCAATAATTTTCCTACCACTGATGTTAGGCTCACTGGCCTGTAGTTCCCCGGTTTTTCCCTGCTCCCCTTCTTGAATAATGGTACTACATTAGCGGTTCTCCAGTCCTCTGGCACATCCCCTGTGGCCAGAGAGGTTCTGAATATATGTGTTAGAGCCCCCGCAATCTCTTCCTTTGCCTCACACAGCAGCCTGGGATACATTTTGTCCTGGCCTGGGGATTTATCCATTTTTAGGCCTGCTAAAACCACCAATACCTCCTCCCTCTCGATGTTAATATGTTCGAGCATATCGCAGTCCCCCCGCCCTATTTCTATGTCTACATCGTCCCTCTCCATAGTGAAAACAGATGCAAAAAATTCATTTAGAACCCCTCCTACATCTTCCGGCTCCACACACAGATTGCCACTTTTGTCCCTAATGGGCCCTATTTTTTCCCTAGTTATCCTCTTACCCTTAATATACTTATAAAACATCTTAGGATTTTCCTTTATTTTGCTCGCCAGTGTTATTTCATGGCCCCTCCTTGATCTCCTAATTTCTTTTTTAAGTATTCCCCTGCACTTTTTGTACTCCTCTAGGGCTTCCTCCGTCTTTAGCCTTTTGTATCTGCCAAAAGCCCTCCTTTTTTTTCTAATCCATTCTCGTATATCCCCTGACATCCAAGGTTCCCTGTGATTTTTGGAACCACCCTTGACCTTTACGGGAACATGTTGCCATTGTATAATCTCAATCTCCCTTCTGAAAGCCTCCCATTGCTCCGATGCGGATTTTCCTACAAGTAGCTGATCCCAGTCCATTTTGGCCAGATCCTGCCTTATCCTATTAAAGTCGGCCTTCCCCCAATTTAGAACCTTTATTTCCGGCCCATCCCTGTCCTTTTCCATGACCATCTTAAATCTCACCATATTATGGTCACTGTCACCAAAGTGCTCACCTACTAGCACTTCTTCCACTTGGCCGGCCACATTCCCTAGAATTAGGTCCAGTACCGCCCCCTCTCTTGTAGGACCTTCTACATGCTGGCTCAAAAAGCTCTCCTGGATGCACTTTAAGAATTCTACACCCTCTGTGCCTTTCACACTCTGACTATCCCAGTTAATATTGGGGAAGTTGAAATCCCCCATTATTATTACCCTATTATTTGCACATTTCTCTGAGATTTGCTTACATATCTGTTCCTCTATCTCCCCCTGACTGTTTGGAGGCCTATAGTACACTCCCAGCAAAGTGCTTGCCCCCTTTTTGTTTTTAAGCTCCACCCATATGGCCTTAAAATAAGGAACCTGCTAATATGTCATCCCTCCTTACTGCAGTAATTGACTCCTTAATTAATATTGCGACACCCCCTCCTCTTATACCTCCCCCTCTGTCTCGCCTGAAGATTCTGTACCCCGGAATATTGAGCTGCCAGTCTTGCCCCTCCCTCAACCATGTCTCCATGATAGCAACAATATCATACTCCCATGTGTTTATCAACACCTTCAGTTCATCCACCTTATTTGCAAGACTCCTTGCATTAAAATAGATGCCATCCAGCCTTGCCCTTGTATATTTGCCCTGTCTACCAAGCTGACTTGTTTTTTTCTCTATGATTGGCAGCACATCACCCCCTATTTCAGCTCCCCTCTGTATCCCATCCCCCTGCCAAGTTAGTTTAAACCCCCCCAACAGTGCTAGCAAACCTCCCCGCAAGGATATTTGTCCCGCTCTGGTTCAGGTGCAACCCGTCCAACTTGTACAAGTCCCACCTTTCCCAGAAGCAGGCCCAGTGATCCAGGAAACTAAAACCCTCCCTCCTGCACCAACTCTTTAGCCACGCATTCATCTGTTCTATCCTCCTATTCCTATACTCACTAGCACGTGGCACTGGGAGTAATCCAGAGATTACAACCTTTGAGGTCCTGTTTTTTAATCTGCTACCTAGCTCCCTAAATTCTTGATGCAGGACCTCATCCCCCTTCCTACCTATGTCGTTGGTCCCAATGTGGACCACGACCTCTGCCTGCTCACCCTCCCCCTTAAGAATGCCCTGTAACCGCTCAGTGACATCCATGACCCTGGCCCCAGGGAGGCAACAAACCATCCTGGAGTTACGTTTGCGGCCACAGAAACGCCTATCTGTTCCCCTTACGATAGAATCCCCTGCCACTATTGCTCTCCCACTCTTTTTCCTCCCTTTCTGAGCAGCAGAAGCGTCCCTGATGCCAGGAAGCTGGCTGCTGCTGCCTTCCCCTGGTGAGTCATCCCCCTCAACAGTATCCAACTTGGTATACCTGTTTGAAAGGGGGATGTCCGCAGGGGGCCCCTGCACTTCCTGCCTGCCTCTGTTGCTCCGCCTGATGGTCACCCAAGTTCTTTCTGCCTGTGCAGCCTTACCCTGCGGCGTGAACAACTCGCTAAATGTGCTATCCACGACCCTCTCAGCATCGCGCATGCTCCAAAACTCATCCACCCGCAGCTCGAGCGCCGCAATGCGGTCTACAAGTAGCTGCAGCTGGATGCATTTCCCGCACACATGGTCGCCAGGGACACTGGCAGCGTCCCTGACTTCCCACATGGAGCAAGAGGAGCAGTACACGGGGCTGAGCTCTCCTGCCATGACTTACACCTTTAATTAATTAAAAAATTTATTCAATACCCCAGTTACAGGTATACTCTAGGGCGCTTTATTTCCCAACTGTCCCCACTACAACACAGAGACCCTAGAAATTTAACACCACAGAATTCAAGCTTGTATTGAAAAGAGAGAAATACTCACCAACCAATCACTTACCTGCTCCCTGGTGACGTCACACCCCGAATACTTTTTACCTCTCTGCTACCCTCTGAGATCACAGGCTGGAGTTAGGTATGCCTCTCCTGGCCCCGCTGCCGCTTTTATCACCTCGCCGCCACCGAGTCTCCCACAGGTCCTCCGCTCTCGCTGCCTGCCGCCGCTGCTCTGAGGCCTCTCCTGGCCCCGCTGCCGCTTTTATCACCTCGCCGCCGCCGAGTCTCCCGCAGGTCCTCCGCTCTCGCTGCCTGCCGCCGCTGCTCTGTGGCCTCTCCTGGCCCCGCTGCCGCTTTTATCACCTCGCCGCCGCCGAGTCTCCCGCAGGTCCTCCGCTCTTGCTGCCTGCCGCCGCTGCTCTGCATGCATTGTTTACGGTTTTCCTATGAGTCCGGAGGATACTTTTACAGAATTCTGCATGTAGGATCTCAATTCGGTGTTTGTCCCATTTTGCAAATTCTTGTTGTGTTAGCGGTCCCCACACCTCACTGCCATAGAGTGCAATTGGTTCAATTACTGATTTAAAAATTTTGAGCCAAATGCTAATTGGGATTTCTATTTGGATTGATTTTTTGATGGCATAGAAAGCCCTTCCAGCTTTCTCTTTCAGTTCATTCACAGCCAGTTGAAAATTTCCCGTAGAGCTGATTTTTAAGCCGAAGTATGTGTAGTTAGTGGTTTCTTCAATTTTAGTTGTTCCTAGTGTGAAATTTATTCTGGGTCCCTGATGTTTGGATCTTTGCTGGAACACAAGGACTTTGGTTATTTGGGGGTTTATTGTCAGGGCCCAGGTCTGACAGAACGACTCTAGCAGACCAAGGTTCTGCTGTAGACCCTCCTTAGCTGGTGACAGCAGAACCAGATTATCTGCATAGAGGAGGAATTTAACCTTGGATTCATATAGGGTGAGGCCGGGTGCTGTAGATTGTTCAAGTAGTTTTGCCAGTTCATTAATTTAAGTATTAAAGAGTGTCGGTGAGATGGGCGAGCCCTGCGTCACACCACGCCCCTGTGGGAAGTATTTTGTTTGTTTGTCTCCAATTTTAACTGCACATTTATTGTTTGTATACATTGATTTAATTACATCATATGTTTTTCCCCCTACACCACTTTCAACAAGTTTCAAGTATAGACCGTCGTGCCAGATGGAATCAAAAGCCTTCTGGAAATCTATAAAGCAGGCAAAAATTTTGCTTTTGTTTTGATGAACATGTTTGTCAATTAGGGTGTGTAGGGTGAAGATATGATCTGATGTTCTATAGTTTGGTAGGAATCCAATTTGGCTTTTACTCTAGACATTGTGCTCCTCAAGGAAATTTATAAGTCTTTTGTTTATGATACTACAGAATACCTTCCCCAGGTTACTGTTGACACAGATGCCTCAATAGTTCTTTGGGTCAGCTTTGTCTCCACTTTTGTTTATGAGTGTTATGAGTCCTTTGTTCCAGATATCAGGGAAGTAACCGACACTCAGAACCAAGTTGAAGAGTTTTAGGATAGCCAATTTCATTTTATCGTCCGTGTGTTTAATCATCTCGCTTGGGATGCCGTCTGCACCGCAAGCTTTTCCTGGTCGCAGGTCCTTGAGTTTTTCAACTAGCTCTTTTTCAGTTATTATGTGGTCTAGCGGGTTTTGGTTATCTTTTATGGCCAATTCGAGCTTTTCCAGTTTTTTGCATATTTGATATTGCTCTGGGCTTATTGTGTTTTTCTGGTATAATTTTTCAAAATGGTTTTCCCATGTGTCTCCGTTTTGAATGGCCAATTCGTCGTGTTGTTTTTTGTGTAATGTATTCCAGTTGTCCCAGAAACAATTGGAATCAATGGATTCCTCAATGGAGCTGAGTGTATTCTTAATATACTGCTCTTTCTTGGTTCTGAGTGTTTCTTTGTATTGTGTTAGTGCCTGACAATAAGTAAGGCGTAATCCCTCATTTTCTGGCTGTCTGTGTTTTTGGTTTGATATTTTTCTGAGTTTTTTCCTCATTTTCTGGCAATCTGAGTCAAACCATTTTTCGTAGTTTTTTGTTTTGGGTTTGTTCTTGCGAACTTTCAAGTTTGACATTGATGCCAAATTATCAAAAATATTATTTAGGTTATTCACTGCCCGGTTTACGCCTTCTTTATTGTGTGTGTATGTATTTTCCAGAAAGGTGTCCAAGGGAGCTTGAGTAGATTGATTGCTAATTGCTTTCTGGTATTTTTCCTTGCTGTTTTTGACCCATCTGTCGGATTTTTTAATGTTGTACATCTTACTGGGTTGTGTTTCTGTGTTGTTTGTTTCTGTTCTTTTAAGATATGCAGTAATTTGACTGTGATCTGACAGTATTGTTTGTGGTTTGACTGAATGCTCTGAAAGAGGATGGGTCCAGCTCCATAATCATATTGCCTACGGTGCTGAAGCCAAGAGGTGAGCAATAGGTGGATCTTCCTAGGTAGTCTCCCATGAACCTACCATTGACAGTGTATGTGGTAAACCACTTTTATCGTTACACTATAGTTATCACTGTTGTATTGTTATCACCGTTATCACTGTTGTATCACGATACGAGGTCGCCTCTTGTCGCGCTGTTATACCTGGGCTGACCACCTCCGACTCCGCCCATGGCTCCACCTACCTGCCCAGGTATAAAGGTAGTCGACTGGCTGGTATTCCTCCTTGTTGGACCCGATCACCCACGAGGGTGGGCTCTGTTATTTAGTCAATAAAAACCTTTAGTTACGTTCCTAACTCGTCGCTTTTTATTGGACGAATTGATAGGTATATCAATTTTATTGACTAAATTTTAAAGATGTCTACTACTGGCCAGCCAGAAGCCCTCCCAGAAGCACAGCCACACCAGCCGGCTTGGCTGCAAGCCCTCAAACCACCGTACCTGGATCTAAACCCACAGGCAGCAAACGCAGCCCTCAACTTCAAACACTGGCTGGACTGCTTCGAATCCTACCTGGAAGAATCCGGTGCCCCGCAGAGATCCAAACTAAGACTTCTGAACGCCCAAGCGAGCCCGAGAGTATACGCACTCATCCAGGACACGACTACGTACGAGGCCGCTATCAACCTACTGAAACAGCAGTACCGCAGCCCGGTAAATTACATGTACACCAGGCACCTCCTAAGATCCCGCCCGCAACAGCCAGGAGAGTCTGTAGCTGAATTTTTACGGGCGCTAAGAGCACTCGGCAGGAACTGTGACTTTAAAGCGGTGACGGCTGTTGAAAATACGGAAGATAATATCCGCGATGCCTTTGTGAAAGGCCTACGGTCCGACTACTCACGGCAAAGACTGCTTGAAGCTAAAGACCTCGACCTGGACAAAGCTGAAGCCCTCGCTCTCTCCCTGGAGGTGGCCCATCAGGACCAGGAGGCGTTTTCCAGGTACTGCTCGCGACCCTGGGACTCGGGCCCGACCCCTACCGCAATACCCTTCGCAGCGCCGCCCCCGGGACCTACCTCAGCGTCGGCGTCCCGGACCCGGCCGGGCCCGCCACCCCCGGTACCGGCTCCGACATCGGGCACCCGCGATCGGGCCGCCGGCTGCTTCTTTTGCGGCCAGGAGAAGCACCCGAGGTCGCGCTGCCCAGCCAGGAACTCTACCTGCACAACCTGCAGGAAGAAAGGCCACTTCTCTAAGGCCTGCAGGAGCGGATCTTCAGAGGCCAGCAGTGCCTCATGCGAACTGTGGGGGCGGCCATCTTCTTTCACGGCAACTGAGGCCAGTATCCCCACACGTGAGTCATGGGGGCGGCCATCTTTGATCAAGGCAACCGACCCCAATAGTGCCTCATGTGAGTTATGGGGGCAGCCATCTTCTCCGCCATTTTGTCCTACCTCGTGGGAGACGCCATTTTACCCACCATGCCCGACTGCCACCGGGCCCCCGGACCCGACGACCGCCTCGCCCGCAGACGACAACGACTCGCTTACCTACACGCTAGCCTCCGTCACTCTGGATCAAGCCCGCCCACACCACCTGTCCAAGTCGATGATGGACATCAAAGTAAACGGCCACGCCACGACCTGCCTGTTCGACAGCGGAAGCACGGAGAGCTTCATCCACCCAGACACGGTGAGCCACTACTCCCTCCCTGTCCTGCCAACGCGCAACCGAATCTCGATGGCATCGAGGTCCCACGCCACGGACATTAGCGGCTACTGTGCTGTGACCTTGTCGGTTAAGGGTACAGAGTATAAAAACTTTAAACTCCTCGTCCTCCCCCAGCTCTGCGCTGCCGTCCTACTAGGGCTGGACTTCCAATCCCACCTCCAAAGTGTAACCCTAGCATACGGTGGACCCCTCCCCCCACTCACAGTCGACAACCAGCGAAGGTTAAACCGCCCACCGCGTAACACCTGCAGCCTATCCACCCTCAAGGTGCCGCCACCTTCCCTGTTCGCTAACCTCACCCCCGACTGCAAACCCGTCGCTACCAAGAGCAGGCGGTACAGCGCTGGGGACAGAGCTTTCATTAGCTCTGAGGTGCAGCGTCTCCTGAAGGAGGGCATCATCGAGGGGAGCAACAGCCCCTGGCGTGCCCAGGTCGTGGTCGTTAAGACCGGCGATAAAAATCGCCTGGTCATCGACTACAGCCAGACCATAAACAGATACACCCAGCTGGACGCATACCCCCTTCCCCGCATATCTGACATGGTCAATCAGATTGCACAATACCGCGTATTCTCGACCATCGACCTTAAGTCGGCCTACCACCAACTCCCTATCCACCCCGAGGACCGCCAGTACACCGCCTTCGAGGCGAATGGGCGCCTATACCACTTCCTTAGGGTCCCCTTCGGTGTCACCAACGGGGTCTCGGTCTTCCAAAGGGAGATGGACCGGATGGTTGACCAGAACGGACTGCAGGCCACATTCCCCTACCTAGATAACGTCACCATCTGCGGCCGCGACCGGCAGGACCACGACGTGAATCTGGAGAAATTCCTCCGTACAGCCCAACGGCTGAACCTCACCTACAATAAGGAGAAATGTGTGTTTAACACCTCGCGCCTTGCCATCCTTGGCTGTGTAGTAGAGAACGGACTCATCGGCCCCGACCCCGAAAGAATGCGCCCCCTCATGGAGCTACCCCTCCCCCACTGCCCTAAGGCACTTAAGAGAACCCTGGGGCTCTTCGCCTACTATGCCCAATGGGTGCCCAATTATGCGGACAAAGCCAGACCCCTCATGAAGTCCACATCCTTCCCCCTTACGGAGGAAGCGTGCGCAGCCTTCTCCCTCATTAAGGGAGACATTGCCAAGGCCACTATGCACGCAGTGGATGAGTCCATCCCCTTCCAAGTCGAGAGCGATGCATCCGACTTCGCCCTAGCCGCCACCCTTAACCAGGAGGGGAGACCGGTGGCCTTCTTCTCAAGGACCCTACAGGGCCCTGAGATCCGACACTCGTCGGTCGAGAAGGAGGCCCAGGCGATTGTGGAGGCGGTACGACGCTGGAGGCACTACCTGGCAGGCAAACGATTTACCCTCCTTACCGACCAACGTTCGGTCGCTTTTATGTTTAATAACAAGCTGAGGGGCAAAATCAAGAATGACAAGATCTTGAGGTGGAGAATCGAGCTCTCCACCTACGATTATGATATCTTGTACCGGCCAGGTAAGCTGAACGAACCCCCCGATGCTCTGTCACGAATTACATGCGCCAGCGCGCAAAGTGATAGACTTCAGACCCTCCACAACGACCTCTGCCACCCCGGGGTCACCAGACTTTACCACTTCATTAAGGCCCGCAACCTGCCCTACTCCATCGAGGAGGTCAGGACCATCACCAGGAACTGCCAGACCTGCGCCGAGTGCAAACCGCACTTCTTTAGGCCGGACAGAGCAAGCCTGATCAAGGCCACCCGCCCCTTCGAGCGCCTGAGCATCGACTTTAAGGGGCCCCTCCCGTCCTCTGACCGTAATGTGTACTTCCTCAACATTGTTGATGAGTACTCCCGTTTCCCCTTTGCCTTCCCCTGCCCAGACATGACCAGTACCACGGTCATTAAATGCCTGAACGACCTCTTCGCCTTGTTCGGGTTCCCAAACTATATACATAGTGACCGGGGCTCCTCTTTCATGAGCGAGGAACTCCGTCAGTTCCTACTAGCGAGAGGTATTGCAGCAAGTAGGACCACCAGCTACAACCCCCGAGGGAACGGCCAGGTGGAAAGAGAAAACGCGACGGTATGGAAGGCCGTCCTCTTAGCCTTAAAGTCTAAGGGCCTCCCAACCTCCCGCTGGCAGGAAGTCCTCCCGACAGCGCTGCACTCCATCCGGTCACTACTTTGCACTGCCGTTAACGCCACCCCCCATGAACGAATGTTTGTTTTCCCCAGGAAGTCGACTACTGGAACCACTCTACCAACCTGGCTGACCTCTCCGGGGCCCGTCTTGCTGCGAAAGCACGTGAGGGCCCATAAAACAGACCCCCTGGTCGAGAGGGTGAACCTCCTGCACGCCAACCCCCAGTACGCCTACGTGGCTTACCCAGGCGGGCGGGAGGACACTGTCTCCTTACGAGACCTCGCACCCTCGGGCACTCCAGAGACACCACCTTTACCCCCCCCCCACCACCCCCCCAATTCCAGCCCAGGTAGACGGCATGCCGGAACCCCACGAGCCTTCGCCGACCACGCAGACACCAGCACTAACACCGGATAATGCAGCACCGCCGCTGCGACGATCGGAGAGGCTTACGAGGCCTCCGGACAGACTGACATACCAGAACTGGTAGTACACTTCACCCCGCCGGACTCAAATCTAAACAAGGGGTGAATGTGGTAAACCACTTTTATCGTTACACTATAGTTATCACTGTTGTATTGTTATCACCGTTATCACTGTTGTATCACGATACGAGGTCGCCTCTTGTCGCGCTGTTATACCTGGGCTGACCACCTCCGACTCCGCCCATGGCTCCACCTACCTGCCCAGGTATAAAGGTAGTCGACTGGCTGGTATTCCTCCTTGTTGGACCCGATCACCCACGAGGGTGGGCTCTGTTATTTAGTCAATAAAAACCTTTAGTTACGTTCCTAACTCGTCGCTTTTTATTGGACGAATTGATAGGTATATCAGTGTACAGACCTAGGCTCTCTCTCCCAGTCTCCCTCTCTCTCCCCACCAGTGTCTCTCTCTCTCCCCACCAGTGTCTCTCTCTCTCCTGCAAACTCGCTCTCTCCCCCAGTCTCTCCCTCTCTCTGCACAGTCTCTCCCTTTCTCCCCAGTCCCTCTCTCTCTCCCCGTCTCTCTCTCTCTCTCCACTAGTCTCTCTCTCTCACTCTCTCCTGTCTCTCTCTCTCTCCCCAGTCCCTCTCTCTCTCCCCTAGTCTCTCTCTCTCTCTCGCAGTCTCTCTCTCTCTCCCATCTCTCTCTCTCTCTCCAGTCTCTCTCTCTCTCTCTCTCCCCAATCTCTCTCTCTCTCCACAATTTCTCCCTCTCTCCCCAGTCTCTCACTCTCTCTCCTCCAGTCTCCCTCTCTCTCTCTCTCCCCCAGTATCTCTCCCTCCCCCAGTCTCCCTCTCTCTCTCTCAAAGTCTCTCTCCCCCCCAGTATCTCTCCCTCTCTCCTCCAGTCTCTCTCCCTCTCAGCCTCCTGGTCTCTATCTCTCGCTCCCCAGTCTCTCTCACTCTCTCCACCAGTCTATCTCTCCCCCCCAGTCTCTCTTTCCCCCAGGCTCTCTCTCTCCCCAGTCTCTCTCTCCCCTAAGCCTCTCTCTCTCTCTCTCTCCCCATCTCTCTCTCTCCCCTGAGCCAGTCTCTCTCTCCCCCCAGACTCTCTCTCTCCCGCTCCCCATCTCTCTCTCTCCCCCAGTCTCTCTCTCCCCGCAGACCCTCTCTCCCCTGTCTCTCTCTCCCCAGTCTCTCTCTCTCAATCTCCCCAGTCTCTATCACTCTTTCCCCAGTCTCTCTCACTCTCCCCACTCTCTCTCTCTCCCTCAGTCTTTCAGTTCAGTTCAGTTCAGTTCAGTTCAAATGCTTTATTGGCATGAAAGTTTACAGAGAACCATATTGCCAAAGCTTACATATCAAAAAGGTACAGTTTTCCAACATTCTGTAGGTGTCAATCGATTTGACATTTGTTGGGTACATACAATATTACTTTTAAACAATATTAATTTTAAACAGTCTTTCTACTTCATTTGGTACGTTCAATATTAATTTTAAACAGTCTTACTTTTAAACAGTCCTCAGGTTGTGACATGTTGTTACATATTTGGCCCCAAGGTATGGTCTGTCTCCTTCTCCTAGGACTAATCTCAATTTTGACAGATCATCCAATTCCTTGAAATCTGGGGTTGTTTGGCTTAGCTTGTTGAATAATATGTTTCTTGATGTGTTGAATTTTTCGCATTTTAGGAGGAAATGCATTTCTGTTTCAACCTCGCCAGCCAGACATTGATCGCATATTCTATTCTCTCTAGGCTGCCAGGATTTCTTGTATCTGCCTTTTTCAATTTCCATTTGGTGGTCGCTTAGTCTGTACCTGGTGAGGGTCTGTCTCTGTTTTGTGTCTCTGATGGTCGTGAGGTAGTCTGCCAGTTTATATTCTCTTTTTAGGGCCCGGTAACATTCTAATCTGCTTTGGCTTTCGGTTATTTTGTTCCAATGTTCCAGGTAGGTTTCTTTGCATTGTTTAATGATTTGGTTCACTCGGATTGGTGTTTGGACGGCTGTGTTGGTCTGGGGCTGGTCAGGGTCTGGCTGAGTACTTAGTTTCAGTAGCAGCTGACTCAGGGGACTCTTTTCTGGGTTTAGCTCTTGGGTCTGAAAGGCTTTGAAATGAAGGGTGTCTGGGGAGCTAGATTTGAGGTGATTTAGGAAGTTTAGTGCTCGTTTTTGGATGTTTATTATCAGTGGGTATCTGCCTAGTTCGGCTCTGCATGCATTTGTTGGCGTTTTTCTTTGGGTGCGAAGGATGCTTCGGCAGAATTCTGCATGTAGGGCTTCTATTGTGTGTTTTTCCCATTTAGTGTAGCTTTGGTGATTTAGCGGGCCCCATACTTCACTACCGTACAGTGCAATGGGCAGGATTATGCTGTCAAAAATTTTGAGCCAGATTTTGATTGGGATTTGGATGTTGTAGAATTTTCTTTTTATTGCATATAGGGCTCTTCGGGCTTTTTCTTTTAGTGCATTCACTGCTATGCTGAAGCTCCCTGATGCTGTAATAGTTAGACCAAGGTTGGTGTAGCTCATAGTGTGTCCTATAGTGGTATCACTGAGGGTAAACTGGTATTTGTTTTCCTGACATCTGGGTCTTTTCTGAAAAATCATGATGTTGGTTTTCTTTAGATTTACTGTTAGAGCCCAATTTTGGCAGTATTTGTCGAGTAGGTCTCTCTCTCCCCAGTCTCTCTTTCTCTCTCTCCCCAGTCTCTCTCTCTCCCCCAGTCTCTCTCTCTCTCTCTTCCACAGTCTCTCTCTCTCCCTCAGTCTCTCTCTTTCTCCCCATCTCTCTCTCTCTCCCTCAGTCTTTCTCTCTCTCTCTCCCCAGTCTCTCTTCCTCTCTCCCCACCAGTCTCTCTCTCTCCCCAGTCTCTCTCTCTCTCTCCTCCATTCTCTCTCCAATTCCAATTCCAATTCCAATTAAAATGCTTTATTGGCATGAAAGTTTACAGAGAACCATATTGCCAAAGCTTACATAGCAAAAAGGTACAGTTTTCCAACATTCTGTAGGTGTCAATCGATTTGACATTTGTTGGGTACATACAATATTACTTTTAAACAATATTAATTTTAAACAGTCTTTGTACTTCATTTGGTACGTTCAATATTAATTTTAAACAGTCTTAATTTTAAACAGTCCTCAGGTTGTGACATGTTGTTACATATTTGGCCCCAAGGTATGGTCTGTCTCCTTCTCCTAGGACTAATCTCAATTTTGACAGATCATCCAATTCCTTGAAATCTGGGGTTGTTTGGCTTAGCTTGTTGAATAATATGTTTCTTGATGTGTTGAATTTTTCGCATTTTAGGAGGAAATGCATTTCTGTTTCAACCTCGCCAGCCAGACATTGATCGCATATTCTATTCTCTCTAGGCTGCCAGGATTTCTTGTATCTGCCTTTTTCAATTTCCAGTTGGTGGTCGCTTAGTCTGTACCTGGTGAGGGTCTGTCTCTGTTTTGTGTCTCTGATGGTCGTGAGGTAGTCTGCCAGTTTATATTCTCTTTTTAGGGCCCGGTAACATTCTAATCTGCTTTGGCTTTCGGTTATTTTGTTCCAATGTTCCAGGTAGGTTTCTTTGCATTTTTTAATGATTTGGTTCACTCGGATTGGTGTTTGGGCGGCTGTGTTGGTCTGGGGCTGGTCAGGGTCCGGCTGAGTACTTAGTTTCCGTAGCAGCTGACTCAGGGGACTCTTTTCTGGGTTTAGCTCTTGGGTCTGAAAGGCTTTGAAATGAAGGGTGTCTGGGGAGCTAGATTTGAGGTGATTTAGGAAGTTTAGTGCTCGTTTTTGGATGTTTATTATCAGTGGGTATCTGCCTAGTTCGGCTCTGCATGCATTTGTTGGCGTTTTCCTTTGGGTGCGAAGGATGCTTCGGCAGAATTCTGCATGTAGGGCTTCTATTGTATGTTTTTCCCATTTAGTGTAGCTTTGGTGATTTAGCGGGCCCCATACTTCACTACCGTACAGTGCAATGGGCAGGATTATGCTGTCAAATATTTTGAGCCAGATTTTGATTGGGATTTGGATGTTGTAGAATTTTCTTTTTATTGCATATAGGGCTCTTCGGGCTTTTTCTTTTAGTGCATTCACTGCTATGCTGAAGCTCCCTGATGCTGTAATAGTTAGACCAAGGTAGGTGTAGCTCATAGTGTGTCCTATAGTGATATCACTGAGGGTAAACTGGTATTTGTTTTCCTGACATCTGGGCCTTTTTTGAAAAATCATGATGTTGGTTTTCTTTAGATTTACTGTTAGAGCCCAATTTTGGCAGTATTTGTCGAGTAGGTCTAGTTGTTGCTGTAATCCCTGTTCTGTGGGAGACAGCAGAACCAGGTCGTCCGCATAGAACAGGGATTTCACTTCTCCATCTAGGAGACGGAGACCTGGTGACTCGCTTTGCTCCAGCATGTCTGCTAATTCATTTATGTATATGTTGAACAGGGTCGGGCTCAAATTGCAGCCCTGCCGGACGCCTCTTCTCTGGGTGAAGAAATCGGTGCGTTTGTCTCCAATTTTGACCCCGCATTTGTTTTTCAGATACATTGATTTAATAAGGTCATAGACTTTGCCCCCTATTCCACATTGAAGAAGTTTATAATAGAGCCCTTCGTGCCATATAGAGTCAAAGGCTTTCTTGAAGTCGATGAAACAGGCGAATATTTTCCCATTTTTTGTTTGGTGTATATGTTTTTCAATGAGGGTGTGAAGGGTATAGATATGGTCGGCGGTGCGGTGTTTTGGAAGAAAGCCTATTTGGTTTTTTCTGAGGATATTATGTTTGTTAAGAAAATCAAGTAATCTACTATTTAGAATACTGCAGAATAACTTCCCTAGACAACTGTTGACACAGATGCCGCGGTAGTTATTTGGGTCTGATTTGTTTCCGCTTTTATATATGGGGGAGATTAGTCCTTGGCACCAGATATCGGGAAAACAGCCTGAACGTAATATGATGTTGAATAATTTGAGTACCGCACCCTGCATCTCCATATTGCTGAACTTGAGCATTTCATTTTTGATGTTGTCTGGGCCACAGGCTTTCTTTAGGTGGAGAGATTTTGTTTTTGTGGCCATTTCTTTCCATGTGATTGGGGAGTCTAGAGGGTTTTGGTTGTCTTTGATTGTTGCTTCTAATGTGTGGAGTTTTTCTGTGACCTGATGTTGACTTGGGTTTGTTTCGTTTATTGGGATGTCTTTGTAGAGGTTTTCAAAATGTGTTCTCCAGATGTCGCCATCTTGGATTGGTAATGCTTGCAATTGTGTTGTACTCAGGTTATTCCACATTTCCCAGAATTGTTTTGGGTTGGTGGAGTTTTCAATTTCTTCTAGTATTTTGTGGGTATAGTTTTGTGTTTTGTTCCTAATGGTGTGTTTATATCTTTTGAGGGTTTCATTGTATCTAGTACGTAGGTCCGGATTGTTTGGTTGGCGATGCTTTTGGTTTGATATTTTTCTCAGGTCTTTTCTGGCATTTTTGCATTCGTGGTCAAACCATTTCTTATTTTTATTTTGTCTTTTGTGACTCTTCCTCTTCTGTTTCACGAGGTCGGCTTTTACAGCTGCCTCATGAAAGATCATATTTATATCCTCTATGGCCATGTTTACCCCATCTCTGGTGATCTCATATAGATTTTCTTTAAATTTTGAAATTTTACTTGTGAGATCAGGTGAATTTAGTGCTGTGATGAATTTATCTCCACTGTCTGGGGCCCATCTGTATGTCTGGTTTATTTTATGTAGCTTACTGGGTTCCTTTTTTGTGTCTGTAGTTTGGGCAGAAAGTTTAAGGTACACATTTATTTGGTTATGGTCTGAGAGGGGGGATTGCTCTCTCTCTCTCTAGCTCCACCAGTATCTCTCTCTCCCCAGTCTCTCTCACTGTCTCCCCCAGTCTCTCTCACCCACCAGTCCCTCTCACTCCCCCCATCTCTCTCTCTCTCCCCCATGCTCTCTCTCACTCCCCCATCTCTCTATCTCCCCTGAGTCTCTCTCTCTCTCTCTCCCCCCAGACTCTCGCTCTCCCCAGTCTCTCTTTCTCTCTCTCCCCAGTCTCTGTCTCACTCCCCAGTCCCATCTCTCTCCCCCAGTCTCTCTCTCTCACCAGTCCCTCTCTCTCTCCCCCGTCACCCTCTCTCTCCCCTAGTCTCTCACTCTCTCCCGTCTCTCTCTCTTTATCCAGTCTCTCTCTCTATCCACAATGTCTCCCTCTCTCCCCAGTCTGTCTCTCTCTCTCCCCCAGTCTCCTCTCTCTTTCCCCAGTCTCTCTCTCCCCCAGTCTTTCTCTCTCTCCCCAGTCTCTTTCTCTTTCTCCCCAGTCTCTCTCACTCTCTCACCCAGTCTCTCTCTCACCCCCAGTCTATCTCACTCACCCCATCTCTCTCTCTCCCCCCCAGGCTCTCTCTCTCTCCCCAGTCTCTCTCTCCCCCAGCCTTTCTCCCCCATCTCTCTCTCTCCCCTGAGACTCTCTCTCTCTCTCCCCCCAGACGCTCCCGCCACACAGTCTCTCTCTCTCTGCCCAGTCATTCTCTCTCTCTCCAGCCTCTCTCTTTCTCCCCAGTCTCTTTCTCTCTCCCCCAGTCTCTCTCTCTCGCTCCCCTAGTCTCTCTCTCTCTCTGCCAGTGTCTTTCTCTCTCTCCCCAGTCTCTCTCTCTCCCCTAGTCTCTCTCTCTCTCACCCCCTCTCCCGTCTCTCTCTCTCTCTCTCCCCAGTCTCTCTCTCTCCCCAGTCTCTCTCTCTCCCATCTCCCTCTCGCTCCCAGTCTCTCTCTCTCACCCCGTCTCACTTTATCTTCCCCACCAGTCTCTCTCTCTCCCCAGCCTCTCTCCCACATCTCTCTCGCTCCCCGAGTCTCTCTCTCTCTCTCCCCCCAGACTCTCTCTCCACACAGTCTCTCTCTCTCTCCCCAGTCATTCTCTCTTTCCCCAGCCTCTCTCTCTCTCCCCCAGTCTCTTTCTCTCTCCCCCAGTCTCTCGCTCTCGCTCCCCTAGTCTCTCTCTCTCCGCCAGCGTGTCTCTCTCTCTCCCCAGTCTCTCTCTCTCCCTTAGTCTCTCTCTCTCCCCTAGTCTCTCTCTCTCTCACCCCCTCTCCCATCTCTCTCTCTCTCCCCAGTCTCTCTCTCTCCCGCAGTCTCTCTCTCTTCCCCCAGTCTATCCCTCTCTCTCCCCAGTCTCTCTCTCTCTTCCCCAGTTTCTCTCTCTCCCCATGCCCTCTCTCTCTCCCCCAGTCTCTCTCTCTCCCCCAGTCTCTCTCTCCCCATCCCTCTCTCTCTCTCCCCTAGTCTCTCTCTCCCCATCCCTCTCTCTCCCCTAGTCTCTCTCTCCCCAGGTCTCCCTCTCTCTCCCCTAGTCTCTCTCTCCCCAGGTCTCTCTCTCTTTCCCCCATCTCTCTCTCTCCCCCAGTCTCTCTCGCTCCCCCAGATTCTCTCTCCCCCAGTCTTTCATTCGCACCCCCAGTCTCTCTCTCTCCCCAGTTGATCTCTCTCTCATCAGACTCTCTCTCTCTCTCCCAGCCTCTCTCTGCACCCGCAGTCACTCTCTCGCCCCAGTCTCTCTCTCTCTCTCCCCAGTCTCTCTCTCTCTCTTTCCCAGCCTTTCTCTCTCCCCCAGACTGTCTCTCTCTCTCCCCAGTCTCTCTCTCTCCCCGTCCCTCTCTCTGTCTCCCCTAATTGCTCTCTCTCTGTCTCTCTCCCCTAGTCTTTCTCTCTCTCTCCCCCAGTCTCTCCCTCCCCAGTCTCTATTTCTCTCTCTCCCCAGTCTCTTTCTCCCTAGTCTCTCTCTCTCTCCCCAGCCTTTCTCTCTCTCCCCAGTCTTTCTCTCTCTCCCATTCTCTCTCTCTCCCCCAGTCTCTGCCTCTCTCTCTCTCTCTCTCACCCCCCCTTCCGTCTCTCTCTCTCTCCCAGTCTGTCTCTCCCCAGTCTCTCTCTCTCTCCCCGGTTTTTCTCTCTCTCCCAGTCTCACTCTGTCTCCCCAGTCTCTCTCACTCTCCCCAGCAGTGTCTCTGAATTCAATTCAATTCAATTCAAAACGCTTTATTGGCATGACAAGATACATCTTATGTTGCCAAAGCATCGAAAAACATTCATGGTTGTACACATGGTTGTACACTCTCTCTCCTGCAGACTCTCTCTCTCCCCCAGCATCTCCCTCTCTCTGCACAGTCTCTCTCTTTCTCCCCAGTCCCTCTCTCGCCCCATCTTTCTCTCTCTGCACTAGTCTCTCTCTCTCTCTCTCTCTCGTCTCTCTCTCTCCCCCCAGTCCCTCTCTCTCTCTCCCCCAGTCTCTCCCTCCCTCTCCCCAGTCTCTCTGTCTCTCTCCCCTAGTCTCTCTCTCTCCCGTCTCTCTCTCTCTCTCCAGTCTCTCTCTCTCTCCCCAGTCTCTCTATTTCTCCACAGTTTCTCCCTCTCTCCCCAGTCTCTCTCTCTCTCTCCTCCAGTCTCCCTATTTCTCTCTCCCCGTATCTCTCTCTCCCCCAGTCTCTCTCTCTCTCATCCCCAGTCCCTCTCTCTCCCCAGTCTCTATCTCTCTCTCCCCAGACTCTCCCACTCTCTCCCCCAGTCACTCTCTCCTCCCCAGTTTCTCTCGCTCCCCCATCTCTCACTTTCCCCCAGACTCTCTCTCTCTCCCCAGTCTCTCTCTCCCCCAGCCCCGTCTCTCTCTCCCCTGAATCTCTCTCTCTCTTTCCCCCAGACTCTCTCTCTCCACCCAGTCTCTCTCTCTCTTCCCAGTCATTCACTCTCTCCCCAGTCTCTCTTTCTCTGTCTCCCGTCTCTCTCTCTCCCTACCTGTCTCTCTCTCTCTCCCGCAGACTCTCTCCCTCTCCCCCAGTCTCTCCCTGTCTGTCCTCAGTCTCTTTCTCTCTCCCCAGTCCCTCTCTCTCTCCCCCAGTCTCTCTCTCTCCACAGTGTCTCCCTCTCTCCCCTCACTGTCTCTCTCGCTCCCACAGTATCTCTCTCTCCCCCAGTCTCGCTCTCTCCCCCGGACTCTCTCTCTCTCCTCCTGTCTCTCTCTCTCTCCCTAGTCTCTCTCTCTCTCCCAAGTCTCTCTCTCTCTCTCCCCTGTCTCTCTCTCTCTCTCTCACTCAGCCTCTCACTCCCCAGTCTCTCTCTCTTTCCCCAGTTTCTCTCTCTCTCCCCTAGTCTCTCTCTCTCTCTCTCCTGTCTCTCTCTCTCTCCCAGTCCTGCTCTCCACCAGACTGTCTCTCTCTCTCCTCCAGTATCTCTCTCTCTCTCGCCAGTCTCTCTCTCTCTCGCCCCAGCCTCTCTCTCTTTCTCCCCCAGTCCCTCTCTCTCCCCCAGTCTGACTCTCTCTCCCCATCTCTCTTTCTCCCCATCTCTCTCTCTCTCTCTCCCCATTCTCTCTCTCTGTCTCTCCCCAGTCTCTCTCTCACTCTCCCCAGTCTCTCTCTCTCCACACTCTCTGTCTCTCTCTCTCCCCAGTCTCTCTCTCTCTCCCCAGTCTCTCTCTCACTCTCTCCCACAGTCTCTCTCTCTCCCCCAGTCTCTCTCTCTCTCTCTCTCCACCAGTCTCTCTCTCTCACTCCCCCAGTCTCTCTCTCTCTCTCCACCAGTGTCTCTCTCTCTCCCCACTCTCTCTCTCTCCCCCTAGTCTCTCTCTCAACCCGTCTCCCATCTCTCTCTCTCACCCAGTCTCTCTCACTCCCCAGTCTCTCTCTCCCCAGTCTTTCTCTCTCTCCCAGCTTCTCTCTCTTTCCCCAGTCTCTCTCTCTCCCGCCAGTCTCTCTCTCTCTACCCCAGCCTCTCTCTCTCTCCCCAGTCTCGCTCTATCACTAGTCTCTCTCTCACTCTCTCTCTCACCCCCTCTCTCATCTCCCTCTCTCTCCCAGTCTCTCTCGCTCCCCAGTCTCTCACTCTCCCCAGTCTTTTTCTCTCTCCCAGTCTCTCTCTCTCTCCCCAATCTGCCTCTCCCCCTAGTCTCTCTCTCTCTCCCTCACATCCCCTCCCATCTCTCTCTCTCTCCCAGTCTTTCTCTCCCCAGTCTCTCTCTCTGCCCAGTCTTTTTCTCTCTCCCAGTCTCGCTCTCTCTCCCCAGTCTATCTCTCTCTCTCTCTCCAGCAGTCTCACTCTCTCTCCCGCAGACTCTCACTCTCTCCCCCAGTCTCTCCCTCTCTCTCCCCAGTCTCTCTCTCTCCCCAGTCTCTCTCTCTCTCTCCGCCAGTGTCTCTCTCTCTCCCCAGTCCCTCTCTCTCTCCCCAGTCTCTCTCTCTCTCCTCTAGTCTCTCTCTCCCATCTCTCTCTCTCTCTCTCCAGTCTTCCTCTCTCTCTCCCCAGTCTCTCTCTCTCCACAGTGTCTCCCTCTCTCCCAAGTCTTTCTCTCTCAATTCAATTCAATTTCAATTCAAATTGCTTTTTTGGCATGACAAGATACATCTTATGTTGCCAAAGCACCGAAAAACATGTATGATTGAACAACTAAATGCAGATCTAGACATACAGTGTATAGACAAATATACCCATGTATATATAAATATACACACAGATTATATACATATAAACTTTTCTTAGATTTAATGGTCACTCTGCTTATGGCAAGCCGTAACATAGTTTGCCGCTAAAGGTACGCATTTTCTCTGTTCCCCTAATAGATATGGTAGTTTTTGGTTGTCATTCAAATTTTTGAATTCAGGGCATATTTTTATGAATTTTGGGTAGAAATTCCCCCTTATGTCCTGATAGTTTCCACAAGTTGTGTGGAAGTGCATCTCTGTCTCCACCACTCCCTAACTGCAGTGAGAGGATTTCCTGTCCTCTCTGGGCTGCCAGGTCTGCCTGTGTCTGCCTTTTTTGATGGCCAGGCTATGCTCACTAAGTCTGTACTTTGTCAAGGTCTTTCTCAGTTTGCTATCTTTTACCATGGTCAGGTATTCAGCCATGGTGCATTGTCTGTTTAGGGCCAAATAGCAATTGAGTTTGTTTTGGGTTTTTGTTGTTTCTGTCCAATAGGTCAAATATTTTTCTTTTTGTTTAGTAATAATTGTGTTGGGTCAAATTCTCTGTGCTATGAC
Organism: Somniosus microcephalus; assembly: GCF_052327205.1. Taxonomy (NCBI): domain Eukaryota; kingdom Metazoa; phylum Chordata; class Chondrichthyes; order Squaliformes; family Somniosidae; genus Somniosus; species Somniosus microcephalus. Next base: position 134,903,704 of record NC_140993.1, read on the forward strand.
ATCACTGTGGCTGATTATTATTAGTAGTGTTATGTAGGGGTTTCGCAAAATTCCCCTATTTTTCCCTGGGTGATCTGACTTGTCTACAATGTATTAAAATGTGCCTAGAACTGCAAAAGACTGCTCTGAGATGGAAAGAACGTGGACAACACCAGACTCGTGGAGCTCTGTGGAAAATATTCACACACCTTAAGACAGTACTTTATTAATAAAATTGTTCCCTGGAGTTTGGGCAATCAAAAAAGGTTTTAAAATGGCAGAGAATGCATGGCAAAGGGACAAAGAAGCAGCTCGAGTTGTCTGTGTGAAAAAGTGGGAGGGTACAGTGGCAGTCAAAGACCTGCCAATCAAAGGGAGGTTCCCTTCTAAGCAATTGAAGTTTCTTATTGACATAAGGGATTACAGCCCAGTTGAGACCAACCGCAGGACAACCGATTGAAACTGCTTCTGTTTACACAGCAATTCAAAGCACTCACAGTCAATGAGGCACATTGAAACTGTGGAACGGGTTTTGATATGGAACAGTTTAAGCAGTGAATAGGTTGGAATCACCCATCATTCTGGCCAATAGGGCAGTTGCATTCCCTTTTGTTTTAGCCCAGGTGAGCTCCGGATGTGGGCAGGAACATTTCGGCCCCACAGTGCAGACACATTAACCCATTCCAACCATTTTGAATCAACCAATCATCAGCATTTCTCTTGTGTATTGGAACTTTGAGTGCGAATTTTGCAGACAGACTTTTTCAGGTATAAAGATAGCTCCTGAGAAGCTATCTTTCTTGTTCTCTTAGCTTTTACTTCGCTGGACCACAAGTGAACAGGGTTTCTGACTCCTCAGCAAAGCAACCTAGTAAGGAGTTGGGGGATGGTAATTAAGGGGACATTGCTAAGATTGTTTAATCAACATTGTAAACACTTACCCCTCATTTTTGCCATCTGCCTTCCTCCATTGAAGCAATTTTACTGTAATTTACTGTGTTCGTGTGGTATAATTTTATATTTGATTATAGTTTCTTTTAGTTAATAAAGCTTGATTTTCTTTCATCCAGACCATTTGTCCATTTTAATATCATTAATTATAAGCCCTTCAGTCAGAACTGGAAGGTGGGGTAGTGATTCAAAACCGCTGTTTGAAAATTGGTTTATTGAAATTTGGTTTACAGTGTAGCAGCAGGCTGCCTGACCAGGTGAATTACCATAAACCAGATAAAAGATTGGAATTGGTCAGAGTGCAGGCAAAGGCTACAAGACCAGGGAAATTAACTTAAATCAGTTAAAAGATGCTCCCCTACAAAATGGCGACCGCGGCAGGACTGCAGGCCGTTTTTGATTTGATAAGTGGTCTGGATCTGGAGAAGCATCAGTTATTGCTTTTCTTGTTTTTAGCCTGTGGGCAGTCCTGCGGAAAGTAGTGGCAGTGTGTAAGCTGACCTATTATAGTATAGGTGGCCAGGTTAAAGAGGCCAAGAATCAGGAGTCCCAGTTTGAGAAATGCCAGGCGGGGGTAGAATGCCTCATAGAGAGGTGAATGAGGCCAGAGCTAGTGGTATGAGGGTGCGGGAAGAAAATGTATGCCTCACACTAGAGGTCACGAAATGCCAGGCATTTATAGAACGCCTTGAGCAGGGAATCACTGAGGCCAGGGAAAGTGAGGTGAGACTGCAGGAAGAGAATGCCCGGTTTAGTGAAACAGATCATGGCCCCTGTAGGGCAGAGATAGAAAGCCTTAACATGGCTTTGAAAGCAGCAAAGGGGACAATTTGTGTGATCAGACCGAAGGCAGGTCAGCCGGATTTTACTGGCAGCCCAAATCAAACCACCCCACAGGCAACACCCAGGGAAAGGCTGGCTAGGGAATTAGAGATTGCAAGACAGCAGCCCACAGCTCCGGGTTTTGAGGAGGTCTGGCAGCAAGGAGGGGTGGACAATGGGGTGGTAGGAGAGCACCAGCAGGCTCCGCTAGGCAGGTGGGGACCAGGACCAGTGTACCCCCTCCAACAACGGAGGTACAGTCCGCCCGTGAACAATAATGACCCAGGGGCTGTTCAGCATACCTATCTGGTCCCCTATGAAACCCCACAGCTCAGAGGCATGGTGAGCCATATTCCCATGCTCTCTGAAAAGGGAGACCCCGCAATGCACTTCCAACAAATAGACCAGGCAGCCGGCGTTAACGGCTGTGATGATGAAGAGAAAGCCAGAATGTTGATTTTCTCTGTGGATAGCAAGCTCTATCAGACCCTTTCGGATGAGGCCAAGAGCGGGCAGAAGGGTTTTGAGGACCTGAAGGAGGAAATACTGGAAGCCATGGGTGCGAACGACGGCAAGCTGTTCGATCACATAGGGAGAACCCTGCAGAAGGAAGCGGAGACCCCACAGGCATTTGCAGAAAGGCTGTGGCCAGTCTACAATCGTGCCTGTGCAGGGGGACAAGATAGGGCATGACTGAACCAACGGCAGCAGACCCAATGGCTTCGTTGCCTGGTGTCCAATTGCCTGCCACAAATAAAGGTAAAAGCTGATACCTGGTTTGACTCCCGAGACCCCCTAGCAACCAAAGAGACTGTAATCGAGCAGCTCACGGTAGCATTTAGGAATGGGAGGAATAGTGAGAGCCCCCAGCAAAAGGGTAAAGTCCACGAGGTTAAACATGGGGCTCTGTGCTGTCTCTCCCTCTAACTCAACCTTACTGTATGTACATAACCTACTTATATATGTATAACTTACCTGTTAGGGTCGTTGCCCCTTTAACTCACCGTTTAGGGCCATTGCCCCTTTAAGACGCGCCTTAGCGTGCTGACGTCACGTCACGTACGACGTGACGTGCGTGAGGCGGCTGCCGGCCCGACTCGGCTCTCCAGAAAGGCTGCCGGCACAGCCCGGCCCAGCGTCTTCGGCTGCATCGATCAGCCGCCGGGAGCGCCGCTATCTTCCGCTCCCGCGGCAAGCACCGGCCCAGCCTGGCCTCCAGCTCCTGCTCCCGACTTAGGCCCCAAAGGCCAGCGACGCAACTACCGGCAAACGCGACGACGTCACGACCCCGAGCGTGATGAGGTCACCACGCTCCCCACGGCACTGCAAGTTCATTCCTCATGGAGCTGCCGCCGGAACAAGACCTGCGCCACGGTGCTCCTCGGTTGTATTGTCCCCATGCTTCAGTCTTGGAAATTGTTTGTCTGTGAGTATTTAGAATGCTATAGACGATTAGCGTACACTGCATGTTGTAGAAAATGTTTAGTTGTAACTTTTTCTGTCTAGCTGGTTAACTAGCAGCCGTATTTGATACAGTATGTACAGGGCTAATTTAAAGAGAATGCCTTCCAGCTTGCTAAATGTAATTCGTTGCCAGTTGTACTGTGTTGCCCAGGCGTACCTAAATTTGTGTATACATATCAATTATGCGTCTGTATACTAATGTGTCCTTCCATTTCTGTGTTGTATTTCAGTTTTACAGTAAGAATCTTTCAGTAAAGCGTTACAAGAAAAGTCAAGCCTTGTGATTTTATTGGAAGATATCGAGTTGTTCGCTATCTGTCTAGCTCTGCATAGGATCACGTTGCGAGGGCAGAACAGTAAAAAGACAACAGCACAGTGGGCTCAAGCACAGGAAGATACCAGTCAGCTACCATGAGTCTACGCTCAGGAAAACAATATACTCTAGAGGAAGTCGACCAGCCAATCGAGAAGAATGAGCCTCTCCCAGCAAACGAGGCCAAGTCACAGTCCTCTAAAGCAGCCTCTAGAACATCTCGGCGGTCCAGCAGACCGTCATCACCGACAGCTCTCCCAGCAAACGATGCCAAGTCACAGTTCTCTAAAGTATCCTCTAGGTCATCTCGGCGGTCCAGCAGACCGTCGTCATCGACAGCTTCTACAGCCGCCAAAGCACGTGCCAAGGCAAAGCCCACCCAAGCGCAATTGTCCTTCGCTGAAAAAGAAGCTGACCTCATGAAGCAGAGAGCCGACCTCGACGCTAGTATGATGAAGCAGAAAGCTGACCTTGTAAAGCAGAGAGCTGATCTTGCTGCCATTCTCCACATTCTCCAAAGCCAGAGAGCTGCCGCTGCCGCTAAAGCCGAAGCCGCAGCTTATGAAGAAGATGAGGAGAGTGAACGCGGGGAGCCCAGCCAGGAAACATATGGCCTGGAACAGCCCCTCAGTCCAGTGCAACGTACAAATGAGTATGTCCAACAACACTCCAAAGTGCTCCCAAAGGAAACATTCAGGTATCTCGACGTAGAACTAGCTACTCACCCCAGCAACAAACGGCCCGTTTTCGGAGACACTGAGCTTAAAAGAGAAGAAACGAGTAAGACTCACCTGCAGAGACCTCCACAACACTCGGCCAATCCAGCTAAGCAGTCCTCGCCCGAGCCGCAAGGAGCACAAGACTTCGCCAGGTACCTTACTCGCCGAGAATTATTAAGTTCAGGCCTCCTAGAATTCGATGACCGTCCTGAAAATTATTGGTCATGGAGAGCATCCTTCCTGAGTACCACCAAGGACTTGAATCTGTCAGCCAGAGAAGAACTAGACTTGATGATAAAGTGGCTCGGAGCCGAGTCGTCAAGGCAGGCGAAGAGAATTCGCTCAGCGCACGTCCTCAATCCCACAGCAGGCCTCAACCTGGTTTGGCAACGTCTCGACGACTGTTATGGGACACCAGAAGTCATCGAACACGCACTGCTCAAGAAGCTTGAGGACTTCCCGAAGCTAACCAACAAGGATAATGTTGAGCTCAGAGAACTGGGCGACATTCTCCTCGAACTGGAGTGTGCCAAGGGAGAAGGTTACCTGACCGGCCTCTCGTATTTGGATACGGCTCGCGGGGTAAACCCAATAGTGGAAAAGCTCCCCCACAATCTTCAAGAGAAATGGATAGCTAAGGGATCCAAGTACAAGGAGGACAATGGAGTGGCATTTCACCCCTTCTCTCTCTTCTCCAGGTTTGTCCAACAACAGGCAAGGGTGAGGAATGATCCAAGTTTCACTTTCTCCAACTCCAGCAGTTACGCTCCTTCGAGAACAGAGAAACCCACAAAGGACAGCAACAAAGCCTCTGTGAGTGTGCACAAAACAGATGTTCCAGCCGAACCCTCAGTCAACCAATCCAGTTCTGCTGGGAATGAAGTGGATGACCCAGATCGTCAGTGTCCTATACACAAGAAGCCCCACCCACTCAAAAAGTGTCGAAGCTTTAGAGACAAGCCCATTGATGAACGCACATCATACCTGAAAGAGAACCGCATCTGCTTCAGGTGTTGTGGGTTGACTACGCACATGGCAAAAGACTGCAAGGCGACAATCAAGTGCCTTGAGTGCAACAGCGAAAAACACATAGCAGCCCTGCATCCAGGTCCTCCTCCGTCAACCACCGAGAGCGCCGCGGTTGACAAAGAGGATAGCGGGGAGCAAAGCGAAAGCACATCTTCAGTCACCTCCAAGTGTACAGAGGTTTGCGGAAATGCAAGCAGCCCACGCTCATGCTCCAAAATCTGCTTGGTTAAAGCATATCCTGCAGGGAGAAAGGAGAAGGCAATCAAAATGTATGCAGTGCTCGACGAGCAAAGCAACAAGTCTCTAGCGAAGACGGAATTCTTCAATCTCTTCGACGTCAAGGCCAGCACCGCTCCGTACACGCTAAAAACCTGTGCAGGGACAACAGAGACTACGGGTAGGAGAGTTGGGAACTTCATGATCGAGTCCATGGATGGGAAACTACAGCTTCCCCTCCCCACCTTGATTGAGTGCGACAGGATGCCAGAGGACAGGACGGAAATCCCCTCCCCAGAGGTCGCACGCCATCAGCCCCACCTACAGCCAATTGCCAATAAGATTCCAGCTGTGGACCCGGACGCTCCAATCCTCCTACTCTTGGGAAGAGACATCTTAAGGGTGCACAAGGTGCGTGAGCACATCAACGGGCCCCACGATGCTCCCTATGTGCAGCGGCTTGACTTGGGATGGGTCCTCGTGGGTGGAGTTTGCCTGGGAACAGTCCACAAACCAGCGGATGTCAGCGTCTATAAAGCAAACGTGTCGCTCAACGGTCGCACATCCTGTCTCAGCCCATGCCCAAACAGGATCCAGGTAAAGGAGGACTACGACGACATGACGCAGCATCATAGGTCAACCTCCTCTGCCTGTGAGGAAGAGGCAGGCCCCACTGTGAGCACAGATGGCCTAGGATGCTCAGTGTTTGAAAGGTCCAAGGATGATAGACACAGCTGGGCGGCACCCCTGCCGTTTCGCCCTCCTGGACGCCGTCTTCCGAGTAGCGGGGAGCAGGCTGCGGGGCGCCTCTGCTCGCTCAGGAGAACCCTGGTGCCGGGGTCCACCGACCCAGACATGCCTGCAGTCCCCACCCCAGTGATGCTCCTGACTCAAAAGATGAGTGCTATTTCAGCTCCCTCTGGAAACTTCAACATGGCCGAGCTGCACGGGAAGCAGTGGAAGCAAGTACAGTGTCGTGCAGACACTTCTTGGAAGAGATGGAGAGGAGAGTATTTGCCCACCCTACAGAGCCGTAGGAAATGGACAGAAGACAAGCCGAATGTCAAAGTGAGAGATGTCGTCTTGCTGAAAGACAGCCAAGCACACAAACGAACGGCCAGTGGGACTGGCCGTCAAAACTCTGCCGAGCAGGGACAAGAGGGTCCGCAAGGTGGAGGTGAAGATCGTCAAGGAAGAGACTGTCAAGGTGTTTCTGAGGCCAGTCTCAGAGATCGTAGTCCTCCTTTCCGAAGAAATCTAGAGAACGGACTCTGAGTGTGTGGCAGCCAAAGGACGTTTTCTTCAGGTTATTTTGTATCTGTAGTGGTACAAATGGAATTGTACCAAGCGGGGAGTGTGCTGTCTCTCCCTCTAACTCAACCTTACTGTATGTACATAACCTACTTATATATGTATAACTTACCTGTTAGGGCCGTTGCCCCTTTAACTCACCGTTTAGGGCCATTGCCCCTTTAAGACGCGCCTTAGCGTGCTGACGTCACGTCACGTACGACGTGACATGCGTGAGGCGGCTGCCGGCCCGACTCGGCTCTCCAGAAAGGCTGCCGGCACAGCCCGGCCCAGCGTCTTCGGCCGCATCGATCAGCCGCCGGGAGCGCCGCTATCTTCCGCTCCCGCGGCAAGCACCGGCCCAGCCTGGCCTCCAGCTCCTGCTCCCGACTTAGGCCCCAACGGCCAGCGACGCAACTACCGGCAAACACGACGACGTCACGACCCCGAGCGTGATGAGGTCACCACGCTCCCCACGGCACTGCAAGTTCATTCCTCGTGGAGCTGCCGCCGGAACAAGACCTGCACCACGGTGCTCCTCGGTTGTATTGTCCCCATGCTTCAGTCTTGGAAATTGTTTGTCTGTGAGTATTTAGAATGCTATAGACGATTAGCGTACACTGCATGTTGTAGAAAATGTTTAGTTGTAACTTTTTCTGTCTAGCTGGTTAACTAGCAGCCGTATTTGATACAGTATGTACAGGGCTAATTTAAAGAGAATGCCTTCCAGCTTGCTAAATGTAATTCGTTGCCAGATGTACTGTGTTGCCCAGGCGTACCTAAATTTGTGTATACATATCAATTATGCGTCTGTATACTAATGTGTCCTTCCATTTCTGTGTTGTATTTCAGTTTTACAGTAAGAATCTTTCAGTAAAGCGTTACAAGAAAAGTCAAGCCTTGTGATTTTATTGGAAGATATCGAGTTGTTCGCTATCTGTCTAGCTCTGCATAGGATCGCGTTGCGAGGGCAGAACAGGCTCAGTATAAGAAAGAGTGGCACCAGGAGGGGAACAGTCCCTCCCAGGCTAGGTTAAATTGCTATGGGTGTGGAAAAGACGGTCACTGGAGAAATGACTGTAAGAATCCCTGGAAGGATAGCAAGGGAAGGAATCCCACAGCCCCAGTCCAAAGGGCAGAGACAGGAATTTCCCCCGCCTCAGTCGAGTCGCTGCTGGAGGTAATGCGGTCTCTCCTGACCAACCAGGGAAAGGTAGCAGCCATCAGTGGTGCTGCAGCCCCCTCGCCCACCTCTGCCTCCCCACAATGACTGGCCGGTATGCTGGCCAAGGAGGGTGCACATGCAGGCACTTTCTGGGACCCATATGGGTCCGGGCCAGTGGCAGTGATTACAGGCAGGGATGGGACACAGAGAAATTCAGAAAAATTGTACAAATCAAGTTCAAGTTCACACCCTGTAAAGACAGGCACTGTGGCTTGTTTCCAGGGAAAAGTTGTCCAGCCCACAAATTGGGACACTTCGCTGCCCCAGTGGGACCTAAATTTTGGCAAAAGCTTAAATTCAAACCTAAGTTTAAATTTGAAAATGTTATGTGGCTTAGAAACAGAGAAACAGCAGCCTGGGATTAGAAATCAGCAGGCTGCTGCCCATCCATTCACAGAAACTGCTCACGCAGGCACGGTTCCCCAGCCCGTACCCCAAGCAGCTCTTTCTCATTTTCCTGCGCAGGCGCGGTCGTGCGCCTGAGGGGAGAGTTTTGCCAACAGGAGGTTTGCGCAGGCGCAGCCGCGCGCCTGAGGGAAAAGGATCCCCAACTCCGGGTTTGTGTAGGCGCAGTCGCGGACCTGGAACCCCCAGTGGCTCTTGCTCAGTTTGAGGTCGAGAGCGCAGGCGCAGTCGGCCGTTTAAAGATCCCCGCTTCCCAAACTGTATGCGCAGGCGCAGCGGCCTGCTTGGAAGACTCAGCGGTTCTTCCAACCCTTTTTAAACAAATTGAACACACAGGCGCGGTTGCCTGTGAGAGTGTAACAGTTCCCCAGCCCTTTAAAGAGGTTGTTTGCGCAGGCGCAGTTGCCTGCGGGAACCCAGTGACTTTCCTATGTTTTCCCGCGCAGGCGCAATTGCCTGTTTGAAGCCAGAGGCTTCACAGCCTCTGCCGGGGAACTCAGGAAAGGAGGTTAGTGCAGGCGCAGTTGCCAGTGGGACAACAGCAGCTCTTCCTCAGCTTTTTCACACAGGCGCACCTGCTTGTTTAAAGGCAGAGATTTCACAGCCTCTGCCGCGGGACTCCGGTTTAAAGGGACCAGCTTCCCAGCCTGCTTCCAGAGTGGTCCCCCCCATGATGTGGGACACTGGGGAGGCAGGGATGGCAATCCCTCTTGCAGGAGACACAGGGAGGGAGCTGACACCAGGTTTTGGATTGGGAGAGGGAGATTTGTTCCAGCAGGCTGCCCGGTATCTTATACAGTGCAGGCTGTTGGCACCAGGGAGAGAAGGCTCCCAGCCAGCTAAGACTGCAACCCAGGCACAGGGTCCATCAGCCAAGGCTTCCCCCACAGAGACGCCCCTCAGAAGGTCTCAGCGGGCCCGCAAGCTCAAGAAAAGGTGGTCACCAGGGTACCTGCCACAAAGAGCAATCTCCCAAACCAGGGAGAAGGCTAAGGGCAGGGGTCCCCACTCAACAGCCATAATCTGCGGGGGACCAGAGACAGGAGGCAGTCCAGCTTCGCTGCAGCCAGCAGCAATCTGCGACAGTGCCAGAGATTAGCCTGGCCATCCGAAGATGGGCGGCATTTGTATTATAGCTATGTGTGTGTATATAGCTTGCTTTTAAGGTGTATTTTAGTTTGATATAACTAGTTTTGTAAGTTTAAGTTTAAAGTTTATATTTATAAGTGTGCCAAATGTTTGTATTTTGGTCCGAGGTCAAGGGACCCGACCATGTCTCCACCTAAGGCTGCAGGTCAGTGAGACCTGACTGCATGTCCTTTTAAGTTTTGCAGGAGATTGGACCAAGAATCAGCCCCGTTTGCCCAGCCCGAGCTGGGCATCGAATGAAGATATGGATACAGAATGTTGGGGATCACCTCGCCACCAGACGAATCCCGAGGGAAACCCCGCAGCGACCTTCGGGAGAAACCGGACAGGGTCCAGAGGAACTTGCCTACTCCTCCTACGTGGAAGAGATGGCCCCAGCTGGGTGGGGCACGACCCACAACCCAGCACTATCCTGACCGAAGTTCACTTGCGGGAGACCTCGCTGTTGAGGAGTCATGGTGGGGAAGCACGGGCGCCTTGTCAGATAGGGACGCGTTCCCCGGGAGTGGGTGGTGATGGCCCGGGAAAGATTGTAAAGAGGAGGGGAAGACCCAAGAGTCGCGTGGGTGCATTTGGGGGAGGGAGGAACACACCCGGGGCCCACGGGCAAGGTTAGTGTAAGTGTGGCTGGGAAGGATGAGTGGGTGGCTGGAGCTGGGATCCAAGTTTCAGTGTGGGGCCAGGGAGAGCCGCCACACAGGCACCCATCATTTTATGCAGCCAGTCGAGGGAAGACGGGAGGGGGAGGGACTGGGAGTCACGGTCCCATACTCCCCGGTCTCGGCCTGTGCCAAGGTAATTTTATACATGAGGAGTACCCTGCCTCCACAAAGGGACAAGGGAATGGTTCAGGGCTGGTGGAGCAGGCTGGTCTGTAAATCCATTCTGTCTGTTTTAAAGTTTAAGATGATCAAAGGGGGGTGGAAGGTACATTTACTGCCCGGGTGGGAGGAGCAATACCCACTCGAATTTTGCGACCCATCATTGGCACATGATGGTCGGGGTTTGTTTAAGCATGTTGTTCAAGTTTTTTTGTATTTTGTGTTACAGCCCCAAGTTGAGCAGAGGCGTAGGATCCTCTCCGTGCTTGGGATCATTTTGATTACATTGTGTAACTAAGATTGCAATATTTTGTAATAAGTTATAATGTAAAAAGTGATTGTAAATTTTGATTGCATTGTAATTTTACAAGCATGTAGGGGTATGAGACCCCTTATTGTAAGATGTAAGATGTATCTGTAAGATGCCTACCGTACCACAATTTTTTCTCAAATTTTAGGGGAATAGACGGTTCGGGGGATCAGTGGCAGATAGCTATTAGGTAAATACAGGGGATGGTTGTTTGTGAGGGGGGTCTGAAAATTTTGCTCACTCCTTTGAGTTGATACTACAAGCAAGTTGGGAGTATCAAAAGAGCGGAAGGTAGGGGTTTTGCAAAATTCCCCTATTTTTCCCTGAAGATTGAAAATATTGGTCCAAATCGTGGACGAAGAATTGGGTGATGTGACTTGTCTACAATGTTTTAAAAAGTGCCTAGAACCACAAAAGACTGCTCTGAGATGGAAAGAATGTGGACAACACCGGACTCGTGGAGCTCTGTGGAAAATATTCACACACCTTAAGACAGTACTTTATTAATAAAATTGTTCCCTGGAGTTTGGGCAATCAAAAAAGGTTTTAAAATGGCAGAGAAAGCATGGCAAGAGGACAAAGAAGCAGCTCGAGTTGTCTGTGTGAAAAAGTGGGAGGATACAGTGGCAGTCAAAGACCTGCCAGTCAAAGGGAGGTTCCCTTCTAAGCAATTGAAGTTGCTTATTGACATAAGGGATTACAGCCCACTTGAGAACAACCGCAGGACAATCGATTGAAACTGTTTCTGTTTACACAGCAATTCAAAGCACTCACAGTCAATGAGGCACATTGAAACTGTGGAACGGATTTTGATATGGAACAGTGTAAGCAGTGAATAGGTTTGAATCACCCATCATTCTGGACAATAGTGCAGTTGCATTCCCTTTTGTTTTAGCCCAGGTGAGCTCCGGATGTGGGCGGGAACATTTCGGCCCCACAGTGCAGACACATTAACCCATTCCAACCATTTTGAATCAACCAATCATCAGCGTTTCTCTTATGTATTGGAACTTTGGGCGCAAATTTTGCAGACAGACTTTTTCAGGTATAAAGATAGCTCCTGAGAAGCTATCTCTCTTTTTCTATTAGCTTTTACTTCGCTGGACCACAGGTGAGCAGGGTTTCTGACTCCTCAGCAAAGCAACCTAGTAAGGAGTTGGGGGATGGTAATTAAGGGGATATTGCTAAGATTGTTTAATCAACATTGTAGCCACTTACCCCTTGTTTTTGCCATCTGCCTTCCTCCATTTAAGCAAATTTACTGCAATTTACTGTGTTCGTGTGGTATAGTTTTATATTTGATTCACAGTTTCTTTTAGTTAATAAAGCTTGATTTTCTTTCATCCAGACCATTTGTCCATTTTAATATCATTAATTATAAGCCCTTCAGTCAGAACTGGAAGGTGGGGTAGCGATTCGAAACCGCTGTTTGAAAATTGATTTATTGGAATTTGGTTTACAGTGTAGCAGCAGGCTGCCTGACCAGGTGAATTACTGTAAACCAGGTAAAAGATTGGAATTGGTCAGAGTGCAGGCAAAGGCTGCAAGACCAGGGAAATTACCTTAAATCAGTTAAAAGATGCCCCCCTACAGTTAGTAGTTACTTCACTGAGTCCCAGCACCAATTGACTGAGGGGACTCTTCTCTATGATCATCTCTTGGCATTTCAGGGCTTTGTAATGATAGCAGTGGTGGTTGCTCATTTTCAGGTGTTTCCAAAATTTGATGGCTCTTTTTTGGATATTAATTAGTAGTGGATATTGGCCTAGTTCTGCCCTGCATGCATTGTTGGTGGTTCTCCTCTGAGTCCGGAGGATACTTTTACAGAATTCTGCACGTAGGATCTCAATTGGATGTTTGTCCTATTTTGCAAATTCTTGTTGTGTTAGCGGACCCCACACCTCACTGCCATAAAGTGCAATTGGTTCAATTACTGATTTAAAAATTTTGAGCCAAATGCCAATTGGAATTTCTGTTTGGATTGACTTTTTAATGGCATAGAAAGCCCTTCTTGCTTTCTCTTTCAGTTCATTCACAGCCAATTGAAAATTTCCCATAGAACTGATTTTTAAGCCTAAGTATATGTAATTTGTAGTTTGTTCAATTTTAGGTGCTCCTAATGTGAAGTTTATTCTGGGTCCCTGATGTCTGGATCTTTGCTGGAACACAAGAACTTTGGTTTTTTGGGGGTTTATTGTCAGGGCCCAGGTCTGACAGAATGACTCTAGCAGATCCAGGTTCTGCTGTAGACCCTCCTCAGTTGAAGAAAGCAGAACCAGGTCATCTGCATAGAGGAGGAATTTAACCTTGGAGTCATATAGGGCGAGGCCAGGTGCTGTGGATTGTTCAAGTAGTTTTGCCAATTCAATTATATAAATATAAAAGAGTGTCGGTGAGATAGACGAGCGCTGTGCCACGCCATGCCCCTGTGAGAAATATTTTGCTTGTTTGTCTCCAATTTTAACTGCACATTTATTGTTTGTATACATTGATTTAATTACATCATATGTTTTTCCCCCTACACCACTTTCAATAAGTTTTAAGAATTGACCGTCGTGCCAAATAGAATCGAAAGCCTTCTGGAATTCTATAAAGCAGGCAAAATTTTTGCTTTTGTTTTGGTGAACATGTTTGTCAATTAGGATGTGTAGGGTGAAAATATGATCCAATGTTCTATAATTTGGTAAGAATCCAATTTGGCTTTTACTCAAGACATTGTGCTCCTTAAGGAAGTTTATAAGTCTTTGGTTTATGATACGACAGAATACCTTCCCCATATTACTGTTCACACAGATGCCTCGATAGTTATTTGGGTCAACTTTGTCTCCACTTTTGTATATGGGCGTTATGAGTCCTTTGCCCCAGATATCAGGGAAGTAACCGACACTCAGAACCAAGTTAAAGAGTTTTAGGATAGCCAATTTCATTTTATCGTCAGTGTGTTTAAGCATCTTGTTTAGGATGCCATCTGCAACACAAGCTTTTCTTGGTCGCAGGTCCTTGAGTTTTTCAAATAGCTCTTTTCAGTTATTGAGGAGTCTAATGGGTTTTGGTAATCTTTTATGGTCAGTTCGAGCTTTTCCAATTCTTTACATATTTGATGATTGATGATTGAAACACACTGGCTTAGTGTGTTTTTCTGGTATAATTTTTCAAAATGGTTTTCCCATGTGTCTCCATTTTGAATGGGCAATTCGTCATGTTGCTTTTTGTGTAATGTATTCCAGTTGTCCCAGAAACAATTAGAATCAATAGATTCCTCAATGGAGCTGAGTTTATTCTTAATATACTGTATTTTCTTGGTTCTGAGTGTGTTTTTGTATTGTGTTAGTGCCTGACAATAAGCAAGGCATAATTTCTCGTTTTCTGGTTGTCTGTGTTTTTGGTTTGATATTTTTCTGAGTTTTTTCCTCATGTTATGACAGTCTGAATCAAACCATTTTTCATGGTTTTGTGTTTTGAATTTACTCTTGCGAGATTTCAAGTTCGACATTGATGTCAAATTATCAAAAATATTATTTAGGTTATTCACTGCCCGGTTTACGCCTTCTTTATTGTGAGTGTATGTGTTTCCAGAAAGGTGTCCAAGAGAAATTGAGTTGATTGACTGCTAATTGCTTTCTGGTATTTTTCTGTGCTGTTTTGGGCCCATCTGTCGGATTTTTTAATGTTGTACAGCTTACTGGGCTGTGTTTCTGTGTTGGTTGTTTCTGTCCTTTTAAGATACGCAGTAATTTGGCTGTGACCTGACAGTGGTGTTCGTGGTTTGACTGTGAATGCTCTGAAAGAGGATGGGTCCAGATCTGTAATCATATAGTCTACGGTGCTGATGCCAAGAGGTGAAGAATAGGTCGATATTCCTAGGGAGTCTCCTCTGAACCTACCATTGACAATGTACAGACCCAGGCTTCGACAGAGCTGCAGAACTTGCTTTCCGTTTGCATTTTTCTGTTTGTCGTAGTTATTCCTGTGTGAATGAAAAGGGAGATCAAGATGGTTATTCCCAAATATGTAATTGTTCCCCTGTGTACTGATAATGTCTGGTTCTTCACCAGTTCTTGAGTTGAGGTCACCACAGATCAACGCGTTCCCCTGGGCCTGGAAATGGTTAATCTCCCTCTCAATGTTGGAGAAGGTGTCCTCTTTGAAGTACGGGGATTCTATAGGGGGATATAGATTGCCCAAATGAAAACATTTTGCATGCTAAAAATGATGTCTTTCTTAATCTTGATACCTAAGTAGTTTTTGCCCTTTTTAATTAATTCACTGTAATTCCTAAGCTCTGCTTTAAACCAAATCAGTATGCCTCCAGAGTCTCTGCCCTGGGTTACTCCTGGCAGTTTCTTGGAGGTGACCACCAGCTCTGTGTACCCAGGGGGACAACCAGTGGGCTCTTTTCCTCTACACCAAGTTTCTTGCAAAATGATAATGTCTAGATTTTTGATTTCATCTAGGAACTCTGAGGTCCTGCTCTTCCGGCCTAGCACAGAAGAGCGTAAGCCTTGGATATTCCAGGTTGAGATGCACAAGGATTTCATGTTACGATTGGTCTTTTACTCTCTCCTCCAGCCTCTTTCTCTCTCTCGCTCCCCCAGTATCTCTTTCTCCCCAGTCTCCCTCTCTCTCCTCCAGTCTCTCTCTCCCCAATCTTTCTTTCCCTCTCCCCCACTCTCTCTCTCTCTCTCAGTCTCTTTCTCTCTCCCCAGTCTCTCGCTCTCTCCCCACCAGTCTCTCTCTCTCCCGCAGTCTCTCTCTCTCTCCCCCAGTCTATCCCTCCCTCTCCCCAGTCTCTCTCACTCTCTCCCCCAGTTTCTCGCTCCCCCCAGTCTCTCTCGCTCCCCCCGTCTCTCTCTCTCTCACCCCAGGCTCTCTCTTTCTCCCCAGTCTCTCAATCCCCTCAGCCTCTCTCTCTCTCACCCCCATGTCTCTCTGTCCCCCCAGTCTCTCTTGCTCCCCCCCCTGACTCTCTCACTCTCCCCCCAGGCTCTCTCTCTCTCCACAGTCTCTCTCTCCCCCCAGCCTCTCTCTCTCTCTCCCCATCTCTCTTTCTCCCCCGAGTCCATCTCTCTCTCTCCCCCCAGACACTCTCCACACAGTCTCTCTCTCTCCCCATCTCTCTCTCTCCCCCAGTCTCTCTCTCTCCCCGCAGACTCTCTCTCCCCCTGTCTCTCTCTCTCTCTCCCGTCTCTCTCTCTCTACCCAGTCTCTCTCTCTCTCTCCCCAGACACTCCCTCTCTCTCCCCACTCTCTCTCTCTATATCTCCCCTAATCTCTCTCTCTCTCCACCAGTCATTCTCTCTCTCTCTCCCCATTCTCTCTTTCTCTCTCTCCCCAGTCTATCTCTCTCTCCCCCAGTCTCTCTCTCTCCCACAGTCTCTCTCTCTCTCCCCCAGTATCTCTATCTCTCTCTCCCCCAGTCTCTCTCTCTCGCTCCCCCAGTCTCTCTCTCACTCTGCCAGTGTCTCTCTCTCTCCCCAGTCTCTCTCTCTCCCCCTAGTCTCTCTCTCTCTCTCTCTTTCACACCCCCTCTCTCTCTCTCTCTCTCTCTCCCAGTCTCTCTCTCTCCCCAGTGATGTGCCTCAATAAATCCGAGACTCGATGTTAGCGAAACAAAACAAGGCTTTTATTGACTTAGAAGGTAACACACAGAGGAGAATGTATCTTCCATCCAGAGGTCTGCCGTACTGGATATGCTGCAGGTTGGGCCAGCTTACATAGGAGCCAGGTATGGGTGGAGCCCTACACACAGTACAATACAATGGAAATGAAACTGAAACCAACCACAGTCACAGGCAGAGAAATACTGATAAGTGATGAATGGAATATTTCATCACATTCACCCCTTCTATAGATTTAGTCTGTTCGGGGGTTTGATAGTCCTCTGCGACCGACGTGGCTGTTGTGGTGCCGCGGGTGTCGGCTGGGTGTCCCCGGTGGCCTCCTGGGTCTCTGCCGGGGGTGCCGCCAGGGTTGTTGAAGGGGTAGTTGGTGGGGGTACCGTTGGTCGATGTTCTTCCGGGGGTGATGAAAGAGTAGTGGGTGGGTAAGAGTTGCTGTGGTCGTTGTTGCTGCTGTTGTCGTGGTTGTTGTCGTTACCGGCTGGGGCGACGTCTTTTATGGACACGGTGTCCTCCCTTCCGTCGGCGTGCCGGACATACGCGTATTGGGGGTTGGCGTGAAGTAGGTGCACTGACTCCATGAGAGGGTCCGTCTTGTGGCCCCTCACATGCCTTCGCACGAATACTGGACCTGGGGTGGAGAGCCATGACAGCATGGATACGCCTGAGGTGGATTTCCGGGGAAAGACAAACATTCGCTCGTGAGGCGTGGCATTAGTGGCAGTACACAATAGTGACCGTATCGAATGGAGCACATCTGGGAGGACTTCCTGCCAGCGGGAGATAGGGAGGCCTTTGGTCCTTAGAGCTAGAGTGACTGCTTTCCATACTGTCCCGTTCTCTCGCTCCACTTGACCGTTACCCCGGTGGTTGTAGCTGGTGGTACGGCTCGTGGCGATCCCCCTGGACAGCATGTACTGGCATAGCACTTCACTCATGAAGGACGCCCCCCTATCCGTATGGATGTAGCTCGGCATACCGAACAGGCAGAACAGGCTGTTGAGGCATTTAATGACCGTGGTGCTGGTCATGTCTGGGCAGGGGAAGGCGAATGGGAAATGAGAATATTCGTCCACAATGTTCAGGAAGTAAACATTGCGGTTGACGGACGGGAGGGGGCCCTTGAAATCTAAGCTGAGCCGCTCAAAGGGCCGTGTAGCTTTGATTAAGTGGGCTCTATCTGGGCGGTAGAACCGAGGCTTGCACTCAGCGCAAGTGCGACATTCCCTGGTCAGAGACCGAACTTCCTCAATCGAGTAGGGTAAGTTGCGAGACTTTATGAAGTGGAACAGCCGCGTGACCCCTGGGTGGCAGAGGTCATTGTGAAGGGTCTGTAGCCGATCCCCGATGGCGCTGGCACACATCCCTCGTGAGAGGGCGTCGGGGGAATCGTTAAGGGCCCCTGGCCGGTAAATGATGTCATAATCGAAGGTGGAGAGCTCGATCCGCCACCTAAGAATCTTATCATTTTTAATCTTCCCCCTCTGTTTATTATTGAACATAAACGCTACCGACCACTGGTCGGTAAGTAGGGTGAAGCGTTTGCCGGCTAGGTAGTGGCGCCAGTGGCGCACTGCCTCCACGATTTCTTGGGCCTCCTTTTCTACGGAGGAGTGCCTGATCTCGGGCCCTTGGAGGGTCCTCGAGAAGAAAGCTACGGGCTGCCCCGCCTGGTTGAGGGTGGCCGCCAAGGCAAAGTCAGACGCATCACTTTCCACTTGAAAGGGAGTGTTCTCGTCCACTGCCTGTAGCGTGGCCCGCTCAATATCCTGCTTAATGCTTTTGAAGGCGGCATGGGCCTCAGCAGAGAACGGAAAAGAGGATGCTTTCAAGAGGGGGCAGGCTTTGTCGGAGTAGTTGGGGACCCATTGGGAATAATAAGAAAATAACCCCAGGCACCTTTTCAGGGCTTTGGGAGTGTTGGGCAGGGGCAGCTCCCGTAGGGGGCACAATTGGTCGGGGTCTGGTCCGATTTCCCCATTCTCCAACACGCTGCCTAATATGCAGAGGCGCGTGGTGTTTTAAACGCACTTGTCCTCGTTGTAGGTGAGGTTGAGTTTTTGTGCGGTTTTCAGGAACCTCTCGAGGTTCGGGTCATGATCCTGCTGGTTGTGACCGCAGATGGTGACGTTGTCGAGGTAGGGGAAGGTTGCCTGCAAGTGGTAGTCATCGACCATGCGGTCCATCTCCATCTGGAAGACCGAGACCCCATTCGTCACCCCAAAGGGGACTCTGAGGAATTGGTAGAAGCGTCCGTTCGCCTCGAAGGTGATGTACGGGCGGTCCTCTGGTCTGATAGGGAGCTGGTGGTACGCTGACTTGAGGTCGATGGTGGAGAACACCCGGCATTGGGCGATTTGGGTCACCATTTCTGATATGCGGGGTAGCGGGTAGGCGTCTAGTTGGGTGTACCTGTTGATCGTTTGGCTATAGTCGATCACCATCCGTTTCTTCTCGCTACCCCTTACCACCACCACTTGGGCGCGCCACGGGCTATTGCTGCGTTCAATAATGCGCTCTTTCAGGAGCCTGTCTACCTCGGTCGCGATAAACCGCCTGTCCTCCCAGCTGTACCTCCTGCTTTTGGTCGCTATTGGCCGGCAGTTAGGGGTAAGGTTCGCGAATAGCGAAGGCGGCTTTACCTTCAGGGTAGCCAGACCACACACTGTGAGGGGCGGCTGGGACCCACCCTAATTGAGCGTTATGCTTTGGTGGTAGCACTGGAAATCCAGGCCCAAGATCACGCTCGCACATAGATTCTTCATGATTAATACTTTAAAATTATCGTATACAATTCCGTTAACGGGCAATTGTACTGTGCAGTAACCCATAATGGTCGATGTCTGGGTTTTATCAGCCATAGAGATGGTACCCCGAGTAGGGACCACCTTTAGGGAGAGTTGTTGTACCAGTTCAGGGTGGATAAAACTCTCCGTGGTTCCACTGTCAATTAAACATTTAACCCTGCACCCGTTTACCTCGATGTCCACCATTGATTTGGATAGCGGGTGCGGCCTGGTCTGGTCCACTGTGACCGATGCCACTGTAGGGCCCTGATCGACACAAGATGGTGTCCACGCTGTCTGCTCACAAGATGGCGGACCCGACGAGGTCGGGCAAGATGGTGTCCAAGATGGCCGCTCCCACGGCGCACACGCGGCGGTGGCGGGTTTTCCGGCGGGGTTCCCTCTGCACACCTTCCCGAAGTGCCCCTTCTTACCGCACTTAAAGCAGGTGGTGCCTTTCGCCGGGCACAGGTTTCTGGTGTGCTTCGGCTGCCCGCAGAAGTAGCAGTTGGTTCCCCGACGCGTCGCGGCTGTCGTAGGGCTTCTGGGGGGAGAGCGGGGCCCCGACGGTGTCGGGCTGCCGGGCGGGGAAGATGCCTTCCAAGATGGTGGCGCCCTTGGTGCACACGTGGCGGCGTGGACGGCGCGGGCTGAAGAGTAGGCATCCGAGTTTCTCTGGGCCACATCCAGGGATCGTGCTGTGTCCGCAGCCTGTTTCAGGTCCAATCCCGTTTTTTCCAGCAGTCTCTGCTGGATGTAAGTGGAGCTGAGGCCTGTGATAAAGGCATCGCGAACAAGCTCGTCAGTGTACACTGCGGCTTTTACATCTTGGCACTTGCAGTCTTTGCCAAGTGTTTTCAGGGTGCCTAGGAACTCCTCCACCGATTCCCCAGGTCGCTGTGCGCGAGTAGCGAGCAGATGCCTAGCATACACCTCATTCGTAGGCTGCTGGTAATGCGCCTTTAAGATGTCGCAGGCGGCCGGGTACGTGTCGGCGTCTTGGATGAGGGGGTAAACCCGGTGGCTTACCCAATTCCGCAGAATTCCGAGTTTCATACTCGCAGCGTCCGTAGCGTCTTTGACGGCTGCGGAATTGTCCAGAAAGAATTCCATACACATAAACCAGTGTCCGAAGCGTGCCGATGCGTCCGAAGCATGCTGGTCCAAATCCAAACGTTCGGGTTTCAAGAGTTGATCCATTGTGTTGAAAATTAAGTCAATAAAATTGATGTGCCTCAATAAATCCGAGACTCGATGTTAGCGAAACAAAACAAGGCTTTTATTGACTTAGAAGGTAACACACAGAGGAGAATGTATCTTCCATCCAGAGGTCTGCCATACTGGATGTGCTGCAGGCTGGGCCAGCTTACATAGGAGCCAGGTATGGGCGGAGCCCTACACACAGTACAATACAATGGAAATGAAACTGAAACCAACCACAGTCACAGGCAGAGAAATACTGATGAGTGATGAATGGAATATTTCATCACACCCAGTCTCTCTCTCTCCCCAGTCTCTCTCTCTCTCCCCAGTCTATCTCTCTCTCCCCAGTCTCTCTCTCACTCTCTCCCCACTCTCTCTTTCTCTCTCTCTCTCTCTCTCCCCTAGTCTCTCTCTCTCTCCCTCAGTCTCTCGCTTTCTCCCCAGTCTTTATCTCTCTCTCCCAGTCTCTCTCTCTCCCCCAGTCTCTCTCTCTTGCTCCCAGTAGACTTGTAGAAATAGGGGGTGTGTATACTGGGGTTATTGTCTCTGGCCAGTCAGAAGTATCTGAGCTGCTCCAGAGCCCCGTGCGGTTTTGAATCGCTCCCCTTTTCTGGTTCTGACCAGGGCGGCCTTAAAGGCGGAATCTTGGGCTTGGACCTGCTTTTGGTCCGGGCCCAAAACTATCCCCTGTATGCCTCCCTTGTCCCGGATTGCTGCTACCGGGCCTGCTCTACAGGGGTCCCAGAACTCTCCTTCCCTGTCCCCCTGCTTAAACAACTTACACTGGTCATGAATAGCTCCTCCCCTAACACAAGCCACAGTGCCTGCCTGTGCAGCCTATGAGCTTGTGCCCACTGCGGGCTGAGGATTTCTGACCTCAGGTTCAATCCCAGCTGCCCGTTTCCCTGTGGGTCCCATTAAGCTAAATGGGACCTTGTTAGACCGGGGTGAATTGGTCAGGTCTTCCGAGTGGACCACCTTGCTGGAAGCTCCAGTGTCCACCGAATATCTCCCCTGCCCCGTCTTCACCCCCATCTTAACATAGGGCCTGCTCCCCTCAGCATTTTCGTGGGGACACAGGTCGACAGGCTGCGCTGACTCTAGTCATTGCTGGGAGTGGGATGTGGCAGACGGGTGGTGGCTGCTACTGTCCCCTTGCCAGTCAGAAGAGACCGCACTGCCTCCAATAGTGACTCGACCGAGGCGGGGGAAATTCCTGTCTCTACCTTTTGGACTGGGGCTGTGGGATTCTTTCCGTTGTCATCCTTCCAGGGATTCTTACAGTCTTTTCTCCATTGACTGTCTTTCCCGCACCCATAACAATTTAAACTAGCCTGGGAGGGACGGTTCCCCTCCTGGTGCCACTCTTTCTTACTCTGGTCCCAGGTATAACCTCATGAACCTTTCACTTGGGTTGGGGCGTCTCGATACACCTTAGGTTTCTAAAGGCTACTGTGAGCCGGCAGATCACCGCTTCTTCGGTAGTCTGGAGGTTTCGGGGGTCAAACCAAGCCGCGACCTGGGCTTGGATCTGGGGTAGGCTGTTTGTCATAAGACAATGGAGCCAGTGATTCAATTGGACTGGGTCCAGTGCTGCCCGCCCTGGCATTCCTGGGTATGCGCTCCGGTAGACTGGCCACAGCCTGTCTGCGAACGCATGCGGGGACTCCCCTGGGAGCTGCGCCGTACTTTCTACCCGGGTGAACGGACTACCATCATTGAGTCCCATGGCCTCCAATATCTCATTCTTCAGACCCTCCTAATCCCTCTGCCCCCTTTTGCACTTGCCAGATAGAGCCTGGAGGAGGTCACCTGCCAGGGAAAACAGCAGCATTTTTGCTTGCTCTGCATCATCGCAGTCATTAACACAAGCTGTCTGCTCTATCTCCCTGAAGTGCAGTGAGGGGTCTCCCTTTTTAGTGAGCTTGGGGATGTGGCTAACCATGTCTCTGAGCTGGTGGGTGCCATACGGCACCACAAACTGATTCTGGATGGCCCCTGGGTCATCTTCATCAACGGGCGTACTGTACCTCCGTTGTCGGAGGGGGTACACTTGGCCTGGTCCTGGCCTATCCAGCGGGGCCTGCTGTGCTTCCTCTTCCACGTCATCCTCCACCCCCCTTTGCTGCCAGAGCTCCTGAAAGCTCGGAGCCGTGGGTGGCGGTCATGGGACCTCTGATTCCCTGACCAAACTTTTCCTGGGTGTTGCCTGCGGGATGGTTTTATTTGGGTTGCCGGTAAAATCCGACTGACCTGTTTTCAGGCTGATAAGACATATCATCCCCTTTGCCCTCTTTAAAGCCATATTCAAGCTTTCTATCTCTTCCCTACAGGGGCCATGATCTGCTTCCTCAAACCCTTGCTCGCAGGCCAGCTTGTACGCTGCCTTTACCTCCCTAACCTTTTCCTCCTGCTCTTTTACTTCTTGTATGAGGCGGGCGTTCTCCTCCCGCACCCTCATCTCATTGCTCTTGGCCTCTACAACTAGGCACTTCAGGTACTCTAATTCGTACCTTTTGTGGCTTTTGCCCTCACTAAACTGGACCACCAGGCGCTCTATCTTGGCCTGGTATTCTTCAATCTCCACTTCCTTATCCCAACTCTCTGCCTTGGCTTCCCTAAGCTTGCAGATAACTTCCACAAGTCCGAGGGCACCTAACCACAAACATCAGTGGGATAAAAAGAAAAACCATAACTACTGCTCTCTCCAGACCCAAACCACCATCTGCTACATCGCACACTGTTGCCGATGGTCCTGCCGCGGTCGTCATTTTGTAGAAATAGGGGGGGTGTATACTGGGGTTACTGTCTCTGGCCAGTCAGAAGTATCTGAGCTGCTCCAGAGCACCGTGCAGTTTCGAATTACTCCCCTTTTCTGGTTCTGACCGCCGGACTTATTCAATAGCGATGTAGACAATACGAGACTCATGGTTGGGTGCAAAGAAGACCAGTATTTATTGAAATAAAAGAAATAAATCGAAAATAATGAATATAACACACCTTTACTTAATACAGCACTTTTACTTAATGCAGCACACCTTTGCTTACTACAGCACACCTTTGCTTAGTACAGCACTCTATACTTATTACAGCACACCTTTGCTTAATACAGCACTTTTGCTAAGTACAGCACTCTATGCTTATTACAGCACGCCTTTGCTTATTACAGCACACCTTTGCTTAATACAGCACTGTTGCTTAATACAGCACACCTTTGCTTATTACAGCACACTTTTGCTTTATACAGCAGACCTTTACTTAATACAGCACTCTTTTGCTTAATACAACACTCTTTTGCTTACTACAGCACACTTTAACTTAATGCAGCACACATTTACTTAATGCAGCACACCTTTGCTTAGTACAGCACTCTTTTGCTTAATACAGCAGACTTTTACTTAATGCAGCACACTTTAACTTAATAGGGGAGGAGAAAACGGACACATCGAGGGAAAATTGACTAAAATTACAATTTAACAAAAATTCCCCTTAATTCCCACCCCTAATACCTATCTAGGTTGCCTTGTAATGGGTCAGAAAAATCTATGCTCACCAGTGAACGCCTGCTCCGTGCCCTTGCGGTCTTAGATTCTTCACCGCCCCGAAGTAGAGATACCCCAGTATTTAAAAGTAACTGCTGGTATTCCACCTCTTTGGGTGGGCTGTTGAATTGTTCTTCTTGCACGCAGAGCATGGAGGTGAGGCGGCAGAGAGAGAGAATGGCTTCCTGAGAGGCTATTTTTATACCCCATTTGAAGCCGTAATCTTCGCGCCCAAATCCAGATGTATCTGGGCTATACAAAAGGGGTTGAACTGTCCCCATTGACTGCAATGGGTTTGAATGTATTACCCCATTCATTTGACTGGTATTCGCTCAGTTTAAATGCCTTACTGAATTTCAGTCAACAGCACTCAAATGGTTTGTAAACAAACCCATTGTCCTGTGGTCAGTCCAACTGCAATTGATTGACAGCTTTAAGTACTTAAGCCTTTGTGTCAACATTGTAGAGAGTTCGGTAAACAAACAACCCCTTTGTCCTGCGGTTTGAAACTTCCTAAACTGCAGTTGATTGACAGTTTCAAGTACTTCATGCATTTTGCACAGGCTGGTGTTTTTTTTTTCAAATCCTTTGCAGATACACAAGCAGGCTGTCTTTTGTCTCCTGCCATGAGGTCTGACAGCCATTTTTTGATGCCCTGGATTTTTAAGGTATATTCCACCCAGTTTGTCTTTAATCAATAAAATAATCTTCGGAGCTGTAGAAATTTTCAAAATTCTTGTGAAAACTTACAGTCTCTCTCTCTCGCTCTCTCTCAGTCCCTCTCCCATCTCTCTCTCACTCCCAGTCTCTCTCTCTCCCCAGTCTCTCTCTCCCCAGTCTCTCTCTCTTCCCAACAGTCTCTCTGTCTCTCCCCCAGTCTCTCTCTCTTTCTCTCCCCCAGTCTCTCTCTCTTTCTCTCCCCCAGTCTCTCTCTCTTTCTCTCCCCCAGTCTCTCTCTCGCTCCCCCAGTCTCTCTCTCTCCGCCAGTGTCTCTCTCTCTCTCCCCAGTCTCTCTCTCTCCCCAAGTCTCTCTCTCTCTCCGCCAGTTTCTCGCTCTCTCTTCCATCTCTCACTCTCACCAGTCTCACTCTCTCTCCCCCATCTTTCTCTCTCTCCCAGTCTCTCTCTTTCTCCCCAGTCTCCCTCTCTCTCCCCACCAGTCTCTCTCTCTCCCCCAGTCTCTCTCTCTCTCCCCAGTCCGTCTCTCTCGCTCCCCCAGTCTCTCTCTCTCTCTGCCAGTGTCTCTCTCTCTCTCTCTCCCCAGTCTCTCCCTCTCCCCCTAGTCTCTCTCTCGCTCTCTCTCTCTCGCTCACCCCCTCTCCTGTCTCTCTCTCTCCCAGTCTCTCTCTCCCCGTCTCTCTCTTTCTCTCCCCAGTCTTTCTCTCTCTCCCAGTCTCTCTCTCTCCCAGTCTCTCTCTCTCTCCCCAGTCTCTCTCTCTTTCCCCCACCAGCGTCTCTCTCTCTCCCACAGACTCTCTCTCTACCCCACACTCTCTCTCTCCCCAGTCTCTCTATCTCCCCCCAGTACCTCCCTCTCTCTCCCCTAGTCTCACTCTCTCTCCTGTCTCTCTCTCTCTCTCCAGTCTTTCGCACTCTCTCCCCAGTCTCTCTCTCTCTCCACAGTGCCTCCCTCTCTCCCCAGTCTCTCTCTCTCTCTCTCCTCCAGTTTCTCTCTCTCGCTCCCCCAGTATCTCCCCCTCCTGCAGTCTCCCCCTCTCTCTCTCCCCAGCCTCTCTCTCCCCCAGTCTTTCTCGCTCTCTCCCCAAGTCTCTCTCTCTCTCCCAGTCTCTCTCTCTCTCCCAGTCTCTCTCTCTCTCCCCAGTCTCTCTCTCTCTCCCCCAGTCTCTCTCTCTCTCCCCTAGTCTCTCTCTCTCCCGTCTCTCTCTTTCTCCAGTCTCTCTCTCTCTTACCAGTCTCTCTCTCTCTTCACAGTGTCTCCCTCTCTCCCCAGTCTCACTCTCTCTCCTCCAGTCTCTCTCTCTCTCCCCCAGCATCTCTCTCTCCCCCAGTCTCCCTCACTCTCTCCCCCAGTCTCTCTCTCTCTCCCAGTCTCTCTCTCTTCCCTAGTCACCCTCTCTCTCACCCCCAGACTCTCTCTATCTCCCCCCCAGACTCTCGCTCTCTCTCTCTTGCAAGTCTCTCTCTCTCTCCCCAGTTTCTCGCTCTCTCCCCCAGTCTCTCTCACCCCCAGTCAGTCTCTCTCTCTCACAATCTCTCTCTCTCCCCATCTCTCTCTGTCTTCCGTCAGTCTCTCAGTCTCTCTCCCCAGCCTCTCTTTCTCTCTCTCACCAGTTTCTCTCTCTCTCCCAGTCTCTCTCTGTCCCCCGCAGTCTCTCTGTCTCTCCCCCAGTCTCTCTCTCTCTCTCCCCAGTCTCTCTCTATCTCCCCAGCCCCTCCCTCTCCCCCAGTCTCTCTCTCTCTCCCCCAGTCTCTCTCTCTCTCTCTCACCAGTCTCTCTCTCCCCAGTCTCCCTTTCTCGCTCCCCAGTTTCTCTCTCTCTCCCAGTCTCACTCTGCCCCCACAGTCTCTCTCTCTCCCCCAGTCTCTCTCTCTCTCCCAGCCTCTCTCTCTCCCCCAGCCTCTCTCTCTCCCCAGCCTCTCTCTCTCTACCCCTGTCCCTCTCTCTCTCTCCCCTTGTCTCTCTCTCCCCCAGTCTCTCTCTCTCTTCCCAATCTCTCTCTCTCTCACCCCCTCTCCCGTCTCTCTCTCTCTCCCCAGTCTCTCTCTCCCCAGTCTTTCTCTCTCTCCCAGTCTCTCTCTTCCCAGTCTCTCTTTCTCTCTCCCCCAGTCTCTCCCTCTCTCCCCGTCTCTCTCTCTCTCCCCCAGTCTCTCTCTCTCTCTCCCCCATCTCTCTCTCTCCCCATAGACTCTCTCTCTCCCCCCAGTCTCTATCACCCTCTCCCCTAATGGGACTCAAGGCGGATAAATCACCTGGACCTGATGGCTTACATATTAGGGTCTTGAGGGAAGTGGCGGTAGGGATTGTGGATGCATTGGTAATAATTTTCCAAAACTCCCTGGACTCAGCAAAGGTCCCGGCAGACTGGAAAACTGCTAATGTAACACCCTTATTTAAAAAGGGCAGTAGACAGAAGGCTGGAAACTATAGACCGGTTAGCCTAACATCTGTGGTAGGTAAAATTTTGGAGTCCATTATTAAGGAGACAGTAACAGGACATTTGGATAATCATAATTTAATAGGACAAAGTCAGCATGGTTTTATGAAGGGGAAATCATGTTTGACAAATTTGCTGGAGTTCTTTGAGGAAGTAACATATAGGGTTGATAAAGGGGAACCAGTGGACGTAGTGTATTTAGACTTCCAAAAGGCATTTGGCAAGGTGCCACACAAAAGATTATTGCTTAAGATAAAAAATCACGGGATTGGGGGTAATATTCTGGCATGGATAGAGGATTGGCTATCTAACAGAAGGCAGAGAGTTGGGATAAATGGTTCATTCTCAGACCGGCAATCAGTAACTAGTGGTGTTCCGCAGGGGTCAGTGCTGGGACCCCAACTCTTTACAATCTATATTAACGATTTGGAGGAGGGGACCGAGTGTAACATATCAAAGTTTGCAGATGATACTAAGATGGGAGGGAAAGTAGTGAGTGAGGAGGACATAAAAAACCTGCAAGGGGACATAGACATGCTAAGTAAGTGGGCAGAGATTTGGCAGATGGAATACAATACTGGAAAGTGTGAGGTTATGCACTTTGGCAGGAAAAATCGTAGAGCAAGTTATTATCTTAATGGCAAGAAACTGGAAAGTACTGAAGTACAAAGGGATCTGGGGGTCCTGGTGCACGAAACTCAAAAGGTTAGTATGCAGGTGCAGCAAGTGATTAAGAAGGCCAATGGAATGTTGGCTTTCATTGCTAGGGGGATAGAATATAAAAATAGGGAGGTATTACTTCAGTTGTACAAGGTATTGGTGAGACCGCACCTGGAATACTGCGTACAGTTTTGGTGTCCATACTTAAGAAAGGACATACTTGCTCTCGAGTCAGTACAAAGAAGGATCACACGGTTAATCCCGGGGATGAGCAGATGGACATATGAGGAGAGGTTGAGTAGATTGGGACTCTACTCATTGGAGTTCAGAAGAATGAGAGGCGGTCTTATTGAAACATATAAGATTGTGAAGGGGTTGGATCGGGTGGATGCGGGGAAGATGTTCCCGATGATGGGTGAAACTAGAACTAGGGGGCATAGTCTTAGAATAAGGGGCTGCTCTTTCAAAACTGAGATGAGGAGGAACTACTTCACTCAGAGGGTGGTAGGTCCATGGAATATGCTGCCCCAAAAAGCTGTAGAAGCTACATCATTACATAAATTTAAAACAGAAATAGACAATTTCCTAGAAGTAAAGGGAATTAAGGGTTACGGGGAGCGGGCAGGAATTTGGACATGAGTCTAGGTTCAGATCGGTCATGGCCCTGTGGGTAGCGGAGCGGGCCCAGGGGCCGTGTAGCCTGATCCTGCTCCTATTTCGTGTGTCTAATTCTGTTAGATTCAGGAGATGGTTCTGTGATAGTGGATTGGCGGTTAGGATCAGATCAGCGAAGATCTTATTGAATGGTGGTGTAGGCTCAAGGGGCCGATTGGCCTACTCCTGCTCCTATTTCTTATGTTCTTATGTTCTTATGTTCATCTCTCTCTCCCCCCAATCTCTCTCTCTCCCACCAGACTCACTCTCTCACCCCAGCCGCTCTCTTTCCCTGCCTCCCTCTCTCCCCCAGTCTCTCTCACACCCCACAGATTCTCTCTCTCCCCCAGTCTTTCATTTGCACCCCCAGTCTCTCTCTCTCCCCAGTCTCTCACTCTCTCACCAGTCTCTCTCTCTCTCTCCCAGCCTTTCTCTGTCACCCACAGTCTCTCTCTCTCCCCAGTCTCTCTCTCTCTCTCCCCAGTCTCTCTCTCTCTCTCCCCCAGCCTCTCTCTCTCCCCAGTCTCTCTCTCTCCCCAGTCTATCTCTCTCTCTCTCCCCAGTCTCTCTCTCTCCCAAGTATCTCTCTCCCCAGTCGCTCTTTCTCTTTCCCAGTCTCTCTCTCTCCCAGTCTCTCTCTCTCCCCCAGTCTCTCTCTCTCAATCTCGCCAGTCCCTCTCTCTCTCCCCAGTCTCTCTCTCTCACCAGGCTCTCTCTCTCCTGCAATCCGTATCTCTCTCTCCACAGTCTCTCTCGCTCCCCGTCGCTCTCTCTCTCCCCTAGTCTCTCTTTCTGTCTCTCTCCCCTAGTCTGTCTCTCTCTCTCACTCCCCCATTCTCTCTCTCTCCACCAGTGTCTCTCTCTCTCCCCAGTCTCTCTCTCTCTCCCCAGTCTCTCTTTCACTCTCACCCCTCTCCTGTCTCTCTCTCTCTCCCCAGTCTCTCTCTCTCCCCAGTCTCTCTATCTCACCAGTCTTTCTCTCGCTCCCAGTCTCTCTCTCTCTCCCCAGTCCCTCATCCTCTCTCCCCACCAGTCTCTCCCCCTCTCCCACAGTCTCTCTCTCTCCCCACCAGTCTCTCCCCCTCTCTCCCCAGTCTCTCTCTTACTATCCCCCAATCTCTTTCTCTCTCCCCAGTTTAGCTCTCTCTCCCCCAGTCTCTCTCTCTCTCCCCAGTCACTCTCACTCTCCCCTAGTCTCTCTCTCGCTCTCTCACCCCCTCTCCCATCTCTCTCTCTCCCCAGTCTCTCTCTCTCTCACCCCCTCTCCCATCTCTCTCTCTCCCCAGACTCTCTCTCTCCCCCAGTCTCTCTCTCTTCCCCAGTCTCTCTCTGGCTCCCAGTCTCTCTCTCTCACCCCAGTCTCTCTTTCTCTCTCACCACCAGATTCTCTCTCCCGCAATCTCTCAATTTTCAATTTCAATTCAATTCAAATGCTTTATTGGCATGAAAGTTTACAGGGAACCATATTGTCAAAGCTTACATAACAAAAAGTACAGTTTTCCAACATTCTGTAGGTGTCAACCAATTTTGACCTTCGTTGGGTACAGACAATATTAATTTAAACAGTCGTTGACCCTCGTTGGGTACATTCAGTATTAATTTTTAAACAGCCGTTGGGTACATTCGGTATTGATTTAAACATTCTTAATGTTTATATATGCTATGGGTGTGCTCGTTAGTCCTTCAC
This sequence comes from Somniosus microcephalus, assembly GCF_052327205.1. Classification (NCBI taxonomy): domain Eukaryota; kingdom Metazoa; phylum Chordata; class Chondrichthyes; order Squaliformes; family Somniosidae; genus Somniosus; species Somniosus microcephalus. Next base: position 134,933,663 of record NC_140993.1, read on the forward strand.
TGTTTCTCAGGTTGTGACATGTTGTTACATATTGGGCACCAAAGTATGGTCTGTCTCCTTCTCCCAGGGCTAATCTTAATTTTGACAGGTCATCCAATTCTTTGAAATCTGGAGTTGTTTGGCTGAGCTTGTCAAAATATATGTTTCTTGTTTTGTTGAATTTTTCGCATTTTAGGAGGAAGTGCATCTCTGTCTCAACCTCGCCGGCCAGACATTGATCACATATTCTATTCTCTCTAGGCTGCCAGGATTTCTTGTATCTTCCTTTTTCAATTGCCAGTTGTTGGTCGCTTAGTCTGTACCTGGTGAGGCTCTGTCTCTGTTTTGTGTCTCTGATGGTCGAGAGATAGTCTGCCAGTTTATATTCTCTTTTTAGGGCCCGGTAACATTCTAATCTGCTTTGGCTCTTGGTTATTTTGTTCCAATGTTCCAGGTAGGTTTCTTTGCATTGTTTAATGATTTGGTTCACTCGGATTGGTGTTTGGATGGCAGTGTTGGTCTGGGGCTGGTCAGGGTCCGGCTGAGTAGGAGTACTTAGTTTCAGTAGCAGCTGACTCAGGGGACTCATTTCTGGGTTAAGCTCTTGGGTCTGGAGGGCTTTAAAATGAAGGGTGTCTGGGGAACTAGATTTGAGGTGATTTGGAAAGTTTAGTGCTCGTTTTTGGATGTTTATTATCAGTGGGTATCTGCCTAGTTCGGCTCTACATGCATTTGTTGGTGTTTTCCTTTGGGTGCGAAGAATGCTTCGGCAAAATTCTGCATGTAGGGCTTCTATTGTGTGTTTTTCCCACTTAGTGTAGCTATGGTGATTGAGTGGGCCCCATACCTCACTACCGTACAGCGCAATGGGCAGGATTATGCTGTCAAATATTTTGAGCCAGATTTTGATTGGAATTTGGATGTTGTAGAATTTTCTTTTTATTGCATATAGGGCACTTCGGGCTTTTTCTTTTAGTGCATTCACTGCTATGCTGAAGCTCCCTGATGTTGTGATGGTTAGACCAAGGTAAGTGTAGCTCATAGTGTGTCCTATGATGGTATCACTGAGAGTAAACTGGTATTTGTTTTCCTGACATCTGGGCCTTTTTTGAAAAATCATGATGTTGGTTTTCTTTAGATTTACTGTCAGGGCCCAATTTTGGCAGTATTTGTCGAGTAGGTCTAATTGTTGCTGTAATCCTTGTTCTGTGGGAGACAGCAGAACCAGGTCATCCGCATAGAACAGGGATTTCACTTCCCCATCTAGGAGACAGAGACCCAGTGACTCGCTTTGCTCCAGCATGTCTGCTAACTCATTTATATATATGTTGAACAGGGTCGGGCTCAAATTGCAGCCCTGCCGGACGCCTCTTCTCTGGGTGAAGAAACCGGTCCGTTTGTCTCCAATTTTGACACCGCATTAATTTTCAGATACATCGATTTAATAAGGTCATAGACTTTGCCCCCTATTCCACACTGAAGAAGGTTGTAATAGAGCCCTTTGTGCCAGATAGAGTCAAAAGCTTTCTTGAAGTCAATGAAACAAGCGAATATTTTCCCATTTTTTGTTTGGTGTATATGTTTTTCAATGAGAGTGTGAAGGGTATAGATATGGTCGCTGGTGCGGTGTTTTGGAAGAAAGCCTATTTGATTTTTTCTAAGGATATTATGTTTGTTAAGAAAATCCAGCAATCTACTATTTAGAATACTGCAGAATAACTTCCCTAGACAACTGTTGACACAGATGCCACGGTAGTTATTTGGGTCTGATTTGTTTCCACTTTTATATATGGGAGAGATGAGTCCTTGGCACCAGATATCGGGAAAACAGCCTGAACGTAAAATGATGTTGAACAACTTGAGTACAGCACCCTGCATCTCCATATTGCTGAACTTGAGCATTTCATTTTTGATGTTGTCTGGACCACAGGCTTTCTTTAGGTGGAGAGATTTTGTTTTTGTGGCCAGTTCTTTCCAAGTGATTGGGGAGTCTAGAGGGTTTTGGTTGTCTTTAATTGTTGCTTCTAATGTGTGGAGTTTTTCTGTGACATGATGTTGACTTGGGTTTGTTTCGTTTATTGGGATGTCTTTGTAGAGGTTTTCAAAATGTGTTCTCCAGATGTCGCCATCTTGGATTGGTAATGCTTGTAATTACGTTGTACTCAGGTTATTCCACATATCCCAGAATTGATTTTGATTAATGGAGTTTTCAATTTCTTCGAGTCTTTTGTGGGTATAATTTTGTGTTTTGTTCCTAATGGTGTGTTTATATCTTTTGAGGGTCTCATTGTATCTAATACGTAGGTCTGGATTGTTTGGTTGGCGATGCTTTTGGTTTGATATTTTTCTCAGGTCTTTTCTGGCATTTTTGCATTCGTGATCAAACCATTTCTCATTTTTTTGTCTTTTGTAACATTTCCTCTTCTGTTTCACAAGGTCGGCTTTTACAGCTGCCTCATGGAAGATCATATTTATATCATCTATGGCCATGTTTACACCATCTCTGGTGATCTCATATAGATTTTCTTTAAATTTTGATATTTTACTTGTGAGATCAGGTGAATTTAGTGCTGTGATGAATTTATCTCCACTGTCTGGGGCCCATTTGTATGTCTGGTTTATTTTATGGAGCTTACTGGGTTCCTTTTTTGTGTCTGTAGTTTGGGCAGAAAGTTTAAGGTACACATTTATTTGTCTCTACCACAAGTCTCTCCCTCTCTCTCCCCAGTCTCTCTCTCTCTTCCCCAGTCTCTCTCTCTCCCCAGTCCCTCTCTCTCTCCCCCAGTTTCTCTCTCTCCCCATCCCTCTCTATCTCTCCCCTAGTCTCTCTCTCCCCAGACTCTTTCTCTCTCTCTCCCGAGTCTCTCATTGTCGCTCTCCCCCAGTCTCTCTCTCTCTCACCCCTCTCCCATCTCTCTCTCTCCCCAGTCTCTCTCTCTCTGGTCTCTCTCTCTCCTCAGTCTCTTTCTCTCCCCAGTCTCTCCTTCTCCCCAGTCTCTCTTTCTCTCCCCCAGTCTCTCCCTCTCTCCCCAGCCTCTCCCTCTCTCTCCCCCATCTCTCTCTCTCCCCATAGACTCTCTCTCTCCCCCCAGTCTCTATCTCTCTTTCCCCCGTCTCTCTCTCTCCCCCAGTTTCTCTTGCTCCCCCAGATTCTCTCTCTCCCGCAGTCTTTCATTCGCACCCCCAGTCTCTCTCTCTCCCCAGTCTCTCTCCTAGCCTCTCTCTGTCCCCACAGTCTCTCTCTCTCCCCAGTCTCTCTCTCTCCCCAGTCTCTCTCTCTCTCCCCCAGTCTCTCTCTCTCTCGCCAGTCTCTCTCTGTCCCCAGTCTGTCTCTCTCCCCAGTCTCTCTATCTATCTCTCCCCAAATTCTGTCTCTCTCCCAGTCTCACTCTGTCCCCCGTAGTCTCTCTCTCTCCCCCAGTCTCTCGCTCTCCCCCCAGACTCACTTTCTCCCCCCAGCCTCTCTCTTTCCCTGTCTCTCTCTCTCCCCAGTCTCTCTCGCACCCCAAGATTCTCTCTCTCCCCCAGTCTTTCCTTCGCACCCCCCAGTCTCTCTCTCTCCCCAGTCTCTCTCTCTCTCTCACCAGTCTCCCTCACTCTCTCCCAGCCTCTCTCTGTCCCCCGCAGTCTCTCTCTCTCCCCAGACTCTCTCTCCCCAGTCTCTTTCTCTCTCCCCGAGCCTCTCTCTCTCCCCAGTCTCTCTCTCTCTCCCCCAGTCTCTCTCTCTCTCGCCAGTCTCTCTCTCTCCCCAGTCTCTCTCTCTCCCCAGTCTCTCTATCTATCTCTCCCCAAATTCTGTCTCTCTCCCAGTCTCACTCTGTCCCCCATAGTCTCTCTCTCTCCCCCCAGTCTCTCGCTCTCCCCCCAGACTCACTTTCTCCCCCCAGCCCCTCTCTTTCCCTGTCTCTCTCTCTCCCCAGTCTCTCTCACTCCCCAAGATTCTCTCTCTCCCCCAGTCTTTCCTTCGCACCCCCCAGTCTCTCTCTCTCCCCAGTCTATCTCTCTCTCACCAGTATCCCTCACTCTCTCCCAGCCTCTCTCTGTCCCCCGCAGTCTCTCTCTCTCCCCAGACTCTCTCTCTCCCCAGTCTCTTTCTCTCTCCCCGAGCCTCTCTCTCTCCCCTGTCTCTCTCTCTCCTGTCTATCTCTCCCTCTCGCCCCAGTCTCTCTCTCTCCCCAGTCGCTCTCTCTCTCTACCAAGTCTCTCTTTCTTTCTCCCAGTCTCTCTCTCCCCCAGCCTCCCTCTCTCCCACAGTTTCCCTCTCTCTCACCGCCAGACTCTCTCTCTCTCCCCCAGTCTCTCTCTCTCAATCTCGACCAGTCCATCTCTCTCTCCCCAGTCTCTCTCTCTCTCCCCAGTCTCTCTCACCCAGTCACTTTCTCTCTCCCCTAGTCACTCTCTCTATCTCTCTCCCCTAGTCTGTCTCTCTCTCTCACTCCCCGAGTCTCTCTCTCTCCACCAGTGTCTCTCTCTCTCCCCAGTCTCTCTCTCTCTCCCCAGTCTCTCTCTCTCTACCCCAGTCTCTTTCTCCCCAGTCTCTCTTTAACTCTCTCCCCCGTTCTCTCTCTCTCTCCCCCAGTCTCTCTCTCTCCCCAGTCTCTCTCTCTCTCCCCCAGTCCCTCTCTCTCTCTCCCAAGTCTCTCTCTCTCCCCAGTCTCTCTATCTCTCTCTCCCCAATTTCTCACTCTCTCCCAGTCTCACTCTGTCCCCCGTAGTCTCTCTCTCTCCCTCAGTCTCTCTCTCTCCCCCCAGACTCACTCTCTCCCGCCAGCCTCTCTCTTTCCCTGTCCCTCTCTCTCCCGCAGTCTCTCTCGCTCCCCCAGATCCTCTCTCTCCCCCAGTCTTTCATTCACACCCCCATCACTCTCTTTCCCCAGGCTCTCTCTCTCCCCCAATCTGTCTCTCTCTCTCCCCAGTCTCTCTCTCTCCCCTAGTCTCTCTCTCGCTCACCCCCTCTCCTGTCTCTCTCTCTCTCCCCAGTCTCTCTCTCTCCCCAGTCTCTCTCCCCACCAGTGTCTCTCTCTCTCCCCAGTCTCTCTCTCTCTCCCCCTAGTCCCTCTTTCTCTCTCTCACCCCCTCTCCTGTCTCTCCAATTCCAATTCCAATTCCAATTAAAATGCTTTATTGGCATGAAAGTTTACAGAGAACCATATTGCCAAAGCTTACATAGCAAAAAGGTACAGTTTTCCAACATTCTGTAGGTGTCAATCGATTTGACATTTGTTGGGTACATACAATATTACTTTTAAACAATATTAATTTTAAACAGTCTTTGTACTTCATTTGGTACGTTCAATATTAATTTTAAACAGTCTTAATTTTAAACAGTCCTCAGGTTGTGACATGTTGTTACATATTTGGCCCCAAGGTATGGTCTGTCTCCTTCTCCTAGGACTAATCTCAATTTTGACAGATCATCCAATTCCTTGAAATCTGGGGTTGTTTGGCTTAGCTTGTTGAATAATATGTTTCTTGATGTGTTGAATTTTTCGCATTTTAGGAGGAAATGCATTTCTGTTTCAACCTCGCCAGCCAGACATTGATCGCATATTCTATTCTCTCTAGGCTGCCAGGATTTCTTGTATCTGCCTTTTTCAATTTCCAGTTGGTGGTCGCTTAGTCTGTACCTGGTGAGGGTCTGTCTCTGTTTTGTGTCTCTGATGGTCGTGAGGTAGTCTGCCAGTTTATATTCTCTTTTTAGGGCCCGGTAACATTCTAATCTGCTTTGGCTTTCGGTTATTTTGTTCCAATGTTCCAGGTAGGTTTCTTTGCATTTTTTAATGATTTGGTTCACTCGGATTGGTGTTTGGGCGGCTGTGTTGGTCTGGGGCTGGTCAGGGTCCGGCTGAGTACTTAGTTTCCGTAGCAGCTGACTCAGGGGACTCTTTTCTGGGTTTAGCTCTTGGGTCTGAAAGGCTTTGAAATGAAGGGTGTCTGGGGAGCTAGATTTGAGGTGATTTAGGAAGTTTAGTGCTCGTTTTTGGATGTTTATTATCAGTGGGTATCTGCCTAGTTCGGCTCTGCATGCATTTGTTGGCGTTTTCCTTTGGGTGCGAAGGATGCTTCGGCAGAATTCTGCATGTAGGGCTTCTATTGTATGTTTTTCCCATTTAGTGTAGCTTTGGTGATTTAGCGGGCCCCATACTTCACTACCGTACAGTGCAATGGGCAGGATTATGCTGTCAAATATTTTGAGCCAGATTTTGATTGGGATTTGGATGTTGTAGAATTTTCTTTTTATTGCATATAGGGCTCTTCGGGCTTTTTCTTTTAGTGCATTCACTGCTATGCTGAAGCTCCCTGATGCTGTAATAGTTAGACCAAGGTAGGTGTAGCTCATAGTGTGTCCTATAGTGATATCACTGAGGGTAAACTGGTATTTGTTTTCCTGACATCTGGGCCTTTTTTGAAAAATCATGATGTTGGTTTTCTTTAGATTTACTGTTAGAGCCCAATTTTGGCAGTATTTGTCGAGTAGGTCTAGTTGTTGCTGTAATCCCTGTTCTGTGGGAGACAGCAGAACCAGGTCGTCCGCATAGAACAGGGATTTCACTTCTCCATCTAGGAGACGGAGACCTGGTGACTCGCTTTGCTCCAGCATGTCTGCTAATTCATTTATGTATATGTTGAACAGGGTCGGGCTCAAATTGCAGCCCTGCCGGACGCCTCTTCTCTGGGTGAACAAATCGGTGCGTTTGTCTCCAATTTTGACCCCGCATTTGTTTTTCAGATACATTGATTTAATAAGGTCATAGACTTTGCCCCCTATTCCACATTGAAGAAGTTTATAATAGAGCCCTTCGTGCCATATAGAGTCAAAGGCTTTCTTGAAGTCGATGAAACAGGCGAATATTTTCCCATTTTTTGTTTGGTGTATATGTTTTTCAATGAGGGTGTGAAGGGTATAGATATGGTCGGCGGTGCGGTGTTTTGGAAGAAAGCCTATTTGGTTTTTTCTGAGGATATTATGTTTGTTAAGAAAATCAAGTAATCTACTATTTAGAATACTGCAGAATAACTTCCCTAGACAACTGTTGACACAGATGCCGCGGTAGTTATTTGGGTCTGATTTGTTTCCGCTTTTATATATGGGGGAGATTAGTCCTTGGCACCAGATATCGGGAAAACAGCCTGAACGTAATATGATGTTGAATAATTTGAGTACCGCACCCTGCATCTCCATATTGCTGAACTTGAGCATTTCATTTTTGATGTTGTCTGGGCCACAGGCTTTCTTTAGGTGGAGAGATTTTGTTTTTGTGGCCATTTCTTTCCATGTGATTGGGGAGTCTAGAGGGTTTTGGTTGTCTTTGATTGTTGCTTCTAATGTGTGGAGTTTTTCTGTGACCTGATGTTGACTTGGGTTTGTTTCGTTTATTGGGATGTCTTTGTAGAGGTTTTCAAAATGTGTTCTCCAGATGTCGCCATCTTGGATTGGTAATGCTTGCAATTGTGTTGTACTCAGGTTATTCCACATTTCCCAGAATTGTTTTGGGTTGGTGGAGTTTTCAATTTCTTCTAGTATTTTGTGGGTATAGTTTTGTGTTTTGTTCCTAATGGTGTGTTTATATCTTTTGAGGGTTTCATTGTATCTAGTACGTAGGTCCGGATTGTTTGGTTGGCGATGCTTTTGGTTTGATATTTTTCTCAGGTCTTTTCTGGCATTTTTGCATTCGTGGTCAAACCATTTCTTATTTTTATTTTGTCTTTTGTGACTCTTCCTCTTCTGTTTCACGAGGTCGGCTTTTACAGCTGCCTCATGAAAGATCATATTTATATCCTCTATGGCCATGTTTACCCCATCTCTGGTGATCTCATATAGATTTTCTTTAAATTTTGAAATTTTACTTGTGAGATCAGGTGAATTTAGTGCTGTGATGAATTTATCTCCACTGTCTGGGGCCCATCTGTATGTCTGGTTTATTTTATGTAGCTTACTGGGTTCCTTTTTTGTGTCTGTAGTTTGGGCAGAAAGTTTAAGGTACACATTTATTTGGTTATGGTCTGAGAGGGGGGATTGCTGCCTGACAGTGAATGCGTTGATATCGCAGGGGTCCAGGTCAGTGATTGTATAATCCACCACACTAGACCCAAGAGTTGAGGAATATGTGAGTCTCCCTAAGGAGTCCCCTCTGAACCTACCGTTAACTATGTACAGGCCTAAGGCTCGGCAGAGTTGCACTACCTCCCTACCGCTTTTATTTATTTCACAATCGAGGTTGTTTCGGTTTGCGATGGCTGGTGTGACATATAGAGGGGTCTGGCCAAACACATGGTTGTTGCCCTGTGGGTCTATGAAGTCAGGTTCACATCCTGTCCTTGCATTTAGGTCCCCACATAGTAGCACCTTTCCTTGGGCCTGGAAATGGCTGATTTCCATGTGGAGAGTGTCAAATATCTCCTCTTCAAAATATGGCGATTCTATTGGAGGTATGTAGATCGCACATAAGTAAACATCGTTTTTTTCTATTCCTATATTTTTATCTAATTTTAGCCATACGTGTGATTTTCCCTGTTTTATCGGTGAGATGTGTTTGTTCAGTTCTCCTTTATACCACACCAGGATTCCCCCGGAGGTTCTGCCCTTGCGTGTCTTAATGTTCTTTACTGAAGGCACAATAATTTCATGGTACATTGGGGGACAGTGGGTCGGCATGTCCTTTTGGCACCATGTTTCTGTTAACACAATTATATCAATGTCTTTTATAGCTTTTAGGAATTCAGGGTCTGTACTCTTCATCCCAAAAGTTGAGGAGCGGAGGCCCTGGATATTCCAGCAGCTTATGTGGAAAGAACGCATTTATATAGTTCAATAAAACGAAATAAAATGGACCTATTTTGTGGGATGAGTGTGGAAACACTATTTTCTATAATGCTAAATGATGATTTAGTATAAATTTCATGAGGCATGCACATATATCTATCTAATAGTAGTAATAATACTGATAAGATAACAATAATGATAATGATAAATAACAATATTAATAATTTCTCCGGCTTTCTATCAGGCTGTTCAGCATCGTCATGATCTTTCTCAGTTCTCTCTCTCTCCCCAGTCTCTCTCTCTCCCCAGTCTCTCTCTCTCCGCCAGTGTCTCTCTCTCTCCCCAGTCTCTCTCTCTCTCCCCTAGACTCTCTCTCTCACCCCCAGTCTCTCTCTCTCTCCCCACCAGTCTCTCTCTCTCCCACAGTCTCTCTCTCTCCCCCCAGTCTCTCTCCTGTTGCGTTTGCAAAGATAATCCAGAGACCGTATGCAGAGCTCAGTTCATGTTGCTTTTAATGGCTGATCCAAACACACTCTTCCAGCCAAACACAATCGAATACCTATATCCAATGTCAGACACGATACAACGATAACAGCACTATCAAACTCCATGTGCTCAGGCCAAGGCAATCGAGTACCTATCACCAATGTCAGACATAACATTTCCTCCCCCCTCACAGAATTTCAAACATGAAATGTAGTGACAAAATCCTGTAGGTGGCCAGGGCAAGAACGTGTACGAACAGGCCGAGGTGCGGACTGGTGAAGAGCAGGCCGAATTGGGGACTGGTGAGGGGCAGACTGAGGCACAATATCTGCTTGAGTTTTGGCTGGCTGAGCCACATGTGCATCCCACCACTCTGGGGGTAAGGCTTGGGGATTAGGTCCATATAATCCCCCATCAGGGGGTGCTGGCACCTTCCGAAGGTGGCTGGCAAGCCATCGAGAGCCGTCAGTGAGGCAGAAAGTGGCTGGTCCAAGTTGGCGGCTGATTTGGAGAGGGGAGGACCAGAATGAGGCCATCTTATTGTTGCAGTGAGGCCTGCAGACTCTTACCCAATCGGAGACTGAGATGTTGGGCGCCTTGGCCCTTTTCGACTGGTCGAAGTGGAGTTTCATCTTCTCCTGCTGTCTAGCGACTGTGGCTTGAGCCCGTGGAGCAGGGCTCTGAGCTAGCGAAGGGCGGAGCCTGCCAAGGGGCAGCATGAGCTCACGGCCTAGCATGAGGGATGCGGGTGAGACCCCTGTAGTGGAATGCTGGGAGGCTCTGTAGTGCAGCAATGTGTGGAGGAGGGCCTTGTCAAACGCACACCCCTGGGATAGGTGTGCTCTGAGGCCATTTTTCAGTGTCTGGTTAAAACGCTCCACCCTCCTATTTGACTCGGGTGGTAGTATTCTGTGCGTATGTGATGGATGCCCTTGCTCTCAAGGTAAGAGGAGAGTTCCGAAGAGACCATTTGGGGGCCATTGTCTGTGGTGATGGCCTTTGGATGCCCCGAGCGGGAGAAGATGGACTCAAGGATATCGATGATGACCCGAGAGGTGTCGGAGCCCACAGCAGTGACCTCTGGCCATTTTGAGTACAGGTCATAGGTCACCACTAGGAACCGTTGATGGTGGGGGACACCATGGATCTCCCCGCAGACGTCCAGCTGCAGGTGCTCCCAGGGCTGAGAGGGCCAGGCAAGGGGTTGCAGGGGTGGAGTGGCTTGGTGGCCAGTCTTGCCACTTACAAGGCAGGCTGCACAGTCCTTGACCAGGGCCTCGATTTCCCTGTCGATACCCAGCCACCACATTAGGTCTCGGCATCGTTGTTTGAGCTTCACTATGCCCAAGTGGTCCTCGTACGCCATGGATAAAACACGCGCACGAAGAGCACTTGTGACCACAGTGCAGAGCCCACGTGCAACACAGGAGTCATTCCAGCAGGAGAGCTCCTCTTTAACTCTGGAGTACGCAGACAGTTCCTCAGGCACCTTGCGAGGCCAGCCATCTCTGATGAAGGTGCACAGCTGGGAGAGGGCCGGATCCTGTTCAGAGGCCTCTTTGAGCTCCTGGAGAGAGACTGTGTTTTGGAGAGGCGTGTGCAGCATCTGGGCGATATCCTGTTCCACATGTTCAGACCCGACGAGTGGGGCTGGGGCAGAGACAGTGCGGGAGAGCAGATCTGCAACAACATTGTCATGTCCTGGTGTGAACTGGAGACTGAAATTGTATTGGCGGAGGCGGTCAGACCAGCGGTGTAGACGCAGTGGTCTGTGGCCCATGCCGGATGTCGACAGCAGGGCAGTGAGAGCCTGGTGATCGGTTCGCAGGGTGAAGGCATGGCCATACGTGTACAGGTGCCACCGCTCACATGCCCAGACGCACGCCAGCTCCTCACGCTCGCCTACTGAGTACTTCTGTTCAGTGGGGCTAAGAGCTCAGGAGGCAAAGGCGATTGGTTTCTCCACTCCATTCTGTATCTGCGATAACACTGCCCCCACAGCTGCAGCAGACACTGATGTGCCTCAATAAATCCGAGACTCAATGTTAGCGGAACAAAACAAGGCTTTTATTAACTTAGAAGGTAACACACAGTGGAGAGGTGTCTTCCATCCAGAGGTCTGCGGTACTGGATGTGAGGCACGCTGAGCCTGCTTACATAGGGGCCAGGTATGGGCGGAGCCCTACACACAATACAATACAAGGTGAGGAAACGGAACTGAGGTAAGGGAAATGAAACTCAAACTAAACCACAGTCACATGCACAATCACACAGAGAATACAGATGAGTGATGAATGGCATATTTCATCACATTCACCCCTTCTATAGATTTAGTCTGTTCGGGGGTTTGATAGTCCTCTGTGACCGACGTGGCTGTTGTGGTGCCGCGGGTGTCGGCTGGGTGTCCCCGGTGACCTCCTGGGTTTCTGCCGGGGGTGCCGCCAGGGTTGTTGAAGGGGTAGTTGGTGGGGGTACCGTTGGTCGATGTTCTTCCGGGGGTGATGAAAGAGTAGTGGGTGGGTAAGAGTTGCTGTGATCGTTGTTGCTGCTGTTGTCGTGGTTGTTGTCATTACCGGCTGGGGTGACGTCTTTTATGGACATGGTGTCCTCCCTTCCGTCGGCGTGCCGGACATACGCGTATTGGGGGTTGGCGTGGAGTAGGTGCACTGACTCCACGAGAGGGTCCGTCTTGTGGCCCCTCACATGCCTTCGCACGAATACCGGACCTGGGGTGGAGAGCCATGACAGCATGGATATGCCTGAGGTGGATTTCCGGGGAAAGAGAAACATTCGTTCATGAGGCGTGGCATTAGTGGCAGTACACAATAGCGACCGTATCAAATGGAGCACATCTGAGAGGACTTCCTGCCAGTGGGAGATAGGGAGGCCCTTGGTCCTTAGAGCTAGAGTGACTGCTTTCCATACTGTCCCGTTCTCTCGCTCCACTTGACCGTTACCCCGGGGGTTGTAGCTGGTGGTACGGCTCGTGGCGATCCCCCTGGACAGCATGTACTGGCATAGCTCTTCACTCATGAAGGACGCCCCCCTATCCGTATGGATGTAGCTCGGTATACCGAACAGGCAGAACAGGCTGTTGAGGCATTTAATGACAGTGGCGCTGGTCATGTCTGGGCAGGGGAAGGCGAATGGGAAATGGGAGTATTCGTCCACAATGTTCAGGAAGTAAACATTGCGGTCGACGGACGGGAGGGGGCCCTTGAAGTCTCAGCTGAGCCGCTCAAAGGGCCGTGTAGCTTTGATTAAGTGGGCTCTCTCTGGGCGGTAGAACCGAGGCTTGCACTCAGCGCAAGTGCGGCAGTTCTTGGTCAGAGACCGAACTTCCTCAATCGAGTAGGGTAAGTTACGGGACTTTATGAAGTGGAACAGCCACGTGACCCCTGGGTGGCAGAGGTCGTTGTGGAGGGTCTGTAGCCGATCCCCGGTGGCTCTGGCACACATCCCTCGTAAGAGGGCGTCGGGGGTTTCGTTAAGGGCCCCTGGCCGGTAAATGATGTCATAATCGAAGGTGGAGAGCTCGATCCGCCACCTAAGAATCTTATCATTTTTAATCTTCCCCCTCTGTTTATTATTGAACATAAACGCTACCGACCGCTGGTCGGTAAGTAGGGTGAAGCGTTTGCCGGCTAGGCAGTGGTGCCAGTGGCGCACTGCCTCCACGATGGCTTGGGCCTCCTTTTCCACGGAGGAGTGTCTGATCTCGGGCCCTTGGAGGGTCCTCGAGAAGAAAGCTACGGGCCGCCCCGCCTGGTTGAGGGTGGCCGCCAAGGCAAAGTCAGACGCATCACTTTCCACTTGAAAGGGAGTGTTCTCGTCCACTGCCTGTAGCATGGCCCGCTCAATATCCCGCTTAATGCTTTTGAAGGCGGCATGGGCCTCAGCAGAGAGCGGAAAAGAGGATGCTTTCAAGAGGGGGCGGGCTTTGTCGGAGTAGTTGGGGACCCATTGGGAATAATAAGAAAATAACCCCAGGCACCTTTTCAGGGCTTTGGGAGTGTTGGGCAGGGGCAGCTCCCGTAGGGGGCTCAATCGGTCGGGGTCTGGTCCGATTTCCACATTCTCCACCACGCTGCCTAGTATGCAGAGGCGTGTGGTGTTGTAAACGCACTTGTCCTCGTTGTAAGTGAGGTTGAGTTTTTGTGCGGTTTTCAGGAACCTCTCGAGGTTCGAGTCGTGATCCTGCTGTTTGTGACCGCAGATGGTGACGTTGTCGAGGTAGGGGAAGGTTGCCTGCAAGTGGTGGTCATCGACCATGCGGTCCATCTCCCTCTGGAAGACCGAGACCCCATTCGTCACCCCAAAGGGGACTCTGAGGAATTGGTAGAGGCGTCCGTTCGCCTCGAAGGCGGTGTACGGGCGGTCCTCTGGTCTGATAGGGAGCTGGTGGTACGCTGACTTGAGGTCGATGGTGGAGAACACCCGGTATTGGGCGATTTGTTTCACCATTTCTGATATGCGGGGTAGCGGGTAGGCGTCTAGTTGGGTGTACCTGTTGATCATTTGGCTAAAGTCGATCACCATCGGTTTCTTCTCGCTACCCCTTACCACCACCACTTGGGCGCGCCACGGGCTGTTGCTGCGTTCAATAATGCGCTCCTTCAGGAGCCTGTCTACCTCGGTCGCGATAAACCGCCTGTCCTCCCAGCTGTACCTCCTGCTTTTGGTCGCTATTGGCCGGCAGTTAGGGGTAAGGTTCGCGAATAGCGAAGGCGGCTTTACCTTCAGGGTAGCCAGACCGCACACTGTGAGGGGCGGCTGGGACCCACCGTAAATGAGCGTGATGCTTTGGTGGTGGCACTGGAAATCCAGGCCCAAGATCACACTCGCACATAGATTCTTCATGATTAGTACTTTAAAATTATCGTATACAGTTCCGTTAACGGACCATTGTACCGTGCAGTAACCCATAATGGTCGATGTCTGGGTTTTATCAGCCATAGAGATGGTACCCCGAGTAGGGACCACCTTTAGGGAGAGTTGTTGTGCTAGTTCAGGGTGGATAAAACTCTCCGTGCTTCCACTGTCAATTAAACATTTAACCCCACACCCGTTTACCTCGATGTCCACCATTGATTTGGATAGCGGGTGCGGCCTGGTCTGGTCCACTGTGACCGATGCCACTGTAGGGCCCTGATCGAGACAAGATGGCGTCCACGCTGTCTGCGCACAAGATGGCGGACCCCACGAGGTCGGGCAAGATGGCGTCCAAAATGGCCGCTCCCACGGCGCATACGCGGCGGTGGCGTTTTTTCCGGCGGGGTTCCCTCTGCACACCTTCCCGAAGTGCCCCTTCTTACCGCACTTAAAGCAGGTGGTGCCTTTCGCCGGGCACACGTTTCTGGTGTGCTTCGACTGCCCGCAGAAGTAGCAGTTGGGTCCCCGACGCGTCACGGCTGTCGTAGGGCTTCTGGGGGGAGAGCGGGGCCCCGACGGTGTCGGGCTGCCGGGCGGGGAAGATGCCTTCCAAGATGGCGGCGCCCTTGGTGCACATGTGGCGGCGTGGGCGGCGCGGGCTGAAGTGTAGGCATCCGAGTTTCTCTGGGCCACATCCAGGGATCGCGCTGTGTCCACAGCCTGTTTCAGGTCCAATCCCGTTTTTTCCAGCAGTCTCTGCCGGATGTAAGTGGAGCTGAGGCCTGTGATTAAGGCATCGCGAACAAGCTCGTCAGTGTTCACTGCGGCTTTTACATCTTGGCACTTGCAGTCTTTGCCAAGCGTTTTCAAGGTGACTAGGAACTCATCCAGCGATTCCCCAGGTCGCTGTGCGCGAGTAGCGAGCAGATGCCTAGCATACACCTCATTCGTAGGCTGCTGGCAATGCGCCTTTAAGATGTCGCAGGCGGCCAGGTACGTGTCGGCGTCTTGGATGAGGGGGTAAACCCTGTGGCTTATCCAATTCCGCAGGATTCCGAGTTTCATACTTTCTGCGTCCGTAGCGCCTGTGACGGCTGCGGAATTGTCCAGGAAGAATTCCATACACATAAACCAGTGTCCAAAGCGTGCCGATGCGTCTGAAGCATGCTGGTCCAAATCCAAACGTTCAGGTTTCAAGAGTTGATCCATTGTGTTGAAAAGTAAGTTAATAAAATTGATGTGCCTCAATAAATCCGAGACTCAATGTTAGCGGAACAAAACAAGGCTTTTATTAACACACAGTGGAGAGGTGTCTTCCATCCAGAGGTTTGCAGTACTGGATGTGAGGCACGCTGAGCCTGCTTACATAGGGGCCAGGTATGGGCGGAGCCCTACACACAATACAATACAAGGTGAGGAAACGGAACTGAGGTAAGGGAAATGAAACTGAAACTAAACCACAGTCACAGGCACAATCACACAGAGAATACAGATGAGTGATGAATGGTATATTTCATCACAGACACGTCGCAGGTGACGAGGTTGGGGCTGGCAACGTCAAAGTGAGCCAACACTGGAGGCGACGTGAGCTGCGATTTGAGGAGGCGAACAGCTTCCGTACAGGCTTGTGACCACACCCAGGGCTCATCCGTTCGCTGGAGCTGGCGCAGTGGGGCTGTGGTCGATGAGCACTGCGGCAAAAACTTCAGGTAATACGCAGTCATGCCAAGGAAGGAAGCAACCTGTGCTGCAGAGCTAGGTTCTAGGATGCTGTGAATGTCATCCACGTTTGACTGGAGTGGGGATATACCGTCAGCTGACAACCGAAACCCCACAAATTCCATCTCTGAAACAGCAAAGACACACTTTTCGCCATTCAGTGTGAGTTTGTGTTTTGCTAGAGCCGTGAAAACTCTGTGAAGGCGTTCGTCGTGAGTGGAGGTCGAGGGCCCATGCACGACGATGTCATCCAGGTAGATGGCCACCCCAGGAATGCCCGCGATCACAGAGGACTTCACCTTTTGGAAGCAGCTGGGTGCAGAGCTAAGTCCAAATGGCATCCTGGTGTACTGAAAGACGCCAGCATGTGTCACAAAAGCAGTGAGGTCCCTGCTGCTGGGGTGGAGGGGAACCTGTAGATAGCCCTGTTGAAGGTCCAGTTTCGAAAACAGGATGGAACCATAGAACTGCGCTGTGAGTTCCTCTGACGTGGGCAGTGGATATTTGTCAGGGATTATGGCCTTATTCACTGCTCGAAGATCGACACAGGCACGTAGACCACCTGACTTTTTTGTTGCGACCACAAGGTTGGAGACCCATGTAGCTGCTTTAGTTCAGCTGTGACCCCGTCACGGAGAGCAAGCAGGATGCGGCGCAGTGGCTGAATGACAGGGGTAACCGTGGAGTCAACCATGGGCTGGTGAGTGAAGGCAGTCAGGCAGCCCAGACCCTCGAAGAGTGCTGGCCATGTTTGGCGCCACGGTGAGGCGACGTGCAGAATTGCAGACCCGCCGGTGTCCAAGAGAGAAAAACCCAGGTCAGTGAAAAGATCCAGTCCCATCAGGTTAGCTCCTTGGCGTGCCACATGAAAATAAAAATCTGGCAAAACTTTTGTTCCATAGCATACAGTGAGGTTGACTGAGCCCACTAGTCCAATTTTCGAATTATCATACCCGCAAAGGGCAGTGGAGGACGCAGAGAGTGGCAGGTAGCTGAAAAAACGTTTGAATGTGTCCACATTCAGCAGTGAGACACTGGCGCCGGTATCCAACAACAGAGGGATGCACACATCATTCAGGTTAATTGTGCATGACTTGAAAGCTACCGCTGGCCCAGAACTCACGTTGTGAATTATAGTGCTTGAGGACTGAGAGTGTTCATTTGTAGCAACGGGGCAGAGCGGCAGACATTGGCAAAGTGATTTTGTTTTCCACAATTGCGACAGGCTTGGCCGCGCGTGGGGCAATTCTGCGCTCTGGTAGCATGTGAACGAGATCCACAGTTTCCACACTGTTGCCGCGGTACCGCGCGTTGCTGCCGTCGCACGAACATTACAGTGTCAGGGCTGTCGGGGCCGAGGGCGCTGTCACTGGGTGTGTGTGCTAGTTTCGCTGCACATTCAGCTGCAGACTCCACTTGAAAGGCAATGTTAACTGCCTGTGACAACGACAGATCGTCGGACTCGAATAACAGTCTTTCACGCACTCTCACGTTGTTGGTGTTCTCTATTAGTTGATCACGCACCATCTCGTCTTGTAGTGCACCGAACTTGCATGAGCTAGCTATCCCCCTCAAATTCGCCACGTATTGATGCACAGACTCGCCGGGAAGTTGGTGATGCTGTCTAAAAATGACTCGCCGCAGTAGGGCACTTTGTGGCACAGAGAAGTGTGTGCTTAACAGAGCCACAGTCACATCATATGTTTGAATTGAGTCTGCTGTGCATAATGTCCCAAAGACACGCTGGCCCTCCACTCCCAAGCAATGGGATAACAGTGCCTTTTTCCGTGCTGTACTCACATTTTCTAGTCCGAGAGTGGTCAGGTAGGTTTCAAAGGGCTGTAACCAGTGAACCCATGGGATCGGGGGTTCACCGGGTAGTGCGAGGAAGGGAGGAGGTGGTGGAAGAGAGATTTCAGCCATCCTCATCGCCAAGTGTTGCATTTGCAAAGATAATCCAGAGACCGTCTGCAGAGCTCAGTTCATGTTGCTATTAATGGCTGATCCAAAGACACTCTTCGAGGCAAAAGCAATTGAATACTTATATCCAATGTCAGATACCATACAACGATAACAGCACTATCAAACTCCATGTGCTCAGGCCAAGGCAATCGAGTACCTATCACCAATGTCAGACATAACATCTCCCTCTCTCCCCAGTCTCTCTCCCACTCTCCCCAGTCTGTCTCTCTCTCCCCCAGTCTGTCTCTCTCTCCCTCAGTCTCTCTCCCTCTCCCCCAGTCTCTCTCTCTTGCTCCCGCAGCCTCTCTCTCTCCGCCAGTGTCTCTCTCTCTCTCCCCAGTCTCTCTCTCTCTCGCCGCCTCTCCCATCTCTCTCTCCCCAGTCTCTCTCTCTCTCCAGTCTCACTCTATCCCATCTCTATCTCTCCCCATTCTCTCTCTCGCTCCCAGTCTCTCTCTCTCACGCCAGTCTCTCTTTCTCGCTCCCCACCAGACTCTCTCTCCCGCAGTCTCTCTCTCTACCCCCAGTCTCTCTCGCTCCCAGTCTCTCTCTCTACCCCCAGTCTCTCTTTCTCTCTCTCCCCAGTCTCTCTCTCCCCAGTCTCTCTCTCTATCCCCAGTCTTTCTCACTCTCCCCAGTCTCTCGCTCTCTCTCACCCCCTCTCCCGTCTCTCTCTCTCCCCAGTCTCTCTCTCCCCAGTCTCTCTCTCTATCCCCAGTCTTTCTCACTCTCCCCAGTCTTTATCTCTCTCCCCAGTCTTTCTCTCTCTCCCCAGTCTCTCTTTATCTCTCCCCCAGTCTCTCCCTCTCTTCCCAGTCTCTCTCTCTCCCATCCCATAGACTCTCTCTCCCCCAGTCTCTATCTCTCTCTCCCCATCTCTCTCTCCCCTCAGTCTCTCTTTCTCTCTCCCCACCAGACTCTCTCTCCCCCAGTCTCTCTCTCTCTACCCCCAGTCTCTCTCTCTCTCTCCAGTCTCTCTCTCTCTCCCCCAGTCTCTCTCTCTCCCCATCCCTCTCTCACTCTCCCCTGGTCTCTCTCTCCCCAGACTCTCTCTCTCTCCCCAGTCTCTCTTTCTCTCTCTCCCCCCAGTCTCTCTTTCTCTCTCCCCACCAGACTCTCTCTCCCGCAGTCTCTCTCTCTACCCCCAGTCTCTCTCTCTCTCCAGTCTCTGTCTCTCTCCCCCTTTCTCTCTCTCTCCCCATCCCTCTCTCACTCTCCCCTGGTCTCTCTCTCCCCAGACTCTCTCTCTCTCCCCAGTCTCTCTTTCTCTCTCTCCCCCAGTCTCTCTCTCTCTCTCATCCCCTCCCCCATCTCTCTCTCTCTCACCAGTCTCTCTCTCCCCAGTCTCTCTCTCTATCCCCAGTCTTTCTCTCTCTCCGCAGACTTTCTCGCTCTCCCCAGTCTTTCTCTCTCTCCCCAGCCTCTCTTTCTCTCTCCCCCAGTCTCTCCCTCTCTCCCCCATCTCTCTCTCTCCCCATAGACTCTCTCTCCCCCAGTCTCTATCTCTCTCACCCCGTCTCTCTCTCCCCCCAGTCTCTCTCTCTCCCCCCAGGCTCTCTCTTTCCCCGTCTCTCTCTCTCCCCCAGTCTCTCTCGCCTCCCCAGATTCTCTCTGTCACCCAGTCTTTCATTCGCACCCACAGTCTCTCTCTCTCCCCAATCTCTCTCTCTCTCCCCCAGCCTCTCTCTCTCTCCAGTCTCTCTCTCTCTCCAGTCTCTCTCTCTCTCCCCGTCTCTCTCTCTCTTTGATGTGCCAAATAACTGCCCGAATCCGAAGTTAAAGCTTAAGACTGAAGCCTTTTATTAAATAAGAATCATGGCAGAGTTAACAGAGTCCATCATCGACCGAGCCCTTGGTAGAACATACCAGAAGAGGGGCGGGGCCAGGGAGGAGCATTAGTGGTTCCCCCTAGTGGAACATTCCAGACATTACAAGTGCAAGTACAAATATCAGAACACAGTTATTTCATCACATTCACCCCCTGCTGTAGATTCAGTCTGTCAGGTGGTCTGATAATCCTCTGGGAACGACGTAACTCTTGCTGAGGCTCCTCCCGGAGTACTAACTCCGGTTCATTCGAATTCCCAGAATCATCAGTATTTTCCACACTGAGGGTTTGTGTCTCTGAAGGTCCAATACCACGATTGAAAACTCTACTCTCAGAGTCGAACTCTTTTCGAGCTCCAGCAGGTGCAAGATCTTTAATAGAGACCGTATCCTCTCGCCCATCCGACTATTGAATATACGCATACTGGGGATTAGCATGGAGGAGTTGTACTTCCTCCACCAGTGGATCAGTCTTGTGGCCTCTCACATGTCTGCGCAACAACACAGGGCCCGTGGTCGTCAACCATGTGGGTAACGATACTCCATTAGTAGCTTTTCTTGGAAAACTAAACATCCTTTCATGAGGGGTGGCATTCGTCGCTGTACACAAAAGAGACCTTATGGAATGCAGCACGTCTGGCAGGGCATCCTGCCAGCGAGAGGTCGGCAGGCCTCGTGATTTCAGAGACAGTACGATAGCCTTCCACACTGTCGCATTTTCTTTCTCGACCTGCCCATTACCACGAGGGTTATAGCTGGTAGTTCTACTCGTTGCAATCCCCTTCAATAGCAAAAACTGTCGTAATTCTTCGCTCATAAAGGAAGAACCCCTATCGCTATGTATATAGTTAGGCATGCCAAACAAGGAAAACAGTTGGCAGAGGCATTTAATTACAACAGCACTAGTCACATCCGGACAGGGGATAACAAAAGGGAACCGAGAGTACTCGTCTATAATATTAAGAAAATAGACATTACGGTCGCTCGATGGAAGGAGACCTTTAAAATCGAGACTCAAACGCTCAAATGGTCGAGTTGCTTTAATAAGATGAGCTGACTCGGACGGCTTATAGAAGCGGGGTTTGCATTCAACACAAACATGACAGGTTCTGGTCATTGTTCGGACCTCCTCAATAGAGTAGGGTAGATTGTGGGACGTAATGAAG
The DNA here is from genome assembly GCF_052327205.1 of Somniosus microcephalus. Lineage (NCBI taxonomy): Eukaryota > Metazoa > Chordata > Chondrichthyes > Squaliformes > Somniosidae > Somniosus > Somniosus microcephalus. The sequence goes on from NC_140993.1 coordinate 134,954,438, forward strand.
TGGTTCATTCTGGCAACCCCAGGGTGGCAGAGTGCGTCGTGGAGACTTTGAAGCTTATCTGTATCTAGACTAGCACATACTCCTCGTGACAAAGCATCCGATGGCTCATTAAATACTCTAGGCCTGTACTGAATATCATAGTCATATGTTGACAGTTCTATTCGCCATCTTAAAATCTTATCATTTTTGATCTTGCCTCTCTGCTTAGTGTTGAACATAAAGGCCACGGATCGCTGGTCAGTAATGAGCGTAAAACGTTGGCCAGCGAGATAATGTCTCCAATACCTGACTGCTTCAATAATTGCCTGTGCCTCCTTTTCCACTGAAGAATGTCGAACTTCTGGTCCTTGCAATGTACGAGAGAAGAAGGCTACTGGTCTACCAGCTTTGTTAAGAGTTGCTGCCAACACAAAATCAGATGCATCACTTTCCACTTGAAATGGGATCTTCTCATCCACGGCACATTCCACTGCCTTCTCAATGTCCCGTTTGATATTAAGGAAAGCCTCCTGAGCTTCCGCCGATAGCAGAAAAGGCGTCGACTTAATAAGAGGTCGGACTTTATCTGAGTAGCTAGCCACCCACTGGGCATAGTACGAGAAGAATCCCAGACACCTTCTTAAGGCTTTTACAGTGTGAGGTAAAGGTAATTCCTTAAGTGGGCGTAATCTTTCAGGGTCTGGCCCGATTACCCCATTCTCCACAACGCAACCAAGAATACACAAACGTGTAGTATTGAAGGCACACTTGTTTTCGTTGTAGGTCAGGTTTAGCCTCTTTGCAGTCTCTAGGAACTTCGCGAGATTTTGATCATGCTCCCGTTGGTCACGCCCACAGATGGTAACATTGTCCAGGTACGGGAATGTTGCTTCCAACGCGTATTCATCCATCATACGATCCATCTCCCGTTGGAAGACGGATACCCCATTCGTCACTCCAAAGGGCACCCGAAGGAATTGGAACAGGCGCCCATTAGCTTCGAAGGCCGTATAAGGTCGGTCTTCTATTTTGATGGGGAGTTGATGGTAGGCAGACTTTAAATCAATGGTGGAGAACACGCGGTACTGAGCTATCTGGTTCACCATCTCAGAAATACGAGGCAAAGGATAGGCGTCTAATTGGGTATACAAGTTTATAGTCTGGCTATAATCGACCACAAGTCTTTTCTTCTCATTAGTTTTAACCACCACCACCTGGGCACGCCACGGGCTACCACTGTGTTCGATGATTCCCTCCCGTTGAAGCCTTTCCACTTCCTCTTTTATAAATGTTTTATCTTCTGAACTATACCGTCGACTCTTAGTCGCTATAGGTCTACAATTAGGAGCAAGGTTAGCAAAGAAAGAAGGCGGGCTTACGTTTAAAGTAGAAAGGCCGCAGACTGTGAGCAGAGGCTGGGATCCACCATACTTAAGGGTAACGCTCTCATGCTGACACTGGAAGTCCAAGCCTAATATTAAGTTCACACACAACTGAGGTAATATGAGGAGTTTAAAATCCTTATACTCCGTATCCTTAACGGTCAATGTGACTTTACAATTTCCAGTTACCTCCGAAGTAAGGGATTTGGACGCCATCACAATTTCACTTCGAGTAGGATACACCTTCAATGAACAGGAGTTAACAAGGTTGGGGTGTATAAAACTTTCAGTACTGCCACAGTCTATCAAACACCCAGTAGGACGACCATTAATCTTAATGTCCATCATAGATTTTGACAAGGAACACGGTGTGGTCTGGTTAACCGTAGCCGAGGCTAGAGTAAAACGATAGGCGGCAGCAGAGAAGACATCGGGTACAGGATTACCCTTACACACTTTACTAAAATGTCCCCGTTTCTTACATTTAAAACAGGTAGCCTCTCTGGCTGGGCAACAATGCCTGGGGTGTTTAGATTGGCCACAAAAATAACACGTAGACCCATGTGGCACAGCCGCAACAATAGGATTAAGTGGGGGCTCCATTGGTGTTATGGATGCCTCCATATTCGGAACACACGAGGCTGAGAGAGATGCATGGGCTGATGCAAACACTTCTGAATTCTTCTGAGCTACATCTAACGATCGAGCAGCAGCGACATCCATTTTTAAAACTAACGAGTCGTTCTCGAGGAGTCTCTGTCTAATATAATTAGATCGGAGCCAGATATGAAAGAATCGTGGATGGCTTCTTCCTGATACACTATGGCAGAGACAACCTTGTAGTTGCAACCCTTAGCCAAAGCCTTAAGGTCCTGCAGGAAATCGTCCAGAGATTCCTCGGGTAATTGCCTGTGAGTAGACAGGAGATAGCTGGCGTATACTTCGTTAACCGACTTAAGGTACTGGGCTTTAAGAGCTGTGAGGGCCTCTTCATATGTAGTAATATCTTCAATTATACAGTAAGTTTGATGACTTACCAAGTTGGTTCGAAGACCCAACTTGTTAACCGTCGGATTGGTCGATGATGCGATGAAGTGTTCAAAACATCGGAGCCAATGCGTAAATTTCTTCGACGCATCTGCCGAATGGGGATCGATATCCAGACGCTCTGGTTTCAAAAATCGATCCATCTTCCAAAAGTTGTTATTTAATAAAATTGATGTGCCAAATAACTGCCCGAATCTGAAGTTAAAGCTTAAGACTGAAGCCTTTTATTAAATAAGAATCATGGCAGAGTTAACAGAGTCCATCATCGACCGAGCCCTTGGTAGCACATACCAGAAGAGGGGCGGGGCCAGGGAGGAGCATTAGTGGTTCCCTCTAGTGGAACATTCCAGACATTACAAGTGCAAGTACAAATATCAGAACACAGTTATTTCATCACACTCTCCCCCCAGTCTCTCTCTCTCTCTCCCCACCAGACTCTCTCTCCCGCAGTCTCTCTCTCTACCCCCAGTCTCTCTCTCTCTCTCCAGTCTCTCTCTCTCTCCCCCAGTCTCTCTCTCTCCCCATCCCTCTCTCACTCTCCCCTGGTCTCTCTCTCCCCAGACTCTCTCTCTCTCCCCAGTCTCTCTTTCTCTCTCTCCCCCCAGTCTCTCTTTCTCTCTCCCCACCAGACTCTCTCTCCTGCAGTCTCTCTCTCTACCCCCAGTCTCTCTCTCTCTCCAGTCTCTCTCTCTCTCCCCCAGTCTCTCTCTCTCCCCATCCCTCTCTCACTCTCCCCTGGTCTCTCTCTCCCCAGACTCTCTCTCTCTCCCCAGTCTCTCTTTCTCTCTCTCCCCCAGTCTCTCTCTCTCTCTCATCCCCTCCCCCATCTCTCTCTCTCTCACCAGTCTCTCTCTCCCCAGTCTCTCTCTCTATCCCCAGTCTTTCTCTCTCTCCCCAGACTTTCTCGCTCTCCCCAGTCTTTCTCTCTCTCACCAGTCTCTCTTTCTCTCTCCCCCAGTCTCTCCCTCTCTCCCCCATCTCTTTCCCTCCCCATAGACTCTCTCTCCCCCAGTCTCTATCACTCTCTCCCCGTCTCTCTCTCCCCCCAGTTTCTCTCTCTCCCCCCAGGCTCTCTCTTTCCCCGTCTCTCTCTCTCCCCCAGTCTCTCTCGCTTCCCCAGATTCTCTCTGTCACCCAGTCTTTCATTCGCACCCACAGTCTCTCTCTCTCCCCAATCTCTCTCTCTCTCCCCCAGCCTCTCTCTCTCTCCAGTCTCTCTCTCTCTCCAGTCTCTCTCTCTCTCCCCGTCTCTCTCTCTCTCTGATGTGCCAAATAACTGCCCGAATCCGAAGTTAAAGCTTAAGACTGAAGCCTTTTATTAAATAAGAATCATGGCAGAGTTAACAGAGTCCATCATCGACCGAGCGCTTGGTAGAACATACCAGAAGAGGGGCGGGGCCAGGGAGGAGCATTAGTGGTTCCCCTTAGTGGAACGTTCCAGACATTACAAGTGCAAGTACAAATATCAGAACACAGTTATTTCATCACATTCACCCCCTGCTGTAGATTCAGTCTGTCAGGTGGTCTGATAATCCTCTGGGAACGACGTAACTCTTGCTGAGGCTCCTCCCGGAGTACTAACTCCGGTTCATTCGAATTCCCAGAATCATCAGTATTTTCCACACTGAGGGTTTGTGTCTCTGAAGGTCCAATACCACGATTGAAAACTCTACTCTCAGAGTCGAACTCTTTTCGAGCTCCAGCAGGTGCAAGATCTTTAATAGAGACCGTATCCTCTCGCCCATCTGACTATTGAATATACGCACACTGGGGATTAGCATGGAGGAGTTGTACTTCCTCCACCAGTGGATCAGTCTTGTGGCCTCTCACATGTCTGCGCAACAACACAGGGCCCGTGGTCATCAACCATGTGGGTAACGATACTCCATTAGTAGCTTTTCTTGGAAAACTAAACATCCTTTCATGAGGTGTGGCATTCGTCGCTGTACACAAAAGAGACCTTATGGAATGCAGCACGTCTGGCAGGACATCCTGCCAGTGAGAGGTCGGCAGGCCTCGTGATTTCAGAGACAGTACGATAGCCTTCCACACTGTCGCATTTTCTTTCTCGACCTGCCCATTACTACGAGGGTTATAGCTGGTAGTTCTACTCGTTGCAATCCCCTTCAATAGCAAAAACTGTCGTAATTCTTCGCTCATAAAGGAAGAACCCCTATCACTATGTATATAGTTAGGCATGCCAAACAAGGAAAACAGTTGGCAGAGGCATTTAATTACAACAGCACTAGTCACATTCGGACAGGGGATAACAAAAGGGAACCGAGAGTACTCGTCTATAATATTAAGAAAATGGACATTACGGTCGCTCGATGGAAGGGGACCTTTAAAATCGAGACTCAAACGCTCAAATGGTCGAGTTGCTTTAATAAGATGAGCTGACTCGGACGGCTTATAGAAGCGGGGTTTGCATTCAACACAAACATGACAGGTTCTGGTCATTGTTCGGACCTCCTCAATAGAGTAGGGTAGATTGTGGGACTTAATGAAGTGGTTCATTCTGGTAACCCCAGGGTGGCAGAGTGCGTCGTGGAGACTTTGAAGCTTATCTGTACCTAGACTAGCACATACTCCTCGTGACAAAGCATCCGATGGCTCATTAAATACTCCAGGCCTGTACTGAATATCATAGTCATATGTTGACAGTTCTATTCGCCATCTTAAAATCTTATCATTTTTGATCTTGCCTCTCTGCTTAGTGTTGAACATAAAGGCCACAGATCGCTGGTCAGTAATGAGCGTAAAACGTTGGCCAGCGAGATAATGTCTCCAATACCTGACTGCTTCAATAATTGCCTGTGCCTCCTTTTCCACTGAAGAATGCCGAACTTCTGGTCCTTGCAATGTACGAGAGAAGAAGGCTACTGGTCTACCAGCTTTGTTAAGAGTTGCTGCCAACACAAAATCAGATGCATCACTTTCCACTTGAAATGGGATCTTCTCATCCACGGCACATACCATTGCCTTCTCAATGTCCCGTTTGATATTAAGGAAAGCCTCCTGAGCTTCCGCCGATAGCGGAAAAGGCGTCGACTTAAAAAGAGGTCGGACTTTATCTGAGTAGCTAGCCACCCACTGGGCATAGTACGAGAAGAATCCCAGACACCTTCTTAAGGCTTTTACAGTGTGAGGTAAAGGTAATTCCTTAAGTGGGCGTAATCTTTCAGGGTCTGGCCCGATTACCCCATTCTCCACAACGCAACCAAGAATACACAAACGTGTAGTATTGAAGGCACACTTGTTTTCGTTGTAGGTCAGGTTTAGCCTCTTTGCAGTCTCTAGGAACTTCGCGAGATTTTGATCATGCTCCCGTTGGTCACGCCCACAGATGGTAACATTGTCCAGGTACGGGAATGTTGCTTCCAACGCGTATTCATCCACCATACGATCCATCTCCCGTTGGAAGATGGATACCCCATTCGTCACTCCAAAGGGCACCCGAAGGAATTGGAAAAGGCGCCCATTAGCTTCGAAGGCCGTATAAGGTCGGTCTTCTATTTTGATGGGGAGTTGATGGTAGGCAGACTTAAATCAATGGTGGAGAACACGCGGTACTGAGCTATCTGGTTCACCATCTCAGAAATACGAGGCAAAGGATAGGCGTCTAATTGGGTATACAAGTTTATAGTCTGGCTATAATCGACCACAAGTCTTTTCTTCTCATTAGTTTTAACCACCACCACCTGGGGACGCCACGGGCTACCACTGTGTTCGATGATTCCCTCCCGTTGAAGCCTTTCCACTTCCTCTTTTATAAATGTTTTATCTTCTGAACTATACCGTCGACTCTTAGTCGCTATAGGTCTACAATTAGGAGCAAGGTTAGCAAACAAAGAAGGCGGGCTTACGTTTAAAGTAGAAAGGCCGCAGACTGTGAGCAGAGGCTGGGATCCACCATACTTAAGGGTAACGCTCTCATGCTGACACTGGAAGTCCAAGCCTAATATTAAGTTCACACACAACTGAGGTAATATGAGGAGTTTAAAATCCTTATACTCCGTATCCTTAACGGTCAATGTGACTTTACAATATCCAGTTACCTCCGAAGTAAGGGATTTGGACGCCATCACAATTTCACTTCGAGTAGGATACACCTTCAATGAACAGGAGTTAACAAGGTTGGGGTGTATAAAACTTTCAGTACTGCCACAGTCTATCAAACACCCAGTAGGACGACCATTAATCTTAATGTCCATCATAGATTTTGACAAGGAACACGGTGTGGTCTGGTTAACCGTAGCCGAGGCTAGAGTAAAACGATAGGCGGCAGCAGAGAAGACATCGGGTACAGGATTACCCTTACACACTTTACTAAAATGTCCCCGTTTCTTACATTTAAAACAGGTAGCCTCTCTGGCTGGGCAACTTTGCCTGGGGTGTTTAGATTGGCCACAAAAATAACACGTAGACCCATGTGGCACAGCCGCAACAATAGGATTAAGTGGGGGCTCCATTGGTCTTATGGATGCCTCCATACTCGGAACACACGAGGCTGAGAGAGATGCATGGGCTGATGCAAACACTTCTGAATTCTTCTGAGCTACATCTAACGATCGAGCAGCAGCGACATCCATTTTTAAAACTAAGGAGTCGTTCTCGAGGAGTCTCTGTCTAATATAATTAGATCGGAGCCAGATATGAAAGAATCGCGGATGGCTTCTTCCTGATACACTATGGCAGAGACAGCCTTGTAGTTGCAACCCATAGCCAAAGCCTTAAGGTCCTGCAGGAAATCGTCCAGAGATTCCTCGGGTAATTGCCTGTGAGTAGACAGGAGATAGCTGGCGTATACTTCGTTAACCGACTTAAGGTACTGGGCTTTAAGAGCTGTGAGGGCCTCTTCATATGTAGTAATATCTTCAATTATAGAGTAAGTTTGATGACTTACCAAGTTGGTTAGAAGACCCAACTTGTTAACCGTCGGATCGGTCGATGATGCGATGAAGTGTTCAAAACATCGGAGCCAATGCGTAAATTTCTTCGACGCATCTGCCGAATGGGGATCGATATCCAGACGCTCTGGTTTCAAAAATCGATCCATCTTCCAAAAGTTGTTATTTAATAAAATTGATGTGCCAAATAACTGCCCGAATCCGAAGTTAAAGCTTAAGACTGAAGCCTTTTATTAAATAAGAATCATGGCAGAGTTAACAGAGTCCATCATCGACCGAGCCCTTGGTAGAACATACCAGAAGAGGGGCGGGGCCAGGGAGGAGCATTAGTGGTTCCCCCTAGTGGAACATTCCAGACATTACAAGTGCAAGTACAAATATCAGAACACAGTTATTTCATCACACTCTCCCCCCAGTCTCTCTCTCTCTCTCCCCACCAGACTCTCTCTCCCGCAGTCTCTCTCTCTACCCCCAGTCTCTCTCTCTCTCCAATCTCTCTCTCTCCGCCCCAGTCTCTCTCTCTCCCCATCCCTCTCTCACTCTCCCCTGGTCTCTCTCTCCCCAGCCTCTCTCTCTCTCCCCAATCTCTCTTTCTCTCTCTCCCCCCAGTCTCTCTTTCTCTCTCCCCACCAGACTCTCTTTCCCGCAGTCTCTCTCTCTACCCCCAGTCTCTCTCTCTCTCCAGTCTCTCTCTCTCTCCCCCAGTCTCTCTCTCTCCCCATCCCTCTCTCACTCTCCCCTGGTCTCTCTCTCCCCAGACTCTCTCTCTCTCCCCAGTCTCTCTTTCTCTCTCTCCCCCAGTCTCTCTCTCTCTCTCATCCCCTCCCCCATCTCTCTCTCTCTCACCAGTCTCTCTCTCCCCAGTCTCTCTCTCTCTCCCCAGTCTCTCTTTCTCTCTCCCCCAGTCTCTCCCTCTCTCCCCCATCTCTTTCCCTCCCCATAGACTCTCTCTCCCCCAGTCTCTATCTCTCTCTCCCCGTCTCTCTCTCCCCCCAGTTTCTCTCTCTCCCTCCAGGCTCTCTCTTTCCCCATCTCTCTCTCTCCCCCAGTCTCTCTCGCTTCCCCAGATTCTCTCTGTCACCCAGTCTTTCATTCGCACCCACAGTCTCTCTCTCTCCCCAATCTCTCTCTCTCTCCCCCAGCCTCTCTCTCTCTCCAGTCTCTCTCTCTCTCCAGTCTCTCTCTCTCTCCCCGTCTCTCTCTCTCTCTGATGTGCCAAATAACTGCCCGAATCCGAAGTTAAAGCTTAAGACTGAAGCCTTTTATTAAATAAGAATCATGGCAGAGTTAACAGAGTCCATCATCGACCGAGCGCTTGGTAGAACATACCAGAAGAGGGGCGGGGCCAGGGAGGAGCATTAGTGGTTCCCCTTAGTGGAACGTTCCAGACATTACAAGTGCAAGTACAAATATCAGAACACAGTTATTTCATCACATTCACCCCCTGCTGTAGATTCAGTCTGTCAGGTGGTCTGATAATCCTCTGGGAACGATGTAACTCTTGCTGAGGCTCCTCCCGGAGTACTAACTCCGGTTCATTCGAATTCCCAGAATCATCAGTATTTTCCACACTGAGGGTTTGTGTCTCTGAAGGTCCAATACCACGATTGAAAACTCTACTCTCAGAGTCGAACTCTTTTCGAGCTCCAGCAGGTGCAAGATCTTTAATAGAGACCGTATCCTCTCGCCCATCTGACTATTGAATATACGCATACTGGGGATTAGCATGGAGGAGTTGTACTTCCTCCACCAGTGGATCAGTCTTGTGGCCTCTCACATGTCTGCGCAACAACACAGGGCCCGTGGTCATCAACCATGTGGGTAACGATACTCCATTAATAGCTTTTCTTGGAAAACTAAACATCCTTTCATGAGGGGTGGCATTCGTCGCTGTACACAAAAGAGACCTTATGGAATGCAGCACGTCTGGCAGGACATCCTGCCAGCGAGAGGTCGGCAGGCCTCGTGATTTCAGAGACAGTACGATAGCCTTCCACACTGTCGCATTTTCTTTCTCGACCTGCCCATTACTACGAGGGTTATAGCTGGTAGTTCTACTCGTTGCAATCCCCTTCAATAGCAAAAACTGTCGTAATTCTTCGCTCATAAAGGAAGAACCCCTATCACTATGTATATAGTTAGGCATGCCAAACAAGGAAAACAGTTGGCAGAGGCATTTAATTACAACAGCACTAGTCACATTCGGACAGGGGATAACAAAAGGGAACCGAGAGTACTCGTCTATAATATTAAGAAAATAGACATTACGGTCGCTCGATGGAAGGGGACCTTTAAAATCGAGACTCAAACGCTCAAATGGTCGAGTTGCTTTAATAAGATGAGCTGACTCGGACGGCTTATAGAAGCGGGGTTTGCATTCAACACAAACATGACAGGTTCTGGTCATTGTTCGGACCTCCTCAATAGAGAAGGGTAGATTGTGGGACTTAATGAAGTGGTTCATTCTGGTAACCCCAGGGTGGCAGAGTGCATCGTGGAGACTTTGAAGCTTATCTGTACCTAGACTAGCACATACTCCTCGTGACAAAGCATCCGATGGCTCATTAAATACTCCAGGCCTGTACTGAATATCATAGTCATATGTTGACAGTTCTATTCGCCATCTTAAAATCTTATCATTTTTGATCTTGCCTCTCTGCTTAGTGTTGAACATAAAGGCCACAGATCGCTGGTCAGTAATGAGCGTAAAACGTTGGCCAGCGAGATAATGTCTCCAATACCTGACTGCTTCAATAATTGCCTGTGCCTCCTTTTCCACTGAAGAATGCCGAACTTCTGGTCCTTGCAATGTACGAGAGAAGAAGGCTACTGGTCTACCAGCTTTGTTAAGAGTTGCTGCCAACACAAAATCAGATGCATCACTTTCCACTTGAAATGGGATCTTCTCATCCACGGCACATACCACTGCCTTCTCAATGTCCCGTTTGATATTAAGGAAAGCCTCCTGAGCTTCCGCCGATAGCGGAAAAGGCGTCGACTTAATAAGAGGTCGGACTTTATCTGAGTAGCTAGCCACCCACTGGGCATAGTACGAGAAGAATCCCAGACACCTTCTTAAGGCTTTTACAGTGTGAGGTAAAGGTAATTCCTTAAGTGGGCGTAATCTTTCAGGGTCTGGCCCGATTACCCCAGTCTCCACAACGCAACCAAGAATACACAAACGTGTAGTATTGAAGGTACACTTGTTTTCGTTGTAGGTCAGGTTTAGCCTCTTTGCAGTCTCGAGGAACTTCGCGAGATTTTGATCATGCTCCCGTTGGTCACGCCCACAGATGGTAACATTGTCCAGGTACGGGAATGTTGCTTCCAACGCGTATTCATCCACCATACGATCCATCTCCCGTTGGAAGACGGATACCCCATTCGTCACTCCAAAGGGCACCCGAAGGAATTGGAACAGGCGCCCATTAGCTTCGAAGGCCGTATAAGGTTGGTCTTCTATTTTGATGGGGAGTTGATGGTAGGCAGACTTTAAATCAATGGTGGAGAACACGCGGTACTGAGCTATCTGGTTCACCATCTCAGAAATACGAGGCAAAGGATAGGCGTCTAATTGGGTATACAAGTTTATAGTCTGGCTATAATCGACCACAAGTCTTTTCTTCTCATTAATTTTAACCACCACCACCTGGGGACGCCACGGGCTACCACTGTGTTCGATGATTCCCTCCCGTTGAAGCCTTTCCACTTCCTCTTTTATAAATGTTTTATCTTCTGAACTATACCGTCGACTCTTAGTCGCTATAGGTCTACAATTAGGAGCAAGGTTAGCAAACAAAGAAGGCGGGCTTACGTTTAAAGTAGAAAGGCCGCAGACTGTGAGCAGAGGCTGGGATCTACCATACTTAAGGGTAACGCTCTCATGCTGACACTGGAAGTCCAAGCCTAATATTAAGTTCACACACAACTGAGGTAATATGAGGAGTTTACAATCCTTATACTCCGTATCCTTAACGGTCAATGTGACTTTACAATATCCAGTTACCTCCGAAGTAAGGGATTTGGACGCCATCACAATTTCACTTCGAGTAGGATACACCTTCAATGAACAGGAGTTAACAAGGTTGGGGTGTATAAAACTTTCAGTACTGCCACAGTCTATCAAACACCCAGTAGGACGACCATTAATCTTAATGTCCATCATAGATTTTGACAAGGAACACGGTGTGGTCTGGTTAACCGTAGCCGAGGCTAGAGTAAAACGATAGGCGGCAGCAGAGAAGACATCGGGTACAGGATTACCCTTACACACTTTACTAAAATGTCCCCGTTTCTTACATTTAAAACAGGTAGCCTCTCTGGCTGGGCAACTTTGCCTGGGGTGTTTAGATTGGCCACAAAAATAACACGTAGACCCATGTGGCACAGCCGCAACAATAGGATTAAGTGGGGGCTCCATTAGTGTTATGGATGCCTCCATACTCGGAACACACGAGGCTGAGAGAGATGCATGGGCTGATGCAAACACTTCTGAATTCTTCTGAGCTACATCTAACGATCGAGCAGCAGCGACATCCATTTTTAAAACTAACGAGTCGTTCTCGAGGAGTCTCTTTCTAATATAATTAGATCGGAGCCAGATATGAAAGAATCGCGGATGGCTTCTTCCTGATACTCTATGGCAGAGACAGCCTTGTAGTTGCAACCCTTAGCCAAAGCCTTAAGGTCCTGCAGGAAATCGTCCAGAGTTTCCTTGGGTAATTGCCTGTGAGTAGACAGGAGATAGCTGGCGTACACTTCGTTAACCGACTTAAGGTACTGGGCTTTAAGAGCTGTGAGGGCCTCTTCATATGTAGTAATATCTTCAATTATAGAGTAAGTTTGATGACTTACCAAGTTGGTTAGAAGACCCAACTTGTTAACCGTCGGATCGGTCGATGATGCGATGAAGTGTTCAAAACATCGGAGCCAATGCGTAAATTTCTTCGACGCATCTGCCGAATGGGGATCGATATCCAGACGCTCTGGTTTCAAAAATCGATCCATCTTCCAAAAGTTGTTATTTAATAAAATTGATGTGCCAAATAACTGCCCGAATCCGAAGTTAAAGCTTAAGACTGAAGCCTTTTATTAAATAAGAATCATGGCAGAGTTAACAGAGTCCATCATCGACCGAGCCCTTGGTAGAACATACCAGAAGAGGGGCGGGGCCAGGGAGGAGCATTAGTGGTTCCCCCTAGTGGAACATTCCAGACATTACAAGTGCAAGTACAAATATCAGAACACAGTTATTTCATCACACTCTCCCCCCAGTCTCTCTCTCTCTCTCCCCACCAGACTCTCTCTCCCGCAGTCTCTCTCTCTACCCCCAGTCTCTCTCTCTCTCCAGTCTCTCTCTCTCCCCCCCAGTCTCTCTCTCTCCCCATCCCTCTCTCACTCTCCCCTGGTCTCTCTCTCCCCAGCCTCTCTCTCTCTCCCCAATCTCTCTTTCTCTCTCTCCCCCAGTCTCTCTCTCTCTCTCATCCCCTCCCCCATCTCCCTCTCTCTCACCAGTCTCTCTCTCCCCAGTCTCTCTCTCTATCCCCGGTCTTTCTCTCTCTCCCCAGACTTTCTCGCTCTCCCCAGTCTTTCTCTCTCTCCCCAGTCTCTCTTTCTCTCTCCCCCAGTCTCTCTCTCTCTCCCCAGGCTCTCTCTTTCCCCGTCTCTCTCTCTCCCCCAGTCTCTCTCGCTTCCCCAGATTCTCTCTGTCACCCAGTCTTTCATTCGCACCCACAGTCTCTCTCTCTCCCCAATCTCTCTCTCTCTCCCCCAGCCTCTCTCTCTCTCCAGTCTCTCTCTCTCTCCAGTCTCTCTCTCTCTCCCCATCTCTCTCTCTCTCTGATGTGCCAAATAACTGCCCGAATCCGAAGTTAAAGCTTAAGACTGAAGCCTTTTATTAAATAAGAATCATGGCAGAGTTAACAGAGTCCATCATCGACCGAGCCCTTGGTAGAACATACCAGAAGAGGGGCGGGGCCAGGGAGGAGCATTAGTGGTTCCCCCTAGTGGAACATTCCAGACATTACAAGTGCAAGTACAAATATCAGAACACAGTTATTTCATCACATTCACACCCTGCTGTAGATTCAGTCTGTCAGGTGGTCTGACAATCCTCTGGGAACGATGTAACTCTTGCTGAGGCTCCTCCCGGAGTACTAATTCCGGTTCATTCGAATTCCCAGAATCATCAGTATTTTCCACACTGAGGGTTTGTGTCTCTGAAGGTCCAATACCACGATTGAAAACTCTACTCTCAGAGTCGAACTCTTTTCGAGCTCCAGCAGGTGCAAGATCTTTAATAGAGATCGTATCCTCTCGCCCATCCGACTATTGAATATACGCACACTGGGGATTAGCATGGAGGAGTTGTACTTCCTCCACCAGTGGATCAGTCTTGTGGCCTCTCACATGTCTGCGCAACAACACAGGGCCCGTGGTCATCAACCATGTGGGTAACGATACTCCATTAATAGCTTTTCTTGGAAAACTAAACATCCTTTCATGAGGGGTGGCATTCGTCGCTGTACACAAAAGAGACCTTATGGAATGCAGTACGTCTGGCAGGACATCCTGCCAGCAAGAGGTTGGCAGGCCTCGTGATTTCAGAGACAGTACGATAGCCTTCCACACTGTCGCATTTTCTTTCTCGACCTGCCCATTACCACGAGGGTTATAGCTGGTAGTTCTACTCGTTGCAATCCCCTTCAATAGCAAAAACTGTCGTAATTCTTCACTCATAAAGGAAGAACCCCTATCACTATGTATATAGTTAGGCATGCCAAACAAGGAAAACAGTTGGCAGAGGCATTTAATTACAACAGCACTAGTCACATCCGGACAGGGGATAACAGAAGGGAACCGAGAGTACTCGTCTATAATATTAAGAAAATAGACATTACGGTCGCTCGATGGAAGGGGACCTTTAAAATCGAGACTCAAACGCTCAAATGGTCGAGTTGCTTTAATAAGATGAGCTGACTCGGACGGCTTATAGAAGCGGGGTTTGCATTCAACACAAACATGACAGGTTCTGGTCATTGTTCGGACCTCCTCAATAGAGTAGGGTAGATTGTGGGAGTTAATGAAGTGGTTCATTCTGGTAACCCCAGGGTGGCAGAGTGCGTCGTGGAGACTTTGAAGCTTATCTGTACCTAGACTAGCACATACTCCTCGTGACAAAGCATCCGATGGCTCATTAAATACTCCAGGCCTGTACTGAATATCATAGTCATATGTTGACAGTTCTATTCGCCATCTTAAAATCTTATCATTTTTGATCTTGCCTCTCTGCTTAGTGTTGAACATAAAGGCCACAGATCGCTGGTCAGTAATGAGCGTAAAACGTTGGCCAGCGAGATAATGTCTCCAATACCTGACTGCTTCAATAATTGCCTGTGCCTCCTTTTCCACTGAAGAATGCCGAACTTCTGGTCCTTGCAATGTACGAGAGAAGAAGGCTACTGGTCTACCAGCTTTGTTAAGAGTTGCTGCCAACACAAAATCAGATGCATCACTTTCCACTTGAAATGGGATCTTCTCATCCACGGCACATACCACTGCCTTCTCAATGTCCCGTTTGATATTAAGGAAAGCCTCCTGAGCTTCCGCCGATAGCGGAAAAGGCGTCGACTTAATAAGAGGTCGGACTTTATCTGAGTAGCTAGCCACCCACTGGGCATAGTACGAGAAGAATCCCAGACACCTTCTTAAGGCTTTTACAGTGTGAGGTAAAGGTAATTCCTTAAGTGGGCGTAATCTTTCAGGGTCTGGCCCGATTACCCCAGTCTCCACAACGCAACCAAGAATACACAAACGTGTAGTATTGAAGGTACACTTGTTTTCGTTGTAGGTCAGGTTTAGCCTCTTTGCAGTCTCGAGGAACTTCGCGAGATTTTGATCATGCTCCCGTTGGTCACGCCCACAGATGGTAACATTGTCCAGGTACGGGAATGTTGCTTCCAACGCGTATTCATCCACCATACGATCCATCTCCCGTTGGAAGACGGATACCCCATTCGTCACTCCAAAGGGCACCCGAAGGAATTGGAACAGGCGCCCATTAGCTTCGAAGGCCGTATAAGGTCGGTCTTCTATTTTGATGGGGAGTTGATGGTAGGCAGACTTTAAATCAATGGTGGAGAACACGTGGCACTGAGCTATCTGGTTCACCATCTCAGAAATACGAGGCAAAGGATAGGCGTCTAATTGGGTATACAAGTTTATAGTCTGGCTATAATCGACCACAAGTCTTTTCTTCTCATTAGTTTTAACCACCACCACCTGGGCACGCCACGGGCTACCACTGTGTTCGATGATTCCCTCCCGTTGAAGCCTTTCCACTTCCTCTTTTATAAATGTTTTATCTTCTGAACTATACCATCGACTCTTAGTCGCTATAGGTCTACAATTAGGAGCAAGGTTAGCAAACAAAGAAGGCGGGCTTACGTTTAAAGTAGAAAGGCCGCAGACTGTGAGCAGAGGCTGGGATCCACCATACTTAAGGGTAACGCTCTCATGCTGACACTGGAAGTCCAAGCCTAATATTAAGTTCACACACAACTGAGGTAATATGAGGAGTTTAAAATCCTTATACTCCGTATCCTTAACGGTCAATGTGACTTTACAATATCCAGTTACCTCCGAAGTAAGGGATTTGGACGCCATCACAATTTCACTTCGAGTAGGATACACCTTCAATGAACAGGAGTTAACAAGGTTGGGGTGTATAAAACTTTCAGTACTGCCACAGTCTATCAAACACCCAGTAGGACGACCATTAATCTTAATGTCCATCATAGATTTTGACAAGGAACACGGTGTGGTCTGGTTAACCGTAGCCGAGGCTAGAGTAAAACGATAGGCGGCAGCAGAGAAGACATCGGGTACAGGATTACCCTTACACACTTTACTAAAATGTCCCCGTTTCTTACATTTAAAACAGGTAGCCTCTCTGGCTGGGCAACTTTGCCTGGGGTGTTTAGATTGGCCACAAAAATAACACGTAGACCCATGTGGCACAGCCGCAACAATAGGATTAAGTGGGGGCTCCATTAGTGTTATGGATGCCTCCATACTCGGAACACACGAGGCTGAGAGAGATGCATGGGCTGATGCAAACACTTCTGAATTCTTCTGAGCTACATCTAACGATCGAGCAGCAGCGACATCCATTTTTAAAACTAACGAGTCGTTCTCGAGGAGTCTCTGTCTAATATAATTAGATCGGAGCCAGATATGAAAGAATCGCGGATGGCTTCTTCCTGATACACTATGGCAGAGACAGCCTTGTAGTTGCAACCCTTAGCCAAAGCCTTAAGGTCCTGCAGGAAATCGTCCAGAGATTCCTCGGGTAATTGCCTGTGAGTAGACAGGAGATAGCTGGCGTACACTTCGTTAACCGACTTAAGGTACTGGGCTTTAAGAGCTGTGAGGGCCTCTTCATATGTAGTAATATCTTCAATTATAGAGTAAGTTTGATGACTTACCAAGTTGGTTAGAAGACCCAACTTGTTAACCGTCGGATCGGTCGATGATGCGATGAAGTGTTCAAAACATCGGAGCCAATGCGTAAATTTCTTCGACGCATCTGCCGAATGGGGATCGATATCCAGACGCTCTGGTTTCAAAAATCGATCCATCTTCCAAAAGTTGTTATTTAATAAAATTGATGTGCCAAATAACTGCCCGAATCCGAAGTTAAAGCTTAAGACTGAAGCCTTTTATTAAATAAGAATCATGGCAGAGTTAACAGAGTCCATCATCGACCGAGCCCTTGGTAGAACATACCAGAAGAGGGGCGGGGCCAGGGAGGAGCTTTAGTGGTTCCCCCTAGTGGAACATTCCAGACATTACAAGTGCAAGTACAAATATCAGAACACAGTTATTTCATCACACTCTCCCCCCAGTCTCTCTCTCTCTCTCCCCACCAGACTCTCTCTCCCGCAGTCTCTCTCTCTACCCCCAGTCTCTCTCTCTCTCCAGTCTCTCTCTCTCTCCCCCAGTCTCTCTCTCTCCCCATCCCTCTCTCACTCTCCCCTGGTCTCTCTCTCCCCAGCCTCTCTCTCTCTCCCCAATCTCTCTTTCTCTCTCTCCCCCAGTCTCTCTCTCTCTCTCATCCCCTCCCCCATCTCCCTCTCTCTCACCAGTCTCTCTCTCCCCAGTCTCTCTCTCTATCCCCAGTCTTTCTCTCTCTCCCCAGACTTTCTCGCTCTCCCCAGTCTTTCTCTCTCTCACCAGTCTCTCTTTCTCTCTCCCCCAGTCTCTCCCTCTCTCCCCCATCTCTCTCCCTCCCCATAGACTCTCTCTCCCCCAGTCTCTATCTCTCTCTCCCCGTCTCTCTCTCCCCCCAGTCTCTCTCTCTCTCCCCAGGCTCTCTCTTTCCCCGTCTCTCTCTCCCCCAGTCTCTCTCGCTTCCCCAGATTCTCTCTGTCACCCAGTCTTTCATTCGCACCCACAGTCTCTCCCTCTCCCCAATCTCTCTCTCTCTCCCCCAGCCTCTCTCTCTCTCCAGTCTCTCTCTCTCTCCAGTCTCTCTCTCTCTCCCCATCTCTCTCTCTCTCTGATGTGCCAAATAACTGCCCGAATCCGAAGTTAAAGCTTAAGACTGAAGCCTTTTATTAAATAAGAATCATGGCAGAGTTAACAGAGTCCATCATCGACCGAGCCCTTGGTAGAACATACCAGAAGAGGGGCGGGGCCAGGGAGGAGCATTAGTGGTTCCCCCTAGTGGAACATTCCAGACATTACAAGTGCAAGTACAAATATCAGAACACAGTTATTTCATCACATTCACACCCTGCTGTAGATTCAGTCTGTCAGGTGGTCTGACAATCCTCTGGGAACGATGTAACTCTTGCTGAGGCTCCTCCCGGAGTACTAATTCCGGTTCATTCGAATTCCCAGAATCATCAGTATTTTCCACACTGAGGGTTTGTGTCTCTGAAGGTCCAATACCACGATTGAAAACTCTACTCTCAGAGTCGAACTCTTTTCGAGCTCCAGCAGGTGCAAGATCTTTAATAGAGATCGTATCCTCTCGCCCATCCGACTATTGAATATACGCATACTGGGGATTAGCATGGAGGAGTTGTACTTCCTCCACCAGTGGATCAGTCTTGTGGCCTCTCACATGTCTGCGCAACAACACAGGGCCCGTGGTCATCAACCATGTGGGTAACGATACTCCATTAATAGCTTTTCTTGGAAAACTAAACATCCTTTCATGAGGGGTGGCATTCGTCGCTGTACACAAAAGAGATCTTATGGAATGCAGCACGTCTGGCAGGACATCCTGCCAGCAAGAGGTTGGCAGGCCTCGTGATTTCAGAGACAGTACAATAGCCTTCCACACTGTCGCATTTTCTTTCTCGACCTGCCCATTACCACGAGGGTTATAGCTGGTAGTTCTACTCGTTGCAATCCCCTTCAATAGCAAAAACTGTCGTAATTCTTCGCTCATAAAGGAAGAACCCCTATCACTATGTATATAGTTAGGCATGCCAAACAAGGAAAACAGTTGGCAGAGGCATTTAATTACAACAGCACTAGTCACATCCGGACAGGGAATAACAGAAGGGAACCGAGAGTACTCGTCTATAATATTAAGAAAATAGACATTACGGTCGCTCGATGGAAGGGGACCTTTAAAATCGAGACTCAAACGCTCAAATGGTCGAGTTGCTTTAATAAGATGAGCTGACTCGGACGGCTTATAGAAGCGGGGTTTGCATTCAACACAAACATGACAGGTTCTGGTCATTGTTCGGACCTCCTCAATAGAGTAGGGTAGATTGTGGGAGTTAATGAAGTGGTTCATTCTGGTAACCCCAGGGTGGCAGAGTGCGTCGTGGAGACTTTGAAGCTTATCTGTACCTAGACTAGCACATACTCCTCGTGACAAAGCATCCGATGGCTCATTAAATACTCCAAGCCTGTACTGAATATCATAGTCATATGTTGACAGTTCTATTCGCCATCTTAAAATCTTATCATTTTTGATCTTGCCTCTCTGCTTAGTGTTGAACATAAAGGTCACAGATCGCTGGTCAGTAATGAGCGTAAAACGTTGGCCAGCGAGATAATGTCTCCAATACCTGACTGCTTCAATAATTGCCTGTGCCTCCTTTTCCACTGAAGAATGTCGAGCTTCTGGTCCTTGCAATGTATGAGAGAAGAAGGCTACTGGTCTACCAGCTTTGTTAAGAGTTGCTGCCAGCACAAAATCAGATGCATCACTTTCCACTTGAAATGGGATCTTCTCATCCACGGCACATACCACTGCCTTCTCAATGTCCCGTTTGATATTAAGGAAAGCCTCCTGAGCTTCCGCCGATAGCGGAAAAGGCGTCGACTTAATAAGAGGTCGGACTTTATCTGAGTAGCTAGCCACCCACTGGGCATAGTACGAGAAGAATCCCAGACACCTTCTTAAGGCTTTTACAGTGTGAGGTAAAGGTAATTGCTTAAGTGGGCGTAATCTTTCAGGGTCTGGCCTGATTACCCCATTCTCCACAACGCAACCAAGAATACACAAACGTGTAGTATTGAAGGTACACTTGTTTTCGTTGTAGGTCAGGTTTAGCCTCTTTGCAGTCTCGAGGAACTTCGCGAGATTTTGATCATGCTCCCGTTGGTCACGCCCACAGATGGTAACATTGTCCAGGTACGGGAATGTTGCTTCCAACGCGTATTCATCCACCATACGATCCATCTCCCTTTGGAAGACGGATACCCCATTCGTCACTCCAAAGGGCACCCGAAGGAATTGGAACAGGCGCCCATTAGCTTCGAAGGCCGTATAAGGTCGGTCTTCTATTTTGATGGGGAGTTGATGGTAGGCAGACTTTAAATCAATGGTGGAGAACACGCGGTACTGAGCTATCTGGTTCACCATCTCAGAAATACGAGGCAAAGAATAGGCGTCTAATTGGGTATACAAGTTTATAGTCTGGCTATAATCGACCACAAGTCTTTTCTTCTCATTAGTTTTAACCACCACCACCTGGGCACGCCACGGGCTACCACTGTGTTCGATGATTCCCTCCCGTTGAAGCCTTTCCACTTCCTCTTTTATAAATGTTTTATCTTCTGAACTATACCGTCGACTCTTAGTCGCTATAGGTCTACAATTAGGAGCAAGGTTAGCAAACAAAGAAGGCGGGCTTACGTTTAAAGTAGAAAGGCCGCAGACTGTGAGCAGAGGCTGGGATCCACCATACTTAAGGGTAACGCTCTCATGCTGACACTGGAAGTCCAAGCCTAATATTAAGTTCACACACAACTGAGGTAATATGAGGAGTTTAAAATCCTTATACTCCGTATCCTTAACGGTCAATGTGACTTTACAATATCCAGTTACCTCCGAAGTAAGGGATTTGGACGCCATCACAATTTCACTTCGAGTAGGATACACCTTCAATGAACAGGAGTTAACAAGGTTGGGGTGTATAAAACTTTCAGTACTGCCACAGTCTGTCAAACACCCAGTAGGACGACCATTAATCTTAATGTCCATCATAGATTTTGACAAGGAACACGGTATGGTCTGGTTAACCGTAGCCGAGGCTAGAGTAAAACGATAGGCGGCAGCAGAGAAGACATCGGGTACAGGATTACCCTTACACACTTTACTAAAATGTCCCCGTTTCTTACATTTAAAACAGGTAGCCTCTCTGGCTGGGCAACTTTGCCTGGGGTGTTTAGATTGGCCACAAAAATAACACGTAGACCCATGTGGCACAGCCGCAACAATATGATTAAGTGGGGGCTCCATTGGTGTTATGGATGCCTCCATACTCGGAACACACGAGGCTGAGAGAGATGCATGGGCTGATGCAAACACTTCTGAATTCTTCTGAGCTACATCTAACGATCGAGCAGCAGCGACATCCATTTTTAAAACTAACGAGTCGTTCTCGAGGAGTCTCTGTCTAATATAATTAGATCGGAGCCAGATATGAAAGAATCGCGGATGGCTTCTTCCTGATACATTATGGCAGAGACAGCCTTGTAGTTGCAACCCATAGCCAAAGCCTTAAGGTCCTGCAGGAAATCGTCCAGAGATTCCTCGGGTAATTGCCTGTGAGTAGACAGGAGATAGCTGGCGTATACTTCGTTAACCGACTTAAGGTACTGGGCTTTAAGAGCTGTGAGGGCCTCTTCATATGTAGTAATATCTTCAATTATAGAGTAAGTTTGATGACTTACCAAGTTGGTTAGAAGACCCAACTTGTTAACCGTCGGATCGGTCGATGATGCGATGAAGTGTTCAAAACATCGGAGCCAATGCGTAAATTTCTTCGACGCATCTGGCAAATGGGGATCGATATCCAGACGCTCTGGTTTCAAAAATCGATCCATCTTCCAAAAGTTGTTATTTAATAAAATTGATGTGCCAAATAACTGCCCGAATCCGAAGTTAAAGCTTAAGACTGAAGCCTTTTATTAAATAAGAATCATGGCAGAGTTAACAGAGTCCATCATCGACCGAGCCCTTGGTAGAACATACCAGAAGAGGGGCGGGGCCAGGGAGAAGCATTAGTGGTTCCCCCTAGTGGAACACTCCAGACATTACAAGTGCAAGTACAAATATCAGAACACAGTTATTTCATCACACTCTCCCCCCAGTCTCTCTCTCTCCCCAGTCTCTCCATCTCTCTCTCCCCAATTTCTCTCTCTCTCCCAGTCTCACTCTGTCCCCCATAGTCTCTCTCTCTCACCCCCAGCCTCTCTCTCTCCCCAGTCTCTCTCTCCCCGCCAGTTATCTCTCTCCCCCAGTCGCCCTCTCTCTCACCCCCAGACTCTCTCTCTCCCCCAGTCTCTTTCTCACTCTCTCGCCAGACATTCTCTCTCTCTCACCCCAGTCTCTCTCTCCCTCTCTCTCCCCCAGTCTCTCTGTCTCCCCCAGTCTGTCCCACACTCTCCCCAGTCTCTCTTTCTACCCATCCCTCTCTCTCTCTCCCCTAGTCTCTCTCTCTGTCTCTCTCCCCCAGTCACTCTCTCTCCCCCAGTCACACTCTCTCTCACCCCCAGACTCTCTCTCTCCCCCAGACTCTTTCTCACTCTCTTGCCAGTCACTCTCTCTCTCTCTCCCCCAGACTCTCTGTCTCCCCCAGTCTGTCTCTCTCTCTCCCCAGTCTCTCTTTCTCCCCGTCCCTCTCTTTCTCTCCCCTAGTTTCTCTCTCTCTGTCTCTCTCCCCTAGTCTATCTCTCTCTACCCCAGTCTCTTTCTCCCCAGTCTCTGTTTAATTCTCTCCCCCGGTCTCTCACTCTCTCTCCCCCAGTCTCTCTCTCTCCCCAGTCCCTCTATCTCTCTCTCCCCAATTTCTCATTCTCTCCCAGTCTCATTCTGTCCCCCGTAGTCTCTCTCTCTCCCTCAGTCTCTCTCTCTCCCCCCAGACTCAATCTCTCCCCCCAGCCTCTCTCTTTCCCTGTCCCTCTCTCTCCCCCAGTCTCTCTCGCTCCCCCAGATTCTCTCTCTCCCCCAGCCTTTCATTCGCACCCCCCATCTCTCTCTCTCCCCAGTCTCTCTCTCTCTCTCCACCAGTCTCTCTCTCTCAATCCCGCCAGTCCCTCTCTCTCTCCCCAGTCTCTCTCTCTCTCCCCAGGCTCTCTCTCTCCCCCAATCTGTCTCTCTCTCTCCCCAGTCTCTCTCTCTCCCAGTTGCACTCTCTCTCCCCTAGTCTCTCTCTCTGTCTCTCTCCCCTAGTCTGTCTCTCTCACTCACTCCCCAGTCTCTCTCTCTCCACCAGTGTCTCTCACTCCCCAGTCTCTCTCTCTCCACCAGTGTCTCTCTCTCTCCCCAGTCTCTCTCTCTCTCCCCTAGTCTCTCTCTCTCTACCCCAGTCTCTTTCTCCCCAGTCTCTCTTTAACTCTCTCAACCGGTCTCTCTCTCTCTCCCCCAGGCTCTCTCTCTCCCCAGTCTCTCTCTCTCTCCCCCAGTCCCTCTCTCTCTGTCCCCAGTCTCTCTCTCTCCCCAGTCTCTCTATCTCTCTCTCCCCAATTTCTCACTATCTCCCAGTCTCACTCTGTCCTCCGTAGTCTCTCTCGCTCCCTCAGTCTCTCTCTCTCCCCCCAGACTCACTCTCTCCCCCCAGCCTCTCTCTTTCCCTGTCCCTCTCTCTCCCCCAGTCTCTCTCGCTCCCCCAGATTCTCTCTCTCCCCCAGTCTTTCATTCGCACCCCCATCTCTCTCTCTCCCCCGTCTCTCTCTCTCTCTCCCCCAGTCTCTCTCTCACAATCTCTCCAGTCCCTCTCTCTCTCCCCCGTCTCTCTCTCTCTCCCCAGGCTCTCTCTCTCCCCCAATCTGTCTCTCTCTCTCCCCAGTCTCTTTCTCTCCCCGTCGCTCTCTCTCTCCCCTAGACTCTCTCTCTGTCTCTCTCCCCTAGTCTGTCTCTCTCTCTCACTCCCCCAGTCTGTCTCTCTCCACCAGTGTCTCTCTCTCTCTCCCCTAGTCCAATTCCAATTCCAATTAAAATGCTTTATTGGCATGAAAGTTTACAGAGAACCATATTGCCAAAGCTTACATAGCAAAAAGGTACAGTTTTCCAACATTCTGTAGGTGTCAATCGATTTGACATTTGTTGGGTACATACAATATTACTTTTAAACAATATTAATTTTAAACAGTCTTTGTACTTCATTTGGTACGTTCAATATTAATTTTAAACAGTCTTAATTTTAAACAGTCCTCAGGTTGTGACATGTTGTTACATATTTGGCCCCAAGGTATGGTCTGTCTCCTTCTCCTAGGACTAATCTCAATTTTGACAGATCATCCAATTCCTTGAAATCTGGGGTTGTTTGGCTTAGCTTGTTGAATAATATGTTTCTCTCTCTCTCTCTCTCTCTCACCCCCTCTCCTGTCTCTCTCTCCCTCTCCCCAGTCTCTCTCTCTCCCCAGTCTCTCTCTCTCCCCAGGCTTTCTCTCGCTCCCAGTTTCTCTCTCTCTCCCCAGTCCCTCTTTCTCTCTCCCCACCAGTCTCTCTCTCTCTCCCGCAATCTCTCTCTCTACCCCCCAGTCTCTCTCTCTTGCTCCCCTAGTCTCTCTCTCTCCACCAGTGTCTCTCTCTCTCTCCCCAGTCTCTATTTCTCTCCCCTAGTCGCTCTCTCTCTCACCCCCTCTCCCATCTCTCTTTCTCTCTCTTCTCACTCTCTCTCTCGCTCCCAGTCTCTCTCTCTCCCCCCAGTCCCTCTCCTGTTGCGTTTGCAAAGAAAATCCAGAGGCCGTATGCAGGGCTCAGTTCATGTTGCTTTTAATGGCTGATCCAAACACACTCTTCCAGGCAAAAGCAATCAAATACCTATATCCAATGTCAGATACCATACAACGATAACAGCACTATCAAACTCCATGTGCTCAGGCCAAGGCAATCGAGTACCTATCACCAATGTCAGACATAACATCTCGCTCTCTCCCCAGTCTCACTCTCACTCTCCCCAGTCTGTCTCTCTCTCCCCAGTCTCTCTCTCTCTCCCCCAGACTCTCTCTCCCCCAGTCAATTTCAATTCAATTCAAATCGCTTTATTGGCCAAAGCATCGAAAAACATTTATGGTTGAACACATAAACGCAGATCTATTCATACAGTGTATAAACAGATATATCCCTGAGTGTATAAATATACATTCGTATAATTTGTATATACTCTTTTCTTAGGTTTACTGGCTGTCCCTCTGTTTTTGGCAAGCTGTAACATAGTGTGCCGCTAAGGTTACGCAATTTATCTATTCCCCTAGTAGGTATGGGAGTTTTTGGTCGTCATTCAAATTTCTGAATTCAGGGCATATTTTTGTGAATTTTTGGTAGAAATTCTCCCTGATGCCCTAATATTTTCCACACGCTGTGAGGAAGTGTCTCTCTGTCTCCACCACTCCCTGACTGCAGTGAGAACATATCCTGTCCTCTCTTGGCAGCCGGGTCTGTCTGTGTCTGCGTTTTTCGATGGCCAGGCTATGTTCACTAAGTCTGTACCTTGTCAAGGTTTTTCTCAGTTTGCTATCCTTTACCATGGTCAGGTATTCAGCCATGTTGTATTGTCTGTTTAGGGCCAAGTAGCAATTGAGTTTGTTTTGGGTTTTTGTTGTTTCTGCCCAATATGACAGCTATTTTTCCTTTTGCTTAGTGACAATTGTATTGGGTCGAATTCTTTGTGCTACGATGTCACTGTCCTGGGGCTGGTTATTGTTAGTAGTGTTAGTAGTTACTTCACTGAGTCCCAGGACTAGTTGACTGAGGGTATTCTTCTTTATGGTCCTCTCTTGGCATTTCAGGGCTTTGTAATGATAGCAGTGGGGGTTGCTCATTTTTAGGTGTTTCCAAAATTTGGTGGCTCTTTTTTGGATAGTAATTATTCATGGATATTGGCCTAGTTCTACCCTGCATGCATTGTTTACGGTTTTCCTTTGAGTCCGGAGGATACTTTTAAAGAATTCTGCATGTAGTATCTAAATTGGGTGGTTGCCCCATTTTGCAAATTCTTGTTGTGTTAGCGGTCGCCACACCTCACTGCCATAGAGTGCAATTGGTTCAATTACTGATTTAAAAATTTTGAGCCAAATGCTAATTGGGATTTGTATTTGAATTGATTTTTTAATGGCATACAAATCCCTTCTAGTTTTCTCTTTCAGTTCATTCACAGCCAGATGAAAATTTCCCGTAGAGCTGATTTTTAAGCCCAAGTATGTGTAGTTAGTGGTTTGTTCAATTTTAGTTGTTCCTAGTGTGAAATTTATTCTGGGTCCCTGATGTCTGGATCTTTGCTGGAACACAAGGACTTTGGTTTTTTGGGGGTTTATTGTCAGGGCCCAGGTCTGACAGAATGACTCTAGCAGATACAGGTTCTGCTGCAGAACCTCCTTAGTTGGTGACAGCAGAACCGGGTCATCTACATAGAGGAGGAATATAACCTTGGATTCATATAGGGTGAGGCCGGGTGCTGTAGATTGTTCAAGTAGTTTTGCCAATTCATTTATGTAAATATTAAAGAGTGTCGGTGAGATGGGCGAGCCCTATGTCACACCATGTCCCTATGGGAAGTATTTTGTTTGTTTGTCTCCAATTTTAACTGCACATTTATTGTTTGTATACATTGATTTAATTACATCATATGTTTTTCCCCCTACAACACTTTCAATAAGTTTCAAGTATAGACCGTCATGCCAGAGGGAATCAAAAGCTTTCTGGAAATCTATAAAGCAGGCAAAAATTTTGCTTTTGTTTTGATGAACATGTTTGTCAATTAGGGTCTGTAGGGTGAAGATACTATCTGATGTTCTATAGTTTTGTAGGAATCCAATTTGGCTTTTACTCAAGACATTGTGCTCCTCAAGGAAGTTTATAAGTCTTTTGTTTATGATACTACAGAAAACCTTCCCCAGGTTACTGTTTACACAGATGCCTCGATAGTTAATTGGGTCAACTTTGTCTCCACTTTTGTATATGGGCGTTCTGAGTCCTTTGTTCCAGATATCAGGGAAGGAACCGACACTCAGAACCAAGTTGAAGAGTTTCAGTATAGCCAATTTCATTTTATCGTCCGTGTGTTTAATCATCTCACTTAGGATGCCGTCTGCACCGCAAGCTTTTCCTGGTCGCAGGTCCTTGAATTTTTCAAATAGCTCTTTTTCAGATATTATGGGTGATGTGCCTTCAATAACCACAAAACTAGAAGTTATCACAGAATCACACAGAATCACAACAGTGCAGATAGAGGCCATTTCAGCCCATCGAGCCTGCACCGACACATATCCCACCCAATCCCCGTAACCC
Organism: Somniosus microcephalus; assembly: GCF_052327205.1. Taxonomy (NCBI): domain Eukaryota; kingdom Metazoa; phylum Chordata; class Chondrichthyes; order Squaliformes; family Somniosidae; genus Somniosus; species Somniosus microcephalus. Next base: position 134,981,521 of record NC_140993.1, read on the forward strand.
CTACACCAACACATATCCCACCCTATCCCCGTAACCCCACGTATTTAATCCCCCTAACACTAAGGGTCAATTTATCATAGTCAATCAACCTAACTCGCACATCTTTGGACTGTGGGAGGAAACCGGAGCACCCGGAGGAAACCCACGCAAACACGGGGAGAATGTGCAAACTCCACACAGACAGTCACCCGAGGCCGGATTCGAACCCGGGTCCCTGGCGCTGTGAGGCAACAGTGCTAACCACTATGCCACCGTGCTTTAACAAGTTGGCTTTTAATAACTAAGATCAGAGCTTACATCTCAACACACCGACTGGCTCACATGAATGAGTCATACAGATCCTGGGACCTTTAAGTAAGAGAAGTGAGGGGCGGAGCCGAGAGCCAAGACCTGGAACCTTCCAGGTTAGTCAGGAAAGAGGAAGTGAAACTATACACCGTGTGGGGAAAGGGTAATATACATGAGTGCAAAACGAATACAGGCAAGACAAACAGATTTCATTACATTCACCCCTTCTTTAGATTTAGTCCATCGGGGTGATGTTTCTTAAAAGTTGGTATAAGTGAGTCTGTCAGGAGGTTTTGCGGTTCTCAGTGATCGGCGCAAAGCCGGTTGGGGTGCCTCTAGGGGAGTGGATTCTGGTTCCTCCGCTTTCCGGGCCTCCGCAGTGCCTTCCAGGTTATCTGCAGTGTCCTCCAGGTTAAAGTTGGGTATTGATACCTCTGGGCGTCCTGTCTCTTTTTGGTGAAGGTCTTCCTCGGGTAGTCTCTCATCGTTCTCTCCGCTCCCCAAGGGAGCGAGGTCTTTTATGGAAACAGTGTCCTCTCGCCCGTCAGAGTATTCGATATAGGCGTACTGAGGGTTTGCATGGAGGAGCTGTACCTTTTCCACAAGGGGGTCCGTTTTATGGCCTCTCACGTGCTTCCGCAATAGTACTGTCCCCGGAGACGTCAGCCACGCGTGTAGAGATATGCCCGAGGTGGATTTCCAGGGGAAAACAAACATCTTTTCGTGAGGGGTAGCGTTAGTGGCTGTACATAACAGAGACCTTATGGAGTGGAGCACGTCTGGGAGGACTTCCTGCCAGTGGGAGGTCGGAAGGCCTTTTGACTTTAAGGCTAACGTGACAGCCTTCCAAACAGTAGCATTCTCCCTTTCCACTTGCCCATTACCCCGGGGGTTGTAGCTAGTGGTTCTGCTAGTGGCTATCCCCTTTGAGAGCAAAAACTGGCGCAGTTCGTCACTCATAAATGACGTCCCCCTATCGCTGTGTATGTAGTTCGGCATGCCAAACGTGCAGAATAGATTACAGAGACACTTGATGACCGTGGCACTGGTCATGTCTGGGCAGGGAATGGCGAAGGGGAAGCGGGAATATTCATCGATGATATTGAGGAAGTATACGTTACGGTCGGCAGAGGGAAGGGGTCCCTTGAAGTCCAGACTTAGGCGCTCGAATGGCCGTGTGGCTTTGATAAGGTGTGCACGGTCAGGCCTGTAGAAACGAGGCTTGCATTCCGCACAGATGCGGCAGGCTCTGGTCATTGCCCTGACCTCCTCGATGGAGTGGGGCAGATTGCGGGACTTTATAAAATGGTATAGTCGGGTGACCCCTGGGTGACAGAGGTCGTTGTGGAGACCCTGTAATTTGTCCGTATGAATGCTGACACACATTCCCCGCGATAGGGCGCCTGGGGGTTCATTAAGGGCTCCCGGCCTGTACATAATATCATAGTCGAACGTGGATAGTTTGATCCTCCACCTGAGTATTTTGTCATTCTTGATTTTCTCCCTTTGTTTGTGATGCGCTATCAACAATACCAAAGACTACGAGATGGACTTAAATGAAGTAGGCTTTTATTGACTAAGAACTAGAGCATGCCTCTGCTAGTGAATCCATCCTAAGAGCTCTCGGGGAAAGGGTGGTGAGTCACCTTTATACCCGGGCTTAGGGGTGGAGCCAGGGGCTGAGACATGCCTGGACTTGTACAGGGTTAACAGTGGTTTACCACACAGGCATGTACAGGTTAACAGTGGTTTACCACAGTTTGTTATTAAACATGAAAGCCACCGACCGCTGGTCGGTGAGCAGGGTGAAACGTTTGCCAGCTAGATAGTGCCTCCAGTGCCGCACTGCCTCCACTATAGCCTGTGCCTCCTTCTCGACAGAAGTGTGCCTGATTTCAGGTCCCTGAAGGGTTCGGGAGAAGAAGGCCACAGGTCTCCCAGCCTGATTGAGGGTCGCAGCTAAGGCAAAGTCTGACGCATCGCTTTTGACTTGAAAGGGAATGCTTTCGTCCACTGCACACAGTGCAACCCTTTCAATGTCCTGTTTGATACTGGTGAAAGCCTCCCGAGCTTCAGCTGATAGTGGGAAGGACGTCGATTTAATGAGGGGTCGGGCCTTATCAGAGTAATTGGGCACCCATTGGGCATAATACGAAAAAAATCCCAGGCACCTTTTTAATTTTGGGATTGTGTGGCAGGGGCAGTTCCTTTAGGGGGCGTAATCGGTCAGGGTCCGGTCCAATTACCCCATCTTCCACCACACAGCCGAGGATACAGAGACGGGTTGTGTTGAAGGTACATTTGTCTTCGTTGTAGGTTAGTTTCAACTTTAGGGCAGTTTTTAAAAATCTCGCAAGATTTAGATCGTGGTCTTGCTGGTTGTGCCCGCAGATAGTGACATTGTCCAGATAGGGGTAGGTAGCTTGTAGTTTATTCTCGTCAACCATGCGGTCCACCTCGCGTTGGAAGACCGAGACCCCATTTGTTACCCCGAAGGGCACTCTGAGAAAATGGTAGAGGCGTCCGTTCGTCTCAAAGGCAGTGTATGGGCGGTCCTCCATTCTAATGGGGAGCTGGTGATACGCGGATTTGAGGTCGATAGTCGAGAAGACTCGGTATTGCGCAATCTGGTTGACCATTTGTGATATGCGGGGTAAAGGGTAGGTGTCCAGCTGGGTATAAATATTAACAGTCTGGCTGTAGTCAATTACCATCCGTTTCTTTTCGCTATTTTTAACTATGACTACTTGGGCATGCCACGGACTGGTGCTGCATTCAATAATGCCTTCCCGCAGGAGTCTGTCCACTTCCGCCTTGATAAAGTGTCTGTCTTCCAGACTGTACCGTCTACTTTTGGTCGCTATGGGCCTACAGTTCGGAGCGAGATTAGCGAATAAAGAGGGCGGGCTGATTTTTAAGGTTGATAGGCCACAGACTGTGAGTGGCGGCTGGGACCCGCCATATGCTAGCGTGACACTTTCGTGGTGGCACTGGAAGTCCAGGCCCAAGATTACATTAACACAGAGTTCTGGCATCACGAGGAGTTTAAAATCCTTGTAGTCCATGCATTTTACAGTCAGTGTTACCACACAGTAGCCCAAAATGTCCGAAGTGTGGGGCTTAGCAGCCATAGCAATTCTGCTTCGTGTAGGGGTTACCGTTAATGAGTGCCGCCGTACCAGGCTAGGGTGGATAAAACTCTCGGTACTCCCACAGTCAATTAAACATTTCGTTAAATTCCCGTTTACCTGTATGTCCATCATGGATTTTGTCAACGGTTGTGGCCTGGATTGATCCACCGTGATCGAAGCCACTGTTGGGCCCTGGGCGGCCGTTGAGTCGGGAAAAGATGGCGGATCCCAAGATGGCGGCCCGCACGGCACGCACGAGGCGGTGATGGAGTTGGAATCGGATTCCCCCTGGAGACTTTGCTAAAATGCCCCTTTTTCTTACATTTGAAGCATGTAGCGTCCTTCGCTGGGCATCGTTGTCTGGGGTGCTTGGCCTGGCCGCAGAAGTAGCATTTCGGGCCTCGAGACATTGCCGCTGTAGTAGGACTCCTGGGTGAACTTCTGTGTGGGGACTCCGGCGGTGTAGAGCTGGTCTGAGACCTGGATGGGGAAGATGGCTGATTCCATGATGGCGGCCCGCTCGGCGCACACGAGGCGGTGAGGGCCGCATGGCCGGAAGAATAAGAGTCAGAGTTTTTCTGGGCCACGTCCAGCGATCGCGCAGTGGCCACTGCCTTTTTTAAGTCCAGGACCTCCTTCTCCAGCAGTCTCTGCCGGATATAATTCGATTTGAGGCCCGTGATGAAGGAATCGCGGACCAATTCGTCAGAGTACACGTTGGCCGTCACGGCCTTGCAGTTACAGTCCCGGACCAAGTCCTTTAGGCCCTGTAAGAAATCGTCCATTGATTCCTCAGGTCGCTGCCTGCGTGTAGCCAGCAGATGTCTGGCGTACACTTCGTTTACCGGCCTCTGGTATTGGGCCTTCAGGATAGTGATGGCCTCCGTGTAAGAGGTGGCGTCCCGGATGAACGAATAAATCCGATGACTAATGCGAGTAGTCAGTAGACTCAGTTTATCTACCTCGCTAGCGGATGAGGCCCCCGCGAAGAGTTCGAAGCATTTGAGCCAGTGTCCAAATTGATTTCATGCTGCAGCAGAATGTGGATCCAAGTCCAGACGCTCTGGTTTTAGGAGTCGATCCATCCTAGTATTCTTTAGTGATTAAAATTGATGTGCCTTCAATAACCACAAAACTAGAAGTTATAGACTTTAACAAGTTGGCTTTTAATCACTAAGATCAGAGCTTACATCTCAACACACCGACTGGCTCACAGGAATGAGTCATACAGATCCTGGGATCTTTAAGTAAGAGAAGTCAGGGGCGGAGCCAAGAGCCAAGACCTGGAACCTTCCAGGTTAGTCAGGACAGAGGAAGTGAAACTATACACCGTGTGGGGGAGGGTAATATACATGAGTGCAAAACAAATACAGGCAAGACAAACAGATTTCATTACATTGGGGTCTATCGGGTTTTGGTTATCTTTTATGGCAAATTCGAGCTTTGCCAGTTTTTCGCATATTTGGTATTGCTCTGGGCTTAGTATGTTTTTCTGGTATAATTTTTCAAAATGGTTTTCCCATGTGTCTCCGTTTTGAATGGCCAATTCGTCGTGTTGTTTTTTGTGTAATGTATTCCAGTTGCCCCAGAAACAATTGGAATCAATGGATTCCTCAATGGAGATGAGTGTATTCTTAATTTACTGCTCTTTCTTGGTTCTGAGCGTGTTTTTGTATTGTGTTAGTGCCTGACAATAAGTAAGGCGTAATTCCTCGTTTTCTAGTTGTCTGTGTTTTTGGTTTGATATTTTTCTGAGTTTTTTCCTCATGTTCTGGCAATCGGAGTCAAACCATTTTTCGTAGTTTTTTGTTTTGGGTTTGTTCTTGCGAACTTTCAAGTTTGACATTGATGCCAAATTATCAAAAATATTATTTAGGTTATTCACTGCCCGGTTTACGCCTTCTTTATTGTGTGTGTATGTATTTTCCAGAAAGGTGTCCAAGAGAGCTTGAGTTGATTGATTGCTAGTTGCTTTCTGGTATTTTTCCGTGCTGTTTTTGGCCCATCTGTAAGATTTTTTAATGTTGTACAGCTTACTGGGTTGTTTTTCTGTGTTGGTTGTTTCTGTCCTTTTAAGATATGCAGTAATTTGACTGTGATCTGACAGTGTTGTTTGTGGTTTGACTGTGAATGCTCTGAAAGAGGATGGGTCCAGATCCATAATCATATAGTCTACGGTGCTGAAGCCAAGAGGTGAGCAATAGGTGGATCTTCCTAGGATGTCTCCCAATAACCTACCATTGACAATGTACAGACCCAGGCTTCGACAGAGCTGCAGGAGCTGTTTTCTGTTAGCATTTGTCTGTTTGTCGCAGTTATGACTGTGTGGATGGGAAGGGAGATCAAAGTGGTTATTCCCAAATATATAATTATTCCCCTGATTATTGGTGTAGTCTGGTTCTTCGCCAGTTCTTGAGATGAGGTCACCACAGATCAACACATTTCCCTGGGCCTGGAATTGGATAATCCGCCAGTGTCTCTCTCTCTCTCCCCAGTCTCTCTCTCACTCCTCTAGTCTCTCTCTCTCTCTCACCCCCTCTCCCATATCTCTCTCTCTCTCCCCAGTCTCTCTTTCTCCCCAGTCTCTCTCTCTCCCATCACTCTCTTTCACCCCAGCCTCTCTTTCTCTCTCCCCACCAGACTCTTTCTCCTGCAGTCTCTCTCTCTACCCCCATTCTCTCCCTCTCTCTACCCAGTCTCTCTCTCACTCCCCAAGTCTCTCTCTCTCCCCAGTCCCTCTCTCTCTCTCCCCCAGTCTCTCTCTCTCCCCGTCCCTCTCTCTTTCTCCCCTAGACTCTCTCTCCCCAGACTCTCTCTTTCTCCCCAGTCTCTCTTTCTCTTTCTCCCCCAGTCTCTCTCTCTCTCACCCCCTCTCCCGTCTCTCTCTCTCCCCAGTCACTCTCTCCCCAGTGTCTCTCTCTATCCCCAGTCTTTCTCTCTCTCCCCAATCTTTGTCTCTCTCCCCAGTCTCTCTTTCTCTCTCCCCCAGTCTCTCCCTCTTTCCCCAGTCTCTCTCTCTCCCACTCTCTCTCTCTCTCCCCCATCTCTTTCTCCCCATAGATTCTCTCTCCCCCAGTCTCTCTCTCTCCCCCCAGACTCACTCTCTCCCCCCAGCCTCTCTCTTTCCCTGTCCCTCTCTCTACCCGAGTCTCTCTTGCTCCCCCAGATTCTCTCTCTCCCCCAGTCTTTCATTCGCACCCCCATCTCTCTCTCTCCCCAGTCTCTCTCTCTCTCTCCCAGTCTCTCTCTCAATCTTGCCAATCCCCCTCTCTCTCCCCAGTCTCTCTCTCTCTCCCCAAGCTATCTCTCTCCCCCAATCTGTCTCTCTCTCTCCCCAGTCTCTCTCTCTCCCCATCGCTCTCTCTCCCCATCGCTCTCTCTCTCCCCTAGTCTCTCTCTCTGTCTCTCTCCCCTAGTCTGTCTCTCTCTCTCACTCCCCCAGCCTTTCTCTCTCCACCAGTGTCTCTCTCTCTCACCAGTCTCTCTCTCTCTCCCCTAGTCTCTCTCTCTCTAACCCAGTCTCATTCTCCCCAGTCTCTCTTTAACTCTCTCCCCCGGTCTCTTTCTCTCTCCCCAGTCTCTCTCTCTCCCCAGTCTCTCTCTCTCTCCCCACCAGTCCCTCTCTCTCTCTCCCCAGTCTCTCTCTCTCTCTCTCCCCAGTCTCGCTATCTCTCTCTCCCCAATTTCTCACTCTCTCCCAGTCTCACTCTGTCCCCCGTAGTCTCTCTCTCTCCCTCAGACTCTCTCTCTCCCCCCAGACTTACTCTCTCCCCCCAGCCTCTATCTGTCCCTGTCCCTCTCTCTCCCCCAGTCTCTCTCGCTCCCCCAGATTCTCTCTCTCCCCCAGTCTTTCATTCGCACCCCCATCTCTCTCTCTCCCCAGTCTCTCTCTCTCTCTCCCCCAGTCTCTCTCTCTCAATCTTGCCAGTCCCTCTCTCTCTCCCCAGTCTCTCTCTCTCTCCCCAGGCTCTCTCTCTCCCCTAATCTGTCTCTCTCTCTCGCCAGTCTCTCTCTCTCCCCGTCGCTCTCTCTCTCCCCTAGTCTCTCTCTCTGTCTTTCTCCCCTAGTCTGTCTCTCTCTCTCACTCCCCCAGTCTCTCTCGCTCCACCAGTGTCTCTCTCTCTCCCCAGTCTCTCTCTCTCTCCCCTAGTCTCTCTCTCTCTCTCACACACCCTATCCTGTCTCTCTCTCTCTCTCCCCAGTCTCTCTCTCTCCCCAGTCTCTCTCTCTCCCCAGTCTTTCTCTCGCTCCCAGTTTCTCTCTCTCTCCCCAGTCCCTCTTTCTCTCTCCCCACCAGTCTCCCTCTCTCCACCAGTCTCTCTCTCTCTCTCTCCCCCATCACTCTCTCTCCCCCAGTCGCCCTCTCTCTCACCCCCAGACTCTCTCTCTCCCCCAGACTCTTTCTCACTCTCTCGCCAGTCACTCTCTCTCTCTCACCCCAGTCTTTCACTCTCTCCCCCAGTCTCTCTCTCTCCCCCAGTCTGTCTCTCTCTCTCCCCAGTCTTTCTTTCTCCCCATCCCTCTCTCTCTCTCCCCTAGTCCAATTCCAATTCCAATTCCAATTAAAATGCTTTATTGGCATGAAAGTTTACAGAGAACCATATTGCCAAAGCTTACATAGCAAAAAGGTACAGTTTTCCAACATTCTGTAGGTGTCAATCGATTTGACATTTGTTGGGTACATACAATATTACTTTTAAACAGTATTAATTTTAAACAGTCTTTGTACTTCATTTGGTACGTTCAATATTAATTTTAAACAGTCTTAATTTTAAACAGTCCTCAGGTTGTGACATGTTGTTACATATTTGGCCCCAAGGTATGGTCTGTCTCCTTCTCCTAGGACTAATCTCAATTTTGACAGATCATCCAATTCCTTGAAATCTGGGGTTGTTTGGCTTAGCTTGTTGAATAATATGTTTCTTGATGTGTTGAATTTTTCGCATTTTAGGAGGAAATGCATTTCTGTTTCAACCTCGCCAGCCAGACATTGATCGCATATTCTATTCTCTCTAGGCTGCCAGGATTTCTTGTATCTGCCTTTTTCAATTTCCAGTTGGTGGTCGCTTAGTCTGTACCTGGTGAGGGTCTGTCTCTGTTTTGTGTCTCTGATGGTCGTGAGGTAGTCTGCCAGTTTATATTCTCTTTTTAGGGCCCGGTAACATTCTAATCTGCTTTGGCTTTCGGTTATTTTGTTCCAATGTTCCAGGTAGGTTTCTTTGCATTTTTTAATGATTTGGTTCACTCGGATTGGTGTTTGGGCGGCTGTGTTGGTCTGGGGCTGGTCAGGGTCCGGCTGAGTACTTAGTTTCCGTAGCAGCTGACTCAGGGGACTCTTTTCTGGGTTTAGCTCTTGGGTCTGAAAGGCTTTGAAATGAAGGGTGTCTGGGGAGCTAGATTTGAGGTGATTTAGGAAGTTTAGTGCTCGTTTTTGGATGTTTATTATCAGTGGGTATCTGCCTAGTTCGGCTCTGCATGCATTTGTTGGCGTTTTCCTTTGGGTGCGAAGGATGCTTCGGCAGAATTCTGCATGTAGGGCTTCTATTGTATGTTTTTCCCATTTAGTGTAGCTTTGGTGATTTAGCGGGCCCCATACTTCACTACCGTACAGTGCAATGGGCAGGATTATGCTGTCAAATATTTTGAGCCAGATTTTGATTGGGATTTGGATGTTGTAGAATTTTCTTTTTATTGCATATAGGGCTCTTCGGGCTTTTTCTTTTAGTGCATTCACTGCTATGCTGAAGCTCCCTGATGCTGTAATAGTTAGACCAAGGTAGGTGTAGCTCATAGTGTGTCCTATAGTGGTATCACTGAGGGTAAACTGGTATTTGTTTTCCTGACATCTGGGCCTTTTTTGAAAAATCATGATGTTGGTTTTCTTTAGATTTACTGTTAGAGCCCAATTTTGGCAGTATTTGTCGAGTAGGTCTAGTTGTTGCTGTAATCCCTGTTCTGTGGGAGACAGCAGAACCAGGTCGTCCGCATAGAACAGGGATTTCACTTCTCCATCTAGGAGACGGAGACCTGGTGACTCGCTTTGCTCCAGCATGTCTGCTAATTCATTTATGTATATGTTGAACAGGGTCGGGCTCAAATTGCAGCCCTGCCGGACGCCTCTTCTCTGGGTGAAGAAATCGGTGCGTTTGTCTCCAATTTTGACCCCGCATTTGTTTTTCAGATACATTGATTTAATAAGGTCATAGACTTTGCCCCCTATTCCACATTGAAGAAGTTTATAATAGAGCCCTTCGTGCCATATAGAGTCAAAGGCTTTCTTGAAGTCGATGAAACAGGCGAATATTTTCCCATTTTTTGTTTGGTGTATATGTTTTTCAATGAGGGTGTGAAGGGTATAGATATGGTCGGCGGTGCGGTGTTTTGGAAGAAAGCCTATTTGTTTTTTTCTGAGGATATTATGTTTGTTAAGAAAATCAAGTAATCTACTATTTAGAATACTGCAGAATAACTTCCCTAGACAACTGTTGACACAGATGCCGCGGTAGTTATTTGGGTCTGATTTGTTTCCGCTTTTATATATGGGGGAGATTAGTCCTTGGCACCAGATATCGGGAAAACAGCCTGAACGTAATATGATGTTGAATAATTTGAGTACCGCACCCTGCATCTCCATATTGCTGAACTTGAGCATTTCATTTTTGATGTTGTCTGGGCCACAGGCTTTCTTTAGGTGGAGAGATTTTGTTTTTGTGGCCATTTCTTTCCATGTGATTGGGGAGTCTAGAGGGTTTTGGTTGTCTTTGATTGTTGCTTCTAATGTGTGGAGTTTTTCTGTGACCTGATGTTGACTTGGGTTTGTTTCGTTTATTGGGATGTCTTTGTAGAGGTTTTCAAAATGTGTTCTCCAGATGTCGCCATCTTGGATTGGTAATGCTTGCAATTGTGTTGTACTCTCTCTCTCTGTCAATTGTGTTGTAGTCTCTCTCTCTCTGTCTCTCTCCCCTAGTCTCTCTCTCTCTACCCCATTCTCTCTCTCTCCAGTCTCTCTTTAACTCTCTCCCCCAGTCTCTCGCTCTCTCCCCAGTCTCTCTCTCTCCCCAGGCTCTCTCTCTCTCTCCCAGTCCCTCTCTCTCTCCCCCCAGTCTCTCTCTCTCCCCAGTCTCTCTATCTCTCTCTCCCCAATTTCTCACTCTCTCCCAGTCTCACTCTGTCCCCCGTAGTCTCTCTCTCTCCCCCAGTCTCACTCTCTCCCCCAGACTCACTCTCTCCCCCCAGCCTCTCTCTTTCCCTGTCTCTCTCTCTCCCCCAGTCTCTCTCGCTCCCCCAGATTCTCTCTCCCCCCCAGTCTTTCATTCGCACTCCCCATCTCTCTCTCTCCCCAGTCTCTCTCTCTCTCCCCCAGTCTCTCTCTCTCCCCAGGCTCTCTCTCTCCCCCAATCTGTCTCTCTCTCTCCCCGGTCTTTCTCTCTCTCCCCTAGTCTCTCTCTCTCCCCAGTCTTTCTCTCGCTCCCAGTTTCTCTCTCTCTCCCCAGTCCCTCTTTCCCTCTCCCCACCAGTCTCTCTCTACCTCCCGCAGTCTCTCTCTCTACCCCCAGTCTCTTTCTCTTGCTCCCCCAGTCTCTCTCTCTCCGCCAGTGTCTCTCTTTCTCTCACCAGTCTCTCTATCTCTCCCCTAGTCTCTCTCTCTCTCTCACCCCCTCTCCCGTCTCTCTCTCTCTCACCCCCTCTCCCATCTCTCTCTCTCCCCAGTCTCTCTCTCCACAGTCTCTCTCTCTATCCCCAGTCTTTCAGTTCAGTTCAGTTCAGTTCAAATGCTTTATTGGCATGAAAGTTTACAGAGAACCATATTGCCAAAGCTTACATAGCAAAAAGGTACAGTTTTCCAACATTCTGTAGGTGTCAATCGATTTGACATCTCTCTCTCTCCCCAGTATTTCTCTCTCTCCCCAGTCTCTCTTTCTCTCTCCCCCAGTCTCTCCCTCTCTCCCCAGTCTTTCTCTCTCTCCCCAGTCTCTCTTTCTCTCTCCCCCAGTCTCCCCCTCTCTCCCCAGTCTCTCTCTTTCCCACTCTCTCTCTCTCTCCCCCATCTCTCTCTCTCCCCGTAGATTCTCTCTCCCCCAGTTTCTCTCTCTCCCCCCAGACTCAATCTCTCCCCCCAGCCTCTCTCTTTCCCTGTCCCTCTCTCTCCCCCAGTCTCTCTCGCTCCCCCAGATTCTCTCTCTCCCCCAGTCTTTCATTCGCACCCCCATCTCTCTCTCTCCCCAGTCTCTCTCTCTCTCTCCCCCAGTCTCTCTCTCTCAATCTCGCCAATCCCTCTCTCTCTCCCCAGCCTCTCTCTCTCTCCCCAGGCTCTCTCTCTCCCCCAATCTGTCTCTCTCTCTCCCCAGTCTCTCTCTCCCCCTGTCGCTCTCTCTCTCCCCTAGTCTCTCTCTCTGTCTCCCTCCCCTAGTCTGTCTCTCTCTCTCACTCCCCCAGTCTCTCTCTCTCCACCAGAGTATCTCTCTCTCCCCAGTCTCTCTCTCTCTCTCCCCTAGTCTCGCTCTCTCTACCCCAGTCTCTTTCTCCCCAGTCTCACTTTAACTCTCTCCCCCGGTCTCTTTCTCTCTCCCCCAGTCTCTCCCTCTCCCCAGTCTCTCTCTCTCCCCAGTCTCTCTATCTCTCTCCCCAATTTCTCACTCTCTCCCAGTCTCACTCTGTCCCCCGTAGTCTCTCTCTCTCCCTCAGTCCCTCTCTCTCCCCCCAGACTCACTCTCTCCCCCCAGCCTCTCTCTTTCCCTTTCCCTCTCTCTCCCCCAGTCTCTCTCGCTCCCCCAGATTCTCTCTCTCCCCCAGTCTTTCATTCACACCCCATCTCTCTCTCTCACCAGTCTCTCTCTCTCTCTCCCCCAGTCTCTCTCTCTCACTCTCGCCAGCCCCTCTCTCTATCCCCAGTCTCTCTCTTTCTCCCCAGGCTCTCTCTCTCCCCCAATCTGTCTCCCTCTCTCCCCAGTCTCTCTCTCTCCCCGTCGCTCTCTCTCTCCCCTAGTCTCTCTCTCTGTCTCTCTCCCCTAGCCTGTCTCTCTCTCTCACTCCCCCAGTCTATCTCTCTCCACCAGTGTCTCTCTCTCTCCCCAGTCTCTCTCTCTCTCCCTTAGTCTCTCTCTCTCTCTCTCACCCCATCTCCTGTCTCTCTCAATCTCTCCCCAGTCTCTCTCTCTCCCCAGTCTCTCTCTCGCCCCAGTCTTTCTCTCACTCCCAGTTTCTCTCTCCCCAGTCCCTCTTTCTCTCTCCCCACCAGTCTCTCTCTCTCTCCCGCTGTCTCACGCTCTACCCCCCAGTCTCTCTCTCTTGCTCCCCCAGTCTCTCTCTCTCCGCCAGTGTCTCTCTCTCTCTCTGCAGTCTCTCTTTCTCTCCCCTAGTCTCTCTCTCTCTCACCCCCTCTCCCATCTCTCTTTCTCTCTCTTCCCACTCTCTCTCTCGCTCCCAGTCTCTCTCTCTCCCCCCAGTCCCTATCCTGTTGCGTTTGCAAAGAAAATCCAGAGACTGTATGCAGAGCTCAGTTCATGTTGCTTTTAATGTCTGATCCAAACACACTCTTCCAGGCAAAAGCAATCAAATACCTATATCCAATGTCAGATACCATACAACGATAACAGCACTTTCAAACTCCATGTGCTCAGGCCAAGGCAATCGAGTACCTATCACCAATGTCAGACATAACATCTCCCTCTCTCCCCAATCTCTCTCTCACTCTCCCCAGTCTGTCTCTCTCTCCCCCAGTCTCTCTCTCTCTCCCCCAATCTGTCTCTCTCACCCCCTCTCCCATCTCTCTCTCTCCCCAGTATCTCTCTCTCCCCCAGTCTCTCTCTCTCTCTCCCCCAGTCTCTCTCTCTTGCTCCCGCAGTCTCTCTCTCTCCGCCAGTGTCTCCCTCTCTCTCCCCAGTCTCTCTCTCTCGCCCCTAGTCTCTCTCTCTCTCACCCCCTCTCCCATCTCTCTCTCTCTCCCCAGTCTCTCTCTCTCCCCAGTCTCTCTCTCTCTCCCCCAGTCTCTCTTTCTCCCCCAGTCTCTCTCTCTCGCTCCCGCAGTCTCTCTCTCTCCGCCAGTGTCTCTCTCTCTCCCCAGTCTCTCTCTCTCTCCCCTAGTCTCTCTCTCTCTCTCACCCCCTCTCCCATATCTCTTTCTCTCTCCCCAGTCTTTCTTTCTCCCCAGTCCCTCTCTCTCCCATCTCTCTCTCTCCCCCAGTCTCTCTCTTGCTCCCACTCTCTCTCTCTCATCCTAGTCACTCTTTCTCTCTCCCCACCAGACTCTCTCTCCCGCAGTCCCTCTCTCTACCCCCAGTCTCTCCCTCTCTCTACCCAGTCTCTCTCTCTCTACCCCAGTCTCTCTCTCTCCCCAGTCCCACTCTCTCTCCCCCAGTCTCTCTCTCTCCCTGTCCCTCTCTCTCTCCCCCTAGTCTCTGTCTCCCCAGTCTCTCTTTCTCTCTCTGCCCCACTCTCTCTCTCTCACCCCCTTTCCACAGTCTCTCTCTCTATCCCCAGTCTTTCTCTCTCTCCCCAGTCTCTCTCGCTCCCCCCGATACTCTCTCTCACCCAGTCATTCATTCGCACCACCAGTCTCTCTCTCTCCCCAGTCTCTCTCTCTCACTAGTCTCTCTCTCTCCCCCAGCCTCTCTCTCTCCAGTCTCTCTCTCTTTCCCCAGTCTCTCTCTCTCTCCCCAGTCTCTCTCTCTCCCCAGCATCTCTATCTCTCCCTCCCCAATTTTTCTCTCTCTCCCAGTCTCACTCTGTCCCCCATAGTCTCTCTCTCTCTCCCCCAGTCTCTCTCTCTCTCCCCAGCCTCTCTTTCTCCCCAGTCTCTCTCTCTCCACCAGTCTCTCTCTCTCTCTCTCTCCCGTCACTCTCTCTCCCCCAGTCGCCCTCTCTCTCACCCCCAGACTCTCTCTCTCCCCCAGACTCTTTCTCACTCTCTCGCCAGTCACTCTCTCTCTCTCACCCCAGTCTTTCACTCTCTCCCCCAGTCTCTCTCTCTCCCCCAGTCTGTCTCTCTCTCTCCCCAGTCTTTCTTTCTCCCCATCCCTCTCTCTCTCTCCCCTAGTCTCTCTCTCTCTGTCTCTCTCCCCTAGTCTCTCTCTCTCTACCCCATTCTCTCTCTCTCCAGTCTCTCTTTAACTCTCTCCCCCAGTCTCTCGCTCTCTCCCCAGTCTCTCTCTCTCCCCAGGCTCTCTCTCTCTCTCCCAGTCCCTCTCTCTCTCCCCCCAGTCTCTCTCTCTCCCCAGTCTCTCTATCTCTCTCTCCCCAATTTCTCACTCTCTCCCAGTCTCACTCTGTCCCCCGTAGTCTCTCTCTCTCCCCCAGTCTCACTCTCTCCCCCAGACTCACTCTCTCCCCCCAGCCTCTCTCTTTCCCTGTCTCTCTCTCTCCCCCAGTCTCTCTCGCTCCCCCAGATTCTCTCTCCCCCCCAGTCTTTCATTCGCACTCCCCATCTCTCTCTCTCCCCAGTCTCTCTCTCAATTTACAATTTACAATTTAAATCGCTTTATTGGCATGATAAGTTACATCTTATGTTGCCAAAGCATCAAAATACATTTATGGTTCAGCACATAAACGCAGTTCTATTCATACAGTGTATAAACAGGTATATCCCTGAGTGTATAAATATACATTCGCATTGTTTATATATATTTTTCTTAGCTTACTGGTTGTCCCTCTGTTCATGGCAAGCTGCAACATAGTGCGCCGCCAGCATTACACAGCTTCTCTCCTCTCCCAGTAGGAATGGGAGTTTTTGGTTGTCATTCAGATTTCTGAAATCAGGGCATATTTGTGAGAATTTTTGGTAGAAATTCTCCCTGATGCCCTGATATTTTCCACAAGCTGTGAGGAAGTGCATCTCTGTCTCCACCACTCCCTGACTGCAGTGAGAGCATATCCTGTCCTCTCTTGGCAGCCTGGTCTGCCTGTGTCTGCCTTTTTCGATCGCTAGGCTATGTTCGCTAAGTCTGTACCTTGTCAAGGTTCTTCTCAGTTTGTTATCCTTTACCATGGTCAGGTAATCAGCTATGTTGTATTGTCTGTTTAGGGCCAAGTAGCAATTGAGTTTGCTTTGGGTTTTTGTTGTTTCTGCCCAATATGTCAGATATTTTTCCTTTTGCTTAGCGACGATTGTGTTGGGTCGAATTCTTTGTGTTACCCTGTCACTGTCCTGGGGCTGGTTATTGTTAGTATTGTTAGTAGTTACTTCACTGAGTCCCAGGACTAGTTGACTGAGGGTATTCTTCTTTATGGTCAGCTCTTGGCATTTCAGGGCGTCGTAGTGATAGCATTGGGGATTGCTCATTTGTAGGTGATTCCAAAATTTGGTGGCTCTTTTTTGGATAGTGATTATTAATGGATATTGGCCTAGTTCCGCCCTGCATGCATTGTTTACTGTTTTCCTTTGAGTCCGGAGGATACTTTTACAGAATTCTGCATGTAGGATCTCAATTGGGTGTTTGTCCCATTTTGCAAATTCTTGTTGAGTTAGCGGTCCCCATACCTCACTGCCATAGAGTGCAATTGGTTCAATTACTGATTTGAAAATTTTGAGCCAAATGCTAATTGGGATTTCTATTTGGATTGATTTTTTGATGGCATAGAAAGCCCTTCTTGCTTTCTCTTTCAGTTCATTCACAGCCAGTTTGAAGTTTCCCGTAGAACTGATTTTTAAGCCCAAGTATGTGTAGTTAGTGGTTTGTTCAATTTTGGTTGTTCCTACTGTGAACTTTATTTTGGGTCCCTGATGTTTGGATCTTTGCTGGAACACAAGGACTTTGGTTTTTTGGGGATTTATTGTCAGGGCCCAAGTCTGGCAGTACGACTCCAGCAGGTCCAGGTTTTGCTGTAGCCCCTCTTTAGTAGGTGACAGCAGAACCAGGTCGTCTGCATAGAGGAGGAATTTAACCTTGGATTCATATAGGGTGAGGCCGGGTGCTGTAGATTGTTCAAGTAGTTTTGCCAATCCATTTATGTAAATATTAAAGAGTGTCGGTGAGATTGGCGAGCCCTGCGTCACCCCCCGCCCCTGTGGGAAGTATTTTGTTTGTTTGTCTCCAATTTTAACTGCACATTTGTTGTTTGTATACATTGATTTAATTACATCATATGTTTTCCCTCCTACCCCACTTTCGATAAGTTTCAGGAATAAACCGTCATGCCAGATGGAGTCGAAAGCCTTCTGGAAATCTACAAAGCATGCGTAGATTTTGCTTTTGTTATTGTGAACGTGTTTGTCAATTAGGGTCTGTAGGGTGAAGATATGATCGGATGTTCTATAGTTTGGCAGGAATCCAATTTGGCTTTTACTCAAGACATTGTGCTCCTCAAGGAAGTTTATAAGTCTTTTGTTTATGATGCTACAGAATACCTTCCCCAGGTTACTGTTTACACAGATGCCTCGATAGTTGTTTGGGTCGATTTTGTCCCCACTTTTGTATATGGGCGTTATGAGTCCTTTGTTCCAGATATCAGGGAAATAACCGACACTCAGAACCAAGTTGAAGAGTTTTAGGATAGCCAGTTTCATTTTGTTGTCTGTGTGTTTAATCATCTCGTTTAGTATGCCGTCTGTCCCGCAGGCTTTTCCTGGTCGCAGGTCCTTGAGTTTTTCAAGAAGTTCTTTTTCTGTTATTATGGCGTCCAGCGGGTTTTGGTTATCTTTTATGGCCATTTCTAGCTTTTCCAGTTTTTTGCATATTTGGTGTTGCTCTGGTCTTAGTGTTTTTTTCTGGTATAATTTTTCAAAGTGGTTTACCCATGTGTCCCCATTTTGAATGGCCAAATCGTCGTGTTGTTTTTTGTGTAGTGTTTTCAAGTTTTCCCAGAAACAATTGGAATCAATGGATTCCTCCATGGAGCTGAGTGTATTCTTAATATATTGCTCTTTTTTGGTTCTGAGTGTGTTTCTGTATTGTGTTAGTGTCTGACAATAAGTAAGGCGTAGTTCCTCGTTTTCTGGATGTCTGTGTTTTTGGTTTGATATTTTTCTAAGTTTTTTCCTCATGTTATGGCAATCTCGGTCAAACCATTTTTCATAGTTTTTTGTTTTGGGTTTGTTCTTGCGAGCTTTCAAGTTTGCATTTGTTGCCAAATTATCAAAAATATTGTTTAGTTTACTAACTGCCCGGTTTACGCCTTCTTTATTGTGAGTGTATATGTTATCCAGAAAGGTGTCTAAGAGAGCTTGAGTTGATGCATTGCTAATTGTTTTCTGGTATTTTTCCGTGTCGTTTTTGGCCCATCTGTACGATTTTTTGGTGTTGTACAGTTTACTGGGTTGTGTTTCTATGTTGTTTGTTTCTGTCTTTTTGAGGAACATAGTAATTTGACTGTGATCTGACAGTGTTGTTTGTGGTTTGACTGTGAATGCTCTGAAAGAGGATGGGTCTAAGTCTGTAATCATATAGTCTACTGTGCTGCAGCCAAGAGGTGAGCAATAGGTCGATCTTCCTAGGAGGTCTCCTATGAACCTACCATTGACAATGTACAGACCCAGGTTTCGACAGAGCTGTAGTAGCTGTTTTCCGTTGGTATTTGACTGCTTGTCGCAGTTATGCCTGTATGGAAGGGAAGGGATGTCAAAGTGGTTATTCCCGAAAACATAATTGTTTCCCTGATTATTGGTGAAGTCTGGTTCTTCGCCCGTTCTTGAATTGAGGTCCCCACAGATCAACACGTTCCCCTGGGCCTGGTATTGGATAATTTCCCCCTCCATGTTGGAGAAGGTGTCCTCTTTAAAGTACGGGGAATCAATTGGAGGGATATAAAGTGCGCAAATGTAAACATCTTGGGTGTTTGAGATAATCTCCCTCTCAAGTTTGAGCCACATATGGTTTTCGCCCTTTTTTATAAATTTGATGTAATTCTTAAGTTCTGTTTTAAACCAGATCAGTATGCCTCCGGAGTCTCTGCCTTGGGTTACACTTGGTAATTTATTGGAGGGCACCACCAGCTCAGTGTACCCTTGGGGACAGCCAGTGTGTCCTTTTCCTTTATACCAAGTTTCCTGTAAAATGATAATATCTAGGTCTTTAGTTTCATCTATGAACTCTGGGGTCCTACTTTTCACTTCTCGCAGTGAAGAGCGTAGACCTTGGATATTCCAGGTCGAAATATATAAGGATTTCATGTTAAGTTTGATCTTTTACTATGATAGGTTAAAGAGTGGTACGTGTTTGTCGTGTCTAAGTGTGGGAAAAAAAAGATCACATCAGTTGTCTACAAAAGTTAATACAATTTGGTTACAGTTCTTTCTATTAATTAGTCCTTGATCCATAAGGCGGAAGTAGATGCTGCTGCACATCTGCTTATTGTCTCTTAATGGATTGTTTCTGTCTGAGGTATTGCGTACGTCCTGTGCATCTCTCCCTCTGTCTGGCTGGGAGCAGTCCTATTCCCCTGTGGGACAGGAGTGGTGCAGGTCTGACATTGTTGTTTTGCATGGGGATCCTCTCTGGTCTCGGTTGGTGTGTTGGTGGTCCTTGTAGTGTTCCTGATATGTACCCCGCTGATCTCTGGTGGTCGGGGGGGGGTCCTCTTGGAGTCTGGGTATGGACCCGGTTAAAAGCGACGTCCTTCAGGGCTTTAGCAAGGATCGATATTCTTTGCCTTTGGATGTGGACGTGGTCGTAAAGACATTCCTCATCGAGGGTGGGGTGTTGGGCCAGGTGTACGTTGTGGTTTGATTCGCAGTCTCTTGCTATGCTGGCATTTATCTCATGAATTGTGTTGTTGTTGAAGTCTGTTCTCGGCAATATTGTGGAAACAGTGATTCTAGTGTTTGGAAATGTACTGCTTGCTTTCCTAATCATTGCTCTGAGCGATGTTGCTACTTCTTTCTGTTGGGTCTTTAGGTCATTTGTGCCCGTGTGTATTATTATGTGTTGGGGGGAGCCTAATCTGGCTTTGGTCAGCCATCCCATGGCTCTGTTTGTTGTTGGGCACCAGATCTTTTCTACTTTACTTCTAGGGAATAGCTTTTTCTCCCATAGAAATTTCCCATTTGAGTCTATGAGTATTACGACGTCAGCCTTGTTTGTGTTTACTGTCTGGTGGCTTTCGCTTGGACTCATAGTGTGTGTGCTGGGCTGGGGTGTCTGGTGTGTGCGTACCTCTTGTGAGCGGCCCGCTTGTGGTTCCACGGTGGTGGGGGAAGATTGCGAATCAGTATGCTGGTCGGTCTGTGTGGCACCCCTTGTATTGTGTGTCTGTTGCTTTTGTTCCGTGTGGGAGTGCAGCCGTTCCGTCCGGCTCTGCCTTGTCTTATCTCTAGCCTCTGGTTGCTGGTCTAATGGTGTTATCTCTCCTCTATGGCTCTCTTCTTTTTCCTGCAGCTCTTTCACCTGATTCCTAAGTAGATTCACCTGGTTCTCAAGTAGCTTCAGCTCTCTCTTGTGTCTCTCCCTCTCCTGATTTTGATAGTCATTCATTTTGAGGAAGTCCTCTCTAAGTTTAACCACCTCTATCTCTAATTGATTAAATTTATCTTTTGGTTGTATCTGGCTGTGTGATCCCGGGGTATGTGCCTGGTCGGCCCTGGAAGGCTCACTCACTTCCTGGCTAGGCTGGTCGGCCCTGGAGGGCTCACTCACTTCCTGGCTATGCTGCTCTTCTCTTGGTGAGCTGGGAATGGTAGGGGGACTATGTGTGGCTTCCTCCCTGGTAGTTATGCTGGGGTTTGTCAGTTGTATCGTGTGGCTGTGGTTCCCCGGGGTTGGTGTCTGGTTTGAACTGTGTGGCTCGTTCACCTCCTGACCAGGCAGATTTTCTCCTGGTAAGTTGTCAATGTTGGGGGGAGTGCGGGCCACTCTGGGGCTGTTCCTTCCCCCCTTAGTTAATTTTTTCAGTGTCCTGAAGGCCGTTGCAAATTTGTCGAGGTTGCCTTGCACTAATATTGTCCCGGTATTGTACGCGTTGACCGTCGTAGTTGAACTGTCTCCTGGTGTGTTAATTTTCATTATGGACCCATTTGCGGTATTTTCTAGCTTAACATTGGTATAGTGTGATTTTATTGCTGTGATCCAAGCCACTGGCTGATCTGAGTAGAAAATGAGGTTACTTTTTGTCCCATTGTTGTAACAGTCAGCAAAAAGTGTTTCTGGTTTTTCTCTCATCTGCTCATGCTTGATCGCTTTTATAGCTTTTTTTGCGGTGTTGGGGGGAATCTGGAAGCGGGGCTGTTGTGGATCTTCTGATTCGCTCATTTTTGGTAAAGTATTGTTGATCTTAGAATAAGCTTTTCTGGGGCCCCGGGTTTGGTGTTTCCCTCTCCCTGTTCGCGAACTTTCCCGGTCCCCCTCTCCGACCCCGTGGTCCCTGGGCCTCGGCTTCTGGGTTCACCCTTCTCAGGTCTGGGTCTGTGAGCCGCTGTTTCCCGGTGCCTTCGGGCTGTTCCCCTCCCCCTCAGAGGTCTCTGTGCCTCTGTCTCGGCCTGGCTCCTCGGGCCTTTCCCTGGCTTCAGTCTCCCTCCCTGGGCCCTGTACTCACAGTTCTTGGTTTGCTTCTGGAAGCCTTCTGGTTGCTCCCCTTCTCCTCAGAGGTCTCTGGGCCTGGCTCCTCGGGCCTTTCCCGGGCTTTCTAGCCCAGCCGCCGCTCGGGTTGTGCCTCGTTCGCCGTTCGGGTGCTGGACTGCGGTCGTCGCTCGGGTGCTGGACTGCGGCCGTCGCTCGGGTGCTGGACTGCGGTCGTCGCTCGGGTGCTGGACTGCGGCCGCCGATCGGGCCGTGTCTCGTTCGCCGCTCGGGCTCCCCGAGTCACCTCGTTCCGGCTGCCGCTGCGTCTCCGTGCGGCCTCCCCGATTCGCCTCGTTTCCCGAAGTGGCCTCCCCGAGTCTCCTCGCTCCGGCTGCTGCTGCGTCTCCGTGCGGCCTTCGCGCCTCGGTTCCCGATGCGGCCGAGTCACCTTGCTTCTGCTGCTGCTGTGGCCCCGTTTGTTTTTTTTTTCCCTTATTTCTTTTTTTTTTTTTTTTTTCTTTGGCTTTTTTTTTTCTAGTTTCCTCTGGTTTTTTTTCCTTTGGTGGTCTTTTCCTTCCTTACTTAATCTAGACTAAACTAAACTTAAACTTAACTAAACAAACTAAACTAACTTAACTAGAACTAGATTTAACTTTAAAACCTTTTTAAACTTGAAATGAACCTTTTTTTTCCCCACTTTAAACACTAAAAACACTAAAAATTCAGCAGCCCATCTTCAGCGTGTGTATTCACTCTGTCTGGCTGTCTGGCCTCTCTCTCCCCCAGTCTCTCTCTCTCCCCAGGCTCTCTCTCTCCCCCAATCTGTCTCTCTCTCTCCCCGGTCTTTCTCTCTCTCCCCTAGTCTCTCTCTCTCCCCAGTCTTTCTCTCGCTCCCAGTTTCTCTCTCTCTCCCCAGTCCCTCTTTCCCTCTCCCCACCAGTCTCTCTCTACCTCCCGCAGTCTCTCTCTCTACCCCCAGTCTCTTTCTCTTGCTCCCCCAGTCTCTCTCTCTCCGCCAGTGTCTCTCTTTCTCTCACCAGTCTCTCTATCTCTCCCCTAGTCTCTCTCTCTCTCTCACCCCCTCTCCCGTCTCTCTCTCTCTCTCCCCCCACTCTCTCTCTCTCCCCAGTCTCTCTCTCTCCCCAGTCTCTCTCTCTCCCCAGTCTCTCTCTCTCCCCATCTCTCTCTCGCTCCCAGTCTATCTCTCTCACCCAGTCTCTCTTTCTCTCTCCCCACCAGACTCTCTCTCTCCTGCAGTCTCTCTCTCTACCCCCAGTCTCCCCCTCTGTCTCCCCAGTCTCAATTTTCAATTCAATTCAAATTGCTTTATTGGCATGACAAGGTATATCTTACATTGCCAAAGCACCGAAGATAACATTTATGGCTGAACTCATAAATGCAGATCTATCCATAAAGTGTATAAACAGATATATCCCTGTGTGTATAAATATACACTCATATAATATGTATATACTCTTTTCTTAGATTTAATGGTTGTCCCTCTGCTTATGGCAAGCTGTAACGTAGTTTACCGCTAAAGTTATGCAATTTCTCTGTTCCCCTAATAGGTATGGGAGTTTTTGGTCGTCATTCAAATTTTTGAATTCAGGGCATATTTTTATGAATTTTGGGTAGAAATTCCCCCTTATGCCCTGATATTTTCCACAAGCTGTGAGGAAGTGCATCTCTGTCTCCACCACTCCCTGACTGCAGTGATAGCATATCCTGTCCTCTCTTGGCAGCCAGTTCTGTCTGTGTCTGCTTTTTTCAATGGCCAGGCTATGCTCACTAAGTCTGTACATAGTCAAGGTTTTTCTCAATTTGCTATCTTTTACCGTGATCAGGTATTCAGCCATGTTGTATTGTCTGTTTAGGGCCAAGTAGCAATCGAGTTTGTTTTGGGTTTTTGTTGTTTCTGTTCAATATGTCAGATAATTTTCCTTTTCTTTAGTGACAATTGTGTTGGGTCGAATTCTCTGTGCTACGATGTCACTGTCCTGGGGCTGGTTATTATTAGGAGTGTTAGCAGTTACTTCACTGAGTCCCGGGACTAGTTGACTGAGGGGACTCTTCTTTATGATCCTCTCTTGGCATTTCAGGGCTTCGTAATGATAGCAGCGGGGGTTGCTCATTTTTAGGTGTTTCCAAAATTTGGTGGCTCTTTTTTGGATAGTAATTAGTAGTGGATATTGGCCTAGTTCTGCCCTGCATGCATTGTATGTGGTTTTCCTCTGAGTCCGGAGGATACTTTTACAGAATTCTGCATGTAGGATCTCAATTGGGTGTTTGTCCCATTTTGCAAATTCTTGTTGTGTTAGCGGTCCCCACACCTCACTGCCATAGAGTGCAATTGGTTCACATACTGATTAAAAAATTTTGAGCCAAATGCCAATTGGGATTTCTATTTGGATGATTTTTTTAATGGCATAGAAAGCCCTTCTTGCTTTCTCTTTCAGTTCATTCACAGCCAGATGAAAATTTCCCATAGAACTGATTTTTAAGCCTAAGTATGTGTAGTTTGTGGTTTGTTCAATTTTAATTGTTCCTAGTGTGAAATTTGTTCTGGGTCCCTGATGTCTGGATCTTTGCTGGAACACAAGAACTTTGGTTTTTTGGGTGTTTATTGTCAGGGCCCAGGTCTGACAGAACGACTCTAGCAGATCCAGGTTATGCTGTAGACCCTCCTCAGTTGGTGAGAGCAGATCCAGGTCATCTGCATAGAGGAAGAATTTAACCTTGGATTCATATCGGGTAAGGCCGGGTGCTGTAGATTGTTCAAGTAGTTTTGCCAATTCATTTATGTAAATATTAAAGAGTGTCGGTGAGATGGGCGAGCCCTGCGCCACACCACGCCCCTGTGAGAAGTATTTTGTTTGTTTGTCTCCAATTTTAACTGCACATTTATTGTTTGTATACATTGATTTAATTACATCATATGTTTTTCCCCCTACACCACTTTCAATCAGTTTCAAGAATAGACCATCGTGCCAAATAGAATCAAAAGCCTTCTGGAAATTTTATAAAGCAGGCAAAAATGTTGCTTTTGTTTTGGTGAACATGTTTGTCAATTAGGGTGTGTAGGGTGAAAATATGATCCGATGTTCTATAATTTGTTAAGAATCCAATTTGGCTTTTACTCAAGACATTGTGCTCCTCAAGGAAGTTTATAATTCTTTTGTTTATGATACTACAGAATACCTTCCCCAGGTTACTGTTTACACAGATGCCTCGATATTTATTTGGGTCAGCTTTGTCTCCAATTTTGTATATGGGCATTATGAGTCCTTTGTTCCAGATATCAGGGAAGTAGCCAAAACTCAGAACCAAGTTGAAGAGTTTTAAGATAGCCAATTTCATCTTATCGTCCGTGTGTTTAATCATCTCGCTTAGGATGCCATCTGCACCACATGCTTTTCCTGGTCGCAGGTCCTTGAGTTTTTGAAATAGCTCTTTTTCAGTTATTAAGGAGTCTAACGGGTTTTGGTTATCTTTTATGGCCAGTTCGAGCTTTTCCAGTTTTTTACATATTTGATCGTGCTCTGGGCTTAGTGTGTTTTTCTGGTATAATTTTTCAACATGGTTTTCCCATGTGTCTCTGTTTTGAATGGCCAATTCGTCGTGTTGCTTTTTGTGTAATGTATTCCAGTTGTCCCAGAAACGATTAGAATCAATAGATTCCTCAATGGAGCTGAGTGTATTCTTAATATACTGTTCTTTCTTGGTTCTGAGTGTGTTTTTGTATTGTGTTAGTGCCTGACAATAAGTAAGGTGTAATTCCTCATTTTCTGGTTGTCTGTGTTTTTGGTTTGATATTTTTCTGAGTTTTTTCCTCATGTTATGGCAATCTGAATCAAACCATTTTTCATGGTTTTTTGTTTTGGGTTTATTCTTGTGAACTTTCAAGTTTGATATTGATGCCAAATTATCAAAAATATTATTTAGGTTTACGCCTTCTTTATCGTGAGTGTATGTGTTATCCAGAAAGGTGTCCAAGAGAGCTTGAGTTGATTGATTGCTAATTGCTTTCTGATATTTTTCCATGCTGTTTTTTGCTCATCTGTAGGATTTTTTAATGTTGTACAGCTTACTGGGCTGTGTTTTGTGTTGGTTGTTTCTGTCCTTTTAAGATACGCGGTTATTTGGCTGTGGTCTGACAGTGTTGTTTGTGGTTTGACTGTGAATGCTCTGAAAGAGGATGGGTCCAGATCTGTAATCATATAGTCTATGGTGCTAAAGCCAAGAGGTGAGCAATAGGTGGGTCTTCCTAGGGAGTCTCCCATGAACCTACCATTGACAATGTACAGACCTAGGCTTTGACAAAGCTGCAGGAGCTGTTTTCCGTTAGCATTTGTCTGTTTGTCGCAGTTGTACATGTGTGAATGAAAAGGGAGATCAAAGTGGTTATTCCCAAATATGTAATTATTCCCCTGATTACTGGTGAAGTCTGGTTCTTCGCCAGTTCTTGAGTTGAGGTCACCACAGATCAACACGTTCCCCTGGGCCTGGACTTGGTTAATCTCCCTCTCAATGTTGGAGAAGGTGTCCTCTTTGAAGTACGGGGATTCTGTCGGGGGGATACAGAGTGCGCAAATGAAAACATCTTTCATGCTAGAGATGATGCCCCTCTTAATCTTGAGCCATAAGTGGTTTTTGCCCTTTTTTATAAATTTAATGTAATTCCTAAGCTCTGCTTTAAACCAAGTCAGTATGCCTCCAGAGTCTCTGCCCTGGGATACTCCTGGCAGTTTATTGGAGGGGACCACCAGCTCTGTGTACCCATGGGGACAGCCAGTGTGCCCTTCTCCTCTACACCAGGTTTCCTGTAAAAAGATAATATCCAGATCTTTAATTTCATCTAGGCACTCTGGGGTTCTACTCTTCATGCCAAGCACAGAAGAGCGTAGACCTTGGATATTCCAGGTTGAGATATATAAGGATTTCATGCTAAGATTGATCTTTTACTGTGCTCGGTTAAAATATGATAAATAGTGATATGTGTTTGTCGTGTTTAAATGAGGAAAGAAGAACATTTCAAGTGTCTATAATTGCTGAGAATAATTGATTGCAACTCTTTCTAACAACTGGTCCTTATGTTTCCTGATCCATAAGGCGGGAGTAGATGCTGCTGAGCATCTGCATTGTGTCTCTTAATGGATTGTCTCTGCCTGTACTATTGCGTACCTCCTGAGCACCTCTCCCTCTGCCTGGCTGGGGGTGTCCTGCTCCCCTGTAGGGCAGGAGTGGTGTAGGTCCGACATTGGTGTTGTACGTGGGGATCCTCTCTGGTCCTGGTTGGTGTGGTGGCGGTCTCTGTAGTAGTCCTGGTCTGTACCCCGCTGGTCTCTGGTGGCCGGGGGTGGGGGGGCCCTCTTGGAGTCTGGGTGTGGACCCGGTTAAGAGCGACGTCCTTCAGGGCCTTAGCAAAGACCGGCATTCTTTCCTTGTGGAGATGGACGTGGTCGTGAAGACATTCCACATCGAGGGTGGGGTGTTGGGCCAGGTGCACGTTATGTTTTAGTTCACAGTCTCTTGCTATGCTGGCATTTATCTCATGGATTATTTTGTTGTTAAAGTGTTTTCTCGGCAATAGTGTGGAAACAGTGATTCTAGTGTTTGGGAAGGTGTTGCTTGCCTTCTCAATCACTGATCCGAGCGACGTTGCTACCCTTTTCTGATGGGCCTTTAGGTCATTTGTGCCGGTGTGTATTATTATGTGTTGGGGGGAGCCTAATTGGGTTCTGGTCAGCCATTCCAGGGCTATGTCTGTTGTTGGGCCCCAGATCTTGTCTACTTTATTATAGGCCTAGAAATTGGGTTGGTAGCGCCGGCACTGAGCGCCTAAAGAGACCTAGAATTGGGGCGAAGCGCTATGTTGGGGCAGACGCTATGAAGATAGCGCCAACTCAGAAATTGACTATACATTTAGCGCCTGCGCTAAGTGTTTGCGTGCGCCCACGAGCGCAAGCAGCTCATGACATCATTTCAGTGTGCAACACGTTTTAGGAGCGCCTGAGCACATATTGGGTGGCGCCCGGAGCCTTAGCTCCCAGCGCTATTAGTGACAGTTCGAGGGAGGGCTAACAGGCCCTTCTCGGAGTAGGGGGGCACTATTTAAAGGGGACAGCTCTACTGCAGAATCTTCTGCCACTTGGCCTGCTCATTGCGCTCGCTGCTAGAGAGAGTTGGCGAGCTAATGTGGAGCGGAGTTCTGGGATTTGAGCTTTACATTACTTGGTACCTTCAACCCTGTCCGAAGCACTTGCACCACTACACCTAAAAGCCTTTTGATCAACTGGCATCGGAATGGGAGCTTGTTTGGAGGGCGCCGGACCTCATCTGCACTCTGTGCAGCAGTCATGATGACCTGCCTTGCCCTGCGGGGAGACGGTGGCCGAACTTGCCTATCCCCCCTGCGTTGCTCCATGCCGCTTGTTCTGGCAACTGGTTCATCCTCAGAGCCACCCCCCTCCCCTCCAGGGGACTACTATCCCCAGTCTGCAGATGTCTCCGCTCCCCGGATTCTGCAACGGCTGGTCCGGTTTCCTCCTGGTCATCGCCTCCGGTGGCACTGGCACTGGCAGCTTCAGCGCGTTGAGCCCGAGTTGGTGCTGCTTCATCTGAAAGTGGGAGGTGGAAGAGTGGCTTTAGCAAAAGGACAGCTTTGCTGAAAGGCATGCCAGATTGCGGCAAGGCTCTGACATGGCTGCACACTGAGGATGCATGCTGGCGGGGGTCCAAGTGGAAGGCAACAGGTGGAAAAGGTGAGAGTCTTACCCTCGCTGTCGGTAATGGGGTCGGCAGATGCAGTGGTCACTGGACCAGACAGACGTCCTCCAAGTATCTGGTGCACTCTCTCCTCCAGATCCGTGAGAGTGACCACTTGTGCAGGTCCGCCACCGGTTCGACGCTGCTCCTTTCTAATCTGTGCCATCTTGGACTGCAGGAGAAAGAAGGGGAGGTTCTGTTACATGAGGCCTTGAGACCTCATCACATGCCCCCCATGGTGCAAGAGCCCTTACATGAGGCCTTGAGACATCCGTCCATGTGTGTGGCCAGAAAGGGCCATGGGTGCATAATGACAGATGGCCATTGGCGCATCATTGCAGCAGGGTGCCCGAAGTCAGCTGCAGATGGAGGGAAGCACAAGTTTGGTAAACCATCACTCACCCTAACGATCCGTGTGAGGTCGTTGAATTTCTTCCTGCACTGAACAGGGGTCCTGGTCACCATGCTGCTGGAATTCACCCTCACAGCAACCTCCCTCCAAGATCGTCGATAAGCCTTCTGATTTGGCCTCTTGCCATTATCCGGATACAAGACCTTTCGACGGTGTTCAACTGCAGCCACCAAGTGGTCCAGAGCCTCAGTGCTGAAGCGCTCTGCTCTCTGCCTAACCTTCTCCATAATGCACAAGTTTCTAACGCCAGACAAGGACGAGCGCCGAATCTGAGGCCTACAGGACGTTGGGTGTTTAAGCTCAGTCTGACTGACCTGCCCCTTTAAGAGCCGGCCGACGCCTGCAGGTCTTGTGCTTTCCCGTAATTGAGTTCACCTGCGCTGCGCCCGTCCGCGTCGATATTGAGTAGCGCCTGACCTTTTGCGCCTTAAGAGCACCGTGCAACGGCTGATTTAGCGCCTCAATCCCCTTTGGGGGCGATGCAACCCAATATCGCGCCAGGCGGCGATAAGTTTCGTCTGGCTATAAACTTTGCGCATCGCCAGTTCTAACGCCTCAAGCGGGGCTATACCCAATTTCTAGGCCATATATGAGTATTACGATGTCAGCCTTGTTGGTGTTTACTGGCTGATGACTCTAGCCTGGACTCACCGGTTGTGTGTTGGACGGGGGGTGGGGGTTCGTGTCTGGTGTGTGCGCCCCTCTTGTGAGCGGCTCAGCTGTGTTTCCAAAGTGTGGGCAGCATATTGGGTTTCATTTTGCTGGTTGGTCTGAGTGGCTCTCTCTGTAGTGTGGGTCTTCTGCTGTTGCTCTGTGGAAGAGTGCTGCTGCTCAGTAGGGCTCTGCACTGTCTTGTCTCTGGCCTCTAGCTGCTGGGCCAATGCCGCTATCTCTTCCCTGTAGCTCTCCCCATCTTTCTGCAGCTCTTTCACCTGCTTCTTAAGTGAAGTCAGCTCTCTCTTGTAGCTCTCCCTGTCTTGTTTCAGTGCCGCGGTGCTGCTTTTTTGATCCCTTTTCAGTTCATCTATCTCCTCTTTAAGTTTAACCATCTCCAATTCCAGCCGGGTGAACAGCTGCTGTAGTTGTAACAGGGGGTTGTGGGGCCCCAGGGTGTGTGCCTGGTCAGAACTGAGGGGCTCACTCACCTCCTGGCTAGCTTGCTTTACTCCCGGTGGGCTGCAAGTGGTGTGGAGAGTGGGTGTGGCTTTCTCTCTGGTAGTTACACTGGGGCTGGTCAATTGTACCGTGGATCCGTGGGGCCCCAGGGTTTGTGCCTGGTCAGAACTGGGGGGCTCCCTCCCCTCCTGGCCAGGCTGCCTTACTCCTGGTGAGCTGCTAGTGGTGGGGGGAGTGTGTGTGGCTTTCTCACTGGTAGTTTCACTGGGGCTGGTCCCTCCCTTCTCTGCTAGTCCTTTCAGTGTCTGGAAGGCCGTTTCAAAGTCTTTGTGGTTGCCTTGCACCACTATTGTCCCGTTATTGTACATGTTGACAGTTATCATTTCACTGTCAGGGTCAACTGATTTCCTTATTTTCAGTATGCCCCCATTTTTGGTTTGGTCCTGCTGAACACAGGAGTAGTGTGTGGTGATTGCTTCGCACCAAGCATCTGACCGATCTGAGTAAAAGATAAGGTTGCTCGTATCCCCCCTCCTGTACACGTCAGCAAACAGAGTTTCTGGCTTCTTTCTCATCCGCTGTTGCTTGAGGTGTTTTTTTGTGTTGTAGTTGGTGCCAGGGGGGAACTGAAAGAGATTGCTCTTAGTGTGGAACGGGAGCTGCTGCAGCTCTTCTGATTCACCCATTTTTGGATACCGGCTGTTTTTAGTGCCCCGGACTCGCCTGCTCTCCGTGCCCCGGGCTCGCTCGCTCTCCGTGCACTGGGCTCGCTCGCTCTCCGTGCCCCGGACTCGCCTGCTCTCCATGCCCCGGACTCGCTCGCTCTCCTTGCCCCGGACTCGCTCGCTCTCTGTGCACCGGACTCGCTCGCACTCCCCCAGTCTCTCTGTCTCCCCAGTCCCTCTCTCTCTCCCCCATTCTCTCTCTCCCCATCCCTCCCTCTCTCTCCCACAGTCCCTCTCTCCCCCAGACTCTCTCTCTCCCCTCAGACTCATTCTCTCCCCTCAGCCTCTCTCTTTCCCTGTCTCTCTATCTCCCCCAGTCTCTCTCGCTCCCCCCAGGTTCTCTCTCTCCCCCAGTCTTTCATTCGCACCCCCCATCTCTCTCTCTCCCAGTCTCTCTCTCTCAATCTCGCCAGTCCCTCTCTCTCTCCCCAGTCTCTCTCTCTCTCCCCAGGCTCTCTCTCTCCCCCAATCTGTCTCTCTCGCTCCCCAGTCTCTCTCTCTCCCCATCGCTCTCTCTCTCCCCTAGTCTCTCTCTCTGTCACTCTCCCCTAGTTTGTCTCTCTCTCTCGCTCCCCCAGTCTCTCGCTCTCCGCCAGTGTCTCTCTCTCTCTCCCCAGTCTCTCTATCTCTCCCCCAGTCTCTCTCTCTCTCACCCCCTCTCCCGTCTCTCTCTCTCTCTCCCCACTCTCTCTCTCTCTCCCCAGTCTCTCTCTCTCCCCAATCTCTCTCTTTCCCCATCTCTCTCTCGCTCCCAGTCTATCTCTCTCACCCCCTCTCTATTTCTCTCTCCCCACCAGACTCTCTCTCTCCCGCAGTCTCTCTCTCTACCCCAAGTCTCTCCCTCTCTCTCCCCAGTCTCTCTCTCTCCCTGAGTCTCTCTCGCTCCCCCAGGTTCTCTCTCTCCCCCAGTCTTTCATTCGCACCCCCCATCTCTCTCTTTCCACAGTCTCTCTCTCTCTCTCCCCCAGTCTCTCTCTCTCTCTCCCCCAGTCTCTCTCTCTCAATCTCGCCAGTCCCTCTCTCTCTCCCAGTCTCTCTCTCTCAATCTCGCCAGTCCCTCTCTCTCTCCCCAGCCTCTCTCTCTGCCAAGGCTCTCTCTCTCCCCCAATCTGACTCTCTCTCTCCCCAGTCTCTCTCTCTCCCCATCGCTCTCTCTCTCCCCTAGTCCAATTCCAATTCCAATTCCAATTAAAATGCTTTATTGGCATGAAAGTTTACAGAGAACCATATTGCCAAAGCTTACATAGCAAAAAGGTACAGTTTTCCAACATTCTGTAGGTGTCAATCGATTTGACATTTGTTGGGTACATACAATATTACTTTTAAACAATATTAATTTTAAACAGTCTTTGTACTTCATTTGGTACGTTCAATATTAATTTTAAACAGTCTTAATTTTAAACAGTCCTCAGGTTGTGACATGTTGTTACATATTTGGCCCCAAGGTATGGTCTGTCTCCTTCTCCTAGGACTAATCTCAATTTTGACAGATCATCCAATTCCTTGAAATCTGGGGTTGTTTGGCTTAGCTTGTTGAATAATATGTTTCTTGATGTGTTGAATTTTTCGCATTTTAGGAGGAAATGCATTTCTGTTTCAACCTCGCCAGCCAGACATTGATCGCATATTCTATTCTCTCTAGGCTGCCAGGATTTCTTGTATCTGCCTTTTTCAATTTCCAGTTGGTGGTCGCTTAGTCTGTACCTGGTGAGGGTCTGTCTCTGTTTTGTGTCTCTGATGGTCGTGAGGTAGTCTGCCAGTTTATATTCTCTTTTTAGGGCCCGGTAACATTCTAATCTGCTTTGGCTTTCGGTTATTTTGTTCCAATGTTCCAGGTAGGTTTCTTTGCATTTTTTAATGATTTGGTTCACTCGGATTGGTGTTTGGGCGGCTGTGTTGGTCTGGGGCTGGTCAGGGTCCGGCTGAGTACTTAGTTTCCGTAGCAGCTGACTCAGGGGACTCTTTTCTGGGTTTAGCTCTTGGGTCTGAAAGGCTTTGAAATGAAGGGTGTCTGGGGAGCTAGATTTGAGGTGATTTAGGAAGT
Organism: Somniosus microcephalus; assembly: GCF_052327205.1. Classification (NCBI taxonomy): domain Eukaryota; kingdom Metazoa; phylum Chordata; class Chondrichthyes; order Squaliformes; family Somniosidae; genus Somniosus; species Somniosus microcephalus. The sequence continues at coordinate 135,013,428 of NC_140993.1, forward strand.
TTAGTGCTCGTTTTTGGATGTTTATTATCAGTGGGTATCTGCCTAGTTCGGCTCTGCATGCATTTGTTGGCGTTTTCCTTTGGGTGCGAAGGATGCTTCGGCAGAATTCTGCATGTAGGGCTTCTATTGTATGTTTTTCCCATTTAGTGTAGCTTTGGTAGTCTTTAGTGTAGTCTCTCTCTCTGTCTCTCTCTCCTAGTTTGCCTCTCTCTCTCACTCCCCCAGTCTCTCTCTCTCCACCAGTGTCTCTCCCTCTCCCCAGTCTCTCTCTCTCCCCAGTCTTTCACTCACTCCCAGTTTCTCTCTCTCTCCCCAGTCCCTCTTTCACTCTTCGCACCAGTATCTCTCACTCTCCCGCAGTCTCTCTCTCTACCCCCCAGTCTCTCTCTCTCGCTCCCCCAGTCTCTCTCTCTCCACCAGTGTCTCGCTCTCTCTCCCCAATCTCTCTATCTCTCCCCTAGTCTCTCTCTCTCTCACCCCCTCTCCCGTCTCTCTCTCTCTCGCCCCATTCTCTCTCTCCCCAGTCTCTCTCTCTCCCCAGTCTCTCTCTCTCCCCAGTCTCTCTCTTTCCCCATCTCTCTCTCGCTCCCAGTCTATCTCTCTCACCCCCTCTCTCTTTCTCTCTCCCCACCAGACTCTCTCTCTCCCGCAGTCTCTCTCTCTACCCCAAGTCTCTCTCTCTCTCTCTCTCCATTCTCTCTCTCTCTCCCCCAGTCTCTCTCTCCCCAGTCTCCCTCTCCCCAGTCTCTCTCTCTCTCCCCAGTCTTTCTCTCTCTCCCCAGTCTTTCTCTGCCTCCCCAGTTTCTCTTTCTCTCTCCCCCAGTCACTCCCTCTCTCCCCAGTCTCGCTCTCTCTCCCCCACTCTGTCTCCCCGTCTCCCTCTCTCGCCATCGACTCTCTCTCTCCCCCAGTCTCTATCTCTCTCTCCCCATCTCTCTCTCCCCCAAGTCTCTCTCTCTCCCCCCAGACTCACTCTCACCCCCCAGCCTCTCTCGTTCCCCTGTCTCTCTCTCTCCCCCAGTCTCTCTCGCTCCCCCAGATTCTCTCTCTCCCCCGTCTTTCATTCGCACCCCCAGTCACTCTCCCTCCCCAGTCTCTCTCTCACCAGTCTCTCTCTCTCTCCCAGCCTCTCTCTGCCTCCAGCAGTCTCTCTCTCTCCCCAGTGTCTCTCTCTCTCCCCCAGTCTCTCTCTCTCTCCCCAGTCTCTCTCTCTCCCCAGTCTCTCTATCTCTCTCTCCCCAATTTCTCTCTCTCTCCCAGTCTCACTCTGTCCCCTGTAGTCTCTTTCTCGCTCCCCCAGTCTCTCTCTCTCTCCCCAGTCTCTCTCTCCCCCAGCCCCTCTCTCTCCCCAGTCTCTCTCTCTCTCGCAGTTTCTCTCTCTCTCTCCCCAGTCTCTCTGTCTCCCCTAGTCGCCCTCTCTCTCACCCCCAGACTCTCTCTCTCTCTCCCCCAGTCTCCTTCTCACTCTCTCACCAGTCTCTCTCTCTCACCCAAGTCTCTCTCTCTCTCTCTCCCCCAGTCTCTCTCTCTCCCCTAGTCTGTCTCTCTCTCTCCCCAGTCTCTCTCTCTCCCCGTCCCTATCTCTCTCTCCCCTAATCTCTCTCTCTCTGTCTCTCTCCCCTGCTCTCTCTTTCTCTACCCCAGTCTCTCTCTCCCCAGTCTCTCGTTATCTCTCTCCCCAGTCTCTCTCTCTCTCCCGCAATCTCTCTCTCTCTCTCCCCAGTCTCTCTCTCTCTCCCCCAGTCTCTTTCTCTTGCTCCCCCAGTCTTTCTCTCTCAGCCAGTGTCTCTCTCTTTCTGCCCAGTCTCTCTCTCTCTCTCCCCTAGTCTCTCTCTCTCTCTCTCTCACTCCATCTCCCGTCGCTCTCTCTCTCCCCAGTCGTTCTCTCTCTCCCAGTATCTCACTCTCCCCAGTCTCGCTGTCTCTCTCCGCAGCCTCTCTCTCTCCCCAGTCTCTCTCTCTCTCCCCAGTCGTTCTCTCTCTCCCAGTATCTCACTCTCCCCAGTCTCGCTGTCTCTCTCCGCAGTCTCTCTCTCTCCCCACCAGTCTCTCTCTCTCCCGCAGTCTCTCTCTCTCTCCCCCAGTCTCTCCCTCTCTCCCCAGTCTCTCTCTCTCCGCTAGTCTCTCCCTCTCTCCCCAGTCTCTCTCTCTCCCCCATCTCTCTCTCTCCCCATCTCTCTCTCTCCCCAGACACTTTCTCTCCCCCAGTTTCTTTCTCTCTCTCCCCATCTCTCTCTCCCCCAGTCTCACCCTTTCCCCCCAGACTCACTCTCTCACCCCAGCCTCCCTCTTTCAACCGTCTCTCTCTCTCCCCCCAGTCCCGCTCTATCCCCCCAGATTCTCTCTACCCCCTGTCTTTCTTTCTCACCCCAGTCTCTCTCTCTCCCCCAGTCTCTCTCTCTCTCCCAAGTCTCTCGCTCTCCCCAAGTCTCTCGCTCTCCCCAGTCTCTCTCTCTCCCCAGTCTCTCTCTCTCCCCATCTCTCTCTCATTCCCAGTCTATCTCTCTCACCCCAGTCTGTCTCTCTCTCTCCCCACCACACTCTCTCTCTCCCGCAGTCTCTCTCTCTACCCCCAGTCTCTCCCTCTCTCTCCCCAGTCCCTCTCTCTCTCCCCCAGTCTCTCTCTGCCCACCACTCTCTCTCTCTCCCCTAGTCTCTCTCACCCCACTCTCTCTCTCTCCCCAGTCTCTCTTTCTCTCTCTCCCCCAGTCTCTCTCTCACCCCCTCTCCCGTCTTTCTCTCTCTCCCCAGTCTTTCTCTGTCTCCCCAGTCTCTCTTTCTCTCTCCCCCAGTCTCTCCCTCTCTCCCCAATCTCACTCTCTCTCTCCCCCACTCTTTCCCCCATCTCACTCTCTCCCCATACACTCTGTCTCTACCCCCAGTCTCTATCTTGCTCTCCTCATCTCTCTATCCCCCAGCCTCTCTTTTTCCCCCCAGACTCACTCTCTCCCCCCAGCCTCTTTCTTTCCCCCGTCTCTCTCTCTCCCCCAGTCTCTCTCGCTCCTCCAGATTCTCTCTCTCCCCCGTCTTTCATTTGCACGCCCAGTCTCTCTCTCTCCCCAGTCTCTCTCTCTCACCAGTCTCTCTCTCTCTCCCAGCCTCTCTCTGTCTCCCGCAGTCTCTCTCTCTCCCCAGTCTCTCTCTCTGTCTCGCCAGTCTCTCTCTCTCTCCCCCAGCCTCTCTCTCTCCCCCAGTCTCTCTCTCTCTCCCCAGTCTCTCTCTCTCCCCAGTCTCTATATCTCTCTCTCCCCAATTTTTCTCTCTCTCCCAGTCTCACTCTGTCCCCCGTAGTCTCTCTCTCTCTCCCCCGTCTCTCTTTCTCTCTCCCCCAGTCTCTCTCTCCCCCAGCCTCTCCCTCTCCCCAGTCTCACTGTCTCTCTCCGCAGTCTCTCTCTCTCCCCACCAGTCTCTCTCTCCCCTGCAGTCTCTCTCTCTCCCCTCAAGTCTCTCCCCCCTCTCCCCAGTCTCTCTCTCACTCTCCCCAGTCTCTCTCTCTCTTCCCCAGTCTCTCTCTCTCTCCCTCAGTCTCTCTCTCTCAATCACCCAGACTCTCTCTCTCCGCCAATGTCTGTCTCTCTCTCCCCAGTTTCTCTCTCTCCCCTAGTCGCTCTCTCTCTCTCACCCCCTCTCCCGTCTCTGTCTCTCTCTCCCCAGTCTCTCTCTCTCCCCACTCTCTCTCTCGCTCCCAATCTCTCTATCTCACCCCAGTCTCTCTTTCTCACTCCCCCCCAGTCTCTCCCTCTCTCTCCCCAGTCTCTCTCTCCCCCAGTCTCTCTCTCTCCCCAGTCCCTCTCTCAATTCAATTCAGTTCAAATCAAATCGCTTTATTGGCATGATAAGGTACATCTTATGTTGCCAAAGCATCGAAAAACATTTATGGTTGAATACATAAACGCAGATCTATTCATACAGTTTATAAACAGATATCCCTGAGTGTATAAATATATATTCGTATAATCTGTATATACTCTTTTCTTAGGTTTACTGGTTGTCCCTCTGTTTATGGCAAGCTGTAACATAGTGTGCCGCTAAGGTTACACAATTTCTCTGTTCCCCTAGTAGGTATGGGAGTTTTTGGTCGTCATTCAAATTTCTGAATTCAGGGCATATTTTTGTGAATTTTTGGTAGAAATTCTCCCTGAGGCCCTGATATTTTCCACAAGCTGTGAGGAAGTGCCTCTCTGTCTCCACCACTCCCTGACTGCAGTGAGAGCATATCCTGTCCTCTCTTGGCAGCTGGGTCTGTCTGTGTCTGCCTTTTTCGATGGCCAGGCTATGTTCACTAAGTCTGTACCTTGTCAAGGTTTTTCTCAGTTTGCTATCCTTTACCATGGTCAGGTATTCAGCCACGTTGTATTGTCTGTTTAGGACCAAGTAGCAATTGAGTTTGTTTTGGGTTTCTGTTGTTTCTGCCCAATATGACAGCTATTTTTCCTTTTGCTTAGTGACAATTGTGTTGGGTCGAATTCTCTGTGCTACGATGTCACTGTCCTGGGGCTGGTTATTGTTAGTAGTGTTAATAGTTACTTCACTGAGTCCCAGGACTAGTTGACTGAGGGTATTCTTCTTTATGGTCCTCTCTTGGCATTTCAGGGCTTCGTAATGATAGCAGTGGGGGTTGCTCATTTTTCGGTGTTTCCAAAATTTGGTGGCTCTTTTTTGGATAGTAATTATTAATGGATATTGGCCTAGTTCTGCCCTGCATGCATTGTTTACGGCTTTCCTTTGTGTCCGGAGGATACTTTTACAGAATTCTACATGTAGGATCTCAATTGGGTGTTTGTCCCATTTTGCAAATTCTTGTTGTGTTTGCGGTCCCCACACCTCACTGCCATAGAGTGCAATTGGTTCAATTACTGATTTAAAAATTTTGAGCCAAATGCTAATTGGGATTTGTATTTGAATTGATTTTTTAATGGCATATAAAGCCCTTCTAGCTTTCTCTTTCAGTTCATTCAAAGCCAGATGAAAATTTCCCGTAGAGCTGATTTTTAAGCCCAAGTATGTGTAGTTAGTGGTTTGTTCAATTTTAGTTGTTCCTAGTGTGAAATTTATTCTGGCTCCCTGATGTCTGGATCTTTGCTGGAACACAAGGACTTTGGTTTTTTGGGGGTTTATTGTCAGGGCCCAGGTCTGACAGAATGACTCTAGCAGATCCAAGTTCTGCTGTAGACCCTCCTTAGTTGGTGACAGCAGAACCAGGTCGTCTGCATAGAGGAGGAATTTAACCTTGGATTCATATAGGGTGAGGCCGGGTGCTGTAGATTGTTCAAGTAGTTTTGCCAATTCATTTTTGTAAATATTAAAGAGTGTCGGTGAGATGGGCGAGCCCTGCGTCACACCATGCCCCTGTGGGAAGTATTTTGTTTGTTTGGCTCCAATTTTAACTGCACATTTATTGTTTGTATACATTGATTTAATTACAACATATGTTTTTCCCCCTACACCACTTTCAATAAGTTTCAAGAGTAGACCGTCGTGCCAGATGGAATCGAAAGCGTTCTGGAAATCTGTAAAGCAGGCAAAAATGTTGCTTTTGTTTTGATGAACATGTTTGTCAATTAGGGTCTGTAGGGTGAAGATATGATCTGATGTTCTTTACTTTGGTAGGAATCCAATTTGGCTTTTACTCAAGACATTGTGCTCCTCAAGGAAGTTTATAAGTCTTTTGTTTATGATACTACAGAAAACCTTCCCCAGGTTACTGTTTACACAGATGCCTCGATGGTTATTTGGGTCAACTTTGTCTCCACTTTTGTATATGGGCGTTATGAGTCCTTTGTTCCAGATATCAGGGAAGTAACTGACACTCAGAACCAAGTTGAAGAGTTTCAGTATCGCCAATTTCATTTTATCGTCCGTGTGTTTAATCATCTCGCTTAGGATGCCTTCTGCACCACAAGCTTTTCCTGGTCGCAGGTCCTTGAGTTTTTCAAATAGCTCTTTTTCAGATATTATGGGGTCTATCGGGTTTTGGTTATCTTTTATGGCAAATTCGAGCTTTTCCAGTTTTTCGCATATTTGTTATTGCTCTGGGCTTAGTGTGTTTTTCTGGTATAATTTTTCAAAATGGCTTTCCCATGTGTCTCCGTTTTGAATGGCCAATTCGTCGTGTTGTTTTTTGTGTAATGTATTCCAGTTGTCCCAGAAACAATTGGAATCAATGGATTCCTCAATGGAGATGAGTGTATTCTTAACATACTGCTCTTTCTTGGTTCTAAGTGTGTTTTTGTATTGTGTTAGTGCCTGACAATAAGTAAGGCGTAATTCCTCGTTTTCTGGTTGTCTGTGTTTTTGGTCTGATATTTTGCTGAGTTTTTACCTCATGCTCTGGCAATCGGAGTCAAACCATTTTTCGTAGTTTTTTTTTCGGGTTTGTTCTTGCGAACTTTCAAGTTTGACATTGATGCCAAATTATCAAAAATATTATTTAGGTTATTCACTGCCCGGTTTACGCCTTCTTTATTGTGTGTGTATGTATTTTCCAGAAAGGTGTCCAAGAGAGCTTGAGTTGATTGATTGCTAATTGCTTTCTGATATTTTTCCGTGCTGTTTTTGGCCCATCTGTAAGATTTTTTAATGTTGTACAGCTTAAACCACAGAAACCACAGAAACCCCACAGTGCAGATAGAGGCCATTTCGGCCCATCGAGCCTGCACCGACACATATCCCACCCGATCCCCGTAACCCCTACACCAACACATATCCCACCCTATCCCCGTAACCCCACGTATTTAATCCCCCTAACACTAAGGGTCAATTTATCATAGCCAATCAACCTAACCCGCACATCTTTGGACTGTGGGAGGAAACCGGAGCACCCGGAGGAAACCCACGCAAACACGGGGAGAATGTGCAAACTCCACACAGACAGTCACCCGAGGCCGGATTCGAACCCGGGTCCCTGGTGCTGTGAGGCAACAGTGCTAACCACTATGCCACCGTGCTCCCCCGTGCTTACTGGGTTGTGTTTCTGTGTTGGTTGTTTCTGTCCTTTTAAGATATGCAGTAATTTGACTGCGATCTGACAGTGTTGTTTGTGGTTTGACTGTGAATGCTCTGAAAGAGGATGGGTCCAGATCCGTAATCATATAGTCTAAGGTGCTGAAGCCAAGAGGTGAGCAATAACCTACCATTGACAATGTGCAGACCCAGGCTTCGACAGAGCTGCAGGAACTGTTTTCTGTTAGCATTTGTCTGTTTGTCACAGTTATGCCTGTGTGGATGGGAAAGTAGATCAAAGTGGTTATTCCCAAATATGTAATTACTCCCCTGATTATTGGTGAAGTCTGATTCTTCGCCAGTTCTTGAGTTGAGGTCACCACAGATCAACACATTTCCCTGGGCCTGGAATTGGATAATCTCCCTCTCTATGTTGGAGAAGGTGTCCTCTTTGAAGTACGGGGATTCTGTCGGGGGGATATAGAGTGTGCAAATGAAAACATCTTTCATGCTAGAGATGATGCCCCTCTTAATTTTGAGCCATAAGTGGTTTTCGCACTTTTTAATAAATTTAATGTAATTCCTAAGTTCTGCTTTAATCCAAATCAGTATGCCTCCAGATTCTCTGCCCTGGGTTACTCCAGGCAATTTATTGGAGGGGACCACCAGCTCTGTGTACCCAATGGGACAGCCAGTGTGCCCTTCTCCTCTACACCAGGTTTCCTGTAAAAAGGTAATATCTATATCTTTAATCTCATCTAGGAACTCTGGGGTCCCACTCTTCATGCCAAGCATAGAAGAGCGTCGACCTTGGATATTCCAGGTTGATATATATAAGGATTTCATGCTAAAATTGATCTTTTACTGTGATGGGTTAAAATATGATAAACAGTGATATGTGTTTGTCGTGTCTAAATGGGGAAAAAAGAAAATTTCAATTGTCTATAAATGCTGAGGATAATTGGTTACAACTCTTTCTAACAACTAGTCCTTTTTATTTTCTGATCCATAAGGCGGGAGTAGATGCTGCTGATCGCCTGCATTATGGCCTAGAAAATCAGTGGCCTGCGCCACCAGTTTGCTCCCAAAGAGGGCTTTTGCGCCACTGTCCAAACCTACCGTGATATTTAGCGGGGCGCTAATGGCGGCGTTAGCCTGTAGCGCTGCGCCACCACCGATGATGTCATCGGTGTGCGCAGCGCCCCGCTATTGCCCCGCTGGCCATATTTGGTCACTGCCGCCTCCTCCGCGCTGGCCGCAAACAGCGACGGGTACACAGGGGCCTACCTGTGCCGGTAGTGGGGCGAGTTAAGGTGGAGGTGCGGCCGGCCACTTTTTCGGCGGCCGCCTGCCCGCACCTCCATCCCCGGCCTCCTACACTCCCCCCCCGCGGCATTGCCGGCTGTTTCCAGAGAGCCCGGCACTTCTCCTTGGTGCCGGGCTCATCTGCCGGCACTCGCGAGCGGGGATCGCGCTGTTGCAGGCACCTCCCCCTTAAGAGTGAGAGGAAGGCCTGCAGTACCACAGGCTGCCGTGCCACAGCGGGTGGCGCTGCGGCACTTTGCACGCCGATATTCAGTTTCAGCGCCCCAAGCGGGGCGCCGAAACCCTTCTTTAGCGGCCGGCTTCCACTTGGGGCACTGAAACTGAATATCCCGCTGGCGCAAGTGGCTCCGCGCGCAGCGGTAATTCCGGCACCCAGGCGAGCTGCGCGCCCCAAACTGAATTTCTAGGCCTATGTCTCTTAATGGATTGTCTCTGCCTATGGTATTGCGTACGCCCTGAGCACCTCTCCCTCTGCCTGGCTGGGGGTGGTCCTGTTCCCCTGTAGGACAGGAATGGTGCAGGTCCGACATTGTTGTTGTGCGTGGGGATCCTCTCTGGTCCTGGTTGGTGTGGTGGTGGTCTCTGTAGTAGTCCTGGCCTGTATCCCGTTGGTCTTTGGTGATCGGGGGGGATCCTTTTGGGATCTGGGTGTGGACCCGGTTAAAAGCGACGTCCTTCAGGGCCTTCGCAAAGACCGACATTCGTTTCCTGTGGATGTGGACTTGGTTGTAAAGACATTCCACATCGAGGGTGGGGTGTTGGGCCAGGTGCACGTTATGTTTTAATTCACAGTCTCTTGCTATGCTTGCATTTATCTCGTGGATTGTTTAGTTGTTGAAGTCTCTTCTCGGCAATAGTGTGGAAACAGTGATTCTAGTGTTTGGGAAGGTGTCGCTTGCCTTGTCAATCACTGATCCGAGCGATGTTGCTACCCTTTTCTGCTGGGCCCTTAGGTCATTTGTGCCAGTGTGTATTATTATGTGTTGGGGGGAGCCTATTTGGGTTTTGGTCAGCCATTCTAGGGCTCTGTCTGTTGTTGGGCACCAGAGCTTTTCTACTTTACATCTAGGGAAGAGCCTTTTCTCCCATAGGTATTTCCCATTAGAGTCTATGAGTATTACGATGTCAGCCTTGTTGGTGTTTACTGGTTTGTGGCTTTCATCTGGGCTCACAGGTTGTGTGTTGGACTGGGGTGGTCGTGTCTGGTGTGTGCATTCCTCTTGTGAGCGGCTCGGCTGTGGTTCCAAAGTGGTGGGGGCAGACTGGGCTTCAGTGTGCTGGTCGGTCTGTGTGGCTCCCCCTGTATTGTGGGTCTGCTGCTGTTGTTCAGTGTGAGAGTGCAGCTGCCCAGTCGGGCTCTGTACTGTCTTATCTCTAGCCTTTGGCTGTGGGCTAATGCCGCTCTCTCTCCCCTGTGTCTCTCTTTGTCTTTCTGCAGCTCTTTCAACTGCTTCTCAAGTAAGTTCAGATCCCTCCTGTGTCTCTCCCTCTCTTGTTTTTGTTCCTGTTTTATTGCTGAAATGATGTTTTCTTGGTTGGTTTTCAGTTTAAGGACCTCCTCTGCAAGTTTAACCAGCTGTGTCTCCAGCTGGTTAAATTTCTCCTTTAGTTGTACCAGGCTGTGGGATATCAGGGTGTGTGTCTGGTCAGAGCTGGAGGGCTCACTCACTTCCTGGCTAGGCTGGTTTCTCTTGGTGAGCTGGAGGTGGTAGGGGGAGAGTGTGTGGCTTTCTCTCTGATATTTCCGCTGGGGCTGATCAAATGTACCATGGGTTTGTGGGGCCCCAGGATGTGTGCCTGGTCAGAACTGTGTGGCTTGCTCACCTCCTGGCCAGGTTGAACTACTCTCTCTTTCCCCCAGCCTCTCTCTCTCTCCCCTAGTCTCGCTCTCTCTGTCCCGTCTCTCTCTCTCCACATCTCTCTCTCTCTCCCCCAGTCTCTCTCTCTCTCCCCCAGACTTTCTCTCTCCCACAGTCTCTCTCTCTCTCCCCATCTCTCTCTCTCCCCACAGAGTCTCTCTCTCCTCTAGTCTCTATCTCTCTCTCCCCAGCTCTCTCTCCCCCCAATCTCTCTCTCTCCCCCAGACTCTCTCTCTCCCCCAGACTCTTTCTTCCCTCTCTCTCTCTCTCCCCTATTCTCTCTCTCTCCCACCAGACTCTCTCTCCCCACAGTCTTTCTTTATCACCCCCAGTCTCTCTCTCTCTCCCCCAGTCTCTCTCTCTCGCCCCCAGTTTCTCTTTCTCTCCCCCAGTCCCTCTCTCTCTCTCCCAAGTCTCTCTCTCTCCCCGTCTCTCTCTCTCCATCCATCTCTCCCTCTCTCTCCCCCCAGTCTCTCACTCGCTCTCCCTGCAGACTCCCTCTCTCCCCAGTCTCTCTCTCTCTCCCCCCAATCTCTCTCTCTCCCCCAGACACTCTCTCTCTCCCCATCTCTCTCACTCCCCCCAGTCTCTCTCTCTCTCCTCAGTCTCTCTCTCTCTCCCCTAGTCTCTCTCTCCCTCCCCAGTCTCTCTCTCTCTCCACAGTGTCTCGCTCTCTCCCCAGCCAATTTTTTTTTTCAAATCAAATTTCTTTATTGGCGTGACAAGGTACATCTTATGTTGCCAAAGCACTGAAAAACATATATGAATGAACACGCAAACGCAGATCTAGCCATACAGTGTATAAACAGATATATCCCTGTATGTATAAATATACACTCATATAATATGCATATAATCTTTTCTTAGGTTTAATGGTTGTCCCTCTGCTTATGGCAAGCTGTAACATAGTTTGCCGCTAAAGTTACGCAAGTTCTCTGTTCCCCTAATAGATATGGGAGTTTTTGGTCGTCATTCAAATTTTTGAATTCAGGCATATTTTTATGAATTTTGGGTAGAAATTCCCCCTTATGTCCTGATAGTTTCCACAAGTTGTGAGGAAGTGCATCTCTGTCTCCACCACTCCCTGACTGCAGTGAGAGCATATCCTGTCCTCTCTTGGCAGCCAGGTCTGCCTGTGTCTGACTTTTTCGATGGCTAGGCTATGCTCACTATGTCTGTACATAGTCAAGGTTTTTCTCAATTCGCTATCTTTTACCATGGTCAGGTATTCAGCCATGGTGTATTGTCTGTTTAGGGCCAAATAGCAATCGAGTTTGTTTTGGGTTTTTGTTGTTTCTGTCCAATAGGTCAGATATTTTTCCTTTTGTCGAGTGACAATTGTGTTGGGTCGAATTCTCTGTTCTAGGATGTCACTGTCCTGGAGCTGGTTATTATTAATAGTGTTAGTAGTTACTTCACTGAGTCCCAGGACTATTTGTCTGAAGGGACTCTTCTCTATATTGATCTCTTGGCATTTCAGGGCTTCGTAATGATAGCAGTGGGGGTTGCTCATTTTTAGGTGTTTCCAAAATTTGGTGGCTCTTTTTTGGATAGTAATTATTAATGGATATTGGCCTAGTTCTGCCCTGCATGCATTGTTTACGGTTTTCATTTGTGTCCGGAGGATACTTTTACAGAATTCTACATGTAGGATCTCAATTGGGTGTTTGTCCCATTTTGCAAATTGTTATTGTGTTAGCGGACCCCACACCTCACTGCCATAGGGTGCAATTGGTTCAATTACTGATTTAAAAATTTTGAGCCAAATGCCAATTGGGATTTCTATTTGGATTGACTTTTTAATGGCATAGAAAGCCCTTTTTGCTTTCTCTTTCAGTTCATTCACAGCCAGATGAAAATTTCCCGTAGAACTGATTTTTAAGCCTAAGTATGTGTAGTTTGTAGTTTGTTCAATTTTATTTGCTCCTAGTGTGAAATTTATTCTGGGTCCCTGATGTCTGGATCTTTGCTGGAACACAAGGACTTTGGTTTTTTGGGGGTTTATTGTCAGGGCCCAGGTCTGACAGAACAACTCTAGCAGATCCAGGTTCTGCTGTAGACCCTCCACAGATGGTGAGAGCAGAACCAGGTCATCTGCATTGAGGAGGAATTTAAGCTTGGAGTCATATAGGGCGAGGCCAGGTGCTGTAGATTGTTCAAGTAGTCACTCTCTCTCTCTCTCCTCTATTCTCTCTCTCTCTCTCCCCAGTACCTTTCTCTCCCCCAGTCTCCCTCTCTATCTCTCCCAGTCTCTCTCTCCCCCAGTCTCTCTCTCTCTCTCTCCCCAGTCTCTATCTCTCTCTCCCCAGCTCTCTCACTCTCTCCCCAGTCTCTCTCTCACCCCCCACTCACTCTCTCTCCCCGTCTCTCTCTCCCCCCCGAGTCTCTCTTTCCCCCAGTCTCTCTCTCTCCCCCAGCCTCTCTCTCTCTCTCCCCCATCTCTCTCTCCCCCAGTCTCTCTCTCTCTCCCCAGACTCTCTCTCCACCCAGTCTCTCTCTCTCTCCACATCTCTCTCTCTCCCCACAGTCTCTCTCTCTCTCTCCCCATCTCTCTGTGATGAAATATTCCATTCATCACTGCCTGTGACTGTGGTTGGTTTCAGGTTTCCCCTCACCATTGTATTGCCTGTGACTGTGGTTGGTTTCAGGTTTCTCCTCACCATTGTATTGTATATTGGAATGTATGGAATGTGTTGTGTGTAGGGCTCCGCCCATACCTGGCCTCTATGTAAGCCAGCTCAGTCTGGCCTCACATCCAGTACTGCAGAGCTCCAGATGGAAGATACCTCTCTCCACTGCGTGTTATCTTCTAAGTTAATAAAAGCCTTGTTTTGTTCCGCTAACATCGAGTCTCGGGATTATTGAGGCACATCAATTTTATTAACTTATTTTTCAACACAATGGATCAACTCCTGAAACCCGAACATTTGGATTTGGATCAGCATGCTCCGGACGCATCAGCACGCTTCGGACACTGGTTTATGTGTATGGAATTCTTCCTGGACAATTCCGCAGCCGTCAAAGACGCTACGGACGCTGCGAGTATGAAACTCGGAATTCTGCGGAATTGGGTAAGCCACCGGGTTTACCCCCTCATCCAAGACGCCGACACGTACCTGGCCGCCTGCGACATCTTAAAGGCGCATTACCAGCAGCCTACGAATGAGGTGTATGCTAGGCATCTGCTCGCCACTCGCGCACAGCGACCTGGGGAATCGGTGGAGGAGTTCCTAGGCACCCTGAAAATGCTTGGCAAAGACTGCAAGTGCCGAGATGTAAAAGCCGCAGTGTACACCGACGAGCTTGTTCGCGATGCCTTTATCACAGGCCTCAGCTCCACTTACATCCGGCAAAGACTGCTGGAAAAAACGGGATTGGACCTGAAACAGGCTGTGGACACCGCGCGATCCCTGGATGTGGCCCAGGGAAACTCGGACGCCTACTCTTCAGCCCGCGCCATCCACGCCGCCACGTGTGCACCAAGGGCGCCGCCATCTTGGAAGGCATCTTCCCCACCCGGCAGCCCGACACCGTCGGGGCCCCGCTCTCCCCCCAGAAGCCCTACGACAGCCGCGACGCGTCGGGGACCCAACTGCTACTTCTGCGGGCAGCCAAAGCACACCAGAGACCTGTGCCCGGCGAAAGGCACCACCTGCTTTAAGTGCGGTAAGAAGGGGCACTTCGGGAAGGTGTGCAGAGGGAACCCCGCCGGAAAACCAAAACCCGCCACCGCCGCGTGTGCGCCGTGGGAGCAGCCATCTTGGACGCCATCTTGTCTCGATCAGGGCCCTACAGTGGCATCGGTCACAGTGGACCAGGCCAGGCCCCACCCACTATCCAAATCAATGGTGGACATCGAGGTAAACGGGTGCTGGGTTAAATGTTTAATTGACAGCGGAAGCACGGAGAGTTTTATCCACCCTGAACTGGCACAACAACTCTCCCTAAAGGTGGTCCCTACTCGGGGTACCATCTCTATGGCTGATAAAACCCAGACATCGACCATTCTGGGTTACTGCACGGTACAATTGTCCGTTAACGGGACTGTATTCGATAATTTTAAAGTATTAATCATGAAGAATCTATGCGCGAGCGTGATCTTGGGCCTGGATTTCCAGTGCAACCACCAAAGCATCACGCTCAAGTATGGTGGGTCCCAGCCGCCCCTCACAGTGTGCGGCCTGGCTACCCTGAAGGTAAAGCCGCCTTCGCTATTCGCGAACCTTACCCCTAACTGCCGGCCAATAGCGACCAAAAGCAGGAGGTACAACTGGGAGGACAGGCGGTTTATCGCGACCGAGGTAGACAGGCTCCTGAAAGAGCGCATTATTGAATGCAGCAATAGCCCGTGGCGCACCCAAGTGGTGGTGGTAAGGGGTAGCGAGAAGAAACGGATGGTGATCGACTATAGCCAAACGATCAACAGGTACACCCAACTAGACGCCTACCCGCTACCCCGCATATCAGAAATGGTGAACCAAATCGCCCAATACCGGGTGTTCTCCACCATCGACCTCAAGTCAGCGTACCACCAGCTCCCTATCAGACCAGAGGACCGCCCGTACACCGCCTTCGAGGCGAACGGACGCCTCTACCAATTCCTCAGAGTCCCCTTTGGGGTGACGAATGGGGTCTCGGTCTTCCAGAGGGAGATGGATCGCATGGTCGATGACCACCACTTGCAGGCAACCTTCCCCTACCTCGACAACGTCACCATCTGCGGTCACAACCAGCAGGATCACGACTCGAACCTCGAGAGGTTCCTGAAAACCGCACAAAAACTCAACCTCACCTACAACGAGGACAAGTGCGTTTTCAACACCACGCGCCTCTGCATACTAGGCAGCGTGGTGGAGAATGGGGAAATCGGACCAGACCCCGACCGATTGCGCCCCCTACGGGAGCTGCCCCTGCCCAACACTCCCAAAGCCCTGAAAAGGTGCCTGGGGTTATTTTCTTATTATTCCCAATGGGTCCCCAACTACTCCGACAAAGCCCGCCCCCTCTTGAAAGCATCCTCTTTTCCGCTCTCTGCTGAGGCCCACGCCGCCTTCAAAAGCGTTAAGCAGGATATTGAGTGGGCCACGCTACAGGCAGTGGACGAGAACACTCCATTTCAAGTGGAAAGTGATGCGTCTGACTTTGCCTTGGCGGCCACCCTCAACCAGGCGGGGCGGCCCGTAGCTTTCTTCTCGAGGACCCTCCAAGGGCCCGAGATCAGACACTCCTCCGTGGAAAAGGAGGCCCAAGCCATCGTGGAGGCAGTGCGCCACTGGCGCCACTACCTAGCCGGCAAACGCTTCACCCTACTTACCGACCAGCGGTTGGTAGCGTTTATGTTCAATAATAAACAGAGGGGGAAGATCAAAAATGATAAGATTCTTAGGTGGCGGATCGAGCTCTCCACCTTCGAGTATGACAACATTTACCGGCCAGGGGCCCTTAACGAATCCCCAGATGCCCTCTCATGAGGGATGTGTGCCAGCGCCAACGGGGATCGGCTACAGACCCTCCACAATGACCTCTGCCACCCAGGGGTCACGCGGTTGTTCCACTTCATAAAGTCCCGCAACTTACCCTACTCGATTGAGGAAGTTCGGTCTCTGACCAGGAACTGCCGCACTTGCGCTGAGTGCAAGCCTCGGTTCTACCACCCTGATAGAGCCCACTTAATCAAAGCTACACGGCCCTTTGAGCGGTTCAGCTTAGATTTCAAGGGCCCCCTCCCGTCCGTCGACCGCAATGTTTACTTCCTGAACATTGTGGACGAATACTCCCAGTTCCCATTCGCCTTCCCCTGCCCAGACATGACCAGCGCCACGGTCATTAAATGCCTCAACAGCCTGTTCTGCCTGTTCGGTATGCCGAGCTACATCCACACGGATAGGGGGGCGTCCTTCATGAGTGAAGAGCTACACCAGTACATGCTGTCCAGGGGTATCGCCACGAGCCGTACCACCAGCTACAACCCCCGGGGTAACGGTCAAGTGGAGCGAGAGAACGGGACAGTATGGAAAGCAGTCACTCTAGCTCTAAGGACCAAGGGCCTCCCTATCTCCCGCTGGCAGGAAGTCCTCTCAGATGTGCTCCATTCGATACGGTCGCTATTGTGTACTGCCACTAATGCCACGCCTCATGAACGAATGTTTAGCTTTCCCCGGAAATCCACCTCAGGCGTATCCATGCCGTCATGGCTCTCCACCCCAGGTCCGGTATTCGTGCGAAGGCATGTGAGGGGCCATAAGATGGACCCTCTCGTGGAGCCAGTGCACCTACTCCACGCCAACCCCCAATACGCGTATGTCCGGCACGCCGACGGAAGGGAGGACACCGTGTCAATAAAAGACGTCGCCCCAGCCGGTAACGACAACAACCACGGCAATAGCAGCAACAACGACCACAGCAACTCTTACCCACCCACTACTCTTTCATCACCCCCGGAAGAACATCGACCAACGGCACCCCCACCAACTACCCCTTCAACAACCCCGGCGGCACCCCCGGCAGAGACCCAGGAGGCCACCGGGGACACCCAGCCGACACCAGCGACACCACAACAGCCACTTCGGTCGCAGAGGACTACCAAACCCCCGAACAGACTAAATCTATAGAAGGGGTGAATGTGATGAAATATTCCATTAATCACTGCCTGTGACTGTGGTTGGTTTCAGGTTTCCCCTCACCATTGTATTGCCTGTGACTGTGGTTGGTTTCAGGTTTCTCCTCACCATTGTATTGTATATTGGAATGTATGGAATGTGTTGTGTGTAGGGCTCCGCCCATACCTGGCCTCTATGTAAGCCAGCTCAGTCTGGCCTCATATCCAGTACTGCAGAGCTCCAGATGGAAGATACCTCTCTCCACTGCGTGTTATCTTCTAAGTTAATAAAAGCCTTGCTTTGTTCCGCTAACATCGAGTCTCGGGATTATTGAGGCACATCACTCTCTCTCTCCATCCACAGACTCTCTCTCTCCCCCCAGTCATTACGTCTCTCTCCCCCCAGTCTCTCATTCTCCCCCAGACAATCTCTCTCTCCCCATCTCTCTCAATCCCCCCAATCTCTCCTCTCTCCCCGTCTCTCTCTCTCCCGTAGTCTCTCTCTCTCCCTGTCTCTCTCTCTCCCCCAGACTCTCTCTCCCCTGTCTCTCTCTCTCCCCCAGCCTCTCTCTCCCCATCTCCCTCTCCCCCAGACTCTCTCTCTCCCCCAGTCTCTCTCTCTCCCCCCAGCCTCTCTCTCTCTCTCTCCCCTATCTCCCTCTCTCCACATCTCTCTCTCTCCCCCCAGTATCTCTCTGCCTCTCCCCCCAGACTTTCTCTCTCCCACAGTCTCTCTCTCTCTCTCCCCCATCTCTCTCTCTCTCCACAGACTCTCTCTCTCCCCCCAGTCTCTATCTCTCTCTCCCCATCTCTCTCTCCCTCAGTCTCTCTCTCTCCCCCCAGGCTCCATCTCTGCCCCAGACTCTCTCTTCCCCTGTCTCTCTCTCTCCCCAGTTTCTCTCTCCCCCCAGATTCTCTCTCTATCCCCCAGTCTTTCTTTCTCACCCACGTCTCTCTCTCTCTCTCCCCCAGTTTCTCTCTCTCTCCCCAAGTCTCTCTCTCTCCCCATCTCTCTCTTTCTCCCCCCAGTCTCTCTCTCTCTCCACGCAGACTCTCCCTCTCCCCCATTTTCTCTCTCTCCCCGTCTCTCTCTCTCCCCAGACTCTCTTTCTCCACCAGTCTCTCTCTCTCTCCCCCCAGTCTCTCTCTCTCTCTCCCCGCAAACTCTCTCTCTCCCCCTAGTCTCTCTCTCTCTCTCTCCCATTTCTCACTCTCCCCCGATTCTCTCTCTCCCCAAATCTCTCTCTCGCTCTCTCCCCCAGACTCTCTCTCTCTCTCCCCCAGTCTCTCTCTCTCCCCCATGTTAAGTCTGTGTGTTATAGTGAGAATTACTACACAGGCCACAAGAGTAAATTCAACAGGTCTTTACTGGTTGGAGGTCAGGACTATACTGAATACAATATTATTACACTGTGCTTATATACCGGTGTGGTCACCACCGGTATTACGTATACAGCAGCCAAAGAAAGTAGTACCTTTCTTAAGGTGGACCAGGCTTAAGTTCTCTTAAGGCGGAACAGGTTACATACACCACAATCCTCCCTTTTTAGCTTAACAGTCATATCCCCAAATAAACATAACATATATACATATATAACTTCAGGTATAACAGTTCAAAGGTTCAGTCTCTCAGGAGGCTTTCTGATTCGGCTTGGATAACGCCTTTCAGTGGTTTCTGATTCTTGTTGTTGAGGTGCCTCCTCTAGTTGGTTGCCAATGTATTGGGTGTCATCATCATCAAGTACATTCTCGGCCGAGGTAGATGCTTTAGGTTCATGAACGTCTTCCACAGCTGTCTCTGTCACAACCATGGGTTCGACCCTTGCTATCGACTCTACCAGTTGATCCGCATGACGCCTTATCACATTATGACCAATATCTACAGTGTACATCAGAGGTCCTTGTCTGGCCCGGATTGTTCCGGACTGCGATTTTTCATTTCCATAGCCCCTTGCCATCACTGGTTGTCCTACGTCGAAAGTTCGAGTGGTCTTGCTGTTAATATGCCGAAACTGTTTGTTTTCCACTTCCCTCCACACATTTGGTTTTAACAAGTCCAACTTGGACCGCAACCTCCTGTTATTAAACATCATAGCAGGACTTTGGTTAGTCACGGCATGATCGGCGTTTCTATATGACATCAGGAACTTATCGACCTTGTGTTGCAGCGGAATCTGATCATCATTCATGGCCTTAATAGCCTTTTTGAATGTCTGGACAAATCTTTCAGTCAACCCGTTTGTCGCCGGATGATATGGGGCAGAGGTATAATGTTTAACTCCATTCTTCTTTAAGAATTGTTGGAATTCTTCCGATACAAACTGTGGTCCGTTATCCGAACAGATCTCTTCTGGCAATCCGTTCCTTGCGAATATTGTTCTTAACACCGCAATTGTCTTTTCTGAAGTAGTGGTATTCATCTTGATGACTTCTGGCCATTTGGAATGTGCGTCCACCGCGATTAGGAACATGGAGTCCATGAATGGACCAGCAAAGTCAATGTGTACGCGTTGCCATGGGGCTGAAGGCCATTCCCATGAGTGTAGCGGTGCTATCGGAGGTGCATTTTGCACTTTTTGACACCCAGTGCAGCTTTTCGTTAACTCCTCAATCTGTTGGTCAATACCCGGCCACCATACATAAGCCCTAGCAAGACTTTTCATTTTAACTCCCCCCAGATGACCTTCATGTAGTTCTTTTAAAACTCTTTCCCTTAACTTGGGAGGAATAATCACTCTTGTCCCGTACATCAAAGTACCATGGCAGACGGACAGCTGGTCTCGCCTTGTCGAGAATGCCGGTAACAGAGGATCACCCCGTGTTGGCCATCCTTTCACTGTCACCTCGTAGCCTCTGGACAGTGTCGGGTCGTTCCTGGTTTCTCTTTCAATACTTGCATTGGTGACAGGTAAACACTCGATAATGGTCAAATGAAATAACTCAACAGGGTCAACTTTCGTCGTGTCTTCATCTTCAGGTAGTGGCAGGCGCGACAGGCCATCAGCATTGCCATGCTGTTTCGTACCTTTGAATTCTATCTGATATTGATGTGCCCCTAAGAAAAGAGACCATCTCTGGAGACGCTGTGCTGTCATCACCGAAACACCCTTCTTAAGGTTAAAAATGGACACCAACGGTTGATGGTCTGTCAGAAGTGTGAATTTTTGGCCCTGTAGGTAATGATTAAACTTCTTCACTCCCCATACAAGGCTAAGGGCCTCCCTATCGATCTGCGCATAGTTGCGCTCAGCGGAGGTCAATGATCTGGATGCAAACGCGACTGGCCTTTCCGTGCCATCTGGCAATTTATGTGAGAGTACTGTCCCAATACCATATGGAGAAGCATCACAAACCAACCGAATAGGCAGTGTCGGGTTGAAATGAGCCAACACTTCCTCTGAGGTGATCAATTTTTTGCTTTTGCGAAATGCCTTCTTACAGTTTTCGCCCCAGTCCCATGGTACCCCTTTCTGTAAAAGAGCATTCAACGGATGCAGTACCGTGGATAGATTTGGCAGAAATTTATGTTAATAGTTAATTAATCCTAGAAACGACCTCAACTGAGAGACATTCTCCGGAACGGGAGCCTTTACAACTGCCTCTATCTTGTCAGGAGACTTATGAAGCCCCTCCCGGTCAATGACATGACCACAGTACGAGATCCGCTTCTGGAAGAACTCACATTTCTGCCGATTTACTCTAAGTTCATACTCTTTCAGTCTGTTGAGCACCAGTTCCAAGTTAGCGAGATGTTGTTCATCACCATCACCTGTGATCAGAATGTCGTCCAGGTAACATTGTGTGCCTGGAATTCCCTGTAATACCTGCTCCATGGCCCTCTGCCAAATTGCTGGAGCCGATGCCACTCCAAAAACCAGCCTATTGTACCAGTACAAGCCTCGATGCGTGTTGATCGTGAGGTATTGGCGTGACTCTTCTTCAACCTCCATCTGCAAGTACGCCTGCGCCAGGTCTATCTTGGTGAAGTGTTTCCCGCCAGACAGTGAAGCGAAAATACCCTCAATCCGTGGAAGCGGATACTGCACCGTGTGAAGCACCGGATTAACGGTGATTTTGAAATCTCCACAGATGCGAACCTTCCCTGGATCTCCTGGCTTATTGTTCGCAGGACGTTTCATAACGGGAACAATGGGCGTAGCCCACTCACTCCAATCTACTTTAGACAATACACCTGAACGTTCTAGTGCTTCCAGCTCCGCTTCAACCGTAGGTCGTATTGCATAGGGTACAGGTCTGGCTTTAAAAAATTTTGGTTGTGCATGTTCATCAATCTTGATGTTTGCCGTAATTCCTCTCAGTGTTCCCAGTCCCGGCTGGAACACCTCTTTAGCCTCATCCAATATTCTGGACAATCGTTTAGGTTTGACAGCTGTTTCCCCGGAATCTACCGTTAGTGCTTTCAAGGAGTGCCAGTCCATATTCATTTTCCTAATCCACTCCCGTCCTAGTAGTGGTGGACCTCCTTCAGGTAGCACATATAAGTCCATTACTTGGCTTCCTTCGCCCTTGTGGACCACTTCTACCTCTATTTTTCCGATGGTGTACACTCTTTGCCCCGTGTACGTTTTCAATATAATCTCCGTATCCTGTAAGGGAATATGTTGGAATAACCTTCTGTAATCTTTCTTATTCATGACCGTCAATGCCGATCCAGTGTCCAATTCCATTTTTACTTGGACTCCTGCTATCTGAAGAGTGACCCAAATTGTCTGGAGGTCTGTATCCTTACCAACGTTGTGTATTCTTAAGCTATCCAGTTCATTACTGCTAGCGTCTGAATCTGACTTCTGTTCGGTCAAACTGCTCTTTGTCACCTTGTGTACCTTTGCATATTTTCCTTGCGGTGACTTTTTGTTGCTGGTCTTCTTTCCTGACCGGCATACTTTAGCTATGTGGCCAAGCCTGCCACACGTTCTGCATGCTTGGTTTTTAAACCAACACTGGTTCTGATCGTGCGTTGTCTTTCCACAACGATAACATTTGACAGAACTCAAACCCAATTTGTTTGTACCGAGTTCCGGTGGCCGTAGCTGCATTACTGCCGTGCCTCTCGCTGCGGCCTCGTGTGCTGCTGCCATATTGACCGCCTTCTCGAGAGACAGCTCATTCTCCTCGAGCAGTCACCTTTGTGTATCCTGTTTAAATAAACCACACACAAATCTATCTCGAAGTGCCTCTGTCAGTCCCGTTCCAAACTGACAATATTTTGCTAGCTTACGTAATTCCATCAAATATTCAGCATTGCTTTCATTTTGCAGCTGTCTTCTATCGTAAAATTTAAATCGTTCTGCTAGCATCAGCAGCGTGGGGTTAAGATGATTTTTTAGGACAGTAACAATCTGTTCGAACGTCTTATCCGCCGGTTCATCTGGTGATAACAGGTGTTTCAATTGCCCGTATGTCTTCGCACCCATTAAGTTTAGTAATGTTATTGCTTTATCTGCATCAGGAATTTTATTTGCCTTACAATAGTTTTGTATGCGTTCTACATACATAGCCCAGTCTTCTATATCACTGTCGAAGGCATTAATGTTCCCATGTTTAGGCATCGTAGCAATTTATTGTATTTTTAATGTTATTCAAGATGGCGGCTTCCCGCTCTTGTCGTCGTCCTCCGCCCACAAAATGGCGGTTTTCCCGCGCTTGGCGGTCTTCACCCGTCCCCCGATGCTGTCTCCACTTCACCGCGGCTCTCGCGCCTTCAGTTTCCCCAGACGCTGCGCCTTTAGCCCGAATGCGGCCCTTATCTCCGGTCGCAATCGATTTCCCGCGCTGCGCCTCTCGCTCGAAAGCGGCTCGGCCCTTATCTCCGGTCGCGATCGACCTCACCGCCCTTATTCCTCCGTCTTCCCAGCCCCGTCTGTACAGCCAACGCGGTTGACTTTCTGTCGCGTCGCTGCCCGGCTTACCCACCACGAGGTAGTAGAAGAAGCTGACAGTCGCTGATGGAGGCTTCGAGGTCAGGATGTCTTCTGCACTCCGGTTGCTCGATGCCTGCCGCTCGACGTGTCTTCCAGTAGGTGATGAGGGTGGAAACCTCTCTTCGACGTCCTGTCTGTGGACGAAGTCGCCGTGGAAATTACTGCAGCAGGGTAAGAATCGGACTCGTCGCCACTGTTAAGTCTGTGTGTTATAGTGAGAATTACTACACAGACCACAAGAGTAAATTCAACAGGTCTTTACTGGTTGGAGGTCAGGACTATACTGAATACAATATTATTACACTGTGCTTATATACCGGTGTGGTCACCACCGGTATTACGTATACAGCAGCCAAAGAAAGTAGTACCTTTCTTAAGGTGGACCAGGCTTAAGTTCTCTTAAGGCGGAACAGGTTACATACACCACACCCCAGACACTCTCTCTCTCCCCGTCTCTCTCTCTCCCCCCAGTCTCTCTCTTTCTCTCCGTCTCTCTCTCTCCCCAAGTCTCTCTCTCGCCCCCAGTCACTCTCTCCCCCCAGTCTCTGTCTCTCTCTCCCTCCCGTCTCTCTTGCTCTCCCCTCGTCTCTCTCTCTCTCTCTCTCTCTCCCCCGTCTCTCTCTCTCTCTCTCCCCATCTCTCTCTCTCTACCCCAGTCTCACTCTCTCTCCCCGTCTCTCTCTCTCTCCCCGTCTCCCTTTCTCTCTCCCCACCAGTCTCTCTCTCTTTCCCCCCAGTCTCGCTCTCTCTCTCCCCAATCTCTTTCTCTCTCACCCCAGTCTCCCTCTCTTCTGCAGTCTCTCTCTCTATCTCCCCCGTCTCTCTCTCCCCCAGACTCTCTCTCCCAGTCTCTATCTCTCTCTCCTCAGTCTCTCTCTCTCCCCGTCTCTCTCTCTCCCCCCTCTCTCTCTCCCCCAGACTCTCTCTCTCCCCGACTCTCTCTCCCCATCTCTCTGTCCCCCCAGTCTCTCTCTCCCTCGTCTCTCTCTCTCTCCCCCCAGTCTCTCTCTCTCTCCCCTCCATCTCTCTCTCTCTCCCCGCAGTCTCTCTCTCTCTCTCCCCACAATCTCTCTCCCCCCAGTCTCTCTCTCTTCCACCAGTCTCCGGCAAAACCATAGAAGGGGATTGGGTATGCATGCGTGGCTCCACGAGACCGCACATGCGAAGAGGGCTGCAAAGCTGTTGGTGGTGATAATCAGAATGTTTTTATTGGGCTGCTCCCCTGCTCCAGCTGCTGTCCAGCTCTCTGTGTGGCCTTTCATTTCAACCGCGCGGCAGCTCGAGGATTAGTGTGCAGCCGCACACCTTAGAGGGAACATTGTCTGGGACCCATCCTTTCTAGCATGGAAGCGGTGACCAACTCCATTAGCGTTATATGGACCGAGCCATGATGCAGCTTCTGATGGCCAATGTCTCAGCTTCTACTGCAGCACAAGCAGCAGCCACCCAATGTCTGAGTGCTGCAGTTGAAGCACAGACTGCTGTCACCATGGCTCAGGATTCCAGTTTTCAAAGGAGTTTGCAGATTGCTGAGGCGCCATCTGGAGAAGTGGCAGTGGCTTCCTAGAGAATGAATCTAGAGCTGCTCGAGGTCGCTCTCCAAGGCCATTTGCAATCTCCGCCACTGAAAGTCAGCAGCCTTCCACCAGCCATGCTGCAGGCACTGGGGTAGCACAGCGTAGGAACAGGCAAAGGCACACGGAAGACAGGCACTAAGGGAATGCACAAGGGTGATTAGTTTATGTTATTTGCAATATGGCATGATTTTATTTATAAATTTGGTTTGGAATGTTTATTTCATGATGGTTTTTATTTTTGCATTCTGGTCAAGTGGGCAATGTGATGGTCAGTGACAGGGGGAAGATAAGGTGTGGGACTGTTGGTAAATGGGGAATTGGGGTTGTGTTTACTGGTGTCGCAGTCGTATGAGTTCTCCACAGACAGCCAGGCCAGAAAGGAGCTGTCTAGGTTGCCTCCCCCCTTCCTCTTTTTCTTGTTCTTCCTTCTCCTCCTCCTCCTGCTCCTCAGCTGCTCGCTGTATAGCTGGTGGCAAGGGCTGATGATGGCGAGGTTGTGCAGCATGCAACAGACCACCAGGAATCTTGACACCTGCTCTGCTGAGTACTGCAGGGCATCTCCAGAGCGGTCCTGGCATCAGAAGCATGCCAATGGTCTGCTCTATCACATTTTGTGTGGCAGCATGGCTTTCATTGTGTGCATGCTGCCCATGTGTGTGTGGGTTGCGCACTGCATCATGAGCCGTGTCATCAGTGGCTAGCCCTTGTCACCCAGTAGCCACCACTTGGTTTGCCGTGATGACACAGCGGACTGCCGCCGGATTCCAGGAAGTGACCTGTGTGATTCGCTGCCTATGGCCGCACACCAGCTGGACATTGAGGGAGTGGAATCTCTTTCGGTTCTGGTACATGTCAGAGTTGATATGCGGTGCCTGCAATACGGTGTGCGTGCAGTCAATGGCAGCTTGCACCATGGGGTTGCCTGCAATCTTCGCAAAGATGCATGCTCGCTCCGCCTGCTTCTCTCTGGCAAGAGAGAATGAAATGTAGTCAGCTTTCTTTGAATAGAAAGTCTCAGTGACCTCCCTTAAACAACAGTAGATGGCAAACTGCGAGAAGTTGCAAGTATCTCCAGCTTCAGCCTGGAAGGAGCCCGATGCATAAAAGTTCATGGCCACGGTCACCTTCACAGCCACTGGCAATGTGGTCCTTGCCCTGCTCTGAAGTTGCAGTTGTGGCTGCAGCAGTTGGCAGATTTCAGTAAGGATGTCCTTATTGATGGGAAGACATCTCACATGTTCCTTGCTGAGGTTCAGATCGGAGAATTACTCCTTAAACACCCTGGCGGTTATGGCCTCCTGCGGAGCGCCATTCTCCCCTTCACCCTCCTCCCTCTTCTAGGAGCTTGTCCTGTTCTGCTCAGCCTCTGTTCATTCTCCAAGTCATGCTGTATTCCAAGGGGAACTCTGACTAGTGCACTCAAGTCTGTCAGCAAGTGGTTTGTGCAGAAGCCTTGAAGTTAGGAAAAAGCCCTTCAGCATGTGCCGCACCACTCCTTGTAGACTTTCGCCACTTGAAAGAACTCTAGAAAGCACCAAACACTTGTAGAATCTTACCAACAGCCAGAAGAAATCAACCAGCAACTAACCTGTGTGTAGTTGATGATCCCTTTAAATAGTGCTGGTGGGGGGTCCTTCAATAAGGACATCCTCACCGAGGCATCCTCATGGTGCAGGATTCACATGTTCAGCTGTGCAAGCTTAAGAGAAGGTATTAGCTGGAGAGTTGAGCTCCAAAATGGCTGCGCTGGCACCAAATCTGCGTTGCACACTGATTGACATCACAATCTGCCTACTCTGCATACTTCTGACAGGCAATCACTGCGTGTGCGCTAACACCCTCACCAGTGTGATTCGCCCCACAAGTGTACACACGTGCATCGGATGCCATTTTGGCACCCAAATGGCACCTGTAGCGCCCAAACAACGAGCATTACCAATCCGAATTTTGCACCCCCTTACTTCTACTGATAGTCCATTGTCATTAGAGGGCTTATAGCTTGAAATTACTTCATTAATTATGCTGTTCGAATGCCTGTGCAGAGTGTGGATTCCAATTATTCTACTTTAGCTGACTTTTTCCAATTTGTCAACAGCTCTAATATAATTCAGATATTATGGATTAAATATCTTCACTGATAGTTATATGGAAATTACTGCCAATAACTGTTTTCAATCTTTATGGTACACTGAGCTAAGGGCCTTGACAGTAGAAAAATAGTTTGTAGCCACTAATTGCTAACAGACATACCGTAGAAATTTCCCATGTTTGCCTTTGAAGTATTGTTCATTTTTTCTTTCTTTCTCTGCCTTGGTATTTGCTAGAATACAGCCCCTGTCCTATATAATTGACTTGCAACCAGATGGGTACATTGGCAGAATTATTAACTTATGTTATAAAGTGCAGGTAACAGCTGATTCAAACCTGTCTAGCTGAATGGAAGACAGGGTAAACTTGAAGCAAAGTGCTATTCCACTTTCCTTTGATTTGACAGCAGGTCCTTGAGTGGGATGTGTTATTAAATTTTCTAGCTGAGATCTAAAATCTCGCTGAGACACTGCAAGTAACTGACTTCTGCATCAATAATTATATAATTTCAGGCTTACTCATATGGCAACATAAAAAGAGCAAGACATTTAGATATAAGTCAGATGTCGCCAAGCCTTATGGGGGCGAAATTCCCCTAGTTTGTGCCTCCGGTGGGAGGCGCTAACAGGGTGCAAATGGCTTTTCGCCCCCACCCCACCCCCGAGGCAATAACCGCGCCTCCCGCGAAATCCCGCGGGAGGTTAGTGGTGGCGCGACCGGGTCTCGCCCCGATCTTCTGAACCCGGAGATCATGATGTCATCTCTGGGCGCAACGCCCCGGTAGCGCCTCGGGAGAAAAATTCACACTTGCGCCCCGCAGCAGCGCCGGGCGATGTTACCGACTGCTGCAGGGGGTTGCGAACAGTGAGGCCGGCTGCTCGTGGGGCGCCATTTAAAGGCACGGTGGGTGGCCAGCAAAAAATGCCAATTTAAAAAAAACTATTTTTGGCCACCGGTCACGGCGTCTGTGTCGCGATCGCTCAGCCCGGCACTCTGCTTGAGTACCAGGCTGATCGCGCGGCACTCCCGCTCCCCGGTGGCCCAGAAATCTACAATGAAACCTGCAGAGCTCGCAGCGCAGGGCCCTTCCCTTTAATGCAGGGAGGAGCCCCTGCAGAGTGGCACTGCTGAGCACAGCGCCCCGGATCAGGACATTCCCCGCCTCCTGCACTCCAAGAGGCAAGTGGAGCGCTTGATTTATTGCTCCACGTCCTTCTTGGAGCAAAAAGAGGGAATTTTACAAATGTTTGAAAAGGTTAAACGTTCCAAACATTTTTCACCTAACGCCCCAAACGGCCCACTAAGGGAATTTCTCCCATGAGTCTTAATTCGGGTCCCCAGAAATTCAGGTCCCCACGGGTGATTACACGCTGGGTACTCATGCGTAGGCCCAATGAAAGTGCTGATTTCATGCATACACTGTGCATGCGCGGGAAACCGGAACTTCCGTTCCCTTAAAGGAAGGGGTTCATAGGTCGAACGCATGCGCCGGAGAGGCAGCGCGTACGCCTGGAACTTCCGTTTTTTTTGCAGCTTTCTCCGGGAGGGTAAGTCTCCAGGAGTTACACTTTTAAAAAGCAGTTGCAAGGCCTGCTTTTAACAAGGTAAGTGGTGAATTAAGTAAAATCTAAACATTTTTTCCACAGGTTTATTATTTTTAAATACTTTAAAGAAAGGTAAGTTTATTTTTAGCCCCGTTAGAAACTGTAATTAATTTTTCAAAAATTTAAATTATTGTTTAAAATAGTTATTTTATGTAATTTATTGTTATTTTAAAAATGTGATTTTTAAAAAATGTATTTGAAGTTTAATTATGTTTTGGGGCTGATTTGTATTTATAGTTTTGACAGCTCTTCCTGTCAAATTTATGAATGGGCATTCCCTGCTACCATTGGCTCTCCATGGCCCACATGATCCCAGGGGACGCTTTGAACTAACTGCGCCCCTGGGATACGCAAGCACTGCATGCCGGCAGTTGGAGCAGGCCCAGGATCGGAATCCCACACGGGCCCACAGCACAACAGGCAGCGTGCTAGGTAAGTGCAGGTCGGAGGCTTGCACCCGCGGGAAGCCTCCGACCCGAATTTCTGGGCCATTATATTGTATTGACAGATAAGATAGACTCAATGGATATTTTCCACACAGATTCACAGATATATGTACAAATGATGAATTTTGTAGCTGTCATCTGGCTGAAAATATTAGAGAAGCTCAGCCAGTTTCCCAGCTCTATATCACTATAAGCTTTGAAATAGTGAACTGCCCCAACGTAAGTATTAAATGCCCTCATGCCCTGCATGGTGTGTAAACCTGTTTTTTCCTGGAGATGGATGAATAGAATATGAACCTGAACCCAAAAATCTGATATCATCTAAATCTGCGGGGTGGAGAGGAGGTGAGGGGAAGCGGGGGTGGGGGAGGGGGGTGGCGTGAGGCTCAAACAAACAGACTGATCCAATCTGACTTTTTGTTGGTTCCACTCAGATTTGGGGACATGTTTTTTTTTCCAAAGTCTAATATTAACACAATTGTGCAGTCACAGTGTACACACTTGGAAATTATTCAATATTGTAATTTTTTGCTCCAGCACTTTCCAAAGCAAGAAGTGACAGGCTCAGTTTGGGATTCAGTTCAGGTGAACAAAAGGAGACAAAGAAAACAAAAGCTGGGTAAAAATTGGGCCTTGTGGCACCTGTTTTACAAGCGTAAAATAAGCATATTGAGGGCCAATTCAATAGACTAACATGCTGCGTTCCAACAACGTGTGAAAGATATCCGAGCCAAAATTGGGCCAGACAATTTTTCAGGTGCCCTGGCAGCTGTCTTAAACAGACAGTAAAATTTTCATCCTTGTTTTCAAATCCCTCCATGGCCTCCCCTCTCCCTATCTCTGTAATCTGCTCCGGCCCTACAAACCTCCAAGATCTCTGCACTCCCTTTAATTCTGGCCTCTTGTGCATCCCCATTTTCATCTCTCCATCATTGGCAGCCATGCCTTCAGCCGCCTAGGCCCTAAGCTCTTCAATGCCCTCCTTAAACCTCCCTGCCTTTGTACATCTCCCACTGAAGGGATAATTACAATCCTAGCCCTTTTGGGCTATTCCAGGTCAGGCGTATTCCCCAGATGTTCATCCTCAACATAAGTTAGAGATAGCCGAATTCCATAAGATGCTTAAATGGGGCTAAAGGTTCAGGCTATCTCTCCCCAAAGGAAAGGAATGACTAAAGATGTTACCGTCCTCCGGATAGTACTTTTTAATAGGTTGAACTAGACTGTGACCTTCTGGATATTATGAGGGTCCGGAATACCCCCCAGATTTCTGCAACTCCTTACAAAAGAGTGTACAGAATTTGTGGGTTCGCGAGTCTATGCAGATTCACTCTTTGAGACAATTCTAAAAATATATAGTTTTATTTAAGAGCCGGCATTCAGTTAACATCTGTTGAATCAGTCGCAATATTAACAATTCAAAGTACAATTAGCTTACATTTCTTATTTCTCAGAGATCCTTATTCTCAAATCTTTACTTTGTTATATTTTTTATTTCTACATCCAGAACATCGTTACATTTCTTATTTCTTATTTCTAAATCCTTACATTTCTTATTTCTTATTTCTAAATCCAGAACATCGTTACATTTCTTATTTCTAAATCCAGAACATCCACCAAAAATCAATACTTTAACTTCCCGAGACTCATCGTTAAAAACTTACAGAGATGCCTCTGGAAAGTTGAGAAAGGCCCTGCCCGTTCAGCATGTTCTGATGTTCTGTTGAAAAAGGTCTTATTTTTATACCCTTTTGGCTTTGGTTTCTTCTTTGATGTTCTCTGCTGATGTCAGCTAATTGTCTTTATTGATACCTCTGTTTGAATGCTTTCTATGTTACTATCAATTCAACTATTGCATGCATAATTATTTCTCTATTTTTAGGTGTTCCAAAAACCATCATAAAAACAATGACAGCTATGGTTTCTGTTTGATATCATTCTTACCAAAGATTCTTCATTCAATTCTTAATTTTGGCTTAACTGCTTTTTTGCAGACATTGTGGGGGTGATTTTCATTCAGAAGTCGGGAAGGAGGCGGGACTACAACTTTTGGGGTTGTAGTCCCGCCTCCATCGAGATGCGGCCAATCCATGTGATTTTAACTTGATTGACCTTGTTGAGCCCGCCCAGTGGGCTCAGCAGACCAATTAAGGGCCACCCGGCAACAGGTGACGTCACAGACTGAAATTTCATCAGTCGAGACGTTTTGACAGATGAAATATCAGTTTTTCACAGCTGTTTGGAGCTGTCAAACACTGACAGTCTTACTTCTAACCTGAGTCCTTTTACACAGACTCAGTTAGAAATCTCACTGGCACAGAAAGCTGCAGGCTGTCACTTTTGACAGATCGCAGCCATTCTGCTTTCTGTGCCGGTTAGATGATGGACTCCCGAAACCTAGAGGAAGGAAGGCTGAAAAGGTAAGTACAGGTAATTTAAACTTCTTTACACACTTTAGACACACCAAACACACTTACCTTTGCACTCATGCACCCATCACTCACCTGAACACCGACATCTCAATCCCTCCAAGTCCTTCAACCTGACGTCCCGACTCCTCTAACTTGGCATGGTTTGGAGCCGTCGGGAATCCCACACTTCAAGCTTTAAAATAGGGATTAGACTAAAAACTGCCTGTTAACTACCTGTTAACAGGCAGTTAATTGGCACTAATCCCTTCCCGCCTCGGGTAGGCGGGTCCCAGTGCGGGGCGGGTACCTGCCTCCTTTGAAACTTACATGGAGATGGGTTGTGGGCGGGATGTTGTCGGGACCCCCGAATTCGAGACTTTAACCCCCCACACACCTCCAATCCCAACTCCACGGGTCAATGAAAATCGACTCCCGTGTCTTTCCTTATTCTCCATATTCAATACAACACAATGCAATTGCTTGGTGTCTCTATTGAAGTTATATCTTCAAAGTCTTGTTGGCATGGTTTTTACTATATGTAAATCAAAACCACTTTAACTGTGTGTTTACTTGTTTTCTAGCTACGTATCTCAATTGGTTGCATAGTTAATCTTATGGTTCCTGTTTTCCAAGTTTCTTTTCTTGATGTCATGTTTCAAAGGCACATGCCTCTTTTAATGTTTGTATTTCTGTTTCAACGTGTTAGTTTGTAACACCTTAAACTGGACCTTCTCATTGTGTTCGTTGCAAACCGTAGACCTTTCGGAACCACCAATGGTTTGCTTCAATCTTTCATTGTTTTAGAATATTTAACTAATTCCCATTTCAAAGCTTGTTTACAGCTTTGTTATCAACTGATCTTTTCTCAGAAGCCTGTATTTCTGTTTACAGCCTGTCTGCTGAGACTTGTGTCTGTTAAACCCAGTGTGTACTTTATTAATAATATTAGAAATCTGTTCATAGTATTGTGTATTTCTCTGAATCACGGCTATTCCTTCACACCTCCTCCTTTAAGACGCTCCTTAAAACCTAACTCTTTGACCACCTGTCCTCCCAAGTTGCCACTCCACCCTCCCGTGAACTTATGTTCAGCTTTTTAAAATGGACAAGTTGATGTGGAGCTGCACAGGCACTGTCACTCATCCAATTAATAGTAATGAGGCCTGAGACCCAACTTCAGACTAGCCTCGGACCTCCAAGTTTGGGCACTGGTGCACCGCTGGATATACACCCAAAAACAGACCATAACCAATTTGTACGCTCAAAAATATCTAAACCCAAATTGACTCACCTGTATTGGTCCTAATTTTATATAAATGACAAAGTCAAGTAAGTTTTTCCCTCGTGTTGGTTCTCTCACCATCTGCCGCAGGCCCAGTCTGGCAGCTATGTCATTCAGAACTTGGTCAGTAGTGGTGCTACCAAGCCACTCTTGGTGATGGACTTTGAAGTCCCCCACCCAGAGTACATTCTGTGCCCTTGCTACTCTCTGCGCTTCTTCCAAGTGGTGTTCAACATGGAGGAGTACTGATTCATCAGCTGAGGGAGGGTGTTAGGTAGTAATCAGCAGGAGGTTTCCTTGCCCATGCTTGACCTGAAGCCATGAGACTTCATGGGGTCCAGAGTCAATGTTCAGGACTCCCAGGGCCACTCTCTCTCAGCTGTATACCACTGTGCTGCCACCTCTGGTGGATCTGTCCTGCCAGTGGGACAGGACATACCCAGGGATGGTGATGGAGGAATCTGGGACATTGGCTGAAAGGTATGATTCTGTGAGTATGACTATGTTGCTTAACTGGTCTGTTGGCACAACAACAACAACAACTTGTATTTATATAACATCTTAAACGTAGTAAAACATCCCAAGGCGCTGCACAGGACTATTTTAAGACAAAAAAATTGACACCGATCCACATAAGGATAAATTAGGGCAGGTGACCAAAAGCTTGGTCAAAGAGGCAGGTTTTAAGGAGCATCTTAAAGGAGGAAAGAAAGTCCCCAGATGTTGGCGAAGAGGACTTTGTAGGGTCGACTGTGCCATTGTCATGTCCGAAGCCGATGCCTCGGTTGATGCCGGCTGGTTCGCCTGGTTTTATTCTTATTTTTCATAGCAGTTTGCTATAACTGAATGGCTTGCTAGGCCATTTCAGAGCCAACCACATAGGCCAGACCAGATAAGGACAGCAAATTTCCTTTCCTAAAGGCAATAAATGAACCAGATGGGTTTTTATCTGATAGTTCCACAGCTACCATCACTGAATCTAGCTTTTGTAATTCCAGATTTATTTAATTAACTGCTGTGGTGGGATTTGAACTCATGTTTCAATTACAGTGGATTATGAGTCC
This sequence comes from Somniosus microcephalus, assembly GCF_052327205.1. Lineage (NCBI taxonomy): Eukaryota > Metazoa > Chordata > Chondrichthyes > Squaliformes > Somniosidae > Somniosus > Somniosus microcephalus. Next base: position 135,046,567 of record NC_140993.1, read on the forward strand.
ATGTCTCAGGATTAACTAGTCCAGTAACATAACCACTATGCTACCATTCTCTTAGCTTTTTCTGGATGCAATTGTGAGAAAAAGTGGGTGCAGAATCAGAGCTGTTACATACATTGTGCCTCCGTCTTGCGCTGTCCCAGTGTTTCCTCTGGTTTCAAAATTATACTGCATCCGCACCAGGACTTTCCATTTAAATTAGATTAAAATTTCCTTTTGATGGCATCTTCAGCACCTGCTACATGTTACAAGTTTCAGGTCTGCCTTAGATATTCTCTTGGGTACAGCAGTTTTGGTCACTCCTGTTTTACTTTCAGGATTGTGCCAATTATACAATAGTGTAACAATTACACCCTTTTGTGATCTGAACTGGATATCATATCTTTTGCACATACCTTCACCCTCCAATCTTTCTGAAAGTGGACTGAAAAGCTTTAATACGATGAAGCCAGATATGAATTGCTAAACTGCTTTATCTTACAGACAGCAAGTGAAAGTTGCTGAGTAACAGTACTTAATTAATACTTTACAGCTGTATTCACAAAAGAGGGGGTGATGCAGATGTTGAAGTTAAGGTGGAAGATAGTGAAATATTGGATGGGATAAACATAGTAAGAAAGTAAGTATTAAGGGGTTTAGCATCCTTGAAAGTAGATAAATTGCCAGTGCCAGATGAAATATATCCGAGGCTATTAAAAGAAGCAATGGAGGAAATTGCGGAGGCTCTGACCATCACTTTCCAATCCTTCCTGGCTACAGGAGTGATGCCAGAGGATTGGAGAACTGCTAACATTGTACCATTGTTTAAAAAGGGAGGAAGGGAAAAACTGAGCAATTACAGGCCAGTTAGTTTAATCTCGGTTGTGGGCAAATTATTGGAATCAATTCTGAGGGATAGTATAAACCTTAATTTAGAAAGACACAGATTAATCAAAGACAGTCAGCATGGTTTTGTTAAGGGTTTTTGGTGTCTGACTAACTTGATTGAATTCTTTGAGGAGGTAACAAGGAGGGTCGATGAGGTCAGTGTGTTTGATGTAGTCTACATGGATTTTAGCAAGGCTTTTGACAAGGTCCCACATGGCAGGCTGATCAAAAAAGTAAATCCCATGGGATCCAAGGGAGAGTGGCAAATCTGATCCAAAATTTGCTCAGTGGCAGGAAGCAAAGGGTAATGGTTGAGGGGAGTTTTTGTGACTGGAAGGCTGTCTCTAGTGGGGTTCCAAGGGATCAGTACTCGTCCCTTACTTTTTTAGTATATATTAATGATTTAGACTTAAATGTAGGGTGCATGATAAAGAAATTTGCAGATGATACAAAAATTAGCCATGTGGTGGACAGTGAGGAGGAAAGCTTTAGACTGCAGAAAGATATCGATGAACTGGTCAGTTGGGCAGAAAAGTGGCAAATAAAATTCAATCCAGAAAAGTGTGAGGTAATGCATTTGGGGAGGGGCAATAAGGCAAGGGAATACACAATAAATGGTAGGATACTGAGAAGTGTAGAGGAACAGAGGGACCTTGAACTGCATGTCCACAGATCCCTGAAGGTAGAAGGACAGGTCAATAAAGTAGCTAAAAAGGCATAAGGAATGCTTTCCTTTATTAGCCGAGGCATACAATATAAGAGAAGGGAAGTTATGCTAGAACTGTATACAACACTGGTTAGGCTGCAGCTAGAGTACTGTGTGCAGTTCTGGTCACCACATTACAGGAAAGATGTGATTGCACTAGAGGGGGTGCAGAGGAGATTTACGAGGATATTTCCAGGACTGGAAAACTTTAGTTATGAGGAACGATTGGATAGGCTGGGGTTGTTTTTCTTGGAACAGAGGAGGCTGAGGGGAGATTTAATTGAGGTGTATAAAATTATGAGGGGCCTAGATAGAGTGGATAGGAAGGACCTATTTCCCTTAGCAGTGGGGTCAATAACCAGAGGGCATAGATTTAAAGTAATTGATAGACAGATTAGAGGGAAGATGAGGAGAAGTTTTTTCACCCAGAGGGTGATGGGAATCTGGAACTCACTACCCGAAAGGGTGGTAGAGGCAGAAACCCTCATCACATTTAAAAAGTACTTGGATGTGCACTTAAAGTGCCGTAACCTACAGGGCTACGGACCTAGTGCTGGAAAGTGGGATTAGGCTGGGTAGCTCTTTTCTGACCAGCACGGACAAGATGGGCCGAATGGCCTCCTTCTGTGTCGTAATTTTTCTATGATTCTAACAGACATAATCAAATCTCACCTTGATTAAACTAACTACAGGACTCTCCTCAAGAGCAAGAAAAAGAAAAATACCTATGTAAGAGGCCGAATGCCTGTTCCAGACAGGTGCCACAGATGGCTGGGTAGTCGCCTAGGCCTATAAGCCGGTACCCATACTCCTGGTGCTGATCAGGTACAGGGCATTTCTCCCTGAAATTGCCCCTTGTTGCACCTATTTTACGCCCATTAGGCCTGTCCCTACTCTTGGCCTTCATATGAGTGTTCCTAGTGATCTGTGACTGTAAATATCCCATGGCAGCAGTGATATTGCAGATGCCAGTAACATTCTCGCTCCTCATTTACAATAGTGACTCCACTTCAAAAGTACTTCATTGGCTGTAAAGCGCTTAGAGACATCCAGTGGTCGTGAAAGGTGCTATATAAATGCAAGTCTTGCTTTCTTTTTCATTCGGCCCTGTTCCACACAGGTGGCCAGTGGTCCCCTTCACATTTTAAACCATGTTTTGGATGCTACTAGGCAGATCCTCAAAGAATCTAACAGTCACTCATGATCTGAAAGCATTCTTCTTTTAAAAGCTGGGCCCCAATGATGTAGATCTCTGGTCAAGCAGCTGGGGACATCTGTAACCTAACTCTCTGGACAGGTGCTTCCTGCTCCTCTGAAATCATCTCCTCCGCCTCCTGCTCACTTGTGCTCTATGCATCACCTAGGCTTCTCTCCTCAAATTGAATATCTGGGTCTAACACGGAGGATGCCTATGTGCTGGTACTTGCCTGAATCAGATGCAGCACAAGGTGCTTGGTGAGTTGCTGACTGAGTGGTCATGGATGGCCTTGCTGCAGTTTCTAGTTCATGTCGAAGAAAGATAAAAAGTGAAGTACTAGGGAAATTTCCTCAGAGGTACTACTACTAGAATAACAGCAACAAAAGCAACAAAAACCCACAATCACAATAACAGCAAATTGCATTTGTGTAGCGCCTTTAATATAGAAAAACATCCTAAAGTGCTTCACAGAGGCATAATCAAAAACTGAATGCCTAGTGGCCATGTAAACGGGGTTCCTGGGTCTGTGGCCGTGTAACCAGGGTTCCTGCACCTGTGGCTGTGCAACAGGGACTTCTGGATCTGTGGCTGTGTATCCGGAACTCCTGCACAAGTGCCGTGTAACCGGGGCTCTTGCACCTCTGGCCGTATATGGGGCTCTCGTACCTTGGTAAGTATACATCTCTGTAATCCAGACTTTTTGATCAACCGGCACCACGCCGGTCCCATCGGTGCCTGATAAAAAAGAGTTTCCTGTATTAGGAGGAGTAAACAAAAGCTTAGTTAAAGAGATGGGTTTTAAGGAGGGTCTTAAAGGAGGAGAGGGGTTTGGAGAGGAAAAATGTTTAAGGGATAACATTTCAGAGCATGGGGCCTGATGACATGGCTGCTAATAGAGGGGAAAGGGGAGAGTTTGGGGTTTGTAGGGCTGGAGGAAATAGAGACATAGGGAGAGATAAAGACTTGATGGAATTTAAACATGAGGAGAAGAATTTTAAATTTGAGGCGTTTGTGGACCTGGAACCAGTGTAGGTCAGTGAGGATAGTGGTGGTGGGCAAGTGGAACTTGATGTGGGATTGGATAGTGGCAGCAGAGTTTTGTTTGAACTGAAGTTTACGGAGGATGGAGGATGAGAGGCTGTCCTGGAGAGCATTGGAATAGTCAAGTCTGGGTGTGACAAAGGCATGGATGAGACATTTGCGACAGGTGGCCTGAGGTAGGTTCAGAAGTGGGTAATGTTACACAGCTAACTGCATGAAGGGCTGCCTTAGCTAAGCAGCTGGCATGCTTGGCTTGATGTATAGAAACCGAGGTATCAGTGCTTGTGGGAGTATATACGATGGAATGTACATGAGGGACCAGTGTCATATAAACACTGAACCAAGGCTGTGCCCCTTGCTTCACTATCCCTAGCCTCCTCCTTAATTTACGGGTCCTAGATCTCATGTTCACACTCCTCAAATTATGTCAGATCTCTTCCTCTGACTCTGTTCTCTTGTGCATCTCCACCCCCATCGCCCAGGTCTACCTGTCTGCTGGCCGGCTCGCCAGTCAATATTGCGCTGACTTAGAGGCCCCCTGCCAGCAGCAATGGACAAACATTCCACCCGCTGCCCACTGGTGCCATGCCTAGAGTGAACATCTACCCATTTTCTGGTCATGCTTTGGCCGAAATTGCAGTGCACAAATTGGCTGCCATGTTTCCCTACATTACAACAGTGACTATACTTCAAAAAGTAATTCAATGCCTGTGATACACTTTAAGACGTTCTGAAGTCATGAAAGGCACTATATAAAGGTAAGTTCTTTCTTGTATCAGGAGTTGTGGTTCTCAGCATTATAAGTACTCTTTCAGTACTATATTATGATGTTGTGCTGATGTTTTAATCTTACAAGATATTTTGGAAGGACGGGGATTTTATGCATGAAAATACTGTAGGATATTGATTTGGTTTTTAATTAATTTTAAAAATGTAGTTTCAAAAGACATTGAAATGTGGTGTACAGTTCTTACATAGAGGAGATACCCCAACCTTTGAACTTTTTTGGGTTGCACTGACACCTTTTGCTAAAATAGGAAAAGGAATTTGTTCTGTCTGACATTGGTGATAGGTACTCGATTGCCTTGGCCTGAGCACATGGAGTTTGATAGTGCTGTTATCACTGTATTGTGCCTGGAAGTGTGTGTGTGTGGCAGCCATTCTAAAAGCAACATGAACTGAACTCTGCTGACGGTCTCTGGATTATCTTTGCAAACGCAATATTTGGCGACAAGGATGGCTGAAATCTCTCTTCCACCACCTCCTCCCTTCCTCGCACTACCCGGTGAGCCCCCGATCCCATGGGTTCACTGGTTACAGTCCTTTGAAACCTACCTCATTGCTCTTGGACTAGAAACTGTGAGTACGGCTCGGAAAAAGGCACTGTTATCCCATTGCTTGGGAGCGGAGGGCCAGCGTGTTCTTGGGACATTATGCACAGCAGACTCAATCCAAACATATGATGAGGCTGTGGCTCTGTTACGCACACACTTCTCTGCCCCACAAAGTGCCCTCCTGCGGCGATTCATTTTTAGACAGCGTCACCAACTCCTTGGCAAGTCGGTGCATCAATACGTGGCTAATTTGAGGGGGTTAGCTAGCTTGTGCAAGTTCGGTGCACTACAAGATGAGATGGTGCGTGATCAACTAATAGAGCACACAAACAAAGTGAAAGTGCGTGAAAGACTGTTACTCGAGTCCGACGATCTGTCGTTGTCACAGGCAGTCAACATTGCCTTTCAAGTGGAGTCTGCAGCCGAATGTGCAGCAAACTAGCACACACACCCAGTGACAGCACCCTCGGCCCCGACAGCTCTGACACGGTAATGCTCGCGCGACGGCAGCAACGCGCATCCGCGGCAACAGTGTGGAAACTGCGGACCTCGTTCACATGCTACCAGAGTGCAGAATTGTCCCGCGCGCGGCCAAGCCTGTCGCAATTGTGAAAAACAAAATCACTTTGCCAATGTCTGCCGCTCTGCCCCGGTTTCTACAAATGAACACTCTCAGTCCTCAAGCACTATAATTCACAACGTGAGCTCTGGGCCAGTAGTGGCTTTCAAGTCATGCACAATTAACCTGAATGATGTGTGCATCCCGCTGCTGTTGGATACCGGTGCCAGCGTCTCACTGCTGAATGTGGACACATTCAAACGCTTTTTCAGCTCCCTGCCACTCTCTGCGCCCTCCACTACCCTTTGCGGGTATGGTAATTTGAAAATTGGACTAGTGGGCTCAGTCAACATCACTGTACGCTATGGAACAAAAGTTTTGCCAGATTTTTGTTTTCATGTGGCACACCAAGGAGCTAACCTGACGGGACTGGATCTTTTCACTGACCTGGGTTTTTCTCTCTTGGACACTGGCAGGTCTGCGATTCTGCATGTCGCCTCACCATGGCGCCAAACATGGCCAGCACTCTTCGAGGGTCTGGGCTGCCTGACTGCCTTCACCCACCAGCCCATGGTTGACTCCACCATTACCCCTGTCATTCAGCCACTGCGCCGCATCCCGCTTGCTCTCCGTGACAGGGTCACAGCTGAACTAAAGCAGCTACTGGAAGCCGGCATCATGGAACCAGTTGATGCCTCCCCATGGGTCTCCAACCTGGTGGTCGTAATGAAAAAGTCAGGTGGTCTACGCGTCTGTGTCGATCTTCGAGCAGTGAATAAGGCCGTAATCCCGGACAAGTATCCACTGCCCACGTCAGAGGAACTCACAGCGCAGTTCTATGGTTCCATCCTGTTCTCGAAACCGGACCTTCGACAGGGCTATCTACAGGTTCCCCTCTACCCCAGCAGCAGGGACCTCACTGCTTTTGTGACACATGCTGGCGTCTTTCGGTGCACCAGGATGCCATTTGGACTTAGCTCTGCACACAGCTGCTTCCAAAAGGTGATGTCCTCTGTGTTCGCGGGCATTCCTGGGGTGGCCATCTACCTGGAAAACATCGTCGTGCATGGGCCCTCGACCTCCACTCACGACGAACGCCTTCACAGAGTTTTCACAGCTCTAGCAAAACACAAGCTCACACTGAATGGCGAAAAGTGTGTCTTTGCTGTTTCAGAGATTGAATTTGTGGGGTTTTGGTTGTCGGCTGATGGTATATCCCCACTCCAGTCAAACGTGGATGCCATTCACCGCATCCCAAAACCCAGCTCTGCAGCACAGGTTGCCTCCTTCCTTGGCATGACTGGGTACTACCTGAAGTTTTTGCCCCAGTGCTCAGCCACCACAGCCCCACTGCGCCAGCTCCTGCGAAAGGATGAGCCCTGGGTCTGGTCACAAGCCTGCACGGAAGCTGTTCGCCTCCTCAAATCGCAGCTCACGTTGCCTCCAGTGTTGGCTCACTTTGACGTCGCCAGCCCCATCCTCGTCACCTGCGACGCGTCTGCTGCAGCTGTGCGGGCGGTGTTATCGCAAATACAAAATGGAGTCGCCTTTGCCTCCTGAGCCCTTAGCCCCACCGAACAGAAGTACAGAAGGCGAGCGTGAGGCGCTGGCGTGCATCTGGGCATATGAGCGGTGGCACCTGTACACGTATGGCCGTGCCTTCACCCTGCGAACCGATCACCAGGCTCTCACTGCCCTGCTGTCGACATCCGTCATGGGCCACAGACCACTGCGTCTACACCGCTGGTCTGACCGCCTCCGCCAATACAATTTCAGTCTCCAGTTCACACCAGGACGTGACAATGTTGTTGCAGATCTGCTCTCCTGCACTGTCTCTGCCCCAGCCCCACTCGTCGGGTCTGAACATGTGGAACAGGATATCGTCCAGTCGCTCTCCAGGAGCTCAAAGAGGCTTCTGAACAGGATCCGGCCCTCTCCCAGCTGTGCACCTTCATCAGGGATGGCTGGCCTCGCAAGGTGCCTGAGGAACTGCCTGCGTACTCCAGAGTTAAAGAGGAGCTCTCCTGCTGGAATGACTCCTGTGTTGCACGTGGGCTCTTCACTGTGGTCCCAAGTGCCCTTTGTGCGCGTGTTTTATCCATGGCGCATGAGGGCCACTTGGGCATAGTGAAGCTCAAACAACGATGCCGAGACCTAGTGTGGTGGCCGGGTATCGACAGGGAAATCGAGGCCCTGGTCAAGGACTGTGCAGCCTGCCTTGTAAGTGGCAAGACTGGCCACCAAGCTCCTCCACCCCTGTAACCCCTTGCCTGGCCCTCTCAGCCCTGGGAGCACCTGCAGCTGGACATCTGCGGGGAGATCCATGGTGTCCCCCACCATCAACGGTTCCTAGTGCTGACTTATGACCTGCACTCAAAATGGCCAGAGGTCACTGCCGTGGGCTCTGTCACCTCTCGGGTCATCATTGATATCCTTGAGTCCCTCTTCTCCCGCTGGGGGCATCCAAAGGCCATCACCACAGACAATGGCCCCCAAATGGTCTCTTCGGAACTCTCCTCTTACCTTGAGAGTAAGGGCATCCGTCACATTCGCACAGCGTACTACCACCCCGAGTCAAATGGGGGGGTGGAGCGTTTTAACCAGACACTGAAAAATGGCCTCAGAGCACACCTATCCCAGGGGTGTGCGTTTGACAAGGCCCTCCTCCACACACTGCTGCACTACATAGCCTCCCAGCATTCCACTACAGGGGTCTCACCCGCATCCCTCATGCTAGGCCGTGAGCTCATGCTGCCCCTTGGCAGGCTCCGCCCCTCGCTAGCTCAGAGCCCTGCTCCACCAGCTCAAGCCACAGTCGCTAGACAGCAGGAGAAGATGAAACTCCGCTTCGACCAGTCGAAGAGGGCCAAGGCGCCCAACATCTCAGTCTCCGATTGGGTCAGAGTCCGCAGGCCTCACCGCAATAATAAGATGGCGTCATTCTGGTCCTCCCCTCTCCAAATCAGCCGCCAACTTGGACCAGCCACTTTCTGCCTCACTGACGGCTCTCGGTTGCATGCCAGCCGCCTTCGGAAGGTGCCAGCACCCCCTGATGCGGGATTATACGGACCTAACCCCCAAGCCTTACCCCCAGAGTGGCGGGATGCACATGTGACTCAGCCAGCCAACCCCCAAGCAGATGTTGTGCCTCAGCCTGCTCCTCACCAGTCCCCACCTCGGCCTGCTCTTCACCAGTCCGCACCTCGGCCTGTTCGTGCACGTTCTTGCCCTGGCCATCTACAGGACTTTGTCACTACATTTCATGTTTGAAATTCTGTGAGCGGGGAGGAAATGTTATGTCTGACATTGGTGATAGGTACTCGATTGCCTTGGCCTGAGCACATGGAGTTTGATAGTGCTGTTATCACTGTATTGTGTATAGGTATTCGATTGCTTGTGCCTGGAAGTGTGTGTGTGTGGCAGCCATTATAAAAGCAACATGAACTGAACTCTGCTGACGGTCTCTGGATTATCTTTGCAAACGCAACAGAATTGCTAAGATTTTCATACATTAATATCACATAATGCAATTTGTCTTTATTTATCAAAACAAATACCAGGTTTTGACTAAAAGTAAGGTTTATCACTGTACAGTTCAGATCTTGGCAGGTAATAGGATAAATCATCTCAGTCAATCAATGTTCTGTGTCATCTTTAGCAAACATCCCATGACGATTTCAATTACTGTTCCCATTGATTGGGTTTGAGAAGCATATGACTTCTTTTACAGTCAGCAGACAGAGAACACTTGTATCCAACATTCTAGGCTGGATTTGAACCAAGTTCCATGAATTTAAAGATTTGCAACTACTTCACCATATTATCCAATCCCTTTAGATAAGAATGGTACTGAAAAAAAAAACAGGGGAGAGGGTTGGGAGGAGAATTTTCTGAAATTGGTGTATTTGATTGGTGTTTGCCTTTTGCTTACATGGGATTAAAAGGACAGTTGTGAATTCTGTCAATGGCGGAAAAAAGCAACGGACATTAATAATTGAATCCATGCTGCATTTTCCAAAGAATGATTTGAGTCCCGATTTTAACTCGGGGTGGGAGTTGGGTAGGTGGGGGTCGAGTAGGTGACAAACCATCCTGACCTTGGCGGCGTGAGGCCCAGGAGATTTTAACACCCAGGCCTCACCTGCATGTCCCCGATCAGTCCTCGCTCGAAATCTGCTGCAAACTGCAGCTGGCAGGCAATAGCGGAGTGTCGGGCAGCAGGGGACTGCTGTTGCAGACCGGAGGAATGGTCCAGGGAACTACGTTAAGTCACTAGGAATGGGTTTGTGAGAGCCTCACGATTGGGGGAGGCGGGGAGAACCCGGGGCAGGGTGGCCTAAACTTTCCTGCTCCTTCTGGCTCCACAAGGAAAGTTAAAAGAAGTAACTCAACTTAATTTTTTGGGCCTCTTCTAGCCCGACTCCTCTTCCAACTAGGTTGGCCTGGCTGGAAAGCCACAGTGGCTTCTGTGCTTAGGCCTCTGGTTAAAATATCAGTCGGACCCTGGCTCTGCATATTTAAAGAAAGACCCTGCCAGTTTCCGGCAGGTGTCCTTCATGGCTGATCAGAAGAGGAGGTTAAAATCGGAACCTTTGGGAAGCGATCAAGACCTATGTGGGTAAGTCCCACAGGCAATTTAACTGCCCGCCCACCCAATTTGTGAGATGGTAGCAAACAACTTAATAATGTCTTTGTTGACTTAAATTGCTCTGCATGTGGTTGTTATAGTTGCTACAGTCTTAAATTTTTTCTAGGACTGAGTCACTAGGATGGGAGGATTTTCTTGGGCACTATGTCGACCTGCATTCAAGAGGTGTCTATTCAGAAGGGTTGCTAGCTCATCCATTTCCACAAATAGTAGACAAACAATTGGAGAGGTAAGAACAATTTTATGTAATTGCTGGCTTCCTCAGTTTCTGGGTATGATCAACTACGCTCACATGAAACCACCAACCGTCCATCAAATGCAGCAGAGGAGTATTCTGGACACAGTGAAAACAATGACCATGACTGTTGAGTCTGTGTGTCCCAGTTATGTTTAGGATCAATCACTGACACAGACAACAAGAATAACTTTTAACAGGTCTTTACTATTCGGAGGTCAGAGCTGAACTGCCCAGCAAATCCTTACACAACACTTATATACCGGTGTGGTCACCACCGGTATTACAGTATACAGCAGCCAAGAGAAAGTAGTACATCTCTTAAAGTAGTTCTCTTAAGGTGGAACAGGTTACATACACCACAATCCTCCCTTTTTAGCTTAACAGTTATATCCCCATTTAACATAACATAATAACATATATACAACTTCATGCAAAACAGTTCAAAGATTCAGTCTCTGAGGAGGCCTCCTGATTCGAGTTGGATAACGCCTTTCAGGGGTCTCTGATTCTCGTTGTTGGGGTGACTCATCTAGTTGGTCTCTTATGGATTGGACATCATCATCAGGTACATTCACTTCTGAGGTAGATGCTTCAGGTTCACTAACTTCTTCCACGGTTGTCTCTGCCGTAACCATGGGCTCGACCCTTGTTCTCGATTCTACCAGTTGGTCAGCATGACGCCGTATTACATTTTCACCAACATCTACCGTGTACATCAGGGGTCCTTGTCTGGCCCGAATTGTTCCAGATTGCCATTTCTCATTTTTATAATCCCGGGCTAACACTGGTTGTCCTATTTCGAAACTCCGAGTGGTCTTGTTATTTATATGCTGGAACTGTTTGTTTTCAACTTCCCTCCGCACATTTGGTTTTAACAAGTCCAACCTGGACCGCAACCTCCTGTTATAGAACATCATGGCAGGACTTTGGTTTGTCACTGCATGGGTGGCGTTTCGATATGCCAGTAGGAATTTGTCCACCTTGTGTTGTAGTGGAATCTGATCTTCGCTCATGGCCTTTATCGCTTTTTTGAACGTTTGTACAAATCTCTCGGCCAACCCGTTTGTAGCCGGATGATATGGGGCAGAGGTATAATGTTTCACCCCATTCTTCTTCATGAATCTCTGGAATTCTTCTGACACGAACTGCGGTCCGTTGTCTGAACATATTTGTTCTGGCAATCCATTTGTTGCAAATATCGTTCTTAACACCGCGATCGTCTTTTCCGAGGTAGTGGTAGTCATCTTAATCACTTCTGGCCATTTAGAATGTGCGTCCACCGCAATTAAAAGCATGGAGTCCATGAAAGGACCAGCAAAGTCAATATGTACACGTTGCCATGGGGTTGAAGGCCATTCCCATGGATGCAGCGGTGCAATCGGAGGTGCATTTTGCACTTTTTGGCACCCTGAGCAGCTTTTCGTCAGCTCCTCTATCTGTTGGTCGATACCCGGCCACCACACATAAGCCCTAGCAAGGCTTTTCATCTTGACTCCCCCCAGATGACCTTCATGCAGTTCCTTTAGAACTCTCTCTCTTAACTTAGGAGGAATAATCACCCTTGTTCCATACATCAATGTTCCTTGACAGACGGACAGCTGTTCTCGTCTTGCTGAGAATGCCGGTAACAGTGGATCACCATGTGCTGGCCATCCCTTCACTGTCACTTCGTAGACCCTGGACAGTGTCGGGTCGTTCCTGGTTTCTCTTTCAATACTTGCATTGGTGACTGGTAAACATTCAATGATGGTCGAGTGAAATAACTCCACCGGGTCAACCGTCGGTGCCTCCTCCTCTGTAGGTAGTGGCAGGCGCGACAGCCCATCAGCATTACCATGCTGCTTTGTACCTTTGAATTTGATCTGATATTGATGTGCCCCTAGGAAATGGGACCATCTCTGGAGTCTCTGTGCTGTCATCACCGAAACACCCTTCTTAGGGTTAAAAATGGATACCAACGGCTGGTGGTCTGTCAGAAGCGTAAACTTTTGGCCCTGCAGGTAATGATTAAACTTCTTTACTCCCCACACAAGGCAGAGAGCCTCCCTATCTATCTGAGCATAGTTGCGCTCAGCGGAGGTCAATGATCTGGATGCGAACGCAACTGGCCTCTCCAGGCCATTTGGCAACTTGTGTGAGAGTACTGCCCCAATACCATATGGAGAAGCATCACAAGCCAAACGAATAGGCAGCGTTGGGTTGAAGTGAGCCAACACTTCCTCTGAGGTGATCAATGCCTTGCTTTCGCGAAAGGCCCTCTTACAGTCCTCGCTCCACTTCCACGGTACTCCCTTCTGCAAAAGAGCGTTCAGCGGGTGCAGCACCGTGGATAAATTTGGCAGAAACTTATGGTAATAGTTAATCAACCCTAGAAACGACCTCAATTGGGATACATTATCCGGAGCGGGAGCCTTCACAACAGCTTCGATCTTGTCAGGAGACTTATGAAGCCCCTCCTGGTCAATGACATGACCACAGTACGAGATCCGCTTCTGAAAGAATTCACATTTCTGGTGATTAACTCGAAGACCATATTCTTTCAATCTGGTGAGCATCAGTTCCAAGTTTGCAAGGTGCTCCTCATCATCATCTCCTGTAATCAGAATATCGTCCAGGTAACATTGTGTACCTGGAATTCCCTGTAATACCTGCTCCATGGCCCTCTGCCAAATTGCCGGAGCCGATGCCACTCCAAAAACCAGTCTATTATACCGGTACAAGCCTCTATGCGTGTTGATCGTGAGACACTGGCGTGACTCTTCCTCAACTTCCATCTGTAAGTACGCCTGCACCAGGTCTATCTTGGTGAAGTGTTTCCCGCCAGACAACGAAGCGAAGATATCCTCAATCCGCGGAAACAGATACTGCACCATGTGAAGCACCAGATTAACAGTGATCTTGAAATCTCCACAGATGCGAACCTTCCCCGGTTCCCCCGGCTTGTTGCCCGATGAACGCTTCATGACGGGGACAATGGGCATGGCCCACTCACTCCAGTCTACCTTAGACAGTACTCCTGAATGTTCTAGCCCTTCCAGCTCAGCTTCCACAGCAGGTCGTATTGTATAAGGTACCGGTCTGCCTTTGAAAAATTTCGGGTTTGCATGTTCTTCAACCTTGATGTTTGCCGTAATTCCTCTCAGTGTTCCCAGTCCCTGTTGGAACACCTCTTTAGCATCGTCCAATATTCTGGACAATCGTTTAGGTTTGACATCTTTTGTACCGGAATCTACCGTTAGTGCTTTTAAGGAATGCCAGTCCATATTTATTTTCCTAATCCACTCCCGTCCCAGTAGTGGTGGACCTCCCTCAGGTAGCACATATAAGTCCATTCCTCGGCTTTCTTTGCCCTTGTGGACCACCTTTACCTCTATCTTCCCGATGGGGTATACTCTTTGCCCCGTGTATGTTTTCAATACAATCTCCGTATCCCGTAGGGGAATATGTGGGAATAACCTTTTGTAATCTTTCTTATTCATGACCGTCAATGCCGATCCAGTGTCCAATTCCATCTTCACTTGGACTCCTGCTATCTGAAGTGTGATCCAAATTGTTTGGAGGTCTGCTTCCTTACCAACATTGTGTACTCTTAGACTACCCAGTTCATTACTGCTGGAGTCTGAACCTGACTTCTGTTCGTTCAAACTGTTCTCTGTCACCTTGTGTACCTTTCTGTACTTTTCCTGCGGTGACTTTTTGTTGCTGGTCTTCTTTCCTGACCGGCATACTTTAGCTATGTGACCAAGCCTGCCACATTTTCTGCATTCCTGATTTTTGAACCAGCACTGGTTCTGATCGTGCATTGTCTTTCCACAACGATAACATTTTACTGTACTCAAGACCATTTGATTGGTGCTGAGTTCCGGTGACCGTAGCTGCATTTCCGCAGTGCCTCTCGCTGCGGCTTCGTGCGATGCTGCAATAGTGACAGCTTTATCAAGCGTAAGCTCATTCTCCTCAAGCAGTCGCTTTTGTGTTCCTTCTTTTAACAATCCACACACAAATTTATCTCTCAGCGCATCTGCTAGTCCTGTTCCAAACTGACAGAACTTTGATAGCTTACGCAGTTCAATTAAAAATTCAGCGTTGTTTTCGTCTTTCAGCTGCGTTCTTCTGTAAAATTTAAATCGTTCCGCTATCATCAGCGGCGTGGGGTTTAAACGATCTTTCAGGACAGTAACAATATTCGTGAAAGTCTGATCCGCCGGTTTATTTGGTGATAGAAGGTGCTTCAATAGCCCGTATGTTTTCGCACCCATTGAGCTTAATAAGGTTAGTGCTTTCTCATCATTTGGTACCTTATTTGCTTTACAATACACTTCCATGCGTTCTACATACGTGGTCCAATCTTCGATATCGCTATCAAAGGTATTAATGCTCCTGTAGTGGTTCGTATAAATCGCCACTATATAAAAAAGTTTAGCTTCGACGAACTATAAATAAGTTGTTTATTTACCAGAACAGGATAATACAGCAGGTAAGGTAGCAGGTAAGATGGCTGACTGCAAGAGCACCATATTGTAGATCACAGGATAATTACAGCAGGTAAGGTAGCAGGTAAGGTGGCTGACTGCAGGAACACCATGTTGTAGGTCTTACGGTAGGTAAGATAGCAGGTAAGATGGCTGACTGCAGGAGCACCATGTTGTAGACCTTGTCCCAGCGGGGACTCCACAAGGACTGAGTTCCCAGTCCCGTGAGGAGCGTGTGGGGAGCCTCATGATCTCCTCACACTCGGCTCTATATTCCCGACATCACGTGATCGCGTCATGACGTCAGCACGTTCACGTGCGCTTAGGCGGTCACGTGACCTGCGCCGTTGCATCGTACATCTCCCCAGTACGAAAGCTGGCTTTGAGGCCAGGGTTGTAAGGCTGCGGTACTTGCCACGGGAGTGGAGGATCACTTCACTCCCGTCTGCTGGCTGATGCGGCCAAAGTCGCGGTTGCAGGCCGATACGGCCGAAGTCACGGTAGGCTGGGCTGTGCCGGTGGCCGTCTTGGAAGCCCGAATCGGGCCGGCGGCCAATGCGCATGCGTCAAGTGATGCGTGACGTCAGCGCGTTAGGTCGGCGGCCGACGCGCATGCGTCACGTGATGCGTGACGTCAGCGCGTTAGGTCACCTTTTAAAGGGGCAACGGCCCAACAGGTAAGTTAAAGAGGCAACAGCCCTAACTGGTAAGTTATACAATTAAGTAAATTAAGTACATACAGTTAGGTAAGTTATACATACATAAATAAGTTAAAGGGAATTATGTAACTCAATGTAAAGGAGAACCGTTGGGACCGCCACACTCCCATGTTTAGGCATCCTTGCAATTTTTTTTTTTTTTTTAATTTTTCTTTTCTCAAAATGGCGGCTTCCCGCGCTTGTCTTCTTCCCCCGCCTACTAAAATGGCGGCTTTCCGCGCTTGGCGGTTTTTCCCGCGCTCGTCTTCTTCCCCCGCCGACTACAATGGCGGCTTCCCGCGTTTGCCTTCTTCCCCCGCTGGCTGCAATGGCGATTGCCTTGCTGCTGCCGTTCTCGCCTCCCCAGCGGTTCTCACTCCCCGACGCTGCTTTGCCTCACAGCCCCGCTTGCAGCCCGGTGCTTTACACCGGCTGCGTTTGCATTCTCCGTGGCTCTCATGCCTTAAGCTTCTCAACTCCCCGACGCTGCTTTGCCTCGCAGCCCCGCTTGTAGCCCGGTCCTGTACACCGGCTGCGTTTGAGTTCGCCGCGGCTCTCGAGCCTTAAGCTGCCCCAGTCGCTGCGCCTCTCGGCCTCGATTGCAGCCCGGCCCTTTCTACCGGCCGTGGTCGAGCTCTCCGCCCTTATTCCTCCGTTTTCCCTCCCCTACTCCACAGCCAACGTGGCCGACTTTCTGCTCGTGTCGCTGATCGGCTTACCCACCACCGTGGTAGAAGGGATGATCACTGCCTGTCGCTGATGGAGGGCTTCGTGGTCAGAATTCTTTTTCTTTTTAACCCGGGTTCTCGATGCCTCCCGTGCGATGGTGCTCAGCAGGATGATGAGGGCGGATGCCTCTTCTCGACGCCCGTTCTGAGGACGAAGCTGCCTTGGATGTAAAACTGCCGCAGGGTAAGATCGGACTCGTCGCCACTGTTGAGTCTGTGTGTCCCAGTTATGTTTAGGATCAATCACTGACACAGACAACAAGAATAACTTTTAACAGGTCTTTACTATTCGGAGGTCAGGGCTGAACTGCCCAGCAAATCCCTACACAACGTTTATATACCGGTGTGGTCACCACCGGTATTACAGTATACAGCAGCCAAGAGAAAGTAGTACATCTCCTAAAGTAGTTCTCTTAAGGTGGAACAGGTTACATACGCCACAATGACAACATCCTGGCTGTAGTGCTGAAGGCCTGCGCGCCTGAACTAGCTGCCCCCACCGCCGCACACCCCGCCCCCACCCCCCCACCCCCTACAAGCTAAGCAGCCCAGTGCAGCTATGACACTGGCATTTACCTGACAATGTGGAAAATTGCCTGGGTATGTCCTATCCATAAAAGTCAAATCAGGCCAATGACTGTGCTATCAACCTCCTCCCTATTATCAGCAATGTGATATAAAAGTAAACAATAGTGCTATCAAGCGATTTCTGCTCACCATAAGCTGTCCGCTGATGTTCAGTTCAGGTTCTGCCAGAATCACTCAGCTCCAGACCTCATCATAAGCTTGACACAGACATTGATGCAAAAGCTGAATGCCAAAAGAGAGGTAAAAGTAATTGCCCTGGACATCAAGGAAGCATTCAGCTTGGGTATGACACCAAAGACCCTTAGCAAAATTGATGGCATTAGGACAAACCCTCCAGTGGCTGGAGTCATATCTGACACACAAGAACTGGTTGTGGTTGTCAGAGGTCAATTATCACAGCCCCAGAACATTGCTGGAGGAATTCCTCAGGGTAGCATTCTTGACCCAACCATCTTTAGCTGCTTTATAGTTGACACTCCCACCCTCGTAAATTCAGTGGCAGGGATGGTCACTGATGATTTGAGTGTTTGGCTTCATTCGCAACCCCTCCAATAATGGAGGAGGTTTGTCGATCCATAGCAGAACCTGGATAATGCCCAGTCATGGGCTGACACGTGGCCAGTAAAATCGTGCCACAAGAGTGCCATGCAATAATCATCTTTAACAAGAAAAGGCTCAACTACTTTACCATAACTTTCAACAGCACCACCATTGCTGCATCCCCACCATCAACATTCTGTGGGTCACCAAAGACCAGGGCCTAGAAATTCAGTTTGGGGCGCCCAGCTCGCCTGGGCGCCGGAATTACCGCTGCGCGCGGAGCCACTTGCGCCAGCGGGATATTCAGTTTCAGCGCCCCAAGTGGAAGCCGGCCGCTAAACAAGGGTTTCGGCGCCCCGCTTGGGGCGCTGAAACTGAATATCGGCGTGCAAAGTGCCGCAGCGCCACCCGCTGCGGCACGGCAGCCTGCTGTACTGCAGGCCTTCCTCTCATTCTTAAGGGGGAGGTGCCTGCAACAGCGCGATCCCCACTCGTGAGTGCCGGCAAATGAGCCCGGCACCAAGGAGAAGTGCCGGGCTCTCTGGAAACAGCCGGCAATGCCGCGGGGGGGGTGGGTGTAGGAGGCCGGGGACGGAGGTGCGGGCAGGCGGCCGCCGAAAAAGCGGCCGGCCACACCTCCACCTTAACTCGCCCCACTACCGGCACAGGTAGGCCCCTGTGTACCGGTCGCTGTTTGCGGCCGGCACGGAGGAGGCGGCAGCGACCAAATATGGCCAGCGGGGCGATAGTGGGGCGCTGCGTACACCGATGACATCATCGGTGGCGGCGCAGCGCTACTGGCTAACGTCACCATTAGCGCCCCGCTAAATATCGCGGTAGGTTTGGACAGTGGCGCAAAAGCCCTCTTTGGGCGCAAACTGGTGGCGCAGGCCACTGAATTTCTAGGCCCAGAAGCTTAACTGGACCAACCACATCAACACAGTGGCTATCCCAGTGCCAAAGCAACTACACTGCCATACCCATTAACCGTTAGTATATTTCATATTTTGACTTTAGAAATTATGTTACATTTAATTTTTAATATTACATTTTTATTTTAATCTAATCACCGATTGGTCTAGCTCAGGTTGACAATTTATTCATCTAATTGTTCATAAAAATTAAAATAGCAGCTTATGAAAAGTTCATTATTGCCATTATTCGCCATGGGGTTAATTCCCATGCAATTATCACCAGAACCTCCCCCTCCACTATAGCTCTCCTTGTATCTCACACAAATGCTCTGCATGAAATTATTTCTTTGCTAAAGCTCCTAAGGCACCGTGTGAGTCATATTCATAGACTACTCACATTATTGGCTTTTTAACTATCTCAATAGAATTACAAATGTGGTAGCGTGAAAAGAAACAATAGCAAGGGCTTATGGAAAGGTATTATGGGCCAGAACTTCGGGTCCCCACTGGTGAGTACGCGCTGCGTACTCACGCGTAGGCCCAACGAAAGTGCCGGTTTTGTGCATGCACTGTGCATGCGCGGGAAACAGGAACTTCCATTCCCTTAAAGGAAGGGGCTCACAGGTCGAACGTGTGTCATAGAGTCATAGGGCTAGATTTTCAGTTTAGGCAGTTTTGGGGCGCTAGCTTTAGCGCCCGCCCGAAGTTAGCGCCCGCCCCAAAGTAGCGCCCCGTTGCCGGGAATTCAGTGGCTTCGCCCTAAGAGGTTGGTGGAGCGCTAAAAGAGGCGTTCCACTACTCTCTTTAGGCGCTAAGCCGGCGGTCCAGAGGGATAGCGCCCAGGCGGGGCGCAGCACGGGTGCGGTCATTTTTGCACTGACAGCAGACCCCGTGGTGCCGACCAGCTCTTAAAGGGGGAAGGGACGAATTAGTCTGCTGCCACGCCCTGCACACTGCAGCCTTGCAAAGAGGCCTCAACACTACTGCTCAGCCCCAGGGAGTCATGGCAACGCCAGAGAAGGCCCGTCAGCGTGCCCTGCGCTTCTCAGAGGGTGATCTGGACATCATGCTCACAGCTCTGGAGGTGAGGCGCAAGATCTTGTTTCCAGACAGTGGGAGGAATCCAACCCACCACGACTACACCAAAGCCTGGAAGCAGATCGCCCAGAGGGTGACATTCACCGGCGAGGCCCCCAGGACCCACACACAATGCCGTAAGAAGTACAACGATCTGACCAGGATTGTGAGGGTGAGTAGCCTTTCCAGTCTCCTCCTCATTCTTGCATGTACACCTGACATGATGGGCAAAGGGACCTGAAAGTCCTTTTGGCCAGCCCTCAGCCAGCAGCATTGGGACAGTCATGAGCATCAAATGGCCATTCGGCACTCTACACTTTGGCCAAGCTATTCCACCATGGGAGGCAGTGCACACTACATCAGGGCTTCACTCTGTCCAAGCTATTCCACCATGGGAGGCAGTGCACACTACATCAGGGCTTCACTCTGTCCAAGCTATTCCACCATGGGAGGCAGTGCTCACTACATCAGGGCTTCACTCTGTCCAAGCTATTCCACCATGGGAGGCAGTGCACACTACATCAGGGCTTCACTGCGCACTTACAGCCCGTCCTTTCTCTTGCAGGCTAAAGTAGCGTTTAATCGCCAGGCCCGTGCCAGGGGTGGCCGCGCCAAGCTGCAGAAGCTCACTCGGCTGGAGGAGCGCGTGTGTGTGCTCATGGGAGCACGTGTGATTGTCCCCACAGCGTGCGGTGTATCCGACCCTCCACTGCCCGGCAATGGTAAGGACCTCGCCTTTTGGCCCTCTCGCGTCGCACTGGCCCATCCGAGCTACCTCCTTTGCCACTGTCCCACCAATGCGCTGAATCCCACCAGTCCTAACTCCCTCGCTGACGCCGTCTCCTCACTCTGAAGCTACTCTTGTGCATTCCTGCTTTCAGCTGGTGACGACCAGGACCCTGAGGCTGCCAGTGACAGCACCTCCAACCAGGAGGAGGAGGAGGAGCAAGCCGGACCTTCGGGGGAACAGTCACGTCCCGCAGGAGAGGAGGAAATGCTCGACACCTCCTCACTGGACGAGTGCCTGGAGGAACTGTCGCAGGGCAATGCAGCTTCTGGGACCAGTGGCGTCCAGCCACCCAGCAGCCGTGCGCGTGGCCCGCGGCCTTCCCCCCAAAGGGGGGAAGGATCAGAGGGGAGTGCTGCTGCTCGGCACACTCGCCGTCACCAACGCGGCAAGGGTCCCCTAGTTCGGCCCCCTCCTCCCCAGCGGGAGAGTCGCGACTCCAGTCCGGACACCTTCACTTCGGAGGAGGTGCGGAAGCTCGATCAGATGGCCGACGACTCGGACCGGCGCCACACGGAGCTCATGAGCGTGGTGGGGCGCATGCCTGAGGCCATCGAGTCGCTGGCGACCAGTGTGCGCGAGTTCGGGGCAGCAACTGCCGCGACTGGCCGCATGCTAACTGATGCCGTCAAGACCCTGGCGGATGTGATGCACGCGCACACCAGGACCACAGGGCCACTCACTGCTGCCACACGCGCTGTCTCAGGCAGGCATCGCCAGGGCAGGCGCCGCGCTGGACCATCCCAGCAAGCCGGCCGTCGGCTGATTGCTGCGGATCCTGCAGTGCGGGCCCGGCCGAGTGCCACCGCGCCACAGCACCAGCCAGCGCATCCCAGACGCCAGCTGGCCCACATTGCACCATCCGTCGCCGCCATTCCCCCTCTGGGGCGTCAAGGGCAAGCGGCTGCAGCTGATGGTGGCCAGGCTCAGGCGCGCCACTCAGGAGACGGCCCCTCGAGGCCCAAACGCCGTGTAGGCCGCCCCCCAGCGGCATCTGGCGGAAGGGCATCTGAGCCTCAGGCGCCTTCCCCCAGCCTCGCAGCAGCCACTGGGCAGAGCTTGCGAAGGAGCAGCAGGCAGGGCAGGGGAGGCAAAATGCTGGCCAAGGTCTCGCCCTCGCGGGCCACTCAGTAGAGGGTGTGGCCAGCTTTCCTTTAATATGGCGGTGGCCATCTTTATTTTGCCCATGGTTGTGCTTTTGGAGGGCTTTTTTTTTGCGTTAGGCCGACGTTGAGGCCCGGTTTCAATAAAGGTGGAGTGGCTCCTCCCCAGTTTGTGGGAGTGAGTCGTTTGTTGGGCTTTTTGTGGGGCCCGTTTATTGTTTTTGGGGATTCATGTGGGAAGGGCTTTTCATTTTTGTTTAATAAAAAATTATCTTTATTCATGCAGTCTCCATGGTTGTTCTTCTTAGTGTTTGTTGGCTTCGCCGGCTGAGGGCTTGCGGAGCGGCTGCATTCATCTTCCCTCATGGCCCCTGGCCATTCCCTGACAGGGGGCTTAGAAGTACCGTGTAATAAGGTGGCGTCGTGCGGCCCTTGGCCCTGGTCGCTCCCTCCTGGGAACGTACTCCTGCTCCTCCTCCTCCTCCTCCTCCTCCTCCTCATGCTCCTCCTGCTCCTCCTCCTGAGGTGCTGGTCCAACGTCAGGTGGCAGTGCCTGAGTCCTGCGGATAGCCAGGTTGTGTAGCATGCAGCAAACCACCACAAATTGGGAGACCCGGTCCGGCGAATACTGGAGAGCTCCTCCGGAGCGATCAAGGCAGCGGAACCGCTGCTTGAGGACCCCAATAGTTAGCTCGATGATGTTGCGGGTGGTTTGATGGCTCTCGTTGTAGGCCTCTTCAGCAGCGGTCCTGGGCGCGCGGAGCGGGGTCATGAGCCAGGTGCACAAAGGATAGCCTTTGTCCCCGAGTAGCCATCCTCTTGGGGGAGGCTGTGCCTGGAACATGTCATGCACAGTACTCTGCCGCAGGATAAAGGCATCGTGGCTGCTGCCTGGGAAGCTGGCATTGACTGCCATGATGCGCTGCTTGTGGTCACAGACCAGCTGCACATTCAGAGAATGGTAGCCCTTCCTGTTGCGATACTGCTCGCCATGCTCCAGAGGGGCCCGCAAAGCCACATGCGTACAGTCAATGGCGCCCTGCACCAAGGGGAATTCCCCGAGTCTGGAAAATCCCAATGCGCGCTGATGCTGGCTCTCCAGGGCCATGGGGAAGGAGATGAATTGGCGTCTCCTTCTGAACAGTGCTTCGGTCACCTGGCGGATGCAGCGATGCGCGCCGTACTGGGAGATGTTTGCTATGTCCCCAGCAGCGTATTGGAAGGAGCCGGTGGCATAGAAGTTCAATGCCACTGTCACCTTCACTTCCACCGACAGAGACGTCCTGCACCTGAGCTTTGGCCGCAGATCTCGGCGAAGCAGGTGGCAGATCTCTGCAATCACCCCCTTCCGGAATCGGAGCCTTTTAACACATCGCGCGGCACTCATGTTTAGGTAGGAGCGCTGCTGGCGGTATAGCCTGACTGGGTAAGGCGTACGTGGCCGACGCCTGTAGCCCCCTCTGCCTCTAGCCAGGGCTGCCCCTCTCACAATACGTCTGCGAGCCCTACGGACATGGAGCTGCAGCTCCGCGTTGGCACCCCATGCAACCCCCATCAAATCCTGGCAAACACTCTAATTTCCAAATGGCCACTTGCAGCGCTGTTGCCTGAGTCCAAAAATACCTGGCTCTTGCTGCTTGAAACCAGTTAGCTATCCTCCTTGTTGTGTCTCCAGAAATGCGTTGCACAAGACTGTTTTCTGAAATAATGGATGGCCTTTATACTGGAGAGGACGTTCCCTTTAATTAGCGCCCCCCGGGGCCCGCGCTGGTTGTGTTGCGTTCCTTTTTCCAAACGCTCCGGCCGCCCGCCGCACAATGGGGCGGTCCGACTGAAGTTTGCAATCGGGGCGGCCAAAGGGCGTTGCACGAGGATGTGACGTCATTTTCTGCGCGCGCATCCGGGCGGGCGCTAAACTTTGCGCCGGCGCTAACGGGCAACTTAATTTGGGGCGGGGCGCAAACTGCGCTGCGCCCGGGCGCTACACGCATAGCGCCCGGAAATCACTTCTCTTAAGGCGCTAACTGCTGGCGCAAGCAACTGAAAATCTAGCCCATAGAGTCATAGGCCTAGAAATTGAGTTTTGGCGCAGCCAGGGCTTTAGTGCCGGAAGTTAGTGCCGGAGCTAAGTCGCGCTGGTCGGGCCCAAAATTCACCAATTCTGCGCCCAAACGGCTGCCGGCGCTGCTGAGAGCTGTTTGCGCCTGAAAACTGGCGCTACGCGCTGAATATCGGCGCTATTCCGGCGCTGCGGCGCCCGCTGCGGTGCGGCAGGTTCGGGAAGTGCAGGCCTCCTCCTTCCCTTAAGGAGGAGCTGCCTGCACCCGGCCGCGGCCCGCGAAAATCTTTTTAAAAATGAGCCCGGCACCTCGGACAGGTGCCGGGCTTGCTTCTGTTCCGGGGGGGGGGGGGAAGTCCGGGGAGGGAGCTGCGGCCAGGCGGCCGGCGGGAAAGCGGCCGGCCGCCGCGGTGCCTTTAATGCGCCGGCGCAAAGTCATGTAAGACTCTGTTGCCAGAGTCTTAGTTGCGGCTGCCACGGGCGAGGCGGCCGCAACTGAATTTTGGCGCTGGGGCCCGTCGGCATGGCAACCGGGACGCTGCGCACACCGATGACGTCATCGGTGCCGGCGCAGCGCTACCGGTCTACCGCGGCGGAAGGGCCCCAGGCAATTTCGGCGCTGGCGCCAATTGCAGCGCTAGGCCCTCTAGCGCCGCAAAATCGGTGCTAAGGGCACTGAATTTCTAGGCCATAGAGTTATACAGCACAGAAAGAGGCCCTTCGGCCCATCGCGTCCGCGCCGGCCATCAGGCCCTGTCTAATCAAATCCCATTTTCCAGCATTTGGTCCGTAGCCTTGTATGCTATGGCATTTCAAGTGCTCATCCAAATGCTTCTTGAATGTTGTGAGGGTTCCTGCCTCTACCACCCTTTCAAGCAGTGAGTTCCAGATTCCAACCACCCTCTGGGTGAAAAAGTTCTTCCTCAAATCCCCTCTAAACCTCCTGCCCCTTACCTTGAATCTATGTCCCTTTGTTATTGACCCCTCTACTAAGGGAAAAAGTTCCTTTCTATCTACCCTATCTATGCCCCTCATAATTTTGTACACCTCAATCAGGTCCCCCCTCAGCCTTCTCTGCTCCAAGGAAAACAACCCCAGCCTGTCCAGCCTTTCTTCATAGCTGAAGCGCTCCAGCCCAGGTAACATCCTGGTGAATCTCCTCTGCACCCTCTCCAAAGCAATCACATCCTTCCTATAGTGTGGCGACCAGAACTGCACACAGTACTCCAGCTGTGGCCTTACCAGCGTTTTGTGCAGCTCCATCATAACCTCCCTGCTCTTTTTTCTATGCCTCGGCTAATGAAGGCAAGTATCCCATATGACTTTTTAACCACCTTATCTACCTGTTCTGCTGCCTTCAGGGATATATGTACATGCACACCAAGGTCCCTCTGATCCTCTGTCTTTCCTAGGGTCTTACCATTCATTGTGTATTCCCTTGCCTTGTTTGTCCCTCCAAAATGCATCACCTCACACTTTTCAGGGTTAAATTCCATTTGCCACTGTTCCGCCCATCTGACCAACTCATCTATATCGTCCTGCAGACTAAGGCTACCCTCCTCGCTATTTACCACCCCACCAATTTTTGTGTCATCTGCGAACTTACTGATCATACCTTTTACATTCACATCCAAATCATTAATGTAGACCACAAACAGCAAGGGACCCAGCACCGATCCCTGTGGTACCCTACTGGACACAGGCTTCCAGTCCCAAAAACAACCTTCGACCATCACCCTCTGCCTTCTGCCACTAAGCCAGTTTTGGATCCAATGTGCCAAGGCACCCTGGATCCCATGGGATCGTACCTTCTTGACCAGTCTCCTAAGCGGGACTTTATCGAAAGCCTCGAAAAATTCAATCAAATTAGTCAGACATGATCTTCCCTTGACAAAGCCATGCTGACTATCCCTGATTAATCCTTGCCTCTCCAAGTGGAGACTAATTCTGTTCCTCAGAATTTTTTCCAATAATTTCCCTACCACTGATGTTAGGCTCACTGGCCTGTAATTCCCTGGTTTATCCCTACTACCCTTCTTGAATAATGGTACTATGTTAGTTGTTCTCCAGTCCTCTGGCACATCTCCTGTGGCCAGAGAGGTTCTGAAAATTTGTGTCAGAGCCCCTGCAATCTCCTCCTTTGCCTCACACAGCAGCCTGGGATACATCTCGTTCGGGCCTGGGGATTTATCCACTTTTAAGCCTGCTAAAACTGCCAGTACCTCCTCCCTCTCGATGCTAATATGTTCAAGTATATCACAGTCCCCTTGCCCGATTCCTATGTCTACATCGTCCTTCTCCATAGTGAACACAGATGTAAAAAATTCATTTAAAACCCCACCTACATCTTCTGGCTCCACACACAGATTGCCACTTTGATCCCTAATGGGCCCTACTCTTTCCCTAGTTATCCTCTTGCCCTTAATATACTTATAAAACAGCTTAGGATTTTCCTTTATTTTGCTCGCCAGTGTTATTTCATGGCCCCTCCTCGCTCTCCTAATTTCTTTTTTAAGTATCCCCCTGCACTTTTTATACTCCTCTAGGGCTTCCTCTGTCTTTAGTCCTTTGTATCTGCCAAAAGCCCTCCTTTTTTACCTAATCCATTCTCGTATATCCCTTGACATCCAAGGTTCCCTGGGCTTGTTGGTCCCACCCTTGACCTTTACGGGAACATGTTGCCATTGTTCTCTCTCAATTTCCTTTCTGAAAGACTCCCATTGCTCCGATGTGGATTTTCCTACAAGTAGCTGATCCCAGTCCACTTTGGCCAGATCCTGCCTTATCATATTAAAATCGGCCTTCCCCCAATTTAGAACCTTTATTTCTGGTCCATCTCTGTCCGTTTCCATGACTACCTTAAATCTCACCGAATTATGGTCACTGTCACCAAAGTGCTCACCTACTAACACTTCTACCACTTGCCCGGCCACATTCCCTAGAATTAGGTCCAGTACCGCCCACTCTCTTGTAGGACTTTCTGCATGCTGGCTCAAAAAGCTCTCCTGGATGCACTTTAAGAATTCTGCACCCTCTAAGCCTTTCACACTCTGACTATCCCAGTTAATATTGGGGAAGTTGAAATCCCCCACTATTATTACCCTATTATTTGCACAGTTCTCTGAGATTTGCCTACATATCTGTTCCTCTATCTCCCCCTGACTGTTTGGGGGCCTATAGTACACTCCCAGCAAAGTGCTTGCCCCTTTTTGTTTTTAAGTTCTACTCATATGGCCTCATTAGAGGAACCTGTTAATATATCATCCCTCTTTACAGTAGTAATTGACTCCTTAATTAATATTGCGACACCCCCTCCTCTTTTATCCCCCCTCTGTCTTGCCTGAAGATTCTATACCCTGGAATATTGAGCTGCCAGTCTTGCCCCTCCCTCAACCATGCGCCAGAGAGGCAGCGCGTACGCCTGGAACTTCCGTTTTTTTTTGCAAGTTTCTCCGGGAGGGTAAGTCTCCAGCAGCTACGCTTTTAAAAAGTAGTCGCAAGGCCTGCTTTTAAGAAGGCAAGTAGTGAAGTAAGTAAAATTAAAACATTTTTTTCCACAGCTTTATTATTTTTAAATACTTTAAAGAAAGGTAAGTTTATTTTTAGCCCCGTTAGAAACTGTAATTAATTTTTTCAAAAATTTAAATTATTGTTTAAAATAGTTATTTTATGTAATTTATAGTTATTTTAAAAATGTGATTTAAAAAAAAAAATTATTTGAAGTTGCAGTTATGTTTTGGGGCTGAACTCTATTCATAAATTTGACAGGTCTTCCTGTCAAATCTATGAATAGAGATTCCCTGCTACGATTGGCTCTCCATGGCCCACGTGATCCCAGGGGACGCTTCGAACTAACTGCGCCCCTGGGATACGCAAGTACTGCGCGCCGGCAGTTGGAGCAGGCCCAGGATTGGAATCCCACACGGGCCCACAGCACAACGATCGGTGCGCTAGGTAAGTGCAGGTCGGAGGTTTGCACCCGCGGGAAGCCTCCGACCCGAATTTCTGGGCCTCTGTCTCTTCTCATCCTCTGGCATTGCAGCACTCTGTCTTACTTCTTCTCTTGTGACAAGACAAATGTGAATGTAGTTGCAATAAGATCCTACATTTTCAGCTTCAAACACCTTTACAGTGTTAAAGCCTGGTCTAAGTGTTGCATCAGAGTATAAGGCTGTAAATTCCTGCTAACAAAGATGATTTCACTAGTTAGATGGTGTGAGCAGTGGTTAGAAAATTGCAAATTCGTCAGCTCGATTACTTTACCTTTGCTCTGAACTGGTTGTCTGTCAGTGGTTTGACAACTTCATTCTATTTGCAAGTCAAAATAATTGTTAATGGTTAGCATATGATTTTCCTGGTTTCTTACACTGCACATGCATTGTGCTAATCTCACTCATTTCGATGGGCATTAAAGGTTGACCAGGTTCTTGCCTTAAAGCTGCATTCTTCACTTATATTTCCTACCATGTCATTTCAAGTTATGGGGATAGCTTTCAGAGCTCCATCTTCATTGGATTTACTTGAAGAGGATGAAGAACAAAGAGGGGATTCCAGCAATGTTATATGGCACCTGATGCAGACTGGCAGTATTACCAGTATGTCATCAACTATATTTACAGCCCCAGGAATAGGTATCTGGCAATGAATGAGAGAGAGCTGTCTCTGCAATTTTGGGTTCAGCAAGAGGGCAGCTGCCAAGCTGTGCTATTAATTTCAGTGAATTCTGCAGCCAAACTGGCAGTCAAAGTAACTACAATTTTATGCCTTTGGCATCTGAAGAGGGTGACATAATGGAATAGCTAGACAAATGAATTCAGAG
Organism: Somniosus microcephalus; assembly: GCF_052327205.1. Taxonomy (NCBI): domain Eukaryota; kingdom Metazoa; phylum Chordata; class Chondrichthyes; order Squaliformes; family Somniosidae; genus Somniosus; species Somniosus microcephalus. Next base: position 135,074,940 of record NC_140993.1, read on the forward strand.
GTCATTGCACACTCATTTTCTCAAACAGCCACATGTGCCGCTTTCCCCCATAAACCTGGCACTACTGCTTCCTGGGCAGACATTTGAGTGCTAGCTGTGTTCAAGGGATAGGCTGCTAGACTCTGATAAGTGCTGAAACTTTAAAAATCATTCATGGGATCTGGGCATCGCTGGCAGGCCAGCATTTATTGCCCATTCCTAATTACTCTTGAGAAGGTGGTGGTGAGCCATCTTCTTGAACCGCTGCAGTCTGTGTGGTGAAGCTACCCCCACAGTGCTGTTAGGGAGGGAGTTCCAGGATTTTGACTGAGCGACGATGAAGGAATGGCGATATACTTCCAGGTCAGGATGGTGTGTGACTTGGAGGGGAACTTGGAGGTGGTGGTGTTCCCATGTGTCTGCTGCCCTTGTCCTTCTAGGTGGAAGTGGTCGCGGGTTTGGGAGGTGCTGTCGAAGAAGCCTTAGCGAGTTGCTGCAGTGCATCTTGTAGATGGTACACACTGCAGCCACGGTACGCCGGTGGTGGAGGGAGAGAATGTTTAAAGTGTTGGAAGGGGTGTCAATCAAGTAGGTTGCTTTGTCTTGGATGGTGTCGAGCTTCTTGAGTGTTGTTGGAGCTGCACTCGTCCAGGCAAGTGGAGAGTATTCCATCACACTCCTTACTTTTACTGCATCTGAAAGTATCTGTAAAGGCTGCAGTACTATTCCTAGCACTAAGGGAAGCTGTTTCATTTATTCTGCAATCACCCAGTTAATAAAATGGGTGTACCAATTTGAATACCCTTATATTTAGCATATGAGAAGGAGGAGGAAGAAGAGGCAGAAACTGAGGTGGATGACAAGGAGAGAAGGCATTACAGAAGCGACTTCTAAGTGATTCCCCAGTGAAAGGAGTTATTGTGCTGGATTCAGGGGCCCTGGTGCCTCCTTGTGTTGTTTTTCTCAGAAAGCTCTTTAACTGGCTCAGCCATGTCCATTGCTGTGGTGGTTGGCTCATCGTGCCTACTTTCTGGCAGACAGAATCATAAATTTTATAGCACATAGTCTTATACCACAAAAGGAGGCCACAATACTATACCCAGTTAAATTGTCTTAAACCAACACTTCAGAAAGAAACATAGAAAGATTAAAGAAACATGTGCCTTTGTAAAAATGACATCAAGTAAAAGAAACACCTGACATCAAATGAAACATGGGAGGCACCAGCCATCACATTGTTTTTGTGCTGAACTTGAAACATCTAGGAGACACAAAGTCTGTGTTGCAACCAGTTGAGGTGTTCTAAAAGGAAAAGATACAAACAGGAAAACTTGATAAAAATGACATCAAATAGAACCACTGCTGTCACATTGTTTTTATATTAAGCTTTGAACACCTAAAGGAGGAGACATAGGCCTAGAAATTCACTGGTGCCCCGTTTGGGGCACCAAGCTCGCCTGGGCGCCGGAATTACCACTCCAGATGGAGCCAATTGCGCCAGCGCGATATTCAGTTTCAGCGCCCCAAACGGAAGCGGGGCGCTGCTCGAGGTGCCCCGTGTCCCTCTTGGGGCGCTGAAACTGAATATCGCAGCGCAACTTGCCGCAGCACCACACGCTGCGGCACGGCACGCTGCGGTACTGCAGGCCTTCCTCCCCTTCTTAAAGGGGAGGGGCCTGCACCAGCGCGATCAGAGATCGCGAGTGCCGGCAAAAGAGCCCGGCACCGAGGAGAGGTGCCGGGCTCTTGGGACACAGCCGGCACTGCCCGGGGGGGGGGGACTCAGGAGGCCGGGGACGGCGGCATGAGGAGGTGCTGGCAGGCGGCCAGCAAAAAAAATGGCCGCCCCGCACCTCCCCTTTAATTAGCGCCACTACCGCCGCAGGTCGGCTCCCCTGAGCCGGTCGCAGATTGCGACCGGTGTTACAGCAGGGGGCGCAACCCAATATCACGATCGGGGTGGTAGCGGGGCACTGCGCACACCAATGACATCATCGGTGGCGGCGCAGCGCTACAGGCTAACGCTGCCATTAATGCCCCGCTAAATTTCGCGGGAGGCGTGGCCAGTGGCACTAAATTCACTAAGTGCCCTCTTTGGGCGCTAACTGGTGGCACAGCCCACTGAATTTCTAGGCCATAATTCTTAATGCTACAGCTGAACTGACTGTAAGAATAGCAGGAGTCAAGAGAAAAAGGACTAGAGATAATTAGCTTATATCAGCAGAAAACTTCAAAGGATATACCATTGAAAAAAAGGGTACAAATATAGAACTTTCAAATGGGAAGATAGATTTGCTGAAAGGGGCAAAGCGATTCTCAGGCTTCAGAGGCAGTCTCTGTAAGTTTTCAACTCTTTGAGTCTTGGGGATCAAAGGTATTTGATTTTGGTGGATATCCTGGAATAGACTAAGAAATGTAAAAATGTAACAAAGTTTAGATTTGAGAATAAGGATCTCTGATGATAAGATTTGTAAGCTTTTGCATTTGGAATTGTTAATGTTGCGACTGAATCACCAACTGTAATTACATGTCGGTTCTTTAATAAATCTATATATTTTTAGAATTGTCTCACATAGTACTTCTGTATCAAACTCGTGAACTGAATCTCTGTACGCTCCTTGGTCAGGAGTTGCAGAATTCTGGGGAGTTTTCCGGACCCTCATAATATCCGGAAGCTTACAGTCCAGCTAAACTTATTAAAAGTGCTATCTGGAGGATGGTAACATCTTCAGGTCATTCCTTTCCTTTAGGGAGAGATAGTCGGGACCTTTGGACCCAATTAAGCATCTTTAGGATTCAGCTACCTCTAACTTTAGTTGAAGGTGAATGTCTGGGGAATACACCTGATCCAGGGTAGCCCAAAAGGGGCTAGGACTAGTAATTATCCCTTCATTGGTCCATTGCAGCTGCGCCAGCTGTCTGAAGGAGCTATTCCCTTTGACCCATTCTCCTGTCCTTTCCCCACACCTACTGCTTTGACAGACAGCAGTCTCATCCATGCCTTCTCCAATTATGTCCCTGCAGTTGGCTACTCCCAGTTTGAGGCATTTTATTACCAAGATAGGTTGGGACTGTACACTTTAGAGAAGCATAGACTTGGTGGTGGTGTATTAACGTTTACAAGATGATGAAGGGAATAGATTGTGTTTATGTAGACAATTTGTTTCCATTCAATAGGTTAGGAAGGATCAAGGGGTCACAATCTCAAGTTATGTAAGGCCAGAACGAGGTTAAATGTTACAAGGTGGTTCTTTTCCCAGAGAATAGCGGATCTGTGGAACAGGCTGCCAGCTCATACGATGGATGCTGATTCACAGAATTATTTCAAACATGAGCTGGACCGGTTTCTGGCTCAGGCAGAGATCGCCTCACACAAGAGGTAGGTACTGCATGACATAAATCAGGGTCAGAGTCTCCTGGACTAGTTCAATTTCCTAAGGGGCTCAGAGAGGAATTTTCCAGATTTTTCTCCGATTATTGGCCTGGGTTTTTATCTGGTTTTTCACCTCTCCCAGGAGATTGCAGGGCTTTTGGGTGGGCTGGGGAGTGTATATATTGTGATGCACAAAGCATCACTGTAGTGTGGGACAGGCTGGATGCACCAGTGGCTCTTTTCTTGTCCATCATTGTTTGTATGATCACAGGTATAGAAGCAAATCCAAGGGCAGCACTGAGACTCCTGAAGCCTTGACTCATGGCTATCTCCATTCGAACTCCCAGCATGTTGAAGCAGGACATGAAAGTCTCTAACAGAATCAAAACATGCTGAAAACACTCATCCAGTTAATCAGCATCTGTGGAGAGAACAGACAACTTAACGTTCAGATGCAGAACCTCCATCAGATCCCAATATACAAGAGGATCGGATGGAGCCCAAGCTATAGCAGCAGTGTGGACACTCACAGGTGATACTCTCAGGAATGGACCTGTGCTACTGGGGCTCCACTACAGATGCCCCTGAAGTTGCTACATACTTATAACCTGACTTTGCAGGGAATTTTGCTCATATAGATTCATTCTCGGGATGAAAAAATCAGCAAAACCAACACAAAAAACAAAACATCACGCATTTTAAGTGCAAATTATATCCAGCACAAATTGAGTTTCTGCAATCTTTTACGTTGGTTTAGAAAACGTCGTGCTAGAAGCCAGCCCCTCCCATAGAATTGGCCACGAACACAGATCGAATTAATCACCATTGCGAGTTTCTGCTAATTGCACTTATTTGCAGGCCTTCGAGGAGGCTCTTAAAATTAAGCTTTTTTTTTTAGGCGCTAGGACACTAATAGGCAAGTTTTGAAAGCTTTTGTATATAATTTTCTTTTAATTTACTAAGAAACTGAGTACTGTACACCAATATAACTAACAAATGACAAAGTATTTACAGCGTGAAACAGGCCATTCGGCATAACAAGTCCATGCTGGTGTTTATGCTCCACACAAGTCTCCTCCCACCCCTTTTCATCTAACCTCATCAGCATATCCTTCAATTCCTTTCTCCTTCTAGCTTCTTCACCTTATTATTCACCTCAACTACTCCTTGTGGTAGCGTGTTCCACATTCTAACCACTATCTGGGTAAAGACGTTTCTCCTTTTGGATTTATTAATGACTATCTTATACTTATGGTCGTAGTTCTGGTCTCGCCCGCAAGTGGAAATATCTTCTCAACGTCTACCCTATTAAACTCTTTCATAATCTCGAAGACCTCTATCAGGTCACACCTCAGTCTTCTCTTTTTTAGGGAAAAGAGCCCCAGTCTGTTCAATCTTTCCTGATAGGTAAAATCTCTCAGTTCTGGTATTCTAGTAAATCTTTTTTGCACCTTCTCCAATGTCTCTATATCCTTTTTATAATATGGAGACCAGACCTGTTCACAGTACTCCAAATGTGGTCTAACCAAGGTTCTATACAAGTTTAACATAACTTCTCTGCTTTTCAATTCTATCTCTCTAGAAATAAACCCCAGTGCTTTGTGTGGCTTTTTTATGGCCTTATTAACCTTCGTCGCTACTTTTAGTGATCTGTGTATCTGTACTCCCAGCCCGCTCTGCTCCTCTACCCCATTTAGACACTTATTTACCAAGAAGTATGTGGCCTCCTTATTTTTCTTGCCAAAATGTATTCTTCTTCTTAGGCAGTCCCTCGGAACCGAGGATGACTTGCTTCCACACTAAAAATGAGTTCTCAGGTGACTGGTGAGTCCAATGCGGGACCTACAGTCTCTGTCACAGGTGGGGCAGACGGTGGTTGAAGGGATGGGTGGGTGGAGTGCTTGGGTTGACGTGCGCTCCTGCTGTTTGCACTTGGCTTCCGCTTGCTCCCAGCGAAGAGACTCGAGATGTTCAGCGCCTTCCCTGATGCTTCTCCTCCACTTTGTGCGGTCTTGGGCCAGGGATTCCCAGGTGTCGGTGGGGATGTTGCACTTTTTCAAGGAGGCTTTGAGGGTGTCCTTGAAGTGTTTCCTTTGCCCACCTGGTGCTCTCTTGCCATGTCGGAGCTTCAAGTAGAGCGCTTGCTTTGAGAGTCTCGTAGCGGGCATGCAGACGATATGGCCCATCCATCGGAGCTGATCGAGCGTGGTCAATGCTTCAATGCTGGGGATGTTGGCCTGAGCAAGAACACTGATGTTGGTGCGCCTATCCTGCCAATGGATTTGCAGGAACTTGCGGAGGCAGCATTGGTGATACCTTTCCAGTGCTTTGAGGTGCCTGCTGTACATGGTCCATGTCTCTGAAGCATACAGGATGGCGGGTATCACTACTGCTCTGTAGACCATGACCTTGGTGCTGGGTTTGAGGTCCTGGTCTTCAAACACTCTCTTCCTCAGGTGACCGAAGGCTGCACTGGCACACTGAAGGTGGTGTTGGACTTCATCATCGACGTCTGCCCTTGTTGACAGTAGGCTCCCAAGGTATGGAAAGTGGTCCACATTGTCCAAGGCCTCGTCATGGATTTTGATAATCGGGGAGCAGTACTGTGTGGTGGGGGCAGGTTGGTAGAGAACTTTTGTCTTACGGATGTTTAGTGTGAGGCCCATGCTCTCGTATGCTCTCGTACAAAATGTATTACCTCACACTTATCTATATTGAAGTTCATTTGCCGATTACAAGCCCATTCTGCAAGTTTATTAATGTCTTCCTGTATTTTGTCGTAGTTCTCCACTATTAACCCCCCAATTTGGTGTCATCCGAAAATTTTGAAATTGTACTTCCGATTCCCGAGTCCTTTACTGTTACCTCTTCAAAGTATTCATTAAGGTTGGTCAAGCATGATCTTCCTTTTTGGAATCCATGCTGACTACTCTTCATTATATTTTCAGTTACTAGTCCGTAGAAGTTTGTCTATACATCTTTGATTAAGGATCCCATTATATTTCCTACCACTGACATTAAATTAATTGGTCTACAGTTCCCTGAGCTTGTTCTCTCTTCCTTTTTATATATAGGAATCACATTAACTGTCTGCCAGTCATCTAGCACTATTTCCTTTTCTAACCAATTTTTATTATATTTATGTAATAGTGCCTCTGCTATCTTTTCCCTTACTTTTAATATGCAGATACAATCCATCTAGACCATGGGTTTTATCCTCTCTAAGTTAGATTAGTTTATCAATTATCTCCCCCCTTTCTGTCTTAAATGTCTTTATATCCTTTTTGATCTCTTCTTCTAATGCCTTGTCCACCATGTTAGTCTCCGTGGTAAATACTGAGGCAAAATAATTATTTAATATTTCTGCAATTTTGCTGTCATTACCTGTGAGTTTATTATATGTATCCCTTATTGGCCCTATCCCTATCCTGATTTTGCTTTTGTTATTTTTATGTGTCTGTAGAATACATTATTATTTCTTTTTATATTCCTTGATAATTTAATTTCAGTTTCTCTTTGCCTTCCTAATGGTTTTTTTGACTTTTTTCCTAACCATTTCGTATTCCTTTTGTCATCCTCTCCTTTGTTGTCTATGTACTTCGTGTCTGCCTTTTTCTTTAGTTTCAATTTTGCCTTTATTCATCCATGGTGTGTTATTGCTGGCTAGTTTGCTCTTGCTTTTTAGTGGGATATATTTCTCTTGGACTCTATTGCTTACACTGCAGTTCTATTTCTTTGTTTGTCAGTAAATTTTTCCAGTTTACCTTCCTTAGTTCCATTCTCATCCCCTTAAAATCAGCTTTTCTCCAATGTATTACTTTCATCTTTGTCTTACTTCTGCTCTTCTCAGTCTTTATCTTAAACCTTATTATGTTTTGATTACTATTGCCAAATGGTTCTGTATACATTTTTTAAAGTCATATTCAATTATTTAAAATTGGGTTACTCACAGGTGGTGGACTAGACACGCTGCTCAAAATGTGTATTTTTTGTGGTAAACCCATTTTCAGCAGTATTAATCAAACTGTACCAAGTAACCCTCTTAAATATATCAAGAAATATATTTCAGAGCAACATTAAAAAAATTATGTTATGAAACGCTGCCCGATTGCGCTGGTTCATGGCAGAGTATGCGTTTGTCAATATGCAAATGAGTTTGAGCGGAAACTCAAGAAAAAAGAACTTCTCAAAACTAGTGCAATTTTGGGCTCAAATTGTACATGGATTGCTGATTACGCCCAACGCGGAAACTCTGCCCCACTAGTAATAGTCTTCTGGCTGTGGCTGTAGTGTGTAGATGTACTGGTGCATGCTGCAGTTGCTATGGATGATACATACAGTTTCACAGAAGTGTTCATCTTGCAGCTCAGTCATGTATCATACAGCTGGATTGTGTTGGAATAATTTGCATGTACTAAAGCCCTCCCTTGACTCACTTCGCCCAGCATGAATTTTATTGCCGGTAACAACTACACTCTCTGCAATATCAGCCAGGCTGCAGTTTGGGCACGGATGTGCCGATGGCACCAAACTTGGGGGTGTGGCAAACAGTGAGGATGATACCAATTGACTGCAACAGGATGTGGAAAGGCTAGCAGAATAGGCAGACAAGTGGCAGATGGAATTTAATACAGAGAAGTGTGAGGTGGTGCATTTTGGCAGAAGGAACAGGGAGAGGCAATATATACTTAATGGCACAGTTTTAAAGAGTGTGCAGGGACTGAGGGACCTGGGAGTTAATGTGCATAGGTCCCTGAAGGTGGCAGGACATATTGAGAGGGTGGTTAGCAAAAGCATATGGGATCTTGGGCTTCATAAATAGAGGTATTGAGTACAAAAGTAGCGAAGTTATGCTGAATCTTCATAAAGTGCTGGTTACGCCACAACTGGAGTATTGCGTCCAGTTCTGGTCACCACACTTTAGGAAGGATGTGAAGACCCTTGAGAGGTTACAGAGTAGATTTACCAGAATGGTTCCGGGGATGGGAGATCGTAGCTACAAGGACAGGTGGGAGAAGCTGGATTTGTTTTCATTAGAGCAAAGGAGATTGAGGGGTGATTTGATAGAGGTGTACAAGATTATGACGGGTTTGGATAGATTAGACGGGGAAAGGCTGTTCCCACTAGTTGATGGTCCAAGGACTAGGGGACACAGGTTTAAGGTTTTGGGCAAGAGATACAGGGGGGATGTGAGGAAAAACTTTCTTACGCAGCGAGTGGTGAGGACCTGGAAGTGGTGGAAGTGGACACACTCAATGTTTTCTTTTCTCCTTTAATATATTAAAATACCTTAATTAGAACAAACAATAGTTTCAATTTAAACAACAAATATTGGAGCATTTCATCTTGCTCCCCACAGGGGAGACTGGATAGGCACTTGAGGGAAATAAACTTGCAGGGCTACAGAGATAAAGCGGGGGAATGAGACTGACTGGATTGCTCTGCAGAGAGCCGGCACGGACTCGATGGGCTGAATGGCCTCCTTCTGTGCCGTTATGAATATATGACTCTATGGCCTAGAAATTCAGTTGGGCGCGGCAGCCGTTAGCGCCTTAGGAGGAGTAGATTTTGAGCGCTAGGCGCTTAGCGGCCGGGCGCAGCGCGATCTGCGCCTCGCCCCAACTTCAGTACACATTTAGCGCCGGCGCAAAGTCTCAGCGCGTGCCCTGCTGCGCGCGCACATCATGACGTCATTTGCTAGTGCAACGCCTTTTGTGCGCCCCGAACTGGAACTTCACTCGCACCGGCCCATTGTGCGCCAGGCGGCCCGAGCGACTGTGAAGTGGAACGGTACACAGCCCAGCCGGGCCGCGGGGAGCGCAAATTAAAGGGCACTTACCCAGCAGTATAAAGGCCAGCCATTTTGCAGCATTCACTCTTGTGCAACGGTTTTTTGGACAGAGACCAAGGAGGAGAGTTTACTGGTTTGGACCAACACTTGGACAGGTATTTTTGGCTCAGGCCAGAGCTTACCAATTATCTTTGCCTTCATTCAGAGCTCAGTGTTTGCCAGCATATAATGGGGGCTGCATTGGGTGGCAACGCTGAATTTCAGCCTTATGCCAGAAGGGCTTACAGACGCCGTGAGAGAGTGGCAGCCCTGGCTAGACGCAGAGGGGGCAACAGGCGTCGCCAACTGAGGCCTTACCCACGCAGGGTATACCGCCAGCAGACCTCCTATCTGACCATGTCTGCCGCGATGTGTGTTAGGAGGCTGCGATTCCGAAGGGAGGTGGTTGCAGACATCTGCCGGCTGCTTCAGAGAGATCTGCAGCCACAGCTGATGCGCAGGACGTCTCTGTCGGTGGCAGTGAAGGTGACGGTGGCTCTCAACTTCTATGCCACCGGCTCCTTCCAATCCGCTACTGGGGATATCGCTAACATCTCCCAGTTCGCCGTGCATTGCTGCATCCGCCAGGTGACTGAAGCCCTTTTCAGAAGGAGACATCAATTCATCTCCTTCCCCATGACCCTGGACAAGCAGCAGCAGCGTGCAGTGGGGTTTGCAAGAATAGCGGGCTTCCCCATGATGCAGGGTGCCATTGACTGCACGCATGTGGCTTTGCGGGCACCTCTTGAGCATGCCGAGGATTACCGCAACCAGAAGGGCTACCATTCCCTCAATGTACAGCTGGTGTGTGACCACAGGCAGCGCATCCTAGCTGTCAATGCCCGCTTTCCAGGCAGCAGCCACGATGCCTTTATCCTGCGACAGACAACTGTGGCTGACATGTTCCAGGCACAGCCTCCCCCAAGAGGATGGCTTATCGGGGACAAAGGCTATCCTTTGTGTACCTGGCTCATGACCCTGCTCCGCGCGCCCACGACCCCTGCTGAAGAGGCATACAACGAGAGCCATCAAGCGACAAGGAACTTCATAGAACAAACAATCGGCATGCTCAAGCAACGGTTCCGCTGTCTCGATCGCTCCGGGGGAGCCCTCCAGTATTCGCAGGGTCGAGTCTCCCAATTCGTCGTCGTTTGCTGCATGCTGCACAACCTGGCTATCCGCAGGACTCAGGCACTGCCACCTCACGTTGGACCACCACCTCAGGAGGAGGAGCAGGAGGAGCATGAGGACGACGAGGACGAGGAGTACCAGCCCAGGAGGGAGGCACAAGGTCGAAGGGCCGCCCGTCGGCGGCTTATTGAACGTCACTTCTAGGCCCCCTGTCAGGGAATGGCTTGTGCCAATGATAGAACATGATTGCAGCCGCTCCGCAAGCCCTCAGCCGGTTATGGCAACAAACACTTCAAAGATCAAACATGGACAATGTGAATAAATAAAATGGTTTATTGTACAAACTCTGGGCCCTTCCCACATGAAAACCAAAAACAGACGAAACCCCCAAAAAACACTCAAACACATTACTCGCTCCCACAACCTGGAGAGGATTAACAAAATAGGGCAACTAAAATGGCCGTCATTCTCGGCCTTCGTCAAAAACAAACATCACATCATCGGCCTTCAAAAAACAAACATCCAATTCTCGGCCTCAAGAAACAAACACAAATGGCCACACATTCGACTATTTGGCCCGCTAGGGCGATGCCTTGGCCATCTTTGGGTGGCCCCTGCCCGCCCTGCTGCTCCGCCTCAAAGTAAGGCCATTGGCTGCTGCAAGGCTGGGGGCAGGCTCCTGAGGGGCACATGTCGTGACGGCAGATGCCCTTGGGGGTCGGCCTAGTCGAGGTCTGGCCGTCGAGCGGGCGGCTGTTGATTGCTGCAGCTGTGGCTGGCCAGCATCAGTCGCTGCAGCAGCTCCTGGCAGCTCCACTGGGGGACTGGCAGTGGCGGCTGGAGGAATGGCGGCAAGCTGGCGGATGGCAGGCGCTCGCTGGTTGCCTGAGACACTGGCACTCGCCCGGGCCAGCACTGCAGCATGCGCACCAATCTGCCGAGGGACAGACCGCTGTGCTGCTGCAGCGCGCCGAGTGCCCTGGCGATGCCTGGCTGACACAGCGAGTGTGGCAGCAGTGAGTGCCCGTGTTGACCTGTTCACTGACCGCATCAGAGCAGCCAGTGACTGGACGGCACCACTGATCACCTGGCCAGTCGCTGACAGAGCTGCCCCGAATTCCGCCCGACTCGCTGCCTGATCTGCCCGGTATTCCGCCCGACTGGTGGCCTCTGAGGGCCCGAACTCGGCCACACTCCGAGAGAGGGAATCGATGGACTCAGGCAACCGTGCCACTGCCGCCATGAGCTCCGTGTGCCGGCGCTCCGAGTCCGCGGACAAGTCTTCGAGGCGTTCCATCTCCTCGGCGAAGAGCATCTCCTGACTGGAGGCCGGACTCTCCCTCTGGGGAGAAGGCCGCCGAGCTGGCCGACCCTTCCTGCGTTGCTGGAGGCCGCTGGGCCCAGCAATTGGACTCCCCTCCGACGCTTCCCCCCTCTGGGGAGAAGGCCGCCGAGCTTCCACCCCCCTCCCGCCTTTCTGCAGCACGCAGGTCCCAGGAGCTCCCCTCCCCTTCGACACTTCCGCCACGCTGCCCTCCAGGGAAGACGTGTCCCCTACATTGGCCTGGGTGGCCACGGCTGAGGGTTCCCCTGATGGGCCGCCTTCCTCTTGCTCCTCCTCCTGCTCCTCTTCGGAGGGTCTGTCACTGGCAAGTTCAGGGACCTCCTCTTCACCATCTGAAAGCAGGAAGGCACAAGAGTAGCTTTAGAGTGAGGAGAGGGCATCAGTGCGGGATGCATGAGTGGTGGCATTCAGCGCATTGGTCGGACAGTGGCAAAGGATGTAGATCTGATGCGCAAGTGGGACGAGAGAGGTGCAAAAGGTGATGTCCTTACCATTGCTGCCCAGAACAGGGTCGGCATCTCCACATGCAACGGGCCCAATCACCCGGCCACCCATGAGGCGCTCCACGTGATGTTGCAGGTCGGTGAGTGGCTGGATATGGGGTTGGCCTCCCCCGGTCGCTGTCCGGCTCTTGCGATTATTCGCCAGCTTGGCCTGCAAGAGAAAGGATGGCCTCTAAGTACAGTGTGTCGCCGTGATCTTGTGTGCACTGCTTCCCATGGTGGAATAGCTTGGCCAGTGTGTCGCCATGATCTGGTGTGCACTGCCTCCCATGGTGGAATAGCCTGGCCAGTGTGTCGCCATGATCTGGTGTGCACTGCCTCCCATGGTGGAATAGCCTGGCCAGTGTGTCGCCATGATCTGGTGTGCACTGCCTCCCATGGTGGAATAGCCTGGCCAGTGTGTCGCCATGATCTGGTGTGCACTGCCTCCCATGGTGGAATAGACTGGCCAGTGTGTCGCCATGATCTGGTGTGCACTGCCTCCCATGGTGGAATAGCCTGGCCAGTGTGTCGCCATGATCTGGTGTGCACTGCCTCCCATGGTGGAATAGCCTGGCCAGTGTGTCGCCATGATCTGGTGTGCACTGCCTCCCATGGTGGAATAGCCTGGCCAGTGTGTCGCCATGATCTGGTGTGCACTGCCTCCCATGGTGGAATAGCCTGGCCAGTGTGTCGCCATGATCTGGTGTGCAATGCCTCCCATGGTGGAATAGCTTGGCCAGTGTGTTAAGTGCAGAATGTGCAATTGATGCTCATGCCTGTCCCATAGCTGCTGGATGAAGGCTGGCCATTAGAGCTTTCAGGTCCCTTTGCCCATAATGTGAGGTGCACATGCAAGGATGAGGAGGTCACTGGAAAGGGTACTCACCCTGACAATGCGTGTGAGGTCATTTAACTTTTTGCGGCATTGGGCACCGCTCCTGGGGACGTCGCTGTTGGCTGACAGCTTGGTGGCGACATGCCTCCAGGCTCTCCTGTAGACGCGGACCGTCAACTTCTTGCCATTGTCCGGGTACAAAACATGGCGCCTCTTCTCCACAGCAGCAATCAGCACACTCAGATCACGCTCTGAGAAGCGCTGCGCACGTTCACGGGCCTTCTCCATGTCTTCAGGCGCTATTTGGGTCCAGCAGCAGTGTTCAGGCCTAGCTGGAGGGCTCCACTATCCAGCGCGTGGCAGCAGACACAGTCGACCCTTCCCCCTTAAGAGCTGGCCGGCGCCAGGGTGTCTGCTGTCAATCACGAGATGGCCGCACCTGCGCTGCGCCCGGCCTCGGCGCTATCGATCACCACCTCCGGCTTAGCGCCCAAAGAGAGGCATCCAGCAGCAGTTTTAGCGCTCGCCCGAACTCCTAGGGCGAAGCTAATGAATATCGGAGAAGTGGCATCGATTTGGCGGCAGCCGCAAACTTTAGCGGACGCCCCACTTTAGCGCCCCAAAAGTGGCGTCAATGAATTTCTAGGCCTATGTACTCAGTTTTACAGGTTGCTGGCTTCCTATATTCCAGGGAGCAATCAATGGCACCCACTTTAGTTTGCAAGCTCCAACAGAAAACCCCCTCAACTTCTCCCTGATTGTACAGATTGTGTGTAACAACGTACGAGGGATCCTACACATATGCAGAAAGTTGTTATGATGCATCCATCCTTTAAAATTCAGCCCTCTCTGCCCTCTTCAGAGAAGAAAATCACGTTAATGGATGGCTTGAGGGTGATAAAGCCTAACTCCTGCCTTTGTGGATAATGATCCCAGGAAGAGTGGTTTGAACAGGTAACATTAGCGCCACACAAGTGCCAGGCAATGACTATCTCCAACAAGCGAGAGTCTAACCACCGCCCCTTGACATTCAACGGCATTACCATCGCTGAATCCTCCACCATCAACATCCTGGGGGGTCACCATTGACCAAAAACTTAACTGGACCAGCCACATAAATACTGTGGCAACAAGAGCAGGTCAGAGGCTAGGTATTCTGCGGCGAGTGTCTCACCTCCTGACTCCCCAAAGCCTTTCTACCATCTACAAGGCACAAGTAAGGAGTGTGATGGAATACTCTCCACTTGCCTGGATGAGTGCAGCACCAACAACACTCAAGAAGTTCGACGCCATACAGGACAAAGCAGCCCGCTTGATTGGCACCCCATCCACCACCTTAAACATTCACTCTCACCATCACCGGCGTACCATGGCTGCAGTGTGTACCATCTACAAGATGCACTGCAGCAACTCGCCAAGGCTTCTTCGGCAGCACCTCCCAAACCCGCCACCTCTTCCACCTAGAAGGACAAGGGCAGCAGGTGCATGGGACCACCACCACCTCCAAGTTCCCCTCCATGTCACACACCATTCTGACTTAGAAATATATCGCCGATCCTTCATCATAGCTGGGTCAAAATCCTGGAACTCCCTCCCTAACAGCAGTGTGGGAGTACCTTCACCACACGGACTGCAGCGGTTCAAGAATGTGGCTCACCACCACCTTCTCGAGGGCAATTAAGGATGGGCAATAAATGCTGGCCTTGCCAGCGACGCCCACATCCCATAAACAAATTAAAATAAACAGAAGTGGAGGAGCATTACAACAAGGTACACACCTCTACAAGAATGGTCATCCAGAGGACCATTGGGTACATAAGGGGCTGCATTCACTGCCCAGGCAGTTTGGGAAGGGCGCTGCAGTATTCTCCAGCTTGTGTCTCATACTTCATTGTTGCCTGCTGTGCCCGGTACAACTTTGCCACGCAAAAAGATCTGGAGTTAGACATTGCTAGAGAGGTGAACATAACTGCTTTGCAGGCAGAGTTACATGGAGGAATGCATCTCGATGAGCTACACTCAGTGACTGCTACATGCACATCCCATCACTGAAATCTTCTTCTCTTTAACAAAGTTGACTTTTGACACTGGCACCTTGCCTCCTTTTTTCCCACCTTCAAATAAGAGACCAAACCTTCAATCTAGTACCCATCCTAGAACATGGCAATACATCAATGCTCTATTGTCTTTCAGGATCATGCCAAAAATCATCACCTGACTGAATAAGCCAGCACCAAATAAGTGCACCTTTTCCTGTGTGGCTTTAATTCCCGTGTGAATATCAAAGCATGAGATAACTGCACATTCTATTTTATTACAACAAAGTCCAAAGTGAACATAAGCCAGCCCACTCTTTTTTAACACTGTGCTTCCCCTGGTGACTAAACATGCCTTTTTTTCACCTCTTTTAGGGCTTCTCATTGTTGCAACCTGAGGTTCAGTATCACAAGAGCTGGTTGGCTGCTCATGTTCTGTAAAAGGGTCATGGGTCTAAGGTGCCTCTCTTCCAATGGCAGCTGGACCCTGGCAGGGACCACTGCTGGTCTCATCTTTGGAGCTGCTTCCTGGGTAACTTGGTGTCACTTAGTTGGTATTGTGGCCTGAGGGGAAGGCTGGAGACCTGGCATATGCTGCTTTCCTGAGAGACACCCACCTTTACCATTTCACCGAGTCGTGCATCTGTGTCCCCACAGATCAGCAGAATGACTGACTTAATGACAGCTATCAGATCCTGAAAGCCCTGAGAGACAGCAGCCTGCATCAAAGCTGTCATGGTCTGGGAGATGGTGAGCAGGGTACTATTTCCTTTCCTATCACTACGAGAGCTGCAGTCTGTTCCTTATTTACCTGCTGCTCCAATCTTCAACCTGAACTGCCTTTTTAAAGGCTGCACTCCATGCACCACAACATATTACTCCCATTTTCGTCAGGCTTTATACCAGTCCCGCTCAATGGATATGCAAGTGAGCTCACTCAGGAAATTATAGTGTAAATACCTTTCCAGACCATCAGGGGTCACCACTCATTCACTATTACTCATACAAGCGGTAAAACTCACCGCGTGAAATTTCTGGGACAATTTTTTAAAAATCAGCCTACAGCAAATAACATTATTATTTAGGCTCTGAAATGTTCTTTATTATCTTGTTAAAACACAAACATACTGGCCTAGAAATTGAGTGGGCTTAGCGCCCATTTTGCGGCGCTAGAGGGCATTGCGCTGGACTTACAGCCGGTTTTGAAATTGACTAGGGCCCAACATCGGCGTTACACCGGTAGCGCTGCGCCGGCACCGATGACGTCATCGGTGTGCGCAGCGTCCCGGTTGCCGTGGTGACGGGCCCCAGCGCCGAAATTCAGTTGCGGCCGCCTCGCCCGTGGCAGCCGCAACTAAGACTCTGGCAACAGAGTCTTACACGACTTTGCGCCGGCGCATAAAGGTGGAGCGGCGGCCGGCCGCTTTCCCGCCGGCCGCCTGCCCGCACCTCCCTCCCCGGACTCCCCCACCCCCCCCCCCGCGGAACAGATGCTTCTCGGCTGCGAGCCCGGCACTTCCCCGAGGTGCCGGGCTCATTTTTGTGGCGATTTAACCTGCCAGCGGGCGGGTGCAGGCAGCTCCTCCTTAACTGAAGGAGGAGGCCTGCACTTCCCGAGCCTGCCGCACCGCATCGGGCGCCGCAGCGCCGGAATAGCGCCGCAATGCGGCGCGTAGCACCAGTTTTCAGGCGCAAACAGCCTTCAGTAGCGCCGGCAGCCGTTTGGGCGTGGTGCTACTGAATTTTTGGCGCGCGCAGCGCGACTTAGCACCAGCGCTAAATTTCCGGCGTTAAGCCCCGGCGCAGCGCAAACTCAATTTCTAGGCCACTAAATTTGGAAAGCATTTTGGAAATTACGATGTTTTCACAAGACTTAATTTGTATGTAACTGGTTAAGAGTAATTTCAATTAAGTTTACTTCATAACAAATAAATGACAGAAAAAAACATTTTATAATCAACAGAAAGCAAGATGAAATGCTCCAATATCTGTGGTTTGAATTGAAACAATTGTTTGTTCTAATTAAGCTTTTTTAATGTATTAAAGGAGAAAAGAAAAAAGTTATAGCAAAGATCAATGCAGGCAAAAAGTAATTATGGAAGTATTTGCATTAACATACTGAGAAAACCTCACTATGGCTGATCTCACTGATTGTATTGAGTACTTTATACATATTTAAACATAGTCACTGAAAGCAATATTAACTTTTTGAAATGTAAGGATGAATGGCAGTGTCCTCACTGCCTGACAATCCTCTGTGGAATATTCCAATTGATCTCATACCATTCTTTCATCTTTGCTGGTGATTCATTCCACGTTAGTGGTGGGGACAGAACCCTGGATTTATGCAACTCTGGTAAGAATATCCCATGTGTTTTCCTTTCATCCATTGACCCTTGAAATGAATTTTACATTTTCAAAGAACACAATATGAAACAACTGTTCCTTCCAAGAGCTATGGGACATTTGACCTTTTTTTCTAGTTGCAGAGAATCATTTATGGCAAGTAGGGGTTCATGTCACGCTACATGTAACCCCACCTGATGCAGGGTCATCCAGACTCGAGTCGACATTGGCTTGTTCTCTCTACACAGATGCGGCCGGACCTGCTGTGATTTCCAGCCAAAAAAAAAAAAATGTTTTTTGTCTGTTTTTTTGTTTTTCATACAGACCCCAGCATCTGCAATATTTGACCCCTTGTGACCCCACCTCATTGTTCTTTGATGTAATGTTTCCCTGACTGACCTGTTTGGACACCATTCACACCTTTGACTGCTGTGATTATCTCTCTGCCGAGGTGTGATAAATGGCAGTTGGAAAGGTTACCTGTAAACATCTGACATGATTCTCTGACTATATAAGCTGTGTCTTTATGCATTTCTCCACTTCACCTGAAGAAGGAGCAGCGCTCCGAAAGCTTGTGATTTCAAATAAAGCTGTTGGACTATAACCTGGTGTTGTGTGATTTCTTACATTTGTCCACCCCAGTCCAACTCCGGCATCTCCACACCATGGCTACTATCGACACCACAAACTGCCGGCTCAAAGTGGAGAGGATCTCCAAGAAGATCACGCATATCGACACAGACATCAAGTTTCTACAGAGATGCAAGAAAGCAGACAAGATCCCGAAAGGACTACAGATCACTAACCCACTCAAGTCGACCTACAACACAGACTACGCTGAGAGACTCTGCCGTCGTACCTCTCGCACACTCCTCAACCATCTCGTACACCAGCTCTACAGCAGACGCCGCAACCTCGAAACCGAGATGGAGTCCATGTTCTCAGCCTGTGCTCAGGACGCAGCAGACCAGCTACGAGACACCGCCAAACAAACAAGGCAACGGAACTACGCTACCTACATGCGCACCAAGAACAGGAAGCTTGAGAAACTTGGCATCACCAGCAGCAGCAACCAAGCCTCCCCCGGTACCACGGTTGAAACCACAGGGAAATCCATCGTCAACCTGTCCGACCACACCCTTCAACCAGACGAAATTGAAGTTCTCAGCCGAGGGCTCAATTTCTGCCCCACCACCAAAATGGACCCCATCGGTCTCGCGGCAGACACAGAGGAATTCATCAGGAGAATGAGGCTCTGGGAATTCTTCCACAAATCCCAAGATGTCAGCAGCGAACCCAATGAGACAATCAATGATCCGGAACAGCAGACAGAGGGATCTGCAGTGCAGCGACCGAAGAAGAAAGAGTCAAATTGGACCCCTCCGGAGGGTCGCTGCCATAAGCTTGACATGTATGCTCAAGCTGTCAGGAGATGCATCAATGCCAGATTCATCAGCCGCACTCACAAGACAGTCCAGAATGTCACCCGAGCACAACGCAACGCCATCCACACTCTCAAGACCAACCGCAACATCGTCATCAAACCAGCAGACAAAGGAGGTGCCATCGTCATACAGAACAGAACGGACTATTGCAAAGAAGTATACCGACAACTGGACAACCAGGAACACTACAGACAGTTACCCGCAGATCCGACCAAAGAACACACCCACCAACTCAACAGACTGATCAAAACCTTCGATCCAGACCTTCAAAGCATCCTACATGCTCTCATCCCACGTACTCCCCGCGTGGGTGACTTCTACTGCCTCCCAAAGATACACAAAGCCAACACACCTGGACATCCTATCGCATCAGGCAACGGAACCCTGTGTGAGAACCTCTCTGGATATGTCGAGGGCATCCTGAAACCCATCGTACAGGGAACCCCCAGCTTCTGTCGCGACACTACAGACTTCTTACAGAAGCTCAGCACCCACAGACCAGTTGAACCAGGAACACTCCTCGCCACGATGGACGTCTCGGCACTCTACACCAGTATCCCCCACGATGACGGCATTGCTGCGACAGCCTCAGTACTCAACACCAACAACAGCCAATCTCCAGATGCCATCCTACAACTCATCCGCTTCATCCTTGACCACAATGTCTTCACCTTCGACAACCAGTTCTTTACCCAAACACACGGAACAGCCATGGGGACCAAATTCGCACCCCAATACGCAAACATCTTCATGCACAAGTTCGAGCAAGACTTCTTCGCTGCACAGGATCTCCAACCAACGCTATACACCAGATACATCCACGACATTTTCTTCCTATGGACCCACGGCGAAGAATCACTGAAAAGACTACACGATAACATCAACAAGTTCCATCCCACCATCAAACTCACCATGGACTACTCCTCAGAATCAGTCTCATTCCTGGACACACGAATCTCCATCAAAGACGGACACCTCAGCACTTCACTCTACCGCAAGCCCACGGACAACCTCACGATGCTTCACTTCTCCAGCTGCCACCCTAACCACGCTAAAGAAGCCATCCCCTATGGACAAGCCCTGCGAATACACAGGATCTGCTCAGACGAGGAGGAACGCGATGGACACCTACAGACACTGAAAGACACCCTTGTAAGAACGGGATATGACGCTCGACTCGTCGATCGACAGTTCCGACGGGCCACAGCGAAAAATCGCATAGACCTCCTCAGAAGACAAACACGGGACACAACCAACAGAGTACCCTTCGTCGTCCAGTACTTCCCCGGAGCGGAGAAACTACGCCATGTTCTTCGCAGCCTTCAACATGTCATCGATGACGACGAACACCTCGCTAAGGCCATCCCCATGCCTCCACTACTCGCTTTCAAACAGCCGCCTAACCTCAAACAGACCATCGTTCGCAGCAAATTACCCAGCTTCCAGGAGAACAGCGACCACGACACCACACAACCCTGCCACAGCAACCTCTGCAAGACACGCCAGATCATCAACACAGATACCATCATCACACGTGAGGACACCACCCACCAGGTACATGGTACATACTCATGTGACTCGGCCAACATTGTCTACCTCATACGTTGCAGGAAAGGATGCCCCGGAGCATGGTACATCGGCGAGACCATGCAGACACTGCGACAACGGATGAACGGACACCGCGCAACAATCACCAGGCAGGAGTGTTCCCTCCCAGTCGGGGAACACTTCAGCAGTCAAGGACATTCAGCCTCCGATCTTCGGGTAAGCATTCTCCAAGGTGGCCTTCGAGACACACGACAACGCAAAATCATCGAGCAGAAACTGATAGCCAAGTTCCGCACCCATGAGGACGGCCTTAACCGAGATCTTGGGTTCATGTCACGCTACATGGAGCCCCACCTGATGCAGGGTCATCCAGACTCGAGTCGACATTGGCTTGTTCTCTCTACACAGATGCGGCCGGACCTGCTGTGATTTCCAGCCAAAAAAAAAAAAATGTTTTTTGTCTGTTTTTTTGTTTTTCCATACAGACCCCAGCATCTGCAATATTTGACCCCTTGTGACCCCACCTCATTGTTCTTTGATGTAATGTTTCCCTGACTGACCTGTTTGGACACCATTCACACCTTTGACTGCTGTGATTATCTCTCTGCCGAGGTGTGATAAATGGCAGTTGGAAAGGTTACCTGTAAACATCTGACATGATTCTCTGACTATATAAGCTGTGTCTTTATGCATTTCTCCACTTCACCTGAAGAAGGAGCAGCGCTCCGAAAGCTTGTGATTTCAAATAAAGCTGTTGGACTATAACCTGGTGTTGTGTGATTTCTTACATAAGTAGGGGATCAGCAGAACCATTCTCTTGTTTTCACCTGACCTTCTTAATGAGGTTGGGTTCCTTGGGAAACACATCTGTGGGATGTGAGCCCTGAAGGAGATGATGAAGAGGCTATCACTGCCACCTAACAAATCTTTTCAACTCAGGGGCAGGTGAAAACAGCAGCTTGCCAAAATACAACTTAAGACAAATTTTCATTCTTATTAGATGGCTTGGTATGTGAAAAAGAAGGTTTAATGCTTTGTGCTGAAAGTTTCTAACGGGTGTTCACAAATCTTTGCAAAAATGATTAAATGTTTTCTCTTTATATATCTTAATCTCTATTGCTTATAAATTCCAGGATGACTTAGCTAGTATATTGAAACTAATTCTCTATTTTATGTATTTGGAATCAATGTTATCCTGAAAACATTATAGCAAGTAGGAATTATTCAATGTAATAGGGGACAATACATTTCCAGAATAATTTTAATAGGTTAGGAATTCCTTCCCCTCCCCAACAAGATAAAACTTAACTGAAGATATTCTGCCCTTGCAGCATGTTCCTATGCAGAGCTAGACAGGTAGCTAACAACTTGATATCTTCCCATAAAAATCACAAGGCTTGACTTTTCTTGTAAACTTTACTGAAAGATTCTTATTGTGAAACTGAAATACAATACAGAAATGGAAGCAAACATTAGTATACAAGCACATAACTGATATGCATACACAAATTTAGGTACGCCTGAGCAACACAGTAGATTTGGCATGTAACTTACCAAAACACGTGGAAACACAGCTTACTGTGAATATACATTTAGCAAACTGAAAGGCATTCTCTTTAAATTAGCCCTGTACATAGTGCATCAAAATACAGCTACAAGTTAACCAGCTAGACAGAGAGTGAGCACTTCATGGCGAGCTGTGTAAGTTTGATTACAAAGAAAAGTTACAAACTAAACATTTTCTGCAAAATATAGTGTACACTAATCATCTATAACATTCTCAAGTACTTACAGACAAATAGTGTCCAAGGCTGAAGCGTGACAACAATATAACTTCCCAGACCATGTGTCGAGCTGCAGGTCTTGTGCTATACAGCAGTTTACTTTACTGCACTTTACTGTGCTTTACTGCACTTGCTAGGCACCAAATATCCACTACGTGGTGGCACACAATGGGAATCGACCCAAATTACTCAAACCCCTGAATTAACTGGAAAACTAACATAAATTCCTAAAGAAAGACAGCACAGAAGGAATTTAAACATTAAAGTTCTCTAAAATGTTCTGTCAAATGAAGTAAGCTTTTATCTTGGAGCTCTTGCAACCTTTGGTTTATTCATGTAAAGGACAACTTGACCCGTTGATATGCAACAGGCCCATACTCATCAGGAGGTAATATTTCCACGATTTGGCAAAGCACTATACCCACCAGCGTTCAAAAGTTGACACATGCATTATTTTGGAACATAGGTAGACTGATTTAATTCCACAGATTGAGAAAAAACAGCTAAAGGGACAGCAATTATTTCATGCCATTGCTGGTATCCTCGGCTACTATTCACAAATGGAAATGCTGTCAATCTGACAATGCAGAATAAGGGCCTCTATTTTCTTATGATACAGATGGTCTATCATTCATCCTGTGGAAAGAATGGTACATATGCCTCAATGATCCAGTGAGTTTCTTAGCTATCTCTGTCCCCTCCTTTCCCTTCCTTATGTGACTTTATTTGTCATAAAATCTTCCTACTGCTGTGAAGAAGGAAGATTTTATGTGATTTGTTTGGGAATAAAATGTAAAATATCTTACTCTCCTTCTTGGTTATTATTTCCAATAAATCTAGATAAATATTTATTGAAAATGACGATTCCTGATCCTTCTAACTTGTTGGATTTTTTCCTTTGTTATTATATTATTGAAATTGTTCCCTGGTCTTATTATTGTTGTGTAGGGAGTGGCATGTGACCAGTCAGTTATGCCCCTGGCTGCCTGTGAGTGGTTCGAATCGCTCCCACACCCCTGGGTTCTCGACACCGGACTTAGGTACAGGCGGCGATACAGAAAAACGAGTAGACAACTGGTTTGGATGTGAGAAAACCAAGATAGATTTTATTAAAACAGAAGTAAAAATTACAAATACTGGAAACAGTCACTAGGTAGTTACAAGCTTATCAAAAGAATATACTCAAATGGGAATGGGGAACACACGGCACATTGAGGGAACAGCATACATTAACAAAATCCCTTAACCCTTATCCCACCTATAATGCCTAACTAGATTAAGCTATGAGGGGCCAGGAATTCATGCTCACCAAATCAAAATCTGCTGATAACGGTTGTGGGGTATTGGGGTTCACTGTTTGTGCTCTCTGGAGCCTGCCGTCGTCACGTGGGCTCCGGGTGCTGCAAGGGCATTGTCCAAGTTCGAGTACCCCAAAGTTACAGTCTCTGCTTGGGTACTTTACCTTGCAGGGGTGATTCTTCGCCGACAGCTTGAGTTTGCCTGAAGATACTCACAGGTCGGCTGAGGCTGAAGGACTGATAATTCGAAGCCTGCCCTCAGTGGGCCTTCCCCGGGTGGTCTTTGTAATGTATATACCTTTAAGAGGGGAACTATGTTTTACAGCTCATGTATACTGCAGTACCGGCAGTGACCACACCTGTATATAGCACTGAGTAGTAATCTGTACAGATCAGTTGCAGTGTGAGCCACATTGAGTAAACACCTGTTGTACCGTTCTCCGCAGTCTGTGTCTTATTATACACGGACGCAACATTGGCGACAAGGCAGGTTCGAACCTACCTGCAACTCTGCATCACCTCCTGGGGATTCGTTCCTGGAGATCAGTGGATTGGAGGTCAAGGACGGAGACTCGGGCGTCGACCATGGGCAAACGCCCAGTCATCCAGCAGAGACTCGAGAATTGTGGGGGAGGCTGTCGAGAGCCAGGCTTGGCTTTCCAGTCGAGGTGGTCCAGCGAAACAGGCTGGCAACAGGTAGTGCGCAGACCCTTCCTGGACAGCGGCGGGCTAGAGCCCGACCGAGCGGCACAGCAAAGGGCCGAGCAGCGTCGACGGGGGAGAGAGAGAGAGGGCAGAGTGCACAGGGCGCAGCCGGTGTTCAGGGGCCGAGCAGCGTTGGAGAGAGGGAGAGAGAGACGCGCAGAAACCCGTGAGACGCCACCATTGCCACGAGGACCGCCAAGAGTGGCGTTGGCAGCAGCACAGGAGAAGCGCGCGAAACCTACAGCGCGCCGCCATTGCCACGAGAACCGCCAGGAGCAGCGTTGGCAGCAGCGGGGGAGGAAGGAAAGCGCGGGAGACGCCATTTTAAGCCATTGGGAGACGCCATTTTAAACCACACCCAAAATGCCGAAGAGTGGCAGTATCACTGCATTTGACAATGAAGTCGAAGATTGGACTACATATGTCGAACGAATAGAGGTGTACTGCAAGGCAAATGAGGTGTCAGATGACAAGAAAGCGTCGGTATTGTTAAATTTAATAGGTGCAAAGACGTATGGTTTATTACGAAATCTAGTAACCCCAACGAAGCCAATGGAAAAGAGTTTTGAAGACACAGTAACGATACTAAAGGAACATTTAAACCCCACACCGCTGCTGATAGCAGAAAGATTCAAGTTTCACAAACGGAACCAGCATAAGGATGAAAGCAATGCTGATTGTTTAACAGAACTGCGCAAACTATCGAAACACTGCCAGTTTGGAGTGGGACTGGCAGATACCTTAAGGGACAAATTTGTGGGCTTCAAAGTGAAGGAACCCAGAAACGGCTTTTATCTGAAAAGGACCTTACGCTGGAAAAGGCTTTCAGCATTGCGGTATCATATGAAGCAGCAGCACGGGGCGCTGCAGAGATACAACAGAGACCGCAAGAATATGGCACAAACAAAATGTCATATGGAACAGAGAAGTGCTGTTGCTGCAGCAGAACAACACATGACCAGAATGATTGCTGGTTCAAAGACAAAGTGTGCAGACAGTGTGGAAAAGTAGGACACGAGTCTGCAGGTCGGGAAAGAAAACCAGCAATAAGAAACCTACCAAAGGAAAGTACAAGAAGGTACATAAGATGACGGAGAATAGTTCAGACGAACAAAAGAGTGATAACGAATCCGAAAGCAGGGAACTGAGTTGTCTGAAACTACATAATGTGATCACAATGGAGGATCCCCGAACCATTTGGGTCACTCTCAAGTTAGCAGGAGTCCAGGTAAAGATGGAATTGGACACAGGATCAGCCCTAACAGTCATAAACCGATGGGACTATGAGCGGCTATTCTCACACATACCCTTGAGAGACACAAAAATTATTTTGAAGACGTACACGGGGCAAAAAGTCTACACCAAAGGAAAAATAAGGGTGACCGTTTTATATAACGGTAAGGAAACACCAAAACTAGACCTGTATGTATTGCAAGATGGAGGACCACCTTTACTGGGACATGAATGGATCCGGAAAATACAACTGTATTGGCATTCCATACAGGCACTGACTGTGGCTGACAAAAAGGACGACGACGTCACACCTGGGCGACCGTCAAAGATCCTAACTGACGCGAAAGAAGTGTTCCAGCAAGGACTCGGAACACTAAAAGGCATGACAGCGATGATTAAATTTGAAGAAAACGCAAGCCCAAAATTTTTTAAGGCCAGACTGGTGCCTTATGCGAACTGCCCAGCCGTCGAAGCAGAGCTGGAGAGTTTGGTACATTCAGGTGTACTGTCCAGGGTAGACCGGAGCGAGTGGGCTACACCCATCGTCCCTGTGATGAAAAAGTCGTTGAGCAGCATGCCTGGGGAACCAAGGAAGGTTCGCATCTGTGGGGACTTTAAGGTAACAGTGAACCTGGTCCTTCACACCGTACAATATCCACTTCCGCGGATTGAAGATATTTTCGCCTCGCTATCTGGAGGGAAACGCTTCACTAAGATTGGTCTGGCCCAGGCGTATCTGCAAATGGAGGTAGATGAAGCATCAAAAAAATACCTCACAATCAACACCCATAAAGTTCTCTACCAATACAACCGGCTGGTATTCGGGGTAGCATCAGCTCCGGCTATTTGGCTGAGGGCAATGGAACAAGTCCTGCAAGGGATCACAGGAACCCAGTGTTATTTGGATGACATCCTGGTCACGGGCGAAAATGACAGTGATCGCCTTGCCAACCTGGAGCAGGTGCTCAGTAGATTGCAGGAATATGGGCTCCGAGCTAACCGCCCCAAATGCGAGTTTTTTAGAAAACAGATCTCGTATTGTGGCCACGTTATCGATAAAGA
Organism: Somniosus microcephalus; assembly: GCF_052327205.1. NCBI lineage: Eukaryota > Metazoa > Chordata > Chondrichthyes > Squaliformes > Somniosidae > Somniosus > Somniosus microcephalus. Next base: position 135,101,375 of record NC_140993.1, read on the forward strand.
GGGGTTACATAAGTCCCCAGAGAAGATTGAGGCAGTAGTCAAGTCTCCAGCACCGGAAAATGTGTCACAACTGAGGTCGTTCCTCGGGCTGGTAAACTACTACCATAAGTTCTTGCCAAATTTGTCTGCAATATTACACCCACTGAACACCCTACTGCAAACTGGGGTGCCATGGAAGTGGAGTGACGAATGTAGACGAGCTTTCCAGAAGTGCTAAACACTAATCACATCGAAAGAGGTATTGGCCCATTACATACCAGCATTACCAATTCGGTTGGCATGTGATGCGTCACCCTACGGCATTGGAGCGGTTCTGTCGCACAAATTCTCGGACGGCTCGGAGAGGCCAATAGCCTTTGCGTCATGATCACTAACCTCAGCCGAGCGTAACTACACCCAGATTGACAGGGAGGCCCTCAGCCTAGTGTGGGGAGTGAAAAAGTTCAATCACTATCTGCACGGGCAGAAATTCACCTTGCTGACTGATCACCAGCCTCTTGTCCCCATTTTTAATCCGAAGAAGGGCGTTCCGGTGATGACTGCGCAACGACTACAAAGATGGTCACTTGTTCTACGGGCGCACCACCATGAGATTGAATATAAGGGCACGAAACAGCATGGAAATGCTGATGGGCTATCGTGCCTGCCACTGCCTACTGCAGAGGAAGCACCAGCAGTGGATCCTGTCGAAATATTCCATTCGACTATAGTTGAATACCTACCGGTAACTAACGCTTGTATCGAAAAGGAAACCCGAAATGACCCGACACTGTCTCGGGTATATGATTTGACGGTGAAGGGATGGCCAGCACATGGCAACTCACTGTTGCCAGCATTCTCGACAAGGAGAGAACAGCTGTCAGTGTGCCGGGGGACCTTGATGAGTGGATCCCGAGTGGTAATTCCAACCAAGTTAAGGGTTACAGTGCTCAATGAGCTTCATGAGGGTCATCTGGGAGGGGTAAAAATGAAAAGCCTAGCCAGGGCTTATGTGTGGTGGCCGGGAATTGATAAACAAATCGAGGACCTGACCAAGAGCTGCTCAGGATGCCAGAAAGTCCAAAATGCACCACCACAGGCCCCTCTACACCCATGGGAGTGGCCCTCATCTCCATGGCAACGGGTGCACATTGATTTTGCTGGTCCAATTCATGGACTCAATGTTTGTAATAGCCGTGGATGCGCACTCGAAATGGCCTGAGGTCATCAAAATGTCCTCCACCACCACGGAGAAAACTATTGCAGTCCTACGGACCATTTTTGCCAGGAATGGCTTGCCAGAACAGATTTGCTCTGACAACGGACCACAGTTTGTGTCTGAAGAGTTCCGGAGGTTCTTGAAAAAGAATGGGGTAAGGCATTACACATCCGCCCCGTATCATCCAGCCACAAATGGATTGGCTGAGAGGTTCGTACAAACCTTTAAGAAGGCAATAAAAGCTATGTACAATGACAACATTCTGCTGCAGCACAAGGTGGACAATTTCCTTTTCGCCTACCGGAATGCGACACATGCAGTCACCAACCAGGCCCCAGCCATGATGTTCTTTAACTGAAGGTTGAGATCTCGCCTGGATTTGCTCAGACCAAACGTACGAAGAGATGTTGAGAGTAAGCAATTCCAGCACATCCATGAGAAGCCAACAAGGAGCTTCTATGTAGGGCAACCAGTCTTGGCCCGCGACTACCGAACAGAAAAATGGCAGCCAGGAACGATATGCACACGGCAGGGCCCACTAATGTACACAGTGGATGTTGGGGAGAGCATCGTGAGATGCCATGCTGACCAGATCCTCGAGTCACAGGAACAAGTCAACCCCATGCCTCGCCCATATGTACCTGGTGATGAACCCAACGTACAGGTCGCATCTACCCCAGAAACAGTAGCATCGGAAGCTGATGAACCAACCGACGACAGGGGGCCAGAATCGCCTCCGCACCAAGAGCAAGACACTCGGGAAAGGCGCTATCCAGAAAGGATCAGGAAGCCTCCCCAAAGACTGAATATATGTGGTAAACCACTGTTTGTATTCCACTGTGTACATGCCTGGACATGCCTCGGCTGACTCCTCCCACAAGTCCTAGTATAAAGGTGACTGCTCCCCAGCCCTTTGTATTTCTGGACCGGTCGACCACTTGAGGCAGACCTTCATTCTTTTGTTAATAAAAGCCTTTAGTTACTCTCTTAACTCTCAGTCTTTTATGAGTAATTGATAGCGCATCAATATATAAATAGACTATTTTCAGCTAATGTTGCATGTTAAGAGTGTTGATTGTAATTAGTTTGATATTTAATTGTTAAATGAGTGTTATGGTACTGTTAATCTAAAAGGGGAGGAATTGTAATGTATATACCTTTAAGGGGGGAACTATGTTTTACAGGTCATGTATACTGCAGTACTGGCAGTGACCACACCTGTATATAGCACTGAGTAGTAATCTGCACAGATCAGTTGCAGTGTGAGCCACGTTGAGTAAACACCTGTTGTACCGTTCTCCGCAGTCTGTGTCTTATTATACACGGATGCAACATTCTTCCTCCTCCCCTCGTCGTGTCCCGCTTCGCCTGGCCTGAATTGCCCGTGTTCGCCCGACCCGGTGTCGGGGCGAGTCCAGATGGAGTTGGAGAGGGCACGGGCAAAGGCCAGGGGGTAAGTGCGGGACGGGGGAAAGAGCGGCAGCCACGAGGGCGAGGGGCCGAAGGACCGGGGAGAGGCAATACCGACAGCAGCCGAGCAGCAGTCTTCTTTTTCTTCCAACGACTACACCCCTTGCTACCTGGGGGCCTTCAATTATACCTTCGTCGAAAACCCTTATCTGCCCGCAAAAACAGGTTAGTTCTTTGTTTTATTTTTGGCGGGCTAGTTAAAATAATGGTAGCGATCTATACTGACGGGTTTTTAGATGGCTGGTAATTGCATCTATCGGCCCGATAATTGACTCGTATTGTTCTGAAAGTCCCTGATGGGCTTGTCCAGCCTCGATGGATGTGTTTAATCTGTTTCCGATTATGTATGCAGACTGTTTGATGGCTTTAACTGTAGGCCTCATTGAATTCAGATCTGCCTCTGATTCAGCCTAATACAAAATTCACAGTCTGTCCTGGTCCCAAATCACAAAGTTCTTTTCACAGGAAACCTGCAGCCTTAGTTTCGATTTCCCTCAAACTGCCTGGGCTGCAGAATCCATTTTGGAGACCCGCAGGCTTTCTGCCATGAGGCACGGATGCCAGCTTGGGTACCCTTTTTAATTTCAAAGAAATGTCCACGCAGGGTTCCTTTTATCGATAATAACCTTCAGGGAAATGCACAAATTTTGCGAATCTTACAGGCCTAACTGGGTTGATCTGTTTTGATCTGATGAAAATGCATATTCAATGTTTGCCTAGCTGTCTGGCTTTTCAAACACAAAGTCCTTTTCACAGAAATGCATTTTAAGTTTCGATTTCCCGAAACTGCCTGTTCTGCTACAGAGTCCAAGCTTTAGGTCACGAGGTGCGGACGCCATCTTTTGGGTACCCTTTTTAAATTGTCCATACAGGGCCCCTTTTATTAATAACCTTGGGGGAATGTGGGAATTTTGAGAACCTTACAGTTGTACCATGCAGTTTCTTTTAATTGAGAAAGTAAGATAAAGGGCCAAGATTCATAGACACGACACCAATAAAGATAAAAAGAGTAAAATAGAAGATGAGGCAAATCAAGTAGTAGGAAAAGGTGACACAAAACTTTGGTTTTAATAACCTGAAGATTGTAGAAGGAAGGGAAAACTAAGGAAGATAAGAAGGTCTGGAGTTTTGAGCCTCTGGGAAAGAATGATTTAGGAGACTTTACAATGTGCCTTTATTTCAACACAATGGAGATGTAACAAGGAAGAAGAGCGAGTCGGACACTATATTTGGAGTGTAGAAGGAACAAGAGACAAAGGTTCAGAGGAGCACTGATCATAATAATATCTAACAAAATAAGAACAACAAAGGTTAAGAGAGGTTAGAAGCTAGAGGTGAGAGAAGAATCAGCTATTAAATGTTAGGGCCACTTGCATGCTCACAATGGTAACAGTGCTTGCAGAGAGCTCATTGTGGGAAATCACTGGTGCACAGCCTGTGATTTGTTTTGTCCATTCATTTCAATGGACTGTATCCATAAGTTTCCATGATTCACCCTCTGTGAGCACTGCTCCCCACTAAGAGCACAGGATTGCAGCATCAGCCCTGATAAACAGTTATTGCTGATATATTAGCTAATCTGTGGCAGAAAGCCATGAACAGGGGCCAGATTTCAAAAAATTATCTCCTGGTTCAATCTCAGTGATTTAGTAGAGTGCACCACATAGTTGCATTTAGAGGAATTCCAGAAGCTTAATCATGCTCACAGCTAAATGGAGATACAGGAGATAATGGGGGTGAAATTGGTCGACGGCAGGAGTAGTGCAAAACAGGCTGATAGCCAATCGGTAGCCCCTTTACACCATACCCAATTTGAAGTCAATGTAAAAGAATATTGGGCACGGTGTGAAATGGGTTACCGATTTGCTGTAAGCTAATTTTGTGTTACTGGCATTGACTAATTTCACCCCTAATGCGCCAGGCCGGTTTTGATTTGTGCTTGGTGATGTTTTTGATGTCACTCAGCACTTTTTGCCAATGAATCTAGCTTCTACATCACTAGAGGATTATCAAGAGCTACACTCATCTGGTAATACTCTAAGGCCTAGAAATTCAGTTGTTAGCGCCAGCCGCTAGCGCCTTAAGAGGGCGATAAGTGGGGCGCGAAGCGGCTAGCGTCCGGGTGCGGCGCGATCTGCGCCTCTCGCGAAATTGAGCGGACATTTAGCGGCGGCACAAAACCGCAATGCCCGTTCAGCTGCGCGCGCAGATCCTGATGTCATTTCATGGTGCAACACCCTTGGTGCGCCCCAAACCGGAACTTCAGTGGCGCCGCCCTTCTTTCCGCCTGGCGCTCCCAGCGACTGGTTGAGTGGAATGGTTCCCAGTCGCTGTGAGGCTGGGGGGGCGCTATTTAAAGGGGGCTCTTCCTGCCTTCTTAGTGGTAGCCATTTTTGGACCACTCCTTCTGTGTGAGAGAGAGAGAGATTTGCAGAGAGACAAAGGGAGAGAGCTTTCTGCTTTGACTCAGTGCTCGCACAGGTACTTCTGGCTTCAGGCCAGAGCTTTGCAGTTGGATTGATTTTTCAGTGCCATAGCCTTGAGTGGCCACATATAATGGGGGCTGCAATGGGTGGAAACATTGGGTTTTTCCATTGCATTGAGAGGGCTCAGAGATGCCAAGAGAGAGTGCCAATCATGGCCAGACAGAGGAGGGCCAACAGGCATCAGCACAGGAGGCCTTACCCTCCCAGGGTATGCTGCCAGATGTCTGAGGAGCAGTGTCTTCGGAAGCTTCGATTCAGAAGGGAGGTGGTCACTGAGATCTGCCACCTGCTTCAGACAGATCTGCAGCCTCAGCTGAGGAGCAGGACGTCTCTGTTGGTGGCAATGAAGGTGACAGTGGCTCTCAACTTCTATGCCACCGGCTCCTTCCAATCCGCTACTGGGGACATTGACAATGTCTCCCAGTTCGCGGTGCATTGCTGCATCCGCCAAGTCACGAATGCCCTCTTCAAAAGGAGACGTCAGTACATTTCCTACCCCATGACCCTGGACAAGCAGCAGGAGCGTGCAATGGGACTTGCAAGAATAGCGGGCTTCCCCATGGTCCAGGGCGCCATTGACTGTATGCATGTGGCTTTGCGGGCGCCTCTAGAGAATGCCGAGGATTACCACAACCAGAAGGGGTTCCATTCGATGAACGTGCAGTTGGTGTGTGACCACAGACAGCTGATACTAGCTGTCAATGCCCGCTTTCCAGGCAGCAGCCACGACGCCGTCATCCTGCGCCAGACTTCTGTGGCAGAACTTTTCGAAGCCCCAGCTCACCCAGGAGGCTGGCTTCTCGGGGACAAGGGCTATCCTTTGTGCACCTGGCTGATGACCCCGCTCCGTGCGCCCAGCACCCCTGCTGAAGAGCGATACAATGACAGCCATCAAGCGACCAGGAACATCATTGAGAACACAATCGGTGTGCTAAAGCAACGGTTCCACTATATGGACCATTCCGGGGGAGCCCTTCAGTACTCGCCTGAGCGAGTCTTCCATTTCGTTGTAGTGTGCTGCATGCTGCACAACCTGGCTATCCTCAGGACTCAGCCACTGCCAGCAGACATTGGAGGACCACCAGAGGAGGAGGAGGAGGAGGAGCACCAAGATGGGAGGGAGGCACAAAGTGCAAGGGCCATCCGTCAGCGGCTTATTGCAAGTCGGTTCTAGGCCCCCTCTGAGGGAATGGCTTGTGCCATTGAAAGAATATGAATGGAACCGGTCCGCAAACCCTGAGCCGGTCAAGGCAACAAATAGTTCAAAGTGCAAACATGCACAATCTGAATAAAGACAATTATTTATTTAACAAACTCTGTGCCCTTCCCGCATGACAAACAAATACAGATAAACCCCCCCAAAAAACAGTCAGACACATAACTGGCTCTCACAACCTGGAGGCAATGAACAAAAGAGTTAAACAAAAATGACCATGATCCTCGGCCTTCACAAAAAAACACAGCATTTTGCCACACCTCCTACTTTTTGGCTTGCGAGGGTGATCTGCCTCGCTTGCGAGATTGGCCCCTTCCCACACTGCAGCTCCTCCGCAATGGGACCCCAGTGGCTGCAGCAAAGCTGGGGGAAGGCTGCTGAGTGTCATATAGTGAGTCGGCAGATGCCCTTGGGGGATGGCCTGGACCAGCTCTGGGCCTGGAGGGCCCGGCTGCTGACTGCTCCAACTCTGCTTGGGCGGCAGCAGTCTGTCCTACGGGTGGTGGCAGCTGCAGTGGAGGAGTGACAGTGTTGGCAGCAGGAATGCTGCCAACCTGACAGAGCACAGGCACGCCCTGGTCGGACGAGGCACTGGCACTCGCACGGGGCAGCACTGAAGCACGCACAGCAATCTGCTGAAGCACAGACTGCTGGCCTGCTGCGGCGTGGCGAGGGCCCCGGTGAATCCTGCCCGATCCAGCAAGGGTGGCAGCAGTTAGTGCTCATGTGGCCCTGATCTGTGTCTGCATCAGACCAGCCAGTGATTGCATGGCACGACTAAGCACTTGGCTGGAAGCCACCTGTGCTGCACCGAAGTCCTGCAGACTCCTTGCCAGATGCGGCCGGACCTGCTGTGATTTCCAGCAAAAAAAATGCTTTTTGTCTGTTTCTTTGTTTTTCACACAGACCCCAGCATCTGCAACATTTGACCCCTTGTGACCCCACCTCATTGTTCTTTGATGTAATGTTTTCCTGACTGACCTGTTTGGACACCATTCACACCTTTGATTGCTGTGATTATCTCTCTGCCGAGGTGTGATAAATGGCAGTTAGAAAGATTACCTGTAAACATCTGACATTATTCCCTGACTATATAAGCTGTGTCTTTATGCATCTCTCCACTTCACCTGATGAAGGAGCAGTGCTCCGAAAGCTTGTGACTTCAAATAAAGCTGTTGGACTATAACCTGGTGTTGTGTGACTTCTTACATCTATGGAGTCAGGCATCCTTGCCACTGCAGCCATGAGCTCAGTGTGCCTGTGCTCCGCCTGGGCGCCCATTTCAGCAAGGAGCCGCACGTCCTCTGCGCTCACTGTAGCAGGACTGGAGGCCAGACTCTCCCTCTGGGGAGAAGGCCACTGTGCTTCCCTACACCCCCCCCCCCGCATTGCTGCAGCCCGCTGGGCCCCGGAGCTTCACTCTCCTCAGACCCTTCCCCCTGCTCCCCTCCAGGGAAGATGTGTCCCCATTCTGGCCATGGGCTGCCTTGGCTGAAGGTAGCACTGATGTTCCAGCTTCCTCTTCCTCCTCCTCGCCTTCCGAATCACTCACAGTGGCAGCTTGAGGGCCTGCCTCCTCACCTGGCGAGTCACCATCTGAAAGCAGGGAGGTACAAGAGTTGCTTTAGCGTGAGGACAGGGCGGCAGCGAGGGAGGCATGAGTGCTGCAATGCATTGCATTGGTTCGATAGTGGCAAAGGATGCTGGTGTGAGGCACAAGTGGAAAGAGAGAGGTCAAAAAGGTGATGACCTTACCATTACTGTCCAGAACGGGGTCGGCATCTCCAGTGGCGACGGGGCCAATCAGCTGGCCTGCCATAATCCGTTCCACTCGCTGCTCCAGATCGCTGAGGTCTTTAAGTTCAGGATGGCCTCCCCCAGTCCATTGCTGCTGCCTCCTATTGTGGGCCAGCTTGCCCTGCAAGAGAAAGGATGGGCTCTGAATACAGTGTGAAGCCCTGATCTTGGCTGCACTGCCTCCCATGGTGGAATAGCCCTTACAGTGTGAAGCCCTGATCTTGGCTGCACTGCCTCCCATGGTCGAATAGCCCTTACAGTTTGTAAAGTGGTGAATGTGCATGCGAGTTTCATGAGAGGCCCATAGGTGTTGGATGAGGGCTGGTCATTGGGGCTTTCAGGATCCTTTGGCCAAAAAGTGAGGTGCACATGCAGGGATGAAGAGGATACTGGAAAGGGTACTCACCCTGACAAACCGAGTGAGGTTGTTGAACTTCTTCCTGCATTGCGTCAGCGTCCTAGGTACCATGCTGCTGGAGGTCACTCTGTGTGCTACCTCCCTCCAAGCTTTTCGATATTCATTGGGCAGCGGCCTCCTGCCACTGTCCGGAAAGAGGATAGCTCGCCTGCGCTCCACTGCGCCAACCAGAACCTTCAGCGCCCCCTCACTGAACCACTGCGCTCGCTCCCTGGCCCTCTCCATGGTCGTAGGCGTAACAATGTCGCAGCAGATCTGTCCAGGCCGAGAATCAGGGCTCCAATGTGCAGGGCGTGGCTGCAAGCCAAATCGACCCTCCCCCTTTAAGAGGTGACCGGCGCCAGCGTGTCTGCCTGCAATCGCTAACTGGCTGCACCTGCGCTGCACCCGCCCTCGGTGGTAGCGTCTCGCCTCTCCGGCTTAGCGCCTTAGGATAATCGTGCAGCGCCTGATTTAGCACACCTAGAACCTCTTGGGGCGAAGCAAGTCAATTTCGCTGAAGGTGGCGATAATTTGCGCCGGGCGCTAAATTTAGCGCATGCTCGACTATAGCGCCCCAAACGTGGCGATACTGAATATCTAGGCCTAAGATTCCAGTCACAGTGCTGAGAAAGGCTCCAAGCTAATGGCATGACTAGGGCATCAATAGCTCTCGCAGCTCATTGTCAATGAAATCATTCTGTCCTTCAATTCACTTCAAGCTGAATTGTAGCTCAGATAGAATAGCATTTCATAGTAACTGAAAATGAAACACTTCTTATCAGATCAATCCAACTTTGTCAGAATTATTTGGCCACCCACAAATCCTAGAAACCTTCCTCTTATTCTAAAAGACACATCCAAGGTAACTTGACAAGGCTATAATTTTTTTCCCATTCGGCTTCATTTATGTAGATGGTCCTGATTGTGATGTGTATTCAGGTTGAGCTTTTTCTCTAACCATAGGGCCCACAAACCCTCAGGCCTACTTCCGATGTAAGAACTGGGATGTGCCTCCCTGTGACTTCTAGAGCTGATCCTGCCAGTTTGTGGGCCTGGTGCAACAAAAATTAGCTGAGGGAAAGATCTTGAATATTTTTTTTCTGATGAATTTAAGAAGCAGCCTATTGTTTGGCAAAATGGAATTTAACCCATGTTGAATTTTAGAACTTGTATTTCTATACTGCTACAATCAGCATGTGATGGGTTAAAACAATATCATCTAGCATATTTCTCAAAGCAAACACATCAGTTCTGTTCCAAACATGCTGGCTGTAGTGTTCTTCATATATGCAAATGCATAAACTGGGAACAATAGAAACATAGAAGAAACATAGAAGATAGGAGCAGCAGTAGACCATTCAGCCCCTCGAGCCTGCTCCGCCATTTAATGAGATCATAGCTGATCATCCAAATTCAGTACCCTGTCCCTGCTTTCTCCCCATATCCCTTGATCACTTTAGCCTTAAGAAATATATCGAACTCCTTCTTGAATATATTTAATGAATTGGCCTCAACTGCCTTTTCTGGTAGAGAATTCCACAGGTTCACCACTCGCTAGGTGAAAAAATTCCTCCTCATCTCTGTCCTAACTGGCTTACCCCTTATCCTTAGACTGTGACCTCTGGTTCTGGACTCCCCCGCCATCGGGAACATCCTTCCTGCATCTAGTCTGTCTAGTCCGGTTAGAATTTTATAAGTTTCAATGAGAGCCCCTCTCATTCTTCTAAACTCCAGCGAATATAAGCCCAATCGACCCAATCTCTCCTCATACGTCATTCCTGCCATCCCAGGTATCAGTCTGGTGAATCTTCGCTGCACTCCCTCCATGGCAAGAAAATCCTCCTCAGATAAGGCGACCAAAGCTGCACACAATACTCAAGGTGTGGTCTCACCAAGGCCCTGTACAACTGCAGCAAGACATCCTTGCTCCTTTATGCGAATCCTCTCGCTATGAAGGCCAACATACCATTTGCCCTCTTAACCGCCTGCTGCACCTGCATGCTTACCTTCAGTGACTGGTGCACAAGGACACCCAGGTCTCGTTGCACTTCCCCTTCTCCCAATCTATTGCCGTTCAGATAATAATCTGCCTTTCTGTTTTTGCCACCAAAGTGGATAACCTCACATTTATCCACATTATACTGCATCTGCCATGCATCTGCCCAATCACCCAATCTGTCTAAATCATACTGGAGTTTCTCGGCATCCTCCTCACAGCACACACGCCCACCCAGCTTTCGGTCATCTGCAAATTTGGAGATATTTCATCTAGTTCCCGCACCTAGATCATTAATATATACTGTGAATAGCTGGGGTCCTAGCACCGATCCCTGCGGTACCCCACTAGTCACTGCCTGCCACTCGGAAAAAGCCCCGTTTATTCCAACTCTTTGCTTCCTGTCTGCCAACCAGTTTTCTATCCAAGACAGTACCTTACCCCCAATCCCATGTGCTTTAACTTTACACGCTAGTCACTTATACGGGACCTTATCGAAAGCCTTCTGAAAGTCCAAATACACCACATCCACTGGTTCTCCCTTATCTATTCTACCAGATACATCCTCAAAAATTTCCAGTAGATTAGTCAAGCACGATTTATCTTTTGTGAATTCATGTTGACTTTGTCCGATCCTGTCAGTGTTTTCCAAGTGCTCTGCTATTACATCTTTTATAATGGACTCTAGCATTTTCCCCACTACCGATGTCAGGCTTACCGGTCTATAATTCCATTTTTTTCTCTACCACCTTTGTTGAATAGTGGGGTTACATTAGCTACCCTCCAATCCATGGGAACTGTTCCAGAGTCCATAGAATTTTGGAAGATGACCAGCAATGCATCTACTATTTCTAGGGCCACTTCCTTAAGTACCCTAGGATGTAGATTATCAGGCCCTGGGGATTTATTGGCCTTCAATCCCGTCAATTTCCCTAACACCATTTCCCTACAAATACTGATTTCATTCAGTTCCTCCCTCTCATTAGACCCTATGTTCCCCGACATCTCTGGAATGTTATTTGTGTCCTCCTTTGTGAAGACAGAATCAAAGTATGTATTTAATTGGTCTGCCATTTCTTTGTTCCCCATTATAAATTCCCCTGATTCTGACTGCAAGGGACCTACGCTTGACTTCACCAATCCTTTTCTCTTCACATATCTATAGAAGCTTTTACCGTCAGTTTTTATGTTACCTGCAAGCTTACTCTCATACTCTATTGTCCCCTTCTTAATTAATCCCTTTGTCCTCCTTTGCTGAATCCTAAACTGCTCCCAATCCTCAGGTTTGCTGCTTTTCTGGCCAATTTATATGTCCTCTCCTTGGATCTTATGCTATCTCTAATTTCCCTTGTTAGCCATGGTTGCATCACCTTCTTGGTTTTATTTTCATGCCAGACAGGGATGAACAAATTTTGTAGTTCACCCATGCAATCTTTAAATGTTTGCCATTGACTATCCACCGTCAACCCTTTAAGTAATGTTCCCCAATTCATCCTAGGCAACTCGCACCTCATACCATCGTAGTTTCCTTTATTTAAATTCAGGACCCTAGTCTCTGAGTCAACGACTTCACTCTCCATCTTAATGAAGAATTCTACCATATTATGATTGCTCCGCCCCAAGGTGCCTCGCACAACAAGATTGCTAATTAATCCTTTCTCATTACATAATACCCAGTCTAAGGTGGCCTGATCTCTAGTTAGTTCCTTGACATATTGGTCCAGGAAACCATCCCGTATACACTCCAGGAATTCCCCCTTCACCGTAATGTTACTAATTTGGTTAGCCCAATCTATATGTAGATTAAAGTCACCCATGATAACTGCTGTGCCCTTATTACACACATCTCTAATTTCCCATTTAATGCCACCCCCAACCTCAGCATTACTGTTTGGGGGTCTGTATACAACTCCCACTAATGTTTTCGGCCCCTTGGTATTTCTCAGCTCTACCCATACAGATTCCACATCATCAGAGCTAATATCCTTCCTTACTATTGTGTTAATCTCCTCTTTAACTAGCAATGCTACCTCACCGCCTTTTCCTTTTTGCCTGTCTTTCCTGAATATTGAATATCCCTGGATGTTGAATTCCCAGCCTTGGTCACCCTGGAGCCATGTCTCCGTAATCCCAAATATATCATGTCCGTTTACATTTATTTGCGCAGCTAATTCATCCACCTTATTATGAATGCTCCTTGCATTAAGACACAAAGCCTTCAGGCATGCTTTTTTAACACTCTTAGACCTTTTAGAATCATTATTTACTGCGGCCATGTTTGATTTAAACTCTTGATTTCTCTGACTGCTGTAGTGTATGTACCTTTAAGAGCCCCTGTGTACTGTAATACCGGTAGTGACCACTCGGGTATATAAGCCTGTATAGTGTCTTGTATCTTTTAGTTCACCTCCAGACTTTGTTCAGTAAACACGTGTTAAACCAACTCCTGCATTCCGTGTCTCCATTAACACACGGATACAACAGTGGCGACGAATTGGAAACGGACTTACCTGCAATTCGGCAGCATCTCAAGGAGATCGATTCCTCAGACAAAGTTCGAAGGAAAAAAAACCTGTGGTTTCACCAGCTAGCCGGGCTGGTGGCAGGTACTGCACTAATCCTTCCTGGTCGGCGGGCTGGGGCTCGATCGGCTGGCTCTGCAGCGGGGCTGAGCAGCGAGTCGGAAGGTGGAAGCAAACAGAGACGGAGGGTGGAGCACTCGGGAGACGGCCGGCGCTGCAAAGCAGGTCGGCGTTTGGACCAAGCAGAGGGAGGGAAAAGTCCCAGAGAGTCCGGCGGGAACGAGTCTCCAACTATTAAAAATATCTGTGTAAATAAAAACCGTGGAGAACAGCGTTGTCAGCAGCAGCAGCAGCGGGAAAGTGCGGGAGGTGCCATTTTTTTCTCGGCAGGAAGAAAGGAAAGTACGGGAGGCGCCATTTTTGATTTTCAGGATGCCTAAGACTGGCAATATTACTGCTTTCGATAGTGATATAGAGGATTGGACCACATATGTGGAAAGAGTGGAGGTATATTGCACAGCGAATAAAGTAGAGGATGATAAAAAGGCATCGGTACTTCTAAATCTGATGGGCGCAAGGACATACAGGCTGTTACGAAACTTAATCACTCCAGCCAAACCGATGGACAAGAATTTTAAGGAGATTGTTGATACCCTACAGGAGCACTTAAACCCAACACCGCTGCTGATAGCGGAACGATTCAAATTCTTCAGGAGGAATCAGCACAAGAATGAAAGTAACGCTGATTACCTCACCGAATTAAGAAAGCTGTCAAAGCACTGCCAATTCGGGGCAGGACTGGCAGATTCTCTACGAGACAAATTCGTCTGCGGTCTCCTAAGTGAAGGAACACAGAAAAGGCTACTTTCTGAGAAAGATTTGACACTGGACAAAGCTTTCAGTGTGGCTGTATCATATGAAGCAGCAGCAAGAGGAGCTGCAGAGATACAGCAAAAGCCACAGGACTTCGACACCCATGAAATGACACGGGGTTTCGAGAGATGTTATCGCTGCAGCAGATCCACCCATGACCAGAGCGACTGCTGGTTCAAGGACAAAGCATGCAGGCAATGCGGAAAGATGGGACACATTGCACGTGTATGCCGATCTGGAAACAAAAAATCCACTGACAGAAAAAAAATCAATAAGGAAAAGTACAGAAAGGTACAAATGATGACGGACAGTAGCTCCGAAGACCAGAAGAGCAATAGCGACTCCGGAAACAAGAGACTAAGCTGTCTCAAATTACATAATGTAATTGCCAAAGAAGATTACCAGACCATTTGGGTTACTCTCACGATAGCGGGGTCTCCAGTTAAAATGGAGCTAGATACAGGATCAGCTCTGACCATCATAAGTCGACGGGATTACGAGCAGCTATTTCCGCATATACCTTTGAAAGACACATCCATTATCTTGAAGACATATACGGGGCAGAAAGTATACCCTAGAGGGAAAATAAAGGTGCCTGTTGTATACAACGGCAAGGAAATACAGAAGTTGTATTTATATGTTCTGCAAGATGGTGGTCCACCGCTGTTGGGACGTGAATGGATCAGGAAGATACGCTTCGACTGGCACTCCATTCAGGCACTGACGGTGACCGGTAAGAAAAAAATGAGGATGATGTCATACCTGAATGATTTAAAGACATCTTGGCCAACGCCAAAGAAGTGTTTCAACAGGAACTAGGAACCTTGAAAGGCGTCACCGCCTCAATAAAAGTGGAAGATGCGGCAATTCCCAAGTTTTTTAAGGCAAGGCCGGTGCCATACGCAATTCGTCCAGCAGTCGAGGCAGAGCTGGAGAATTTGGAAAAGGCAGGCATGTTATCCAAGCTAGATTGGAGCGAGTGGGCAACACCCATCGTCCCGGTCATGAAGAAAATGTTGAATAATGATAAATCTGAAAAACAGAGAAAAATTCGCATCTGTGGGGACTTCAAGGTCACTGTAAACCTGGTCCTTCACACGGTACAGTATCCTCTTCCGAGGATAGAAGATATTTTCGCCTCTCTATCCGGAGGGAAACGTTTCACCAAAATTGACTTGGCACAGGCATATCTACAGATGGAGGTTGGGGAGGCCTCTAAAAAGTATCTCACGATAAACACACACAAAGGCCTGTACCAGTACAATCGACTGTTTTTCGGAGTAGCATCAGCTCCAGCTATCTTGCAAAGAGCTATGGAGCAAGTCCTACAAGGGATTCCGGGGACACAATGCTACCTAGATGACATCCTTGTAACAGGAGAAAACGACAACGAGCACCTTGCCAATTTGGAGCAGGTGCTCACTAGGCTGAGAGAATGGGGCCTACGAGCAAATTGCCCCAATGCGAATTTTTCCAGAAACAAATATCATATTGTGGCCATATAATTAACGAAGAAGGGTTGCATAACTCACCTGAAAAAATTGAAGCGGTCATAAAAGCCCCAGCACCTGAAAAGGTCTCACAATTAAGGTCGTTCCTGGGATTGATAAATTACTATCATAAATTTTTACCGAACTTGTCAACTGTTCTGCACCCTCTTAACGCACTGCTACAAACGGGAGTAATTTGGAAATGGAGCGAAGACTGTAAACGTGCCTTCCATAAATGCAAAGGCTTGATCACGTCCAAGGAAGTGTTGGCTCATTACAACCCATCACTGCCAATCAGACTGGAGCATAGGAGCGGTATTATCGCATAGATTCCCTGATGGCTCGGAGCAGCCGATAACTTTTGCGTCACGCTCATTGAACTCAGCTGAGCGTAACTATGCCCAGATCGACAGGGAAGCACTCAGCCTGGTGTGGGGAGTGAAGAAATTCAACCATTACCTACACAGACAAAAATTTACCCTGTTGACTGACCATCAACCCCTCGTCTCCATATTCAACCCTAAAAAGGGTGTTCCCATTATGACAGCGCAAAGGCTACAGAGGTGGTCCCTTTTCCTAGGGGCACACCAATATGTCATAGAATACAAAGGATCAAAACAGCATGGGAATGCTGACGGTTTATCGCGCCTACCATTGCCAACGGTAGAAGAGGCACCTACAGTGGACCCAGTGGAGATGTTCCACTCAACCATAGTGGAATGTCTACCAGTAACAAATTCTACCATTGAAAAGGAAACGAGAAATGACCCGACTCTCTCACGAGTCTACGATTTAACGGTGAAGGGATGGCCAGCACATGGCGAACCACTGTTGCCAGCATTCTCGCAAAGAAGAGAACAGCTGTCAGTGTGCCGAGGAACCTTGATGTGTGGATCCAGAATGGTGATTCCACCCAAACTCCAGGATAAAGTGCTAAAGGAGCTTCATGAGGGGCATCTGGGTGGAGTGAAAATGAAGAACCTAGCCAGAGCGTTTGTGTGGTGGCCAGGTATCGATGGAGACATCGAAGAAATGACCAAGAGCTGCCTAGGATGCCAGAAGGTCCAAAACGCCCCACCACAAGCCCCTCTACATCGATGGGAGTGGCCCTCATCTCCATGGCAAAGGGTACATATCAACTTTGCTGGTCCATTTATGGACTCAATGTTGTTAATCGCGGTTGATGCACACTCCAAGTGGCTGGAGGTAATAAAGATGTCCTCCACCACCACGGAAAAAACCATCACAGTATTAAGGACCATATTTGCCAGGAATGGGCTGCCTGAACAGATCTGTTCTGATAATGGACCGCAATTTGTTTCCGAAGAATTCAGGAAGTTCTTAAAAACCAATGGGGTTAAGCACTACACGTCCGCCCCATACCATCCCACCACCAATGGATTAGCTGAAAGGTTTGTCCAGACCTTCAAGAAGGCCATAAAGGCCATGGGTAATGAAGACATAAATCTACAACATAAGGTAGATAACTTCTTATTTGCGTACAGGAATGCAACACATGTGGTTACAAACCAAACTCCCGCCATGATGTTTTTCAATAGAAGACTAAGATGCCGGCTGGATTTGATCAAGCCAAACATCAGAAGGGATGTGGAGAACTGGCAATTTCAAGGCATGAATGAAAGGCCAACTAGAACCTTCCAGATAGGTCAACAAGTTTTGGCCCGGGACTACCGTACCGAGAAATGGCAGCCTGGAACTATTTGCACATGACTAGGACCGCTGATGTATACCGTGGACATTGGAGAAAGTATAATAAGGCGCCATGCTGACCAGATCATAGAGTCATCCGAAAAGGGACAACCTACACCACAACTCTATACGCCTGATGATGAAGCAGAGATACCCATAGTATCTATCTCCGATCCGGTGATACTGGAACCAGATGAACCCGACACTGGCATTCAAGCCGATCGACCTTGCCAAAAGAACCTACTACACCACCGAAAACTACTACACCACCGAGGCGTTATCCGGACCGAGTCAGGAAGCCTCCAGAGAGACTGACTTATAATTGATTAACTGCAGCAAATGTGTAGATTATTGTTCTTGTAAACATGTTAATTAATGATTACTTAAAATGTTATGTACCAATTATCTAAAAGGGGAGGAATTGTAGTGTATGTACCTTTAAGAGCCCCTGTGTACTGTAATACTGGTAGTGACCACTCGGGTATATAAACCTGTATAGTGTCTTGTATCTTTTAGTTCACCTCCAGGCTTTGTTCAATAAACACCTGTTAAACCAACTCCTGCATTCCGTGTCTCCATTAACACACGGATACAACAACTGCCACTTTTGTTTTTCTCCTTCCTGTCTTTTGCTTCTATCCTTGCTCCCCTTTCCTCTGTCTCCCTGCACAGGTTCCCAACCCCCTGCCATTTTAGTTTAAACCCTCCCCAACAGCACTAGCAAACACTCCCCCTAGGACACCAGTCCCGGTCCTGTCCAGGTGCAAACCGTCCAGTTTTTACTGGTCCCACCTCCCCCAGAACCGGTTCCAATGTCCCAGGAATTTGAATCCCTCCCCCTTGCACCATTCCTCTAGCCATGTATTCAGCTGAAATATCCTTATATTTCTAATCTGACTAGCATGTGGCACTGGTAGCAATCCTGAGATTACTGCCTTTGAGGTCCTATTTTTTAATTTACCTCCTAACTCCCTATATTCAGCTTTTTGGATCTCGTCCCAGTTTTTACTTATATCGTTGGTACCTATATGCACCACGACAACTGGCTGTTCACCCTCCCCCTCCAGAATGCCCTGCAGCCGCTCCGAGACATCCTTGACCCTTGCACCAGGGATGCAACATACCATTCCGGAGTCTTGTTTGCAGCCACAGAAAGCTGCAGGTGTCAATTTTGTCACAGAATTGTCACCATCATTGACAAGCATCTTTGGCCATTAATAGAGAACACCTTCATTTAATATCAATGAGTGACTATTTCGTTAAATTAAATCATGAGAGGTGTATTGCTGCTGCCTTTGTTCCAAAATCTGCAGGGGTTGTTCACAAGTCTCCAGGTTACAGTTCAAAGGGTAGGCCTCAAACTGAGATAGCATCTATGATTGGCAACTGTTTCTGACACCAATGGAGAAGAGGGCAAAGCTTTGATTGGCTAGAGCCCACTGATTGACAGCTTGGTGGGTAGAGTTTTCATCTAACATACTGAGAGCCCACAGTCGATGAGACAAAGAGCAGTCAGCGAGTTTGAAACTAGCACTTACCAGCTGTAAGGCTGAGTGTAAGTTACATGCCAAACTGAAAAGTGAAGTCAGGCTACTTTGAGAATATAGTAAGTAAACACAATGGCCCACCATTTGCCCCATTACCTCTCCTTTTGCCTTGCACTATCATCCCTTTTGTCATTCAATTTCTCCTACTTTCCATCCCATCACAGACCTTCCCTTTGTTCTTTCCTTGCCTCCTCCCTGCCCCTGCTTAAAAATCTCTCCTCCCTAACCTTTTCCATTTCTGACGAAGGGTTCGCTCCGAAACATTGATACTGTTTCTCTCTCTTCAATGCTGCCTGACTTGCTGAGTGTTTCCAGCACTTTCTGTTGTTATTTCAGATTTCCAGCATCCACAGTATTTTGCTATTATACCAACTTTAAAGTGTTGTACAAGAGTAACACTTGATTCAGCACTAATAACCACTGACATTTAACCTGCACAAAAGGAACAATCAGTAAGTGATTTCCAAGGCTAGAAACATACCCCATTACGTGCATCAAATATGGTGCTATGCTGCTTACCACACTTCCGTACAGATAAGTTGGTTTTGAAAAACTTCATATACTTGCTCTCATACACTGGCACCTCCTCCTCAGGTATGTATCCTTCCCGTATGTGCCTTGCCTTCTGCCAGGTCCCATCAGGCATTGTGATGCAGAAATATATTTCCCGTCTCATTGGTGAGCATCCATGATTCCATGATTCCGGAAGTTGCGTTAACACCGATGATCACCTATGATGGGGGGACATGTTCAATGCAGTGAGAGAAGCATTGGAAAACTGCAGAGAGCAATCTCTATTTCCTCAGGGAAATGGAGAGGTGCAGGTGTGAACTGATCATACAAAATACTTTTCTCCCACATAGCTGGCAGTAACAGCCGGGAGATCAATTGTCAATTCCGGGAGACTCCAGGTAAATCTGGCAGGGAAGACAACCCTAGCTGCAATTTGGGCTGGGACCTGGATATGCCAGGTCTTGGCTTTCCACTGTATTTTCCATGGAGCCTTGTTTAGGGTCACCTGTGTAAGAAGATGCTGAAGGGGTACTGTGGGCATCTTTCTGGGGCAGCCCTGACAACTACCAGGGCTGGCACACTTGGCCACATTCTGCAGCCTCCTTGGGCAGGTGAGCACTCAAGAGGCACCCCTAGTGACATAGGTAACTGCCTGAATTATTCAGATGAAGTGACTTCTCCAGACCCCACAAACTGGCAGGATCAGCACTCGAAGTCACAGGCAGGCACATCCCAGTTCTTACATTGGAAGTAGGCCTGAGGGGTTGTGGGCCCTATGTTTAGGGAAAAAGCTCAACCTGAATACACATCACAATCAGGCCCATCTGCATAAATGAAGCCTTAAGGTAACAATAGAGTGCTGGAGAAGTTGCAATGGAGAGGGCATAATGTTAAAGAAAGAGCTTGCATTAAAGATCCTTAGGACATCCTAAAGTGCTTCATAGTCAATTAGTTACTTTGAAGTGTAGTCACTGTTATTATGTAACCAAATATGCATTCAAGGGGTGAAACTTTTATCTTGGGTGGGGGTGGAATGGGCAGTAGCGGATTGGCTACCTGTTATACACGCCACCCAGTCTTCCTTTCCATTGACTTCAATGATTGAATCTATTTTTGGGAGAGCTGGTTGACTGAGGAATATTGACCAGGATATCAGGAAAACCACCTGCTCTTCAAATATTGCTATGGGATATTTTACATCCACCTGAACAAACAGGCATGGCCTCAGGTTAATTTCTCATCTATAAAATGGCACCTCCAACAATGCAGCATTCCCTCAGTATTGAACTGAATTGTCAGTCTAGATTATGTGCTTGAAGTCTCTACTGACACTTGAATCCACAACTTTCCGACTCAGCGAGAAGAGTATTACCAAATGAGCTTCTAGCCGTATCCAAAATTTTAAAATATATTTAATTTTCTGTTTGATTGTTTCTTTATGTTTATCTAAAATAATCTATTTATGGACTACTATATATACATAATAACTCACACACCAAACCCGGGTAACCTGAACAGCTTGATTATTTATGGATCAAATAAAAAAATCTCATGGGAATTCCCATGCAAATTCCCCAGAGACCTACCTGTCAGCAACAAGTAACAGCCTCATTTTAAGAACATTTCTGGTATCTGTTCATTGGAGTTAGGACTGGACCTTGTTAAGCTATTTATTGTGTAACGAAAATCTGGTGTCAGGTAAACTGTAGGACAATTTGGCAATTAAAAGGCTCCTAGAATTGCATCCCAAAGCACAAATCTTAGTGAAAGTTTTCCTGATTACAAGCATCACCACACAATCTTTATATTGTCTATAAGAACTTTAAGACAATGAACTGCCAAATTAGTGACAGTAAATGCATTACACTGAGATTCGAACAAATTCAGAGAGATTTTGCACTTGTTACTCTTAGCAGCTATACTCGAAAGAAGCATTGAGTGAAATGTAGAAATGTCATTGCATTTCTGAGAGTGCTGCATTGTCAGAGGTGCTATCCTTTGGATGAGACAGTGAATCGAGGGCCCATTTGCAAGTATTCCATATATTAGAAGAAGAGTAGAGAGCTCTCCTGGGGGGAAAAATTCAGTATCGCCCCGTTTGGGGCGCCATTAGCGGCCGTGCGCAAAGTTTAGCGCCTGGCGCTAATTACCGCCTCCGACAGCAAACTTGGCTTTTATCGCCCCTGGAGGTGATTGGAGTGCTAAATCAAACACTTCACACCTGTCTTAAGGTGCAAAGGCCGAGGAGCGAGGCGCTACCTCAGAGCGCTGGCGAAGCTCATGTGATGTCAGTCAGCAATGGAACACAGACACACTGGCTCTGACCAGTTCTTAAAGGGGAGTTCTGACGAAAGGTCATCGACCTGAAACGTTAATTCTGTTTCTCTCTTCACAGATGCTGCTTGACCTGCTGAGTTTCTCCAGCATTTTTCTGTTCTTATCTTAAAGAGGAGGGTTGATTTTGCTCTCCATCCACATCCTGCTCATTGCAGCCTTGAATCTCGACCTGGAGAGACCTGTACATCAAATCTGCTGGAAAAAACAATGGAGAGACCCAGGGAAAGAGCTCAGAGTGCAGCCACCACAGTCTCTTCTAAATAGATACAAGGAAGGGCAAATCAAAATGAACCTGCAAAGTGCTGCTCAGTATGCAAAACTCCTTCACACAGTGTTGAATCTCTCCAGAAGACTCTCTCTCTCCCTCTCTTTTTCAGAATGCGTGGTGCAAAAATGTCACCAACAGAAAAAGGCAGGAAGTGGTCACCTTTAAATAGCGCTCCCCCAGTCCCTTCCTGACTGCAAAACGCTCCCCTCAACCTGTCGTTGCTAGCGGCAGGCGGTAAGGCAGGGGGCGCCACTCAATATCCGGTCCGGGACGCTACCGGGGCGTTGCGCACTCGACTGACGTCATGATCTGCCAGCGCAGGAGATCGTGGTGGTCGTGTTTAGCACCGCCGCAAAATGTCTAGTTAATTTCGCGAGTGGTGCAAACATTGCCATGCCCGGGTGCTACTGCTTTGCACCCCATTAGCGCCCTCTTAAGGCACTAATGGGAGGCACAAACAACTGAATTTTTCCCCCCTGGTGTCCTAGTAAATTTGTTCTGCTTCAACTAACATCCCCAAAAACAGATTAACTTTCGTCATTCATCTTAAGTTGCTGCTTGTGGGTGAAGGGATATTTACTAGTCCTAGCCCCTTTATGGCTACCCCGGATCAGGCGTATTTCTCAGACGTTCACTTTTAACTAAAGTTTGAGGTAGCCGAATCCTAAAGTCGTTTAATTGGGTCTAAAGGTCCGGGCTATCTTTTTCTAAAGGAAAGGAACAAGCTGAAAATGTTACCATCCTCCAGATAGCGCTTTTAATAAGCTTAGTTAGACTGTAACATCCCGGATATTATGAGGGTCCAGAAAACTCCCTCAGAATTCTGTAACCCTACACCAAAGAGTGTACAGAGATTGAGTTTGTGAGTTTTTGATACAGAAGTCTTATGTGAGGCAATTCTAAAAATATATAGATTTACTAAAGAACCGACATGCAAGTTACAGTTGGTGAATCAGTCAATTGCAACTTTAACAGTTCTAAAAAGAGAAAACATGCTATCTTTTTAACAGAGAATCTTACTTTTAAATCTTAACTTCACTACAGTATTACAGTTCTTAAAGGTTCATTATACAGGATATCCATCAATATCAAATACCTTTGATCCCCGAGGTACAAAGAGTGGTAGACTACAGAGCTGCCTCTGAAGCCGAGAATCGCTTTGCCCGATTAAAGCGAGTCTATTATCCCATTTGAGAGTTCAATATTTATACCCTTTTCCAGTGGTGTCTCCTTTAAAGTTTTCTGCTGATGCAAGTTAATTATCCCGAGTCATCTTTCTGCTGACCTCTGCAATTCTCCACTGCTACATCAGTTTGTAACATTACAGAACCTTGTCTCATCTCCAGGTGTGCTGAGTTTACCATATAAAAACTGTGTGACGGCAGGTGTTCCTTACTTTATGTTATCTTTACGAGGGCAGATGTTCCTTATCTAATGTGCCATCTTTATGAAGTTTACCTTATCCAGGGTGAACCATTGTTTTGTTCCCAAAAGGTCAGCTTGTCGGAGCCATTCACCTTCTGTTTCAATATTTATTCAGGGTCAACAACTGTCTTATCTCAATAGTCAGAATGCTTTCATAGCTATTTCATAGTTAGTATTCTAAATTTCCAAACCCAGTTTGTCATGTTTTAATAAGGCCAGAATTCTTTCATAAGATCGTGTATTTTTCTGAATAGGTTATATGGCTTATTCCTTCACATGGGAACTTGATGTGTAATAACATCACAATGATGGCTGCACTTCAAAATGTTTAATTGTTTGTGAAGCATTTGGGACAGCCTGAGAAATGCAATTATGTGTTTTAAATGCAAGTAATTCCTTTTCTTCCTTTCCTTTCCTTCAGGCTAGACATTTTTTTCCTTGCTAAATAGTTGGGTGTAGAAATTCGGTACTCCCTGAAAACGGTTGCAGGGATCGCGATGCAATAGCAATCTGCGCCCGTTCGGAGGACTGCAGGTAAAATTTGTGCTGCCTGCAAATTAACATGATTATAGCATTCAGCTGAGTGCTGAACGTGCTACTGAGTGACTGAATGCTCAGCGGGGGACCCAAGGTCGTGCGAGGCTAGCTCCAATTCAAGCTAGCCAACACCTCTTAAAGGCAGGCTGCACCACATAAATGGGGGGTGGGGTGCCATCTGCCTGCAACAGGTGATTGAAGTGGGTGGGAGGACATTGGAGAAGAAAGTTCTTCTTAGCAATCTTGTTATATGAGGCCCCTTGGGTCGGAGCGATCATAATATGATTGAATTCTTCATTAAGATGGAGAATGAAGTAGTTGACTCAGAAACTGGGGTCCTCAATTTGAATAAAGGAAACTACGATGGTCTGAGGAGCGAGTTGGGTAAAATTGATTGGGGAATGGCACTCAAAGGGTTGACAGTGGATAGGCAATGGCAAACATTCAAAGACCGAATGGATGATCTACAGAAGTTGTTCATCCCAGTTTGGCGTAAAAATAAAACAAAAAAGGTGACTCAACCGTGGCTAACAAGGGAAATTAGGGATAGCATAAGATTCAAGGAGAGGACATATAAATTGGCCAGAAAAAGCAATAATCCTGAGGATTGGGAGCAGTTTAGGATTCAAAAAAGGAGGACAAAGGGATTAATTAAGAAAGGGAAAATAGGATATGAGAGTAAGCTTGCTGGGAACATAAAAACTGACTGTAAAAGCTTTTATAGATATGTGAAGAGAAAAAGATTGGTGAAGTCAAGCGTCGGTCCCTTGCAGTCAGGATCGGGGGAATTTATAATGGGGAACAAAGAAATGGCAGACCAACTAAATACATATTTTGGTTCTGTCTTCATAAAGGAGGACACAAATAACCTCCCAGAAATACCGGGGAACATAGGGTCTGATGAAAGGGTGGAACTGAAAGAAATCAGTATTTGTAGGGAAATGGTGTTAGGAAAATTGATGGGACTGAAGGCCGATAAATCCCCAGGGCCTGATAATCTACATCCCAGGGTACTTAAGGAAGTGACCCTAGAAATAGTAGATGCATTGCTGGTCATCTTCCAGAACTCAATAGACAGTACCCATGGATTGGAGGGTAGCTAATGTTACCCCACTATTCAAAAAAGGTGGCAGAGAAAAAGCGGGGAATTATAGACCAGTAAGCCTGACACCGGTAGTGGGGAAAATGCTAGAGTCCGTTATAAAAGATGTAATAGCAGAGTACTTGGAAAGCAGTGACAGGATCGGACAAAGTCAACATGGATTTACAAAAGGTAAATCATGCTTGACTAATCTACTGGAATTTTTTGAGGATGTAACTGGTAAAATAGATAAGGGAGAACCAGTGGATGTGATGTATTTGGACTTTCAGAAGGCTTTCGATAAGGTCCCGCATAAGAGATTAGTGTGCAAAATTAAGGCACATGGGATTGGGGGCAAGGTATTGACTTGGATAGAGAACTGGTTGGCGGACAGAAAGCAAAGAGTTGGAATAAATGGGTCGTTTTCCGAGTGGCAGGCTGTGACTAGCGGGGTACTGCATGGACTGGTCCTAGAACTCCATTTGTTCACAATATATATTAATGATCTGGACGAGGGAATTGGATGTAATATCTCCAAATTTGCAGACGACACAAAGCTGGGTGGGATGGTATGCTGTGAGGAGAATGTCATGAAACTCCAGTACGATTTGGACAGGTTAGGTGATTGGGCAGAAACATGGCAAATGCACTATAATGTGGATAAATGTGAGGTTATCCACTTTGGTGGCAAAAACAGGAAGGCAGATTATTATTTGAATGGCAATAGATTGGGAGAAGGGGAAGTGCAAAGAGACCTATGTGTTCTTGTGCACCAGTCGCTGAAGGTAAGCATGCAGGTGCAGCAGGCGGTTAAGAAGGCAAATGGTATGTTGGCCTTCGTAGCAAGAGGGTTCGAGTACAGAAACAAGAATGTCTTGCTACAGTTGTACAGGGCCTTGGTGAGACCGCACCTTGAGTATTGTGTGCAGTTTGGTCGTCTTATCTGAGGAAGGATGTTCTTGCCATGGAAGGAGTGCAGCGAAGATTCACCAGGCTGATACCTGGGATGGCAGGAATGACGTATGAGGAGAGATTGTGTCGATTGGGCTTATACTCACTGGAGTTTAGAAGATTGAGAGGGGATCTCATCGAAACCTATAAAATCCTGTCAGGCCTGGACAGACTAGATGCTGGAAGGATGTTCCCGATGGTCGGGGAGTCCAGAACCAGGGGTCATAGTCTAAGGATAAGGGGTAGGACATTTAGGACTGAAATGAGGAGGAATTTCTTCACCCAGGGAGTGGTGAACCTGTGGAATTCTCTGTCACAGATGGCGGTGGAGGCCAGTTCATTAAGTATATGCAAGAAAGAGTTGGATATATTTCTTAAGGCTAAAGGGATCAAGGGATATGGGGAGAAGGCAGGGACAGGGTACTGAATTTGGATGATCAGCCATGATCTCATTGAATGGCGGAGCAGGCTCGAAGGGCCGAATGGCCTACTCCTGCTTCTATCTTCTATGTTTCTATGTTTCTAACAGGGGAGAGAGCGTGCACCTACTTTCTTGGATGCAGCACTGGAGGCCTTGGTCCAGAAATTCAACTCCAGGAGAGATGTCCTCTTTCTACAGGGGGCTAGGAGACCCTCAAGGTAAATACTGCAGTAGGAGCAGATAGCCGATGTAGCCAATGCCAGCAGTATAGTCGCAGGGCCCTGGACTCAGAGCAGGAAGAACTTCAATGACCTCACACGAGCGTCAAGGTCAATTAATTCATCTTCAAATGCCATATCCCACCATCTGCACCAGTAGCCTTACACACTGCTCAATGCAACATACCCCATCACTCACCTACCAACAATCTCTACCAAACATGACTCACACCTCACGTTCATAGCTTCACCTCACCCGCACACACTTACCACTGCTGCAAGCTACACACCCACATCTCAGAACTTGAACACACTGTCAGCTGTTCAACCATGACAGGCAGATCACCCAAACACATTACACCACACTCATTGACACACTTCCCTTTCTCTTGCAAGAAAAGATGGCGCATAACCGATATCAGCAGACCTTAACTGGCAGGGGCAGGCTTGCCAGCATCTCCTCATCTACTTGGAGGAGACAGTGCTGGCCATTCTTGGCAGAGGCAAGGCTGAACCCATGGACAGCAGCGGGGCTGAAAGAATACAAGATGCCGGTATCCTCATACATTATCCTCCTTCTCACATCCTACTTCCCCTCATCCCACAATCTCTTCTGATTTACAATCTGCACGTGGTGTAAGCATGCAGCTCTTGCTTTCCTGTCCCCCTCACCACAACCCTACCCTTGTCAATTCAAACACCCAAGAAATCCAGCCTTTCCAGGCAGTGGTTGAACAAGAAGAGGGTGAGGAGAGTGAAGAACAAGAAGAAACAACATCACTCGATTTCACACTCCTTGCCACCAGCTCAGATACTGACACTCTGCGTACTTTAGAGGATAGGTTAGATGTGGGAACTGCCCATGGTGAGACACCGGGCATGTGTGGCCTGCAGTCAGGGCAGGGGGATAGGATAGCTCAGGTGCCATCTCCCTGGAGGGCGAGGTTGCACACAAGTTTTGCTGCACAGGACTCAGGTGATGTCTGTGATGGGATGGCCTATGGAAGAATGCTGATGGGCATGCATAATGAAATGCTTGGTGCATTGGCAGGCCTGTCAGAGAGCCTGAATGCAATGTCAAGGAGCATGGAGGAGTCCAGCTCCAGCCTTGCACAGGGCTTTGGGCAGAGCTTGAAGCCCATCCTTTCCAGCGTGGAAGGGCTGGGCAGATCCATTAACACACTTGTGGAGCCAACCATCATACCGCGTCTGATGGACAAAGTCTCAGTTTCCATTGCAGCACAAGCAGAAGCCATCCAACATCTGAGTGCTACACTGGAAGCTCAGACTGAAGTCATGCAAACACAGACTGCTGCCATCATGGCTGAGTTTACCAATGTTGAAAGGGGCTTGCAGGGTGTACTCCAGCAGATTACTAGGATTGCTGAGGCGCTGCCCCTGGGGAGTGGCAATGGATCCGTGGAGGATGTCCTCTCTCAGGATGACAGCATTCATCTTCCCGCCACTGCCACTCTGCCAGTGTCCTTGTTTTTGCCTGTCAGCCAGACAGCCCGGACTGCTGCTGCCCATGCCGAGGTGGTGCAGTCCGAAGCCGGGCTTACTTGGCCCAGAGCTCCTCAAGGTCATCCTATAAGGCCATTTGCAGTCTCCCTCACTGAAAGTCAGCAGCCTTCCAGGTGGATGATTCGATCCCGGATATGACAGTCAGAAAGGGTCGCCTCCTTCCTTCCGCATCCTCCTCCTCCTCCACCTCTTCCATTTCCTCCTCCACCTCTTCCATTTCCTCCTCTTCCACCTCCTCCTCTTCCTCCTCTTCATGCTCCTGCTGCTCTTGAGCTTGTGCCCGTATCCCTGCGGCAAGGGCTGAGCACTCATGAGGGCCAGGTTGTGGAGGATACAGCAGACCACGATGAATCAGGACATGCGGGTAATGTAGTGCTCCTCCAGAGCGGTCCAGGCAGCGGAGCCATTGTTTAAGGATGCCAATAGTCTGCTCTATAATGTTTTGTGTGGCAGTATGTCTTTAGTTGTATTCATGCTGTCCACGTGTAGTTGGGTTGCGGAGCGGAGTCATGAGCCAGGTGGTCAAGGGATAACCCTTGTTGCCCAGTAGCCACACTCTGATTTGTCTTGGTGGCTCAAAGATGGAGTGAACAGTGGACTGGTGGAGAATAAAAGCAACATGACTGCTTGAAATTTTTGCAAGATAAGAGAGTGAAAGGTTATGGGGAACGGGCTGGGAAGTGGCTTTGAGCC
Source organism: Somniosus microcephalus (assembly GCF_052327205.1). Classification (NCBI taxonomy): domain Eukaryota; kingdom Metazoa; phylum Chordata; class Chondrichthyes; order Squaliformes; family Somniosidae; genus Somniosus; species Somniosus microcephalus. The sequence goes on from NC_140993.1 coordinate 135,130,048, forward strand.
CTAGATCAGCCATGATCTTATTGAATGGCGGAACAGGCTCGAGGGGCCAAGTGGCCAAGTAGCCTATTCCTGTTACTATTTCTTATGTTCTTATGTTCTTATGCCAGGACACTAGGCATTCACCATCATGATGTGCTGAGCATGGTTACACACCAACTGCATATTCAGCGAGTGGTATCTTTTGTGGTTGCGGTACATCTCAGCATATAGATCAAGCGCCCGGAAAGACACTTGTGTGCAGTCGATGGCACCCTGCATCATGGTTGTAATGTATATACCTTTAAGTGGGGAACTATCTTTTACAGCTCATGCATACTGCAGTACCGGCAGTGACCACACCTGTATATAGCCCAGAGTAGTAATCTGTACAGATCAGTTCCACTGTGAGCCACGTTGAGTAAACACCTGTTGTACCATTCTCCGCAGTCTGTGTCTTATTATACCCGGACACAACATTGGCGACAAGGCAAGTTCGAACCTACCTGCAACTCTGCATCACCTCCCGGGGATTCGTTCCTGGAGATCAGTGGATTGTAGGTCAAGGCCAGAGACTCGGGCGTCGACCACGGGCAACCGCCTAGTCATCCAGCAGAGACTCGAGAATTGCAGGGGAGGCTGTTGAGAGCCAGGCTTGGCTTTCCAGTCGAGGTGGTCCAGCGAAATGGGCTGGCAACAGGTAGTGCGCAGACCCTTCCCGGACAGCGGCGGGCTAGAGCCCGACCGAGTGGCACAGCAAAGGGCCGAGCAGCGTCGACGGGGGAGAGAGAGAGAGGGCAGAGCACACAGGGTGCAGCCGGTGTTCAGGGGCCGAGCAGCGTCAGAGAGAGGGAGAGAGAGACAAGCAGAAACCCGCGAGGCGCCGCCATTGCCACGAGAACCGCCGGGAGTGGCGTTGGCAGCAGCGGGGGAGGAAGGAAAGAGCGGGAGACGCCATTTTAAGCCATTGGGGGACGCCATTTTCAACCACACCCAAAATGCCGAAGAGTGGCAGTATCACCGCATTTGACAATGAAGTCGAAGATTGGACTACATATGTCGAACGAATAGAGGTATACTGCAAGGCAAATGAGGTGTCAGATGACAAGAAAGCGTCGGTATTGTTAAATTTAATGGGTGCACAGACGTATGGTTTATTACAAAATCTAGTCACCCCAACGAAGCCAATGGAAAAGAGCTTTGAAGACAGAGTAACGATACTCCAGGAACATTTAAACCCCACACCGCTGCTGATAGCAGAAAGATTCAAGTTTCACAAACGGAACCAGCATAAGGATGAAAGCAATGCTGATTATTTAACAGAACTGCGCAAACTATCGAAACACTGCCAGTTTGGAGCGGGACTGGCAGATACCTTAAGAGACAAGTTTGTGTGTGGGCTTCAAAGTGAAGGAACCCAGAAACGGCTTTTATCTGAAAAGGACCTTACGCTGGAAAAGGCTTTCAGCATTGCGGTATCATATGAAGCAGCAGCACGGGGCGCTGCAGAGATACGACAGAGACTGCAAGAATATGGCACAAACGAAATGTCATATGGAACAGAGAAGTGCTATCGCTGCGGCAGAACAACACACGACCAGAATGATTGCTGGTTCAAAGACAAAGTGTGCAGACAGTGTGGAAAAGTAGGACACATAGCACGAGTTTGCAGGTCGGGAAAGAAAACCAGCAATAAGAAACCTACCAAAGAAAAGTACAAGAAGGTACATAAGATGACGGAGAATAGTTCAGGCGAACAAAAGAGTGATAACGACTCCGAAAGCAGGGAACTGAGTTTTCTGAAACTACATAATTTGATCACAACGGAGGATCACTGAACCATTTGGGTCACTCTCAAGATAGCAGGAGTCCAGGTAAAGATGGAATTGGACACAAGATCAGCCCTAACAGTCATAAACCGACGGGACTATGAGCGGCTATTCTCACACATACCGTTGAGAGACACAAAAATTATTTTGAAGACGTACACAGGGCAAAAAGTCTACCCCAAAGGAAAAATAAGGGTGACCGTGATATATATAACGGTAAGGAAACACCAAAACTAGACCTGTATGTATTACAAGATGGAGGACCACCATTACTGGGACGTGAATGGATCCGGAAAATACAAATGGATTGGCATTCCATACAGGCACTGACTGTGGCTGACAAAAAGGATGACGACGTCAAACCTGGGCGACTGTCAAAGATCCTAACTAACGTGAAAGAAGTGTTTCAGCAAGGACTCGGAACACTAAAAGGCATGACAGCGACGATTAAAATTGAAGAAAACGCAAGCCCAAAATTTTTTAAGGCCAGGCCGGTACGTTATGCGATCTGCCCAGCCATCGAAGCAGAGCTGGGGAGTCTGGAACGTTCAGGTGTACTGTCCAAGGTAGAGTGGAGCGAGTGGGCTACACCCATCGTCCCTGTGATGAAAAAGTCGTTGAGCAGCACGCCTGGCAATCCAAGGAAGGTTCGCATCTGTGGGGACTTTAAGGTAACAGTGAACCCGGTCCTTCACACCGTACAATATCCACTTCCGTGGATTGAAGATATTTTCGCCTCGCTACCTGGAGGGAAACGCTTCACTAAGATTGATCTGGCCCAGGCGTAGCTGCAAATGGAGGTAGAAGAAGCATCAAAAAAATACCTCACAATCAACACCCATAAAGGTCTCTACCAATGCAACCGGCTGGTATTCGGGGTAGCATCAGCTCCGGCTATTTGGCAGAGGGCAATGGAACAAGTCCTGCAAGGGATCCCAGGGACCCAGTGTTAATTGGACGACATCCTGGTCACGGGCGAAAATGACAGTAATCACCTTGCCAACCTGGAGCAGGTGCTCACTAGATTGCAGGAATATGGGCTCCGAGCTAACCGCCCCAAATGCGAGTTTTTTAGAAAACAGATCTCGTATTGTGGCCACATTATTGATAAAGAGGGATTACTTAAGTCCCCAGAGAAGATTGAGGCAGTAGTCAAGGCTCCAGCGCCGGAAAATGTGTCACAACTGAGGTCGTTCCTCGGGCTGGTAAACTACTACCATAAGTTCTTGCCAAATTTGTCTACAATACTACACCCACTGAACACCCTACTGCAAACTGGGGTGCCATGGAAGTGGAGTGACGAATGTAGACGAGCTTTCCAGAAGAGCAAAACACTAATCACATCGAAAGAGGTATTGGCCCATTACAACCCAGCATGACAAATTCGGTTGGCATGTGATGCGTCACCCTACGGCATTGGAGCGGTGCTGTCGCACAAATTCTCGGACGGCTCAGAGAGGCCAATAGCCTTTGCGTCACGATCACTAACCTCAGCCGAGCGTAACTACGCCCAGGTTGAGAGGGAGGCCCTCAGCCTAGTGTGCAAAGTGAAAAAGTTCAATCACTATCTGCACGGGCAGAAATTCACCTTGCTGACTGATCACCAGCCTCTTGTCTCCATTTTTAATCCGAAGAAGGGCGTTCCGGTGATGACTGCGCAACGACTACAAAGATGGTCACTTTTTCTAGGGGCGCACCACTATGAGATTGAATATAAGGGCACGAAACAGCATGGAAATGCTGATGGGCTATCACGCCTGCCACTGCCTACTGCGGAGGAAGCACCAGCAGTGGATCCTGTCGAAATATTCCATTCGACTATAGTTGAATACCTACCGGTAACTAACGCTTGTCTCGAAAAGGAAACACGAAATGACCCGACACTGTCTCAGGTATATGATTTGACGGTGAAGGGATGGCCAGCACATGGTGACTCACTGTTGCCAGCATTCTTGACAAGGAGAGAACAGCTGTCAGTGCGCCGGGGGACCTTGATGTGTGGATCCCGAGTGGCAATTCCACCCAAGTTAAGGGGTAGACTGCTCAATGAGCTTCATGAGGGTCATCTGGGAGGGGTAAAAATGAAAAGCCTAGCCAGGGCTTATGTGTGGTGGCCGGGAATCGATAAACAAATCGAGGGCCTGACCAAGAGTTGCTCAGGATGCCAGAAAGTCCAAAATGCACCACCACAGGCCCCTCTACACCCATGGGAGTGGCCCTCATCTCCATGGCAACGGGTGCATATTGATTTTGCTGGTCCATTCATGGACTCAATGTTTTTAATAGCCGTGGATGCGCACTTGAAATGGCCTGAGGTCATCAAAATGTCCTCCACCACCATGGAGAAAACTATTACAGTCCTACGGACCATTTTTGCCAGGAATGGCTTGCCAGAACAGATTTGCTCCGACAACGGACCACAGTTTGTGTCCGAAGAGTTCCAGAGGTTCTTGAAAAAGAATGGGGTAAGGCATTACACATCCGCCCCGTATCACCCAGCCACAAATGGATTGGCTGAGAGGTTCGTACAAACCTTTAAGAAGGCAATAAAGGCTATGTACAATGACAACATTCCGCTGCAGCACAAGGTGGACAATTTCCTGTTCGCCTACCGGATTGCGACACATGCAGTCACCAACCAAGCCCCATCCATGATGTTCTTTAACCGAAGGTTAAGATCTCGCCTGGATTTGCTCAGACCAAACGTACGAAGAGATGTTGAGAGTAAGCAATTCCAGCACATCCATGAGAAGCCAACAAGGAGCTTCAATGTAGGGCAACCAGTCTTGGCCCGCGAATACCGAACAGAAAAATGGCAGCCAGGAACGATATGCACATGGCAGGGCCCACTAATGTACACAGTGGACGTTGGGGAGAGCATCGTGAGATGCCATGCTGACCAGATCCTAGAGTCACAGGAACAAGTCAACCCCATGCCTCGCCCATACGTACCTGGTGATGAACCCGACGTACAGGTCGCATCTACCCCAGAAACAGTAGCATCGGAAGCTGATGAACCAACCGACGACAGGGGGCCAGAATCGCCTCCGCACCAAGAGCAAGACACTCAGGAAAGGTGCTATCCAGAAAGGATCAGGAAGCCTCCCCAAAGACTGAATATATAAATAGACTATTTTCAGCTAATGTTGCATGTTAAAAGTGTTAATTGTATTTAGTTTGATATTTAATTGTTAAATGAGTATTATGGTATTGTTAATCTAAAAGGGGAGGAATTGTAATGTATATACCTTTAAGGGGGGAACTACCTTTTATAGCTCATGTATACTGCAGTACCGGCAGTGACCACACCTGTATATAGCACTGAGTAGTAATCTGTACAGATCAGTTCCACTGTGAGCCACATTGAGTAAACACCTGTTGTACCGTTCTCCTGCAGTCTGTGTCTTATTATACACGGACACAACAGATTGGGAGAAGGGGAAGTGCAATGATGAGTCCTAGGTGTCCTTGTGCACCAGTCGCTGAAGGTAAGCATGCAGGTGCAGCAGGCGGTTAAGAAGGCAAATGGTTCCTCCCACCCCGCCTCCTGTAAGGACTTTATTCCATTCTCCCAGTTTCTCCATAACCACCGCATCTGGTCTGACGATGCCACCTTCCATACCAGTGCTTCCGACATGTCTTCCTTTTCCTCAACCAAGGATTCCCCTCTACTGTGTTTGACACCGTTCTATCTCCTGTACTTCTGCCCTCACCCCTGCCCCTCCCTCCCGGAATCACGATAGAGTTCCCCTTGTCCTCACCTTTCACCCCACCAGCCTCCACATTCAACGGATCATCCTCCGCCATTTCTGCCACCTCCAGCGTGATCCCACCACCAAATGCATCTTCCCCTCACCTCACCTTTCAGCATTCCGAAGGGACCGCTCCCTCCGCGACACCCTTGTCCACTCCTCTAACACCCCCAGCACACCTTCCACTTCGCCTGGCACCTTCCCGTGCAAGCGCAGGAGATGCAACACATGCCCTTATACCTCCCCCCTTCCCACTTTCCAGGGCCCCAAACACCCCTTCCAGGTGAAACAACAATTTACTTGTACTTCTTGCAATTTAGTATACTGTATTCGCTGCTCACGATGTGGTCTCCTCTACATTGGGGAGACCAAACGCAGATTGGGTGATCGCTTTGCGGAACACCTCCGTTCAGTCCGTAAGGGGGACCCTGAGCTCCCAGTGGCCTGTCACTTTAATTCACAGGATGACAGGAATGATGTATGAAGAGAGATTGGGTCAATTAGGCTTATATTTGCTGGAGTTTAGAAGAATTTAGAGGGGATCTCATTGAAACTTATAAAATTCTAACAGGACTAGACAGACTAGATGCAGGAAGGATGTTCCTGATGGCAGGAGAGTCCAGAACCAGGGGTCACAGGCTAAGGATAAAGGGTAAGCCATTTAGGACTGAGATGAGGAGGAATTTCTTCACCCAGAGAGTGGTTAACCTGTGGAATTCTGTACCACAGAAGGCAGTTGAGGCCAATTCATTAAATATATTCAAGAAGGAGTTAGATATATTTCTTAAGGCTAAAGTGATCAAGGGATATGGGGAGAAGGCAGGGACAGGGTACTGAATTTGGATGTTCAGCCATGATCTCATTAAATGGCGGAGCAGGCTGAAGGGGCCGAATGGCCTACTGCTCCTATCTTCTATGTTTCTATGTTTCTATTCCTCCTCATCTCAGTCTTAAATAGCCTACCCCTTATCCTGAGCCTATGCCCCCTAGTTCTAGACACTCGAGCCAGGGGAAACAAGCTCTCAGCATCTACCCTGTCAATCCCCCTCAGAATCTTACATGTTTCAATGAGATCACCTCTCATTCTTCTAACCTCCAGAGAGTATAGGCCCAATCTACTCAATCTCTCTTCATAGGACAGCCCTCTCATCCCAGGAATCAATCTAGTGAACCTTTGTTATACCGCCTCTAAGGCAAGTATATCCTTCCATAGATAAGGAGAGCAAAACTGTGCACAGTACTCCAGGTGTGGTCTCACCAAAGCCCTGTGCAATTGTAGCAAGACTTCTTTACTCTTACCTTACTTCCAGTACTCCAACCCCCTTGCAATAAATGCCAACATGCCATTTGCCTTCCTAATTGCTTGCTGTACCTGTAGGCTAACTCCCTGTTTTTCCTGTACGAGGATACCTAAATCTCTCTGAACACCAACATTTAATAGTTTCTCACTGTTGGCAGTCAACCACCTTTCTCCTCTGGTTCACAACAACACATTTTGAGCAAGCACGAGGCTTCGCAAGGGAGTATTCAAAACAGACATTTTTGATACACAGTAAAAGGTAATCGGTCTTTAACTGTATACAGAGAGTGACTTTTTCCAGTTTCTGTATCTTTCAAGCACACTGACATACTGTTGAAATCCATGATCCTTTATACACCAATATATTTTGACTACATCAAACGGAAATGGCATAAATAATACTGTATGACGTATCTATTCCCAAACCCTTTGAAAACAGACTAGTCATGTAAACAGTTGCAGTTTGTTTACCTCAGAACTATCTCAGCAGTCTCTAAACCTTTTTAAGAAAAAGCCTTATCAACTGTTATCTTTTATTACCCCTAGAGTTACACTTTATTACTAACACTTATTTCCTCACACAAGCACTTTACATATCAGAAGACAAGCCATGCTTCCTCCTCACAACACTTCAAAGTCATCCTGTTTATCCTGTTAATCCAAGATAAATGAAGTTTGACTGTTAACCCTTAACTCCCCAAGATGTCCAACATATATCTCTCCAGGACGTCCAACACTTACCATTTATAAAATATTTTCTGTTTTTCTGGCTTATTCCTGCTAGCGTTTTGGCCGGATATGCTGATATACCAGAAAGTAGTCCAAGACCCAGATATGCCAGGTCCTGCCCTAGCGGTGAAATTTCTGGGATTGCTTTGTGTGGGTGGAGCCTCTGCCCGCTCTTACAAAAACATTGTTGTAAGGGGGCAGGGGGGCGGAGACAAGGACTCCCTAAGTCAGGAATTCCTGCACCCCATGGCCTCAAAGGGACCCAGCATATAGATGGTGCAAGCATAGCAGACAGGTGTACTGTCTGACCCAGTGGTGGATGGGGTATCACCTGGGGGTTCAGGATGAGGTCTTGCCCTGGAACCTAATTAGGGGCGCTAAAGGATGGGAGAGGGGCAATATCTTGTATCGGGGGAAGGCCCCAACAGGCCTGGATGCACTAACTTGGTTTATATAATGGGCATCCGAAGTGCGCCCTAGTGGAAACCTCCCCTGACCCTGGAAAGTTCACTTGGGTCAACAGCAGAAGTTCCCAATGGGTGCAAATGCTGGAATCGCTGGCCTGCAGATTTTTGGGGCCGATGACTTTCTATGGTTCTGTGCTTTTGTATACTAAGTATATAGAAAAAGGCAATGATGACTTATGTAGAATGACAGGGTGATTTACAGCTTGCATAAATTTGCCACAAAAGATTTTTACTATGCTCAGAACATAGGTTTGTCTCACAAAGAATCTCATACATCTCGAACAGCACCAACATACCATACAATTCTGACTTGCAATGCCTGACGAAAAGTCATTGGCATGAAACATTGGGGGGACTATTAATGTGGAGCAGATCATGGGTTTAGGTGCGGGTAGGGGGTTGAAGTGTCCGAAAATGCATTCATGTCTGGAAGCCGGCTTAAATGTGCCGACTTCCGCGTTTAACTTGGGGCGCATTGGCCAGGTTGCGCGTAACCCCTTCCGGAGAGGCGGGCTATCGATTTAAATACATTAATAGCACCATTGTAGCGATAGTTCTACCAACAGTCAAATTTAACGGTGCACCCATGCGTTTCCCAAGCTTCCTGAAACTTGCCATTGAAACCAAGACATGAACACAACAGTAATTCGTGGGGCTTATTAAAAGCCAGACAAATACAGCAATAAATACTCAGTGCTCACAGCTGCTTTCTGACCTACCACTGGGAAAGAGTTTGTTCACAGTACTTGTGGTGAGAGGTTATTTTCTATACTTTTAGACGTTTTCAGTCTTAGATCAGGATGGGTGGCGCCTTAGCTGTCTTAGATTGGACCTCGCTTGAGGAGCAAGATGACCATCAGCAGCAGCAACAGCCTGCTGGGGAGAGACCTGCAGGTGGTCAGCAGAGAGGGGAGCAGCAGAGGGGTCGAGCTCGCGTAACAGGGTGTACAGGCAGATGCTCAGCTTCCTAGACCTCATGGAAGAGCAATGCTTCTGGGGGCTGAGGTTGTTGCGTTAGGTGGTGGCAGACATCTGCAGCCTCCCAAAAAAAGACTTGCGCCATGCTGGAACCTGGTGATCACTCATTACCAGTGGCTGTGAAAGTATCCACTACCCTCAGCTATCTTGCCTCTGGATCCTTCCAGGGCACTGCGGGAGACATATCCAGGATCTCCCAGTCGACTGCATACAAATGCATAAGGCAGGTCACTGATGGGGTGTTTGCCAGGGCAGGCAATTATTTCAACTTTGTCTGTGATGAAGCCAGTCAAAATGAGCGGGCCTGGAAGACTTCCCACAGGTGCAGGGCATTATCGGCTGCACACACATGACAATCCGCGCACCCCCAGACCAACCAAGACTATTCGTAAACTGCAAGAGCTTCCATTCCATTAATGTGCAGCTGGTGTGCAACCACAAGGAAAGGTTTATGCAGGTGTGCGCCAGATTCCCAGGGAGCTGCCATGATGTTTCATCCTGCAGCAGACCATTTTGGACCTGCAAGCAGACTTAAGGGGTGGCTTCTAGTAGACAAGGAATACCCGCTTCAAGCTTGGCTGATAACACCTGTGAGAAACCCAACCCAATGAAACCCAGTGAAGTCCAAGAGTGATATAAGGAAAGCCGTGTGGTTGCACAGTGGTTATGTTACTGGACATCACCACTCCGCCATTGTTTTTTTCATGGTGCTACTTCGGAATGGCAGCGCTACCGGGACATCAAAAATGGTGGACACCGCGGGACCCGCCACTAATTGGCAAAAGAGCAGCGGCTGCCGCTTTCTTCACTTAATGCCGCGGTAATGGGCGGTGCTAAGGTAGGGAATTTCTCCTCCTAGTTTTTTAATTCCAGATTTATTTAATTAACTGAATTTAAATTCCCCAGCTGCTGTGGTGGGATTAGAACTCACGTCTCTGGATCATTGGTCCAGGTCTCTGGGTTAAACATAGAAACATAGAAAAATAGGAGCAGGAATAGGCTATTCAGCCCTTTGAGCCTGTTCCGCCATTCAATATGGTCATGGCTGATCCTCTATCTCAATGCCATATTCCCACTCTCTCCCCATACCCCTTGATGCCTTTTGTGTCTAGAAATCTATCTATCTCCTTCTTAAATATATTCAGTGACATGGCCTCCACAGCCTTCTGTGGTAGAGAATTTCACAGGTTCACCACTCTCTGAGTGAAGAAATTTCTTCTCATCTCAGTCCTAAATGCCCTACCCCGTATCCTGAGACAGTGACCCCTCGTTCTGGACACCCCCAGCCAAACTCTAGTGAATACAGGCCTAGTCGACCCAATCTCTCCTCATACGACAGTCCTACCATCCCAGGAATCAGTCTGGTGAACCTTCGCTGCACTCCCTCTATGGCAAGTATATCCTTTCTTAGGTAAGGAGACCAAATCTGCACACAGTACGCCAGGTGTGGTCTCACCAAGGCCCTGTATAACTGTAGTAAGACATCCTTGCTCCTTTACTCAAATCCTCTTGCAATGAAGGCCAACATACCATTTGCCTTCCTAACTGCTTGCTGCACCTGCATGTTTGCTTTCAATGACTGCTGTACATGGACACCCAGGTCCCTTTGTATATCAACATTCTCCCAATCTATCACCATTTAAATAATACTCTGCCTTTCTGTTTTTCCTACCGAAGTGGATAACTTGACATTTATCCACATTATACTCCATCTGCCATATATTTGCCCACTCACTCAACTTGTCTAAATCATCTTAAAGCCTCTTTGCATCCTCTTCACAATTCACAATCCCTCCTAGTTTTGTGTCATCAGCAAACTTGGAAATATTACATTTGATTCCCTCATCCAAATCATTGATATATATTGTGAATAGCTGGGGTCCAAGCATTGATCCCTGCGGTACCCCATCAGTCACCACCTGCCACTCCAAAAAAGACCTATTTATTCCTACTCTCTGTTTCCTGTCTGTTAACCAAGAAACCAGGAGTTGTCCGGCTCCTTCTCATTGACCTGCTGCTGCTGGCTGAGACGACTGCACAACCAGCAATGATGAGAATGAGGTTCTGCAGCATCAATGAACCACCCTTTTAAGCACTGGAAAGAGCCTGGGGCAATGATGACTTGTGATAAGACTGCACCTGATATTGGTCAGCACTTCAAGTTTAACGCCACTGAACTAGGCCATTAGTGCTTGATTTAGCGCTCCAATCCTTCCTTTGTGCAATGAGACTGAATTCTGCATGCAGTCTGAAGCATTAGCGCCTGGCACTAATTCTCAAACTTTTCAAAAGTTACCACCCAATCCTGGGCTATAATGAATTTCTCCCCCCTAGCTTGTTATTCCTTTTGTTCACAAGAGGCCGGATTTTGCTCTCAATGGCGAACGCCATTCATTACACTTGCACTTGCCCACAGACTTTCTGTGGGATTTTGCACTGGCACTTGCTGTAATTTAGAGAGCCAAAATGGCACAGCATCCTTTACTGGACATCTGGAACCTGTGTGAACAGTGAAAGCAACCTTGTATCTCCTTAACCAATCAGATTGAAGAATTGTTAATGAGCAGCACAGTCTGAACCTGGAATTGTCAGTTAGAATATTTAATTCAATGTCAAATTATGTACAGAAAGCAAAATAAAGCAAGGGAAAGAAAGATGGGATTAAGAGAGAGAGAGATAAAAGAGACAGAAATAAAAAGTAAAAAAAAAGTTTTATTAAAAATGTTTTATTTTTAAAATCTGCAACAATAATTAAAATCTGAAGGAATGAGACTCCACACTTGTAAAAGTTAATTTTCAGTGCCAGCGAGGTTGTTTAGTGTTCATTAAGACTTATCATGCCGCTAAAAATGTACTTACACTGGAATGGACAAGCCCTAACTTTTTCTGGCGAATTTACTGGGTATCTATCACGTAAGTACCCCAACTTCATGCCGTTCCATGTTTTTCAATGCTGAGTCTCTTGGTGAGATACCAGTATAGTGCAATATTTAACTGTGCATGTCCAGTCACCGGAAGTTGCTGTCCGATTTACACTTTAATAACGGTGAGTGCTGCTAGTCTCACCATGTTTTCTGCAGCAAAATATGACCCAATAAGTTTCTTTGTTGAGAAAAAAAGGTTCTAATTTTGTGCATAAAAGCTCAAGATACACAATTGCATAATTGAGAAGATGCCATATGACTCACTCTAGGGTATTACCAATCAAGTCTGATTGGATGAAGATTTCCTCTGCTGGCTGAGAATTTTGTCCTCATCAGGCTGAGAAATGGCAATGCTGGGGAATAGAACACTCTTCCACTCCACCTGTGTAAATATCAAGCTTTTCTCGGTTAGACCTTGCATGGGTTACACGAAAGATAAAGCTCCTTCTACACTGGCCCAATAATGTTGGTCAGTTTCAGAAGGACAACCCTACTGGTGCCAATGTGACATCCCCAAACACTTATACCAGTGTCATCTTGACTTGCCTTTGAGTGTTGAGTAATACACAGTACTGAAAGGAATATAAATACAGGGTAAATATCCACTGAATTTTATGAAACAAGTGACTGCAGGTAAGCATTTATGTTTTACTGCCGAAAGCATTCACAAATTGCTTTTCTGGAAGGTTTTGTAACTCTAAAATGACTGATCTATATATTTTTAGAATTGTCTCACATAAGACTTCTGTAACAAACTTGTGAACTCAATCTCTGTACACTCTTTGGTGAGGAGTTGCAGAATTCTGGGGGAGTTTTCCGGACCTTCACAATATCCGGAATGTTACAGTCTAGCTAAAACTTATTAAAAGTGCTATCTGGAGGACAGTAACATTTTCAGGTTGTTCCTTTCCTTTAGGGAGAGATAGTCCAGACCTTTAGACCCAATTAAGCATCTTTAGGATTCGGCTACCTCAAACTTTAGCTGAAATTGAACGCCTGAGGAATACACCTTATCCGGGGTAGCCCTATAGGGGCTAAGAATAGTAATTATCCCTTCAAAGGGTCCTAAATGATTATGTCTATTGGTTAGACATGCACATAGAACTTTTTAACTAATTGCAATTTAAGAATAAGGTGCAGAAGTTTGCAAACACATTCATGAGGATTTTCTCTGGTCAATATTTCTAGTGAAATCATAAATGTGCTAGTTTTGAACATGTTTATGGCTTTGCCAGAAATACTGACCAGAGGAAATCTTCATGAACACATTTGCACAGACACTATTCCAGAGTAATTCTCCAACCCCTTCTGCATGGCAAAAGCTGTTCAATCACTTATTCTGGAACTACTTATATCATCAATTATCACTAAGACATTGATTAATGTTGTAGTTTTATTTAAAAACAGTTGTAGAATCCTCATGGTCTGTTTAAAATAGTTTATTAACAATTCATCTCATGCTACTCAGGATTTCTTAATTTTGTTATTACATACAGTTGAATTCCTTTCTTCATATTCTGTTGTTTCAGTGATTATTTTATGTTTACAAGCTTTTGGGTATTCAATTTAAAATTGGAACTTGGAATCTGAGAATGATTCTGTACTGCAATATGAGCATCACTGTGAAGCGATTTCCATTGGCTGTGATGCTAAAGTTACACTAGAGAGAAGCAGTGAGACCCTTGGAGGAGGCAGTCTCATACGAACATATGAAATTGATGGGCAGGATATGATGAGCTCGTCCGTTAAGCTTGCCCCAAAACCATGATGGCCGGACCAGCATGGCTAAACACTTCTTCCCTCCACCACCATCCCCCCACCTCCCACCACCAGCGCAGGCAAATAATCTCCTAGGAGAGGCAAAAAAATCAAAGCACCTGGGTTGATACTGAATGGAGTGTAACTCCAGTATGTTGTCAAATCTAGTTTGGAAAGTACGCCAAGGTCGATTGCCTCTCCTGAGCATTGTATAAACCTGCCCAGAGTTGATTTAAATGCATAGAAGTACCAACACGCCCACTGCACATTCAAAATATTTAACATGTAGCAGCTGGGAGGGAAGCTGTACACACACTGATAAGAACACCTTCTCAGAAAGCTCTCCTTGGCAGGAGGATTTCAATTGGTGCCAGGCAGTATAACTGAGGTACTGATACTGCAGCTTCTAGTCTCAGACCACTAGCTGCAGTGTAAATGCACCTTGATTGTGCTTTTTCATTAAATCTAGAAAATAAATTTTAATAATCTTTACCTAGCTTTTTATATTCATGAATAGGGTTTATTTCATTTTTGGCTTTCAATCAGAACACCTTCCAGTAATTATGGTAAATCTGAACTTAACTTTACCTCTAATCCATCAATTCATTATAATGCCTTTGTCCAACTGATTCACCATGTAGGTGTCAGTGCATTGATGAGTATAGCATTTATATATGTGCGGAACACCATAATCTTTAATTCAAAATCACATTTCTACTTCGGTAGTCTGGTGGAGATTAGATGTTTTCTTTTCTGTTTCATTCTTTCTGTACAGTAATTCACTGAAGGATGAATAACATTTTGCTCTTAGACCACATTTATTTTGTTAAGAAATTATAACCTGAGATAGATGTAGCTGGAATTCACACTATTGTTCTACATAATATGCAATTATATACACTCCACCATCATTAGAACACAGTCCTCAGTAGTGCCGTAGTCTGCACATTGTAATTAGAGGTATCTGCAATGAATGTTCTGTAACATAGTGTACAATATAACATGAAAAAGTTAGAGTTCAGCTCCAGCAGACTTTAGTACAAGTGTGATGCGCTATCAATTACTCATAAAAGACTGAGAGTTAGAAGAGTAACTAAAGGCTTTTATTAACAACAGAATGGAGGTCTGCCTCGCGTGGTCGACCGGTCCAGGATACAAAGGGCTGGGGAGCAGTCACCTTTATACTAGGACTTGTGGGAGGGGTCAGCCGAGGCATGTCCAGGCATGTACACAGTGGAATACAAACAGGACAAACAGGAATACAAACAGTGGTTTACCACATTCACCCCTTGTTTAAAATTGAGTCCGGCGGGGTGAAGTGTATTAAAAGTTAGTGTATTGGAGTCTCTCCGGAGGTCTTGTCTGCCACTGTGATCGGCGTGGCGACGGCAGGGGTAGTGAAGCTTCCGGCGTCGAGTCCAACGTAGGCTGTGGCACAGGCGTGTCGTCCTCGTAGATGTCGAGCGGGTCGCGGGGCCCAGGCCTGCCGTCTGCTGGAGCTGGATATCGGATCGTGGGGGGGGGTGGTAGTGGGTAGTGGGTTACTGCGGCCCCCGAGGGTGCAAGGTCTCTTATGGAGACTGTGTCCTCCCGCCCGTCCGGGTATGCGATGTAAGCATACTGGGGGTTGGCGTGGAGGAGGTCGACCCTCTCGACCAGGGGGTCCGTTTTATGGGTCCTCACGTGTCTTCTCAGTAGGACCGGCCCTGGGGACGTCAGCCATGGCGGTAGCGATGTCCCCGATGTGGACTTCCTTGGGAAGACAAACATTTTCTCATGAGGGGTGGCGTTAGTGGCAGTGCAGAGCAGTGACCGAATAGAGTGGAGCGCATCGGGGAGCACATCCTGCCAGCGGGAGGTTGGAAGGCCCCTAGACTTTAAGGCTAGCAGGACGGCCTTCCAAACTGTCGCATTTTCTCTTTCCACCTGTCCGTTCCCCCGGGGGTTGTAACTGGTGGTCCTGCTTGTGGCAATACCCCTAGTTAGCAGGTACTGACGGAGTTCGTCGCTCATAAACGATGAGCCCCGGTCGCTATGGATACAGCTGGGGAAGCCGAACAGGGTGAAGAGGTTGTTCAGACATTTAATGACCGTGGCACTGGTCATGTCCGGGCAGGGGAAGGCGAACGGGAAACGGGAGTACTCATCAATAATATTAAGGAAGTACACATTGCAGTCGGAGGAGGGGAGAGGCCCTTTAAAATCAACGCTCAGGTGCTCGAAGGGGCGAGTGGCTTTTATCAGGTGAGCCCTGTCTGGTCTATAAAAGTGCGGTTTGCACTCAGCGCAGACTTGGCAGTTCCTGGTCATGGTCCTGACCTCCTCAATAGAGTAAGGCAGGTTGCGGGCCTTGATGAGGTGGAAGAACCTGGTGACCCCCGGGTGGCAGAGGTCATTGTGGAGGGCCCGCAGTCTATCGATCTGCGCGCTGGCGCAGGTGCCACGTGATAGCGCATCCGGGGGTTCATTTAGCTTCCCGGGCCGGTACAAGATCTCGTAGTTGTAGGTGGAAAGTTCGATTCTCCACCTCAAGATCTTGTCATTTTTGATTTTGCCCCTCTGCTTGTTGTTAAACATAAAAGCAACTGAACGCTGGTCAGTGAGCAGGGTAAATCGTTTTCCGGCCAGGTAGTGCCTCCAATGACGCACAGCCTCCACAATCGCCTGGGCCTCCTTCTCAACAGCGGAGTGTCTGGTCTCCGGGCCCTGGAGGGTTCGTGAAAAGAAGGCCACGGGTCTCCCCGCCTGATTGAGGGTAGCGGCCAGGGCAAAGTCGGATGCGTCGCTTTCCACCTGGAAGGGGATGGATTCGTCCACTGCGTGCATGGTGGCTTTGGCAATGTCCTCCTTGATACGGTGGAAGGCTAAGCGGGCCTCTGCCGTCAAGGGAAAAGAGGTGGACTTGATCAGCGGACGGGCCTTGTCCGCATAGTAGGGGACCCACTGGGCGTAATAGGAGAAAAACCCTAGGCACCTCTTCAGGGCCTTGAGGCAGTGGGGCAGTGGAAGTTCCATAAGGGGACGCATCCGGTCGGGGTCGGGGCCGATGACTCCGTGTTCCACAACACAGCCAAGGATGGCGAGGCGGTTTGTGTGGAATATGCACTTCTCCTTGTTATATGTCAGGTTTAGGAGTTGGGCGGTGCGGAGGAATTTTTCGAGGTTTGCGTCATGGTCCTGCAAGTCACGGCCGCAGATGGTCACATTGTCCAGATATGGGAAAGTGGCCTGCAACGCATTTTGATCTACCATCCGGTCCATCTCCCTTTGGAAGGCAGAGACCCCGTTGGTGACGCCAAAGGGAACCCTAAGGAAGTGATAGAGGCGGCCGTTTGCCTCAAAGGCAGTGTACTGGCGGTCCTCAGGGCAGATGGGGAGCTGGTGGTACGCTGATTTCAGGTCAATGGTCGAGAAGACGCGGTACTGCGCGATCTGGTTGACCATATCAGCTATACGGAGGAGTGGGTAGGCGTCCAGCAGGGTGTAGCGATTTATTGTCTGGCTGTAGTCGATGACCAGGCGCTGCTTCTCGCCGGTCTTAACGACCACAACCTGGGCTCACCAGGGGCTGGTGCTGCCCTCAATAATCCTTTCTTTCAGGAGCCGCTCCACTTCGGTTTTAATGAAAACCCTGTCCCCGGCACTGTATCGCCTGCTCTTTGTGGCGATGGGCTTACAGTCGGGGGTGAGGTTAGCAAACAGTGGTGGGGGGGTGACTCTGAGTGTGGAGAGGTTGCACCTGGTGCGTGGCGGGCAATTTGGAAGCTGCTGGCTGCGGACTATGAGTGGGGGTAGGGGTCCACCGTACGCCATCGTAACACTTTTAAGGTGGCACTGAAAATCTAACCCCAGCAGGACGGCAGCGCAGAGGTCAGGCAGGACCAGAAGTTTAAAATGATCGTACACGGTCCCATCTACTACGAGTGTCACCACGCAGTAGCCGCCGATGTCCGCCGACTGGGACTCGGAGGCCATAGAAATCCGCTGTTGCACAAGCAGGACTGGGAGAGAGCAACGCCGCACCATGTCGGGGTGGATGAAGCTCTCCGTGCTCCCAGAGTCAAAAAGGCAGATTGTATCGTGACCATTTACCTTAATGCCCATTGTGGAACTGGCCAGTTGGTGCGGTCTCGCTTGGTCCAGTGTAACGGATGCCAGCGTAGGGGTCGGTGTGTCGCTGCGGGTATCAGATGAGGCGGTGTCGGGGGCCTGCTGCGTCCCGGCTGTCATCCAAGATGGCGGCGTCCATGATCCCCTTGTGGCTGGAGGCGTCCAAAATGGCTGCTGTACCGGTGATTCGCACATGGCCGGGGAGGTCCAAGATGGCGGCCCGCATGGCCCACACGCGGCGCTGCTGGGGTTCGGGGTGGCTTTGGCCCTGCAGACGCTAGCGTAGTGTCCCTTCTTCCCGCAGCCCGAGCAGATCGCGTTTTTCGCCAGGCAGCGCGCTCTGGGGTGTTTTGCCTGGCCACAGAAGTAGC
Organism: Somniosus microcephalus; assembly: GCF_052327205.1. Classification (NCBI taxonomy): domain Eukaryota; kingdom Metazoa; phylum Chordata; class Chondrichthyes; order Squaliformes; family Somniosidae; genus Somniosus; species Somniosus microcephalus. The sequence continues at coordinate 135,148,242 of NC_140993.1, forward strand.
ATTTCTGGCCTTGGGGCGCTGCTGTCTGGCCTTGGGACACTGCTGCGGTAGTTGGGCCGTTGTTGGGGTGTGGCTGGGGTGGCACGGTGCTATGAGGCGGTCCTACCGTGTCCCAGGCTGTCATTCCCCGCGGCGTCCACGGTGCAGAGGAGTAGGCATCCATGCCCTGGTAGGCTGCATCCAACGATAGTGCGAGTTCAGAGGCCTTGTTGAGGTCGAGGTTACTCTGCTCCAACAGTCGCTGTCGGGTGTAATTGGATCTGTGGCCCGCTACAAAAGCGTCCCGGATAAGTTCCTCTGTGTACACGGCAGCCTTTACATCCTTACAACCACAGGCCCGGCCAAGCACAGACAGTGCCTGAAGGTATTCCACGGTCGATTCCCCAGGTTGTTGTTTACGACTCCCCAGGAGGTGCCTGGCGTACACTTCGTTCACTGGGCGCGTGTACTGGTCCTTGAGGAGCTTGATAGCGTCCGCGTACGAGGTCGCGTCTTGGATGACCGAGTACACTCGGTGGTTCAATTTGGAGGTCAGGACATCCAGTTTGTCCTCGTCCGATTTGATTGCTTCGGAGGCGGTCAGGAATTTTTCGAAACACTTAAGCCAGTGAGTAAACTTGGTGGATGAGTCCGCCTCCCGATGATCTAAGTCCAGGCATGCTGGTGTGAGGATCTTCTCCATTATAAAAATGTTGTTAATAAAATTGATGCGCTATCAATTACTCATAAAAGACTGAGAGTTAGAAGAGTAACTAAAGGCTTTTATTAATAACAGAATGGAGGTCTGCCTCGCGTGGTCGACCGGTCCAGGATACAAAGGGCTGGGGAGCAGTCACCTTTATACTAGGACCTGTGGGAGGAGTCAGCCGAGGCATGTCCAGGCATGTACACAGTGGAATACAAACAGGACAAACAGGAATACAAACAGTGGTTTACCACAAAGTGCTTTAATGCAGAATATTATAATGGGCAGAAAAGGGATGAAAATTGCTGGTGTAGATTATTACCATATTTTACAAACATACGAACAATGATGGACAGGTAAAGACCATCTGGTCCATCGAGCCTGTCCCACACAATTGCAATACCTTGTGTATCACAATATATACACTCCACCCCACCCAAAACCATGTGATCTCCTAGAAAGGCAAAAAAAATAGAAAACTCAGGACAATTTGGGAAAAAAAAATCTGGGAAATTTCTCTCCAACTCATCTAGGCGAACGAAACTAGTCCAGGAGGTCACTCTGGCCCTGAATTCCCTGCAGTGCCTACCTTCTCTAAGAGGTGATTTCCACCCCAGCCAGAAACAAATCCAGCTCTCTCTTGAAGGAATTCAGCGAGTCCGCGTCCACCACACGAGATGACAGCCTGTTCCAGAGGTCCACTGTTCTCTGGGAAAAGAACCACCTCCTGACATCTAACCTAGATCTAGCCTTACACAACTTAAATTTGTGTCCCCTGGTCCTCCTGAACCTATTTAATTGAAATAAACTGTCAGCTGGAACACAATCTATTCCCTTCATTATCCCATAAACCTCAATCAGGTCCCCACTAAGTCTATGCTTCTCTAAGATCGAGGGCTGGATTTTCAATGGGCCGTGGAGATGGATGTCAGGCTCCAAACTTCCACAGCTGTGGTTATGCCTTCTAAAAGTTCCCCCAGACCTGAGACCACTAAGTCCTGCCACCTGCAAAATATGGCTGATCAAATCTCCTCTTTAATGTTTGACCTGCAGCTGATAATCAGCAATCCAATAGTGCTCCCGTCAGGTTTCACCATCGTGTTTCCCACCAGGCGTGGGAAAAGGGTTAAATTTGCAAGGGCCTTTCAAAATAGGATTATAGAGGCTATTTAGTGCTTGTTAAGGGCCTTAATGAACTATCCTGCCTGTTGGAGGCGGGACGGAGTCGGGACCATTAGACACGACTGAGTTAAAGTTGCTCGGAGTCGGGATCCAGGTGGGGGGGGGCGGGGTCCACCAGTTTTTGCCTCAGGCTCATTCCAGCAGGGATCAGCAGCAGACATCAGCGGCATCTCCCAGGCGGCCGCACACACTTGCATCACACAGGTAACCGATGCCCTCTTTGCCATCGCGCACAATCACATCCATTTCACCAAGGATCGAGCAAGTGTCACAGCGCGAGCGGTTGGATTAGCTCATCTGGCAGGCTTTCCAAGGGTGCAGGGCATCGTTGACTGCACTCATGTGGCCCTTAAGGCACCCCATCACAATCCAGGTATTTTTATCAACTGCAAGGGTTTCCACTCCCTTAACATTCAGCTGGTGTGTGACCACAAGAAGGAAATTTTGCATGTTTGTGCCAAGTACCCTGGCAGTTGCCATGACTCCTTCATACTGCGCCAGTCTAGTGTGCCTCCGCTATTCAGTCCGCCAGACCAACTTAATGGATGGCTACTTGGAGACAAGGGTTATCCCCTGAGGACGTGGCTAATGACGCCGTTGAGGAGCCCATCCAACAAAGCTGAGGAGAGCTACAAATCCAGCCACATGTCTACCAGAACCATAATCAAGCAAACCAATGGTTTGCTGAAGATGCGCTTCAGATGCCTGGATAGATCCGGTGGAGCCCTGCAGTACTCAGCAGCCAGGGTCTCCAGAAGCGGCGTGGTTAGCTGTGCACTTCACAATATGGCACAGCGTCGTGGCTTGCAGATTCCTGAGGACCAAGTGGCTCCTCACATACCCTCCTCAGATGAGGAGGAGGAGGAGGGCAAAAATGCACATCCTGCAGCGACCCATCAACCAGCGACAGCATTACGCGAGAACATTGCTGCCCGGTGTAGGGGGTGGTGTGTGGTGGTGTTGTTTGGCGCGTACGCCCAGTCAGTTATGCCGCTGACTGTTCATGAGCGGTTCGAATCGCTCCCACGCCCCTGGGTTCTAGACACCGGAGTTAGGTACAAGCGGCGATACAGAAAAGACTCGAGTAGACAGGTGGTTTGGATGTAAGCAAAACTCAAAATTTTATTAAACAGAAAATTAACACAGTCTTATGAGAAGTTACCAGTATATAAAAATTACAGGCAAATACAAATAACTATACTTATACAGGGAATGGGGAACACACGGCACATCGAGGGAAAACAACTATCTTAACAATCCCCTTATCCTTATCCCACCCCCTATACCTAACTAGATTAAGCTATGAGAGGCCAGAATTTATGCTCACCAATCAAAATGGTCTGCTGGACTCAAAACAGCGGTGGGGTTCGGGGTTCGCTCTTGGTGCTCTCTGGAGCCTGCCGTCGTCACATGGTCTCCGGGTGCAGCAAGGGCGTTGTCCAGGTTCGAGTACCCCAAAGGTAAAGTCTCTGTTTGGGTATTTTACCTTGCAGGGATGATGGTTCCTCTTCCTCGGCCGACAGTTTGAGTTTGCATAAAGATAGTCGCAGGTTGGCTGAGACTGAAGGCCCGATGATTCGAAACCCACCCTCAGTTGGTCTCCTCAGTTGGTCTCCTCAGTTGGTCTTCCTCAGTTGGTTTTCCTCAGTTGTCTTGCCTCCTCACCTCGTCGAGTGCCGCCTCGCCTGGCCTGAATTCTCCATGTCCGCCCGATGCAGTGCCTGGGCGATTTCCAGATGGAATGGAAAAAGGCACGGGAAAAGGCCAGTGGGTAAGCGCGGGACGGGGAAAGAGCGACAGCCACGAGGGCGAGGAGGAGAAGAGTAGAGTGAGCAGAGCAGAGAGTGAGCAATTGCTACCTGGGGCCTTCAATTATACTCCTTTCGAAAACCCTTATCGGCGCGCCAAATCAGGTTAGTTCTTTGTCTTAATCTTGGCGGGCTATTTTAAATAATGGTAGCAATCTATACTAACTGTTTTTAAGTGGCCGGTAATCGCATCTACAATGGCCCGATAATTGACTTGTTTTGTTATGAATATTCCTTGATGGGCTTGTCCAGCCTCGATGGCTTCCTTAATCTGTTGCTGATTATTTATGTAAACTGCTTGATGGCCTTAACTATAGGCCTAACTGTGTTTAGATCTGTCTCCAATTTGATCTAATACATAATTCAAAGTCCTGTCTGGTTTCAAACTACAAAGGCCTAGAAATTCAGTTGCGTGCGCCAGCCATTAGCGCCTTAGGAGGAGTAGATCTCGAGCGCTAGGCACTTAGCGGCCGGGCGCAGCGCGATCTGCGCCTACGCCCAACTTCAGTAGACATTTAGCGCCGGCGCAAAGTGTTTGCGCGCGCTCAGCTGCGCGTGCAGATTATGACGTAATTTCCTCGTGCAACGCCCTTTGTGCGCCCCAATCCAGAACTTCAGTCGCGCCCGCCCAATGTGGGCGTGGCGCTCCTAAGAACTGTGAACTGGAACGCAGCAGAGGCCATGCGGGCCACGGGGAGCGCAAATTAAAGGGCACTTACCCTGAACTATAAAGGCCAGCCATTTTGCAGCAATCACTCTTGTGCAACGGATTTCTGGACAGAGACCAAGGAAGAGAGCTTACTGCTTTGGCCCAACATAGGAGAGGTATTTTTGGCTTCAGGCCAGAGCTTGGCAATTCGCCTTCATTGTGAGGTCATTGTTTGCCAGTATATTATGGGGGCTGCATGGGGTGCCAACCCTCAGTTTCAGCATTATGTGCGAAGGGCTCGCAGACGCTGTGTGAGGGGGCAGCCATGCCTAGACGCAGAGGGGGCAACAGGCGTCGGCAACCTAGGCCTTACCCACTCAGGAAATACCGCCAGCAGGTGTCCTATCTCACCATGTCTGCTGCGCAGTGTGTTAGGAGGCTGTACTTCAGAAGGGAGGTGGTTGCAGAGATCTGCCAGCTGCTTCACAGAGATCTGCGTCCACAGCTGAGGTGCAGGATGTCTCTGTCGGTGGAAGTGAAGGTCACGGTGGCTCTGAACTTCTATGCAAGCGGCTCCTTCCAAGGCGCTGTTGGGGACATTGCTAACATATCCCAGTTCGCCGTGCATTGCTGCATCCACCAGGTGACCAATGCCCTTTTCAGAAGGAGACACCAATTCATCCCCTTCCCCATGACCCTGGAGAAGCAGCAGCAGCGTGCAGTGGGATTTGCGAGAACAGCGGGCTTCCCCATGGTGCAGGGCGCCATTGACTGCACGCATGTGGCTTTGCGGGCACCTATCGACAATGCCGAGGATTACCGCAACCGGAAGGGCTACCATTCCCTCAATGTACAGCTGGTGTGTGACCACAGGCAGCGCATCCTAGCTGTCAATGCCCGCTTTCCAGGCAGCAGCCACGATGCATTTATCCTGCGACAGACTACTGTGGCTGACATGTTCCAGGCACAGCCTCCCCCAAGAGGATGGCTTATCGGGGACAAAGGCTATCCTTTGTGTACCTGGCTCATGACCCCGCTCCGTGCGCCCAGGACCCCTGCTGAGGAGGCATACAACGAAAGCCATCAAGCCACTAGGAACATCATAGAACAAACGATTGGCGTCCTCAAGCAACGGTTCCGCTGCCTGGATCGTTCCGGAGGATCTCTGCAGTATTCGCCGGAGAGAGTCTCCCAGGTCGTGGTCGTCTGCTGCATGCTGCACAACCTGGCTATCCGCAGGACTCAGGCACTGCCACCTCACGTTGGAGCACCACCTCAGGAGGAGGAGCAGGAGGAGCATGAGGAGGAGGAGGAGGAGGAGGAGGAGTACCAGCCCAGGAGGGAGGCACAAGGTCCAAGGGCCGCCCGTCGGCGGCTTATTGAACGTCACTTCTAGGCCCCCTGTCAGGGAATGGCTTGTGGCAATGGAGGGACCTGAATGCAGCCGCTCCGCAAGCCCTCAGCCGGTTAAGGCAACAACCACTTCAAACATCAAACATGGACAAGCTGAATAAATAAAATGCTTTATTGAACAAACTCAGGGCCCTTCCCACATGAAACCCAAAAACAGACAACACCCCCAAAAAACAGTCACACACATGACTCACTCCCACAACCTGGGGAGGAATAACAAAACATTTCCACAAAAATGGCCTTCATCCTCGGCCTTACAAAAACAACCATCCCCATAAACAAAACAACCACCCCCATATAAAAACAACCATCCCCATATAAAAACACATTTGCCCACACCCTCTACTTTGTGGCCCGCGAGGGCGATTCCTTGACCAGCCTTTTGCGGCCCCTGGCCGCCCTGCTGCTCCTCCTCAAAGTGTGCCCAGTGGCTGCTGCAAGGCTGGGGGAAGGCTCCTGAGGGGCACATGGCGTGACGGCAGATGCCCTTGGGGGTCGGCCTAGACGAGCTCTGGCCCTCGAGGGGCCGGCTGGTGACTGCTGCAGCTGTGGCTGGGCAGCAGCAGTCACTCCAGCAGCTCGTCGCAGCTCCACTGGGGGAGTGGCAGTGGCGGCTGCAGGAATGGGGGCAAGCTGGCTGATGGCAGGTACTCGCTGCTCGCCTGAGACACTGGCACTCGCCCGGGCCAGCACTGCAGCATGCGCAGCAATCTGCTGAAGGAATGACCGCTGTGCTGCTGCAGCGCGGCGGGTGCCCTGGCGATGCCTGGCTGACACAGCGAGTGTGGCAGCAGTGAGTGCCCGTACTGCCCTGGTCTGTGCCCGCATCAGACCAGCCAGTGACTGCACGGCACCACTGATCACCTGGCGACTCGCGGACTGTTCTGCCCCGAAATCGGACCGACTCGCGGACTGTTCTGCCCCGAATTCTGCCCGACTCGCGGCCTGTGCTGCTTCGAATTGCTCGAAACTCCTGGCCTGTGAGGCGCCGAATTCGGCCACACTATGAGCCAGGGACTCGATGGCCTCAGGCAACCGTGCCACAACCCCCATGAACTCGGTGTGCCGGCGATCCGAGTCCACGGACATTTGATCGAGGAGGCGCACCTCCTTGGCGAGGACCGTCTCCGGACTGGAGGCCGGACTCTCCCTCTGGGGAGAAGGCCACTGAGCTGGCCGACCCTTCCCGCGTTGCTGGATGCCACTGGGCCCAGCAACTACACTCCCCTGCGACCCTTCCCCCCTCTGGGAAGAAGGCCGCCGAGCTGCCCGACCCTTCCCGCGTTGCTGCATGCCACTGGGCACAGGAGCTACACTCCCCTGCGACACTTCCCCCTGGCTGTCCTCCAGGGAAGACGTGTCCCCTCCATTGGCATCCCCTGGCGCGGCTGAGGGTTCCCCTGATGGGCCGCCTTCCTCTTCCTCCTCCTCCTCCTCCTCTTCCGAGGGGCTGTCACTGGCAGCTTCAGGGACCTCCTCCTCACCATCTGAAAGCAGGAAGGCACAAGAGTAGCTTTAGAGGGAGGAGAGGGCGTCAGCGAGGGAGGCATGAGTGGTGGCATTCAGCGCATTAGTCGGACAGTGGCAAAGGATGTAGATCTGAAGCGCAAGTGGGACGAGAGAGGTCCAAAAAGTGATGTCCTTACCATTGGTGCCCAGAACAGGGTCGGCATCTCCAGATGCAACGGGACCAATCACCCGGGCACCCATGAGGCTACCCACGCGGTCTTCAAGGTCACTGAGCTGCTGGATCTGGGGACCGCCTCCCCCGGTCACAGTCCGGCTCTTCTGATTGTGTGCCAGCTTGGCCTGCAAGAGAAAGGATGGCCTCTAAGTAGAGTGTGGTGCCCAGATCTTGTGTGCACTGCCTCCCATGGTCGAATAGCTTGGCCAGTGTGGTGCCCAGATCTTGTGTGCACTGCCTCCCATGGTCGATTAGATTGGCCAGTGTGGTGCCCAGATCTTGTGTGCACTGCCTCCCATGGTCGATTAGCTTGGCCAGTGTGGTGCCCTGATCTTGTGTGCACTGCCTCCCATGGTCGAATAGCTTGGCCAGTGTGGTGCCCTGATCTTGTGTGCACTGCCTCCCATGGTCGAATAGCTTGGCCAGTGTGGTGCCCATATCTGGTGTGCACTGCCTCCCATGGTCGAATAGCTTGGCCAGTGTTTAAAGTGCAGAATGTGCAATTGATGTTCATGCCAGTCCCATAGCTGCTGGATGAGGGCTGGCCATTAAGGCTTTTAGGTCCCTTTGCCCATAATGTGAGGTGCACATGCAAGGATGAGGAGGACACTGGAAAGGGGACTCACCCTGACAATCCTTGTGAGGTCATTGAACTTCTCCGGCATTGGACACCAGTCCTGGGGACCTCGCTGTTGGATGTGACCCTGTGGGCGACCTCCCTCCAGGCTTTCCTGTAGACGCTGGTGGCAGGCTTCTTGCCACTGTCCGGGAACAAGAGTTTGCGTCTCCTCTCCAAAGCCCTAACCAGCACCCTCAAATCATGGCCAGTGAAGCGCTGCGCTCGTTCACGGGCCTTCTGCATCTTTCCCGGCGCTATTTCTGTTCAGCAGCAGTGTTTAGGCCTAGCTGGAGGGCTGCAGTGTCCAGGGCGTGGCAGCAGACGAACTCGACCCTTCCCCCTTTAAGAGCTGGCCGGCGCCAGGGTGTCTGCTGTCAATCAAGAAATGACCGCACCTGCGCTGCGCCCGGCCTCGGCGGTTTAGCTCAGCACCGCCGGCTTTGCGCCTAAAGATAGTTGTGTAACGCCAGTTTTAGCGCTCGAGCAAACTCTTAGGGCGAAGCTGCTGAATATCGGCGAAGTGGCCTCGACTTTGCGCCGCGCGAAAACTTTACCGGCCGCCCGACTTTTCCGCCCCAAAAGTGGCTATACTGAATTTCTAGGCCAAAGTCTCTCTTCACAGAAACTGCAACTTTGGTTTCGATTTCTCCACAAGCTGCCTGTGCTGCAGAGTCCAAGTTTTAAAATCTCACAGGCTTTCTACCACGAGGCACGGACGCCATCTTGGGTACCCCTTTTGATTTAAAATGTCCACGCAGGGTCCCTTTTATTAATAATAACCTTCGGGGAAATGTAGAAATTTTGCAAATCTTACACTCCCCCCGTGATACTAAAACTTGCTTGAAGTATCATACTTTTAAGGTGAGCAAAATTTTTCTGACTCTCCATAGTCAACCTTCCCCTGTAATTACCTATCTAATATACCCACGACACATGCACTTCCCATTCCGCGAGAATGTAGTGTACATAAACATACATAGGATAAAATTACAGACTTTACACACATCCAAGCATGGAGGGGGACCAACACCCCTGCACCACTTGGTACACATATCTTTATTAAACCGCGTCACAAAAAAAAAGAAAAACCTTTATTAAAAATAACAAAGACAAAGAAACAATCCTTTAATCAAAAATACAGGGAAAAAGACTTAAACCGTGTATCTCCCTCCACCTTTACATAGTGTTCCTTCCAGATCCTCTGGTTTCGGAATTCTGACCACCGACCTTTTCCCATACACTGAATACAAACTAAATACAACACTATCCCTAACTGACAAACCACGAGAATGTGGGAAGCCAGTCTGATCCACGAAGGGACCTCTATGTTTTTGAAAATGTCCCACCAGGGTGGAATCACAATACCCAATATCTTAGTCCCTATCTCTACTGTTTTCTGCTCTAGCGTGTAAAAATGTTTCTGCAAAACTATAACGGCTTTGAGTATTTTGATAAGGTGTTCAGGAAGAGGGGGCATTTCGTAGCCAAAGTGCGCTACGTACTTTTGCAAATTTGTAAAATTCTCCTTCACAGTGAGGTGAACAGTGGAGGGTTCAGGAATGGGGGCAATTCGCTCCTGGGCCACTTGAACTTCTGCCTTGGGTATAAAACAGAAACTGCTGTCACTAACCGGACACCAGCTATGCTGTCCATGCTGGTAGTGGGACGCGCCGGTGGTGACACAATGGCCTAGAAATTGGGTTTTGGCTTAGCCAGGGCTTTAGCGCCGGAAGTTAGTGCCAGCGCTAAGTCCCCTGCGCGCGCCAAAAATTCAGTGGCGCCGCGCCCAAACGGCTGCCGGCGCTACTGAAGGGTCTTTGCGGCGGTACATCGGCGCTAACTGCCGTTTCGCGCCGCAATTCCGGCGCTGCGGCACCCGATGCGGTGCGGCAGGCTGGGGACGTGCAGGCCTCCTCCTCCCGTTAAGGAGGAGCTGCCTGCACCCGGCCGCGGCCCGCGCAAATCAGCTTAAAAATGAGCCCGGCACCTCGGACAAGTGCCGGGCTTGCATCTGTTCCGGGGGGGGGGGGCGGGGAGAAGTCCGGGGAGGGAGCTGCGGGCAGGCGGCCGGCGGGAAAGTGGCCGGCCGCCGCGGGGCCTTTAATGCGCCGGCGCAAACTGGAGTAAGGCACCTCTGCCAGAACGTTGCTTGCGGCTGCCATGGGCGAGGCGGCCGCAACTCAATTTTGGAGTTCGGGCGGGTTACCACGGCAACCGGGACGCTGCGCACACCGATGACGTCATCGGTGCCGGCGCAGCGATACCGGTGCAACGCCGATTTAGGGCCCCAGGGAATTTTTAAACTGGCCATAACTCTGGCGCTAGTCCCTCTAGCGCCTCAAAAGCGGCGCGAAGGCTAGTGAATTTCTAGGCCAATATGTCCCACCTCCTATATATGCTACCTGTGGGGGAACATGGCCTTGTGCCATTGCCTCCATGGTACAATTTATAGGCTTCACGCCAGCAGCTCTGAACCCACACTGCAGTTTTGAATAGGCATTCCAGTGCTGGGGACACAGGATTATGTGTGCTCCCCGGCTCCGGCACCCTGAGAGGTCAGTACCTGTCATAGCGTGCTCCCACTTTATGACGTAAGGTGGGACCGCTGTGAAATGAATGTGTGCACCCACTTGAATGACTCCAATGTTCTCCACCCTGTACACCGGTGCGGGTCCGGCTGTCCTATCCATGACCAGCATCCTAACTACTACTCCCATGATTGTGTGGTTGGACCGCCCACAATCCACGGGGACTGGTTAGGCTTCCGAAGCTAGCCAGAGTTGGCACGGGCTTAATGCATTCTCAAAAAGGTGGAGGGCTGCGAGGTGCTTGTTGCTAATCCAGGAGGGGACTAAACCCTGTTTTAAATCCTCCAGATTACTGCAGCCCTCACCCAGTAACCAAGCCCCGTATAACACGCACACCTCATTCTGCACAGCCTGGTCAGAAGCATTTCTGTCCTCCCTTATGAGAGCATTTACCGTCTTTGCGTGCTTTTCCAACTCCGCTATGATCTCCTTTAAATGGACCTTCTTGGCCTGGTCCTCATGCAACTCGGAGCCCACTACCTTGTTCTCATCCAGTAATATTTTCTTTAACTTTGTTTTTAAACCATTTATCTGGGTCTGCAGCTCTATGTCATCCAAGCTGTTAATGACAGAGGACCCAGTATTAAACGCAGTAAAAACATCATTCCATGCTCCCCTTCTTTGCCTCCCTGCATTACCCAAAAATTCTCGGTGTGTGGTGTACAGTTCGGTCTTGTCCACGTGGGCAAAATCGAACTCGCAAAACTTCTTGAACATGTCCTTTAATAAGGCCTGGTGTAACTGCTCTGTTTCTTTAGGGCACCACTCCGGTAAATGTACCTTGGTGAGATTTAAAATCACGGAGGCTACCGCATAGTGTACCCCCTGGTACAGCATCTGATCGATGGGGACGAGTACCAACCCATTCCCTGGTCCCTTGGTGGCGGTGGGGCAACTTTCCCTGGATAACCTCGCTGCCTGCGCTGTGGGCAGAGGCTTACGGGGGCGGGTTACCAGCTCAGTGGCGTTGACTGGGATCGGGGAGAATGGGACTGCGCATGCCTTCAGGCTGGTATCCCACCTCATCCCATCCCCGGCGTCTTGCCACTGCCGGTGGAAAATAATGGATATGCCTGCGGGGCAGACCGTCTCTGACCCCCACATACAGATATAAACCCCTTGGTCCGGTTCCCACCACTTGTCCCAACACACGCTTAGTCCTCCATGAGTCCCTGTAATCATCCGGTGGGTGTTGTTTCCCAACCGTTCCCACTCGACTTCGGGCTTCCTCATGTCCTTGCTCAACTTTCTGAACCACCACCACCTATCCAGTGGAATGTGTCCTTTACACGTCAAACATATTCGCTTTCCGACGGTGACGCTGACCCTCGTGGTAACGACTCGTACCCTGGGGCACAGGAGGGAGGCCTCCCCGTACGTGAATCCGGTTTGGCTGGAGTACTGAGACGAATTGGACCCCAGCCATCCTGGCCACCTTCCCTTGTGGAAATAAACGGCTGTCTCCTCCGCATCCCGTTCACCGCTCCCATCGATCGCTAGGGGCGCTCCGTCTCCCGAACACCCGTAGATGTGGGAGTCTTGGATGTTGCCCCGTCTCTCTGCGCTCATCCCTATCAGGGCGAATAGGATCACGATCCCTTCCATCCCGAAAGTCTTTCTGCAAAAAGATGTAAAAACATTCAGCCAGGTCCCCAAGAGATTCTCTGGCTTGGTGAAGCATGGTCGGGTCCCGTGATCTCGACCCAAATATACACTCTTAACAGACTACTTACATAAAACTACCCATCACCTTATTTAACTTAAATCAACAAAAAACACCCAAACTTAAGCTAAATAATTACACTTTACTTAAACTAAAACTATATACATACGCCGCCCGTCTCCGGGCAGCCAGGCTAACCCCTGGTCAGACTGCGGCTCACCGCCACCCCCGGCGTGACTGCACCGTCCTTCAATGGTGGTCCCTCGCAGCCCGTGGCTGCTGGCTGAGGACCTGTGTCCTTGGACCTCTCCCTGGCTCGAGGGGCGGGCCTTGGTAACTGGAGGGCTGGTGACCATGGCTTTCTCGGCTGGGGCATCCGTGGGGACCTTCTAGGGGCTTTGATGGGTGGGGCTTTCTTGGCTGATGGGCCCTTTACCAGAACCGCTGTTCCCCAGGCTTGACCCCTCCCGAACCTGGGCTGGGGGCAGGTAACTTTTCGCAGCCTGCTGCTGCGAGCTGAGACTCTCTGCCCCCAGGTCCCATGGCTGGGTCCGGGGCAGGGTTTTCGACCTCAGGTCCCTCCCTCTCTACACCTGGGTTAGGGGCGGGGCTTTTGCCCTCAGGTCCCTCCCCCTCGTCTGGATCCCAGAAGAGTGGGTGAGTGTCCCAACCGATGGGCGGGATGGTCCCTCCCTTCAAGCAAGCCACAGTGCCTGCCTGTGAAGTCTGTGAACTCGCTCCTGCTGCAGGCTGAGAATCTTTATCCTCAGACCTTTCTCCAACTGGCTGTTTTCCCCTTTCAGGTGTAAACAGCTTACACTGGTTGATATGGAACCATTTTGTACGCTGGGGCATCTTCATGGCGTATACCATGGGGCTGGCTTTATCTACAATACTGTAGGGCCCCATGAACAATGGCTCCAAATTACCTATTCGGGCATAATTCCTTACCATAACCTGATCTCCTACCTCCCATTCGTGGTGCTTTCTCGGTTCGAGCAGCAATCGGTTACTCCGATGCTGCCTTCCCATGTTCCCAGCCGCCTGCTCATGGACCTGCTTCAAGTGCTCAAAGAGGTTTCGGGCAAACCTGTTCCAGTTTACCTCCCTGAGCTGACCCTCCATGAGCACCGGGGCTAGTACATGGCTGGAGGTCCGCATAACCCTGCCAGTCATTAGCTTGTATGGGGAATACCCCGTGCTTTTAGACTGGCTGGCATGGATCCCCATCTAAAGCAACGGTAGGACCTCGGCCCACTTACGGAGCGAGTCCACCGTTTCCTTTCTTAACCTTTCTTTGAGGGTCCGATTCATGCATTCTACAATCCCCGATGACTGGGGGTTGTGGGCCACGTGCTATTTCCCTTCGATGCCTTGCAGCATCAGGGTGTTCTGCATCACCTGTCCGGTGAAGTGGCTCCCTTGGTCGGACTCCACATACTGTGGTAGTCCCCACCTCGAGAACACTTCCCGGACCAGGATCCTGGCAGTACCCAGAGCCGTGGCAGTTCTGCAGGGAAAAACCTCTACCCACTTGATAAACACGTCCACCAGGACTAGGCAGTACTTATAGCCTCCCTGGGCGGTGGGCAGGGGCCCGATGTAGTCGACTTGTATCGACTGCCATGGTCCCTCTACCCTCCTGATGTGTCCCATAGGGCCCTTCCTTTTGTGGGGGTCAGGGTTGTTCGCAGCGCACACGAGACAGCCTGCGCAAAACTCGCGGACATCGTCCCTGAGTCCTGGCCATCATCCCGCCTGTTCCAGCCATTGCCAGGTGCTCTCAGGCCCGGGGTGTCCCGCTCCTGAACCCTCATGGGCCAGTTGAAGGAATTCCCTCCAGTGCTGCTGCGGCAGAACCCACTGTTCCTCCTGGAACAGCATGCCCTCTTTAACGGAGAGGGTCGCTGTGCCGTATGGACCTTCTACTCCCTTTCCCTCAGCTACAAAGCTGATGATTGCTTTGAGGACGGGGTCTTGGGCTTGGACCGTCTTAAGGTCCGGGGCTAACGCTACCCCTACACTCCCTTGGGCCCTGCCCCTACCTCTGACCGCCGCCATGGGTCTGGACCCAAATGGGTCCCAGAAAGTGCCTGTGCGGGCACCCTCCTTGGCGAGCAATTCAGCCTGCTGGTTGCCTTGGCCGCGGGGTTCTGTGGAGGAATGGGCCTTCATCTTGTGGATGAAAACCTCCCCTTCCTCCCCCACTGCTGCCAGGATCTTTTCCAGCAGGGGTTTTACTGTGAGTGGTCTCCCGTCAGCGGAGTTGTATCCGCGGCGGGACCAGATGGCTAGGTACTCCGTACAGGAATTGCATGTGAACATGCTGTCCAATCAAATCGTTTAGGGGGAGGGGAAGATTTTGGGGTGTGTAACAACGTACACCACCGCGGACAGTTCAGCCTGCTGGGCGCTCATGGTGCTGGGGAGCTTAATCGCCAGGGCAATGTTTGCCGCTGGGTCGTAAACTCCACACCCCGTGAGACGCTCGCTTGCAGATACCGTGCTGGAACCGTCTACGTAGATTTCGCGGCCTGTGGGATGTTTTCCAGGCCCATAAACCTATGTTTACTTCCCAAACCCCTTCAATGGAACACCGATGTGCTGTTCCAGGACATACCATGTTGGCTGCGCCTGTGCGATCTTTTCACAGCCCAATGTGTGGCCAAAAGATGCCGCTCATAATTGGAATAGCACCTTTCCACATCTGTGAGTATCGTGGAGGAGTAGACCACCGGCCGAAGCCGGCCGTGCCGCTCTTGAAGCAGCACAGCACTCAGGCTGTCGCCGCTGGCCGCTACCTCCAGGAAAAACTCTTTCCCCCCATCTATGGCCCTAAAGCTGGCGCGGTCTGCAAGTCCTTCTTGAGCCTGACAAATGCTGCTTGGCAACCCTCATCCCAAAGCCACTCCACTCCCTTGTGTAGGAGTCAGAGCAGAGGGGCTGCGGCGGCTGCATAGTCCTCAATAAAGTCTCTACAGTACCCGGTTAGCCCTAGGAATGACCTCACACCCGTTACTTTGTTAGGGACCGGTAGTTCTTGTACCGCCTCCCTCCTAGCCTTATCTATGACCCTTTCTCCAGCGTGCACGGTCAGACCGAGGAATTTCACCTCCTGCTGGCCGATCTGCGCCTTCTTGGGATTCACCTTAAAACTCTTCTGCCCTAGCAGCTCCACCAGTTCGGCCAATAGCGGGCCATGCTCCTCTTTCAAATCAGTGAACAGGAGCAGGTCATCCACATATTGAACCAACTGTCTGGGCTGGCTAAAATCCTTCAAACTGTCGGCCATGCACTGATGGAAAATACTGGGGCTGTTGTGGAAGCCCTGTGACAAACATTTCCACGTGTACTGTTGCCCTTTAAACGTAAAGGCAAACTTGCACTGATCCTCCCTCCTTACAGGGATGGACCAAAACCCATTTGAAATATCCAGCACCGTGAATGTGGTCGCGGATGCTGGAATACTCCCGATGAGGTCGGCAACTGCTGCTACTGTGCGTGCGCAGGTTGGGATGTTAATATTGAGCACCCGATAGTCCACCGTGGCTCTCCAGGAATTGTCCGGCTTTCTGCCCGGCCATAACGGAGAATTCACATGGGTAGCTATCGGTCTCAGAACTCCCTGCTGCACTAATGAGGACATGGCTGCGCCCATGTCCAGCTCTGCTTCCCTGGGGAAGTTATACTGTTTCTGTGGTCGGGCCATGGGGTCCCCGTCTACGCTGACATCAAACCCTGTGACCCTCGCGCAGTCGTGTTTGTGAGTGGCAAATGTGGCCAGGTGGGCCTGCACAAATGCCTGGAACTCTGGTGGGGTGTTGCTGACCATGAGCCCAAGGTTATAACCCTCTTTGGGCTTCATGGTGCAGAGGGTCCCCTTCCCTTCCTTTCCTGGGATTACTACGGTCTCACCGTTCTTTACTCTACCTGCCCCCCAAAGGCAGTGATTCCTCAAATCCACTAGGATCCCATGACCCACGATAAAGTTGGCCCCCAGGACCCCTCTTCCACCCTCCACACCCCATTTCATTAGGACACACGTCCAGTTGGAGCGGAGCGGTCCTATCCGAATGGCGAGCGGGATGGAAGATGAGCCGGCCTGTTCCCTACCCGTGAACCCCGATAGACTGTATGGGAGCCCGCTGGAGAGAGGTGAGGCGATGGGGTTAGCTGAGTAGACCACGGTGCATGATGCCCCCATGTCTAACAGATAGGTCCTCGTCACCTTCTCCACCTCCATCTCCAAAAGGGCTCTTTTCCACTCATCCTACCGGAGAGAACACAGATAAACAGGCTGCGCTGGCTCTAGTCACGGCTGTGGGCTGGATGGGGCTGACGGGGTGAGAGCACCGGTGGCGGCTGCTACTCTCCCCTGGCCAGTCAGTAAGGACCACATGGCGTCCAAAAGTGACTCGACCTCTGCGGAAGGGCCCCTGGCTCCGCCATTTGGGCTGGGGCTGTGGGATGCTTTCCCTTGTTATCCTTCCAATGGTTTTTGCACTCCTTCCGCCAGTGACCATCCTTCCCACACCCGTAACAATTCGTCTTTGTGTTGGGGGGTTACTCCCTTCCTGGTGCCACTCTTTCCTACCCAGTCCAGGTTTTACCTCATGCACCTTCCCCTTGGGTGGGTGTGCATCGGCTCCCCTGCCGTTTTTGTAAGCCAGAGTGAGCTGCCTAATTACCGTGAGTTCTGTGGTCTGAGGATCTTTGGGGTCGAACCAGGCTTCTGCCTTGGCCCGGACCTGTGGCAAGCTGTTTGCCACCAGGCAACGGAGCCAATGGGCCAGGGAATCCCTGTTCAGGAACGCTCGGTCTGGCGTCCCCGGGCAAACCTTCCGGTATACCGGCCACAGCCGGTCCGCAAAAGCCTGCGGGGTTTCCCCAGGGAGCTGGATTGTCTTCTCCACGTTGGAGAAAGGACATCCCTCATCCATCCCCATGGCCTCCAGAACCGCATCTCTAAACTCCTCGTACCATCTCTGCCCCCTCTTACACTTGTCAGAGAGGGATTGGAGGAGATTACTCTCCAGGGAGAATAGCAGCATCTTGGCCTTCTCAGTGTAGGAATTAAACAAGCAGGGTTGGGGTTATGGTTATTGTCTCTGGCCAGTCATAAGCCTCTGAGTTGCTCCAGGGACCGCCGTGTGGTTTCGAAGCACTCCCCTATTTCTGGTCTTGAAAGCCGGACTTATTCGTTAGCGATGTAGACAGAAAAACGTGACTCGGGGTTCGGGTGCAAAACAGACCAGTATTTATTGAAACAAAAGAAAGAAACAACTTAAAAGTAATCGATACAACACACCTATGCCTGGTACAGCACTTTTGCTTAACACAGTTCACTTATCGTTTACTGCAGCACTCTAATGCTTAGTGGCTTTACTTAAATACAGCACCTTTAACTAGTGCAACACACCTTTAATACAGTACACTTTGCTCACTACAGCACCTCTGCTCAGTGGCTTTTACTTAAATACAGCACTTTAATACAGCTGCTTAGTGTCCACTGAAGCACCTTTCTGCTTAGCGCAACACTGTTACTCAAATACAGCACTTTACTTCTTACAAATCACTTAATGTTCACTACAGCACTTCCCTGCTTAGTGCAACACTTTTATTCAATTACAGTACTTTTAATACAGAACTCAGTATTCACTACAGCACTTCTCTGCTAGTGCAACACTGTTTCTTAAATAGGGGAGGAGAGAATGGACACAATGAGGGAAAATCGACTAAAATTACAGTGCTAACAAAATTCCCCTTAATTCCCACCCCTATACCTATTCTAAGTTGCCTTGAAATGGGCCAGAAAAGGTATGCTCACCAATGAAAATGCCTGCTCCGTGCCCCCTGTGGTCTATGATCTTCACTGCCCCGAAGTAGAAAATACCCCTGTATTTAAAAGTAAACTGCTGGTATTCCATTCCTTTAAGCAGGCCTCTGAGCGGTTCTTCTGTAGGCAGAGCACGGAGGCGAGGCGGCAGAGAGAGAGAGAGAGAGATGGCTTCTTGAGAAGCTATCTTATACCCCAATTGGGGCCGAAACCTTCCCGCCCAAATCCAGGTGCATCTGGGCTGAACAAAAGGGATCCAAACTGTCCCCATTGTCTGTGATGGGTTTGGATGAATTACTCATTTATCGTGATGGGTTTGTGAATGTATTCCCATTCATCGTACTGAGTTTGAATGGAGCTGTCTTGGTTTGAAAAAAAAACATGTCTTTATATAATTGCTGTGTAAGCAGCTTTGAAAGTTAGTGTAAACAAAAGTCATTGTCCTGTGGTCAAACTGAAACCGCAGTCTCAAGTGGTTAATCCTTTGTGTAAACATAGTAGCAGTGTCTGTAAACAAACATCGATTGTCCTGCAGGGAGGGAAACTCCCTGAACTGCTGCCTTGATTGGCAGTTTAACTGCTCCATTGCTTCAGGGCTGGGATTTTTTCTAAATCCTTTGTCAGCCATCTTTAATTCTCCTTTTTCATATGGCCACAGCCTGTGTACTGCCACGAGGTCGGGCAGCCATCTTTGATTCTCCTTTTTCACAGACACAACAGGCTGTCTTTTCAAGTCCTTTTTGTCTTCTGCCACGAGGTCTGATGGCCATTTTGATCCCTGGATTTTTAAAGGTATATTACCCAAGTATTCTTTAATCAAAAATCAATCTTCGGAACTGTAGGAAATTTCAAAATTATTGCAAAATCCTTAAATTCCCCCATTGGATACTAAAACTTGCTTGTAGTATCCTGGCCAAAGGTGAGCAATAATTTCTGACTCCGCACAAACAACCTTCCCTTATTCTTATCTAAATCTATCTACGATCCCCCGACATCTCCATCTCCCCTGCCCAGGGAGAATCGCAGTACGGTAGGCATCTATTGACAGAAAACAAGATTAATTAAATAATCAATACACGGAGGGGGCCCAATGCCCCTGCACCACTTATATTCACAATAAGTCAAGCATCGAGGGGGTCCAATGCCCCTGCAGCACTTGTAACATAATTTTAACATGTTACAACATCTTTAATGGGATTGTCACCCAGCCAACATATCTGCTAAAAATACACATGGAAGACAATGAGCTTCCCTTTTTTTTTATTACAATGCAATTGCCTGGTACTTTATTAAATGGCACTATTCTTCAGCCATAAATGTATTTTAAATTTTCACAATGCAAACATAACAATTCATAGGCATATGCAATTTGTTCCCTTAACTCCAAACAAGCAGTAAAATATTTAACAAGTTTTGTAAATTCAGTCTTAAATTGAATTTCCAGTCTTAATCTTAAATTGAATTTCCAGTGACAGTTTAAATGTTGTGGGCATCCACCTCCTGCAGACCCCTTCCTTCGCGGGCTGGGAGTGCTCCTTCCTTGAGCACTCATCGACACGCTGGTCCTCTATGCCTTCCGGAACTCTGAAAAAGACTAAAAAAAAATCTCGCCAGGTCCCCTGCCTCGGCGGGTGGGGGGGGGGGGTGGGTGGGGTGTGATCAGGTCCTGTGACCTCGATTCACAATTCAATTCCAGAACAGTACCATACTTAAAACTTATACACTAATAATATTACTACCGAATTGCAATATAAAAATTTAAATTAACACGTTCTACCTTAATCCTTATACATACCACTTGAACAAAGCTATATACAAGTGCCGCCCGTCTCCGGGCAGCCAGCCTAATCCCTGGTTGGGCTGCCACAGGCAGCTCCCTGCGGCATGGCTGGACTGATTCTAGCTTCACGTCCCTCGCAGCTTATGGCTGCTGGTTGGGGACCTCTGCCTTTTGGCCTCTCCCTGACTCGGGAGACCGCCCTGCTCCACTGGAAAGTGGGTGACCATACTTTCTTGGGCTGGGGTACCCGAAGAGATCTCCTAGGGAGTGTTACTGGTGGGGCTACCCCAGTGACCAGACCCTTGGCTCGGGTCACACTCCCTGCTGGCTGGGGACCTCCTCCTTTGGGTCCCTCCCTTCCCAAACCTGGGCTGGGGACAGGCAATCCCTTGCCACCGGCTGCCGGTGGCTGAGAGCCTTCCCCTTCAGGTCTAAAACCTGGTTCAGGCTCCTCCCCGGAGTCCCACAAAAGAGGGGGAATCGCTCGGGCCAAGTGCTGGCGGACTTCTCCTTTTATACACCCGACTGCGCCTGCGTGTGCAGTCTGTGTGTGCATACTCACTGCAGGCTGGGGATTTCTAACCTCAGGTACAATCCCAGCTGCCTGTTTCCTTGCCTCCGGCTTAAACAACTTGCACTGATTCACATGGAACCATTTTGTGCACCGGGGCAATTTTATCACATAGACCATGGGGCTGGCACTATCGACTATACTATAGGGTCCCATTTACAGTGGCTCTAAATTCCCCACCCGGGCGTAGTTCCTAACCATGACCTGGTCCCCTATCTCCCACTGATTGCTCTTGTTGGGCTCAAGCAGCAACAAGTTATTCTGATGCTGCTTCCCCATACTACCTGCTGCCTGCCCATAAATTTGTTTTAGGTGCTGGAGGAGTTCTCGGGTGAACTTATCCCGATCTATTTCTCGAAGCTGCCCTTCCGTAAGGACTGGGGCTAGGACATGGGTGGGGGTCCTCATAACCCTACCGGTCATGAGTTCGTGCGGGGAATACCCTATACTCTTGGACTGGCTGGCCCGGATCCCCATGAGGACTAGAGGCAGGGCTTCTGCCCATTTTTGGGGGTGACCCCACTGTCTCTTTCCTCAGCCTTTCCTTAATGGTGCAGTTCATGTGCTGCACAATCCCTGAGGACTGAGGATTGTGAGCTACATGCCACTTCCCTAAATACCAAGCAGCATGAGGGTGTCCTGCATGACCTGGCCGGTGAAGTGGCATCCCTGGTCGGACTCCACAAACTGGGGGAGTCCCCACCGCTAGAACACCTCCTGTACCAAGATCTTTGCAGTCCCCAGTGCTGTGGCTGTTTTACAGGGGAAGGCTTCCACCCATTTGGAAAACATGTCAACCAGGACGAGGCAGTATTTGTAGCCTCCCTGGGCAGTGGGCAGGGGCCTGATGTAGTCGAACTGGACCGACTGCCATGGTCCTTCTACCCTCCTAACGTGTCCCATGGGCACCTTCCTTCTGTGGGGATCGGGGTTATTTGCAGCACACACGAGACAGCTAGCACAGAACTCGCGGACGTCCTCCCGGAGTCCTGGCCACCATCCCGCCTGTTCCACCCGTTGCCAGGTGGTCTCAGGCCCGGGGTGTCCCGCTCCCAGCCCCTCATGGGCCAGCTGAAGGAACTCCCTCCGGTGTTGCTGAGGTACTACCCACTGTTCCTCTCTGAACAGCATGCCTTCCCTTATGGAGAGGGGGGCTGCGCTGTAAAGGCCTTCTAACTTCCCGCCCTCCATTACTGCACTCATGACGACTTTCAGGACTGGGTCCTGGGCTTGGGTCGTCTTAAGGTCCGGGGCTAATGCTACCCCTAAACTCCCTTGGGTCCCATCCCTGTCTCTAACTGCCGCCACGGGCCCGGACTCATACGGGTCCCAGAAAGTGCCTGTGTGCGCACCCTCCTTGGCCAGCATGTCGGCTTGCTGGTTACCCTGGCTGCGGGGTTCTGTGGAGGAATGGGCCTTCACTTTGTGGATGAAGACCTCGCCTCCCTCCCCCACAGCTGCCAGGATTTTCTCCAGCAGGGGCTTTACTGTTAAGGGCTTCCCGTCGGCGGAGGTATATCCGTGACGGGACCAGATGGCCAGGTATTCCGTACACGAGTTGCAAGGGAACATGCTGTCAGAGCAAATCGTGTATGGAATAGGGAAGGTTACGGGGTGGGTAACCACGTACATCACCGCAGACAGTTCAGCCTGTTGGGCGCTCATGGTGTTGGGGAGCTTGATTGCCAAGGCAATGTTTGCTGTTGGGTCATAGACTACACAACCCATGAGTCGTTTGCCAGCAGACACCATGCTGGAACCGTCTACATAGATCTCACGGCCTGAGGGATATATCCCGGCCCGTAAACCTATGTTCACCTCCCATACCCTTTCTATGGAACACCGATGGGCTGTTCCAGGATATACCATTTTGGCCGCGAGCTTTGGCTCGCAAAGGCCCCTCACCCTCAGATCCATCTGCGAGAGGAGGAGGGTCCAACGTGCAATGTGGGCACTGCTCACCGTCCCATCTTTAATCCTCCCATCCAGAAGCATCTGAGTGGATGTGTGGTGTGTGAGGAGGGTGATGGGAGAGGTGCCTGTGAAAATCAAAGATCTTTTCACAGCCCAATGTGTGGCCCAAAGGTGCCATTCACAGTTGGAGTAGCTCCTCTCCACATCCGTGAGGACTCTGGAGGAGTAGACCACGGGCCTTAGCCTGCCGTGCCGCTCCTGGAGCAGCACAGCACTGAGACTATCCCCGCTGGCTGCTACCTCCAAGAAGAACTCTTTCCCCCCATCTATGGCCCCTAGAGCTGGTGCAGTCTGCAAGTCTCCCTTGAGTTTAACAAACACTGCCTGGCAACCCTCATCCCACAGCTACTCCATTCCCTTATGTAGGAGTCGGAGCAGAGGGGCTGCTGTGGCTGCATAGTCCTCAATGAAGTCTCTGCAGTACCCCATTAGCCCTAGAAATGACCTCACACCCCTGACTGTGTTAGGGACTGGTAACTCTTGTACCGCTTCCCTCCTAGCCTTATCTATGGCCCTTTCTCCAGCGTGGACACAGACCCAGGAATTTGCTGGCCGATCTGCACTTTCTTGGGATTTACCTTAAAACCCCTTTTCCGAAGCAGCTCCAGCAGTTCGGCTAATAGTGGTCCGTGCTCCTCTCCTGAATCAGTGAACAGGAGCAGGTAATCCACGTATTGAACCAACTGTGTGGGCTGGTTGAAATCTTTTAAACTATCTGCCATACACTGGTGGAAGATGCTGGGGTTGTTATGAAAACCTTGTGGCAGGCAGTTCCATGTGTATTGTTTCCCCTTAAAGGTAAAAGCAAACTTGTACTGATCCTCCCTCCTTAAATGGATGGACCAAAACCCGTTAGAAATATCCAGCACCGTGAAAATGGTTGCGGATGCTGGAATACTTCCTATCAGGTCGGCAACTGCTGCCACCATGGATGCACAGGCTGGGATATTGCTGTTAAGCACCCGATAGTCCACCATGGCTCTCCAGGTATTGTCCGGTTTCCTGACCGGCCAAAGCGGAGAGTTAACATGGGTGGCTATGGGCCTCAACACTACCTGCTGCACCAAAGAGGACATGGCTGCCTCCATGTCGGGTTCTGCTTCGTTGGGGAAATTATACTGCTTCTGGGGCTGGGCCATGGGGTCCCCATCCACTCTGACCTCAAACCCTGTGACCCTCCCACAGTCATGTTTATGCGTGGCAAACGCAGCTAGATTAGCCTGCACGACTGTCTGAAATTCCCCCGGGACACCATCGACCATGAGCCCGAGGTCGTAACCTTCTTTAGGCTTCACCGTACACAGGGTCCCCTTCCCTTCCTTGCTGGGGATGATTACTATGCTTCCCTCTTCCCCTGTGTTGGCTCCCCACAGGCAATGATTGCGGAGATCCACGAGGATCCCGCGGCCCACCAGGAAGTCGGCTCCTAGGATCCCTTTCCCTCCCTCCGCCTCCCACCTTGCCAGGATGCACGTCCATTTGGTTCGGATCATGCCCAGGCAGATTGAGAGTGGCTTGGAAAATACTCCCGCCTGTTCCTTACCGGTGAACCCCGAAAAGGCGTATGGAACCCTGCTAGACAGAGGTGAGGTGGTGGGATTAGCCGCATGGATCACGGTGCATGATGCTCCCGTATCCAGTAGATAGATCCCTTTAACCCTCTCTACCTCCATCTGTACAAGCGGTCTCTTCCATCCGTCATACCGGAGATCACACAGGTAGACAGGCTGTGCAGGCTCTAGTCATAGTGGGGCGGCAGAGGGGGTGAGGGAACTACAGCACCGGTGGTAGCTGTTATTTTTCCCTGGTTGGTCAGAAGAGACCGCACTGCCTCCAGCAGTGACTCGACTGAGGTGGGGCAAATTCCTGTCTCTACCCTTTGGACTGGGGCTGTGAGATTCTTTCCCTTGCTATCCTTCCAGGGATTCTTACAATCTTTTCTCCAGTGACTGTCTTTCCCACACCCATAGCAATTTAACCTAGCCTGGGAGGGACGGTTCCCCTCCTGGTGCCACTCTTTCTTACTCTGGCTCCCAGGTTTAACCTCATGGACTTTTCCCTTGGGTTGGGGCATCTCGATACCCCTCCTGTTTCTCAGAGCTGTGGGTGGCGGTCGTGGGACCTCTGATTCCCTGACCAACCTTTCCCTGGGTGTTGCCTGTGGGACGGTTTTACTTGGGCTGCCAGTAAAATCCGACTGACCTGCCTTCGGGCTGATCAGACATATCATCCCCTTTGCTCTTTTTAAAGCCATATTCAAGCTTTCTATCTCTGCTCTACAGGGGCCATGATCTGCTTCCTCAAACCCTTGCTCGCAGGCCAGCTTATATGCTGCCTTTACCTTCCTAACCTTTTCCTCCTGCTCTTTTATTTCTTGTATATGAGGCGAGTGTTCTCCTCCCACACCCTCATCTCATTGTTCTTGGCCTTTGCAACTAGGCACTTCAGGTACTCTGACTCGTGCCTTGTGTGGCTTTTGCCCTCACTAAACTGAACCACCAGGCGCTTTACCCTGGCCTGGTATTCTTCAGCCTCCCTTTCCCTATCCCAACTCTCTGCTCTGGCTTCCCTAAGCCAGCGGGTGACTTCCCCAAGCCTGGGGGAACCTAACCACAAACAAACCAGTGGGATAAAAAGAAACCCAATAACTGCTGCTCTTTCCAGACCCAAACCACTGTCTGCCGCATCGCACACCGTTGCCGACGGTCCTGCCACGGTCATCATTTTGTAGGAATTAAACAAGCGGGGTAGGGGTTATGGTTATTGTCTCTGGCCAGTCAGAAGCCTCTGAGCTGCTCCAGGGACCACCGTGCGGTTTCGAAGCACTCCCCAATTCCTGGTCCTGACCGCCGGACTTATTCGCTAGCGATGTAGACAGAAAAACGTGACTCGGGGTTCGGGTGCAAAACAGACCAGTATTTATTGAAACAAAAGAAAGAAACAACTTAAAAATAATCGATTCAACACACCTATGCCTGGTACAGCACTTTTGCTTAACACAGTTCACTTATCGTTTACTGCAGCACTCTTTTGCTTTGTGGCTTTACTTAAATACAGCACCTTTAACTAGTGCAACACACCTTTAATACAGTACACTTTGCTCACTACAGCACCTCTGCTTAGTGGCTTTTACTTAAATACAGCACTTTAATATAGCTGCTTAGTGTCCACTGAAGCACCTTTCTGCTTAGCGCAACACTGTTACACAAATACAACACTTTGGCCTAGAAATTCAGTGGTTTGCGCCAGCCGCTAGCGCCTTAGGAGGAGGAGATGTGGGGTGCTAAGCGGCTAGCACCCGGGCGCAGCGCGATCTGCACCTCTCGCGAACTTCAGTTAAGATTTAGCGGCGGCGCAAAGCCTTTGCGCGCGCTCAGCTGCGCGCGCATATCCTGACGTCATTTCATGGTGCAACGCCCTTTGTGCGCCCCAAACCGGAAATTCAGTGGCGCCGGCCTATTGTGCGCCTGGCGCCCCTAGCGACTGGTAGAGGGGAACGGTTCCCAGTCGCTGCGGGGTGCGGGGGGCGCTAATTAAAGGGCACTCCTCCTGCAGTATAAATGGCAGCCATTTTGCACCACTCCTTCTTTGTGAGAGATGGATCTTTGGAGAGAGACAAAGGTAGAGAGGTTTCTGGTTTGGCTCAACACTCACACAGGTACTTGTGGCTTCAGGCCACAGCTTTGCACTTGTCTTTAACTTCAGAGCCATAGCATTGATTGGAAACATATAATGGGGGCTGCAATGGGTGGAAACGTTGGGCTTCTCCATTGCATTCAAAGGGCTCAGAGACGCCGTGAGAGAGTGCCAGTCATGGCCAGACGGAGAAGGGGCAACAGGCGTCGGCAAAGGAGGCCTTACCCACCCAGGGTATACCGCCAGCAGTTCTCATATCTGAACATGTCTGAGGAGCAGTGTGTTCGGAGGCTGCGATTCAGAAGGGCGGTGGTCACTGAGATCTGCCACCTGCTTTGCGGAGATCTGCAGCCACAGCTGAGGAGCAGGATGTCTCTGTTGGTGGCAGTGAAGGTGACGGTGTCTCTCAACTTCTATGCCACCGGCTCCTTCCAATCCGCTACTGGGGACATTTCCAACATCTCCCAGTTTGCGGTACATTGCTGCATCCGCCAGGTGACCAATGCCCTTTTCAGAAGGAGACGACAGTTCATCTCCTTCTCCATGACCGTTGACAAGCAGCAACAGCGTGCAACGGGCTTTGCAGCATTAGCGGGCTTCCCCATGGTGCAGGGCGCCATTGACTGCACGCATGTGGCTTTGCGGGCACCTCTAGAGAATGCCGAGGATTACCGCAACCGGAAGGGCTACCATTTGCTCAACGTGCAGTTGGTGTGTGACCACAGGCAGCTCATCCTAGCTGTCAATGCCCGCTTTCCAGGCAGCAGCCACGATGCCTTCATCCTGCGCCAGACTTCTGTGGCAGACATGTTCGAGGCCCAGCCTCACCCACAAGGATGGCTTCTCGGGGACAAAGGCTATCCTTTGTACACCTGGTTGATGACCCCGCTCCGTGCGCCCAGCACCCCTGCTGAAGAGGGATACAATGACAGCCATCAAGCAACCAGGAACATCATTGAGCAAACAATCGGCATCCTGAAGCAATGGTTCCGCTGTCTGGATCGTTCCGGAGGAGCCCTACAGTACTCGCCTGAGCGAGTCTCCCATTTCGTTGTCGTGTGCTGCATGCTGCACAACCTGGCTATCCGCAGGACTCAGCCACTGCCACCAGACATTGGAGGACCACCAGAGGAGGAGGAGGAGGAGGAGGAGGAGGAGGAGGAGGACCAGCACAGGAGGGAGGCAGAATGTGCAAGGGCCGCCCGTCGGCGGCTTATTGCACGTCAGTTCTAGGCCCCCTCTCAGGGAATGGCTTGTGCCAATGGCAGAAGATGAATGTAGCCGCTCCACAAGCCCTCAGCCGAGCAGGGCAACCAGGACTTCCAAAAGAAAGCATGGACAGTGCGATTTAAGAAAATGTATTACTATGATACCTCTGTGCCCTTCCCACATAACAAACTAATGGAGAGAAACCCCCCCCAAAAACACAAATAGACCAGTCTCGGCCTTTACAAGTAAAACAAATAGACCAGTCTCAGCCTTTCCAAAAACACAAATAGACCAGTCTCGGCCTTTCCAAAAACACAAATAGACCAGTCTCGGCCTTTACATGTAAAACCAATAGACCAGTCTCGGCCTTTCCAAAAACACAAATAGACCAGTCTCGGCCTTTCCAAAAACACAAATAGACCAGTCTCGGCCTTTCCAAAAACACAAATAGACCAGTCTCGGCCTTTCCAAAAACACAAATAGACCAGTCTCGGCCTTTACAAGTAAAACAAATAGACCAGTCTCGGCCTTTCCAAAAACACAAATAGACCAGTCTCGGCCTTTCCAAAAACACAAATAGACCAGTCTCGGCCTTTCCAAAAACACAAATAGACCAGTCTCGGCCTTTCCAAAAACACAAATAGACCAGTCTCGGCCTTTACAAGTAAAACAAATAGACCAGTCTCGGCCTTTCCAAAAACACAAATAGACCAGTCTCGGCCTTTACAAGTAAAACAAATACACCAGTCTCGGCCTTTGCAAGTAAAACAAATACACCAGTATCGGCCTTTACAAGTAAAACAAAACATTTGGCCACACCTTCTACTTTTTCCCCTGCGAGGGTGATGCGTTTTGCATCCGTGACTGGCCCCTACCCGCCCTGCAGCTCCTCCTCAATGGGACCCCAGTGGCTGCAGCAAGGCTGGGGGAAGGCTGCTGAGGGTCAGATGGTGAGACGGCAGATGCCCTTGGGGGTCGGCCTGGATCAGCTCTGGGCCTGGAGGGGCCGGCTGCTGACTGCTCCAACTCTGCTTGGGCGGCAGCAGTCTGTCCAGCGGCTGGTGGCAGCTGCAATGGAGGAGTGACAGTTTTGGCTGCAGGAATGCTGCCAACCTGACAGATCACAGGTACTCCCTGGTCGGCTGATACATTGGCACTCGCACGGGCCAGCACTGCAGCATGCGCAGCAATCTGCTGAAGCACAGACTGCTGGCCTGCTGCAGCACGGCGAGTGCCCTGGCGATGCCTGGCCGATCCAGCGAGGGTGGCAGCAGTTAGTGCCCGTGTGGCCCTGGTCTGTGTCTGCATGACACCAGCCAGTGAATGCACGGCACGACTGAGCACTTGGCTAGAAGCCGTCTGTGAAGCAGCGAAGTCCTGCTGACTCCTGGCCTGTGATGCAGCGAAGTCCTGCTGACTCCTAGCCTGTGCTGCCACAAAGTCCTGCAGACTCCTGGCCTGTGCTGCACTGAATTGTTGCAGACTCCTGGCCTGTGCTGCCCCGAATTCCTGCACACTCCTTGGCAGTGACTCTATGGAGTCAGGTATCCTTGCCACTGCAGCCATGAGCTCAGTGTGCCTGCGCTCAGCCTGGGTGCCCATTTCCGCTAGGATCCGCACCTCCTCTGCGCTCACCGTAGCAGGACTGGAGGCCGCACTCACCCTCCAGCGAGAAGGCCGCCGAGCTTCCCCACCCCTCCCGCGTTGCTGCAGCCCGCTGGTCCCCGGAGCTTCACTATCCTCCGAACCTTCCCCCCTGCTCCCCTCCAGGGAAGACGTGTCACCATCATGGCCATGGGCTGCCTCGGCTGAGGGTGTCCCTGATGGTCTGGCTTCCTCTTCCTCCTCCTCTATGTCTGACTCGGACACAGTGCCAGCTTGAGGGGCCGCCTCCTCACCTGGCGAGTCACCATCTGAAAGCAGGGAGGCACAAGAGTTGCTTTAGAGTGAGGACAGGGTGGCAGCGAGGGAGGCATGAGTGCTGCTATGCACTGCATTGGTCCGACAGTGGTAAAGGATGCTGTTCTGAGGCGCAAGTGGAAAGAGAGAGGTCAAAAAGGTGATGCCCTTACCATTGGGGCCCACAACAGGGTCGGCATCTCCACTGGCGACGGGGCCAATCAGCCGGCCTGACATAATGCGCTTCACACGCTGCTCCAGGTCGCAGAGCTGTTTGAGGTCAGGATGGCCTCCCCCGGTCTGACGCTGCTGCCTTCGGTTGTGCGCCAGCTTGCCCTGCAAGAGAAAGGACGGCCTCTAAGTACAGTGTGAAGCCCTGATCTTGTCTGCACTGCTTCCCATGGTGGACTAGCCCTGACAGTGTGAAGCCCTGATCTTGTCTGCACTGCCTCCCATGGTGGACTAGCCCTGACAGTGTGAAGCCCTGATCTTGTCTGCACTGCCTCCCATGATGGGCTAGCCCTGACAGTGTGAAGCCCTGATCTTGTCTGCACTGCCTCCCATGGTGGACTAGCCCTGACAGTGTGAAGCCCTGATCTTGTCTGCACTGCCTCCCATGGTGGACTAGCCCTGACAGTGTGAAGCCCTGATCTTGTCTGCACTGCCTCCCATGGTGGAATAGCCCTGACAGTGTGTAAAGTCCTGAATGTGCAAGTGATTTTCATGACAGTCCCATAGCTGCTGGATGAGGGCTGGGCATTAGGGCTTTCAGGTCCCTTTGCCCATAAACTGAGGTGCACATGCAGGGATGAGGAGGACACTGGAAAGTGTACTCACCCTGACAACCCGAGTGAGGTCGTTGAACTTTTTTCGGCATTGTACAGGAGTCCTGGCAACCACGCTGTTGGAGGTCACCCTGTTTGACACCTCCCTCCAGGCTTTCCGATAGGCGCTGGGCAGCGGCCTCCTGCCACCTTCAGGGAACAGAACATGGTGCCTGCGCTCCACTGCACCAACCAGCACCCTGAGGTCACCCTCGCTGAAGCGCTGCGCTCTCTCCCTGGCCTTCTCCATTTTCCTGGGCGTTGAACAGATCAAGCAGCAGTGGTCAGGCCTTGCTTCAGGGCTGCAGTATGCAGGGCGTGGCAGCCAAACAAATCCACCCTCCCCCTTTAAGAGCTGACCGGCGCCAGAGTGTCTGCCTTCAATCAGCAACTCGCCGCACCTGCGCTGCGCCCGCCCTCGGGGGTATCGCCCCGGACCGCCGGCTTGGCGCCTAATGATAGTCGTGCATCGCCTGTTTTAGCGCAGCAGCAACCTCTTGGGGCAATGCAACTGAATATCGGCGAAGGTGGCGCTAAGTTGCGCTGGGCGCAAACTTTAACGGCCGCCCGGCTATGGCGCCCCAAACATGGCTATACTGAATTTCTAGGCCTTTACTTCTTACAAATCACTTAGGCCTAGAAATTCGGTTGGTAGCGCCAGCGATTAGCACCTCAAGAGCCCGAGAATTGGGGCGTTACCCAATTTTCAGACGGGCGCAGTGAATATAGCGCCACCTCCCATATTGAGTATCCTTTTAGCGCCGGCGGTAACTCTTTGCGCGCGCCCGCGGGCGCAGGCAGATCATGACATCATTTCAGTGTGCAACGCCTTTTTGGCGCCCCGGACCGGATATTCGGTAGCGCCCGCAACCTTTCCGCCTGGCTCTATTAGTGACAGTTGGATGGAGCGTTCCCAGGCCCTTCTCGGACTCTGGGGGCGCTATTTAAAGGGGACAGCACTAGTATAAAAGCTGCAGCCATTTGGGCTGGCCATTCTGATCGTTGCTGGAGAGAGTTGCTGACCTTCTGTTGGACAGTACTTCTCTCATTGAGCCTTTGGAGGCACTGGCACTGCCAGCTTGAGGGCCCGGCTCCCGAGCTGGTGATGCAGCATCTGAAAGCAAGGAGGTGGAAGAGTGGCTTTAGCAAAAGGACAGCTTGGCAGCAAGGGATGCCAGATTGCGGCAAGGCTATGACATGGGTCCACAGTGAGAAAGCATGCTGGCGGGGGGAACAAGTGGAAGGAGGCAGTTGTAAAAGGTGATAACCTTACCATCGCTGTTGACAATGGGGTCGGCAGCTGCAGTGGTTACAGGACCACGCAGACGTCCTCCAAGAATCTGGTGGACTCTCTCCTCGAGATCCGTGAGAGTGACCACTTGTGGAGGTCCTCCACCGGTGCGAAGCTGGTCTTTGCCAACCCTCGCCAGCTTGGGCTGCAGGGGAAAGGAGGGGAAGTTATGTTACCTGATGCCCTGAGTGATCATCTCATGCCCCGCATGGTGGAAGAGCCCTTACATGATGCCCTGAGTGATCATCTCATGCCCCCCATGGTGCAAGAGCCCTTACATGATGCCTTGAGTCAAATGTGCATGTGTGTGCCCAGAAAGGGCCATGGGTGCTTGCTGGCAGATGGCCAATGGGGCACAGGCCACCCTGTAGCCATAAAGTCAGGTGCAAATGAAGGGATGCAGAAGTTTGCAGAAACAACACCCACCCTCACGACCCGAGTGAGGTTGTTGAATTTCTTTCTGCATTGGACAGGGCTCCTGGTCACCATGCTGCTGGAGTTGACCCTCTGGCATACATTCTTCCAAGCTCGTTGGTAGTCCTTATGATTCGCCCTCCTGCCATTGTCTGGGTAGAGAACATCTCGCCGGCGCTCCACTGCAGCCACCAATTGCTCCAGAGCCTCATTGGTGAAGCGTCTGCTCTCTGTCTCACCTTCTCCATCTGGTCCAAGTTTTTAGCGCCAGAGAAGGGCCTGCGCCGATTCTGAGGCCTGTAAGGTGCAGAGTGTGGATGCTGAAGCTGACTGACCCACCCCTTTAAGAGCTGGCCGGCGCCTGGAAGTCTCGTGGTCATCGGTAATTGAGAGCACCTGTGCTGCACCCGTCCGCTCCGATATTGGGTTGTGCCGGAAGTTTAGCACCTTAGGAGTCCCGTGTAATGCCTGAATTCGCGCCTCAATCACCTTTAGGGGCGATGCAACCCAATATCGCGCCAGGTGGCGATAAGTTGCGTCTGGCTATAAACTTTGCGCTGCACCAATTCAAATGCCCCAAGCGGGGCTATACCCAATTTCTAGGCCTTAATGTTCACTACAGCACTTCCCTGCTTAGTGCAACACTTTTATTCAAATACAGCACTTATAATACAGAACTCAGTGTTCACTACAGCACTTCTCTGCTAGTGCAACACTGTTACTTAAATAGGGGAGGAGAGAACGGACACAATGAGGGAAAATCGACTAAAATTACAGTTCTAACAAAATTCCCCTTAATTCCCACCCCTATACCTATTCAAAGTTGCCTTGTAATGGGCCAGAAAAGGTATGCTCACCAATGAAAACGCCTGCTCCGTGCCCCCTATGGTCTATGATCTTCACTGCCTCGAAGTAGAAAATACCCCAGTATTTAAAAGTAAACTGCTGGTATTCCACTCCTTTAGGCAGGCTTCTGTAGGCAGAGCACGGAGGCGAGGCGGCAGAGAGAGAGAGAGAGATGGCTTCTTGAGAAGCTATCTTATACCCCAATTGGGGCCGAAACCTCTCCGCCCAAACCCAGGTGCATCTGGGCTGAACAAAAGGGATCCAAACTGTCCCCATTGCCTGTGGTGGGTTTGGATGAATTACCCATTTATCGTGATAGGTTTGTGAATGTATTCCCATTCATCGTACTGAGTTTGAATGGAGCTGTCTTGGTTTGAAAAAAAAAACATGTCTTTCTATAATTGCTGAGTAAACAGCTTTGAAAGTTAGTGTAAACAAAAGTCATTGTCCTGTGGTCAAACTGAAACTGCAGTCTCAAGTGGTTAATCCTTTGTGTAAACATAGCAGCAGTTTTTGTAAATAAACATCGATTGTCCTGCAGGGAGGGAAACTCCCTGAACTGCTGCCTTAATTGGCAGTTTAACTGCTCCATTGCTTCAGGGCTGGGATTTTTTCTAAATCCTTTGTCAGCCATCTTTGATTCTCCTTTTTCATATGTCCACAGCCGGTGTTCGGCCACGAGGTTGGGCAGCCATCTTTGATTCTCCTTTTTCACAGACACAACAGGCTGTCTTTTCAAGTCCTTTTTGTCTTCTGCCACGAGGTCTGACGGCCATTTTGATCCCTGGATTTTTAAAGGTATATTAGCCAGGTATTCTTTAATCAAAAATCAATCTTCGGAACTGTAGGAAATTTTGAAATTATTGCAAAATCCTTACATCAGCGTCATCGCAGTCGTTGACGCTGGC
Source organism: Somniosus microcephalus (assembly GCF_052327205.1). Classification (NCBI taxonomy): domain Eukaryota; kingdom Metazoa; phylum Chordata; class Chondrichthyes; order Squaliformes; family Somniosidae; genus Somniosus; species Somniosus microcephalus. Next base: position 135,181,721 of record NC_140993.1, read on the forward strand.
GGTCTGCTCTAATTCCCTGAAGTGGATCGACGGGTCTACCTTTGCGGAAAGCTTCGGGATATGATTGACCATAACCCTGAGCTGTTGGGTGTTAAAGGGTAACACGAACTGGTTTTGGAAGGGTCCCTCATTGTCGCCATTGGCAGGTGGGCCGAAACTCCGATGCCGCGCTGGGCACATCGGTCCCGGCTCCGACCTCTCGGGCCGGGTTAGCTCCACCTCCGCCTCCACCTCCACCTCTGGCTCCACTTTGGGTTCCAACCCCGGTTCCACCCACCTTGCTGCCAAACCTCGCTGAAATCTGGCGCTATGGGTGGTGGCCGTGAGGTCGCCTCTCTCTCAACCAGGTCATCCCTAAGCACTACCGATGATGTTGGAACTGTCCTCCCCTCGTTCCCCAGAAAATCTGCCTGGCCTGCCTTTGGGCTTATGAGGCATACCATGCCTTTTGCCTTCCGGAGGGCCCGGTTCAGATTATCTATCCTCTCTCTACAGGGGCCGTGGTCTGCCTCCTCAAACCCCTGTTCACTCGCCAGCTTGTAAGCGGCTTTTACCTCCTGTACTTTCTCTTCCTGTTCCCTAATCTGCCTTGCCAAGCAGGCATTCTTCTCCCACAACCTTAACTCATTTCCCTTGGCCTCGGTGACTTGCCACCGTAGGTATTCCAACTGGGCCTTGTGTTCTCCCACTAAATGCACTCTTTCCTGGTTCAAAGCCTGCAAAGCTACTAATAACTTCTCCCCTGCGAGAGCCTTATCCTGGATCTCCAGGGCTGACTCCCTTAACTCGACTGCCTGTGCTGCAATGAGCCTGTCCAAAAGCTGGACCTGCTTTTTAAAGCACATCAGCCAAACTGCCTTCTCTAAGGACTTCTTGTGTTCCTTTCCCTCTGTCCACTTAGCTACTGCATCTGCCCGATGCCCAGCCTTTAACAGAGTGGTGATCCACTTCTTAGTGATATTCACCTCTCACAGGCTTTCTGCCACGAGGCACGGATGCGAACTTGGGTACCCTTTTTGATTTAAAATGTCCACGCAGTGTCCCGTTTATTAATAACAACCTTCGGGGAAATGTAGAAATTTTGCAAATCTTACACTCCCCCCTGTGATATTAAACCTGCTTGGAGTATCATACTTTTAAGGTGAGCAAAATTTTTCTGACCCTCCATAGTCAAACTTCCCCTGTAATTAGCTATCTAATATACCCACGACACATGCACCTCCCATTCTGCGAAAATGTAGTGTACATCAGCATACAGAGAGTAAAATTACAGACTTTACACACACATCCAAGCATGGAGGGGTCCAACACCCCTGCACCACTTGGTACACATATTTTTATTAAACCGCGTCACAAAAAGAACAAAAGAAATCCTTTATTAAAAATAACAAACACAAAGAAACAATCCTTTAATCAAAAATACAGAGAAAAAGACTTAAACCGGCGTATCTCCCTCCACCTTTACATAGTGTTCCTTCCAGATCCTCTGGTTTCGGAATTCTGACTACCGACCTTTTCCCTTACACTGAATACAAACTAAATACAACACTATCCCTAACTGGCAAACCATGAGAATGTGGGAAGCCAGTCTGATCCACGAAGGGGCCTCTATGTTTTTGAAAATGCCCCACCATGGTGGAGTCACAATATCCAATATCTTAGTCCCTATCTCTACTGTTTTCTGTTTGAGCGTGTAAAAATGTTTCTGCGAAACTATAACGGCTTTGAGTATTTTGGTAAGGTGTTCAGGGAGAGGGGGAATTTCGTAGCCAAAGTGCGCTACGTACTTTTGCAAATTTGTAAAATTCTCCTTCACAGTGAGGTGAACAGTGGAGGGTTCAGGAATGGGGTCAATTCGCTCCTGCGCCACTTGAACTTCTGCCTTGGGGTTGAAACAGAAACTGCTGTCACTAACCGGACACCAGCTATGCTGTCCATGCTGGTAGTGGGACTCACCGGTGGTGACACAATGGCCTAGAAATTGGGTTGGGGCGCCAAAGTGGCGCAAAAGTCGCCTGAGTGCAGGATTTAGCGCAGCGATCGGAGTAATTCCGATCGCCAGAAATTCAGTTTCAGTGCCGCTCGAGGGACAAGGGGCGAGGCTCAAGGCGCTCCACGTCCCTCTTCGGGCACTGAAACTGATTATCGCAGCACAACGTGCCGCAGCGCCACACGCTGCGGCACGGCACGCTGCGGTACTGCAGGCCTTCTTCCCACTGTTAAGGGGGAGGTGCCTGCAACAGCGCAATCCCCGATCGCGAGTGCCGGCAAATGAGCCCGGCACCAAGGAGAAGTGCTGGGCTCTCGGGAAACAGCCGGCAATGCCGCGGGGGGGGGGGGGTGGGGCGTTAGGAGGCCGGGGACGGAGGTGCTGGCAGGCGGCTGCTGAAAAAGCGGCCGCACCGCACCTCCACCTTAACTTGCGCTGCTGCCGGCAGAGTAAGGCCCCGTGAACCGGGCACGGGTAGCGAGCGGCGCAACTGCGGCTTTCGCTACCAAATATCGCGAACGGGGCATGAATGGGGCACGGCGCACACCGATGACGTCATCGGTGGTGGCGCAGCGCAAAAGCCTAATGCCACCATTAGCGCCCCTACTGAATATCGCGGGAGACGCAGCCAGTGGTGCTATAGCCACTGACTGCCTCTTTAGGCGCTAACAGGCAGCGCTACTCACCCAATTTCTCCTCCAATATGTCCCACCTCCTATATATGCTACCTGCGGGGGAAGATGGCCTTGTGCCATTGCCTCCATGGTGCAATTTATAGACTTCGCGCCAGCAGCTCTGAACCCACACTGCGGTTTCGAAAAAGCATTCAAGTGCTGGGGGCACAGGATTATGTGTGCTCCCCGGCTCTGGCACCCTGAGAGGTCAGTACCTGTCATAGCGTGCTCCCACTTAATGACGTAACGTGGGACCGCAGTGAAACAAATGTGTGCACCCCCTTGAATGACTCCAATATTCTCCACCCTGTATACTGGCGCGGGTCGGGCTGTCCTACCCATGACTGGCATTCTAACTACTACTCCCACGATCGTGTGGTTGGACCGCCCACAATCCACGGGGACTGGATAGGCTTCGGAGGCTAGCCGGAGTTGGCACGGGCTCAATGCATTCTCAAAAGGGTGGAGGGCTGCGAGTTGCTTATTGCTAATCCAGGAAGGGACGAAACCCTGTTTTAAATCCTCCAGATTTCTGCGGCCCTCGCCCAGAACCAAGCCTCGTATAACACGCACACCTCATTCTGCGCAGCCTGGTCAGAAGCATTTCTGTCCTCCCTTATGAGAGCATTTACCGTCTTTGCGTGCTTTTCCAACTCGGCTATGATATCTTTTAAATGGACAGTCATGGCCTGGTCCTCATGCAACTCTGAGCCCACTACCTTGTTCTCATCCAGTGATATCCTTTTTAACTGTGTTTTTAAACCGTTTATCTGGGCCTGCAGCTCTATGTCATCCAAGCTGTTGATGACAGAGGACCCAGTATTAAACGCAGTAAAACCATCATTCCATACTCCCCTTCTTTGTCTCCCTGCATTACCCAAAAATTCTCGGTGTGTGGTGTACAGTTCGGTCTTGTCCACGTGGGCAAAATCAAAATCGAAATTTTTTTTGAACATGTCCTTTGATAGAGCCTGGTATAACTGCTCTGTTTCTTTGGGGCACCACTCTGGTAAATGTACCTCGGTGAGATTTAAAATCACGGAGGCTACCACGTAGTGTACCCCCTGGTACAGCATCTGATCGGTGGGGACTAGTACCAACCCATTCCCTGGTCCCTTGGTGGTGGTGGGGCAACCTTCCTTGGATAACATCGCCACCTGCGCCATGGGCGGGGCACAAGTTCAGTGGCATTGACCGGGATCTGGGTGTATGGACTGCACACACCTTCAGGCTGCTATCCCACGTCATCCCATCCCCGGCGTCTTGCCACTGCCGGTGGAAAACAATGGATATGCCTGCGGGGCAGACCTTCTCTGATCCCCACATACAGATGTAAATCCCTTGATCCGGTTCCCACCACTTGTCCCAACACACGCTTAGTCCTCCATGAGTCCTGGTAATCGTCCGATGGGTGTTGTTTCCCAACCGTTCCCACTCGACTTCAGGGTTCCTCATGTCCTTGCTCAACTTTCTGAGTCACCACCACCTATCCAGTGGAATGTGTCCTTTACACATCAAACATATTCGCTTTCCAACGGTGATGCTGACCCTCGTGGTAACGACTCGTAACCTGGAGCACAGGAGGGAGGCCTCCCCGTACGTGAATCCGGTTTGGCTGGCGTACTGAGACGAATTGGACCCCAGCCATCCTGGCCACCTTCCCTCGTGGAAGTAAACGGCGGTTTCCTCCGCATGCCGTTCACCGCTCCCATCGATCGCCAGGGACGCTCTGTCTCCCGAACACCCGTAGATGTGGGAGTCTTGGACGTCACCCCATCTCCCTGTGCTCATCCCAATCAGGGCGAATAGGATCACGATCCCTTCCATCCCGAAAGTCTTTCTGCAAAAAGATGTAAAAACATGCAGCCCGATCCCCAAGAGATTCTCTGGCTTGCTGAAGCATGGTCGGGTCCCGCGACCTCGACCCAAATATACACTCTTAACAGATTATTTAACTTAAAACTACCCATCACCTTATTTAACTTAAAGCAAAAACACCCAAACTTAAGCTAAATAATTACACTTTACTTAACCTAAAACTTAAACTAAAACTATATACATCCGCCGCCCGTCGGCCAGGTTAATCCCTGGTCAGACTGCGGCTCGCCGCTACCCCCGGCGTGACTGCACCATACTTCAGTGTTGGTCCCTCGCAGCCCGTGGCTGCTGGCTGAGGACCTTTGTCCTTGGACCTCTCCCTGACTCGAGGGGCAGCCCTTGGTAACTGGAGGGCTGGTGACCATGGCTTTCTCGGCTGGGGTGTCCGTGGGGACCTTCTGGTACGTTGGTGGGTGGGGCTTTATTGGGCGATGGGCCTTTAACCCGAACCGCTGCTCCCCCAGGCTTGACCCCTCCCGAACCTGTGCTGAGGGCAGGTAACTTTTCACAGCCTGCTGCTGCGAACTGAGAGTCTCCGCCCCCTGGTCCCATGGCTGGGTCCGGGGCGGGGTTTTTGACCTCAGGTCCCTCCCTCTCTACACCTGGGTTAGGGGCGGGGTTTTCGCCCTCAGGTCCCTCCCCCTCGTCTGGATCCCAGAAGAGTGGGGGAGTGTCCGAATCGATGGGCGGGATGGTCCCTCCCTTCAAGCAAGCCACAGCGCCTGCCTGTGAAGTCTGTGAACTCGTGCCTGCTGCAGGCTGAGGATCTTTACCCTCAGACCTTTCCCCAACTGGCTGTTTTCCCCTTTCAGGAGTAAACAGCTTACACTGGTTGATATGGAGCCATTTTGTACGCTGGGGCATCTTCACGGCGTATACCATGGGGCTAGCTTTATCTACAATACTGTAGGGCCCCATGTATAATGGCTCCAAACTACCTACTCGGGCATAATTCCTCACCATAACCTGATCTCCTATTTCCGACTCATGGTGCTTTCTCGGTTCGAGCAGCAATCGGTTACTCTGATGCTGCCTTCCCATGTTCCCAGCCGTCTGTTCATGGACCTGCTTCAGGTGCTCAAAGAGGTTTCGGGCCCACCTGTCCCGATTTACCTCCCTGAGCTGACCCTCCGTGAGCACCAGGGCTAGTACATGGGTGGGGATCCGCATAACCCTGCCAGTCATTAGCTCGTACGGGGAATACCTCGTGCTTTTAGACTGGCTGGCCCGGAACCCCATCAAAACCAATGGTAGGACTTCGGCCCATTTACGGGGCGAGTCCACCGTTTCCTTTCTTATCCTTTCTTTCAGGGTCCGATTCATGCGTTCTACAATCCCCGATAACTGGGGGTTGTGGGCTACGTGCCATTTCCCCTCAATGCCTAGCAGCATCAGGGTGTTCTGCATCACCTGTCCGGTGAAGTGGCTCCCTTGGTCGGGCTCCACGAATTGTGACAGTCCCCACCTCGAGACCACTTCCCGGACTAGGATCCTGGCAGTACCCAGAGCTGTGGCAGTTCTGCAGGGAAAAGCCTCTACCCACTTGGTAAACACGTCCACCAGGACTAGGCAGTACTTATAGCCTTCCTGGGCGGTGGGCCCTCTACCCTCCTGACTTGTCCCATAGGGACCTACCTTTTGTGGGGGTCAGGGTTGTTCGCAACGCACACAAGAGAGCCTGCGCAGAACTCGCGGACATCGTCCCTGAGTCCCGGCCACCATCCCGCCTGTTCCACCCGTTGCCAGGTGGTCTCAGGCCCGGGGTGTCCCGCTCCTGGACCCTCATGGGCCAGTTGAAGGAATTCCCTCCGGTGCTGCTGTGGCACAACCCACTGTTCCTCCCGGAACAGCATGCCCTCTTTAATGGAGAGGGTCGCTGTGCCGTACGGACCTTCTACACCCTTTCGCTCAGCTACAGCGCTGAGGACTGCTTTGAGGACGGGATCTTGGGCTTGGACCGTCTTAAGGTCCAGGGCTAACGCTACCTCTACACTCCCTTAGGTCCCGTCCCTACCTCTGACAGCCACCATGGGTCTGGACCCAAATGGGTCCCAGAAAGTGCCTGTGCGGGCACCCTCCTTGGCGAGCAAGTCAGCCTGCTGGTTGCCTTGGCCACGGGGTTCTGTGGAGGAATGGGCCTTCACCTTGTGGATGAAAACCTCCCATTCCTCCCTCACTGCTGCCAGGATTTTTTCCAGCAGGGGCTTTACTGTGAGGGGTCTCCAGTCAGCGGAGGTATATCCGCAGCGGGACCAGATGGCCAGGTACTCCGTACATGAATTGCATGTAAACATGCTGTCCGAGCAAATTGTGTAGGGGGCGGGGAAGATTTTGGGGTGTGTAACAACGTACACCACCATGGACAGTTCAGCCTGCTGGGCGCTCATGGTGCTGGGGAGCTTAATCACCAGGGCAACGTTTGCCACTGGGTCATAAACTCCACACCCCGTGAGACGCTCGCCAGCAAATAGTGTGCTGGAACCGTCTACATAGATTTTGCGGCCTGTAGGATGTATCCTGGCCCCTAAACCTATGTTTACTTCCCAAACCCCTTCAATGGAATACCGATGGGCTGTCCAGGATATACCATGTTGGCTGCAAGCTTTGGCTCACAGAGACCCTTCACCTTCAGATCCATCTGTGAGAGGAGCAAGGTCCAGAGGGCAATGCGGGCACTGCTCACTGTCCCATCCTTGATCCTCCCATCCAGAAGCATCTGGGTGGGTGTGTGATGGGTGAGGAGGGTGATGGGAGAGGTGCCTGTGAAGATCAATGATCTTTTCACAGCCCAATGAGTGGCCAAAAGATGCCGCTCATAATTGGAATAGCTCCTTTCCACATCTGTGAGTATCCTGGAGGAGTAGGCCACCGGCAGCAGCTGGCCGTGCCGCTCTTGGAGCAGCACAGCACTGAGTCTGTCTGCGCTGGCTGCTACCTCCAGGAAAAACTCTTTCCCCCCATTTATGGCCCTAAAGCTGGCGCGGTCTGCAAGTCCTTCTTGAGCCTGACAAATGCTGCCTGGCAGCCCTCATCCCAAAGCCACTCCACTCCCTTGTGTAGGAGTTGGAGCAGAGGGGCTGTGGTGGCTGCATAGTCCTCAATGAAGTCTCTACAGTAACTGGTCAGCCCTAGGAACGACCTCACACCTGTTACTGTGTTAGGGACCAGTAGTTCTTGTACCGCCTCCCTCCTAGCCTTATCTATGGCCCTTTCTCCAGCGCCCACGGTCAGACCGAGGAATTTCACCTCCTGCTGGCTGATCTGCGCTTTCTTGGGATTTACCTTGAAACCGTTCTGTCCTAAAAGCTCCACCAGTTCGGCCAATAGCGGGCCATGCTCCTCTTTCAAATCAGTGAACAGGAGCAGGTCATCCACATATTGAACCAACTGTCTGGGCTGGCTAAAATCCTACAAACTGTCAGCCATGCACTGATGGAAAATGCTGGGACTGTTGTGGAAGCCCTGTGGCAAACAGTTCCACGTGTACTGTTGCCTTTTAAACGTAAAGGCAAGCTTGTACTGATCCTCCCTCCTTACAGGGATGGACCAAAACCCATTTGAAATATCCAGCACCGTGAAAGTGGTCGCAGATGCTGGAATACTCCCGATGAGGTCGGCAACTGCTGCTACTGTGGGTGCGCAGGTTGGGATGTTGCTATTGAGCACCCGATAGTCCACCGTGGCCCTCCAGGAATTGTCCAGCTTTCTGACTGGCCATAATGGAGAATTCACGTGGGTAGCTATCGGTCTCAGAACTCCCTGCTGCACTAATGAGGACATGGCTGCTTCCATGTCTGGTTCTGCTTCCCTGGGGAACTTATACTGTTTCTGTGGTCGGGCCATGGGGTCCCCGTCTAACGCTGACCTCAAACCCTGTGACCCTCCCGCAGTCGTGTTTGTGAGTGGCAAATGTGGCCAGGTGGGCCTGCACAAATGCCTGGAACTCTGGTGGGGTGTTGCTGACCATGAGCCCGAGTTTATAATCCTCTTTGGGCTTCATGGTGCAGAGGGTCCCCTTCCCTTCTTTTCCCGGGATTACTACGACTTCTCCGTTCTTTACTCTACCTGCCCGCCAAAGGCAGTGATTCCTCAAATCCACTAGGATCCCATGACATACGATAAAGGACCCCTCTTCCACCCTCCACATCCCATTTCATCAGGACACACGTCCACTTGGAGCGGAGTGGTCCTAACCGAATGGCGAGCGGCATGGAAAACGAGCCCGCCTGTTCCCTACCCGTGAACCCCGATAGACTGTATGGGACCCCGCTGGAGAGAGGTGAGGCGATGGGGTTAGCTGAGTAGACCACGGTGCATGATGCCCCCGTGTCTAACAGATAGGTCCTCGTCACCTTCTCCACCTCCATCGCCAAAAGAGGTCTTTTCCATTCATCATATCGGAGCGAACACAGATAAACAGGCTGCGCTGGCTCTAGTCACGGCTGTGGGTTGGATGGGGCTGATGGGGTGAGAGCACTGGTGGCGGCTGCTACTCTCCCCTGGCCAGTAAGGACCTCATGGCGTCCAAAAGTGACTCGACCTCTGCGGAAGGGGTCCCTACCCCCGCCTTTTGGGCTGGGGCTTTGGGATGCTTTCCCTTGTTATCCTTCCAAGGGTTTTTGCACTCCTTCCGCCAGTGATCATCCTTTCCACACCCGTAACAATTCGTCTTTGTGTTGGGGGGTTACTCCCTTCCTGGTGCCACTCTTTCCTACCTGGTCCGGGTTTTATCTCATGCACCTTCCCCTTGGGTGGGTGTGCATCGGCTCCCCTACCGTTTTTGTAAGCCAGAGTGAGCTGCCTAATTACCGTGAGTTCTGTGGTCTGGGGATCTTTTGGGTTGAATCAGGCTTCTGCCTTGACCCGGACCTGTGGCAGGCTGTTCGCCACCAGGCAATGGAGCCAATGCATCAGGGAATCCCCATTCAGGAACGCCCGGCCCGGCGTCCCCGGGCAAGCCTTCCGGTACACCGGCCACAGCCGGTCCGCAAAAGCCTGCGGGGTTTCCCCAGAAAACTGGATCATCTTCGCCACGCAGGAGAAAGGACTTCCCTCATCCGTCCCCATGGTCTCTAGAACCGCATCTCTAAGCTCGTCGTACCCGCTCTGCCCCCTTTTACACTCGTCAGAGAGGGATTGGAGGAGATTACTCTCCAGGGAGAATAACAGCATCTTGGCCTTCTCTGCGTCATCGCAGTCGTTGACGCTGGCGGTCTGCTCTATTTCCCTGAAGTTGATCGAAGGGTCTCCCTTTGCGGAAAGCTTCGGGATATGGTTGACCATAACCCTGAGCTGTTGTGTGTTAAAGGGTAACACGAACTGGTTTTGGAGGGGTCCCTCAATGTCGCCATTAGCGGGTGGGCCAAACCTCCGATGCTGCGCTGGGCACATCAGTCCTACTCCGGCCTCTCGGGCGGGGGTTGCTCTACCTCCGCCTCCACCTCTGGCTCAACTTTGGGTTCCACCCCCGGTTCCACCACCCCCTTGCTGCCAAACCTCACTGAAACTTGGTGCTACGGGTGGTGGCCGTGAGATCTCCTCTCTCTCAACCGTGTCATCCCTGGGCTCCACCGGTGATGTTGGAACTGTCCTCCCCTCGTTTCCCATAAAATCTGCCTGGCCTGCCTTTGGGCTTATGAGGCATACCATGCCCTTTGCCTTCCGGAGGGCCTGGCTCAGATTTTCTATCCTCTCTCTACAGGGGCCGTGGTCTGCCTCCTCAAACCCCTGTTCACTCGCTAGCTTGTAAGCGGCTTTTACCTCCTGTACTTTCTCTTCCTGATCCCTAATCTGCCTTGCCAAGCAGGCGTTTTTCTCCCGCAACCTTAACTCATTTCCCTTGGCCTCAGTGACTTGCCACTGTAGGTATTCCAACTGGGCCTTGTGTTCTCCCAATAAATGCACTCTTTCTTGGTTCAAAGCCTGCAAAGCTGCTAATAACTTCTCCCCTGCGAGAGCCTTATCCTGGATCTCCAGGGCTGACTCCCTTAACTCGACTGCCTGTGCTGCAACGAGCCTGTCCAAAAGCTGGACCTGCTTTTTAAAGCACATCAGCCAAACTGCCTTCTCTAAGGACTTCTTGTGTTCCTTTCCCTCTGTCCACTTAGCTGCTGCATCTACCGGATGCCCAGCCTTTAACAGAGTGGTGATCCACTTCTTAGTGATATTCACCTTGCTAAACACATAATCAGAAATCCTTTCCTCCATCACGGTTCGCTCATCCGAACCATTGTCTACTGTATCGCAACCCTGTTGCCGGTGTCCTGCCACGGTCACCATTCTGTAAGGGGTGGCGCGTGAGCCCAGTCAGTTATGCCTCTGATTGCCCGTGAGTGGTTCGAATCGCTCCCACACCCCTGAGGTTCTCAACACCGGACTTAGGTACAAGTAGCGATACAGAAAAGACTCGAGTAGACAGGTGGTTTGGATGTAAGCAAAACTCAGGATTTTATTAAACAGGAAAAGTTAATAGTCTTAAGAGAAGTTACCAGTATATAAAATTACAGGCAGTTACAGATAACTATACTTATACAGGGAATGGTGAACACACGGCACATCGAGGGAAAACAACTATCTTAACAATCCCCTTATCCTTATCCCACCCCTATACCTAACTAGATTAAGTTATGAGGGGCCAGAATTTATGCTCACCAATCAAAAGGGTTTGTTGGACTCAAAATGGCGGTGGGGTTCGGGGTTCGCTCTTGGTGCTCCCTGGAGCCTGCCATTGTCACGTGGTCTCCAGGCATTGCAAGGGCGTTGTCCAGGTTCGAGTACCCCAAAGTTAAAGTCTCTGTTTGGGTACTTTACCTTGCAGGAATGATTCCTCTTCTTCGGCCGACAGTTGAGACAGATAGTCACAGGTTGGCTGAGACTGAAGGCCCGATGATTCGAAGCCTACCCTCAGTTGGTCTCCTCAGTTGGTCTTCCTCAGCTGGTCTTCCTCAGTTGGTCTTCCTCCATTGGTCTTCCTCAGTTGATCTTCCCTCCTCCCCTCGTCACATCCCGCCTCGCCTGGCCTGAATTGTCCATGTCCGCCCGATGCAGTGCCTGGGCGATTTCCAGATGGAGTGGCAAAAGGCACGGGCAAAGGCCAGGGGGTAAGCGCGGGACGGGAAAAGAGCGATAGCCATGAGGGCGAGGGGCAGAAGAGCCGAGCAGAGCAGAGAGAGAAGAGAGAGATTGCTACCTGGGGCCTTCAATTATACTCTTTTCGAAAACCCTTATCTGCGCGCCAAATCAGGTTATTTCTTTGTCTTAATCTTGGTGCGCTATTTTAAATATTGGTAGCAATCTATACTAACAGTTTTTTAGATGGCCGGTAATCGGATCTACCGGCCCGATAATTGACTTGTTTTGTCATGAATGTTCCTTGATGGGCCTGTCCAGCCTCGATGGCTTTCTTAATCTGTTTCCGATTATATATGTAAACTGCTTGATGGCCTTAACTATAGGCCTAACTGAATTTAGATCTGTCTCCAATTCGGTCTAATATATAATTCAAAGTTCTGTCTGGTTTCAAAATACAAAGTCTCTCTTCACAGAAACTGCAGCTTTGGTTTCGATCCACAAACTGTCTGCGTTGCAGAGTCCAGTTTTAAAATCTCACAGGCTTTCTGCCACAAGGCACGGACGCCATCTTGGGCACCCTTTTTGATTTAAAATGTCCACGCAGGGTCCCGTTTATTAATAACAACCTTCGGGGAAATATAGAGATTTTGCAAATCTTACATCCTCCATCATGGTTTAGACATCCGAACCACTGTCTACTGTATCGCAACCCTGTTGCCGGTGTCCTGCCGCCCTCGCCATTTCTGTAGGGGGTGACATGTGGTGGTGTTGTTTGGCGCGTACGCCCAGTCAGTTATGCCACTGACTGTTGATGAGCAGTTCGAATCGCTCCCACACCCCTGGGTTCTAGACACCGGACTTAGTTACAGGCGGCGGTACAGAAAAGACTCGAGTAGACAGGTGGTTTGGATGTAAGCAAAACTCAAGGTTTTATTAAACAGAAAATTAACAGTCTTATGAGAAGTTACCAGTATATAAAAATTACAGGCAAATACAAATAACTATATACTTATACAGGGAATGGGGAACACATGGCACATCGAGGGAAAACAACTATCTTAACAATCCCCTTATCCTTATCCCACCCCCTATACCTAACTAGATTAAGCTATGAGGGGCCAGAATTTATGCTCACCAATCAAAAGGGTCTGCTGGACTCAAACAGCGGTGGGGTTCGGGGTTCACTCTTGGTGCACTCTGGAGCCTGCCGTCATCACGTGGTCTCCGGGTGCTGCAAGGGTGTTGTCCAGGTTCAAGTACCCCAAAGCTAAAGTCTCTGTTTGGGTACTTTACCTTGCAGGGATGATGGTTCCTCTTCCTCGGCTGACAGTTAGTGTTTGCATAAAGATAGTCGCAGGTTGGCTGAGACTGAAGGCCCGATGATTTGAAGCCTACCCTGAGTTCATCTCCTCAGTTCGTCTCTGTCATAAATCGCAACTTCTACAAGAAGTAACTTAGGAAGTACTACTGAACGGCCAGCTGAGGGCGCCGTCTGAGGAGTTTAAGTACTCGGGCGTGGGCCCAACTTGGCCAGAGATAATCTGGAAACAGGAAGCTAGTGACTACTAACTAGACCTCCATGTTTTGTTACAAGTCGATTAAAGCCTTGCTTTATGTACAACCAAGTGCGTAGTGAGTCTTTATTACGTCAATTTAATCGACTTGTTATCGTCTCCACGCCTTGGGTGATTCGGAACAACCAGCTGCAACTCGAACCACAGAAAGCGACTTGGGCAAGAAACTGATCCATCATGGAAAAACTCCTTAGACCCGCTCGTCTCGACCTGAACCCGAATGCACCTGCAGCAGCAAAGGTATGGAAGCATTGGTTTCGTACCTTTAGCAACTTTCTTGAAGAATGTAGGGCGGATGCCCCTAATAAGTTACGAATGCTTATTAACTACGTATCCCCTCATGTGTATGATTATATTGAGGACTGTATAGACTACGACGCTGCTATCCAAATTTTACAGCAGCTATATGTCAAGCCCCCGAATGAAATCTTTGCTCGACACCTACTGGCCACAATTCGGCAGCAGCCTGGGGAATCACTCGATGAATTCCTCCAGAAACTTCGCAGGCTCAGCAAAGATTGTAACCTTAAAGCGGTTACAGCTGAACAGTATCAAGAGGAACGAATCCGCGATTCCTCTATTAATGGGATTGCGTCCCCTTTTATACGTCAGCGCCTGCTGGAAAATAAAACCCTCAATTTACGGGCTGCTTATGACCAGGCGTGTTCCCTGGACTTGGCCAAGAAGAATGCAGACACTTATCTCCCACCACGTGCACGGGCGGCAGCTATCACTTTTAATAAGTCTTTCGATAGGTCTTGGGTGGATGCCTCCACTGATGATGACTCTACTCTAACGGATGACGACCCTACCCTAGAGGCCTTTGCTGATGACGACCCCGCCCTAGCACCATCCTGGCAATCAGGAAGAAAGTGTTTCTTTTGTGGAGGTACGTTCCATTAGAGAAAATTTTGCCAGGCTCGTAATGCAACCTGCAATCATTGCAGCAAGAAAGGACACTTTTCCAAGGTATGCCAGTCACGGGCCTCTGCTAACAAGAAAGGCCGCTCCTCTAAAGTATACCAGTCAAGAGCTCCTGTTAGCTTCACAGCTGCTATCTATGGAGCTGCTCCTCCACTAAGAACCACTACTAAGGCTACAGCTGCCGAAGGAAAAATTACCCCTCCTCCCATCACAGCTGTTTTTCCCCAGAGTTTGTCCCATGCAGCCACGAAGGTTTCAGTAAATGGGCACACTCTAAGCGCACTAATCGACTCCTGCAGCTCTGACAGCTTCATTAGTAAGTGGGCTGTCAGCAGGTTAAAACTGCTCATTTTCCCCTCGGACAGGGAGATTGCAATGGCTCTGACGACTCTGACCACCAATTCTTCTGGCTTCTGTCTTGTCAATCTCATCCTCAATGGTCGCACGTATCCCTCCACCCGACTCGGAGTACTCGAAAACTTATGTTGTGATGTGCTTCTGGGGCAGGACTTCCAGAAGCAGCACAAAAGACTCACTTTTGAGTTTGGAGGGTCGAAGCCGGAGCTTACCATTTCTAAGGTGCCGTTTTGTGCGCTCTCGGTGGCCTTACTCGGTGAGCCCTCCCTGTTTGCCAATCTCTCCCCCCGATGTAAACCCATAGCCACGAAATCGCGGCGCTTTAGCCAAGACGACTGAGCATTTATCGAGGCAGAAATCTCTCGCCTTTTAGCTGACGGTATTATCGAGCCGTGTTCATCTCCCTGGCGGGCTCAAGTCGTCATTGTGAAAAACCCTTTAAAACAACATAAGAAACGTCTGTGTATTGATTATTCGCAGACTATTAATCAATATACCGATCTGAATGCCTACCCGCTACCACGCATAGATGACATGGTCAACAACCTTGCCAAATACAAGGTATTTTCAACCTTCGATTTAAAGAGCACGTACCATCAGGTACTGCTGAAAGGCTCTGACAAAAAGTATACGGCCTTTGAGGCCAATTGTCGGCTTTATCAGTTTCGTCGCCTTCCATTTGGGGTCACCAATGGGGTGGCCATCTTCCAACGGGCAATGGATGGCTTAGTCCGGCAAGAGAACTTGACGGATAACTTTCCGTATTTAGACAATATCACTATTGACAGCCATGATCAAAAGGAGCATGACGCCAATCTTCAGAGATTTTTTGACGTTCTCCGTCGTCGCCACTTAACATTAAATGAATCCAAATCGATGAAATCGGTGCCATCAGTGAACATTCTCGGCTACTGGGTGGGCAAAGGTGTTATTAAATTGGACCCAGAGCGACTTCGTCCACTTCAGGAGCTCCCTCCCCCTACAAATCTCGGCTCTCTTCGTCGGGCACTTGGCATGTTTGCTTATTACGCAAAGTGGATACCTCACTTGTCTGATGAAATACAGCCCCTGCTTCATGCGAAGTCTTTTCCATTGGAAGCAACGGCTATTTCTGCCTTCAACTTCCTCAAAAGACAGCTGGAAAAAGCCACGCTTCGCTCCATTGACGAAAACCTTCCTTTTGTGCTAGAATGCGATGCATCGGAGGTGGCGATCTCGGCTACCTTGAATCAAGGTGGTCGACCCGTGGCATTCCTATCCAGAACCTTGCAGGGTAGCGAGCTCCATTACCCCCCCGTCGAGAAGGAGGCTACAGCCATCATCGAGTCTGTACGCCAATGGAGTCATTTTCTTGCTCGGCGTCATTTTATGCTCATAACTGACCAGCGCTCCGTGGCCTTCATGTTGGATAACCGGAAGCGCACAAAAATCAAAAATAATAAAATTCAACTCTGGAGGATGGAGCTGGCCGCCTTTGGATATACTATCCGTTACCGACCCGGCAAACAGAATGTGGCCCCAGATACCTTCACACGGGCATTTTGCTCTTCAATGTCAATGTCGACTCTGGCGGATCAGCATATGGACTTATGCCATCCTGTTGCAATTTGTGCGCTCCAAAAATCTACCATTCTCAACGGAGGACATAAAGAAAACATGCTCCTCCTGTAGGATTTGTGCAGAACTGAAACCACAATTCTTCCGCTCATCAGATGACATACTCATACATGCAATGCAGCCTATGCAGAAGCTCAGCATAGACTTTAAAGAGCCATTGCCTTCATCGACGCGGAACACCTACCTAGTTACGATGATAGACGAGCATTCACACTTTCCCTTTGCCTTCCCCTGTCCTAATATGCTTACCTCTACGGTAATTAAATGCCTCGATCAGGTCTTTCCCTTTGCGGGACAGCCAATTTTATCCACATGGATTGGGGTCCCTCCTTTATGTTGAGTGAACTTAAAAGTTATCTCTCCCAATGGATAATCGCCTCGAGTAAGACGACACCATATCACCCAATTGGCAACGGGCAGGTTGAACGATACAATGCCATCATTTAGAATGCTGTCCGTCTGGCACTGAGGTCAGGCAACCTGCCAGACCAGCAGTGGGAAACTGTGCTCCACAATGTGTTACACTCTATCAGGTCT
The DNA here is from genome assembly GCF_052327205.1 of Somniosus microcephalus. NCBI lineage: Eukaryota > Metazoa > Chordata > Chondrichthyes > Squaliformes > Somniosidae > Somniosus > Somniosus microcephalus. The sequence goes on from NC_140993.1 coordinate 135,198,343, forward strand.
CTTCTCTCCACATCCACTAATGTCACACCTCATGAGCGATTCTTCAAGTTGCGGCGTCGCTCTACACATGGGACATCTCTACCATCATGGTTGGTGGATCCAGGCCCTGTGCTACTCTGGAGGTTCGTCCGGTCTGCCAAGAACGACCCTCTCATTGACAAGGTGGAGTTAACGGAGGTAAACCCCACGTATGCGCACGTGCAGTACCCCGATGGCTGGGAGTCCACCGTCTCACTCAGAGATCTGGCTCCCTGCCCAACCAGTCACACGGGCCTGAATGATGAAGGATCCCACGACGATGATGTCAACACTCCGCACCCCTATGAAGATGACGCCCTACCTGGAACATCGAGGGATCTGCCGGCAGTGCAACCGGATCAACTCAGTGAGCCGATCGCTCCCCGTAGGATGGCCACCCGAAATCAGGGCGCCGGACAATCTCTGGCTATGACCCAGGATGAGGCCAGCTCTGCGCCAGTGGAGACCCACACCCAGAGTCATGATATTCCCAGGCCTCCACAGGACGATCAAGACGACGCGTACTCTACCGACTTACCGGTACAGGTCAAGCGACCCAGGGACAAGGACACGATCCGGGGAGACATGCCTTCCGGTCACAAACAGAAAGCTAAATGACTACAGCTATTTTTGGTCCGCCTAGTCCATTAAAGGAAGACTGGACTTCCAAACCTTTTAGGGAGGAAGAATGTCATAAATCGCAACTTCCACAAGAAGTAACTCAGGATGTACTACTGAACAGCCAGCTGAGGGCGCCGTCCAAGGAGTATAAATACTCGGGCATGGGCCCAACTTGGCCAGAGACAATCTGGAAACAGGAAGCTAGTGACTACTAACTAGACCTCCATGTTTTGTTACAAGTCGATTAAAGCCTTGCTTTATGTACAACCAAGTGCATAGTGAGTCTTTATTACATCAGTCTCCTCAGTTGGTCTTCCTCAGTTGGTCTTCCTCAGTTGTCTTGCCTCCTCGCCTCGTCGCGTCCCGCCTCGCCTGGCCTGATTTGTCCATGTCCGTCCGATGCAGTGCCTGGGCGATTTCCAGATGGAGTGGGAAAAGGCACGGGCAAAGGCCAGGGGATAAGCGCGGGACGGGGAAAGAGCGACAGTCACGAGTGTGAGGAGTAGAAGAGCAGAGCGAGCAGAGCAGAGAGTGAGCGATTGCTACCCGGGGCCTTCAATTATACTCCTTTTGAAAACCCTTATCTGTGCGCCAAATCAGGTTAGTTCTTTGTCTTAATCTTGGCGGGCTGTTTTAAATAATGGTAGCAATCTATACTAACTGTTTTTAGATGGCCGGTAATTGCATCTATCGGCCTGATAATTGATTGTTTTGTTATGAATGTTCCTTGATGGGCCTGTCCAGCCTCGATGGCTTCCTTAGTCTGTTGCCGATTATTTATGTAAACTGCTTGATGGCCTTAACTATAGGCCTAACTGTGTTTAGATCTGTCTCCAATTTGACCTAATACATAATTCAAAGTCCTGTCTGGTTTCAAAATACAAAGTCTCTCTTCACAGAAACTGCAGCTTTGGTTTCGATTTCTTCACAAGCTGCCTGAGCTGCAGAGTCCAAGTTTTAAATTCTCACAGGCTTTCTGGCATGAGGCATGGACGCCATCTTGGGTACCCCTTTCGATTTAAAATGTCCACGCAGGGTCCCTTTTATTAATAACTAGCTGGAGTGCCCGGTGGTGCCGAGGGTTTTTTGAGGGCATGTTGCTGTTGGAAGAGAGAGAGAGAGAGTTGGAAGAGAGAGGGAGAGAGACTGGGGGGAGTAGAGAGAGACGGGGGGGGGAAGAGAGAGAGAGACTGGGGGGAAGAGAGAGAGAGACTGGGGGGAGATGAGAGAGAGAGAGACTGGGGGGCAGAGAGAGAGAGAGAGACTGGGGGGAAGAGAGTGACAGAGAGAGAGAGGAGAGAGAGACAGAGAGAGAGAGGGAGAGAGAGGACAGAGACAGAGGGAGGAGAGAGAGAGACAGAGAGGGAAGGAGAGAGGGAAGGAGAGAAAGGGGAAAGGGGTGGGGGAAAGGGGTGGGGGGAAGGGGGTGGGGGGAAAGGGGTGGGGGAAGAGAAGGGGAGGGGGGGAATGGGTGGGGGGGAAGGGTTGGGGGGGAAAGGGGTAGGGGGGAGGAGGGGATGGTGGGGGGTGGGGGGAAAGGGGGGGGGGGGGGTGGGGGAAAGGGGTGGTGGGGTGGGGGGGCAGGGGGTGGGTGGGGGGGAGGGGTGGTGGGGGAAATGCAGTGGGGGGGGGGGTGGGGGGGGAAGGTGGTGTCGGGGCAGAAGGGGAGGGTAGGGGGGAAGGGGGGAAGGGGGGGAAATGGGATGGGGGAAGGGGGGGGAAAGGGGGTGGGGGGAAGGGGCGGTGGGGGGAAGGGTGGGGGGTGGGGGAAAGGGGGAGGGGGTGGGAGGGGGGGAATGGGGTGGAGGGTATGGGGGGAAAGTATGGGGGAGGAGGGAGGGGGGGGGGAAAGGGAAAGGGGGAGAGGGGGGTGGGGGAAGGGAAGGGGGAGGGAAGGGGGTAAAAGGGGGGGGAGGGGGGATGGGGAAAAGGGGGGAGGGGGGAGGGGAAGGGTGTGTGTGGGGGGGCAAAAGGGGGGGTGGGGAGGGTGTGTGGGGGAAGGGGGGGGAAAGGGGGTGGTTGGGAGGGGGGGAAAGTGGGTGGGAAGGGGGTGGTGGGGGGAGAAAGGGGGAGGAAAGGGGGAGTTGGGGGAAGGGGAGGGCGAAGGGGGGGAAGAAAGGGAGGGGGGAAGTGGGGAAAGGGAGGGGGGAAGGGGGGAAAGGGAGGGGGGAGCCAGCAGACCATCTCCCCTCTGCCAGTTTTGAGAGTTGTGCTGCCGGCAGTGGTTGGAGAAGGCTAGCTCGGGGCCTCAGGCACCCGCACTGGCATAGCCCAGCCGAGCCCAGCACCCCGGGCAGCCCGAGCTCCGCAGCTGCCGTTCAGCCGCAGGCCACAAAGCACCTGAGCCCGGCACCGGCGATGGCTCCACGGAGCTCCGTAACCCGCCCTGCCAGCCTTTACAAAGATGGCGGCGGTGGCTACGCTCGGCTGAGGGCCCACCCGCCAGCCTTTACAAAGATGGCGGCGATCGCGGGCCGCTTGTTGAGCGGACGGAAGGTGCTTAGCTCGGGCGTGGCTGGGGAGGAGAGGCCAAGGCTTCGAGGCCTGCAGGCGGGGTAACCCTGGATGGTTGCGGCGCCCGGCGGAGGTAGCGAGTCAAGGGGGGAAAAAAAAAGGGTGAAAGTTAGGAAAATTAATAAGGTTAGAGAAAATATTTACAAATTAATTAACTTTATTTAAAAAACA